>NC_065583.1:45877060-47275560 GCF_024542745.1 Macaca thibetana thibetana
CTATATCGCGACGGGTGTGCACCCCTGTGCTCTGGTTCATAATATCCATTCGGGGAGAGGGTTATATTACTCCCCATATCACAGGAGGCATACGCCCCCTTTGTAATATCGTTCGTGATCTAATGTTGACAATGAGGTGTTAAAGTCTCCCCTTATTATTGTGTGGGAGTCTAAGTCTCTTTGTAGGTCTCTAAGGGCTTACTTTATGAATCTAGGTGCTCTTGTATTGGTGTATGCATATTTATGATAGTTAGCTCTTCTTGTTGAATTTCAATATCGCAGAAGGTGTACATTCCCCTGTGATATTTTATGTAACATTCAATGGAGAAGAGAATGATATTACTCCCAATATTGCAGGTGTTGTACATTCGCTTGTGATATCGTTCATAATATCCAAGGAAAAAGAAGATGATATTACTACCAATATCACAGGGACTGTACACTCTCCTGTGATAAATGTTTTTAATATCAAGGAAAGGAAGAGGATGATATTACTCCCAATGTCGCAAAGGGCGTACACCCAACTGTGATATTTTTGTAACATCTACGAGGGGAGAGGATGATATTACTCCCAATATTGCAGGGGATGTACACTCCCCTGTGATATTGCTCTTAATATTCAGGGTGGGAAAAGATTATATTACTCCAAATAATGCAGGGAATTTAAAGCCCCTTGTGATATTGTTCTTAATATCTACTAGGGACAGGATGATACTACTCTCGATATTGCAGAGCATGTACACCCTCGTGTGATATTGTTCATAATATTAAAAGGGAAAGAGGATGATATTACTCCCAATATTGCAGGGGGTGTACACCCCATGTGATGTTATTTGTAATATCCACGGGGCAGGAGGATGATTTTACTCCCAATGTCGAAGGGGGTGCAAACCCCCCTGTGATATTGTTTGTAATGTCCAGAGAAGAAAGAATGATATTACTCCCAATATTGCAAATTGTGTATACCCTCCTGTGATATTGTTCGTAATATCCAGGGAAGAAGAGGGTGATATTACTCCCACTACCACAGGAAGTGTACACCTCACTGTGATATTGTTTGTAATATCCAGGAAGAAAGTGGATGACATTACTTTATTGCAGGGGGTATACACCTCCCTGTAATATTGTCCATAATATCCAAGGGGTGAGAGGATAATATGACTTTCAATATCACAGGAGGTGTACACCTTCTGAGATATTGGGAGTAATATCATCTTCTTTCCCCCTGGATATTACAAGCATCCTGGCGAGAATCATATTACTTCTAATATCGCCAAGAGTGTACACCCTTTTTTGTGAAATTGCTCCAAATATCCAGGGGGGAGAGGAAGATACTACCATAAATATCCCAGGAGGTGTACGTCCTTTCTATGATATTGTTTCTAATATCCATGTGAGTAGAGGATGATATTACTTCCAATATTGCAGGGAGCGTACACCCCTCCTGTGATACTCTTTCTAATATCTGGTGCAGGAGAAGATGATGTTACACCCAATATCGCAGGGGGTGTACATCCTCCCCTGTAATATTATTCCTAATATCCAGAAGAAAAGAGGATAATATTGCTTTCAATATCCCAGGAAGTGTACACCCGCCATGTGATATTGTTTTAATATCCATGGGGAAAGAGAATGATATTACTCCCAATATTGCAGGGGGTGTACATCCACCTTGTTATTTTGTTTCTAATATGCAGAGGAAAAGAGGATATTACTCCACATATTTCAGAAGTTCTACATCTCCCTGTGACATTGTTTCTAATATCCATCGGGGGAAAGGATAATATTACTTCCAATATCGCAGGAGGTTTATATTCCCTTTTGTGATATTGTTCCTAATATCCAGGGAATGAGAGGATATTATTCCCAATATCGCAGGTGGTGTACACCTCCTTTATGATACTGTTCCTAATCCAGCGGAGGAGAGAATGATATTATTCCCAATATCGTAGGAGTTGTACACCACCCCTGTGAAATTGTTTCTAATATCCAGGCTGGTAGAGGATAATATTACTTCCAATATCACAGGGGGTGTGATATTGTTCCTAATATCCAGGGGGGAAGAGAATAATACTACTCCCAATATTGCAGGACATGTACACACCTTCTGTGATATTGTTCCAAATATTAATGGGGAAAGAGGATGATATTACTACCAATATTGCATGGGATGTACACCCCCCCCCCCGTGATATGGTTTCTAATATCCAAAGGGGAGAGGCCGATATTACTCCTAATATCGCAGAGGGTGTACACCCCCCTGTGATATTGATTCCAATATCCAGGGGAATAGAAGATGATTTACTGCCAATATTGCAAGAAGTGTATACCCCCCTCCCCCCGTGATATGGTTCCTAATATCCAGGAAGAGAAAGGATGATATTAATTTCAATATTGCAGAATGTGTAGACCTCATCTGTGATTGTGTTCCTAATAATCAGCAGGGGAAATGATATTACTCCCAATATAGCAGGAAGTGTGCACCTTCCTTATGACATTGTTCCTAATATCTTGGGGGGGAGAAGGTGATAGTACTCTTAATATCACAGAAGGTATACACCCTGTGACATTGTTTCTAATATCCAAAGGGGGAGAGGAATATATTACTCCCGATACTGCAGGGGGTGTACACCCCTTATGTGATATTGTTTCTAATATCCAGAGGGAAAAAGATATTACTCCCAATATCACAGATGATGTACATACCTTCTGTGATATTGTTCCTTATATCCAGGAGTGTAGAAAATGATATTACTTTCAATATCACAGGCGGTGTACACACACTCTGTGATATTGTTCCTAATATCAAGGGGGAAGAGGATGATATTACTCTCAATATTGCAGGGGCTGTTCACCACCCTGTGATATTGTTCTTAATGTACAGGAGAAGAGAGGACGATATTACTTCCAATATAGCAGGGCATGTACACCCTTCCTGTTATATTGTTCCTAAAAACCAGGGGGAGTGAGAATGATATTACTAACAATGTTGCAGATGTGTACACCCCCCTTGTGATAATGTTCCTAATACCCAGAGGGGAAGAGGATGATATTGTTTTCAATATCGCAGAGGGTGTACACTTCCCCTGTGATATTATTCTTAATATCCAGAGTGGAAGAGGATATTACTCTCAATATCACAGAAAGTGTACACACCCCCATGACATTGTTCCTAATATCCAGAGGGGGAGAAAATGATATTAGTCCCAATATCACAGGTGGTGAGTACCCCCCTGTGATATTGTTTCTAATATCCAGGGGCAAGAGGAAGATATTACTCCCAATATTTCAGGGTGTGTACACTTCCACTGTGATATTATTACTAATATCCAGGAGAGAGAGCATGATATTACTGTCAATATCACAGGGGGTATACAACCCTTTTGTGATGTTGTTCCTTATATCTAGGGGAAGAGAGGATGATATTACTCTTAATATCACAGGTTGTGTACACCCCTTCTGTGATATTGTTTCTAAAATCCAGGGGGCGGGAAAAGATGATATTAGTACCAGTATCGCAGGGGCTGTACACCCCACTGTGATATTGTTCCTCATATCCAAAGGTGAGAGACTGATATTACTCCCAATAGCACAGAGGACGTACACACCCCCTGTAATATTGTTAATATCCAAAGAAGAAGAGGTTAATATTACTCCTAATATCTCAAGGGGTATAGATATCCCCTGTGATATGATTCCTAAAATCCAGGGAGGGAAAAGATGATATTACTCCCAATATCGCAGGGAGTATACACCCCCTATGTGATATTGTTGCTAATATTTGTGAGGGGAGAGGATGATATTACTCCCAATAACGTAGGGGGTCTACACCCCTGCTGTGATATTGTTTCTGATATTCACTTGGGGAGAGGATGATACTAGTGTCAATATCGTAAAGGGTGTACACCCTGAGATATTGTTTCTAATATCCATGTGAAGAGAGGATATTACTGTTAATAATGTAGGGGGTGCACGCCCATGGTGTGATATTGTTTCTAATATCCAGGTGGGGAGAAAATGATATTACTCCCAATATTGCAGGGGGTGTACACCTCATCTGTGATATTATTCCTAATATCCGGGGGAGGAGAGGATAATATTACTCCCAGTACCCCTGGAAGTGTACCCCTCTCTGTGAGATTGTTCTTATATCTAGGGGGAAAGCAGATCATATTACTCCCAATAATATTGCAGAAGGTATACATCCCCCGTGTGATATTGTTTCTAATATCCAGGGGGGGAAGGAGAGGATGATATTACTTCCAATGTCGCAGAAGGTGTGCATCCTTCCTGTGATATTGTTTCTAATATCCAGCGGGGAGGAGGATTATACTGTCAATATCGCAGGAGGTGTCCATTCCCCTTGTGATATTGTTTCTAATATTTAGTGGGGGAGAGGATAATATTACTTCCAATATCACAGTGGCTGTACACCCTTCCTGTGATATTGTTTCTAAGGGGGAAGAAGATGATATTACTCCCAATATCGCAAAAGGTGTACACCACCCCGTGATATTATTTGTAATATTCAAGGTGAGGGGAGACAGTGGTATTACTCCAAATATTGCAGAAGGTGTACACCCCCTGTGTGATATTGTTCCTAATATTAAGGGGGAAAATGATAATATTACTCCCAATATTACTCGCAGGGTGTGTAGAGCCCCCTGCAATATTGTTCGTAATATCTGGGGGGTGGAGAGAGGATGATATCACTCTCAATATCGCAACGTGTGTACAGTCCCTCGTTATATTTTTCGTAATATCCAGGGCAGGAGAGGATGAAATTACCCTCAATATTGCTGGAGTGTACACCTCTCCGGTGATATTATTTGTAATATCTAGGAGAAGAGAGGATGATATTACTTCCAATATCACACGAGATGTACACCCCCCTTGTGATACTGTTCGTAATATCAAGGAGGAAGAGGTTGATATAACTCCCATTAAAGCAGGGGCTATACACCTCCCTGTGATATTTTTCCTAACATCCAGAATGGGAGAAAATGATATTACTCCCAATATCGCAAAAGGTGTACACCCTTCCCCTGTGATATTGTTCCCAATATTCATGGGGAAGAGTGTGATATTACTCCCAATGTTGCAGGGAGTGTACACCCCTTCTGTGATATTGTTCCTAATATGAAGGGAAGAAAAAGATAACATTACACCCAATATCACAGGAGCTGTACATACCCCCTCTCCGTGATATTGTTCCTAATATCTAGGGCTGTGAGAGTATATTACTCCGAATATCACAGTTGTTGTACATCCCCCTTGTGATATTGTTCCTAATATCCAGGGGAGGAGAGGATGATATTACTCTCAATATCGCAGAAGGTGTACACTCCCACCCCCTGCGATATTGTTTCTAATATCCAGGCGGGGAGATGATAATATTACTCCCAATATCACAGAAGGGGTGATATTGTTTCTAATATCCAGGGGGAGAGGATGATATTACTACCAATATCGCAGGGGGTGTACACCCCATGTGTGATATTGTTTCAAATATCCAAAGGGGAGAGGCTGATATTACTCCCAGTATCAAATGGGGTGTACAACTCCTTTGTAATATTGTTTCTAATATCCAGGGAAGGAGAGAATGATATTACTTTATATATCCCCGTGGGTGTACACCCCCACTTGTGATATTGTTTCTAATATCCAGGAAAAGAGAAGTTGATATTACTTTCAATATCACAGGAAGTGTATACCCCCTCTGTGATATTGTTTCTAATATCCAACAGAAAAAAGGATGACATTACTCCCAATATCGCAGGGAGTGTACATTTCCCTTGTAATATTGCTCCTAATATTTAGGAAGAGAGAGAATGATATTACTCTTAATGTGAGGGGTATACACCCTTTCTGTGATATTGTTTTTAATATCCAGTGGGGAAAAGAATACATTACTCATAATATCGCAGGGGGTGTACACCCCTTCTGTCATATTGTTTCTAATATCCAGGGTGGAAGAGACTATTACTCCCAATATCTCAAAGGGTGTACACCCTCCCTGTGATATTTTTCCTAATATTCAGGGGAAGAGAGGATGATATTACTCCCAATATCGCAGGATGTGTACATCACCCCTGTAATATTGTTCTTAATATTCAGGGGAAGAGAGGATGGTATTACACCAAACATCACAGAGGAGGTACACCCCCACTGTGATATTTTTTCCAAATACCCAAGGGGAGGGGGAGAGGACAATATTACTCCCAAAATAGCAGGGGGTGTACACTCTCCCGTGTTATTTTTCCAAATATCCAGGGGAATGAGAATGATATTACTCCCTATGTCAAAGGGGATGTACACCTCCCCATAATACTGTTCCTAATATCAGGAAGGAGATAATAAAATTACTCCAAATATCGCAGGGGCTGTACACCCCTCCTGTGATATTGTTTCTAATATCCAGGGAGGGAGAAAATAACATTACTCCTAATAACGCCAGAGGTGTACACCACCCCTGTGATATTGTTCCTAATATTCAGGGTGAAAGATGATGATATTACTCCCAGTATCTCAGATGGTGTACACTCCTTCAGTGATATTGTTCCTAATATCCAGGGTGGGAGAGGATGCTATTACTCCCAATATCGCAGAGGGTGTACAACTCCCTTGTGATATTGTTCTTAATATCCAGAAGGGGAGAGGATAATATTACTCCCCATATTACAGGGCATGCACACGTCCCCTGTCATATATTTTCTAATATCCAGGGAGGGAAAGAATGATATTACTCCGAACATCACAGGGGTTATACACCTCTCTTCTGATATTGTTCCTATTATCCAGAGGAAGGACGATGGCATTATGATCAATAGCCCAAAAAGTGTATTTTGGGATATTGATCCTGTGCTATTGCTCCCAATATAAGGGGGTAAGAGGATAATATTACTCCCAATACTGCAAGGGGTGTACATGACCCTGTGATATTGATCATAATATCCAGAGGAGAAGAAGATGATATTACTGTCAATATGGAAAGGGGTGTACACCCTTCTGTGATATTGTCCCTAATACTGAGGTAGGGAGAGGAGGTTATTACTCCCAATATCGCAGAATGTGTATCGACCCCCATAATACTGTTTCTAATTCCAGATGGGGAGAGGATGATACTACTCCCAATATTATAGCGGTTGTACACCCTGCTTGTGATATTGTTTCTAATATCCAGGGGGTGACAATGATATTACTGTCTGTATCCCAAAGGATGTACATGCACCCTATAATATTGTCCCCAATATATAGTGAAAGAGAAGATGATGTTACTTCCAAAATCGCATGGGGTGTACACCCCACTTTTGATATTGTTTTTAATATCCAGTGGAAAAGAGGATGATATTACTCCCAATATCACAAGTAATGTACAATCCTCCTGTGATATTGTTTCTAGTATATAGGGTGAGAGAGAATGATATTACTCCCAATATCGCAGGGGCTGTACAGCCCCTTGTGATCTTCTTTCTAATATACAGGGGGAAGAAGATGACATTACTCCCAATATGGTAGAATATGTACACCCCTTCTGTGATATTGTTTCTAATATCAACTGGGGGAGATGATGATATTACTTCCTATATTGTTTCTAATGTTCAGGGAAAAGAGAATAATATTACTCTCTATATTGAAGAGGGTATACACCCCCCCTGTGATATTGTTTTTTATATCCAGAGAGGAAGATGATGAACTTACTTCAAATATCGCAGGCGCTGTACACCCCTCTTGTGATATTGTTCCTAATATCTGGTGGGGGAAAATAATAGTAATCTTAATAACGCAGGAGGTGTACACCACACCTGTGATATTGTTTCTTATATCCAGAAGGGGAGAGGATGCTATTACTCCTAACATCGCAGAGGGTGTACAACCCCTTGTGATATTGTTCTTAATATCCGGGGGGAAGGGATAGTATTTCTCCCAGTATCACAGGGCATGTACACCCCTCCTGCGATATGTTTTCTAGAATTTAGGAAGGGAGAAGATGCTATTACTCCCAATATAGCGGGGGGTTGTACACCCCTTTTGTGATATTGTTTCTATTAACTGGGGGGGAGATGATGGTATTACGATCAACATCCCAAAAAGTGTACACCTCCACTGTGATATTGTTCCTCATATAAGAAGGTGAGAGGATGATATTACTCCCAATATCACAGGGGGTTTACACACTCTTTGTGACATGGTTCCAAATATTGTCCCTAATATCGAGAAGGGGAAAGAACGTTATTACTCCAAATATCGCAGAAGGTGTACACATACCCTGTGATATTGTTCCTAATTCCAGGAAAGGACACGATGATACTACTACCAATATCATAGGGGTTGTACACCCCGCTTATAATATTGATTGTATTATCTAAGCCGGTGACGATGATATTACTGTCAATATCCCAAAGGGTGTAAACCCACCATAGGATATTGTTCCTAATATCCAGGAGGGGTAGAGACTACCAATATCGCATGGGGTATACACCTCACCTGTGATATAGTTTTTAATATAAAGGAGAAGAGAGGATAATATTACTCCCAATATCACGCGGAATGTACACGCCTTCTGTGATATTGTTCCAAATATACAAGGCGGGAGAGGATGACATTACTTCTAATACCGCAGGAGGTGTACAGCCCTTTGTGATATTTTTCCTAATATCCAGTGGGGGAGTGGATGACATTACTTTCAACATTGCAAGGTGTGTACACCCCTTCTTTGATATTGTTCTTAATATTCAAGGGGGGAGAGGATGATATTACTCCCAATATCGCAGGGGTTCTACACTACCCCTATGATATTGTTTTTTACATCCGGGGAAGGGAGAGTGATATTTCTCCCAATATCACAGATGGTGGACACACCCCCTGTGATATTGTTTCTAAAACCCAGGGGGTGGGGAAAGAAAATGATATTACTCCCAATATTGCAGGGGGTGTACACATTTCTGGTAATAATGATCCTAATGTCCAGGGGAAAGAGAATCATATTACTCCAATATCGAAGGGTGTATACAAACCCCTGTGATATTGTTTCTAATATCCACATAAAGATATGATGTTACTGCAAATATTGTAGGGGCTGGACAAGCCCCCTGTGATATTGTTCCTAATATTCAGGAGGAAGAGCATGATATTACTCCCAATATGGCAGGGAGAGAACACCCCTTCTATGATGTTGTTCCTAATATCCAGGGGAAGAGAGGATTATATTACTCCCAATATGGCAGGGGTTGTACATTCTCCCTGTGATATTGTTTTTAATATCCAGGAGGGGAGAGGAAGATATTATGGGACTGTACAACCCCCCCCCCCCATTATATCGTTTATAATATCCAGGCGGGGAGAAAATGAAATTACTTCCAATATCGCAGGGAGTGTACACTCCTCCTATCATATTATTTCTAATACCCAGAGGGGTAATAGATGATATTAACTTCCAATATCGTAAAGAGTTTACAGCCCCACCCCCCGATATTGTTCCCAATATCCAGAAAAGAGAGGATATTACTCCCAATATCGTAGGGGGAGTACAGCCCCACTGTGATTTTTTTATTATAGCCAGAGGAAGAGAGAATAATATTACTCCCAATATCGCAGTAAGTGTGCATCCCCCCTGTGATATTGTTTCTAATATCCAGCGGGGGAGAAGATAATATTACTCCAATATCATAGAAGGTATGCACACTCCCTGTGATTTTTTTAATATTTAGAAAAAAGGAGAATAATATTACTCCCAATATTGCAGGGTGTGTAACCGCCCCCTTGTGATATTGTTCCTAATATCAAGGAGGAGAGAGGATATTATTACTCCCAATATCTCACAGGCGTACACCACCTCTGTGATATTGTTCCTAATATCCAGGTAAAGTAGAATTATATTACTCCCAATATTAATGATGTGTACAACCCCCTGTGATATTGTTCCTAATATCCGGGGAGGGGGAATGTTAATATTACTCCAAACATTGCAGGGGCTATACACCCACACTGTGATATTGTTCCTAATACTTAAGGAAGAAAAATAATATTACTCCAAATATCACAAGTGGTGTACATCCCACCTGTGATATTGTTCCTAGTATCCAGGGTGGAGGGACAGGATGATATTACTGCCAATATCACAGATGGTGTACATAGCCCCCTGTGATCTTGTTTCTAATATCCAAATGGGGAGAGGCTGATATAACTCTTAAAATTGCAGAAGGTGTACACCTCCCCTATGATACTGTTCCTAATATTTAGGAAAAAAGAGGATAATATTACTCCCAATATAGCAGGGGGTGTACATGCACCCTGTGGTATTGTTTCTAATATTAAGGGGGGAGGATATTACTTCCAATATTGCAGGGTGTGTACACCCCCCGTGTGATGTTTTTCCTAATATTCAGGGAGAAAAAGGATGATATTACTCTCAGTGTTGCAGGACGTGTACACCCCTCCATGATATTGTTCCTAATATCCAGGAAGGGAGAGGATGATATTACGCCCAATATTGCAGAAGATGTACACCCCCAATGTGATATCGTTCCTACTATTCCGAAATGAAAAGATATTACTCATTATACAGCAGATGATGTACACTTCCCCTCCCCCTCCTGCAACCTGTGATGTGGTTCCTAATGTCCAGGGAGGAAGAGGATGACATTACTCCCAATGTCACAGAGGGTGTACACCACCCTGTAATATTGTTTTTAATATTTAGAAGGAGAGAGGATAATATGACTCCCAATATTTCAGGTGGTGTACACCCCTTCCGAGATATTGTTCTTAATTTCCAGTGTGGGAGAGGGTGACATTACTCCCAGTATCAAAGGGGCTGTACAACCTTCTGTAATATTTTTCTTAATATTCAAAGGTGGAGATGATGATATTACTCCCAATACTGCAGGGGGTGTGCAACCCTCTGTGATATTTTTCTAATATTAAGGGGTGGAGAGGATATTAGTTCCAACATTACAGGGGGTGTACAACCACTGTAATATTATTTCTAATATTTAGGTGGGGAGAGAATTATATTACTCAAAATATCACAGGGGATGTACACCCCTCCTGTAATATTGTTCCTAATATCCAGGTTCAGAGAAGATGATATTACCCCAATATTGCACGGGGTAGACACCCCCCCCCCCGTGATATTGTTCCTAATATCCCGGGGAACAGAAGATGATATTACTCCCAATATATCAGGGAGTGTACACTCCTGGCTTCAGTATTTCTCCTAATATCTTGAGGAAAAGAAAGCGATATAACTGCGTTGACACTAAATATGATATGATAAATATCACAGTGATATTTTTTCTTTTTCTCTTTTTCTTTTTTGAGACGGAATCTCATTCTGTCGCAGTTGCTCACTGCAACCTCCACCTCCTGGGTTCAAGCGATTCTCCTGCCTCGGCCTTCCAAGTAGCTGGGACTACAGGTGCCTGCCACCACGCCTAGCTAATTTTTTGTATTTTTGGTAGAGACAGGGTTTCACTATGTTGGATAGGCTGGTTTTGAACTCCTGACCTCAGGTGATCTGCCTGCCTCGGCCTCCCAAAGTGCTTGGATTATAGGCATGAGCCACTGCGCCCTGTTGCAAGTTATTCTCCTTTTACTGAGGAAACTGAGGGTCAGAGAGCTGGAGTGACTTGCTCAAGTTCTCACAGCCAGCAGGCTCCACTGGAACTCTTCTGACCACAGGATCTTTTTCCTCTGCCACACTTCAGAGGCTTGAGACAGGTCCTTTTTTTTTTTTTTTTTTTTTTTTTTTTTTTTTGAGATGGAGTCTCACTCTGTTGCCCAGGCTAGAGTGCAATGGCACAATATTGGTTCACTGCAACCTCCACCTCCCAGGTTCAAGCGATTCCCCTGCCTCAGCTCCCTGAATAGTTGGGATTACAGGCACACACGATCATGCCTGGCTAATTTTTGTATTTTTAGTAGAGTCAGGGTTTCCCCATGTTGGTTAGGCTGGTTTTGAACTCCTGACCTCAGGTGACCCACCCACCTGGGCCTCCCAGAGTGCTGGGATTACAGATGTGAGCCACAGCACCCGGCTGAGACAGGTCCATTTTGTTCTTCCTTCCTAATGTCCCTTAATACAGTTCCTGGCGGGCTTCTCCTAGCTGTTTCCAGCAGTGACATCACTTTAGATCTCTCTTTTGTCTCTAATCACACAGGGTTCTCCCACTCTGCACTCAGTGAGTCTTTGCTCAGTGAGTCTTTGCACTGTGTTTTTTGTTTTGTTTTGTTTTGTTTTGTTTTTACCTTTCTCTTGCTTCTCACCCCTCCCCACAACAAGACTATAAAAATGATCAAGTGTTACACACACACACACACTCTCTCTCACACACACACACAAGAAAATGAAATGAACCTTCTCTCAACCTTGCACCAGGTTTGTCCTACTGTCCCTGCCCCAGGCAAACCCTCATCTCACCTGGGATGGAATTTTCCATCCTTAGTAGTGGGAGCAGAAGGACAGAGACTAGATTGCAAAGCAGATTCCCAGGCCCCATCCCTGGCCTCCTGAATCAGAACTTCAAGAGCTGGGTGGGAATCTGATCTGCCTCTTGATGGTCTCAGCGGGTGGTGATCACATCCACTAACACCTGAGAACCACTTCTTTTTTTATTTTTATTTTTATTTTGGTGGGGGTGGGGGTGAGATGGAGTTTCACTCTTGTTGCCAGGTTGGAGTGCAATGGCGTGATCTTAGCTCACTGCAACCTCCACCTTGCGGGTTCAAGTGATTCTCCTGCCTCAACCTCCTGAGTAGCTGGGGTTACAGGTGCCCGCCACCACGCTGGGCTAATTTTTGTATTTTTAGTAGAGATGGGGTTTCACCATGTTGGCCAGTTTGGTCTCAAACTCCTGACCTCGGGTGATCCACCTGCTTCAGAATCCCAAAGTGCTGGGATTACAGGCATAAGCCACCTCGCCAGCCAGGACCGCTTCTTAAGGTGAGTGCTCCCCAAGACTCTGTTCTTGGGCCACTTCCAGTCCAACTTTCCACTTCCTCCTGGGCAAGCAACTTACAGCCCTGACACCATCCATCATCTGTCTCCAGCTCCAGTACCTCTTTCTCTGTAAGTTCAGATCTGTGTATCCTATCTCCTGCCTATTGGATTTTATTGCATGGATGTCCCACAAGCAAAACAAAAAAATGTCTGCAACTTTTTCTCAAGCCAGCTCCTGCCTCTGGGTTTCTTATCCCTGGAAAGGGCATGACCCCTGGGCTAAGAACTCAAGCCATAAATCTGAGCATCAGCCTTGCTTAGTTTTCTCCATCTCCATTAGTTATCAAGTGCTGTGTAACAAGTCACCCTAATATGTAGTGGTTTAAACCCACCATGGTTTATTGCTTCCTGTGACTCTTCTGGTTTCACCTGGGCTCCCTTCATGTGGCTTCATTCAGCTGGGAGTGGCTGGAAGGTCCCAAATGGCCTCACTCTCACACTGGCCTTGATTCCCTCCTGGTTGCCTCCCTCTCTCAGTATTCAGTGGTCTGGCCTGAGTACCTTTAAATGGCAGCTGGGAAGAGGCAGTCACTTTCACCATGTTCTCTCCTTCAAAGCATCACAGAGGCAGCCCAGGTTCAAGGACTGCAGACACAGACTCCACCTCTTGATGAGTGGGGTGGCATGTCTATACAGGAATGGGGGTCAATGTTGTCCACAGAGATGCCCACAGCACCCCCTGCATCCAATCAGATATCAGGCCAGCAGCTGCACCCCCAGGTGGTAGACTGGTAGCACACATGACCCCAGTTCTTTCCCCCATCTGAATCTGTGCCCTTGGCTGTCTAACTTTGCCCTCCCACATGTAGCGATGGGGTTCTATTCTACCCCTTGACTCTGGGCTCAGGCATGTGACTTATTTTAGCAAATGTGACACAAGCAAAAGCTTAAAAGGGGGCTTTTGCCTGTTTCACTCTCTCTCTGGCTCTCCTGCAATCACTAGGAGAAGGTCTGGGCTGATCCATGGGAGGTGAAACACATGGAACTGAGCTGAGCCACCCCAGTGCTCTCAGCCAAGGCCGTCTTAAACCAGCAGCCCCCAGACACATGAGAAGAGTCCAGCCAATAGCTGCAGATCCACCCATCCAGATCCACAGCTGGCCATAGATGCATGAGTCCAGGAGAACCACCCAGCCCATGCACACGCTGGTGAACTAGCTAAATGCTGATTATTTGACACTGCTGAGTTTGGGGTGGCTATAGACAACTGACACTCCGTGCCTTCCAGCATCCCTCCTGCCTCAGCTCAGGCCCTCCTGCTTCTCTTGGGCCTGCAATAGTGTTTGTTTCAGCCGGGATAGGCTAGTCTATGCTGCTAAAACAGACATTTCCAAACTGAAGTGGCTCAAGGCAACCAAGTTTATTTTGACACTTGCTCCATATGTAACTTCATGGACAGAGGCCCCTGCTCCCTGTGGTTCCTCAGGAACACAGACTGAAGCTCTACTGTCTCCTGTGGTCCCTTTTGAACAGAGGACACAAGCCAGGGGTTTTACACTGGTTTTGAAATGTTTCCACTAGAAATGACACCTATCTGCCCACTTTTCATTGGCTACAATTAGTCACACAGGTCAGGTGCAGTGGCTCACACCTGTAATCCCAGCACTTTAGGACACCAAGGCAGGAGGATTGCTTGAGGTCAGGAGTTGGAACAGCCTGGGCAACACAGTGAGAACCTGTCTCTACAAAAAATTTAAAAATTAACTGGGCATGGTGGTGCGTGCCTGTAGTCCCAGCTACGTGGGAGGCTAAGGCAGGAGGATTGCTGGAGTTGGAGGGTGCAATGAGCAATGAGCTATTATCACACTACTGCACTCCGGCATGGGCAACATAGTGAGACCTTGTCTCATAAAAAAATTATATATATTTAAAAATAGAGTCCAGAAATGGTTCACTGATTTTCAATGAAGGTTCAAGGTTAATTTTTGGAGAAAGGCTAGTTTTTTCAACCAACGGTTTTGGAACAATTGGATATCCAAACAGAAAAAAATGAACTTCAACTATATTTTACACCACATACAAAATTTACCTACAAAAATTTACTCCAAATGGATCAGAGACCTAAATGTCAAGTCTAAAACTATAACATGTCCAGAAGGAAAAACAGAAAATCTTTGTGATGTTGCATTCAGTAAATCTTTCTTAGATATAATATCAGAAACACAAAACATAAAAAAATGAATAAAACCTCATCAAAATTAACAATGGCTCTTCAAAAGACACTTTTAAGAGAATAAAAGGACAAGCTACTGTCTAGGAAAAAACATTTGCCAAACACATAATTGATAAAAGACTTCCAACCGGGTGCAGTGGCTCACCCCTGTAATCCCAGCACTTTGGGAGGCCGAGGCAGGCAGATCACCTGAGGTTAGGAGTTCGAGACCAGTCTGGTCAACATAGTGAAACCCCCATCTCTACTAAAAATACAAAAATTAGGAGTAATATCTTTCTACGATATTACGAATAGTATCATAGAGTGTCCACACATGGTGTACACCCACTCTGATATCTGGAGTAATATCTTCCTATGATATTACAAGTAATATCACAGGGTGGTTTCCCACTATTATATTAGGAGTAATATCTCCCTACAGTATTACCAATAATGTCACAAGGTATACACACATTGTGGACACGCAGTGTGATATTAGGAGTAATATCTCTATGATATTATGAATAACACAGGGTGTACACCCAAAGTGATTTCAGGAGTAATATCTCCCTACAATATTATGATTAATATCACAGGGTGTACACACTGGTGTACACCCACTGTGATGTTAGGAGTCATATATCTGATATTATGAATAATGTCACTGGGTGTAAACACATGGTGTACACCCTCTGTGATATTACGAGTAATCTTTCTATATTATGGATAATATTACATGGTATACACCCCCTGTGATATTAGGAGTAATTTCTCAAGGATATATTATGCATAATATCACAGGGGTTTACACACACAGTGTACACACCCCTATGATATTACCAGTAATGTCTTGAGGATATATTATGCATATCACTGGGGGTGTACATACACAGGGTGTACATCCCCTATGATTTTAGCAATAATTTCTCAAGGATATATTATGCATAATATCACAGGGGGTGTACACAAACAGGTATACTCCTTCTGTGATATTAGCAGTAAGATCTTGAGGATATTTTATGCATAATATGTGTACACCCACTGTGATATTACCAGTAATGTCTTGAGGATATATTGTGCATAAAATCACAGGGTGTACACCCACAGTGATTCTAACAGTAATATCTTGAAAAATTATGCATAATAACAGAGTTACCTGCACTATGATATTAACAGTAATTTCTCAAGGACATTATTCCTAATATCATGGTGTATACACACAGGTTGCACATTTAGGGTGATATTAGCAGTAATATCTAGAGGACATTAAGCCTAATATCATGGGGTGTACTGACAAGGTGTGCACCCTTGGAGACATGAGCAGTAATATCTTGAGAATATTATGCCTGATATCACAGGGTGTACACACAGGGTGTACACCCACGGTGATATTTGCAGTTATATCTCGAGGATATTATGCCTACCATTACAGGTGTACACACAGGGTGTACAACCACTGTGATATTAGCAGTCATATCTCGAGGACATTATTATGCATGACATCACTGGTTGTACACACCAGCTGTACACACACTGTGACATTAGCAGTCTTATGTCAATGATATTATTATGCATGATATCTCAGGGTGTACATGCTGGCTGTACACCCAATGTGACTTTAGCAGTCATATTTCGAGGATATTTTTATGCATGATATCACAGAGTGTACACACAGGCTGTACACCCACTGTTACACCAGCAGCCATATTTTGAGGATATTATTAATCAGGATATCACAGGGTGTACACCCACTGTGACAGTGGCAGTCATATCTTGAGGATATTATGCAGAATATCACAGGGTGTACACACAGGGTGTACACTTACTCTGATAGTAGCAGTCATATCTCAATTATATTATGCAGGATATCACAAGGTGTACACACAGTGTACAGCAGCAGTCATTTCTCGAGGATATTGTTATGCAGGATATCATAGTGCATTGACACTACATATGATATGATAAATGCCATTTGCTGTCTACACACAGAGTTATTATTGTGATATTACTGTGTAAAATTACTGTGATATTACTGAAATATCGCTCCAATATTTATCGCATTACAGTGTGGACACGGAGTGTTTACGCTGTGATAGTAATGAAATATTGCTCTGATGTTTATTATATCACAATGCTTACACACTGATATTAATAAAATATCACTCTGATATTAACAAAATATTGTTCTGATATAATATCCAATGATTATACACTGATATTAATGAAATATCACTTTGATATTTATAATATTTATAATTATAAATAATCCAGTTTACACACTGTGATTTTAATGAAATACCACTCTGATATTTATAATATCCAGTGTTTATACACCGTGATATTAATGAAACATTGCTCTGATATTTATAATATTCGTTGTTTATACACTGTGATATTAATGAAATATCACTCTGGCATTTATAATAGTGAGTGTTTATACACTGTGATATTAGTGAAATATCACTCTGGCATTTATAATATCCAGTGTTCACATAGTGTGATATTAATAAAATATCGCTCTGACATTTATCATATCCAGTGTTTACACACTGTGATAAAATTGAAATATTGGTCTGACATTTATAACATCAAGTGTTTACACACTGTGATATTAATGAAACATCACTTTGACATTTATAATATCCAGTGTTTACACACTGTGATTTTAATGAAATATCACTCTGATATTTATAATATCCAGTGTTTATACACTGTGATATTAATGAAACATTGCTCTGATATTTATAATATTCATTGTTTACACACTGTGATATTAATGAAATGTCACTCTGGCATTTATAATATTGAGTGTTTATACACTGTGATATTAATAAAATATCGCTCTGGCATTTATAATATCCAGTGTTTACACACTGTGATATTAATAAAATATTGCTCTGACATTTATAATATCCAGTGTTTATACACTGTGATAATATTGAAATATTGGTCTGACATTTATAATATCCAGTGCTTATATACCAAGATATTAATGAAATATTCCTCTTCTATTTGTAATATTCAGTGTTTAATCACTGTGATATTAACAAAATATTACTCTGATATTGATAATATCCAGTGTTTACACAGTGTTTATACACTGTGATAATAATGAAATATTGCAGTGGTATTTTTAATATCCAGTGTTTACACACAGTGCTTACACACTGTGATACTAATGAAATACTGCAGTGATATTTATGATATTACTGTTTACACACTGTGATATTAATGAAATATCGCTCTGATATTTATAGTAGCCAGTGTTTACACACAGTGTTTACACATTATGATATTAACGAAATATCACTGTAATGGTTAGCATATTGAGTGTCAATGTACTATGGTATTAATGAAATATCACTGTGGTATTCATCATATCTAATGTCAAAGCAGTATGGTATTAATGAAATATTACTGTGATATTTATCATATCTAGTGTCAACGCACTGTGGTATTAAGTAAATATTGCTGTGATATTTATCATATCTAGTGTTAATGCACTATGGTATTAATGAAATATCACTGTAGTATTTATCATATCTAATGTCAACACACTATGGTATTAATGAAATATCACTGTGATATTTACCATATGTAGCATCAACGCACTATGGTATTAATGAAATACCTCTGTGATATTTATCATATTTAGTGACAACGAACTATAGTATTAAATATTGCTGTGGTATTTCCTATATCATATCTAGTGTCAACGCACTATTAACGAAATATCACTGTGATATATATATATGGTCATATGTAGTGTCAATGCACTATGGTATGAATGAAATATCGCTATGACATTTATCTCACATCTAGTGTCAATGCACTGTGTATTAATGAAATATTGCAGTTATTCTTCTTTTTATTTTTAATAATATTTATTGGAATCCATACTGAGACTCCAAAAAAAGAAAAAGAAAAAAAAGAGAGGGTATATAACTGATATATAGATATATATACAGATATCATATATAAAACTATATCTGTAGTTATATATATTACATCAATGGTGCTAAAATCACTCAGTGAAAGGCTGATAGGGAAGAAGATGGTCACGTGGTCTTTCAGTGCATCGCCCCAGAGAACACTTGTTAATTACAAACGGAAGAGGGTACCATTCACTGGAAAAATGGGCAGACACCACCTTTACCAAGCCATCAAGCTTCACATTACCAAAAATGGGGCAAATTGACATTATCCAAGTGTGTTCTGCAGGGAAAAAAAAAAAAAAAAACACTTAACCTGAATCTAATGACGGGGCAAGAGTGAGGAGAGGATTAGACAAATCAAGATTATGGGATATTCTATAAGACAACTGGTCTGGAGCTGTCAAAATTATCAATGTGATAAGACTCCCCTAAAAAAAGGAAGGACTGATCTGAATTAAAGGAGACCAAAGAGACATAACTCCAGGCAATGAGTGAATCTAGGGTGGAAGGAGGTCTTATTTGGAACTATTGAAATTGGAATACAAACTGCCTATTGGAGTTAACAAGGATATCCAGGAATTGAACTCATCTCTGCAGCAAGCAGACCTAATAGACATCTACAGAACTCTCCACCCCAAAGCAACAGAATATACATTCTACTCAGCACCACATCACATTTATTCCAAAATTGACCACATAGTTGGAAGTAAAGCACTCCTCAGCAAATGTACAAGAACAGAAATTATAACAAACTGTCTCTCAGACCACAGTGCAATCAAACTAGAACTCAGGACTAAGAAACTCAATCAAAACTGCTCAACTACATGGAAACTGAATAACCTGCTCCTGAATGACTACTGGGTACGTAACGAAATGAAGGCAGAAATAAAGATGTTCTTTGAAACCAATAAGAACAAAGATACAACATACCAGAATCTCTGGGACACATTTAAAGCAGTGTGTAGAGAGAAATTTATAGCACTAAATGCCCACAAGAGAAAGCAGGAAAGATCTAAAATTGACACTCTAACATCACAATTAAAAGAACTAGAGAAGCAAGAGCAAACACATTCAAAAGCTAGCACAAGGCAAGAAATAACTAAGATCAGAGCAGAACTGAAGGAGATAGAGACACAAAAAACCCTCCAAAAAAATCAATGAATCCAGGAGTTGGTTTTTTGAAAAGATCAACAAAATTGATAGACCGCTAGCAAGACTAATAAAGAAGAAAAGAGAGAAGAATCAAATAGACGCAATAAAAAATGACAAAGGGGATATCACCACCAACCCCATAGAAATACAAACTACCATCAGAGAATACTATAAACACCTCTATG
Source organism: Macaca thibetana thibetana (assembly GCF_024542745.1). Taxonomy (NCBI): domain Eukaryota; kingdom Metazoa; phylum Chordata; class Mammalia; order Primates; family Cercopithecidae; genus Macaca; species Macaca thibetana. The sequence goes on from NC_065583.1 coordinate 45,897,485, forward strand.
CAAATAAACTAGAAAATCTAGAAGAAATGGATAATTTCCTGGACACTTACACTCTCCCAAGACTAAACCAGGAAGAAGCTGAATTCCTGAATAGACCAATAGCAGGCTCTGAAATTGAGGCAATAATTAATAGCCTACCAACGGAAAAAAGTCCAGGACCAGATGGATTCACAGCTGAATTCTACCAGAGGTACAAGGAGGAGCTGGTACCATTCCTTCTGAAACTATTCCAATCAATAGAAAAAGAGGGAATCCTCCCTAACTCATTCTATGAGGCCAACATCATCCTGATACCAAAGCCTGGCAGAGACACAACAAAAAAAGAGAATTTTAGACCAATATCTCTGATGAACATCGATGCGAAAATCCTCAATAAAATACTGGCAAACCGGATCCAGCAGCACGTCAAAAAGCTTATCCACCATGATCAAGTGGGCTTCATCCCTGGGATGCAAGGCTGGTTCAACATACACAAATCAATAAACGTAATCCAGCATATAAATAGAACCAAAGACAAAAACCACATGATTATCTCAATAGATGCAGAAAAGGCTTTTGACAAAATTCAACAGCCCTTCATGCTAAAAACTCTCAATAAATTCGGTATTGATGGAACGTATCTCAAAATAATAAGAGCTATTTATGACAAACCCACAGCCAATATCATACTGAATGGGCAAAAACTGGAAAAATTCCCTTTGAAAACTGGCACAAGACAGGGATGCCCTCTCTCACCACTCCTATTCAACATAGTGTTGGAAGTTCTGGCTAGGGCAATCAGGCAAGAGAAAGAAATAAAGGGTATTCAGTCAGGAAAAGAAGAAGTCAAATTGTCCCTGTTTGCAGATGACATGATTGTATATTTAGAAAACCCCACTGTCTCAGCCCAAAATCTCCTTAAGCTGATAAGAAATTTCAGCAAAGTCTCAGGATACAAAATTAATGTGCAAAAATCACAAGCATTCTTATACACCAGTAACAGACAAACAGAGAGCCAAATCATGAACGAACTTCCATTCACAATTGCTTCAAAGAGAATGAAATACCTAGGAATCCAACTTACTAGGGATGTAAAGGACCTCTTCAAGGAGAACTACAAACCACTGCTCAGTGAAATAAAAGAGGACACAAACAAATGGAAGAACATACCATGCTCATGGATAGGAAGAATCAATATTGTGAAAATGGCCATACTGCCCAAGGTAATTTATAGATTCAATGCCATCCCCATCAAGCTACCAATGAGTTTCTTCACAGAATTGGAAAAAACTGCTTTAAAGTTCATATGGAAACAAAAAAGAGCCTGCATTGCCAAGACAATCCTAAGTCAAAAGAACAAAGCTGGAGGCATCACGCTACCTCACTTCAAACTATACTACAAGGCTACAGTAACCAAAACAGCATGGTACTGGTACCAAAACAGAGAGATAGACCAATGGAACAGAACAGAGTCCTCAGAAATAATACCACACATCTACAGCCATCTGATCTTTGACAAACCTCAGAAAAACAAGAAATGGGGAAAGGATTCCCTATTTAATAAATGGTGCTGGGAAAATTGGCTAGCCATAAGTAGAAAGCTGAAACTGGATCCTTTCCTTACTCCTTATATGAAAATTAATTCAAGATGGATTAGAGACTTAAATGTTAGACCTAATACCATAAAAACCCTAGAAGAAAACCTAGGCAATACCATTCAGGACATAGGCATGGGCAAGGACTTCATGTCTAAAGCCAAAATTGACAAATGGGATCTAATTAAACTAAAGAGCTTCTGCACAGCAAAAGAAACTACCATCAGAGTGAACAGGCAACCTACAGAATGGGAGAAAATTTTTGCAATCTACTCATCTGACAAAGGGCTAATATCCAGAACCTACAAAGAACTCAAACACATTTACAAGAAAAAAACAAACAACCCCATCGAAAAGTTAGCAAAGGATATGAACAGACAGTTCTCAAAAGAAGACATTCATACAGCCAACAGACACATGAAAAAATGCTCATCATCACTGGCCATCAGAGAAATGCAAATCAAAACCACAATGAGATACCATCTCACATCAGTTAGAATGGCGATCATTAAAAAGTCAGGAAACAACAGGTGCTAGAGAGGATGTGGAGAAATAGGAACACTTTTACACTGTTGGTGGGATTGTAAACTAGTTCAACCATTATGGAAAACAGTATGGCGATTCCTCAAGGATCTAGAACTAGAAGTACCATATGACCCAGCCATCCCATTACTGGGTATATGCCCAAAGGATTATAAATCATGCTGCTATAAAGACACATGCACACATATGTTTATTGTGGCACTATTCACAATAGCAAAGACTTGGAATCAACCCAAATGTCCATCAGTGACAGACTGGATTAAGAAAATGTGGCACATATACACCATGGAATACTATGCAGCCATAAAAGAGGATGAGTTTGTGTCCTTTGTAGGGACATGGATGCAGCTGGAAACCATCATTCTCAGCAAACTATCGCAAGAACAGAAAACCAAACACCGCATGTTCTCACTCATAGGTGGGAACTGAACAATGAGATCACTTGGACTCGGGAAGGGGAACATCATACACCGGGGCCTATCATGGGGAGGGGGGAGGGGGGAGGGGGGAGGGATTGCATTGGGAGTTATACCTGATGTAAATGACGAGTTGATGGGTGCTGACGAATTGATGGGTGCAGCACGCCAATATGGCACAAGTATACATATGTAACAAACCTGCACATTATCCACATGTACCCTAGAACTTAAAGTATAATAAAAAAAAAAAAAAAAAAGAAAAAAAAAAAACTGCCTATTGGCTAGTACTACTGCATCCACATTAAATCTCTTGGGTGTAAAAATGGCACTGAGGCCATGAAGAATGCCTTTGTTCTTAGGAGATGCACTGCCGAAGTATTTATGATAGGAAATCCCTGAAAAGGAACAGAAGTGAGTCCCAGTCTCTGGGCCCAAGGTTCATGCGTGCGCACAGCCCTCTCTTTCGGAGACTTATTTCGCACTGGAGAATCTGATTGTACCTGCAAGGCGGAAATGCACGACAGTGGGTTCCAGTGACCACAAAGGCGGCAAAGGCGACAGAATGGAGAAGGTGCCTCACGTGAATTCGCGGAGGAGACGTGGGTGGTGGGGCGGAAGTGTCGGGAGCTGCTCTAACTGTGGTCTTGTCTCTGCGCAGACTGTCCAGGGGCTGATGGCACCCAGGCTGGCCGAGGTGAGGTGCTTCATGTCAGGGATGCCCCAACCAGTGGCTGTGCACTTCTGGAGCGGGGGCCACCCCGACACGGGTGAGACAAAGGCAAGGCCTCAACAGGAAGTGAGAGGGGCAGACCCGGAAAAGATGGCACATGGGAGGGAGGGAGTGGGATCTGCAGAATGAGTGACAGGGATGGGCTAGAAGGTATTGTATACGGAGAGGAGTGGGGCCCAGAGGGCACTGGGCATGAAAAGTAAGCAGGTTGAGGGCAGAGCTTGAAATGAGTGACAGGGACGAGGCCGGTAGAAGGCGAGAGGGAAGGACGTGGCCTGGATGGAGGCCAAGACTGACTGGCGCAGAGTCGGAAGGGACATTAAGAGGATCCAGGACAGAAGTTTGAGTGACAATAACTGACCATGGAGAAAATGGGATAAGCTTTGAAGTCAGGGTGTCCTCGGACTTAAATCCTGGCTCTGCCAGCTACTTTCTTGACATTTCTTCCTTTTGAGGAGTGATTCTCCCATTCATTCAACAGAAATGTGTTGATGACCTCATAGGTACTGTTCTGCGCTGGGGACACAGCTGGGGATCAGGCATGGTCACTGCCCTAGTGGAGTTTAGCCTAGCAGAGGAAACATAAACACGTGAGCTAGCAACAAAACCACCACAGCTTTAAGTGCTGTGAAGCACAGATTCGAGGATGGGAGGACCCTAGGAACTTGCTCAGAAGGACCTTAAAAAGCAGGAGGCAGGGGGAGAATCTCTTTTTTCTTCCCCCCTCCTTTTTTTCAGAGGGAGTCTTGCTGTGTTGCTGGGAACAGGTCCCCCAAATCTGGCCATAAACAGGCCATGAGAAACTGGCCATAAACAAAATCTCTGCAGCACTGTGACATGTTTGTGATGGTTATGAGGCCCACGCTGGAGGTTGCTGGTTTACCAGAATGAGGGCAAGGAACACCTGGCCCACTCAGGGTGGAAAACCAGTTGCTAAGTCATTCCTAAACCACAAACAATAGCATGAGCAATCTGTGCCTTAAGGACATGTTCCTGCTGCAGATAACAAGCCAGAGCCTGTCCCTTTGTTTCCCGTAAGGAATGCTTTCAGCTAATCTATAGAAACAATACTTATCACTGGCTTGCTGTCAATAAATATGTGGGTCAAACTCTGTTCGGGGCTCTCAGCTCTGAAGACTGTCAGCCCCCTGATTCCCACTCTGCACTCTATTTCTGTGTCTTTGTCTTAATTCCTCTAGCACTGCTGGGTTAGGGTCTCCATGACCAAGCTGGTCTCGGCACTATGTAGCCCAGGCTGGAGTGCAGTGGTGTGATCTCAGCTCACTGCAACCTCCGCCTCCCAGGTTCAAGCGATTCTCATGCCTCAGCCTCCCCAGTAGCAGGGACTACAGGTGCCTGCCACCACGCCTGGCTAATTTTTGTATTTTTAGTAGAGACAGTGTTTCATTATGCTGGCCAGGCTGGTCTTGAACTCCTGACCTCAAGTGATCCACCTGCCTCGGCCTCCCAAAGTGCTGGGATTACAGGTGTGAGCCACCACACCTAGCCAAGGGGGAGGATCTTGAAGGAGTTCAAAGAGAGACTTGGGTTTGATTCTTGGGTTCGTGCAGTGTGACTGTCAGCAATAGTCATAACCTCTCTGAGCTTCTGGTTCCTCATCAAAAATGGAGACAGGCCGAGTGCAGTGGCTTACGCCTGTAATCCCAGCACTTTGGGAGGCTGAGGCAGGTGGATCACTTGAGGTCAGGAGTTCGAGTCCAGCCTGGCCAACATGGTGAAACCTGTCTCTACTAAAAATACAAAAATTAGCTGGTGTGGTGGTGCATGCCTACTCTCGAGGCTGAGATGGGAGGATCACTTGAACCTGGCAGGTGGAGGTTGCAGTGAGCTGAGATCATGCCACTGCCCTCCAACCTGAGTGACAGTGAGACCCTGTCTCAAAGGAAAAAAAAAAAAAGAAGAGAAAAATTGTTACCTTTGTCAATCCAATGGAGAGACTGAACCAAGTCTCTACCAGTGGAGGTTTACTGAGCCAGAGCTTGAGGGTGTGCCCTGGAAAACACAGAAATGTCTGTGGCCTGTGCTCCCTGGAGAGGTTCCAGGAGGCTTGTGTTTATATATTTCTTTAAAAGGGGAAAAAGCATGCAGGAAAAAGTATGATAGGCTTTGAGGCAGTTAGTTAAATTCCTGTGAGGTTTTAATTAGTGCCCAGTATATCTATGCTATACAGAAGATAAAGTAAACATTCAAAAGAGGGAGTAAAGGAAGAATTAGATGTCTCAGGGTAGGAGAGGAAGTATTGATCTTACCCTGTCTTTGTTTGGCACGTGGAAAGATAAGCTTGTAATGGATGGACATGGTCAGTGTGACATTTAACAGAGATCAGTAATAGACAAGGAGTTAGACTGAAGTTACAGTCCTAAAGTTACAGTTGACATGTCCTTGTTTATGGGAGGATATTCATCTTCAAAGGTTTAGGGGCCAGCACAGAAGCTCCTTAGGAGCAATTTGTGAGGGCAGTCATCCCACGATGGAGATGCATGAGGCCTTTGGCCTTTTGCAGGGGTCTAGTTAATGTAGAATGCTTTGATCCAAGGTTGGGAAGAAACAGCTGTCTGTTGATGGGGAGGAGGACAGCAGTGTTGGGAGGTTTCCAGGCTTAACTTTCACTTGAGTTTAAGCAGTCATGAGACATTTTATTTTCCTTTATACCTCTTGTGTTAAGGATTTGAAATAAGACAGTTTCATTGACAGATACTTAGTATGTGCCTGCTGTCTATCAGGGGTTCTCAACCTCCACAATGTTGACATTTGGGGCAGGATTACTCTTTGTTTTGGGGGGCTGTCCTGTGCATTATAGGACATTTAGCACAATCCCTGGCCTCTACCCATGAGATGCCAGCAGTACCTCCTGTCACAATGAAAAGTGTCTCCCGGCTGGGCATGGTGGCTCACGCCTTTAATTCCAACACTTTGGGAGGCCGAGGTGGGTGGATCACTTGACGTCAGGAGTTCCAGACTAGCCTGGCCAACATAAAGAAACACCATCTCTACTGAAAATACAAAAATTAGCCAGGTGTAATGGCAGCCACCTGTAATCCCAGCTACTCGGGAGGCTAAGGCAGGAGAATCACTTGAACCCGAGAGGCAGGTTGCAGTGAGCTGAGATCGTGCCACTGCACTCTGGCCTGGATGACAGAGCGAGACTCTGTCAAAAAAAAAAAAAAAAAGAGGAAGGAAGGAAGGGAGGGAAAGTATTTCCAGACATTACTAAATGTCCCTGGGGGATATTGTCCCCAAATTGGGGGCCATTACTGTGTGCAAAGTTCTCTTCTGGAGCTGGGAATACATCACTGAAAGCTTCAGACAGTCCCTACCCTTTTGGAGAGTATGTTCTAGTTGAGGGAGACAAATGTGTAGACCAATAAATGAGACACTTTCAAGTATGATAATAGCCTTATTTTCTTCCTAGCACTTACTTCTACCATTGACTAAGAGGTATTTCAGAGGATACTTTTAAACAGCCCCAGGACTAGGACCAGGACTTAGCTCTTCCTAGTTTACTGGAAGAGTGACATTTGAGGTTCGGTCAGGGACCTCATCCCCTGAACTTTGGCTTTCCTTGCAGCTATAGAGGAAATCAAAGAGAAAATGAAGACCATAAAACACAAAATCTTAGTATTGTCTGGGAAAGGCAGTGTTGGGAAAAGCACATTCAGTGCCCACCTTGCCCATGGCCTAGCAGAGGATGAAAACACACAGGTGAGACCTCAGGAACCACTGGGAGATGCTCATTCTATCTGAGAGTCATGATGGCTATTAAATAACTGATTCCTAGGCCAGGTGTGGTGGTTCACGCACTGGGATCAGCACTTTGGGAGGCCAAGGTGGGCAGATCCCTTGAGGCCAGGAGTTTGAGATCAGCCTGGCCAACAGGGCAAAACCCTGTCTCTACTAAAAATACAAAATATTAGCTGGGTGTGGTAGTGCAGGCCCATAATCCCAGCTATTCAGGAGGATGAGCCATGAGAATCACTTGAGCCTGGGAGGCAGAAGTTACAGTGAGTCAAAATTGTGCCACTGTACTCCAGCCTGGATGACAGAATGAGACTCTCAAATAAAAAATAAAAAAAAATAACTGATTCCTTAGACTAAGTTGAATTGGCCTCTTTGGCATCTCAGTCCCTGCAGAGAACAAAGAGATGCCCAGTAGTCAAATGAAGCATTTTATTGGATTCTCTAGCCAAGGAAATGGCTAGCAGATGTACATCTCTCCTTGCATGTGGATAGTTTATTACATTACCTTCACGCTTCTTTTTCCTTCTTATTAACCCCTTTTTGCTTTTCTCTAAGCCAGGGACCTGCAAACTATAGCCAGTGGGCCATCTCCTGACTTTATTGCCTGTGAACGAAGAATGGCATTCACATTTTTGATATGTTTTTTGTTTGAGAGACGATCTCACTCTGTCACCCAGGCTGAAGTACAGTGCTATGATCAGGACTCACTGCAACCTCTATCTCCCCAGCTCATCAAGCTGTCCTCCTACCTCAGCCTCCCAAGTAGCTGGGACTACAGGTGCTTGCCACCATGCCCGGCTAATTTTTGTGTTTTTTGTAGAGATGGGGTTTTGCCATATTGCCCAGGCCAGTCTTGAACTTCTGAACTCAAAGCATCCCCCTGCCTTGGCCTCCCAAAGTGCTGAGATTACAGGCGTGAGCCACTGCGCCTGGCCTAAAATTGTAATTTTTAAATTAGTACCTAAGTACCAACATATGATCCTTGATTTTGCCCACATAGCCTAACAATATATTTTCTATTGGCCCTTGCGGAAAATGTTTGCTGGGCCTTACACGAGTTTATTCATTTCCACCCCAGTATACAGATGAGCATGAAAATTCAAATTACCCCGTGCTGCCCTCAGGTTCTCAACTTTAATAAAAGGGGTTGTGGGTAGCTAAGAACACACACTCTGGAGTCAGACGCCCCAACTCGGGTCCCAGCTCCATCCACACCACTGCTGTGACCTTGGGCAAGTTACTAGGCTTACTCTGCCTCTGTTTTCTCATCTATAAAATGGGACTCTGAGGACTGAGTGAGATGACGCCTGTAAAGCACTTAGCATGGGACCTGACAAATAGTAAATGTTCAGTAAATATCTGTGATGGCCATTTTTATTACTTTATTTCACTAACTGGATATGAAGGGATGATGATTATATCTGCCTTGGAGATGAGTTTGTAGCCCACCCAACGTACAGTATTGAGCAGATTCAAAATATACTTGTTGGGCTGGGTGCGGTGGCTCATGCCTGTAATCCCAGCACTTTGGGAGGCAAGGCCTGCAGAGTTTATAGCTTGCAGTGAATGCCAAGAATGAGTTCTCAGACAATTCCAGCTAAGCAGGGCCGGGGGGCAGCTCTTCTCGGGGGCAGCCAGCATCCGTCCACCAAGTATTTATTGAAAGGGCTTGTTAAACCACAAACATCCACTGGATGGCTTTTTTGAGGTTGGGTCGTGAGACACCTGTGACCTTGTAAAAGCAGTCAAACTGCATTCTCCGGAGGCTGTTTTCAGTGTTCTTTATCACACCATACACTCCACTCCCTGTCCCGTTTTCAGGGTCAAGGGGTTTCATTCTCATGCACAAATGACATACACACAGTGCCTCGGTATTTTTCCATGCCCCGACCTCAAATGCCTTGTACATAAGCTTGAATATGTTGCCATGCACCCCCCACATCTCCTCCTTCTTTAATTCTTAGAGCATACTGGTCGTCCAATGCGAGGTAAGATTCTATTGCTCTTCCCTGGTCATAGATGTACCAGGTGGCAGCACAGAGCCATCTGCAAATGCCCAGCAAACAGATACAAAAAAGAATGAGTACAGCGGCCATCACCCAAATGCGTATGTTTAACCCAGACAACCAAGTGTTTGGGTTTAACCATTGAAAACCTTCTTGTAAATTGCTGAAGGGTATTTGTTTGTAATTGCTTCGACCATTCTTCAAATTGTTTCTTTAACTCACACTCAAGAGTAGAAGTTTGAGAAGATAGGTGGTCGTGATAAGCCCTTTCCAGGTGTGCTTTCACTCTCTCCCAAGCATATTGGGAGCTATTATATAGCAGAGGTGTGACACAGATAGAACTACATTGCCAATCACAATGTAAATTTTGACGGGTAGTGAATGCCTGTTGCTGATTCCCCAGCTATTTAACAGTGGCTTCAAGAGCCTCCAGGGGAGACAGAAGAATTTTATCAATACCTGTTCTTGAAATTCATGGGTTACATCATATACCATGTAGTTCACCACTGAGGCTGTGTGAATAGATTCTGTCAGAGAAACAGGGCAGTAGCAGTGGTTGCTAATAATAGCTAAGACTAAAAAGACAGTTAACGTGGCCCAAAATCTTTTTTTTTCCCGAGTGACAGTGACTTTCTAAATAGCTACAGGGTGGAATCCCCTTCCCAGTTTTGGGTTAAATTTATAGCCAGCCATAATTCTGCATGCCATTTTAAGATCATGACATAGGTTATATTTAACTGTGTAACATTTTGATGAGACAAGCATTTAGCATACCAACTACTAGAAGAGACTTTAATACTATAAAAGGATTGATTCTGCTCTGTATTAGGCAAACCTTGTCCAAACAAAAGTATATAGGGGTGTGTAGTACAAATCAGGACTGTGTCAGTAACATTATTATGCAAAGAGAGGGTATAGTTGCCACTGCTAGTAATATACTCACCATGTGAAAAGGACCCATTCAAAAAAAGGAAGTCCTACTCTCCAGATTTCATTATGAGCAGGGCTTAAGGCTTGTTTCCCTTTTAGTTGTAATATTGGTCCTGAAAGCCCGTACTCTGGCCAGGTAATAGAACTATCAGAGGGACTCCCAAATCCAATAGTCTGATTTGCAGACATAAGATTACGATGGGGACCCCAATCAAGTAAGTTACCATTATCAAACAGAGGCCCTTGATGTGGCACAGGCTATCTGCACAGAGACCACTGGATAGCCTCAAGCTTAGATTGCCAGTCCCTACTCGGACGGCATATAGGAAGATCAGGCACTTGTGTAGCTTCACTAGAGACCCCAGTAAGATTAGTGGTAACACCAGAAATAAAGGTCAAGTTTGCAAGCTTAGGATCCCTTTTGGGTTGATAGTAAAGATACTCCTGAAGAAGGAAAGTAACACACTTACCATTTGCTATTGTGGAAAAATAAAGGGGGGGTGCGTTACTAGACAACAAACTCAAGGAGTAATTAAGTTTAATCCATCCCAAATTTTCAGTTAAGGGGTAAGACAGGGGCATCCATCGAACTCCTGTCCAAGAAGTATCATTAGAAGACAAAGGCGGGTCAGCATCCCACCATGTAATAACACTAAAAACAGGGGAATATAGAACATGACTCCAATAAACATGTTCTTCAGCTGATCCTACTTGGCAAAGGACAAGAATTACCAGCCATCACAACATCCATGTCTGTCTTACTTTCTCAGAAGTCTCCCCAGTTACTGCCAGACACACAAGAAACGGATTCTCTGCAGTTGCAGGGGCTTCCATGGATAGATGCCTGTTGATCCAATCTCTTTAGCTGTCTCCAGGTAATGTTAGGTGCCTTCTGAGTTATCACCATTATTGTTGGTCGATTCTCCAACAACAGGCCCTGTTCTCTAGAACACAGCCCCATATTCCCCCTTTTTTGTTTATTAAGATATATTTTAAGAGTTTGATGAACTTGTTTAACAATGGTCTAACTGGTTGAGTTACAAGGAATACCAGTTTTGTGTTACATATGTGCCAAAGTTGCAATGCATTTGTAAATCGAGCACTAAGATAGCAAGGTTCATTGTCAGTTTTTATAGTGTGTGGAAGGCTTAGAGTTATAATAGATTTAAACAAATCAGCAATTGCATCTTCAGTTTTTTCTCTGGTCTGGGGGGTAGCATGTATCAGGCCTGTATAAGTGTCCACCGTAAGGCAGAGAAATTTAAAATGCCCAAAGGGTGGATACTGAGTAATATTAGTTTGCTAGATAGCATTAGGCACCACACCTTGTAAGTTGGCACTAAGCCCTAAGGAAAAAGGGGAAAGAAAGTGCTGTTGGCAATCAGGACACATTTTAATAACCATGTGAGCCTCCACAAGTGTTAAATGAAACTGTTGTTTAAGACTTCGGGCATTTGATGAAAAAAAAAAGCATGATCAGCTTGAGCTTGCAACAAAGCAGGAGAATCTGCAAACCACATGTGTGGCTGTACCAGAGCATTAGCTTGAGCATTCCCTTCTGATAAGGTATTGGGTAGCACAGAATGAGAGCGAATATGCGTGATGTAAAGAGGGTGACGACAGGCACTGAGGAGCTCTTACACTGCAAGAAGCAAAGCTAATAGGGGTTCATTAGTAATGCCTTTCATATGTACAAGATCTAAATGAGTAATACTACACATTGCATAGTGGAATCACTAACTATATGTATGTCTTGGTGAGGAAAAATTTGTAAGGCCAATATCAGGGCACCCAACTCCGCCTGTTGTGTAGTTTTAAAATGCTCCTGGATTTTGTGCTGCCATTTCTGCATGGCATCTTGCCATACTATAGCTGCTCTCCCAGTTTTTCCTGAACTATCTGTAAAGACAGTGTTGGCACGAAGTAAAGGCTCAGAGACAACAGTAGATACAAATTTAACAGGCACAGTTTGTAAAAAGTTCAGGAGCTTGGAGACTGGTAAATGGAAGCTGATATTACCAATAAAGTCAGCCATTGCTACTTACCAATCAAGATCACAAGCTAGGAGAGTATGAAATTGTTTCTTGCTTAAAGGTAGGAAAAGAGTAGCAGGGTTATATTCTGACAGCTGGACACAACGTTGCCATCCCTTTATGAGAAGAGAAGCTATTAAATCTGTAGTCTTTTGTATATGTTTACAGGGATTATGAGACAGATACATAATATATAAAATACAGAGATGGCAAAAGATAAAGCCTACCTGTTAAACTGAGGCATGGAAAGGATGGATATTTTAAGTGATTTTTTACTGTATTTTCACCCTTGAAAGTCATTAGAATGTGACTGCAAGTTGCCAGGATAATAAACCTGTATTGAGTTAGCTTAAGTGTGAGAAAAAAAAAAAAAAAAAAAAAAAAACCTTTTTTAAATGTCCTTTGGTGTTGGCCATTTTCCTGCATCAGCCTTTAGCTGGAATGTCTTAGAAGTGAGCTTGGGAAAGTAGGGCTGTGGTCAGTTTCTTTTTGTTCGTTCTGGGCTCATAGGCAGCTTCTCTTTTTAATGGCCTGCCACTTGCTGCTGCCCTTACTGCTGAAAGAAAGGAAGGAAGACTACAAGTGGCAGTAAGAGGCTAGAGAATGACTGGTGGTAAAGTGCATGTGTAAGCGCAGAGGCTGGAGGCAAGAGGGTAACAGATATTATATCAGAAGGATATTTTATTAATATCAGAAGAGGCTGTTTTCAGTGTTCCTTATCATACCACACACTCCACTCCCTGTCCCGTTTTCAGGGTCAAGGAGTTTCATTCTCATGCACAAATAACATACACACAGTGCCTCAGTATTTTTCCATGCCCTGACCTCAAATGCCTTGTACATAAGCTCGAATATGTTGCCACGCATCCCCTGCCCAAGGCAGGTGGATCACTTGAGGTTAGGAGTTTAAGACCAGCCTGGCCAACATGGTGAAACCCTGTCTCCACTAAAAAATACAAAAATTAACTGGGCCTGGTGGTATGCACCTGTAGTCTTAGCTACTTGGGAGGCTGAGGCACGAGAATCACTTGAACCCAGGAGGTGGAGGTTGCAGTGAGCCGAAATCACCCCACTGCACTCCAGCCTGGGTGACAGACTGAGACACCATCTAAAAAGAAAGCGCGCACACACACACACACACACACACACACACACACTCACACATATGTACTTGTTGATTCATTATTCTGTTAGCAATCTCTTTCCATTTGAGGGTCAAATTTATATTGACCTAGTGGGCTCACTAAGAAATCTGCTTTCTCAGATTGTCTATATTGTTTAATCTTTGCTTTTTGAAGCTGTCAGGAATATTCTTAAACAGCTCACTGGAGATGGGCTTTCATCTGGCCACTTGCAAGTAACCACTTGTGAGTAGACAACTGTTTACATCATTCACTTTCATGTAATTATGTTCTGAAGTCTTTGCTGCATGCCTGTCTAGACTTTGCAATATACAGAAGGAAAGCACACCATTCAAGGTGGAAATATGGCTAGATCAGCTGTTTTTCTTTATGTGGTGGTAGTTTAAAAAAAAAAAAAAAGAAGTCAGCATTTAGGAATGTGTGTTTTCCCCAGGCAGAACTACTCATGACAGTGACATCACTATCTGCAAAGTGTCAACACATGGAAAATGCTGAATATGTCTTGATTAAAGTCAAGCAGCACAGATTTCTCCTGCCCTAAATCCAGCAGGATGATAGGACACACCCTGACCCTTTTCTGCCTGCCATCTGGTGAAAGCTTGGCTCTAACTCTATGCAAGGCCATTCCATGTTAGCGCTTGAGGCAGGCAGGTGTCTGTCATCTCATAGCCAAAGGGCCTTGGATCAAGAGAGAGCAGAATTAGAAAACACCCCTGACAAATCACAGGCTGGCCAGGGAGTGTGTAAGTTGTGGTGAAGGCAGGAGGAGCCTCTGTAGCATAAGCCTGAGCCATGAGACAGCAAAGAGTCACACGCCATCTTCCACTGCAAAAGTCACCGACTCCCAGCCTGGGGTACAAAGTGAGACCCCTGTCTCTACAAAAAAATAAAAAAGTTAGCTAGGCGTGGTGGTGAGCACTTGTAGTCCCAGCTACACAGGAGACTGAGGTAGGAAGGATCACTTGAGCCTGGGAAGTCAAGGCTGCAGTGAGCCATGATCATGTCACTGCACTCCAGCCTGGGCAACACAGTGAGACCCTACCTCAAAAGCAATGAATAACAAGTCCATAAATTAAACTTGTTTTTTTGTTTGTTTGTTTGTTTGTTTGTTTTCTGGGATGGAGTGTCACTCTGTTGCCCAGGCTGGAGTACACTGGTGTGATCTCAGCTCACTGCAACCTCTGCCTCCAGGGTTTAAGGAACCTCTCCTTCCTCAACCTCCCAAGTAGCTGGGATCACAGGCGCGTGCCACGAAGCCTGGCTAAATTTTGTATTTTGTATTTTAGTAGGTTTTGCCATGTTGGCCAGGCTGGTGTCGAACTCCTGACCTCAGATGATCTGCCCACCTCAGCCTCCCAAAGTGCTGGAATTACAAACATGAGCCACTGCGCCCAGCCACCATAAATTAAACATTTATGATTTGTGATCTGAAAGGCAAACTATCCTTACAAGGTCAGCACTGGGTGTTTCAGGACTGAGTGTGCAAGGCCCTCCTGTGGGGATTGGGACTGCAGAGCTGGAAGGGGCTTTGATGACCCCGGAGCACTCATCTTACAGATCAGAAGTCCAGACAGCTGAGGCTTAGAGAGCAGAAGCAACTTTTGCAAGGACTAAAAGTTGGGATTAAACCCCTTTTCACCTACCCTCCTCATCAGGAGTTTATCCTTCTCATGCTGCAGTTTGGGAGTAAAATGAGTAAAGGAGACGCTTTGGGTTCTGACAGCCCTGCAGCACCCCCATCCCTCCACCTTTTGCAGCAAATGTCACCTCTTCCCATCAGCTGCAAACACGGGCCCAGGGGTCCTGGTGTGGAGGAATGCAGGCCATTCCTCTCAGCTTTGCTTCTCTGGCCTAACCTAAGCAGAATTAATTGGATAGATTTTGGGGTAGTAATAGGATCAACAGGAAGTCTGAACAGACAGGACACAGGGCCACCCTAGCCATCTAGGTAGCAGGAGCACGTCACCAGCCTCTCAGGCCTGCCACGGGGATGAGTGTGCTTGATCTGCTTTTTGCATCCTTACATCATTTTGCTCAAGATTCACTCCCCAAGGGAGTGAAATTCCTCTAAAGGGAACTGATTAAATTGTTCCCTGAAGGAAGGGCATGGAGATAGAGTAGCTAGAAACCTGACAGTATCGCGGAAAGTCTCTATCACAGTCATAGTGATGGTGTCATTTCCCCGTGGATCTTTGACACATCAATCCCAAGTATCAAGGTCCTGAGAGAACAAGTCAGGTTTTCCGATGATGTCGCTCTGCTGTGCTCCTTGGATGGCCCCGTAGAGGGTGCCTGAGGCCAGCACTGGTCTGTGGATGGCATTTTCCCATGCACAGGTTTGAGACACCGCTGGGTACTGAGGAAGTAGGAGGCTGGGTTTGTTGAGAGGATTGAAGAGGAAGGCAAGAAACTAATTTGGGGCAAGTTAAAAAGTGACCCGGAGGTCTGCACTTTGGATCCGAGTCATTGCAGCTTTCAAGATGAATACTAGCCCTGTTCTCAAAAGGTTCCCGATGGCTGTCTCAAACCTCCTGTACCAGAGGGGAAGGCTTGGGGTGAAAGGGGTCACCTGAAGCTGCACCTGAGTCACAAAGAGCTTTTCCAGGTTTCCATCTTACTTTAAGTTTCTGTTTTGAAAGTTTAGCCTAAACCATCATTCACCTTCAGGATCAAAGGAAAACAAGGCTTGGTCAGGGTTCAGCTAAAGGTTCCACTCTTGTCCTCCATGTCAGGCCTCTGAGCCCAAGCTAAGCCATCATATCCCCTGTGACTTGCACGTATACATCCAGAAGGCCTGAAGTAACTGCAGAATCACAAAAGAAGTGAAAATGGCCTGTTTCTGCCTTAACTGATGACATTGCCTCGTGAAATTCCTTCTCCTGGCTCATCCTGGCTCAAAGGCTCCCCCACTGAGCACCTTGTGACCCCCGCCCCTGCCAGCCAGAGAACAACCCCCTTTGATGTAATTTTCCACTACCCACCCAAATCCTATAAAACAGCCCCACCCCTATCTCCCTTCACTGACTCTCTTTTCAGACTCAGCCCGCCTGCACCCAGGTGAAATAAAGAGCCTTGTCGCTCACACAAAGCCTGTTTGGTGGTCTCTTCAGAGGGACACGAGTGAAATTTGGTGCTGTGACTCGGATCGGGGGACCTCCCTTGGGAGATCAATCCCCTGTCCTCCTGCCCTTTACTCCGTGAGAAAGATCCACCTAAGACCTCGGGTCCTCAGACCAATGAGCCCAAGGAACATCTCATCAGTTTTAAATTGGGTAAGCAGCCTCTTTTTACTCTCTTCTCCAAACTCTCTCACTATCCCTCAACCTCTTTCTCCTTTCAATCTTGGCGCCATCTTTCCATCTCTTCCTTCTCTTAATTTCAGTTCCTTCCCTTTTCTGGTGGAGACAGAGGAGAGGCGTTTTATCAGTGAACCCAAAACTCTGGCGCCGCTCACGGACTTGGGAAGACAGTCTTCCCTTGGTGTTTAATCATGCGGGGACGCCTGCTTAATTATTCACCCACGTTTCAGAGGTATCTGATCACGCGGTAATGCCTGCCTTGGTCCTTCACCCTTAGCGGCAAGCACTGCTTTTCTGGGGGGTAAGCACTCCCCACCTCTTCTCTCCATGTCTCTACTCTCTTTTCTCTGGGCTTGCCTCCTTCACTATGGGCAACCTTCCACCCTCCATTCCTCCCTCTTCTCCCTTAGCCTGTGCTCTCAAAAACTTAATACCTCTTCAACTCACACCTGACCTAAAGCCTAAATGCCTTATTTTCTTCTGCAACATGGCTTGACCCCAATACAAACTTGACAATGGCTCTAAATGGCCAGAAAATGGCACTTTCGATTTCTCTATCCTACGAGACCTAATTTTTGTCGAGAAATGGGCAAATGGTCTGAGGTGCCTTACATCCAGGCATTTTTCATACTTCGTTCCCTCCATAGTCTCTGTTCCCAATGTAATTCCTTCCAAATCCTCTTTCATTCCCTCCTGCCTGTCCTCTCAGTCCCAACCCCAAGTGTCGCTGAGTCTTTTCAATCTTCCTTTTCTACAGACCCATCTGACCTTCTCATCGCCAGGCCGAGCCAGGTCCCAATTCTTCCTCAGCCTCCACTCCTCCACGCTATAATCCTTCTATCACCTCCCCTCCTCACACCCGGTCCGGCTTACAGTTTGGTTCCGTGACTAGCTCTCCTCCACCTGCCCAACAATTTCCTCTTAGAGAGGTGGCTGGAACTGAAGGCATAGTCAGGGTACATGTGCCTTTTTCCCTATCAGACCTCTCTCAGATCAGTCAGCGTTTAGGCTCTTTCTCCTCAGACCCCACTAAATACATACAGGAATTCCAATATCTAACTCTGTCTTACAATTTAACCTGGAGTGACTTAAATGTCATCCTGACTTCTACCCTCTCCCCAGATGAACAGAAAAGAGTTTTTTCTCTAGCCCAATCTCATGCTGACAACTGCCGGCTTCATAAGCCGGACCTCCAGGAAGGCATTAGAGCAGTTCCATGAGAGGATGCCCAATGGAACTAACATGCAGATTCCCCAGGTAGAGCTAGGCGAGATTACATGGTTTCCTGCCTAGTTGAAGGACTTAAAAAGGCAGCTTACAAAGCTGTTATGACAAGCTTAAAGAAACTACCCAAGGTAAAGACGAAAACACAGCCCAGTTCATGGCTCATTTGGCAGTAACCCTGAGATGCTTTACAGCCCTAGACCCTGAAGGGTCAGAAGGCCATCTCATTCTAAACAAGCATTTTATCACCCAGTCAGCTCCTGACATTAGAAAAAAACTTCAAAAATTAGAATCCAGCCCTCAAACTTCACAACAGGAGTTAATCAACCTCGCCTTCAAGGTGTACAATTATAGAGAAAAGTTACAATTACTTGCTTCCACTGTGAGACAAAACCCCAGCCACATCTCCAGCACACAAGAACTTCCAAATGCCTAAACTGCAGCAGCCAGGCATTCCTCCAGGACCGCCTCCCCAAGGAACTTGCTTCAAGTACTGGAAATCTGGCCACTGGGCCAAGGAATGCCCACAGCCCAGGATTCCTCCTAAGCCGTGTCCCATCTGTGCAGGACCCCACTGGAAAGCAGACTGCCCAACTCACCCGGCAGCCACTCCCAGAGCCCCTGGAACTCTGGCCCAAGGCTCTCTGACTGACTCCTTCCCAGATCTTCTCGGCTTAGCGGCTGAAGACTGACGCTGCCCAATCCCCTCAGAAGCCTCCTGGACCATCACAGACATTTTGGGTAACTCTTACAGTGGAGGGTTAAGTCTGTCCCCTTCTTAATCAATACAGAGGCTACCAATTCCACATTACCTTCTTTTCAAAGGCCTATTTCCTTTGCCTCCATAACTGTTGTGAGTATTGATGGCCAAGCTTCAATACCCCTTAAAACTCCCCAAATCTGGTGCCAACTTGGACAACATTCTTTTATGCACTCTTTTTTAGTTATCCCCACCTGCCCAGTTCCCTTATTAGGCCGAGACATTTTAACTAAATTATCTGCTTCCCTGACTATTCCTAGGCTATAGCCACACCTCATTGCCACCCTTCTTCCCAACCCAAAGCCTCCTTTGCATCTTCCTCTCGTATCCCCCCACCTTAACCCACAAGTATGGGACACCTCCACTCCCTCTCTGGCAACCGATCGATCACATGCCCATTACTATCCCATTAAAACCTAATCACCCTTACCCCGCTCAATGCCAGTATCCCATCCCACAACAGGCTTTAAAGGGATTGAAGTTTGTTATCATTTGCCTGTCACAGCATGGCCTTTTAAACCCTAAAAACTCTCCTTAAAATTCCCCCATTTTACCTGTCTTAAAACCAGACAAGCCTTACAGGTTAGTTCAGGATCTGCATCTTATCAACCAAATTGTTTTGCCTATCCACCCCATGGTGCCAAACCCATATGCTCTCCTATCCTCAGTACCTCCCTCCACAACCCATTCTGTCCTAGATAAACCTAGCTGACCCCATAAATCCTAAATCCTTTCCCCACTCCCCTTTCCATTCCTTAAAAAACAGCCCTAAAAGCTGCTTCCACACTAGCTCCCCCTAACTCATCCCAACCTTTTCATTACATACAGCGGAAGTGCAGGGCTGTGCAGTCGGAGTTCTTACACAAGAGCTGGGACTGTGCCCACTAGCCTTTTTATCCAAACAACTTGACCTTACTGTTTTAGCCTAGCCCTCATGTCTGCGTGTGGTGGCTGCCACTGACTTAACACTTTTAGAGGCCCTGAAAATCACAAACTATGCTCAACTCACTCTCTACAGTTCTCATAATTTCCAAAATCTATTTTCTTCCTCCCACCTGATGCATATACTTTCTGCTCCCCAGCTCCTTCAGCTATACTCACTCTTTGTTGAGTGTCCCACAATTACCATTGTTCCTGGCCTGGACTTCAATCTGGCCTCCCACATTATTCTGGATACCACACCTGACCCCCATGATTGTATCTCTCTGATCCACCTGACATTCACCCCATTTCCCCATATTTCCTTCTTTCCTGTTTCTCACCCTGATCACATTTGGTTTATTGATGGCAGCTCCACCAGGCCTAATCACCACTCACCAGCAAAGACAGGCTATGCTATAGTATCTTCCACACCTATCATTGAGGCTACTGCTCTGCCCCACTCCACTACCGCTCAACAAGCCAAACTCATTGGCTTAACTTGAGCCCTCGCTCTTGCAAAAGGACTACGTGTCAATATTTATACTGACTCTAAATATGCCTTCCATATCCTGCACCACCATGCTGTTATATGGGCAGAAAGAAATTTCCTCACTATCCAAAGGTCCTCCATTATTAATGCCTCTTTAATAAAAACTATCTCAAAGCCACTTCCAAAGGAAGCTGGAATCATTCACTGCAAGGGCCATCAAAAGTTATCAGATCCCATCGCTCGGACAATGCTTATGCTGATAAGGTAGCTAAAAAAGCAGCTAGTGTTCCAACTTCTATTCTTCATGGCAGTTTTTCTCCTTCTCATCTGGCCACTCCTACCTACTCCCCCGCTGAAACTTCCATCTATCTATCTCTTCCCACACAAGGCAAATGGTTCTTGGACCAAGGAAAATATCTCCTTCCAGGCTCACAGGCCCATTCTATTCTGTCATCATTTCATAACCTCTTCCATCTAGGTTACAAGCCGCTAGCCTGCCTCTTAGAACCTCTCATTTCCTTTCCATCGTGGAAATCTATCCTTAAGGAAATCACATCTCAGTGTTCCATCTGCTATTCTACTACTCCTCGGGGATTTTTCAGGCCACCCCCCTCCTTCCCTACACATCAAGCTTGGGGATTTGCCCCCGCCCAGTACTGGCAAATTGACTTTACTCACATGCCTTGAGTCAGGAAACTAAAATACCTCTTGGTCTGGGTAGACACTTTCACTGGATAGGTAGAGGCCTTTCCCACAGGGTCTGAGAAGGCCACTGCGGTCATTTCTTCCCTTCTGTCAGACATAATTCCTTGGTTTGGCCTTCCCACCTCTATACAGTCCCATAACAGACTGGCCTTTATTAGTCAAATCACCCAAGCAGTTTCTCAGGCTCTTGGTATTCAGTGGAACCTTCATACCCCTTACCATCCTCAATCTTCAGGAAAGGTAGAACGGACTAATGGTCTTTTAAAAACACACCTCACCAAGCTCAGCCACCAACTTAAAAAGGACTGGACAATACTTTTACCACTTGCCCTTCTCAGAATTTGGGCCTGTCCTCGGAATGCTACAGGGTACAGCCCATTTGAGCTCCTGTATAGACGCTCCTTTTTATTAGGCCCCAGTCTCATTCCAGACACCAGCCCAACTTGGACTGTGCCCCAAAACTTGTCATCCCTACTATCTTCTGTCTAGTCATACTCCTATTCACTGTACTCAACTACTCATAAATGACCTACTCTTGTTTACACTGCCAGTTTACACTGTTTCTCCAAGCCATCACAGCTGATATCTCCTGGTGCTATCCCCAAACCGTCATTCTTAACTCCCTCTTAAAGTAAATAAATAATCTTTGGTGGCAGGGCTATGTTGAACCTCCTTGGGCACTCTCTAATTGGATGGCCCGGGCCCTCCCAATTCTTAGTCCTTTAATACCTGTTTTTCTCCTTCTCTTATTCAGACCTTGTGTCTTCTGTTTAGTCTCTCAATTCATACAAAACTGCATCCAGGCCATCACCAATCATTCTATATGACAAATGTTCCTTTTAACAACCCCACAATATCACCCCTTACCACAAAATCTTCCTTCAGCTTAATCTCTCCCACTCTAGGTTCCCACGCCACCCCTAATCCCGCTTGAAGCAGCCCTGAGAAATATCGCCCATTATCTCTCCATACCACCCCCAAAAATTTTCACCACCCCAACACTTTACCACTATTTTGTTTTATTTTTCTTATTAATATAAGAAGACAGGAATGTCAGGCCTCTGAGCCCAAGCTAAGCCATCATATACCATGTGACCTGCACGTATATATCCAGATGATCTGAAGTAACTGAAGAATCACAAAAGAAGTTAAAATGGCCTGTTCCTGCCTTAACTGATGACATTACCTTGTGAAAGTCTTTCTCCTAGCTCAAAAGCTCCCCCACTGAGCACGTTGTGACCCCTACCCCTGCCAGCCAGACAGCAACCCCCTTTGACTGTAATTTTCCATTACCTACCCAAATCCTATAAAATGGTCCCACCCCATCTCCCTTCACTGACTCTCTTTTCGGACTCAGCCCACTTGCACCCAGGTGAAGTAAACAGCCTTGTTGCTCACACAAAGCCTGTTTTGTAGTCTCTTCACATGACGTGAGTGAAACTCCACAGTAGGCCCTGTGGCGTACTGGAAATAGTCCTGGTTGGGGCCAGAAGATCTCAGTTTATTTCTCCACTCTGTTCCCCACTTATTGAACTGGTCCCCCCGAACCTCAGTTTCCTCCTCTGTAAACCAGAGATAATGATACTCACCTTCTAGGCACATGTCTCCTTTGTTCCAGTACCCAACAAGTTCCTCATCTCCATCTATGACCACCTCAGCCTGGGTTTCATTGTCCATATCATTATCAATATTTTGGTTAAGGCCATTTAACAAGTTTGTAGGAAGTTTCAAACTTTCCCACATTTCCTGTCTTCTTTTGAGCTCTCCACACTATTCCAACCTCTGTCTGTTACCCAGTTCCAAAGTTGCTTCCACATTTTCAGATATCTTTTCAGCAGCACTCCACAGTACTAGCACCAAAATCTGTATTAGTTTGTTTTCATGGTGCTGATTAAGACATACCCAAGACTGAGCAATTTACAAAAGAAAGAGGTTTAATTGGACTTACAGTTCTGTGTGACTAGGGAAGCCTCACAATCATGGCAGAAGGCAAGGAAGAGCAAGTCACATCTTAAGTGGATGGCGGCAGGCAAAAAATGAGAGAGCTTGTGCAGGCGAATGCCTCTTTCTAAAACCATCAGATCTCGAGACTTATTCACTATTATGAGAACAGCATGGGAAAGACTTGGCCCCCATGATTCAATTACCTTCCATCAAGTTCCCTCCATAACATGTGGGAATCCAAGATGAGATTTGGGTGGAGACACAGCCAAACCATATCAAATGGGAACAGTAACAGCATAGGTTTGTTATGGGAATTAATTTAGAGAATAGTCGTAAAGAATAAGAATAGCACTTGGACTCTAGTAATCTCCCCCAAAATTATGGTGATTTTTATTTATCACCTCTTCTGTCTGAGCCCCAAATCTTCTTGCCTGCAACCTCCTTATAAACCTTAGACCTGTCAGTTTATGAGCTCTGGGCAGGGACATGAAGAGTGATTTACCTGATGAAGTTGCCCATTGCTCTGAGCACATGAGACAGGAAACACTAAATAATACATATTACGTATAATGAATGTGTAATATCACCCCTTTTATCTATTTTTATTGTGTTATTTTAAAATACCAGTCATAAGGCCAATTAGCTATTACAAAGATGTGTCTAGTTACTTTAACACAAATTTTATATAAAATGTACTTCCTATTACTTTTAGATGAGAAGGAAAACTCACATAGCCTGTGGTTCCCTCAGAACTCTCACTTGTAACTTTTAGTGAGGAAAATCAGGTACTTTCCGAGCTATCCACAAGGGGGTAGACTGATTCCATCTCTTCTGGAAGGTATCCATGGAGTCATCATTAATGATCATTTAAAACTGATTTCTCACTTTAAGCAACTGTCTCCTTCCAAGATATAAAATTTCCCTATGCAAGCAAGATGCCACTTTTTTAGGCTGACAACTTACAGATGACCCTTGGTTTAAAAATGTATTGCAAAATCATTTACACACATTTTCCCTGCAATCAGTCATGGAGGATTCTAACAAATGC
The DNA here is from genome assembly GCF_024542745.1 of Macaca thibetana thibetana. Taxonomy (NCBI): domain Eukaryota; kingdom Metazoa; phylum Chordata; class Mammalia; order Primates; family Cercopithecidae; genus Macaca; species Macaca thibetana. The sequence goes on from NC_065583.1 coordinate 45,921,012, forward strand.
CACATTCAGAATGTAAGAACACTGCGGTCATTCCACTAGAAAGTTAAGCAAATTATTTAAATTCCCAGGGACAAAAAAAAAAAAAAATTCTTTCCTCAACATCAAACAAAACATTCTCTCTTTGAAAATGTAAATCCCCTAAACATATTCAAGAATTTAAACAAGCATCCCAGAAAACTATCCTATTACTCTTTGAAGGCCTTAAAGAATTTTCTTAAAATAGTCACATGCTACTTGGGTGGGGAGAGGGCCTAAGTGATAATGGGAGTTGAAGCTTTGCAGTAGGGCCCCATAAGTCCCCATGTACCTCCTTTCAGAAAGGAAGAGAGGCCCCCAGAGAATTACTAGGCACATGGAAAGGGTGTGGGGAAATCTAAAAAGAGTAAAGCACAGGACCCATTTTGCATCTGTTTTGCATCTGGGGTTAGCAGTAGGACACAGAGCTCTGAACTACAGGAAGAGCCTCAGAGAAGATGTTAAGAACAGAGAGTTGTGGAGAATGTGGAGCTCTCATCTATTGTAATTCCTCTATCCAAGCCTTGGGGTGTGTGTGTGTGTGTGTGTGTGTTTTCAGGGGAAATTCCAAGAGGATGAAACTGAGGTGAAAGGCAAGTCAGAGGTAGAAAGTGGCCTGAGATGATAACCAAATGCTAGTTTTAGTTCAAAGAACTGGATCTTCATCTGACATCAGAAAAACAGAAGAATCAAGAAGCCACCAGCAATTTCACTCAAAGAAGTTTTTCCTAAGGAAATAACTGAGTATGTTTTCAGAGACACCGTTTTAGGATATTTATCACAGTTTGTCATGACAGGAAAAAATACATACACAAACAAGAAATTTAAAAAAGAAATACCCTTAAGTTTGCAACAATGAAGGATTAGTCATATAAAATGATGCTGTATCCACACAAAAGAATAGTGTGAAATGATTTAAAATTACAACTATCCCCACGGAAAAAGGGTGATCATATTCACTTATATTGTTAGGTAAAAGATGATTATAAAACAGTCTATATAGGTTGTATACATTGTGATAGATTTACAGATGTTTTTAGTTCTTTTTTGCTATTTTTAAATGTTCAACCTATTAAAAATACAAAATGCATGCTAGCTATAGAAAGCCACATTCTTTTTTTTTTTTTTTTTTTTTGAGACAGAGTCTCGCTCTGTCGCCCAGGCTGGAGTGCAGTGGTATGATCTCAGCCCGCTGCAACCTGCGCCTCCTGGGTTCAAGTTACTCTCATGCCTCAGCCTCCTGAATAGCTAGGATTACAGGTGTCTGCCACTATACCCATCTAATTGTTGTATTTTAGTAGAGACAGGGTTTCACCAGGTTGGCCAGGCTGGTCTCAAACTCCTGACCTCACGTGATCCACCTGCCTCGGCCTCCCAAAGTGCTGGGGTTACAGGCATGAGCCACTGCACGCAGCCAGCCACATTTCCTTAAAAGACAGAACACAAAATTTCTATCAAAATCCCAGCAAATTATTTTGTAGATATAGGCAAGTTTACTCTAAAATTTGGAAAGGCAAAGAAACAAGAAACTGGAATTGCTAAAATAAAATGGGAAGAATCACTTTCCCTGATTTCAAGACTTACTTTTATAGCTACAGCAATCAAGACTGTGGTATTGGCAGAGAGACACACAATGAAATAGAAAATGGAATCTCAAAATGGGACTCACACAAATATGTCCAACTGATTGTTGGCAAAAGTGCAAACACAGATCAATAGAGAGAAGATAGTTTTTTCAATAAATGATATTGGAACAATTGACAATATATGAGCCAAAAAATCCCTTGACCCAAATCTCACTCTTCATATGTAAACTAACTAAAAATGACTCATAAACCTAAATGCAAAATGAAACACTAAAAAACTTTTAGAAAAAAATAGGAGAAAATCTTCAGGAACTATGGTTAGGCGGAGTTCTTCAACTTGACATCAAAAACATGATCCATAAAAGGAAAAACTGATAAATTGGACTTCATCAAAATTAAAAACTTTTGCTCTGAAAAAGACCCTGCTAGGAGGATTAAAAAGCAAGCTATAGAGCAGGAGAAAATATTTGCAAACCACATATCTGACAAAAGACTATAATTTAGACTCTCTCTCTCTCTCTCTGTATGTGTGTGTGTGCATGTGTGTGTGTATACACACATATGTATTTTAGAGTTGTTTTTACTATCACACATACATATATATGTATCTATATTATTTTTACTATACACACACATATATATAGCCTGTGGCTATATATGTAAAAAATAGTAAAAAAAAAAAATCCAATTAAAAAATGGACAAAAAACAAGAAGACCCATTTGTCCAAAGAGAATATACAGATGACCAATACACACATGAAAAGATATTCAACATCTTTTAGCCATTGAGGAAATGCAAATTAAAATCACAAAGACATATCACTACACACCTGTCAGAAAGGCTAAAATAGTGACACCAAATGCTGGCGAGGATCTATAGAAATTGGATCACTCATACATCGCTGGTGAAAATATAAAATAGGACAACCGCTCTGGAAAACAGTTTCTCAAAAAACCAAACATGCAACTACCAGAGAACCCAGCAATTGCACTTCTAGGCATTTATTCTAGAGAAATGAAGATGTTCACACCAAAATCTGTACATGAATATTCATAGCAACTTTATTCATAGTAGCCAAAAACTGGACATAACCCAGACGTCCTTCAGTGGGTGAATGGTTAAACAGACTGTGGTACACACATACCATGGAGTACTACTCAGCAATAAAAAGAACGCACTATTGACATGTGCAACAACGTGGATGGAACTCCAGAGCATTATGCTGAGTGAGAAAAGCCAATCCAAAGAGTTACATGCCATAGGATTCCATTTATGCAACATTTGTGAAATGACGAAATTACAGACACAGAGAACAATTTCATGGCTGCAAATGGTTAAGAAGGGATGGAGGCAAGAGGGAGGTGGGTGAGGCCAATAAGGGCAACATGAGGGATCTTTGTGATGATGGAAATGGAAATGTCTCTATTTGACTGTATGGAGGTCAATATTCTGATTGTGATATTGTACTATACTTTTGCAAGATGTTACCGTTGGAAGAAACTGGGTAAAGGGTACGCAGATTCTGTATTACTTCTTACAACTGCATGTGAACCTACAATGATCTCAAAATTAAAAGCTTAATTAAAATAAAAAGGACACAGCATGAGACTGTCCCCAGAAAACTGGCAGACATGGCCCTGCTGCCACACTGTGGGAGATTCATCAGAGGCCTCCAGTGTGCAGTCAGGCACTGCTGGCCTGGCAGGGCCAGACTCCGGCTATAGTCTTAAGTGTGATGCATACCTGGATCAACCCCGCAGCAGTTACACTGTCTCTTCACAGGGAGATCTTTGAGTCGGTCAGTGTCTATCAGCAACCAGCCAATGAGTAGGCGCAGCTTGTCAGGGCTGTCTCCCCTGGCCCTAATGGTGTGTTTAGCTAAGAGCCATTAACAAGAGTAGCTTTCTCCAATTAAATAACCACAGGGATTTTTTTTTCAAACCCTAGCGTTCCTCCTAGTAACCAAAAGGTAAACATAACATGATTTGTCACTTTGCAAGGTCCAAGAAATGCTATTTTGATCGTTAACTGCCTCTGATGAGGACATAGCTATCTGAGATGTAAACATGCCATCAGATGGAGAGGTCTGAAAGTTTGGAGGCAGCATGACATTTAGAACAGCTACTGCTTGCCCTAGAGCTACAGCTAACACCTCTCACTGCTGTATGCCAACACAGGAGCCCACGAGGGGGAAACAGTAATGACTATAGAGGCAAAGGAGGAACACAGCCCAAACAGGTAACTTGAGGAAGGAGAGGGAGGCTATTTGAGTGATGCAGGTTAGGAATCCTCTTACTCTAAATGGCACTAATGCTGAACCTAGAATAAAATCAGTCCCTTCAGCTTCCTTTCTGTTCCTGAAACTTGCCGAGCTCTTTCTCACCTCAGGGCCTTTGCACATGCTGTTTCCCCCTGCCTGAGTGCTCTGCCCCAGATCTGCACTTCCTCAGAAGGGCCATCCCTGACCACTCCACCAGCCCCCACTCCAGTCGCAGTCTCTGCCACACCTCCCAGATTGTCTCCTTCACATCACTTGTCCTCAGGAAGTATCTTGCTTGTTGACTAGTTTATTATCCCTGCTAAGATAGACGTTTCGTAGAGATAGCCTGTCTGTCTTACTCCCTCAGTTAACCGCATTGTCTGATATAGAAAGCGTCAATAAATACCTGTGGAAAGAATCAGTAGCAAAAGCTGTCTCTGTTCCTGTAGCAGTCTCTGCTCCTGCCCAGGAAAGGTATGGTCACCATGAAGGTCCCTCTCAGGAATTTCACTACTTATGGAAGGCTCAAAAGAGCAAAAAGCCTTTTCCTTTCAGGAAATCCCTTTGGCAGGAGCTCTTGTGATAAGCCTAACCAGGCAGGCCAGTAGCCAAGGTTGGGCTGGACCCTGTTCTGTGTTCCTCACACACCTGAGTCTATGCTGTTTCTCCACCTCTGTTCACCACACTGGGCACCAGTCACTGCCTTCTTTCCAGTTTCTGCCCTGGGCTGTCTGGTTACATGATGGCACCAGCCTGTTCCAAGGGCAGAGCTGTTGGCCAACTCTAAAGCCTCTCCTTCAATTTCAGATGCAATCTGTTGAAATCATTTCCCAATGAGGAGGACAGAACCCTGGTCATAGGTCAAGAGACCAAGGTTATAGCCTGTCAGGGCCAATGACTCACCCTGTGACCTTAAGCAAGGCTTTTCCTGTCTCTGGGCCCCAACTTCTGCCAGAGACAAGCCTCTAAGTCCCCCTGTCAGCCAGGCACACACTGCCCTGTCCAGGGCTCCTGTGGGGTGGAGGAAGGCTGGCTTTCCTACCCAAAGACAGATGCACTGTGGGGAAGGCACCTTGGACTCAGCAGCCCATCTTGGGAGCTTTAGCCCAAACTCCACCCTGCAGGAAAGGCCCTCGCTCAAGGAGATGGGTGATGCAGGGGCTCACGCATACCTGAGGGGGCTCCAAAGGGGTGTGGGATGGGATGAGACAGGCAGCGTCTGACATTTAAGAGCCATTAGACTTTGGACAAACCACTTCAACATCTTGAGCCTCAATTTCCTCATTTGTAACTGAGGACAGCAACAGTAGTAACTAATGAAATTAAACAAAATAATGATGCAAAAATAATATTTAGAGTGCGTGGCACACGGAAAATGCTCAATAAATGGCAGCTTTTAGAAAAATGATCATGATGATGGTGGTGACAATAATGGAGCACAAACTGAATTCCATGGAAAAAAGCCATTGAAAGGAACGATCTCTGGTTGTGCTGCTGAAAAAGACAAAACCATGTGTGCAAGGGAGCTGGGCTTGAGCCTCCTTAGAAAACAAAGACATTGATTTAAATAAGTACTGAAGAGCTCCAGTCTTGGGTCAATAATTCATCTTTCCCAAGGAAACTTTTTAAGGCCAGGTATTTCTAGAGCTCAATAACATTGAGAAATTATAGAAATCACCTAGATGTTTGTTTCCCAGCTAATTTGGGCTCTTTCAGGAAATGATGTAATAGTCATCTAGGGAGCTGATAAGTAAATTCCAGAAGCCCCAGTTGATGGAATTGGGTGAACCATTAAAAATGATGCCTATGAAGACCGCAGGGCAAGGGTTAAGATATAAGGGAGAAACAGAATGCAAAACTGTGTTATGATTACAGTTGTTTAGAAACATGTCTTCTTTCAGGCAGGCTCTGGAAGGGAAGATTAAAAACAGTTGATTTGCTTCAGTGATGGGATTAGGAGTGATTAAAACAACATTTCTGTTATGGTTTTACAGTGTGGTTTTTGTCTTTTTTTTTTTTTTTTTTTTGGTGGGAAAAAAAGAGGACTGCAATTGTCACACTACGGTTTGTGCCTTTTTTTAATTAAAAAAGAGAAAAGGGATTGCAGGGAAATGCATGTACCTCAGAAATCCCTACAGCTGTCCCCCTCCCCATTGTGTGTGTGTGTGTGTGTGTGTGTGAGAGAGAGAGAGAGAGAGAGACTCCCTCCCACTTGATACCATTCCGAATGGTTTCAGCTCCCACTGAATGGGGATTTTTGCAAATTTCTAGTAGCTGTAAGAACAGGAAATTGATTAGCCAATGAAAACCCATTGTTGGGCTTTGTCATCAAGCTTATCAGTGCACTGAGGAGTTAAAGAGACTTAAGAGCAAATAGAGAGTCTGAGGCGCCAGACAATGGAATTGAGGTGCCAGACTATGGAACTGAGCTGCCTAGAAGCCTCATGTGTCAGGAAGCCTCGAGCCCTCAGGTAGGGGCCCACAGGGGCTGGCTCCTTCCTCAGCAAGAAGATACCTAGCCACGTGGGCCTCTCCAAAGAGGAGCAGGGGCTCTGTAGTGAGCAAAGCGTTCATGCAGGAACATCAGGACATGTGGTCTGGCCCTATCTGGGGGTGACCCCGTCATGGGCAGCCAGAGCTTCATTCCCTCTAAATGGCCTATGGACTCCGCCTGGGAAAAGCTAAATGAGGTGAAAAGCCTGAGCCCATCGCAGCTGAGCTGAGGTCAACCTGACCGGACACCAGGGACAGGGAGGACAAGGCTGGCATTCCAGAGCACCCTCTAAGATCCCTTGGCTGTCTGGACTATGATGGGGTCATTGCTGCTGTTGTTTCAAGCATGAGACCTCACTACAGGCCTGACACTGTTCTGAAAGCTTTACATGCGTTACTCAATTCAACCCTCATAATACCGTAAAGAAAGCACCATTAGTAATTCCCCTTCACCAGTGAGGAAACAGTCTCCGAAGAGACTAGTAACTTGCCTAAGATCCAAGGCCGCACATCCTTGTAGATGACAGAATAAGATTCAATTCCACACCATGTTCCTGCCTGTTCACCATAATAAAAAATGTAAACGCGTGGCAAGGTGTCTGGAAAGAGAAAGAAAATACAAATCGCAGGCAAATACCTTTTGCTACAAACACACAAATTCGTAGGTCCCTCAGCCAGTCAGGTTACACAATCAAACTGCCTAGAAGTCTGCCCAAAGTGCTGCTAACAGGATAAGAAGCTTGGGGCAGGTAGTATGGAACCTCAGATGGTTGAATCATCAGAGAGACAAACACCCAAACAGCCTGACAAAGTTCTGCTTTCAGATAGAGCAAGCACAAGTAAACGTTAGAGATTTCGAAGAAAGAGAAGAACAGATTCCCGACCCATGGCTGCTCAGTTAGCATGTTTCTACATAGATTCAGAAGATACTTCATTTTAAATTATTTCTGTTCTGGGCCTTCTGAAATTGTTGACAACAATGGCAAAACCACAGTATACAATTTCACAACAACATGGAGTCCAGAGAGCTGTTCAGACTAAACTCTGAGGATTGCTTTGGAGCAGCCTTGGGGAAGCAGAGAGGGGCCCCCAGGCCCCACATACCTGGGCTCAGTGCCCTCTCTGAGGGTCATTTCTGGTTTTCAGCAACATGTTTGTCACCAGAGCACATCTTATAATAAAGAAGAATTCCAGGGCATCACAACCCCATCCTCCTTGGGCTGTGGCCAGGTTCATCTTCCCAGAGCTCTGGCACCCTCCCAGTCAGTGAGCAGGACTGTCAGCAGCCTGCTGTGGACACACAGTTCTTCTTTGCTGCCCTCTCCCTCCCCTTCACCTGCACCCCCTTGAGAAGTCTCCTTCTGCAGGAACTGTCCCCCTCTAGCCCTCCCGGCTCTTACATTTGCTTCTGGAGAGCAGGGATCTGTTTCAATTATGCAGTGCTCAGACCATCCAGCTGATAGCTTTTACACAGCTTCAGCTGGAATCCTTTGGAAATCAATCTTATATCGGTCCCAAAGTATAATAAGACACAAGTGGAACAACTCCAGTTAAAATGTGAGTGGGAGGCCGGGTGCGGTAGTTCACACCTGTAATCCCAGCACTTTGGGAGGCCTAGGCGGGCAGATCATTTGAGGTCAGGAGTTCGAGACCAGCCTGGCCAACATGGGGAAACCCCATCTGTACTAAAAATATAAAAAATTAGCCAGACATGGTGGCGGGTCCCTGTAATCTCAGCTACTTGGGAGGCTGAGGCAGAATTGCTTGAACTCAGGAGGTGGAGGTTGCAGTGAGCCAAGATTATGCCATTGTACTCCAGCCTGGGCAACACAGCAAGACTGTCAAAAAAAAAAAAAAAAAAAAAGCCAGGCATGGTGTCCCGGCTACTCTGGAGGCTGAGGCAGGAGAATTGCTTGAACCCAGGAGGCAGAGGTTGCAGTGAGCTGAAATTGGGCCACTACACTCCAGCTTGGGTGACAGAGAGAGACTCCGCCTCAAAAAATAAAAATAAAAATAAAAAAGGGAATGGGAGCTCAGAGCCCTCTAGCCAGGTCTCCCTCCGCTACCTACCCTAAGAGCACCCTATCCTTTAAGCATCATTTGTGCTCCTGATATACTCAAGAATGCTAGGATTTCACAGGCCAGCGTCAGAGGGAGGGCCAGAACCCAGTGTTACCAGGTCCAGCCAGAGACTTCCACCACATCCACCCTGCTCTACCACCAGGAGAACTCCAAAGTACATGCTTCTCCCTTCCCTACACCACCTTACTCCACTCCCCATTTTTGTTCAGCGATTTCCAGGCCTGGATTATGTTCCTCTCTTCCCTTCTTGTTCCACCCTGGTATCTGCGCAGTGGATTGGGGGAGATGATCATGTGACCAGGATCCACCATGATTTTGCCAGGGCTGGGCTACGTATGGGGCAGATAGATCTCGGTAGCTGCAGCATCAACCCATTCTGGGGAACCCATGGTTCTTTAGTATCAGTCACAGTGAACATTGGATTCACAGGGTCATTGATTCTTGTGAAAAGTCACTTTACTCCTGACTCCTAAATGTGTCCTGAGTCACACAGGCTAGCCGTGTCACCAAAGGGTTGGCACAGTTTAAGTGGAAGGACACCTAAGTAGAGGCAGCTGCATGTGTCACATGGCCTGGTGCCCACCACCAACTCCACATCCTCCTTTCACAAAAGGCCTGGGCCCAGACAGTACTTCTGTGCCAACTGGGGCTTCCATACTTGCTTCAAAAGCACCCTTCTGGGCCCTGGCAACACAGACCCCTCCTGTGAGTCCCAGCAGCTGTCTTATCTCAGCTGCCCTGGACCCAAGAAATGGGTCTGAGTCAACTGAATCACTCAGGATGGAAGAGAACCCTTGGGGGGAAATCCCACCCCATAGTCAGGAGCTCCACTGCTACAACAAGCAGGAGGTGGAGTGACTGGGCTACTGCATTTTTCAAACTTCAGCTGACTAAATGAACAATGAAATACTGAAAGGCTTATACTTGGCTTACAAAATGAATGGTTTTGGGGAGACTACTGATCCAACTCATCTACAAGCCCCTTCAGAACCTGCTTCAAAGAAAGCCTCGCTGGGTGAACTACAGCCATGCCCTGCCTGCAGCTAGACAGTGCCTCTGCACCCTGACCTCCCACCAAGCCAGTGTAGAAGGTGGTGTCATCTCTGATGTAGGAGATGGCAGCGAGGGGCAAGTGGTTGGTGCCATCTCCAGGGTTGGGCTACAGGAGGGCACTGGGTCAATGCAGGTGCAATCCACAGGGACGCTGACCCGAGACCCTTCTCAGCCCACCTCAGGGAGAGAGGCCATAGCCTCAGCTCACAACCACGACCAGCCATAAATAGCACTGTGCTCTCCTCCTTTCTCCCAGTCCTCCCCTACCTGTCCCGCACTCCAGGACACATTCCTGAGCAGGGCTGGGCTCAGGTCCCCTGGGTGAAGGTTCTTCAGGCTCTGTCTTCATGTAGCAGCATGAGGGTGCCTTCCCTCCCTGGTGTACGGAGCATCCTTTCCTGGTGTCCCCCCACTACCTCTTGGGCTCCATGGGGAGGGGTGGAAGCCAGGATTCCACTCTTTGTGCTTCTCCCCAACTTCTGCTTCTCCGGCATGCCTGCTCAGCATCCCCAGCCACTCCTCAGACACTGGCACATACCCATACACACCTACTGCCTCCGACACACAAGTGGGCCCAAACACACAACTTTCGAGTCACTTTGACTGAATGCAATGGGAGAGTGGGTCCTAGGAAAATCTCAAAGGGAAGAATACATTCCGAATTTGTAAAATGTAAACACAGGCTCTTCAACTTACTGTGTTTACATTTCTATTTTTAGAGTTATCCCTTCTTTTAAATTAAATGTTTGATTTTGAGATAATTGCAGATTCACATGCACTTGTAAGGAATAACAACACAGAGAGATCCTGTGTACCCTTTACCCAGTTTTCCTCAGTGATAACATCTTGTAAAACTATGGTATAAAATCACAACCAGGATAACCTCGCCCATGCAATCAATCCACCGATCTTCTTCAAACCTCCCCAGTTGTACTCATTTATGTGTCTGTTCAATAGTTTTATCACACATGTAGGTTTGTGTACTCGCAACAACAGTCAAGACACAGGGCAGCTCCGAAGCCACAGGGTCCCCCTTGCCCTTTGATAACCACATCCACTTCCCTCCCACCCCTCACCTCTGGCAACTACTCATCTGTGCTCTAAGATTTCATCACTTCAGAAACATTTCATAAATGGAATCATACAGTAAGTAACCTTTGCAGATTGGTTTTTCTTCAAGCTGCATAATTCTCTGGAGGTTCTCTCAAGTTGTTGGATGTATGAATAGTTTGTTCCTTTAACTGCTGGGTACTATTCCAAGGCTGTTCTTTTTAATAAAGGGATTTCTCTTTTTACAATTAGAATCATCACAATAATAACACTTTTATATTCATTATTGCTATGTGCCAGTCATGGTGCTAAACTCTTCTGTAATTCTCATTTCAGCATAGAGATGCATATTACTGTTATTCCCATTTTACAGAAGAAACAGATGGGGTGCAAAGAGATGAACAAGGTGATCCTCAAAGAGAGAGATTCTTCCCAGACTGTTGCAACCTACGTGGTTTGGGATGAGCTATGTCACATCTTTGCCACAGTCCTCACCAGTGACGCACAGGCTTGATGCGAGGAAAAGGCTTTGTCATGTGAGCCTAGCGCCTGGCTATTACTTTTCATCAAGGATAGAGGCAGCAAAGTCTCCACAGGGTTCCATGAGGTAAAGCCTGCTGGGGAGCCAAGGGGACTCATCTTGCTCACCTCTCACCAAAACCTGAGGTCACTTCTTGTAATTAGCCAGGCCTGGTGGCACATGCCTGTAGTCCCAGTTACCCAGGAGGTTGAGGCAGGCTTGAACCCGGGAGGCGGAGGTTGCAGTGAGCTGAGATCGTGCCACTGCACTCCAGCCTGGGCGACAGAGCAAGACTCCATCTCAACAACAACAACAACAACAACAACAACAAAAGAGTCTCAAGCCCACAATTCATTTCCAGAAAATTGACTTTTTAAATTTGACTTATGTGGCCATATGCTGAGAGACAGGCAGAGAGGAGAGAGGCTCTTTACCTGATGTTCCTTTTACCTGTTCATACTCGTTTCTTAGATCTGTTGCAGCAAAGGACCAGAACTGAGAATATTCAAAGAACAGAACTGGATTCTCTCAGTTCTGAAGGCAAGAAGCCTGAAATCGAATCGTGGTATCAGCAGGGCTGTGCTCTCTCTCAGGGTCTTGGGAAGAGCCCTCCCTTTCCTCATCCCACTTCTGATGGCTCCCAGCAGCCTTGGAGTTCTTGGCTTGTATCTACATCAACCTGTGCGTCCCTCATCATACGATGCTTTTCCCTGTGCATTGTGTAGCCATGTTTGAGTCTCCCTCTCCTTTCTCTAATAAAAGGACACCAGTTATTGGATTTAGAGTCCACCCTGATCCAATATGACCAACTTTAACTAATTACATCTGCAAAGATCTTATTTTCAAAGTTCCATTCACAGGTACTGGGGTTAGGATTTCATATCTTTTGGGGGCAAATTCAGCCCACCACATTGCCCACAAAGATCTCAGCATCTGCTCTGGGCTGGACTGGCCCTGATACAAGGCAGCCTGGAGTGACACCTTCAAGCAGGGCACAGATGTGGCCTGTGGCGATTTCTCACAATCTGCTCACGGGTTGACAGGGCAGAGGGAGTAGGCAATGTGCTCTCTGTGAAGAGGACCAGTGGGCAGGACCTGCAGGAGACCAGTTTCTTGCCAGAGCCGGCCACCTGTGAATGGACCTGGCTGCCCTGAGGAAGAGCAGGTAGTGAGCTCCCTGATGCTAGTGACATCTGCCCGAAGGTCGACAGCTACTGATCAGGGATATGCCAGCAGGCACACTTTCTCAAGGAGGGTGAGATTAGCCCCAACAGGACAAAACGTCATGCTTGGGGGTTGCAAAAAATCTTAGCTATTATAATGGTTATGCCCTCCAAAGGCCCATAGTACATAAACAGGTATACAATGTGTTTGTAGTATTAAAATTTTATGGGAAGGAGTGATTAGGGGAAACATTTCTAAATAGGCTCCTTCAGGAGCAATAAGGTAAAAAGGCTGAGAGATGCTGCTATGGAGGGAAGGCTATGCTGGCCGGAGTTGGGGATAAATAGTCTCAAAGGCCATCCTTCTTAGTCCAGAGCTTTCCACAACCCAAATCCTATGTTTGTAATTTAAGGCTTCAGACCCAATGTCTTGCCCTAATTGACCTTTTACATAGATAGAATCAGGGACTGCCTTTTTATTCGGAAGACTCCTTGTTGGACAAGAGTCCTTTCTTTACCTGATACTGGCTGACAGATGCCTGAAACCTCTTGAAGAGGAAACAAGGTCAGGCATCTACTAAGGGAGGTGGAGAAGAGGCAAACTCATTCACACTAAGGTGCAGGAAATGATCCCCAGTGAGAAGCTCAAGAGATTCTCAGAGAGCTTAAGTCAGCAATAGGCTCACGCTCTTCTTGAAACCCAGATTACCATGCACCTGCTGGCCCATATAAATGTGTTGATAAAAAATCCCAACTGTCTAAGCCAATGCAGCAGCCACATGCACAGTGGAGCGGGTGGTGGAGTGGAGCAGTTCTCTCCCAGTTTTCTCAGTAATTGTGCTAAGTTTTGCTTCTCTCCCCTGATGGGGTCCTGCTGGCTGTCCCACACCAGGTAAGCATGAGGTTCACTTTTTCCTGTAGGAAGCAGCCTCCATCTTGAGGAAAGGAGGATAGTTCAGCCAAAATGCTTTGTCAACAGTGAGAATTTTTCACAATGTAGGAACACACCACCAGGTGACAAGGGGTCCAAGCTACAGGCACCACAAGGCCTTGAAGCCCTTGGAAACTGCACTTCTGGATAACTGGCAGTTATTAGTGCTAGGAATAAAAGAATCAAATCTCACAGGAACCCTCTTATTCCAAGTAAAAACCAGGAAATACAAAGTGGAGCCCCACAGCCCAGAGAAACAGGATTACATCACAGCACAGGCATGTCAAGCTGATTTTAGCCTCAGAAAGCCACACCTTGGTCAAGCCAGGTCTTCAGTTTTTAAATACAGGAAATGGCTTTAATGAGGCACTGCTGCCTAATTATAGGCACAAGTGGTTCCAAGAGAGAAAAGGCAGTGTTGGATCCAAGTTGAAGGTTTTCTTTCAGGAGGCATTAGCATAGAGCTGACGGATTAGTAATTTAAGAAATTTGTTTTCTCCTACAAATGCCCTTTGGCATTCCAACACGCTAGTGCCCAAACACCCCATTCATTTCCCGGGGCTTTGGAGAGAATCCTGCTAGGTGAAGTCACCTCTGGCCAGTCACAGCCTCCCAACACCCTCCTGGGCAGCAGTCCACCCAGCAGCTACAAGTGTCTGTAACAGCCGACAAAGGGACAATGCTGGGAGAGGGGTGGGGTGGGAAAGGCCACAAAAGTCAATAGGAGCCATCCTAAGGCACAAGGCACACCCACTACGTCATCAGGCTTGCTGGGGAGAGCTGTTACCACCCTGACTAGGACTGGGGCCACTGGGTCAAACCCCAGAAACCTGAACAAGTCCCCACTCACTTTATCCCCTGCTATAATGACTCGCAGCTCATGCAAGAAAGAGACGGAAATGTGCCCCTTCTGCACCAGAAACCCCAGCCTAGACAAGGAACCCATTGTAAACATCAAATCAGCAGCCACATTCTATCCGTTGCACCTCTGCTGTTTTTTTCGAAGTGGCTCATCAGCCTCAGTATCTCTGCCCCAGTTCAGCCCTCACCTCCTCATATTCGCCCTGCTGCAATAGCCTCCTTGGGGCCTCCCGGCCTCCTGTCTCCTGCCTTTCCAATGCGGCCCCAGAAATGCTTACCTGAACCATGGGGCAGATTCTTTCCTCCCCTCCAGCAACTCCCCTTTGTTACAGGGTGAAGCTCGGACTCACCAGTCTGCCTTCAGCATCCTTTCTCCATGTCATCACCCACAGACCCCAGGCCCAAGCCCAGAGCACCGAACAGAATGGTCTGTGTGTCATCTTTGCACAGGTCTTCTTACTGCTCTGCACAGGGCCATAGGGCTCTTCCACTCACCAGTGACTTTGGGCAAGTACTTGGCCATTTTGTGCTTCCTCTGCTCCATCTATAGAATGGGATAATAATGGCCTTCCTATCTCCCAGGGTCTGGCTGGAGGTCAAATGAGGTAAGGCCTGTAGAGTGTTTAGAAGAGTGCCTGGAACAGGAAATGCTCAGTGTTAAGTAGCACTAACAATTATGGACTTTGTCCACCTGCTTTTCGCAGCCGAGGCACCTAAGTCAAAGTGTGGGTGAAGGTTCAAGGGAAGGTGATACACATTGGACCCCATCCCCACCAAACTGCACATGCCCTGAGCGGCCTCACCACTCTTGGCTTCCACTGCAAGCCCGATACAGTGGGTGGAGCTTCTGGTGGGCACCACACTGAATGGATTGCAGGACATCTCTGGAGAATGGGCCAGGACTGTGGAACAGGGCAGATAGGGCGCTGCATGGGGAGAGACATCTGGAGCACATCTTTTCCAAGTCGAGGGCTGGGGCTGGAGGAATCTGTGGACCACAAAGCCCTCATCTGCTTCTGTCTGGTCCCCAGGGAGGCTAGGTGCATTCCTGTGGTCCGGGGTTTCCTGGCTCAGACCTCCCTGCCCTTCCTTTACACCGCCCATCCATTGGCCTCCCTGCAGGGGTGTGCCAACCCCTCAGCCGATGGGCCTCTCTGCACTCTGGCCACACCTCTCCAGCTCCAGGTGGATAGCTGGAGCCTAGCGCCCCCAGGGAATGGCAGGGGTGGGACAGGCAGGCAGGGGTGGGGCAGGCAGGCATAGATGGTTCTAACTTCATCAGCCTCACCACCGGGAAACCATTATCAATAAGCCCTGCCTTGCATCTCGCCTGTACTCCTGCTCCAGCCTTTGGGGCTGCTTCCTTTCGCTCGCAGGGGATGAGAAGCAGGTGTTCCCAACTCCTGGAACCGCTCCCGGCATGGTTTGCCACCACGACCAATCCAATGGAGGCTCCTCGAGGGGAAGACGTCCTGTGGACAGAGGGCTTGCAGCCAGTGCAGGAGGGAGGCTCCCGGTGAGGCTGTGCAAAGTGCATGGGATTCTCTGCCTCGCCAGAGCAAAAGGGTCATTCCACACAAATTCGAGCCTCGCTTTAGAATTTGAAATATCATGGGGGAGGGAGGAACGCTCAAATCTGTCGCTACAGAGCTTCAAAACGCCTCCTCACTCTAAGAACTAACTTCAGTCACTTGGAGATGCAAAGTTGGAAGCCTGGGGTTGGAGCATCAGTACTGCTACTTATAAGCTATACAGAGCCAGTCTTGCCCTATTTGAGCCTTAGTTTCTTCACGTGCAAAATATATAATGTCCCCTGTCCTGTCTCTTTTGGAGGTTCTACGTTTATTCATTTGTTCAGCTATGAATTAAACAATTTTCCAATGCCAAGCCTCACCAGGGCTGCTGGGAGGCCTCAGAAGGGCCCCCTCGTGCCTCTGGGAACTCAGTCTAGCTGCTCTGATAACCATACAAGTTCATAGTTGTGAAAAGGTTTTGTAAAAGTAGTACCAAACTACTAGCATCATTAACATGAAATGCTTAGCATTGAAAGCCATTATACTGCTGAAAAGAGCAAAATATATATTAGGTGAGTGCTTCTCAGAATTTAATGTGCATTTGAATCTCCTGGAGATCTTGTTAAAATGCAGGTTGCAATTCAGAAGGTCTGGGCTTGACCTGAGATTCTGCATTTCCGGCAAGCTGTCAGGTGATGGCATTGCTACTGGCCGGACTGGGGAACATATATTGCATAGCAAGTTCTTAGGTTAATGCTGAACCATCACTGCTCATTAAACCCAAAATACAAGTTGGCTTATCAGGTCAGCTGATTGCAGAATTTGGCAGAAGGGGAACATAGAATGGGTAATTTTTGATGGGGCGGGGTGCCCGAGACTGGGCAGGTTCTGGCATACAGGGCCTCCCTGAATAGTGGCTACAGAGGATGGCCTATGCATGCATAGTTGCTTTGCAGAGTGAGACACAGGGACATTGGAGGGAAATGGAGTTCGAAGAAGGGAACAGGTGAACCACTTCATGTGCTCCTCAGTCATGTCTAGAATGCGTTGTGGAAAGGCAGGTTTGCCCCAAGTGTAAGAGGCAGATATGGTCTGAACACAAACCTTGGGTACTTCTTTTGGAGTACCCTCTTCTCCCCACAAGCATTCAAGGGGAGGAAGGTGATCTTTTGGTGAGTCTCAATTGAAACTGTGGGGGTTGAGGAAATTACCAGGCATAAGCCAGAAGTATCCTCATGATGAGGTATCAACTCATGGAGCCTGAGGCAGGGAACACAGTCAGGCCTCAGGGGAAGCCGACTGGAGACTGATCTCTTCCTCAGGCCCTCTCTCTTGTCTCTTGTATTTGTTTCTCTTTGTGTATTCTCCAAAGTGTCTACTGGAAGGCTGCAGAGAGGGACCAAGGAAGTCACCAGAAAGAGAGAGTTAATAAGTGTTAGGATCATAAATCTGACCTTGAAAGACACAGACCACTCAGAGACATACTCCCGCTTTATGATAGGAGTAGAGTTTGAGCACCTGGAAGATTCTGTTCTTCACTTGATGAATTCTTTGCTCCAAAAATAAAGCCCATAAACTTGTTCAACAGCTGGAATTTTCCCTGTGAAGAGAGTACCTCGTCTGGCAGTTGACTTAAGCAGTTATTTGCAGCCTATAATTTTCACAAAAACAGTAGGGTGTGCCTGGCGGGAGATACAATCCCACTGAAAGAAAACAATGAGAAAACTTTGGAACAAAAGATGCTCTGATTCCATTAGAAAATCATCGACAATTCAGGGTCAAGGCCAACAAAGACGTGGGAAGTTTTCAAGCAGACTTGTGAGAAGTTGGGAGAACTGTGCTTCGCAGGGACTGAAGAATGCAGCCTGCAGGATCCCTGGGTGGGAGAGGGATGCTAGAGGCAGGGAGGCCAGTGAAGGGGTGGCTACAGAAGTCCAGGTGAAGAAGTTCTGAGGTCTATGGAAGTGGCAGCTGTGGCCCTTAGGAAGAGGGATCCAGGTGAAAACCTGCATAGGAAGAGCCAACAGGGCTGGGTAATCAATAAACAGAGGAGGATGAGGGTGCAGGAGACATCAGCAATCATGGGGTGCCAACCCCAGTAACTGAAAAATACAGTCCAGGCACTGAGGAGAGGGCACAAAAGGATGGACAGATTTTAATGTGCTGGAAAGACTTTGGGGTCAGTAGCAACTTGAAAGTAGTCTTCCATTTTTTATGCACAAGCAAGTCCTATATGTTCCTGGGAGAAAGATGAAGTGAATGAAAAGTGTACTGTCTAGTGGTCTTAGCACTGAAGCTTTCCTTGCCTCCAAATAACATGAATCTAGCAGATCACATGGCACTCCAGAGAACCCACCAGCATACCCATGAGGCCAAAAGCAACTTGTGAAGCAGCCCCTGGAGAGGACTGCAATTCTTTTCCCACAGGCTGGGGTTCATATTTGAAGCTACGAAAGGTTTCCCCTGCCTCTTGCTGCTGCTGGTATGCCTAAGGCAAGTGCAGTAACTTAGGGACATCTCTTGAGCTTTGGCTGAGCTGCTCTGGAATATGACTGACTGTCTCTTTGAATGGTTCCAAAGCTTTCCAAAGTGCATGTTGCTTGTGTGATGTATTAATCAAGGTTGCTTAATGTTAGCTCATGCAACAGAAATATCTCAAATCTCAATGGCTTCATGCAGAAGAGGTTTATTTCTTACTCACAGAAAGTCCACAGTGAATATTTCTGGTCAAGCAACTCTTGCACTGCTCTCCTCAAATGGGAACTTGGGCATTTCCCTCAAATGGGAACTTGGGCCATTTTTGTGGCTCTGCCATCTTGGATCTTTTCCTATTTTATGGCCAGGCTTCTAAGTGCCATGTAACCATCCAACTTATATTTCAAATCAAAACTTCCCAAATATATCCTCCAAATTTGGTTTAAAAAATCCACATGATGGATTTTTAGGAAAGAACTTAGTATTTCTTTATGCAGAAAAAAAGTACTTCAAGGAGGAAATAAAACTTTTGAAACTTGGTGTTATGAAACTGTCCACTCTTCTCTCCTGTACAAATGAGGCTAGGTTATCAGTGAGCATCTAAACACCTGGATAAAAGGCTTCAGAAAAGCCATTTGGCCAGTGCCTTCTTCCCAGGAAGTCACAGGCTGAGGTTCCATTCACTGAGCATCTTTTCTCTTCCAAGTCCTTTCCTATGCACATAACCTATGTTATGTCTAATTTCAAAATACTGCAATGCATTCATTAATATGCCCATTTGCACAGAGGAGCAAACTGCTCCAGAGAGGTAAGGCAACTTGCTCAAAGTCACAAAGATCTTGTTATGTAGCAGTGCTGGGATTTGATCCCAGACAGTCTGGCTCCAAGACCCACACTCGTTTCATGACATAAGCCTGCCTTGTCAGTGATCAAAACAAGACAGAACAAAACCAGAACCAGCAAAAGAGACGGCAGTGGCTTCAGAGGCATCATACCCTTTCCTGCAATCCATGGCAAATGGTAAATATTAGTGATCTGGAGCCATCTCACTCCTTTGATAATAACTTCTGCTCTAGGTTCCCAATGACAGTAATTGAGGCTATAATTCCCATTTCCTGCATCAACTATGAGTACATACAGACTGCAAAGCTGTGCGAAAACCAGCTGCCCTTTGCAGCAAGAGGTAGAGTTACATCAGACTCTCTGCTCACAGCCTTCTCTGCATTTACTAGCTCCAACCAAGGCAGCAGTAACACACTTGGGGCCTCACAGTGAAAGGGGACTTCCTGGTGGTGCGCCAGAGCCAGCTTTTACCAGCTTATATGGGCCAACTGTGCACATCTCTTCCCAACTTGGTGTTAAATGTCATCACGTTGTGAGCTTTAAAATGACCATAGTGGGAGAATTTACCCCACAGGAATTGGTAAATGTTGTCTATCTGAGCCTTTTTAAAAACCCAACGACCTAGGTGATAATATTCTTGAGAAAGGTGGGGGTAGGGGACAGATGTGCAGTTGAGGAATGACAGAAAATAATAATAATAAAGCAGTCAACATGAATCAAGTACTTACAATGTTCCTGGCACTGTGCTGAATTCATAAGACATTATCTTATACAAACCATAGGAATCATATGATGTAGATACTATTATTATCTACATTTAAAAGGAGAAAACTAGAGTTCAGAAAGGTTGAGTAACATAGTCAGCAAGCCAAGATTCAAACACAGGATTTCAAACTCCAATAACTCTGCCCTTTAAACATCACGCTGTGCTTCTTGGCATAGCAGTGCTTCTGGGATGCGGTCCATGGCGCCCTGCTTCAAAAGCACCAGGGTTAGCTTACTAAAATGCAGATTCCAGGGCCTTGCCCTTTCTGTACTGAGTCCGAACCTTTGGGGTGGGGTGTAAGAGTTTAGATTTGTATCAGGCTCTCTGGCTGATTCTGCTCCCTAATGGTTGCAAGCCAGGACCTGTGGGTTAAGAACTGGCCTCCAACAGGGCTCTTCCCACAGCTTCCCATAAAATTCAGGGGGAATCTGGCCAGAGAGTCAGTCTAGGACTTGGGTGGGGTTGGAGGAGTTGGCCCGAGAGCCCAAGGCTAGGGAGTCCAGGCCAATGCCAGCTCCTTCCCAGAGGCAGGCCAGTTGTCAGGTTCTGCCACTCAGTGGGCAGCAGGACAATGCAGCACAGGGAGCTGGTCTGGGCTCAGGGGCTGGATACCCTGGGAGCTGTTGGGGGTCTTTGTTTTACTGTCACGAAGAGTTGAGGGTTGAGATCTCAATTTTTCAGTGAATTTTAGTATGCGAACCAAAATCTGTTTTGTATTATTTTCTTCTTTGAATGGAGTTTTCCACATTTTGGAATAATAAAATCACCTTGGCGGGACAGTCAAGCAACCTAAATAAAAACACTACCAATAAAATGGCATTTTACTAACTTTAAGCAAAGCAAATGTCATATTCTACAAGGAAAGGGAGCCCATCTAGCTATGACTGTGATGAGAGCCAGCCCGCTTCTCAAAAGCAGTGCCTGCCTGCCCTGCCCCGCTAGGATTCATGGTACTCGCTCACTTGCTCTCTCTCAAATGCGTTCTTCCACCAGAAGTCATGAAGAATGATTCTGAAGACACCTAGGCTCTCCCCAAACCAGGCCCAGCTCAGGTCTTGACTGGCTCACAGCAACCATTTCTTCCATTGCGCTTACCCCAGTCTCTGCAGGGCACCACAGCAGTAACATTATAGACTCGAACCCACCTGTGGTCCAGGGTTGCCCTGGGATGACTGGGACATCTCTGCCTGACCGGGGTGGGGCCTGACACTCCACCATTAACATAGAGAATTTGGATGAATGCACCATCACAGTGACCATGCAAATCTCAGACATGTATAGCTTAATGGGAATATATTTAGCAGAGCTCTTATTGAGAGCCAGTTTAACTCAGGGAGAAGACAGAGCACCTGAGGACTTAGGATACATGGGGAAGAGAGAGATGCTAGGAGCCTGCAGAAAACACTTGCCAGGAAGTATTTCTGAGCTCTCTACATGAAAGAGGGGCCCATAGACTTGCTTGGGAATAACTCTTGCAAGGTGAAGTGGGGTGTAGAATAGATGAACAAGATTTTCCCGGAGCTGCTCATTGTCGAAGCTGAGTGACAGGTACATGGGTATGGTTTATGCTATTCTATTTTTGCAGGTGTTTAAAAGTTTCTATAATAAAAAGTTAGGAAACAAAAAGGGGCTCATGGATAGAATCTATATCCCTATCCCAGGCCCCTGCTGCCTGGAAGGCTGGAGGGTGCATGTCACAGTGGCATAGAGCCAACAGGGAAAGGATGTCCCAGCCCCAGGGCCCCAGCTGCCCAGGCCACTTCATCTTCTGTCACACTCAGCTCCAGACACTGAGGCCTCAATTAGCCAATCCATCCATCCATCCATCCATCCATCCATCCATCCATCCATCCCTCCCTCCCTCCATCCCTCCATCCATCCCTCAACTCATAAATACATATTTACTGTTCTCCTCCCTCAAAGCCTACCCCATGCCAGGCACCAGAGTCCAGCAAGCCACAAGACAGTCATGCTCCCTGGCTACATGCCCTCGCAGACAAGCTGAGGGAAAGAGACAATCAACATATGAATGAATGAACATATGAACAAATACTTGAAGTCATTTCAGACTGACAAGGGGCGTAAGGGAATAAACAGGAGGATAGGAAAGAGAGGGAGAGGGAGGCTGCTTCTGCTAAGGGGGTCACAGGTGGCCTGTCTGAAGAGTGATGTTGGAGCAAGGACCTGAGCAAAGGGAGTCAGTGACAAAGCAGCTGGGAAAGTGTTCCAGGCAGAGGGAACAGCAGGTACAAAGGCTCTCGGGCAGCAGTGTGCTTGGTGGGCAGCGGGGGCCCAGGGGCGGGGGCAGTGGGAGTCTGAAAAGAACAAGGAGGCCAAAGCAGCTGAAGTGCATTAAGCAGGAGGGAGGAGTAGAAACTAACTCAGGGAGGGATCTGGGAAGGGCAGATCACAAAGGCGCTTGCAGACTCAGTGGGAGTTTGGATTTTACTCTGAGTGGAGCAGAAGAAATGCCACAGACACTCTTGTTTTCAGTGAAGAGAGGAGACATTCAGGAGCAAGAGTGCACAGGGCCTCCTTTTTGGGCTGCAGAGCTGGTTCATCAGATGGGGTCAGGCCCTAGGGACATGCCCTCCTTCAGTAGTCCACAGGCCATGAGTTCAGTCTCCAAACACAGGGCCATGCCCAACAGAAGTGAATAAAGGACCCTGGGAGCCTCCCTGGACAGCTTCCCACCCCACCCCACTGCTCCTGCAGCACATGGGGGACCCTGCCGCCCACACGCCCAGCCCTGGCTTCCTCATGCCTCACTGGAAGGGACCCCTCTCGAAGCCCACTCATCCACTCACTGCACACCCATGCCCTCACCTCCTGCGTTTTCCATGTCTTCTTTGTGCTTTCCTCTACCTGGCCTATGTGGTCAACAAGTAGCTGTTCTTAGAATCCATCATGAATTCTGGTTGTCCCATGAAGATTTTCCCAATCATTGAAGCGAAGAGGGGCTGCTACCCTCATCCACCACTGCCTGACGTTGTTCCTCAACTCTTTCGTGACACGTGTCATGACCTGCCTGTCATGCAGACCCAGGCGGGGAGATGAGACCTGTCTGCACATCAGTGGCTCGACGGAAGGGACTGTGCCCATTACCCCTCTGGTCCTCCCAAGGGGCTCCCTCTTCACATTTAATCCTGGTGGTACCTTCTGGGCATCCAGGCAGCTCTAGGTGCCCCTTCTCCATGCTCACACCACATCCAGTACTTGCCACCCTAGAGCACTGGTCTCGTGCCTCCATAACAACTGGGAGCTTCTCAAGAAAGAATGGCAACACGCTGATGATGGCTGATAAATATTGAGTATTTCTTATGTGCTAGGCCCCGCACTAAGTGCATCTTATCCCATGAGATAAGATGAGGTGGGTAATATTGTTAACCAGCTTAAAGATGGGGGACCTGAAGCTAAAAGTGTCTTACCAAAACAAACAGCAGTGACCGGCAGAGCCAGAATTTGATTCAAAACTTGCCTGAGCACTGAGATCCTGTTCTTGCTGTATGGTACCTCCCACACCCAACTCAAGGGCAGAGAAGGTGTAAATCACTTTTGTAACCCAGGGCCTGGCACAAGTCACCAGGAGTCCTGGAGGCTCATGACAAACATCTCCCTCCTGGCTGCCCAGCCCAGAGTCAGGCCCTGTCCTGGGGAAGTGGCCAGCAGAAAGGCCATGTTTACCCAGGTGCCAGGTGTAATGGGTGGGGTGGGGCGGCCTCAAAGGCTGGGCATCTTCTCACAGAGAAGAGGCTTTCTTTGAAAAGAAAGGGTTGAGCTGATAGCCAGAAGTGCAGCCAGGAAGAGATAGCCCAGTTCAAAGAAAGCAGTCACAGGTAAAAACTCTTGAGAACAAAGGTAGGACAGCTGCTGTACAAACCAGCCTGTGTTCCAGCCAGCCCAGCTCACCCTCAAGAACAGCCTCTGCACCCTGCCAGTGTGGCCAGGGGGGAGACTTTGCCATGGGGACCAGCCACCCCTCAGGAGCAGGGCATCCCGGATACCCTGGGAAGTCTTAGCTCCATCTCCAGGGAACAAAGGCCCAGTCGTCATGCTGCAGGTGAAATTTCTTCTGAGTGGATGGGCTCAGAGAGGCTGAGTAACTTGCTTAAACTTGCACAGTTTTTAAGAGCCAGAGCCCAGATATAACAAACCATAAGGTTGGCTCCAGCTAACTATATACAGGTAGTTTTATGTTGTCATCTGTTCTTCCAAGCAAGGTTACCACTTATGTAGGCATTAAATAATGTTAGTGCATGGTCTAGCATGAATTGAAACTTGCTGGAAACATACCTTATGCTTTGTCATCATCATTGCTGCCATCATTTAATACTTACAGAATATTTACGGTGTGCTAATCACCTTGCATATATTATTTCATTGCCACCTCACAATGACTCATGAAACAAATGTTACTATCCCCACTTTATAGATGAAGAAATCAAAGCTCTGATAAGCTCCAGCACATGCCCAAAGCCTCACATGACCAGGTGGCAGAGCCAACCTTCCCATTTATCAACAGTGACAGCAGCACTGGGACTGCCATGAAGGCAGCTGCTTGCTCTGCACTGAGCTAGAGAAGCCACAAGGGCTGCTGCTCTCTGTGAGGCAATCTCAAAAATGCAGGCCTGAATGGAGCTCTGAATCAAGGGGTCCAGGTTTGAGAGCTCTGAGCACAGGCCTGCAGGGAGGACAGGGGTTAGGTCGACAGGGGATTTCGGAGCCTAGCAAGCAAGAGTCGGGCCCAAGAGACAGTGACCAATCCCTCCCTGTCCCAGGTCATCTTTGCTCCGCCAAGAGGTCTCCTGGCACCCCTGAACCCCCGTTTAGCCATCCTGACCATGCCCACCTGTATCAGAGGCTGTCCTCAGCAGTCCTCTCAACCGAACACCTGAATGGCAGTCAGAGACACTGCTGGCTTTGTACCATCAACCCAGACCACACACTGCAGTCTGCCTAATGCCAGGAAGCTACCCAGACATTTGTAGAAGCTTCCAGAAAAGTCAGTTAAGAGCACAGCTTTATCACTGGCCATCAGCCAGTACAGGATTTGAATCCTGGCTCTGTCACTTATTAATGTATTATGCTGGCCAAGTTATTTAACCTCTCTGTCCCTCAGTTTCCTTGTCTATAAAATGGGAATAATAATAATACCTACACCCAAGACTTACTAGAGAGATTAAATGAGATCACACATGTGTGGTTCTTAACATACTTCCTGGAACACAGTAAATATTAAACAAACAAATAATAAAGCTAGTTAATTTTGATCCAATCTGACCCTGACATGTGTCCCATAAAGTAACTGGCCAAATAGCACTGGTCTGGAAGTCAGAAATCTCAAGTCTGAGTTTAGCCAAAGGACCATACATCTCTGGGCCTCAGCTTTCTCTCCTTTAAGATGGAGATGTTGTCACCACCCCTAGTCAATATTTAACAAAAGTATCTATGCTGCTGATGCATAAGAAAGATCTTCAAAAAATCTGAAGCCTCAAAGCCTGGGTTAAAGACAGGCCCGGGGCTGGGGCATCTGATATAACTGAGAAGCCGAACTAGTGAAGAAAGCAGCCGAGAAGCCGAACTAGTGAAGAAAGCAGCCTTGTTTTTAGTCTGATTTGCCACCAATATGCACATTCAGGTAATTTGCTCCATAGCAAAGAGACTTCCTCCTGGTCCCGACATCCTCCGGCTAGAGGCTCCTCTCTCCCGCTGAGCCTCCTCAGCCCAGAACAGTGTGTGAACCCATCACTGAAACCTTTGCCTTCTTCGTAACTTCAAGCCAGGTCCAAACTGGAATGTGACAGCCAGAACACTAACTGAATGGTCCAAATTGACACAGATACTTGCTGCACCTCAGGGTGGAAATCTTTGCAAGAATGTGAGGCTTCTGTAAACACCAAACACTGAGTGTGGCATTGTACAAGGAGAACCGAGAGGGTGCTCATGACTCCGCGGTCCTTTCCCCCCAGATCTTCGGGGCATGGCACGCAGAAAAAGGATGCTAATGGGCAAGGCAGAGGAGATTGAGTGGGCCCTGGAGAAGAGGGCAGATGTGTATTCATGCTGAGTGCTGGGCACACAGTGGTGAATATGACCATCTAGTCCTCACAGAGCCCATGGTCTGGCAAGGCCAGTCACTGTGTGGTGTCAGTCAGTGTCTCAAAGCAGGACACACTCACAGGGTGCCCGGGGAGAGAGTAAAGCAGGAGAACGGAGCAGACTTGACAGTCAAAAAAGGCTTCCTGGAGGAAGTGATGTTTTTCTGAGAGGTTAACCAGGCAGAGACGGGTTGTGGGGAAAACTGTGGGTGGTAGGATGCCAGTTATGTTACCTGAGCTTATTTTAAAATGCCCACCCTGTTAGAATACAGCAGGGCCAGGCGCGGACACAGCTCCTTGCAAACGAAGCAAGCGTATGGCCTTGTTATCTGCAACCTCAGAGGGTAAGAAAAGGCAGCTTCTCACCCTCTGTCTGCAAACAAAAGGGAGGCCTCACGAGGCTGCCTTGTGGGGTTGTCTCTGAGGCATTCTTGGCTCAGAGATGGAGGCATGCTGAAGCATCTCTGAGTAGTGATTGAACATTTCAGGTTTGCCTTTGGGGCAATTCCTCTGCAGAAGCTAATGTGGAGTTCTCACAGAGCAGTTCCACATTTCAGACTTCTGTCTTTCACACGTTAGACAAAACAACACAAGCCTGTGCATCTGCCGCTGCTATTTGCCTGTGGGCCCCTGTCCAGTATTACATATTACCATCTTGTTCACTGCTCACAGTGAATGGCATTTTCATAGCCACTTCTATAATTATTAAATTTCTTGAGGCCTTCTATTTCCAGCGCTGATAAGAGTGCGAAGGGGCTGTCAGAGATGATGAATAAGCTCAAGTACATTCAATCAAAAAGAATGTGTTTCCCTGAAGAGGGTCCTGTTCGTGACTCCATTCCGGCCCTGTGTGAGCCACGGAGGCTGGTTTGGTGTTGAATAGCCTTTCTCAAAGGGTGCTCCTGGAGCTCCAGTTTCACGCCATGCTAACATGTGTTTTGTGAGAATGGGATCCCAAGGTCAAATTTGTTTGGGAAATGCATGATTTAACAATATTGTACGGGCTTCCTGGCTTTGGTGCTTCTCAGAGCCTTTCCTATGTGGCTGGGTATTGAAAATCTCTAGGAGGAGGACACAGCACCAGGCATGGTCCGGACTCTCCTGACTGTAAGAATAAAATGGTCCATTGCTTTTCTACAGATGTCATAACAAAGTACCACAAACGTTGCCTGTGGCTTAAAACAATAGAAATGTGTTACCTCATAGTTTGGAGGCCAGAAATCCAAAATCAAGGGATTGGCAGGGCCGTGTTCACTCTGAAGGTCCCAGGGAAGAATCCACTCCTGCCTCTTCCCGCCTTCTGGCAGGTGCTGGCAATCCTCAGCCTTCCTTGGCTTATAGACGCATCACTTCCATCCCTGCCTCTGTCATCACATGGCATCCTCCCCGTGTCTCTGTGTCTTCACACGGCCTGCTAATGAGGACAATGGTCATTGGATATAGGGCCTACCCTAACCCAGCATGACCTCGTCTTAACTTGGTTACACCTGCAAAGACCCATTTTGCAAATAAGGTCACATTTACAGGTACCAGGCATTAGGATGTGGACATATCTTTTGGGAGGATATTATGGAACCCACTATACATAAGCTAGAGAAAAATGAAAAAGCAGGAAGCAGTACATGAGGTGGCTCAGTGTACAGACTTTGTAGTCAAATTCCCACCCTTGCAATTGCTATGATTTCCAGCAAGTTAGTAAATGCAGTATCTCCAGGCTCATCTTTCTCATCCGTATGTAAATATCATAACATCTACCTCTTGGAATTTCTGCAAGATTAAAGAGATAAACATATAAAGCATGGAGCCCAGTGCCTGGGCACACAATAAGGATGTTAAGCAAAAGAGTGACATGGTCAGATTAATTTTTCAGAAGCAAATAATCACTCTTGTTTCCATGTGGAGGACATATCGGCAGGGGCAAGACTGCTTCTGTTTTGATCTTGCTGGGTTCCATCTCAAGTTCACCCAAGGATACACTCCATATAGCCCATCCGGCCACACATGAGGAATGCCCAGATCTGGACCACATGAGGATCTGCCAAGGGAACATGGAGCATGGGCTGCCTATGAGTCTGCTGGCTCAGATACCACCAAAGGCCATGGGCTATGCTACCAAGAGTTTTGAGGCCTGTTTCCTTCTTTAAAAGTGGGAGGGACAGTCCTTTATTGTGTACCTTACGGGATGACATTGGGAATGAATGAAAAAATGCACAGCAAAAGCTTTGCAATATGCAATTCAGTGTTCAGGGTGTATATGTGTGTGGGGGGGTTATGTTCCTCAAAATACTGCTCCAAGCAGGTCACTAGGTCCCTCACTTAGGCATAGGCAGTCTGGATAACTTTGGTAACAAGGAGGGTGAGGATAGGGTAGAGGTGATCATCAGAAAAAAACTCCCAAGAGGTCCTTTACATCCCTTGTAAGTTGGATTCCTAGGTATTTGATTCTCTTTGAAGCAATTGTGAATGGAAGTTCATTCCTGATTTGGCTCTCTGTTTGTCTGTTACTGGTGTATAAGAATGCTTGTGATTTTTGCACATTAATTTTGTATCCTGAGACTTTGCTGAAGTTGCTTATCAGCTTAAGGAGATTTTGGGCTGAGACGATGGGGTTTTCTAAATATACAATCATGTCATCTGCAAACAGGGACAATTTGACTTCTTCTTTTCCTAACTGAATACCCTTGATTTCTTTCTCTTGCCTGATTGCCCTAGCCAGAACTTCCAACACTATGTTGAATAGGAGTGGTGAGAGAGGGCATCCCTGTCTTGTGCCAGTTTTCAAAGGGAATGCTTCCAGAGTTTGCCCATTCAGTATGATATTGGCTGTGGGTTTGTCATAAATAGCTCTTATTATTTTGAGGTACGTTCCATCAATACCAAATTTATTGAGCGTTTTTAGCATGAAGGGCTGTTGAATTTTGTCAAAAGCCTTTTCTGCATCTATTGAGATAATCATGTGGTTCTTGTCTTTGGTTCTGTTTATATGCTGGATTATGTTTATTGATTTGCGAATGTTGAACCAGCCTTGCATCCCAGGGATGAAGCCCACTTGATCATGGTGGATAAGCTTTTTGATGTGCTGCTGAATCTGGTTTGCCAGTATTTTATTGAGGATTTTTGCATCAATGTTCATCAGGGATATTGGTCTAAAATTCTCTTTTTTTTGTTGTGTCTCTGCCAGGCTTTGGTATCAGGATGATGTTGGCCTCATAGAATGAGTTAGGGAGGATTCCCTCTTTTTCTATTGATTGGAATAGTTTCAGAAGGAATGGTACCAGCTCCTCCTTGTACCTCTGGTAGAATTCAGCTGTGAATCCATCTGGTCCTGGACTTTTTTTCATTGGTAGGCTATTAATTATTGCCTCAATTTCAGAGCCTGCTATTGGTCTCCTCAGGGATTCAACTTCTTCCTGGTTTAGTCTTGGAAGAGTGTAAGTGTCCAGGAAATTATCCATTTCTTCTAGATTTTCTAGTTTATTTGCGCAGAGGTGTTTATAGTATTCTCTGATGGTAGTTTGTATTTCTGTGGGGTCAGTGGTGATATCCCCTTTATCATTTTTTATTGCGTCTATTTGATTCTTCTCTCTTTTCTTCTTTATTAGTCTTGCTAGCGGTCTGTCAATTTTGTTGATCTTTTCTAAAAACCAACTCCTGGATTCATTGATTTTTTGGAGGGTTTTTTGTGTCTCTATCTCCTTCAGTTCTGCTCTGATCTTAGTTATTTCTTGCCTTCTGCTAGCTTTTGAATGTGTTTGCTCTTGCTTCTCTAGTTCTTTTAATTGTGATGTTAGAGTGTCAATTTTAGATCTTTCCTGCTTTCTCTTGTGGGCATTTAGTGCTATAAATTTCCCTCTACACACTGCTTTAAATGTGTCCCAGAGATTCTGGTATGTTGTATCTTTGTTCTCATTGGTTTCAAAGAACATCTTTATTTCTGCCTTCATTTTGTTATGTACCCAGTAGTCATTCAGGAGCAGGTTGTTCAGTTTCCATGTAGTTGTTGGGTTTTGATTGAGTTTCTTAGTCCTGAGTTCTAGTTTGATTGCACTGCGGTCTGAGAGACAGTTTGTTATAATTTCTGTTCTTTTACATTTGCTGAGGAGTGAAATAAAAGAGGACACAAACAAATGGAAGAACATACCATGCTCATGGATAGGAAGAATCAATATCGTGAAAATGGCCATACTGCCCAAGGTTATTTATAGATTCAATGCCATCCCCATCAAGCTACCAATGAGTTTCTTCACAGAATTGGAAAAAAACTGCTTTAAAGTTCATATGGAGCCAAAAAAGAGCCCGCATCTCCAAGACAATCCTAGGTCAAAAGAACAAAGCTGGAGGCATCCCGCTACCTGACTTCAAACTATACTACAAGGCTACAGTAACAAAAACAGCATGGTACTGGTACCAAAACAGAGATATAGACCAATGGAACAGAACAGAGTCCTCAGAAATAATACCACACATCTACAGCCATCTGATCTTTGACAAACCTGAGAGAAACAAGAAATGGGGAAAGGATTCCCTATTTAATAAATGGTGCTGGGAAAATTGGCTAGCCATAAGTAGAAAGCTGAAACTGGATCCTTTCCTTACTCCTTATACGAAAATTAATTCAAGATGGATTAGAGACTTAAATGTTAGACCTAATACCATAAAAACCCTAGAGGAAAACCTAGGTAGTACCATTCAGGACATAGGCATGGGCAAAGACTTCATGTCTAAAACACCAAAAGCAACGGCAGCAAAAGCCAAAATTGACAAATGGGATCTCATTAAACTAAAAAGCTTCTGCACAGCAAAAGAAACTACCATCAGAGTGAACAGGCAACCTACAGAATGGGAGAAAATTTTTGCAATCTACTCATCTGACAAAGGGCTAATATCCAGAACCTACAAAGAACTCAAACACATTTACAAGAAAAAAACAAACAACCCCATCAAAAAGTGGGCAAAGGATATGAACAGACATTTCTCAAAAGAAGACATTCATACAGCCAACAGACACATGAAAAAATGCTCATCATCACTGGCCATCAGAGAAATGCAAATCAAAACCACAATGAGATACCATCTCACACCAGTTAGAATGGCGATCATTAAAAAGTCAGGAAACAACAGGTGCTGGAGAGGATGTGGAGAAATAGGAACACTTTTACACTGTTGGTGGGATTGTAAACTAGTTCAACCATTATGGAAAACAGTATGGCGATTCCTCAAGGATCTAGAACTAGATGTACCATATGACCCAGCCATCCCATTACTGGGTATATACCCAAAGGATTATAAATCATGCTGCTATAAAGACACATGCACACGTATGTTTATTGCGGCACTATTCACAATAGCAAAGACTTGGAATCAACCCAAATGTCCGTCAGTGACAGACAGGATTAAGAAAATGTGGCACATATACACCATGGAATACTATGCAGCCATAAAGAAGGATGAGTTTGTGTCCTTTGTAGGGACATGGATGCAGCTGGAAACCATCATTCTTAGCAAACTATCACAAGAACAGAAAACCAAACACTGCATGTTCTCACTCATAGGTGGGAACTGAACAATGAGATCACTTGGACTCGAGAAGGGGAACATCACACACCAGGACCTATCATGGGGAGGGGGGAGGGGGGAGGGATTGCATTGGGAGTTATACCTGATGTAAATGATGAGTTGATGGGTGCTGACGAGTTGATGGGTGCAGCACACCAACATGGCACAAGTATACATATGTAACAAACCTGCACGTTATGCACATGTACCCTAGAACTTAAAGTATAAAAAAAAAAAAAAAAACCTCCCAAAATGTGAAGGTGTTGAACCTCAGGATGTCATCTAGATGGAGGCATCACCAGCCATGTCACTGAAGCTTTGGTTCCCAGTAATCAGAGCTGATGAAGGGAGAGCAGCGTGGTACACAGCCTGGGCCAAGTGGACCAGGGCAGGCTGGCTGAGCATCAGTCCCTGGGGGTTCTTGACTGGAGGCCTGATGGCCCACACTCTGAGGAAGATGGGAGCTACTCAGTCCATTACCACTGGAACTGGTGACTGACAATACTCTAGGAGTGGGGAGAGCTGCGGGTCCCCAGCTCACTCTGTGCAGATGACAGTGGAGGATGGCCCATTGCCAGATCTATAGGCAGGATAGAGCCCAGAAGAGCTGCCTCCTGATTCCAAGGCAGGAAAGTGATCTCCCCCAGGTCCCAGGCCCCCTGTGATTTATGAGACCCTGTCATGCCTCAACCTGCACCAAATCTGCCTTAGAAGCTGTGAGCAGAGGCAGGCCTGGTGGGCCTCAGAGCACGTGCAAGGTGGCATCCACTGTGTTGTTACTGGCAGGTGCACCCCTGCTAGAGTTCCAGACATGGGGAGCCATGCAGAGGCCCAGGTAGGCACCCAGAGCCTGAGGGAACTGCAGAAGTCTCTCTCAGATAGGGCGCCTATGAAGAGAGGAGGGTGCCTGCACCATTGAGAACAGTATTTACAACCTGGGCCACAAAATATAAAACCTAAGCCTGGGCCTTAGGTCTGGAGACAGCCAGGGAGGAGCACAAGGAACAGCAAACATGCAGGGGCCACCAGACATCTGCCCACAGAGGCCTCTCCCGGAGGTGGGCTGTAGAGGCTGGGCACCCTCCTTCATTGCTGTCCTTGGCCCCAGCATAGCATTTGATGTTTAGCAGGCATTCACTCAATATTTGACTGACTAAAATTCACATTTTCAGTCCAATACCATTTATTTTTTTCTTTTTTTTTTTTCTTTCTTTTTTTTTTTTTTTTTTTTTTTTTTTTTTTTTTGAGACAGAGTCTTGCTCTGTCCCCAAGGCTGGAGTGTAGTGGCATGATCTCAGCTCACTGCAACCTCCGCCTCCTGGGTTCAAGCAATTCTCCTGTCTCAGCCTCCCAAGTAGCTGGCATTACAGGCGCACACCCCCAGGCCCGGCTGATTTTTGTATTTTTAGTAGTAGAGACGGGGTTTTGCTATGTTGACCAGGCTGGTCTCAAACTTCTGACCTCAGGAGTTGGCCTCCCAAAGTGCTGGGATTACAGGCATGAGTCACAGTGCCCAGCCCAGTACCATTTTCTAAGTGCAGGACTTCAAGGCCATGTGTCAAATGCTGGTGGGGACTCAGAGATAACAAAATGAGGGGCAGACAGAATTAAAGGGAATAAGGCTTCAGGCCATGGAGTTGAGATTCTGTCTCCACCATTCAGTGGCTTTGTAACCCCTCAGACACTCCATTTCCTCATTAGTAAAAACAGGGTGTCAGGATAGCTTTTGATACAAGCTTTCAGGGAGCACTGGAAAGTGTAATAAGAGACTGGATATTAAAGAACCAGATAATAATGCATGCTGCATGACTAAGAAGCTCCTCTCTCAACACCTACCCATCAGGTGGCTGTGACCACTGCTGAGACCCTCACTAGGCAGTCTATCACTGTGCTGCACAGGGGGAGTCTTCAGTCCAGGCTGGCTATTGACATTGTTTTTAAAATCAAGTCATGAAATATAGAACATGTTATATAAAATAAAATGCACAGATCTCAAGTATTCCAGCTGATAAGTGCTGACAATTTTACAGACCCGATCTCCAGTCACCCTGGAAGTGCCCTTGTGCCCTTTTTCAGTCACTCTCTGCCTCCTTGCTCCCAGAGGTAACCTTTTCTGAGTTCCATCATCATAGATAAGTTGTGCTTATTCTAGAACTTCATTTAAATGGAATCATGTCATGTATCTCTTGGCCTCGTTCTTCCACGTCCGGCTTTTTTTTTCCCCAGCATGATGTTTTTGGGGAATCATCCATATTGTTGCAGGTGTTAGTAGTTTGTTCTTTCTCCTTGATGCATAATATCCCATTGTAATGTATACATCACATTTAAAAATCTATTCTCCTGTTGATGAACACTTGGTTTGTTTCCAGCTTTCAGCTATTATAAATAAGTTCGCTATAAACATTCCTGTACAAGTCTCTGTACGGACATATGTTTTTACTTCTCTCTGGTAAATAATTAGAAATCAAATCACTGGATCATATTATAGATATACTGCCAAACTGTTTTCCAAAGTGGTTTCATCGTTTATGTTCTTACCAGTATTGTATGAGAGTTCCATTCATTCCATATCCTCACCAGCATTTGGTGTTATCCGTCCTTTTTATTTTCATCATTCTATTGGGTGTGAATTAATATTTTATGGTGGTTTGATTTGCACTTACCTGATGACTAATGATCTGGAGCATCTTTTCATGTGCACATTGGTCATTCACATATCCTCCTTTGTGAGATCTCCATTCTCATTTTGTAAATTAACTTGTTTGTCCTTTTTTCTGATCTATAGAAATTTTAAAATATATATTCTGGATATAATTCCTTTATCAGATGCATGTATTTCAAATATATGTATTTCAAATGACTTATTCATTTCTTTATTGGTATCTTTTGAGTATGAAAACCAGAAACTTTAACTGTTAATGATCAATTTATTCCTCTTTTTACAGCTAGTGCCTTTTGTATTCTACCTAAGAAATCTTTGCCTACCCCAAGATTATAAAGATATTCTTTCCAATATCTTTTTTTCAAGAAGCTTTTTGATTCCGGGTTTTACATTTAAGTGTATGATTATTATTATTTTTTAAAAACTGTAGTGGTTGCTCAGAGCCATAAGGAAACACTCAAGTTCTTTATAGGATCAGACTTTTCTTAAGCTTCAGGCTGAAGATAGTATCAGTTCTAAGAAAGGACTTTTGTTAGAGTCATGGCTTTGACCCATCCACATAGTTCTGCTGACTGACCACAGGCCACAGAGAGCTGGCTTAAGAACCATCAGCCAAAGAAAAAGCTAAGTTGACTTCCCTGTGTGCAACCATGGGCACTAAGCTGCCTGTTACTAACTCAGATCACTACAATGTGACCTTACAGTGACCATGAAAACCATAGCAGGTCCCAGCCCAGGGCCTTAGGGTGACCATTAGGAAACAGCACTGAGGGTGTCAGGTGACCCTCGCCCCCTTGAAGCCCAGCTGGTTCTTAGAGGCCTCCCTACACTGACAACTTGGTAGATAATGTGATTTAGGCAGCTCCTCATAGGCAGATGCAGATCTAAAGGTGGCAAGGCCTGATTGCCGTGAATTTCAGAGTCCCCGGCATGGCCCAATGACAATCTGGACAGCTGGGGTGGCAGGTCCAGGGCAAGGTGAGGTGGGAGCCTGGGTCAGAGGCAATGGAAAGCCATGAGGGGAAGGGTTTCTCATGAGGCCAGGAACAAAGGCCCTTGGAGGTTGTGATCTTGGGAACAAATGCCTGCAGCCCAGTTTTTGAGAGTTTAACCCTGGCAGCTCACCTGGCAGACAGGAGCCTGCTGATGTATTCCTATCACTCTGGAGATAAACACTGGGAACAACTCTCTTTCAGGCCCTGGAAGAAGGCTGCTGGCACGTCCTGTGTCTCCAGGAAGCACTTGCCTGCAACCTCAATGCCACTGGCTCTGCTAACACATCTGACACACAACTTGTCTACCTTCCCATTATGTAGGACCTAGTACTCTTATCATGGCACTGGCACAGGAGATGAGAGGGTGCAGCTGGGGCTTACAGAAGGATAGGGTCCAGCCTCTGGCAAAGGAGGTTTTCCAGCTGGGCACACTCCCACTGGTCTAACTCCTCAAAAAGGGAAAAGATGTGCCAAGGTCATGAACCAGCAAAACACACAGCCAGCAGGGCTCTCAGATAGCCCTTGACTCAAGGAGCGGTGACCACCCTGTGTGGGCAGCACCAGAAAATCTCCACCTACCAAGCCCAACGACCCTTGCAGAGCTGAGCAGAGCCGAGCTGAGCAGAGCCAAGCGGAGCTGGCACTGTGGAGGGGCAGTCTCTGTGCCGCCTCTCTCCTTTGGAGGGAACCATTACCTGAGGTGACCTGTGACACTCAGGGTTAATCTGGAACTTAGAGTTTTAAAAAGCAAAGTTCCTTCCTCTGAGTCTCTTTAAAAGAGACACATTCCAGCATCATTTCTAACTCAAATAATTTTGGATGTCAATTGTATGTCTTTAATGAGCCCAGAAATTTTCATAATTATCCTTTTTTTCAAAACCATAATTATAGGTTAGAGTACATGCTACAGACAAGAAATTTAAATAGAGCTTTTTAAACACTTAGGCATTCTGCTTCTTTCTCTTCTCAAAAAATTCAATTATCCTTCTGTTACCTTTCTTTTCTCCTTGAGGTAAACACTGGGAGATGAAATTTTAATTGTCCAGTGCCTCATCCCCAGGGGCCCTGTCCCAGCCCCATCTCCCTGCTCCTTCAGTTCATACCCAGCTCCCCTGTGGCTGCACTGGGCACAGTGATTGGCAGGAGGTGGAAAGGCTTGACTGCAACTGCTCCCCGGAATGGAAGACCCAGGCAAGCCATGAGCATACATGGAGGCCTCCCACAGGTGCGCAGGGAATGAGAGAATGAAGCCTCAATAGGAATTGGGACAATGTAGCAGAGTTTCCCAGATGGGTCTCCTCCAAGGTTAGAACCTGCCTCCAGTGACAATCCAGGACCTATCCTAGTTCCATTTTGTGGACTTGCATTGGCAGGTAGGGAAGGGCCCAGCAGAGAGAACACAGGGACCTAAGGAGACCATGATTCTAGATTTAATCATTCATTCATTCATTCATTCATTCACTCACTCACCCAGCATTCACTCAGCATCCCTGCCCTTCTGGAATTCATTGCCAGGACTATCTCTCTCTTCCTTCATACCTACTGTGTGTCTGGCACAGAATTTGGCACAGGTGATCCAAGATAAGTGATCCTTCTCACTCAGAGCACCTAACATCCTGACAGTACTATGAACTTTTGCATTAAAGTGGTCCCTAGATGACCCATGTTCCCAGCTTGCCCTCAACTGGTAGCAGAAGGGAGGGCTCTGCCTCACCCCTCTTTGGCTCATCCCCTGCGCACCAAGTCAACTGGTCCCCACCTGGTAGTCTTGCTGCAATGCATTCTGCTGACACTTCCTGACATTCCCAGATATTTGACACTGAGCTTGAGCCAGGCACTTTCTGTGCATGTGTTGCATTGTTTACTTTCCACAGTTGCCCTTGGGTTTTAATGCTATTGCCATGCCCATTTGTGGGTGATGACACTGAGGCTCAGAGAGGTCAATGTACAGCAGGATTTGCCCTATGTCATGGCAGATGGTACAGACTACAGACTTGTGTCCTCCTGGGTTAGGATGGGCTGTCTCGACTGTGAAGTGGCAAACATCCTGCTTTTGGAGAGACTTTTGCATTCTCTCTCTTGCCAAGTGACTAAGATTAAGAGCCGATCTCCCTCCCATCCCAGAGCTGCTGGGAATTTGTTTACTTCTGAACCCAAGAGCCCATATCCTGGAAAGAAGATTGGGGCAAGAGCAAAAACATGTGGCCAGCATCAGAGGAGAGACTCCCAGGAGCCTCTGTCCTCCGGCTGGGGTCCAGGAAGAAACACAGCCGCCTCCAGCACAGGAGATGGGAGGAAGGTGCCAGCACAGCTGCCAGAGGTGGGGGGCTGGCCAGAGAGAGGCCCCTGTGGGTGGGAGGCAGTGCATTCTCAGTGTCAAGCAGGGGCTGAAGGGAGAAGGGCCACCGAGGCCCGTGCATGAATCATTTTGGCATACCCGGGGCAGGAGGTCTGGGGCTGTACCCACTGCAACCCACCACCTGCAAAGCATGCTGGGAAAATACAAGGAAAGAAAACAATGATCTGATCCCAGGACACCCAGCAAAACTTTTTGTTGTCAAATTTTTGTTGAGAACAGACTCCGTGCCAGGCACCAGATTTGCTCTCATAGATCTTACATTCTTGTAGAGGAGATTGACAATAAGCAAGAAAAACATAAAAAGCACAAGAATTTCAGATTGCTGTGAAGACAGAACAGGGCAATAGCACAGAAGGACTTTGGAGGACAGGAAGGCCACTACCTTAGATTGGATGGACAGGGATGGTCTCTGCAGAGGGGACTTGGAGTTGACTCATGAATGACAAGGAGCAGCCACCCCGCAAGTATCCAGGGAAGAGTGGTACAGGCAGAGGGACCAGCTAGCGCAGCTGCCCGAGGCCGGAACAAGGTTGGTGTTTTGAGGAGCAGGAAGATGCAAATGCAAAAACCGAGGGCTGCCAGGAGGAGAGGTGGGTGATGGACCCGAGCGCCTGGCTCATGTCCAGCCTGTATGTCCTCTCAGTGAGGAGCTGGGATTTCACACTCAGTGGCTTGGGAAGCCTTTGAAGAATTAAATTATAAAATCATCCATCTGGGCCGGGCGCAGTGGCTCACACCTGTAATCTCAGCACTTCGGGAGGGCAAGGTGGGTGGATCACCTGAGGTCAGGAGTTTGAGACCAGCCTGGTCAGTATGGTGAAACCTCGTCTCTACTAAAAATACAAAAATTAGCCGGGCATGGTGGCATGTGCCTGTAGTCCCAGCTACTCAGGAGGCTGAGAAGGAGAATTGCTTGAACCAGGGAACTGGAGGTTGCAGTGAGCCAAGATCATGCCACTGCACTCCAGCCTGGGTGACAGGGCAAGATTCTGTCTCAAGAAAAAAATAAAAATAAAAGTAAATAAATAAATAAAATCATCAATCTGGCTGCCCCGTGGCTAATGAATTTCCAGGGAGCAAAAGGCAAAGTAGAGCAATGGGAGCTGACAGAGTTCTTATTTTATTTAATATTATTGCTTGCAGTCACTTCTGGGGAGCCATTTTACATCCCTAAATATGTAAATATATAAAGGATGCTTAGATATTTCTAACGGGGAACTGGTTTCATCTTCGTGTACCTCAAGGTGAAAACAGTTCAAATGGCTTTAACCTCCGCAGCCCTCCCTCCACAGAGCCTGTGGCTAGGATGGGGCCTCTGGAAGCCTGTGTGGGCGGGACACATCTGTGTACTCAGCGGTTCAATAAAAATAGTTAATACAGCACAGCAGGCCGCCCAGGAGACCCGTGGTGTTTCATCTAGAAGCCAAGAGTCTTCTTTAAAGTCCCTCCCAGTCTCTGTGCAGGCCCAGCCATTCATTCCTGCCCACCGTGGGGCTGTTTGGCTTCCTGTGAGACACTCTGTCTGGGAAGACACTCCTGACAGGGTGGAAAAGGTGGGCTCGGCGCCTGGAGCTCACCAGGCACACCCTCATCGCAGCCTTTCATGTGTATCTCCTAAACTTGGTAAAGAAACGCTTTTTTTCTCCAGAATGTTTCATTCTGCGGACCCCAGAAACCTGCAGGACAAAGGGTCTGAGAGGCTTATGGCTTGTCTGGGAGGCTGGGGAGGCCCATCACCCCACACGCCCTCACACTGTGCGGGGCAGGGACCCGGCAGGCCTCATTCAGGTTGTGGAAGGTTGCTCCCCGAAAGCCCTTCCTCCTCTATTCCCTCAGACCCCCTCCTTTCTCCCATGGCAGGTGCCCAGGCAGGTTGCTGCAAAGCTAGGAAGGCAGCTACGTTTCACTTTGGGGCCAATTCCATTCAGTTGGTAGTGGCTGCTTGACACTGGTGGTGTCAGGTGGTGACAGGGCTTCAGAGCCTGTCTTGCCTCAACAGGAAAGAGTGAAGTGATGGATTAGTGATATCTGCCCTGAGCACAGGAGAAGATTGTGGAGGTACACATGTCAATCCTACCCAAGGCTGGCAAGTCTGGACACATTAGAGAGACCTGGCATACCACCACATCTTTCTCCCCTTTGTAGCTGAGCCTCTCAGAGGCTACTGAGTCACTAGGCAGAAGCAGTCCTCATATTCCAATCAGTTCCCCTCAGTGTGGGGCTCACAGGACAGCCCCTACCAAGGAGAACTGCTCAGCCTACTCAGGCCTGACCCATTCCTATCTTTGACCTCATGCAAAATTCCCTAACTATATAGCAACTGAAACAGGTTTCCAACCCACAGTCCTCTTGTTGACATTTACCACAGTAGACTATGCAGCCTTTAGATCCCTGCTAATATACCAAGCCAAATGTATAAGTTTTAATTAAATACAAATATGAAGACAGTTTAAATTTTTAAAAAACCATGAACATCTTAAAGTATTAAAATTCCACTCACAAATGGAATGAAACAAGGAAAAAGTACACTGAATGAGGGAACCAATGAAAATGCATCCCAAACACAAACACTTTTGAAATTTAAGATAATTCGTTTTGAGCGTTTAATTTGATCTTAACTGGTATTAAGGTTTCATCTTCAAAGGAGGAAAATTTAAAGCACTTAGAGGACCTTTACTCATTGGACCTTATATTCTAATCCAAATCTTCAGTCTTCAGCTCAGTGGAAGGCAGGCAGGATCAAATCCAGCTCCATTGGAAAACAAATATTCATCTCTTAGTTGAGTGGCAGGTTTAATTAGCAGCCACATTCTATTTTAATTGCTAGATTATTAGCAGAAACAGCATCACCATGGATGACTGCATTGCATGTAAATTTGGAGTGAGATACTCTGCTATGCAACTTTTTCCAAAGAGATTAAGACATGCAAGAGCACAGCTCTTCTAAGCTCTCAAAGATGGCATTTCCTACCTTCCCTGTGACTTCTCCTCTGTCTGGGGCACTTTTTAACAGCAAATAACCCTCTGAGAGGACAAAGTGGGATCACATTCTTGAACACTAAAAGAGCCTCCTTAACAAATCTATAACCCATCTGGATTGTCTATTTTTCCACCTGCATGATGCAGATTATTCAAAATAAGTTTAATCAGAAAACCAATCAAGCCATTCACAGGGCAGCACATTTGATTCTCTGTGAAACACTGGCCCTCCTTGTTGGCTCCTCCAAAAAGAATCCCGCTGCCAGACAAAGAACTAGCATGAGCTACTGCCGACCTTTTTTTTTTTTTTTTTTTTTTTTTTTGAGATGGAGTCTTGCTCTGTCACCCAGTCTGGAGTGCAGCGGTGCGATCTCGGCTCACTGCAACCCCCTGCCTCCTGGGTTCAAGCAATTCTCCTGCCTCAGCCTCCCGAGTAGCTAGGACTATAGGCACATGCCACCACACTCGGCTAATCTTTTTGTATTTTTAGTAGAGACGGGGTTTCACCATGTTAGCCAGGATGGCCTTGATATCCTGACCTCATGATTCGCCTGCCTCGGCCTCCCAAAGTGCTAGGATTACAGGTGTGAGCCACAGCCTGCCTACCTCTTTTTTAAAGATTTGTTAGCTTGAAGAACATAACTCACGTAGCTCTTGGGCAGGACTCCGGACTTCTCTGAGCCATGTTTCTAGGCTGCTGCAGGGTTGAGTGGAAGGCTCCTGACACCAACCACACTTGAGCAAGGGCCAGATGATACATGGACTCTGCAGCTGTTCAGCAACTGTGTCAGAGTCCGTGCCCTGTGCTCGACACTCATCTACCTAATCTCACTTAAGCCTTACACAACCCCAGGTGGAATATGTGATTTCCACTTTACAGCTCTAGAGGTGCGGGCACGAAGTCTGAATCCAGCATCTTTGGTTTTAGACATCTTGCAAGATTTGGGGGCAGGTAATAAGGAATCTCACAAAAACAGCAGGGTCATTTATAGAGTAACCAACTTGTCCTGGTTTGCCCGGGACTCTTCTAGTTATAGTACAGAAAGCCTTGCATCCCAGGATACCCTGGGCAAGTGGGGATGGTGTTTCAGACTATTTCTAAGTGCCCAAGAGGCACGCACAAGATGCCCCATGCAGTGCCTGGCTCCTTCAGGGAAGCATGGAGAGCAACACCAATCTGCCCTGGAGACCCTGACTCTTTCCCACCTTCCCTCCTCCTGCTGAAGCAGCGCAGAGCACGGGACTGGGTTCCCAGGAAGGACTCCCACACAACCCGTGCCTTTTATCACCCAGCCCTGAGCAAGGAGCCCTCCTCCTCATATGTGTCTGGTTTGAGAGCCACAGCCTCTGAATAGCAGGTCTATCTGTGAGTAAAATTTATGACCCATGTTTCCACTGGATCCAACCTTTTAACCCTGGGAGTGCTTAATTGCCTTTTCCAGGTTTTGCTTTAATAACCAGCTTGACTCTTGCCAATTTTGGCTGAATCGAGAAGCACTGAATGTGTGACGGGAAACGGAAAGCTCATTACTTGATACTTGATATAGCTTGTGCCAAATCCTTAATTCATTGATTTCACTCGTGGCATCTTTTCCTAAACGACAAGTCAGAAATTCATATGTAAAACTTCCAAACTCAGTGGGGGATCCTCAAAGCTGATTTTCATTTAAAAAAAAAAAAAAAATTCCTTCCCTGAAGACACACTTTGGGAGAAATTCTGACCATGAATTAGAGGACAGCTTTGGAATTCTTGGTCTCTCCCAGAGGAGTTCACCCTTTCTGTTGGGACCTCTTGGGCCCCACACTCCGCCTTCCAAAGTCAGCAAGGAGTAAGGTGTGGACATCTGGTTCCTGTTTCTGGATCCAAAATTGATCTGCTGGGTGATTCTTGGCAAGTCACTTAACCTCTCTGAGCTTAAGTTTCCCTAATCCTGGCTCACCAGACACCTCTCATGGGGAGGGGGCGGGTGGCCTGTTAATGAGCAGGTGTTTTGGGAAGGGAGGGCTCCGCTGATGGCACAGCATAAGAGAATCCCAAGGAAAAGCGGGGACAGGTGGGGGTTGCAAATCATAGCAGAGCAGTAGCTAAACCCTGCAAAACACAAGTGGCTTGTAGCAGGGAAGAAGTTATTTCTAGAATCACTCATGTTTTATTCCAAGATAATCAAATCTCCTCATACAATCTCTGCCCCTGCCTTGTTAGTTCTTCAAGGCCCCTCTGGAGCACTCTTCCCTTCATGCAGCCTTCCCCAACTCTCTTTGGCTCATGTTGGCTTTGTCCTTTCCTGAACATTCCACAGTTTGTGTGATTCTCATCCCTCCATAACACATTAAAGGATTCCTACACCCATGCTCCCAATGCCACATGCATTATGAGTCTTCCCACATTCACGTCTCCCGTACATGAACTTGAAGAGTTTGTTGTTATCTCCATTTTGCAGATAAGAAGATGGAGGCATAGGGAGGTTTGCTAATTTGGGGGGTGACCACCTCGTCTTGGTTTGTCTGGAACCATCCTGGTTTTAGCACTGAACGTCCCACATCCTAGGAAACCCCCCAGCCCCAAGCAAACTGAGGCAGTTGGTCACCCTAGTTCAAATGCACACGTCTAGTTGACCCAAATAAGTACTCTTTCCTCAGCGCCCCTTGCTCCTCTCCTTACCTGATCCTCATCCCCAAGTCCCCAGGCAGACACAAACTCCTCAAGGACAGCAGCTATGTCTTAAAGCATTTTTGTATAAAATAACCTGGAATAGAATGGGAGCGGGCTCATATTTGCCAATTTGAATAAAATCCTGTCTTCATTTCCATGATGGGAAGATCACTTTTCCTCTAATAGCATAGCTGCGTTGCTCTTGTAAGCTGTTTTCAGGAAATGTCTTGCAAAATTCAGCATTACAGAGACAGGCACTTTCAAGCTCATCTCTCCTCTTTATCAACAAGGAAATGAGTCGGCACAACGGAGTTTTAGGACCTTCAGGTTTCTAAGCAAGAACCACCTTCAATCCTCAATCTGTGTAGATCCAAATGTATGAATGCAAAAAATAGATCTTTGAAAAGGCACCTCTATTACCGTAGGACTCTGTGATACAGCGTTTGAGCTTGCATGTCCAGCTCTTCAGCTCTAAGGCCCTTTCTTTTACTTTAGACACTTATTCAACAGTGTATGTATGCTGTCACCAGGTGCTGGTGCTGCCTCACTTGGAGTGTTCCATATTGAGCATAAACCTCAACTGACCAATTCTCTGATTCTTTTCCCACAACCATTTGCAGTAGAAGGAGGGTCTATTGTATGGAGAATCACAACAGGTGCTCCAGTTCCCAGAGATTACAGTTAAGAGAGTGCCTGTAGATTCCCTCTTAAGACTTAGATGAGGCCTCGCTAAGAAACAGAAGGGAATGATAGGTCCAAGAGGGTCTGAGGCACCCAGTTTCTTGCTGCCCAAGGCCATCAGGAGAGTATTTGGCTCATCTCATTGATTTCATGCAAACCAATGATCAGAAGCAGCAAAGCATGGTGGTTAGGCTCACAGACTCTGAAGCTGGGCAAACTTACTAGCTATGTAGCCTTGATCTTATTAATTATCTAAGTCTTAGTTTCCTCATCTGTAAGGCAGAAATAATAATATTGTCTTATAAGACTGTTGTGAGGATGCAATGAGAAACATATGTAAAGAGTTGAAACATAATAAGCATTCAAAGAATGATAGCTATTATTATTATTTGATTATATGGTTGGCCATGGTCCCATTGGCTCCCACTGACATTGACTCCCAGTGAGGGCTCAGCCAGGTGGGTGTGGGGGCAGCTGCTGGTGAAAGCATCTCTCCACTGTCCCATTTACCACTCGCCTCTGCAGCAGTGGCAGCTAGAATTGCATCTCGATGAACTTATGCACAACCCAGCCTTCAGGGACTACTTTTCCACTGAATCCCATTGCATGGGATGAATGTTGGCTTTTCACAGAGTGTTGGCGTTTTAGCCTTTGTTTTTTCAGAATGTTTACAGGCAATGTGAATGCTCAAATCAAATCAATATTCCCTGGATAGCAATGTTCCCTCATGGAATCAGTTCTTTTGCAATTTCTTTCCGTGTGTGTGTGTGTGTGTGTGTGTGTGTGTGTGTGTTTAAGCTGCAAAAGATCATTCCATGACAGACTTCTTCAGTGTTGTTGAACTTCTTCATAGACATTCATGCAGTGAAACACAAGGAGCACTTTGGATCCTAAGTCAAAATCTCTTACAGGAATATCTGGATTATCTAGAGATTAGAACACCAATAAAGTCAACAATTCAACTGTGTCCACAGAGGCTGTTAAAAAAAAAAAAAAAAAAAGCCTGAGAGAAACATGGAAGCAATCCAAATATCCACTGGTAGATGAATGGATAAGCAAAATGTGATATAGACATATGATGGAATATTATTCAGCCTTAAAAAGGGAGGAACTTCTGACACAGGCTACGACTTGGATGAATCTTGTGGGCATAATACTAACTGAAATAAG
Source organism: Macaca thibetana thibetana (assembly GCF_024542745.1). Lineage (NCBI taxonomy): Eukaryota > Metazoa > Chordata > Mammalia > Primates > Cercopithecidae > Macaca > Macaca thibetana. The sequence continues at coordinate 45,965,778 of NC_065583.1, forward strand.
CCAGTCACAGAAAGACAAATATGGTATGATTGCACTTGTATGAGGTACTTAGAGTAGTGAAAATCACACAGACAGAAACTAGACTTGGTGGTTGCTGGGGCTGGGGGAGGGGTGAATGGGGAGCTATTGTTTAATGGGTACAGAGCTTCAGTTTTACAAGATGAATGAGTTCTGAAGATGGATGGGGGAGATGGCTACACAACATTAATGAGTGTTCGGTATTTAATACCACTGACCTGTACACTTAAAATGGTTACTATGGTTTTATATTATGTGCATTTTACCATAATTTAAAAATAATTGGGAAAAAAAGACCCCGGAAAGGTAAGTAGTTATCAGAAATTGCATATGCAATAAGCCACACTCAGGACAAAGACAGACAAAAGTAAAGTCATGCAATAAACACGGAGAGGAGAAGAATTGTTAGTAAAAACCAGAACAGTCAGAGGCCATTTCACTCTGCAAGAGCCCTGAGAACATTGCCAAATACAAGAATCCAGGAAAACAATGTCTGTTTACAATGATAACTCTAAGTCTTTATGAAATTCTGACTTGTGTCTAAGGTGCTATTTACTAAGGAGGAAAGGGAATATATCTTTATTAAAACAGCAACATTAAAAAAAGACTTGACCTGAATTGACATAAAGGAAATTATAAAAGATTTTAAAAATGCTTCGAGTCATAACAATAGTGTTAGAAAAATAAAATGAATATTTAAGTATCAAGCCTCAGTTATACAGACATCTCAGTTACACAGAAATATCATTTGTCTGGAATGCCATGTTTCTAAACTTGGCAGATAAATGGAGCATTTTTGCATGTATAAATACTGCAATTCTAAGTGCCACTGTAAAATCTTACAGGATCAAGATTCTGATACATTATGACTGGCTTTTCCAAAAATTACCTAATGATTTTCCAAATGTATAGATGGTAAAGTGCTCACCTTCTCAGTCAATCTATAGGTAACCTTTTTGAAGAGTAAATAAGATTCTTTAATATCAGAGTAAATAAGACTCCTTAATGTCAGAATTCTTTCAGTCTCCCTGGCTCCCACTCAGAGTGAAGACATCAAGACACAGAAGAGCACACAACTGCATGCTCTTTGGGCATGAAAATCCTGGAGGAGTCAAGCCAATAAGCCACTTAATGGATTGTTTTAAAAATTATCATGATCTGGGTTGTGCTGAGAGGGCATTACATCGTTCATATCAGGACCCTGCTGCTCTGTGGGGAAAACAAAAAAAAAAAAAAACGCTTTCCCTTTCTTTGAAGTTAGCAAGTCATAGCCTTCAGAAATAAATGAAGCTCTTCCCAGAATGTCAGATGATAACATAAACACCTCTATCCATCAGTTCATCTATTCATCCTTCCATCCATCCATCCTTCCATACTTATATCCTTCTATCCTTTCTTTTTTATTATTATTCTTCTTTAAGTTCTAGGGTACATGTGCACAACGTGCAGGTTTGTTACATATGTATACATGTGCCATATTGATGTGCTGCACTCATTAACTCGTCATTTACATTAGGTATATCTCCTAATGCTATCCTTCCCCGCTACCCTCTCCCCACAATAGGACCCAGTGTGTGGATGCTCCCCTTCTGTGTCCAAGTGATCTCATTGTTCAATTCCCACCTATGAGTGAGAACATGCAATGTTTGGTTTTCTGTTCTTGCAATAGGTTGCTGAGAATGATGGTTTCCAGCTGCATCCATGTCCCTACAAAGAACACGAACTCATCCTTTTTTTATGGCTGCATAGTATTCCATGGTGTATATGTGCCACATTTTCTTAATCCAGTCTGTCACTGATGGACATTTGGGTTGATTCCAAGTCTTCGCTATTGTGAATAGTGCCGCGATAAACATACGTGTGCATGTGTCTTTATAGCAGCATGACTTATAATTCTTTGGATATATACCCAGTAATGGGATGGTTGGGTCAAACGGTATTTCTAGTTCTAGATCCCTGAGGAATCGCCACACAGTCTTCCACAATGGTTGAACTAGTTTACAGTCCCACCAACAGTGTAAAAGTGTTCCTATTTCTCCACATCCTCTCCAGCACCTGTTGTTTCCTGACTTTTTAATGATTGCCATTCTAACTGGTGTGAGATGGTATCTCATTGTGGTTTTGATTTGCATTTCTCTGATGGCAAGTGATGATGAGCATTTTTTCATGTGTCTGTTGGCTGTATGAATGTCTTCTTTTGAGAAATGTCTGTTCATATCCTTTGCCCACTTTTTGATGGGGTTGTTTGTTTTTTTCTTGTAAATTAGATTGAGTTCTTTGTAGGTTCTGGATATTAGCCCTTTGTCAGATGAGTAGATTGCAAAAATTTTCTCCCATTCTGTAGGTTGCCTGTTCACTCTGATGGTAGTTTCTTTTGCTGTGCACAAGCTCTTCAGTTTAATTAGATCCCATTTGTCAATTTTGGCTTTTGTTGCCATTGTTTTTGGTGTTTTAATGGTTTTAGGTCTAACATTTAAGTCTCTAATCCATCTTGAATTAATTTTCATATAAGGAGTAAGGAAAGGATCCAGTTTCAGCTTTCTACTTATGGCTAGCCAATTTTCCCAGCACCATTTATTAAATAGGGAATCCTTTCCCCATTTCTTGTTTTTGTTAGGTTTGTCAAAGATCAGATGGCTGTATATGTGTGGTATTATTTCTGAGGGCTCTGTTCTGTTCCATTGGTATATATCTGTTTTGGTACCAGTACCATGCTGTTTTGGTTACTGTAGCCTTGTAGTATAGTTTGAAGTCAGGTAGCGTGATGCCTCCAGCTTTGCTCTTTTGGCTTAGGATTGTCTTGGTAATGCGGGGTCTTTTTTGGTTTCATATGAACTTTAAAGCAGTTTTTTCCAATTCTGTGAAGAAAGTCATTGGTAGCTTAATGGGGATGGCACTGAATCTATAAATTACTTTGGGCAGTATGGCCATTTTCACAATATCGATTCTTCCTATCCATGAGCATGGTATGTTCTTCCATTTGTTTGTGTCCTCTTTTATTTCACTGAGCAGTGGTTTATACTTCTCCTTGAAGAGGTCCTTTATATTCCTTGTAAGTTGGATTCCTAGGTATTTTATTCTCTTTGAAGCTATTGTGAATGGGAATTCATTCATGATTTGGTTCTCTGTTTGTCTGTTACTGGTGTATAAGAATGCTTGTGATTTTTTCACATTGATTTTGTATCCTGAGACATTGCTTATTAGCTTAAAGAGACTTTGGGCTGAGACAATGAGGTTTTCTAAATATACAATCATGTCATCTGCAAACAGGGACAATTTGACTTCTTCTTTTCCTAACTGAATACCCTTGATTTCTTTCTCTTGCCTGATTGCCCTAGCCAGAACTTCCAACACTATGTTGAATAGGAGTGGTGAGAAAGGGCATCCCTGTCTTGTGCCAGTTTTCAAAGGGAATTTTTCCAGTTTTTGCCCATTCAGTATGATATTGGCTGTGGGTTTGTCATAAATAGCTCTTATTATTTTGAGATACTTTCCATCAATACCGAATTTATTGAGAGTTTTTAGCATGAAGGGCTGTTGAATTTTATCAAAGGCCTTTTCTGCATCTATTGAGATAATCACGTGGTTTTTGTCTTCGGTTCTGTTTATATGCTGGATTATGTTTATTGATTTGCGAATGTTGAACCAGCCTTGCATCCCAGGGATGAAGCCCACTTGATCATGGTGGATAAGCTTTTTGATGTGCTGCTGGATTCGGTTTGCCAGTATTTTATTGAGGATCTTTGCATCGATGTTCATCAGGGATATTGGTCTAAAATTCTCTTTTTTTTTTGTATCTCTGCCAGGCTTTGGTATCAGGATGATGTTGGCCTCGTAAAATGAGTTAGGGAGGATTCCTCTTTTTCTATTGATTGGAATAGTTTCAGAAGGAATAGTACCAACTCCTCCTTGTACCTTTGGTAGAATTCAGCTGTGAATCTGTCTGATCCTGGACTTTTTTTGGTTGGTAGGCTATTAATTATTGCCTCAATTTCAGAGCCTACTATTGGTCTATTCAGGGATTCAACTTCTTCCTGGTTTAGTCTTGGGAGAGTGTAAGTGTCCAGGAAATTATCCATTTTTTCTAGGTTTTCTAGTTTATTTGCATAGAGGTGTTTATAGTATTCTCTGAAGGTAGTTTGTATTTCTGTGGGGTCAGTGATGATATCCCCTTTATCATTTTTTATTGCATCTATTTGATTCTTCTCTCTTTTTTTCTTTATTAGTCTTGCTAGTGGTCTAGCAATTTTGTTGATCTTTCAAAAAACCAGCTCCTGGATTCACTGATTTTTTGGAGGGTTTTTTGTGTCTCCATCTCCTTCAGTTCTGCTCTGATCTTAGTTATTTCTTGCCTTCTGCTAGCTTTAGAATGTGTGTGCTCTTACTTCTCTAGTTCTTTCAATTGTGATGTTAGGGTGTCAATTTTAGATCTTTCCTGCTTTCTCTTCTGGTATGTTGTATCTTTGTTCTCATTGGTTTCAAAGAACATCTTTATTTCTGCCTTCATTTCGTTATGTACCCAGTAGTCATTCAGGAGCAGGTTGTTCAGTTTCCATGTAGTTGAGCGGTTTTGATTGAGTTTCTTAGTCCTGAGTTCTAGTTTGATTGCACTGTGGTCTGAGAGACAGTTTGTTATAATTTCTGTTCTTTTACATTTGCTGAGGAGTGCTTTACTTCCAACTATGTGGTCAATTTTGGAAAAAGTGTGATGTGGTGCTCAGAAGAATGTATATTCTCTTGATTTGGGGTGGAGAGTTCTGTAGATGTCTATTAGGTCCACTTGGTGCAGACTTGAGTTCAATTCCTGGATATCCTTGTTAACTTTCTGTCTCGTTGATCTGTCTAATGTTGACAGTGGGGTGTTAAAGTCTCCCATTATTATTGTATGGGAGTCTAAGTCTCTTTGTAAGTCTCTGAGGACTTGCTTTATGAATCTGAGTGCTCCTGTAATGGGTGCATATATATTTAGGATAGTTAGCTCTTCCTGATGAATTGATCCCTTTACCATTATGTAATGACCTTCTTTGTCTCTTTTGATCTTTGATGGTTTAAAGTCTGTTTTATCAGAGACTAGGATTGCAACCCCTGCTTTTTTTTTGTTCTCCATTTGCTTGGTAGATCTTCCTCCATCCCTTTATTTTGAGCCTATGTGTGTCTCTGTATGTGAGATGGGTCTCCTGAATATAGCAAACTGATGGGTCTTGACTCTTTATCCAATTTGCCAGTCTGTGTCTTTTAATTGGACCATTTAGTCCATTTACATTTAAGGTTAATATTGTTATGTGTGAACTTGATCCTGTCATTATGATATTAGCTGGTTATTTTGCTCGTTAGTTAATGCAGTTTCTTCCTAGCATCGATGGACTTTACATTTTGGCGCGTTTTTGCAATGGCTGGTACCTGTTGTTCCTTTCCATGTTTAGTGCTTCCTTCAGGATCTCTTATAGGGCAGGCCTGGTGGTGACAAAATCTCTAAGCATTTGCTTGTCTGTAAAGGATTTTATTTCTCCTTCACTTATGAAACTTAATTTGGCTGGATATGAAATTCTGGGTTCAAAATTCTTTTCTTTAAGAATGTTGAATATTGGCCCCCACTCTCTTCTGGCTTGGAGAGTTTCTGCCGAGAGATCTGCTGTTAGTGTGATGGGCTTCCCTTTGTGGGTAACCTGACCTTTCTCTCTGGCTGCCCTTAACATTTTTTCCTTCATTTCAACTTTGGTGAATCTGACAATTATGTGTCTTGGAGTTGCTCTTCTCGAGGAGTATCTTTGTGGCATTCTCTGTATTTCCTGAATTTGAATGTTGGCCTGCCTTACTAGGTTGGGGAAGTTCTCCTGGATGATATCCTGAAGAGTGTTTTCCAACTTGGTTCCATTTTCCCTGTCACTTTCAGGCACACCAATCAGACGTAGATTTGGTCTTTTCACATAATCCCATATTTGTTGGAGGCTTTGTTCATTTCTTTTTACTCTTTTTTCTCTACACTTCTCTTCTCGCTTCATTTCATTCATTTGCTCTTCAATCGCTGATACTCTTTCTTCCAGTTGATCAAGTAGGTTACTGAAGCTTGTGCATTTGTCACATAGTTCTTGTGTTATGGTTTTCATCTCTATCAGTTCTTTTAAGGACTTCTCTACATTGGTTATTCTAGTTAGCCATTCATCACATCTTTTTTCAAGATTTTTAGTTTCTTTGCACTGGTTACGTAGTTCCTCCTTTAGCTCTGAGAAGTTTGATCAACTGAAGCCATCTTCTCTCAACTCGTCAAAGTCATTCTCCAGCCAGCTTTGTTCCATTGCTGGCAGTGAGCTGCGTTCCTTTGGAGGGGCAGATGCGCTCAGATTTTTTGAATTTCCAGCTTTTCTGAACTGCTTTTTCCCCATCTTTGTGGTTTTATCTGCCTTTGGTCTTTGATGATGGTGACATACTGATGGGATTTTGGTGTGGGTGTCCTTTCTGTTTGTTAGTTTTCCTTCTAACAGTCAGGACCCTCAGCTGCAAGTCTGTTGGAGATTGCTTGAGGTCCACTCCAGACCCTATTTGCCTGGGTATCAGCAGTGGAGGCTGCAGAAGATAGAATATTGCTGAACAGCGAGTGTTGCTGTCTGATTCTTGCTCTGGAAGCTTTGTCTCAGGGGTGTACCCAGCCGTGTGAGGTGTGAGGTGTCGGTCTGCACCTAGTGGGGGATGTCTCCCAGTTAGGCTACTCAGGGGCCAGGGACCCACTTGAGCAGGCAGTCTGTCCGTTTTCAGATCTCAACCTCTGTGCTGGGAGATCCACTGCTCTCTTCAAAGCTGTCAGACAGGGATATTTACCTCTGCTGAGGTTTCTGCTGCTTTTTGTTTAGCTATGCCCTGTCCCCAGAGGTGGAGTCTACAGAGGCATGGGCCTTCTTGAGCTGTGGTGGGCTCCACCCAATTCGAGCTTCCCTGAGGCTTTGTTTGCCTACTTAAGTCTCAGCAATGGCGGGTGCCTCTCCCCCAAGCTCACTGCTGCCTTGCAGTTAGATCTCAGACTACTGTGCTAGCAATGAGGGAGGCTCCGTGGGCGTGGGACCCTCTGGGCCAGGTGTGGGATATAATCTCCTGGTGTGCCATTTGCTAAGACCCTTGGTAAAGCGCAGTATTATGGTGGGAGTTACCCGATTTTCCAGGTGTTGTGTGTCTCAATTTCCTTTGGCTAGGAAAAGGAATTCCGTTCCCCCTTGTGCTTCCCAGGTGAGGCAATGCCTTGCCCTGTGTCAGCTCTCACTGGTCGGGCTGTACTTGCAGACCAGCACCAACTGTCCAACATGCCCCAGTGAGATGAACCCGGTACCTCAGTTGAAAATGCAGAAATCACCCATCTTCTGTGTCGCTCACGCTGGGAGCTGGAGGCTGGAGCTGTTCCTATTCGGCCATCTTGGGTGCACCCCCCTATCCTTCTATCATTTCATTCCCTCTATCCATCCATCCCTTCCCATCCTTCCTTTTCCTTTTCCATTCATTCATTCTTCTATTGAGCTGTCCATCCAACCACCCATCTGTCATCCAGTAAAACTTCACTGGTGCCTGCTAAATATATATGAGGTTCTGGACTGAGCCCAAGGGAGAGATGCAGTGCCCCTGCCCTCATGGCATGGGGAGGTTCACAGCAAATGAGACAGGTTCACAGCAAATGAGAAGAATGAAGTACTATAGTGTGCCAGGGTGTAGCATGGAAGCTCCACCATACGGGGAGCAGTGAAGTCAGAGAAAGTTTCCCTAAGGAGACTATCCTGAGACATACAAGATAAATGGGCATTAGCCCAAGTACAGTTATCCAAGGAACTGGAAGAGATTCAGTGTGTCTGGTGTGCAAACAGCAAGGTAGGGGTCAGGGAGCTGAGGGACAAAGAAGAGCTTGCTTCTGAGGGCCTTGTAAGCTATGCCTACCAGTTTGGACATAATTTAATCATCTCTACAACCCACAGAAATACCTGTTTAATTACATTTAATCCATTTAATCCTCTCTACAACCCACAGAAATACCTGTTTAATTACATTTAATCCATTTAATCCTCTGTACAACCAACAGAAATACCTGTTAATTTTCCCATTATAGAGATGAGGAATCGCACCTCAGAGAGATTAACTAATGTGTCCAAGATGAGATAGTTAAGTAGTGATGAGAAGATTTGAACCCAGGGCTGCCCAACTGCAATACCATGATAATAGAGAGGACACTCTCTGACAAGCTCTATTCAAGTTCAGCTTGCTCTGGCCTCATATGAACCAAGTCACAGAATGTGCTGCTACTCCAGCAGCAGTAGCCCTGAGAGACAAAAGATGGAAGATGGGAGGGGCTGCTGTGCCTGGGGCACCAAGTCCATTGAACAGGGACTCTGGGTCAAAAATCCCCAGGGAATCTGCAGGACTTGCCGGGCTGCTAAAGTAGGGCACACACCACTGAAGGCAGAACAGCTGCAACTGGCTTCAATCCCAGCATGTGGATTCAGTGGTGGATGGAAGAATGCAGGTCATGTATAAAAATCAGAAATGTATAAAAATCAGAAATGCCACAGAACCTACTCCTTAAAAGGTCCTTACATAGGCCGGGTGTAGTGGCTCACGCCTGTAATTCCAGCACTTTGGGAGGCCGAGGCAGGTGGATCACCTGAGGTCAGGAGTTTGAAACCAGCCTGGCCAACATGGTGAAACCCCATCTCTACTAAAAGTACAAACATTAGCTGGGTATGGTGGCACACGCCTGTAATCCCAGCTACTCAGGAGGCTGAGGCACGAGAATTGCTTGAACCCGGGAGGCAGAGGTTGCAGTGAGCTGAGATTGCACCACTGCACTCCAGTCTGGGCAACAAGAGCAAAACTCTGTCTCCAAAAAAAAAAAAAAGTCCTTACATATAAAACAGCTTCTTCTTCCTACCTAAGATAAAGAGCTAACTTGTCAATTTCTATTACAAAAGTCTAATTTTCATAATATATAACATTTTTTCATAATATATAACATAACATATGATATATAAAATTTCAAAATAAAATAATATATAAAGAGTTTCTACAAAATCCACAAGAGAATGGTCAAAAACCTAAAAGATAAGTGGACAAAGGCTATCATCAAAAAGTTTGCAGAAAAAAAAAAGAGATGCAAATTGCTTTAGACATAACAAAAAGACCCTCAATCTCACGCATAAAAAAGAGAAATTCAAACTGAAACTACCACAAGATGCCATTTTTAACCTTTCAGATTGGGAAACATTAAAATTTTTGATAATACACTGTAGGCAAAGGTCAGGAAAACAGACAAGCTCATACACTGCTCGTGAGAGCGTAAACTGATACAGCCTCAGTGGATGGATTGGATAATAGCTTCCAAATGAAAAGTGTACCTAGGTTTTGGCCCTGTAAGTTGACTACTTGCACGTGTATGAAGAGATGAATCTACACTGCAGAACTGGATATAATTGCAAAAGAATGGTAATAAACCAAATGTCTATCAATGGGAAACTGATTATGTAAAATATGCTATACCCACACAATGGAACACTCTGCAGCCATTAGAAATGGAAAAAGGAAGTTTATGCTGTTATGTGAAACAAATTTCAAGACCTACTGTAAAGTAAAAAAAGCGACATACATGTGCTGCTGGAGGGGATGCTGTGCTGGGCCCAACCAGATCCCCCAGCTGCTGTGAGTGTTGGTGGTTGACAGTCAAGTCCTTCTCCAGGAGTTACCCATGGCTGAAGAGAGTGGCCTTTGGAAAATTTTGCCCACATTCAATGGCCTGCTCCCCTCCAACCCAAATTAGGACAACTCTGAAGGCTATTGAAGGCTATCCTAGCTCCTCACAGGGCTGGTGGAGGCCTCTGTTGAGACTGCAATACAGTTTACTCCCTCCCTCTGCTCAATCCTGCTTCCTTCTCTTCCTTGCAGATGTTGATCCCGAGGGTACTCCCCAGGAAAATTCCTGTACTGCAAATCTCCATCTCCAAGTCTAGGTCCCTAGAACAAACCTGCTATCTCTACCATTTGTGGAGAGAAAAAAAGTGGGGAGAAGGGAGTAAAAATTAAAGAATTACACACTGACATACCTGTCAGTTGTGTAAAGAATACACCTAGAAAGACATGCAAGAATCTGGAATATTGATTAATTCTGAGAACCGAGTGGTTGGGGGTCAGGAGAAGAAGGAAAACTGCTCATGGTTTTTTTCATTTTGCGTTTTTGAAATTTATATCATGAACATATGTTACCTATTAAAAATACATTTAAAAAGTAACAATGCCTTTAAAAAGTGAAGGTGGAAGATGTTCAAGAAAACTGAATGGGTCTCTTCCAGCCCTTAGATATCACCAGCATTCAGCATGAAGTCTCTGCCAGGCTGAAATCCTAAAACCAGAGCACTGAAACCAGAGCTCATGTTTACCACGTGGCCTGCTGACATTGCAAGGAGAATGCTACTTCTTGTCCATTTCAAAACTCACAGGGACATTCTAGATCCAAGCTAAGCTGGGAATGGGGAATGATTCCTGCAGGGCATCCACTCCTGGATGCTCCATGAGGTTGTTCCCAAAGTCCAGGCACCTAAAAGAACCTCAGGTGCTCAGTGTTAACCCACATTCCACTAGAAGGACTGGAAAGTGTAAGGTATATTTGTTCTCTAGTCATGGGCAGTTTGATGATGATGGGATGACCCTCCCATCAGGTCCATTCCTAGGAAGCTGTCCAAAAGCCTGGCCTTGAGTGCCTTGGTGCTGCTGACCACCCAGCTAGTCAGCACATACTTAGGGGTGTGCTTTTCTAGATGCTCCCTCCAAATCAGAATTCCTGCCACCCCAACTAGCCAAGATCTTACTTTAATAAATTAATTTCTTATCCCACTTGTAAATATAGGACTGCAACATGCCAAGAGGGATCACGGTGATTTCTCAAGAATTGCTAAGTCAGCAAGAACGCCAGTTAGCAAAAGATGAGATTGGGATCGGGACTTTCCAGAAAGAGCAGATCCTGGGGGACCAATAAACATGTGATGCAACAATTTTGGTACTTGCCACACCATAAAATGCCTTTATAAGGTCTGACTCTTTTCCATATATTAGAGTTCTCCTCATTCCCAGAACTCTCTGCCCCCCTGCCCTCCTCCCTCCCCATTCCTTGGTCAATACTGATTAAACCAATAGTATTTTATCCATTTTCATTCTGTCATGTATGTCATCTGCAGGCACAGTCAGATCAATGGAGGGTTGAGATTGATGCCGCAAATGGAAGCAGTGTTAACAGTGGAGACAGTGGAGAGCTATTCTGGTCCACCCTCCAGAGGCTTCTCCAGTGGGATTCAGATCGTAGAAACAGCCACAGCCATCCAGTGACATTAATCCCTTCTACCCCCTCTCATTCAGCCATGAAATGAGTTCTCATAAGCAGACCTGATAAATGATGACTAGTAATAATCATAATAACAATAAAGATGTATTGTGCCTCCCAGTGAGACCATGCATAGAATTACATTTTAAAAACTGTAAAACACTGTGCCAGTGTAAGATGTCATTTTGACATACCCTCCCCCAGATTGAATTATTACCTGCTGTTCATTTTTAGAAAGAATATTTGTCTGGCCATTCTGGGAACCTGAATCATATTTTCAGATGGTTGTACCTCTTATCTCTCAAGGATTGATAGCTCAGAGCCCCACCCAGCAGCCCTTTTTTCTCTTCTTTTCCCCCATAAAGAAATGTGATTGGCATACAACCTGCAAGAATGCCTTGCACATAGCCAAAGTATTGTGGTGATTAGCTAATTCTCTTTACATCCTTCAAGGAAAGGCACATATGCATGCAAGCATATGACATACATGTGCTCACACATAAGTATGCACATGCATATATATTTATCACACATATACATATAAATTTAAACACATGCATGCACACTCATACCTATCTTACCTCATCCTTGGCCAGGTTGAAAAGTACCAATAAAATGCCTTGACTAAGAGTAACACTAGGAATGATGAGTAAGAGGAATTAGATTTACCTTCCTACCCTAAGCAACAACAACAAAAATTCTTACAAAATATATAAGACCACAGTTTTCAGACATCAGACTATAGGGCTCAGAGCAGTGGTCCCCAAGAGAAGGGAAACTAACAAGGTGAGCCCTACTTGTTACCCCAAATTACTGCCTGCCTACAGTTTCCAGGCCATAGCAGAGAGGGGGAATCCAAACGGAGCCTATAAATTCCCCTAAGTTAAGAACTTTGGGAGGCAAAGGCAGCTAGGATTTATGGGGCAGAGTACCAGAGAGGAGAGAATTGCACAGAGAGAGCTCCAGATATTTGCAGAATCTCAAGTCTTTAGCTGAGTATTGATCATCATATCCCTGGAAAGAAACTACCTGAGTCCAGGAAAAATTCACCAGAAAGGAATACATAAAGCAATCATCAATTATCATATAGAGCCAGGAATAGTTTATGTTCCTATGCCAGAGTGGAAGAACCTCATTTTACACATGCTTAGGGGCATCAGGTAGTACATTCAGAGGGAATTGCCTCATTAACGAAAAAAAATTAGTCTTAGACTAGAGGCTCTTCTGGCCTTGAATAACAAAGCTTAAAAAGTAAGCTGCAAAAGGGTTACATTGTTTCCAAGTAGCTTAAATGAATCTCAGAACAAAGCTTAAGAATATTTAAAAGAATACAAAAATATCCAGCATACAACACAGTAAAATCAACAATGTCTGGAATGCAATTAAAAATTACCATATTGCAAAGAAGCAGGATAATACTACACATATCTGGAGCAAAATCAATCAAAAGAAACACACAGAAGTAATACAGATGATAGAATTAATAAACAAGCACATTTAAAACGTTATTACCTTACATTCTCTGTGTTCTAGAAGATAGAGGAAAGTAAAACTTTAAGGAGAGGCATGTAAGATAAAAAGACTCAACTGAATTTGTGGATGTAAAAAATACTATGTCTGAAATGAAAAATACCTTGGAGGAAGTTAACAGAAAATTAGACACTGCTGAAGAAAAGAAAATAGTGAACTTGAAGACAGAAATAGAAACTATTGTAAATTAAACACAGCCAGGCATGGAGGCTCACGCCTGCAATCCCAGCACTTTGGGAGACCGAGGTGGGCAGATCACCTGAGGTCAGAGTTCAAGACCAGCCTGATCAACATGGAGAAACCCCATCTCTACAAAAGATACAAAATTAGCTGGGCATGCCTATAATCCCAGCTACTCAGGAGGCTTAGGCAGGAGAATCACCTGAACACCGGAGGCAGAGGTTGTAGTGAGCTGAGATCACACAATTGCACTCCATCCTGACCAACAAGAGTGAAACTCTGTCTCAAAAAAAAAAAAAAAGAAAAAGAAAAATTAAAAGAAAATGAAACATAGAAAGGAAAAAGAGAAAAACTATAGGGAATATCAATGGGCTGTGAGACAACTTCAAATGGCCTAGTATACATATAATTGGAGTTTCAGAAGAAGAGAGAAAGGATGGACAAAAAATTGCTTAAAGAAATAATGACTTGATATAGTTTGGCTGTGTCCCCACCCAAATCACATCATGAAACGTAGTTCCCATAATCTCCAGGTGTCATGGGAGGGACCTGGTGGGAGATAATTGAATCATGGGAGTGAGTTTTGCCCATACTGTTCTTGTGATTATGAATAAGTCTCATGAGATCTGATGGTTTTATAAAAAGGCAGTTCCTCTTCACACACTCTCTTGCCTGCCACTATGTAAGATGTGCCTTTGCTCTTCCTTTGCCTTCCACCATGATTGTGAGGCCTCCCCAGCCATGTGGAACTGTGAGTCCATTAAACCACTTTTTCTTTATAAATTACCCAGCCTCAGGTATTTTTTCAAAGCAGTATGAAAACAGACTAAAACATGACTGAAAATTATCTAAATTTTACCACAAATTCATCCATAAATTCATTGTAATCCTAATCAAAATGTCAACAGGATTTTGGGGGTGGAAATTAGCAAGTCAAATTTGTATGAAAATGCAAAGTATCTGTGCTAGCTAAAACAACATTGAAAAAGAACAATATCAGAGAACATATACCATCTAATTTCAAGATGTAGCATAAGGTAACAGTAATCAGGGAGGGGCTTCAAAATGGCTGACTAGAGGCATCTGGTACTCACCTCCTTCATAAAAAACCAAAATAGTCAGCAGATAATCACACTTCAAATGGACCATCTAAGAAAGAACACTTCAATTCAAAAGAGTGGTGACAAGAGATACCTAAAGCCAGAAGGAAAGGTAAGCGAGGCAGCCTGCTTGGCTGGGATTGACTAGGAGCTTGGAGAGACTTCTCAATGCAAAAAAGAGTAAGTGAGTGGCTCCCAGAGGTCCACGTTCCCACTGTAGATGCCTGCATCCTAGCCATGGGAAGGCTCCAAGACTTTCATGAGCCCCTAGACTAACCTAGGGGGTGTGCCTGGAGACCATGTGAAGGCATTGCTCCAGAGAGAAAGCTCACACTGGATCCCAAACACACTCCCAAAACCTAAGCAGCTACAGCAAGGCACTATATTGACAGCCCAACTCCAGCAGACTGCATCTTACCCGTGGACCCAAGAGCCTCTATAGCTCCACATTTCTTGAACCCCATTGACCTTCCCAGCCCACAGCCACCACCTCAGCCAGGTGCATGGCCTGAAGCCCTGGGCCAGGGCTGAAGCACAAGCCATTGGCAAAGATCTCATTGGCCCCAGCGGCAAAGTCATTGTGCATTTTTATGTGCCCTGAGGAAAAACTTCCCTTCCTGCAGCAGATGCTAATGCAGGCTGACACAGCCAGGTCTAAAGTGTAAGCAAAGTGCATGCTCATCAGCCACCTGCATATGGTTACTGGCACCTAAGTAACCTTGCCTTCCCCAGTAGCAGGGCTGAAGTGCAGCTGCTACCACCACTGCCCAATCATTCCACACTGGTCCTGGGGATCACCCTACCACCTGGGAGCCTGAGGACAGATCCACCTGGCCCAGCTGTGTCCCCACAGTGCCCAGACATGCTGTCCAGGGGCCTGAGGACTGCCCAGCCCAATCCACCTCTGTTGCAAGCCTCCTACTGGGGGCCTGCAGTCATGCCTACCCAACCTGCCACTACCACCATAGTAGGCACCCACCCACATGTCCCACCTGCAAGTCTGGGGACTGACCTGCCCAGGTCATCACAGCCACCACAAAAAACAAAATGGACCATTTGGGACCCAGAGGTTAGTCTCACTGCTACTGCTATTGCCTATGCCACAACTGCTGCCCAGGGACTCAAGACCCACCCACCTACCCAACCCACTACTGCTACTACTGGCACCCAAGCAAGCTGCCTACAGACCTAAGAACTAACCCACCTGGACTTATGAACACCAGTGCTAGTGTACACTGTCCTGGAGCCCAAGGACAGACATGTTCAGCCCCTGACTGTAACCACTAGGGCCCAGGAACAGGCCCACCTTATGTCCTGGTCCCCAGCAAAACTTTACCACAGCCTCCACTAACAACCACACCCTAAGCTACTGAGGAAATCACAGACACAACTAATGCTGTTTACAGCTGAAAAAAATCATACCAAAGACTATGCTACTACTACACATGCCCAGAATCAAAGCCAAAGTACCTTTCCAATCAGCATCATGGATACTGCTTCAGGAAAAATTACCCTCTGCCCCTCAAAAGCAAATGTGAAAAATTGAAAAAGTGACTGTAACCCCAGATGTGCAGATATCAATATAAGGACACAGGCAACATGAAACAAAAAAAAAAAGGAAATATTATACCTCCAAAGGAACACAGTAATTCTTTGGCAACAGATCTCAATCAAAATAAATTTATGAAATGCCATATAAATGGTTCAAAATAATGATATTAAAGAAGCCCAGTGAGATACAAGGGAATTTTAAAAAATACAAATAAATCAGAAAAAGAACTCAGGATCTGAATCAAAGAGATAGCTATTATTAAAAAGAACCAAACACAAATTCTGGAACTAATGAAATCATTAAAATGCAAAATACACTGGAAAGCTTCAACAATAGACTGGATTAATCAGAATAAAAAAACTTTAGAACTTGAAGACAGATCTTTTGAAATAACCCAGTCAGACAAAACTAAAGGAAAAAAAATGAATTAAAAAGAATGAACAAAGCTTATGTGACATATGTGACACCATAAAGTGAAAAACTATTTGAATTTTTGATGTCCCAAAAGGTGAAGAAAAAAACAAAAGGGATAGAAAACCTATTTAACAAAGTAATAGATGAAAACTGTCCAAGTCCAGCAAGAAATTTAGACATCCAGATATAGGAGGCTCAGTGACCCCTAAATAGATACAATGCAAAAAGGTCTTCTTCATGACACATTATAGTCAAATTGTCTAAAGTCAATGATAAAGAGAAAATTCTAAGAACAACAAGAAAAAAGGGTTTAGTCACCAATAAAGGAACTTTCATCAAACTAACAGCAGACTTCTTGGGAGAAACCTTATAGGCGAGGAAAGAATGGGATGACACAGTCAAAGTGCTGAAAGAAAAACACTGCCACACAACAATATTGTAGCAGTATAATTATCCTTCACAAATGAAGGACAAATAAAAATTTTCCCAGATAAGCAAATGCTGAGGAAATTTACCACCACTAGTCCAGCCTTATAAGCAATGCTCAAGGGAGTCCTAAACCTGGAAGTGAAGAATGACATATACCATCTTGAAAACACACAAAAATATAACATTCACTGGCAAAGCAAATACACAAATGAGGAGGAGAAAAGACTCAAATGGTACCACCAAAGAAAATCAGCAAACCACAAAGACAATAAGTAAGAGAAAAAGAAAGGAATAAAAATACACAAAACAACCAGACAACAATTAACAATATGATAGGAACAAAACCTCACATATCAACAATAACCCTTAGTGTAAATGGATGAAATTCTCCACTTAAAAGACATAAACTGGCTGAATGGATTTTAAAAACATGATCCAAGTGTATGCTACCTACAAAAAACATGAACTTTACCTAAACAATCACACATAGACCAAAAGTAAAGTGATAGAAACAGATACTTCATGCAAACAGTAACTAAAAGTGAGCAGGAGTAGCTTTACTTATGTCTGATAAAACAGATTTAAGTCAAAAGAATAAAAAAAGTTCATGATAAAGAAAACAATCCAGCAAGAGAATATGACAATCCTAAATATTTATGCACCCAATGCTAGAGCATTCAGATTCATAAAGAAAATATTACTAGATCTAAAGAAAGAGATAGACTCTAAAACAATAACAGTGGAGGAGTTCAGCCCTCTACTGTTAGCATTAGACAGATGAGCTAGACAGAAAGTCAACAAAGAAACATTGAATTGAAACTGCATATTAGACAAATGGATATAACGATATTTACAGAACGTTTCATCCACCAGCTACAGAGTACACATTCTTCTCATTAGCACATGGAACATTCTCAAGGATGGCCCATGTGTTAAGACACAAAACAAATCTCAACAAATTTTTAAAAATCAAAATCATATCAAGTATTGTCTCAGACTATAGTGACCTAGAAATCAATAATAAGAGGAACTTTGGAGACTGTACAAATACATGGAAATTAAACAACATGCTCCTGAAAAACCACTGGATCAAGGAGGAATAAAGAAGGAAGTCAAATAATTTCTTGAAACAAATGACAATTGAAACACAACATACTAAAACCTTTGGGATACTGCAAAAGCAGTGTTGAGAAGGAAGCTTATAGCAATAAACGTGTACATCAGAAAATAAGAAAGATTCCAAATAAATAGTCTAATGATGCCCCTCTAGGAACCTAAAAAGCAAGAAGAAGCCAAACCTAAAATTAGTAGAAGAGGAGATATAATAAAGATCAGAAGAGAACTA
This sequence comes from Macaca thibetana thibetana, assembly GCF_024542745.1. NCBI lineage: Eukaryota > Metazoa > Chordata > Mammalia > Primates > Cercopithecidae > Macaca > Macaca thibetana. The sequence continues at coordinate 45,983,684 of NC_065583.1, forward strand.
AATGAAATAGAGACCAAAAAAGGGTCAATGAAAAGTTGGTTTTTTGAAAAGATAAAATTGATAAACCAATAGTCAGCGTGACCAATAAAAAAACAGAGAAGACTCAAATAAATAAAATCAGAAAATAAAAAGGAGACATTACAACTGAACCACAGAAATAAAAAAGATCAACAGAGACTATTAAAGCAACTATACACTTATAAACTAGAAAACCTAGAGGAAACAGACAATATCTGAACACATACAACATACTAAGATTGGATCAAGAAGAAATATTAATAGAAAACCTGAACAGACCAATAACAAGAGATACCCCCTTTGCAGATGATATGATCCTATAACTAGAAATACCTAAAGAGTCCACCAAAACACTCTTAGATGTAATAAATTTAGTAATGTTGCAGGATATAAAATCAACATACAAAAATCAGTAGCATTCTTGTTCACCAAAAATAAACTAGCTAAGAAAGAAATCAAAAAGGCAATCCAATTTATAATAGCTATGAAAATTAAAATACAATGCCTAGGAATAAATTTAACCAAGGAAGTGAAAGATCACTACAAGGAAAACTACAAAACACTGATTTAAAAAATTGAAGAGGACACAAACAAATGGAAACATATTCCAAGCTCATGGATCAAAAGAATTAATATCATTAAAATGACCATATTGCCCAAAGCAATCTACAGATGTAATGCAATCCCTATCAAAATACAAATGTCACTTTGGGCAGAATTCTGAAACATAACCCTAAAATTAATATTTGACCGAAAAAGAGCTCAAATAGCCAAAGCAATCTTGAGCAAAAGAAACAAAGCTGGAGTCATCACATCACCTGACTTTAAAATATATTGCAAGGTTATAGTAACAAAAACAGCATGGTATTAGTATAAAAACAGACATGTAGACCAATGGGACAGAATTGAGAATCCAGAAATAAGTCCATATATTTACAGCAACTGATTTTCAATAAAGGTGCCAAGAACATACACTGGTGAAAGGACACCCTCTTTAGTAAATGATGCTAAGAAGATTGGATATCCATATGCAGGCCAAGGTTTTATGGCTAAGACCTCAAAAGCATAGGCAACAAAAACAGAAACAGACAAATGGGACTATAGTAAACTAAAAAGCTTCTGCACAGCAAACAATCAACAGAGTAATGAGATAACTTGTCAAAATGGGAGAAAATATTTTCAAACTATTTATTGAAAAAACTATTAAACTAAAATTAAAGTGCTCATCTAACAAGGGACTAATGTCTAGCATATACAAGGAGCTCAACTCAGCAACAAACAATTCCATTAAAAAGTGGCAAAGGACAGGAATAGATATTCTCAAAAGAAGACATACAATGGACAACAGGTATATGAATAAATGTTCAACCTCACTAATCATCAGGGAAATGCAAATTAAAGCCACAATGAGGTGTCATCTTACCCCAGTTAGAATAGCTATTATGAAAAAGACAAAAAGTAACAGATGCTGGCGAGGATGCAGAGAAAAGGGACTCTTATACACTGTTTGTGGGAATGTAAATTGGTACAACCATTATGGAAAATGAATATATTTCTCAAAAAAAAAAACCCACTAAAAATAGAATGACCATAAGATCCAGCAATCCCATTACTGGGTATTTATCCAAAAGAAAAGAAAACAGTACATCAAAGGGAGGTATGCACATGCATGTTTATTGTAGCACTATTCACAATTCACAATAGCCAAGATATGGAATCAACCTACATGTCCATCAACAGACAGATGGATAAGAAAATGTGGTATATATACATAATGAAATACCATTCAGCCATAAAGAAAGAATAAAATCATGTCATTCGCAGCAACATGGTCAGAACTGGAGGTCATCATGTTAAGTGAAAAAACCAGGCCCAGAAAGACAATCACCACGTGTTCTTACTCATATGTGAGAGATAAAATAGTTGATTTCATGGAGATAGAGAATAGAGTGATAGATACCAGAGTCTGGGAAGGGTTTGTGGGTAAGAGGTGATAAGGAGAGATTGGTTAATGGGTACAGACATACCATTAGTTAGTTAGAGAGAGAAGTAAATTCTAATGTTTAATAGCAGAGTAGGGTAACTATAGTTAACAAAATATTGTATATTTCAAAATAGCTAGAAGAGAGGACTAGAAAAATTCCCAACACATAGAAATGATAAATACTTGAAGTGATAGACACCCCAAATACCCTGACTTGATTATTATACATTCTGTGCACATAACAAAATATCACATGTACCCCAAAAGTGTATACAAATATTATAAATCAATTAAAATGTTTTTAAAATTAAAAATAAAGCTACAGTAAGCAAGGTAGTGTGGGTCACACAAAAATAGATATATTAACAAATGAAACATAAAAGAAAGTCTAGATATAGACCAACATACATGTGGTTGATGGATTTTTGACAAAGGAACCAAGGCAATTCAATGAAGACAGGAGAGCCTTAGAACAACTTGTATAAGAACAATCAGATACCATGGGAGAAAAAAAAAAAAAAAAAGCCTTGACCCTTATCTCATCTTACCTCATACCATATATAAAAATTAATTTGAAACAGATAATAGACCCAAATGTAAGAAGAGCTAAAACTATGGAACTTGTAGAAGAAAAAAACACAAACCATTAAAAATACACAATAAATTCAACTTCATCAAAATTTAAAATATTTGCTCTTTAAAAGACACCCATGGAAATAAAAAGGCATGCTACAGACTCAGAAAATAATTGTAAAACATCTGACAAAGAACTTGTACCAAAAATATGTAAAGAACTCTTACAATTCAGTAATAGGAAGACAAACAATCCAGTTTAAAAAATAAGAAAGTATTTGAGCAGAAGTATCAAAGAAGATATCCAAATGTCAAGTGAATGAAAATATATTCAATATTATTCATTGTTAGAGAAATACAAGTGAAAATTACAATGAGAAACCACTACACTTTCACAAGAATGGCTAAAATTAAAGCGCCCATATCAAGTGTTAGCATGTGCAGGAACTGAAACTCTCAGAGGCATTTCTGGTGAGAATACAGTAAGGCATAGTCACTTTGCACAACAGTTTGGCATATATTTGGAAAGTTAAGCATACGTCTACCATACAACTTATCTATTCTACTCCTAGGCATTTACCCAAAGAGGAATTAAAATACATTTTCACACAAAGATTTATGCATAAATGTGCATAACAGCTTTATTTGTCAGAGCCCCAAATTGGAAATAACCCAAATGCCCATAAACAGATGAATTAAAAAATACATTGTGATATATCCATACAGTGGAATACCACTCAAAAGGGAGTAATTATTGATATGTGCAGCAGCATGGAGGAATATTAATATCAAAATGATTATGCTGAAAGAAGCCAGATAAATAAATATATATACTTTATGATCTCATTTATTAAAATTTCTAGAAGATGCAAATTAATCTATATTGACAGAAACCAAATCATTGTGTGCTTGGGGGTGGAGCATAGGGGTAAAGAGGGAGGGAGGAGGGGATTTACAAGGGCCTGAGCAATCTGTTGGGGGTGATGGATACATTTATTATCTTGATTGTAGTTGTGGTTTCATTGGCATATACATTTGTCTAAACTCATCAAATTGCACACTTTAAATATGTACAACTTCTTTTTTATCAATTCCACCCCAATAAAACTGTAAATAATAAATAACTTTTGCAAAAACGACGGAAAAAACAGGGGATGTTACGTGTTCATTTCCAGAACACCTGGCCAGGATCTGGCTGCCCAACCACACTTTCCTGTGAACCTACATTCCAGTTTGGCCATAGCTGGTCTTACTGATTCGCAGCTAGAGCCGTAACCTTGACTGTTGAAGTCTTGACACCTGAGACGAGACCACGGGTTTGAGCAGCGGTCACAGTCCCACACTCTGGTGGGGACACCCTCTTCTCTTCCTGCCATTTAACCTGCTTGGTGATGGACTAATGGTAAGAAATAAATAAAAGGAAAGGCTCATGGGGTGTCTCAGGCACCGATGACAGCTGCACAAAAACCTGCTGTGGTTATGAGACGTTCAACATGATCAGCCCCTTGCTTGCTCATTTCAGGCCCAAAGCCCACACTACCTCCTTTTATAACCTTTAATATCCCTCGGAAACCCTCTCCCTTTACATTCTCCATCTCTTCCCTGGATCATCTCCAGAGGGGTTCGTGATTGGGTTACATACAAGTTTCCGAGGCTGCAACTTCCTTTCAGTCATAAATCACCTCTTACACACTCACTTTTTCCTTCTCATTGTTCTTCTGTATTAATAGCCCCAAATCCTGGGAGCATTTGAGAACTGTTCCAATTTTGGTTTGAAAATCAATTTGGAAGCTAATGGTTGGCTTTGCTTAGACCTCCAATCCCTCTGGGAAGGCCAGTTCCTACAAATTGGCCAATCCAGGGATGGGGGGCTTCTCTTGAAATGCCGGATACTTTGGTCTCAGTGTTTTTCTTCTACCCCGTCTCTAAAATTAAAAAGTTAATTCTGGGTGGGGGGTGGGGGAGTAGGGGGAACTTAATGCCTTCTGTTGTAGGAATTGGTAGATAATTTTTTAAATGGTCCATTTCATGGTGGTCAAATTCTATTATGAAAGAAGAATAAAAATGAAATTACCTTGTGTTTGTTAAAAGGCTCTGATGTTCTTCTTAATTTTTTGGAAACTTCTTTCTCCTAAATAAGTTCTGCTTCCTCCATAGGCTGCTGACCTCCCGCGGGGAAAGTGAGAAAGTGTCAGGTTCATCAAATGTTGATGGGGCAGGGCTCCCCGCCAGATGGGAGCAGCCACCCTCTGCTGGTTAACAGGCCTGCCCCCAACATCGGCCAGCTGGGATATGCATTCAGGGATAAAGGAAACAGACTCTTGGTTGGGTTTCTTCAGGAAGACAAAAGAGGAACATCTCACATACAGCACATTGACTTATCTGGTCTGTACCCCAAACCAGAGCAAGAAATGGAACTGATGATGTGCAAACCTAGAGGCTGACACACCAGGCCAGAAAAGACTCAGCCAAGGGCACCATGGCCAGCCTTCTAGAGAGCCTACTACATAAAGGAAAAAAGGCTAGCACAGTGTCCATCAGCTTATCAGTGACAAACTTCCCAGCTCCAGGTCTGGGCTTGTCTGAGCACACCTATGAATTGCAAGCTTGAGCCCAAGCTTAAAAGGCATTCATTTTCCTTTCTCTAGCTCCTTCAGCCCTTATTCCACCATCTGATGTTAGAGTTGGGTTTTTCATCTTTCCCCACACAGCTGGCTAGGAGCTGGCTACGCCCTGGGCACCCACTTCATGTATCCCAACACTGACCCCCAAGCCATTCATCTGTGCCATGACGGCAGGCTCCAACCTCTCAGCCAAGGGTGAGGCTCAGGTATACCAGGGATGAATCATTTATTTAGGCGTGGCTTCATAAAACTCCCTTTCTGAGATGTCATCAACATTTCAAGAGGCTGATAAAGTCTCTTGCATCTGGGAAGGGAGGCTATTAATCTATTCATTAGTATGAGACAATGTCTCTTTTGAATCTGATACATCTAATTGTGGAAGAGAACAAAGACTGACAATTACAGACAGAGACAGGCAAAGAGCATCTGCTTCCATGACGTCAGTACTTCTTCCAGGAGACTCACAAAACGTTGAATGCTTCCTCCCAGCTCTACCGAGTGAGACCCCTTTCAGGACAAAGCAATGATAACAAGAGGCTAATATTTACTGCACACCATGCAAAGCACTGAACATATACTATCTGATTTAATTCTCACCATACTAAGAATAATTGAGTTGAATATCTTCATACTACAACTGAGGGATGATTAAGTGGTTTGCCTAGAGTGATATAGCCAGTGAGCAGCAGAACCAGGACTCTACCAGAGCCTGCTGGTTGCAAAGCTCATGCTCCAACCCTCCACTCTGTGTCCATCCCTGGAAAAGACTGCAGCAGGGAGCCCTAGAACCAGATCTGGGAGGTCTCTAGCCAGCAGCTCTATTTAAAAACTGAAAAGAGCTTGCACAATGGATCATTTGTCTATGTTCCGCAGAAAGCCCCCTAGCTCTATGCTGGGTGAGACAGCTTGACTTGCTAGCTGGTCAAGAAACCAGAAAGGCTGGCCTGCTTGATACTCCCTGTTCACACCTGAGACTCAGAAAAGTTAAGGGACTCTCCAAAGTCACAGAGCTTTGTAAGTGGCAAAGCTAAGACTCAAATTCAGGTCTACTGCCCTGAAATCTGGGATGACTTGAAAATTACTCTATCAGTTTACAAAGGCTTGTTTCTTCTCAAAAACAGTTTTGGTACCAGTACCATGCTCTTTTGGTTACTACTAGTTTGAAGCGTGATGCCTCCAACTGACTTAGGATTGCTTGGAGATGCGGGCTCTTTTTTGGTTAATTGAATAAATTACCTTGGGCAGTATGGCCATTTTCACGATATTGATTCTTCCTATCCATGAGCATGGTATGTTCTTCCATTTGTTTGTGTCCTCTTTTATTTCACTGAGCAGTGGTTTGTAGTTCTCCTTGAAGAGGTCCTTTACATCCCTTGTAAGTTGGATTCCTAGGGATTCTCTTTGAAGCAATTGCGAATGGAAGTTCATTCCGCTCTCTGTTTGTCTGTTACTGGTGTATAAGAATGCTTGTGATTTTTGCACATTAATTTTGTATCCTGAGACTTTGCTGAAGTTGCTTATCAGCTTAAGGAGATTTTGGGCTGAGACGATGGGGTTTTCTAAATATACAATCATGTCATCTGCAAACAGGGACAATTTGACTTCTTCTTTTCCTAACTGAATACCCTTGATTTCTTTCTCTTGCCTGATTGCCTAGCCAGAACTTCCAACACTATGTTGAATAGGAATTTCCAGTTTTTGCCCATTCAGTATGATATTGGCTGTGGGTTTGTCATAAATAGCTCCACGTTCCATCAATACCGAATTTATTGAGGGAGGGCTGTTGGGTCTGCAAAGTACCTATGCCTGTTTATGGGTAGGAAACTGCTCTCTGCTAGGCTTGATCTCACCATCATGGAGCCCAGAGACCTCTAATTCTGGAAAGAAATTAATGATTGGGGCTCCAGCCTCAAGCACAGCATGCTGCCTCCTCAGCATAGGAGGGGAGCAGGGACTTGCGTTGCCATCTCATCCCTCAGCCTCGGGCACCATTGCCCAGGGACCACAGACTCTGAGACATACCTAGAGCAGTACACTCACCTCTGTGCATGAGGCTGTTCATTGCGAACTCAGAGTCTCCCTGCTGGGTGGCTTTTTGCTAGCTGTGAGGCACATTCTTGGACAGCACACGGGCAAGCCAGAGTTCCTAAGAGTGAAGGCTCTTAGAAGCGGCCCTCAACTAATGACAGATGGTGGGCACAGTGATAAAATCTCCAGCTGCTTCACCACTCAGTTAGGATAACTCTGAGCCGTGGTCTATGTTGTCACACTGAGCTCCCCAGTGGAAGTGACATCCAGTTGCCCACAGAGGAAGTTTGCTCGATTATGTATTTCTGCTTGGGTTCCATCCCTTCCCTTCTGTTTCACATCCCTCCCTCCGATCAGTGCTTCTTGGCATCACTTCCCAATAAGCTACTTGCACCCAAATCCTTGTCTCCAAGTCTGCTGGTGGGAGAACCCAAGAAGGCAGCCCCTATCCAAAAGTGTTCTCTCCCACCTCCAGGCCCCAGAGCATCTCCTGTAAGCCTCTCTTCCCAGGATGCACGACAGAGGCTGAATGCTCAGGCTGGGGGGAAGACAAGTCTGGATTTAGATATCAGATAGATTCTTTGAAGGCCATGTTATCCTAAGTACATAAACTGGCCTCTCATGGCCTATTTCTTCAAAGCTAAAATGTAACAAGTGCATTGACATTACAGAACAGGTGTGGTGTGTGTATGACAGAAACTTAGCACTGTGCCTAGCACATCCTGAGTGCTCACTGAAGGATAGCTGCCGTTATGATTATTACAGACATTCTCTGTTATTAGAGTAACCCAAACACTTGTCTTCCCTCCCTCACTGAGCTATGACATTTTTGAAGTCACACACCATGGATATTTTATCTTTGCCTTTCCCAGAGAGCGTCTTCCAGAGCTGATGCTCATTATATACCTATTGTGTTAAGTTGCTTTGTTTAATCTTTGCATTATCTATTTCTGGATGAAAGCGAGGAAGACATGCTAATTATCCTATGTTGCTGGCTTAGGGAACAGAGCCCCTAAAGAACTTTCTGCCTCTTTTAATTCTTCATCCCCTGTTTGCTGCTCTATGCAAGTCCATAGGTCAAAGGTGGCAGCTGTGATTGATGTTCTGGGTTATGATGTTGCTTTTCAAACATTTGTTTGTCTCACACTAAACAGTGAGTCCTTCAAGAACAACATAAGTGCTTATACATATCCATGTTCCACTATGTCAGGCCCATGTAGGTGCTCAATAAATGTCTTCTAATTGACTAAAATTATTTGATATGAGTATATCAAATAGCACCAGGTAACTGCTAATAAACTCAAGTCACTGACAACTGGATGTAACCAGAACCTGACTAAACTGATGCTTGCAAGAAGACATTTCAGAAATTAGAAGGTGGCAGGTTGTCACTACTATTTCAACTTCACTCTTCTAGATATATTTTATGGATATAAGGTTACATTTAACTTTGCTGCATGTATAAATAGCTCATATTCATTTTCGATCCATAAGTCTTAGACTTCTCAGCTTATAAGACCCTGAGTTTTGATCATTTGGTCATTATGATGAAATCTCTGGCCTCTTGTTAGTGCCAATATTTATTAGTTGAGATTTTAAACACGAGATTAGGAATTAACCCAACCACCATTCATGATTGCTTATTAGGTATTATGACATCTTGGAGTGTGAATGAAGCCCCTTCTTGGCCCTGGAAAGCTCTTCCATTGTACCCTTGCACTGGCTGCTACAACTTTCAGAGAGGCCAGGACTATGTCTTCACACCCCAGAAATTTCTAAATAGATTTTATACTCAGGAGAGAGCAGTCACAAAGCCCATGCACTTAGTTCCACAGGTGAGACTAAGGCGTCGTGCCTGGGTCAAAGTAGGAAGTGATGCAATGTTTGTAGAGTGAGGGAACAATCTTTTTCCCTCCTGAATGCCTGTGAAAACATTACTACTTGAAAGAAACAATGAAAGTGTTTCACCAACTGGACAGAACTTTTAAACGACAGGATTCTTTATGGCCTTATGTTGTTCATTCAAAGGTTTTTATTTGGCACAAACTGTGTGTGCTAGATGCTGTCAACCAACAAGAGGCAAAAGACCAGACAGCAAAGCAGTAAGACAAGGTATTTATTGGAGTCTTAGGAATTGCAATTTGGGAGACACAGATTCAGCTCAAAGTCAAATTATATTCCAAAGAGAGGGAAGGTAGTAGGGGGTTTTTAAGAGAAAATAACAAGAAAGCTAAGGGTGGTTACACAAGTTGTTTTGAGGATTATTATTGGTGGAGACAGCTTGCTTAGCACATGAGCCCATAGCTCACTGGTTGTTACTGTTCAGGAGTTGCAGCGCTGGTGAAATTCAGCTGTTTTCCAGGATGTTGTGGTCATTGTACTTTGGCCCACTTCAAAGGTTCAAAGCAAGTTTCTGTTTTGTTTCGCCAGTTTGCAGGATATGCAGGCAGTCCTTTTTAGAAGGGGCTTTTAACTCCATTTTAGAGCTCTGAACCAGAGTGGTACCATTTTGTATATCCCATTTCACAATGCCAAGCAGAGTGCTTTTAGAACACAGACTGGAAGATGCATAGGTACAGGCTCATAGAGGCAAGGGCAGCACAGGCTCAGAGATGGAGAAGTATGGGCATGTTCCAGAACATGAAACAGGAGATTGGCCAGAGCTCAGGGCGAAGTGAATAAAGCTGAGATATGGAAAAAGCCAAACACTATTCCACGTACTCCTTTTAAAAAGCCAGAAAATATCCCACACCCATTAGAAAGATTCCATTCCCAAATGATTATACTTTTCCAAAATCTGCTCAGAGGGCTAATATTCTGTATTCTGGGAAATCTGTTCATGGTAAACCTTATTCCTGTAATGCTGGATCAGTGAGGCATTGTTCCCATCGAATCTCCTCCCACCTTTCCCGATAGTCACCACCCTACACCCTTGGTCCTCCAAAATGAGCAAGGTAGGGAGAGGAAAATAGCCTTCCTTTTCTAAATAAGCAGCAACTACAATCCCCAGATTCCTTACAACTCTCAGTTGGGTTCCTAAAATACAAGTTCCTTCCCCTAAACTCTCTCTCTCTCTCTCTTTCTCTCTCTCTCCCCCCACCCCCCTCTGATGCCCTCAACCACAGGCTTCTATTAGACATCAAAGCTTTTCCAAACCTTCCTAGGACCCTCATGTCCCAGAGTGAGAGCCTAGTTTTCAGCTGTGGCTATAAGTTTGTCCCTGCTTCTAGAAGTTCCCCCAAGACTACAGGAAAACATCTGAGGAGCAGAAGGATGTAGGCCAGGAGTGATTAGAATTGGGTTTCAGTCCTTACCCTAGCCTGCTGAGTTCTTCCTGAACATAAGCTCTTTATGTGAAAGATATCTGAAGAAAGAAGATCCCCAGGGTATTTTATTGAAAAACCATATCATTATTTCCTGGTCTAAAATGTACAGATTGCTAAAAATAGCCCTCTAATAAATGGAGAAGTTTTCCTCCAGTGGTTCAGTGCACTTAAATACATAGTCTCACCAGATCCCTGGGGTAGAGGCTGTTTCCCCCACTTTGCGGATGGGACACTGAGACATGAAGTTATGAGAGCTGGCCAGGGTCTTAGTGAATGGTGGCAGAGCTGGTCAAGATCCTGGTGTCCTGGAGGGTCCACAGAAGGACCCTGTGTTACAGACAGTTCACCTCTGTCACTGGTTCATGGCACAGGATGACCGTTATATGCTCAAGGAGTAAAATCACATGCTGGAGTTTCACCTAACAGTGATGGTGCTCACAGTGGGTTCAAGGCATTATGTCTTCAAGGAGAGTCCACATTAGACAGAAAGAGGAAGAAATTACCCAGATAAGTATTCTACAGAGCAGACCTATGAAAGGTCCCATGAAAGGGCCAAAGTGTGGAACCTGGAAGGAGAGAGAGAGCCCACATTTCATCATATTGGGAGCAAAGAGGCCTCAGGGAAGCTCAGAAATCTTGGAGGCAGGACTCAAGGATGAATCAGATTTTTTTTTTTCCAAAAAAAATAACAAGAGTGTTTAAGAAAATTTAGTATCAAAAACTCATTTATCAAAGCATACAAAAACATAAATTGGGGAAAGGACACCTTATTTAATAAATGGTGCTGGGAAAACTGGCTAGCCACATGTAATAGAATAAAACTGGATCCCTGTCCCTCAACTTATACAAAAATCAACTCAAGATGGATCAGAGGCTTAAATCTAAGCCCTGAAACCATAAAAGTTCTAGAAGATAATCTAGGAAAAACTATTCTGGACATTGGCAAAGAATTCATGACTAAGATCCCAAAGCAAATGCAAAAATAAAAATAAAATAAACAAAAATAAATAAATGAAACCAAATTAGACTAAAAAGCTTTTCTACAGCAAAAGAAATAATCATCAGAGTAAACAGACAATCCACAGAATGAGAGAAATTATTTGCCAACTACGCATCCAACAAAGGACTAGTGTCCAGAATCTACAAGGAACTCAAACAAATTAGCAAGAAAAAAACAAATAATCCCATCAAAAAGTGGGCAGATGACAAGAACAGACATTTATCAAAAGAAGATATACAAATAGCCAACAAACATGAAAAAAATGCTCAACATCGCTAATCATCAGGAAAATGCAAATTAAAACTACAATGAGATACCACCTTACTCTTGCAAGAATGGCCATTAATAAAATGTCAAGAAACAATAGATGTTAGCATGGATGTGGTAAAAAGGAAATGATTATACACTGCTGGTGGGAATGTAAATTAGTACAACTTCTATGGAAAACAGTATGGAGATTTGTTAAAGAATTAAAAGTAGATCTACCATTCAATCCAGCAATCCCACTACCAGGTACTTACCCAAAGAAAAAGAAGTCAGTATATCAAAAAGACACTTGCATGTGTGTGTTTAATGCAGCACAATTCACGATTGCAAAGATATGGAACCAACCTAAGCACCCATCGACCAATGAGTGGATTAAAAAAATGTGGTTTATATACACCATGTAATACTACTCAGCCATAAAAAAAATAATGTCTTTTGCAGCGACTTAGATGGAGCTGGAGGCCCTTATGTCAAATGAAATAGCTCAGGAATGGAAAATTAAATACTGTATGTCTTCATTTATAAGTGGGAACTAAGCTATGGGTGTGCAAAGGCAAACACAGTGATATAATGGACTGCGGAGACTCAGGAGGGGGAAGTTGGGGCTGAGGAATGAAAACCTACATATTGGGTACAATGTAAACTGCTGGGGTGAAATCTGACTTCACCACTATACAATTCATTTATGTAACCAAAAATCACTTGTACCCTAAAAGTTATTGAAATAAAAGAAATTCATAATCCTGCTTCCCATTATAACAGAGGTCCATTCTAGATCAGTCCATGCTGAACACTGGAATGTAGACATGTTTGGGCTAGAGAGCTGGGGGTAGGTCGCCAGGGTCCATTTGCCCAAGAGATATGGGAACTTGCTGGGACAGCATCAGGCACAATGTGCTGGATCAGTGACAAAGCCAGGGTGGTCAGAATGATGAGTCTGTCACCGTATCTGTCTCTTGGATTTGAGGCCCAGCCCAGCCTTCCATGGGTTCCTACTTAAGTGGCAAAGAGCAATTTTACTAAAATCACATGTCCATGGTTCTGCAGAGAACGGAATAACCTGAATTTTATTCAGTGGGCAATGGGATGTCATGGAAAAATTCCTAGCAACAGAGAGGGAGGACCCAAGGGCTGACTCTTGACTGCAAAGAGCACAAAGAAACTGTGGCACCCTGAGGCTTCCCACAGATGCAGTGCCACATCAAGACCCCAATGACCCATGTGCCTGGTGGAGGACATCAGTGCCTGGCACGTGGCTCATGTATGGGTATCACCAAGCCTGACAGGTGTCTGAGGCCAGGGCAGATTCCATGGGAGGGGCACTTGTCTGTCATGAGGTTTCTTTTTGTGAGGCCAAAAGGGCTCCCAGGAATTTCTGGGGCCAGAATCTTGTGATAACAGGTGGAGGTAAGAGATATGCAAATGCAGTCTGGTCCTGTAAAAAGTGGTCACGCTTTAAACCCCACACAAGAGTAACCCACAGAAACACAGCTTACATAACTATGTTCATTTTTTGTGTACCTGTTCCAGTCCTCATTCACTTGCACACATAACAATCATGGTGTATACTTTCCTGTAATTTGCTTTTATTTCAAATGTATCACTATATTGCAAATCAGGGATGAAGAGATATGGGAGAAGGATTTCCATGCAGATGAAACAATATTACTTTAGCGCACCAGTTCTTACCAGGGTATGATTTTTGTCCCCCAGGGGTTGGACCTTTGGTAATGTCTATAGACATTGTTAGTTGTTATTACTGGCGGCAGGGTGGTATCACTGGGTAGAAGTCAGAGATGCTACTAAACATCCTGCAATACACAAAATGGCGCCCTCAACAAAAAAGTATCTGGCTCAACATGTCAATCATGCCAAGGTTGAGAAACTCTGTTTTAAGTACAGAGATCAGAAAGTATGATTACAGGAGTAATTATAAGTAGGCTGATTTGACTTGAATGTAGGATACACGTAGGGAACTCAGAGGAGGGAAACCAGGAAGTTCAGCTGGGGCAAAATCCAAAGAACCTGAATTTTATTCAGTGAGCAATGGTATGTCATAGAAAAATTCTTAGCAACAGAGAGGGAGGACCCAAGGGCTAACTCTTGAGGTCTTTGGCTTGAGTGACTAATTCACAGCACAAAGGATCAGCTTTAGGGAGAAACACATTGGGATGTGAACATTGTGAGCAGTCCTGGGCACAGGGCACCAGGCAGAATTGTTCCGAAGGCAGGGGAGAATGTGAGCTGGAACACAGGAGAGAGCTCCTGCCTGGTGCAGGAGATGACACTGAAGCTGCCCTAGTGGATATTATTGGGATGTACCTGGAACGTGTACAAGGGGAATTGGAGGAGACTGAGACAAGGACCCTTCAAAGGCAGGAGAGAAAGAGTGGTAACAGAACTGAGAAAGAAGCTGGCAACAGTAGTGTCACAGAAGCAAGGGTGCATCCCTTGCTCCCAAGAGACCTAAGGAGGGAAAGAGGCAGGTCAAAAGCTGCAAGATGGCAAAGAGACTGAGGAAGAGGAGAGCTGGGGGAAGCTCACCCCTGCCTTCAACAGGAAGAGCCAGGATTTGAACTCAGGCCTGCTGGCCCCAGGCCCAGGGGTCTCCCCATTGGCTGCATCTCGCTGTATTAGGACCATGCAGACCCACGGATGGGCCTCTTATTTGGACACAGGGACTAGCGGGAGTTGCACCGTCACAGACACAGAATGACGACTAACAGTTACCAGAACAGAAAGAGTTTAGGGTCACATGGAAGCTTTCTTCTTTCTTCCAATATGAGCTGCAGGCCCTCTGGGGACTGCAGTGACTGCTTCTGCAGCAAAGTCTTTAAGTTAAACAAATAAATACTGCTTACCTCCTCCTGTGAAGCTCTCAGTGGTGAGCTGAGCCGGGCAGGCAGCATTTCCTGGCCAGGGGGTTACCAGGATCCTGATTTCATGAGATGCAGATGGCAAATAAACCTCGGAAGAGATGCTCCACCATTCTAATGATTAGAGAAATGCAACTTGAAACAAGCATAGGATGTTATCTTTCCCCTAGCAGTCTGACAAAAATCAAAAAGCTTGTTAATAGCTTGCCCCAGCAGGGGTGGGTGTGTGGAGGGGATTCGTATGCATTGCCAGTGGAAGATTAATAGTGTGGGGTATGATCTTTTCGTAGGGCACCACCTGTCAAAAACATATATGCATATATGCATCTACCTTTTGCTCTGGTGATGCCACTCTCAGGCATCTATCCTTGAGAATGTTAACTGCAACCTGTAAAGGTAAAAACTTGGACACAAACTGAATGTTCATCAGTGAAGCACGAGTCAACTATACTGTGGTATATCCATACTGTAGGATGTAGCTGTTAAGAATAATGAGGCAGGTTCCCAGGTTAATATGGTCAAAAAGTTTAAAAGTCCAGGATTTATTCTGAAGTGAGACAAGCAAGTTGAAGTAGTGAGGCAATGTGCATAGTATGATTTATTATTGTTTATATATGAATGTACACTGTGTACACTGTGCACCCCTAGGGAGAGGAGAAAAACACACACCGATCAGTTGATAGTGGTTACTCCTTGAGAAAAGGACTGGGGAGGGAAGAAAAGGAGTGAAGCCTTTAGCTTTATACACTGATGTGCCATGTGTATTTTTACAAGAAGGCTGTGTTTTTTTGTGGGATTTAATGCCTGAAAGGTGGCTTTGCAACTGTCTTAGAAAAATCCCAGCTTGCTCACCTTCTCCAAGGCTGCTGGCTCAGACCTGGTAACCATGGCAACCTAGGGCACAAGACTCCATAAAGGGGCGTTGTAGAACTGCTCCCTGGGCACAGCTATCATCCCCATTACTGTCACTGATGTAATAAGAGCAGGCCAACCTTTGGCAATTTAGAGGTGCTCCCAGCTACCTGGGCACAGGTGTTTTTGCTTCTCTTGTCTGTCTGTGGCTGCTGTCTCTCCCCACATCTGCCTGCCCGGGTGAAGGAAGAGAGGCAGCTGCAGGAGCTGCTGTTCTGGAGGCAGACAGGAAGCTGGTGAGGGAGCTAGGGAACTCCTGAGGCCTGCCTCTTCCTGTAGGAAGCAGCACTACCATAGAGATTTGGGACCAAGGGCACCATCCGCACTCTCACCCATTTCCTTTAGAGCTGTCTGCCTCATTCTCAGAGGTCCAGTCAGGCCCTGGGACTAACAAAGTCAGGGGCATTCCAGAGTCTGAGCCTTGAAACTCAGGTTCACTGCTTTGGGTTCTGTCCAACAGAGCTTCAGATTCATGCCGAGAAAACATAACCAACAATTACTGAGTGCTTACTCTGGCCTGGCACTGTTCTGAGTTCCTGCTGCTCAGAGTGTGGGCTGTGGACCAGCAGCAGCAGCACCCGGTGGCTTGTTAGACATGCAGCATCTCAGACCCCAACTGCTGAATCAGAAGCTGCATTTTAACAAGACCTAGGTAATTTGTATGACACGAAAGCTTGAGAAGCACTGTTCTTCATACTTTAGATCTATTAACTCAGTTAATCCTTTAAACATCTTCTCAGCTGAGTCCTTTTATTATCATCCGCACTTCGCATACAAAAGAAACCTGAGTCATAGAGAAGTCAGGTAACTTTTCTTAGGACACACAGCTAGTAATTTTGATAGGTAGAATTCAAACCTAAATAAACCACCTCTGGAGCCTGCACAGTTAGCCACCATGATGCTGACCTTGTAAACAGCATGGAGAACAGCTTCTTTATCTATCCAAATGGCAGAGGGCTTAGGACACTAGTGAGGAATAAAGTCAACTTCACCAAGACTGACCTGATGAATACCATGTCTTTCAAAAGCATAGAAATGGAGACCAGAGTAGTGGTTGCCAGGAGCTAGGGACAGAGTTGGGTGGGGGTGGATTATGGTGATGTTCGAACTCTCCTGCATCTTGATTGTATCATCATTGATATTCTAGTTGTGATATTTCACTATGGTTTTGCAAGATGTTGTCATGGGGGAAGCTAGGTAAAGTGTGTAGAGGATATCTCTGTATTATTTTTTACAACTGCATATGAATCTCGAAAAGATTTTAATTTAAAAAACAAAAGCCTCCACAGCTGAAAATTCCAAGCTTAGGACCCCATTAGATGAGCCAACTTTTGTGTATACACAATTAAAGGCCCAAGGAATGAGTGGAGGAATCCAATATCAAGTGCAGCTATATGCCAAAACCTTTTGTGCTTCAACACTGTTATGGTTTGCCTCTGCGTCCCCACCCAAATTTCATGTTGAACTGTAATTCCCGAAGTTGGGGGAGGGACCTCGTGGGAGGTGATTGGATCATGGGGGTTGATTTCCCTCTTGCTGTTCTTGTGATGATGAGTGAGTTCTTATGCTATCTGGCTGTTTAAAAGCATGTAGCACTTCCCCCTTCACTTTCTGTCTCTCCTGCTGCCATGTGAAGATGTGCTTGCTTCCTCTTCACCTTCCACCATGATTGTAAGTTTCCTGAGGCTTCCCCAGGCATGCTTCCTGTTCAGCCTGCAGAACGTGAGCCAATTAAACCTCTTTTCTTTATAAATCACCCAGTCTCAGGTAGTTCTTTATAGCAGTGTGAGAACAGACTAATACCAGAAAATTGGTACCAGAAGGGGGGCATTGCTATAAAGATACCTGAAAATGTCAAAGCAACTTTGGAACTAGATAATGAGCAGAGGTTGGAAGAGTTTGGAGGGCTCAGAAGAAGACAGGAAGATGAGGAAAGGTTGGAATTTCCTGGAGACTCGTTGAATGGTTTTGACCAAAATGCTGATAGTGATATGGACAAAGATGGCCAGGCTGATTACATCTCAGATGAAGATGAGGAACTTACTAGGAACTGGAGTAAAGGTCCCTCTTGCTATGCTTTAGCAAAGAGATTGTCAGCATTATGCCCCTGCTTTAGAGATCTGTGAAACTTTGAACTTTGAGAGATGATTTATGGTATTTGGTGGAAGAAATTTCCAAGCAGAAAAGCATTCAAGATGTAGCCTGACTGCTTATAAAAGCCTACACTCATTTTCATAACAAATAAATGACCTAAAACTAGTATTTATATTTAAAAGGGAAGCAGAGCATAAAAGTTTGGAAAATTTGCAGACCGATCATGTTGTAGAAAAGAAAAACCCATTTTATGCGGGAAAAACTCAAGGGAGCCGAATGTTAATAGTCAAGACAATAGGGAAAATGCCTTCAGGGCATTTCAGAGACCTTAGCAGCAGCCCCTCCCATCACAGGCCTGGAGGCGTAAAAGGGAAAAAAATGGTTTTGTGGGCCAGACCCAGGGCCTCGCTGCTCTGTGCAGCCTCAAGACATGGTGCCCTGTGTCCCAGACACTCCAGCTCCAGCCATGGCTAAAAGAGGCCAAGGTATAGCTCAGGCTGTTGCTTGAGAGTATAAGCCCCAAGCCTTGGCAGCTTCCACGGAGTATTGGGCCTGCAGGTATGCAGAAGGCAAGAGCTGAGGTTTGAAATCTAGCCTCCACCTAGATTTCAAAGGATGTCTAGAAGTCTGCTGCAGGGGTAGCCCTCATGGAGAACCTCTACTAGGGAAGTGCAGAGGAGACATGTGGGGTTGGAGCCCCCACAGAGAGTCCCTACTGGGGCACTGCATAGTGGAGCTGTGAGAAGAGGGCCATAATCCTCCAGATCCCAGAATGGCAGACCCACCAATAGCTTGCACCATGAGCCTGGAAAGGCTGCAGGCACTCAATGCCAGCCCATGAAAGCAGGTGAGAGAAGGCTGTACCCTGCAGTGCCACAGGGATGGAGATGCCCAAGTCCTTGGGAGTCCACCCTTTGCATCAGTGTGCCCTGGATGTGAGACACAAAGTCAAAGGAGATTATTCTGGGGCTCGAAAATTTAATGACTGCCTTGCTGGGTTTCAGACTTGCACGGGGCCTGTAGCTCCTTTGTTTTGACCAATTTCTCCCTTTTGGAATGGGAGCATTAACCCTATGCCTGTACCTCCATTGTATCTTGGAAGTAATTAACTTGTTTTTCATTTTACAGGCTTATAGGCAGAAGGGACTTGCCTTGTCTCAGATTAAACTTTGGACTTGAACTTTTGAGTTAATGAGTTAAGACTTTGGGGGATTGCTGGGAAGGCATGATTGTGTTTTGAAATGTGAGAAGGACATGAGATTTTGGAGTGGCCAGGAGCAGAATGATATGGTTTGGCTCTGTGTCCCCACCCAAATCTCACATCTAATTACAATTCCCAATGTTGGGGGAGGGATCTAGTGGGAGGGGATTAGATCACAGGAGCAGATTTCCCCTTTGCTATTCTCATGATAGTGAGTGAGTTCCCCCTCTGAATTAGGAGTTTTTGTGAAAGATCAGAAGGGTCTACAGTAAAGAGAGGAAGTCCCTGGAGGTCAGTTCATCAGGCTAATACATTCTTCCAGTTGGCTGTCACCCACAGCAACCTGCTCATGGCAAATGCAGGCTGGCAAGTGCTGCTGACACTCCTGCCCAGGGAATTTAGAGTAGATACACACAGTCAGCAGCTCTTTATTCAGAGCCCAGTAGGGCCTGTCATGCTAGAGGCAACTCTGCAAAATGAAGATCAAGAGAACTCTCTCGGGACTCCCATCTCCCAGTCACTTTGAACAACAGTCTGTAACCAACAGTTCCCATTCTGATCACTGCCAAAAGCAACATTGCTGTCTGTATACACAAAGAGCAAGGGATAACTGTTGGTTTCCTTTATTCCATAGCTCATGTCCTGGTTATGGCTGCCATGTGCCATAAAAATATGCAAGAGTTTGCATTTCACAAACATTTGACTTTCGTAAGTCCTCATTTCCCACGGAAAGCTCTGTTCTACAGCATTCTGAGGAACATCTTTCACCAAACCAAGGTCTCACCTTGGTCTCTGCAGTAGAAGAGTAAACTGAAAAGAAAAATTCATGTATTTGGATGTTGGCTCCAAACTCTATCTGGCCCTGGTCACCTGCTATGTATGATTTAGTTCTGCTTGAACTGAATCATGGTAGAACTAAATTACAGGGTTGGTCAATAGAAGAAAAGTGGCTGGTCTCAGCATCACCTTTGCAACACTCACCCTCTGAGAAGGGTACCTAATATTGTGAGTGCCCATTCAGATGCCCGTTGAGGAGGGGTTATACTGGGTGCTCCTGGAGGGTGGAGGGGCAGGCAAGCTGCTCACCCTGAGATGGAGGGTATACTTGTTTCCTAGGGCTGCCATAAAAAGTATCACCAACTGGGTGGCTTAAGACAGCATATTATTGTTTCACTATTTAAAGGCAAGAAGTTCAAGATCAAGGTGTCTGCAGGGCCTTGGTCCCTCAGAAACATGTGGGGCATTCTTCCTGGCCTCCTCCCAGTTTCCAGTGGTTTGCTGGCAGTGACAGTCCCAGGTGTGCCTTGGCTTGCAGATGGATAACTCCTGTCTCTGCCTTTATTATCACATACCTTCTCCCTGCATACCTCTTCTCCTCTTCCAATAAGGAAACCCAAATTGGGGGCCTACCCTACTCCAGGATGACCTCATCTTAATTTAACTAATTACATCTGCAATTACCCCATTTCCAAATAAGGTCACATTCTGAGGTACTAGGAGTTAGAATTTCAAAATGTCTGTTTTGGAGGGGATATAATACCACCCATAACAGAGATGGGGACAGTCCGCAGAACAAGGAGAAGATGGTGTCTCAGGGGTTCCATAATCAGCAAGGTCCAGTGTCCTGGCAGGATAGCAGGAAGTTAGCAGACCTCCAAAGCAGGACACAGGACCCAGGGGTCTCAGCTCTTGCAATAATCTAGTGCCCAAGCTGGGTGTAAAAAGAGCAAAGCTGTTCTAGCCAGACCGTGTCAGATTGGACAAGGAGCACATCAGGGTGGCCAGTATGAGGTGGGGACCAGAACACCTTCCCCAGTATGCTGGCCGATGTGGTCCTGAGAACTTTCACAACCCAGGATGGGGGGGATCAGAGAAGGAGTCCCAAGAGGGACAAAAATCAAATCCCCAGTCTTGAAGCCGAGCTTATTTTTAAAATTAACATAAACAGAGAGTACTTAAACCCAATTAATGTGATGACTGCAAATTTATAGCTATTCTAAACATATTCCTTCACCTATAGTCACACTCCTTTTCCATGCACTGCACAAGGACAACTCCTCAAGAAGACACAAGTCAACATGGCAAACGGGGTCAAAATTGACAGAAAGAGGGCAATCATGCATGTCAGCGGGGAGTAATGATGAACCTGGAGAAACCAGTATTCCTCCGGATCCCCCTCCCAAATCCTTGCAGAAAAGAATATCAATAAAATAAAATTCCAAAATCTGATCCCAGAGCAATAATAGAACACCCATGCCAAACTTCACAGTGTGGGGAGGATGCACGTAGCTGAGCAATCTGTGGATAGCATTTCTCGACTGAAATTCTTGAAAGCTTGTGGTGCTCAGGCCAAAACGCTCTGGAAACCAAGTCCTGTGGAAAATGCAAACTTTATGAATCACACATGTGGCCACAAAGCCAGCCCTGCAGCTCTGAGTGAAAAGATTTGCACAGAAATCTGTCCCCACACTGAAGACCACCAGGGCTGATGTAGAGCGTACCATGGGCCCTGAGAGGATAGGAAACTCACTCAGCCCTTTGGGGACTTTCTTGGCAAACTCTGGAAGATACAATCCAGTGGAGCTCTGGGTTGGAATTAGACGCGATAGACAAAACGACCACTTCTCACTGGCTGAGTGGTCTGCCTGGAGAAGAAGCCTCCAGGGGGAGAAATGAATCCTTTTCTAGCTACTTAACCTCTTTGTTCCTCCATTTTCTCATCCTTGAGACAGGGAGCACAGAAGAGCACTTATCTCATGGGGTTCTTGTGAGAGTGAAATGAGTTAATACACAGGAAGCACTTAGAAAGCGCCTGGGCCCTCAGAACAGCCAACGTAAGTTCTCACCTGCAGCGAGCACTCGTAGCAAAGCCGGAGTTTTGGAATCTTCCCCTGAAGTTGCATCTCTTCCAGCACTCCCCCTCAATTTTCATTTTTACTTTATAGATCTCGGATTCCCTTCCCGCTTTGTCTCCCAACAACCTATTCACAATCTGGAGTGCTTCCCACTCAATGTCATAGGACCTAAGGACAGGAAAGGCCCTGCTAGGTCCCCCAGCTTCCGCCTCTGCCCCAAGGCACAGCTCTGTTCACACTGACTCCGACAGATGGATGTCGTTTCAATACAGGAAATATTTATTGAGCATCCACTCTGGGCCAAGCCTTATGCTCGGCACTGCTAGGAATACACACAGGAGAGGGGCAGGCCGAGTTCCCGCAGTCTATGTGGGAGAACTGGAAACTCCAGCAGCAGCTGATGCTGCAGGCCGCAGGCAGACTTTCTTCCCTGGGAAACCCCAGTTTCTGCTTTTATGGCCTTTGACTGATTGGACAAGGCCCACCCAGATCATGAAAAGTAATCTCCTTTATGTAAAGTCAACTGACTGCACATGTTAATCACATCTAGATTTGTGTTTGATTAAATAACTCGGTAGTGTAGTACAGCCAAGTTGATACATAAAATCAACCATCACCACAGACTTGTTTGTCCTTGCCCTGCCCACTTTACGTCCAGTGTTTCTTCCTGAGCTGTAGGTCTGTAACCTATAACAACTTCAGGCCCACCATGAGATGCAGAGAAAACAGCTTTCTGTGGAATTCTTCACCAGCTCCCACACTTACATTAGTTTGAATCCCCTAGAGAAATATTTCATTCCATTTCACTCATAATGGTTCTCCTTCCCTGACTGAACCCCAATTGATATAAACCCTATGTCCCAGAATCGTCTGGCCTTATACAATATTGGAATCGACTCCTGAGTCCTTAGCTATGGCTGGTTGCGAGACCACACCTTGCAAGATTGGGGGCTCTCCAACAGGCTACAGTTGCAATTTTAAACCAGCAACCAATACATGATGCCATCTCTTCCACTGCCATAATATAGGGGCCCAGAAATCCAGGCTCCCTGCACTATTGTACCTAGTAACCCATACTCGCAATTTTGGGTACTCCTTTTCCCTAGACAGTTGCCCACGCTTGTCTCTCCTGCTGAAAATGTCAAAATTGGGTCCCACTGATGGGTGTTTCGTAAGCAGGCTGTGGCTTTCTGGCTGTCACTACCACTAAGAAACAGGGGCTCTACATGGCAGGTCCCAGGTTAGCCCTGCCACTACCCTCACCACCATCCAAAGCTTCTCAACCCCAGAGAGAACTACGTTCCCTATGAGACCCCTGAGTATGTGCTTGCCCCGTGGCTGTGTCTGGCTATACAATTCCTGGAACAACTCAGTCCTGGAGGTTGGATCCCATAAGGAAATACCCGCTGTCAATGAGATATTCCTTCTCTGGACACCCATCATGGACATGGCCTCCTGATTTTGCCCTCACTGCTTTCAGCTCCTTTATCTTCCAGAGAAAGCTTATGGGGAGTGGAGACTGGTCTGTCTTATGGGAAAGTCTTCTCCCTCCCTCTGACTCTTTGTACCTTAACTAGCCTGCAGTCTCCTCCTCCTCCTCTAGAGAAAATATGCAGAACTGGTACACTCCTCATCTCCATCACTGGTCATGAGGTCGTAATTGATATCTATGGCTTTCTTCTTCTACTAACCAATCTGTGCTTCCCCATGCTCAGTCAGGACTTCAGCAGACTGGGGTCTTTACCTGGTAGAGTGACCAAAACCTTAATTCAGTTACCCTGCCTGTATTTTGGTTACTGTAGTTTTCCATTAACTTTTACTAGTAGGTATGGAAGTACTAAGAGGTGACCCACAGAATCTCCTTGGCTCCACAAATAGTCTCTCTTGCTCCCATTATATAGCTGCAATCCAATCACCCCTTGGTGTTCAGGATCAATCACTCCAGCCAGTAGAGTAGCTCCTTTTTCTGCCTGTTGATTCAGTGGCCTTGTCCTGGTCTGTTTATGCAGTTATAACAAGATACCTGAAACTGGGCAATTTATAAAGAACAGAAATTGATTTCTCACAGTTCTGGAGGCTGGAAAGTCCAAGATCAAGGTGCCAGCATCTTGTGTGGGCCTTCTTGCTGTGTCTTCCCATGGTGGAAGGTGGAAGGGCAAGAGAGGATGAACACTGTGTTCTCACATGGCAGAAGAGTGGAAGAGCCTGAACCCACTCCCACAAGTTCTTTTATGATGGTGTTAATCTATTCGTGAAGGTGGAGGCCTCATGACCTAAACACCTTTCATTAGGTCCTACTTCCCAACACTGTTGCTTTGGAGATTAAATTTCTGATACATGAATTTTGAAACACATTCAGACCATCACAGTCCTTAAGCCCAAAATGACCAGATCCTTCTTTCAGTTTAATGAAATCATAGTTGTAGCTCCTGTGTAAAGATAAAATTCTGTGCATAGATTACTAGACATAATAGTAAGAGACGTAACTCTCTTTATATCCCTTGATTCCCAGACCCTTGTATGCTGGCTACGGGGAAATCGTGCTGTATTATGGCCTCTGACTCAAAGCATATACTATGTCCTTTAAGACAGCACCCAATCCTTTCAGGGTGTTTAATCCCAAATGGTGCTGCAACTGAGTCTTCTGTAAGTGACTGCACCTTTCATTTAGCCCAGTCACTTCCAGTTAATGGGGTATATAGTGAGACCTGTTAATTCCATGGAAATTAATCCATTGCACCACTTTCCTTGCTGAGAAGTGGGTTCTTGGATCAGAAGCAATGCTATGGAGAATGCCATAATGGTGGGTAGGCATTTTGTGAATCCACAGATGGTGGTGCTGGCAGAAGTACTATGTGCAAAGAAGGTAAGTCAGTTCCTAGAATATATATCTATTCTCATGGTGACAAATCTCTGCCTCCTTCATAATAGAAAAGGTCCATTGTAATCAATCTGCCACCAGGTGACTGTCTACTCACCCCCAGGGAATGGTGTCATATCGGGGCTCAGTGTTTAGTTTCTGCTATGGATAGGTTAGGCACCCAGCTATAGTATTAGTACAGCCTTTATAAGGGGAAGTCCACCCTGTTAAGCCCCTGCATAGTCTCCATCCCTGCCAACTTGGCTTCTTTGTTCAAGGTCCCATTGAGCAAGCACTAGGGTGGCTGAGGGAAGAGGCTGACTGACAGCTCCTGAGCATGTTATTTTGTCCGATTATTAACCTCTTCTATAGTAATGATGCCCTTTGGGCATTCACATGGGACACAAATATCTTCACCATTTGTGCCCATTCTGAGAGAGATCCATCCATATACATCTTCCCCAGAGTTTATTATCACTAATCTTCCAATCCTGCTACTTCCAAGTTCCTGTCTATCCAGCCAAACCATTAGTAACTACCTGTAAATCTATGTAGATCCATACTTCTATTTTTCATTTCACACTAGTGGACAAGCAAATGCACTCCTCAAAGTTCTGCCCACTGGGTCCAATCAGGATAAAGAAACCATACAGTAATTTTCAAACAGAAAAAAGTTTAGTATGAAGAATTATTAATAAAAGAGCAGAATTAACTTTGGTAAGAGTTAAAGAATATAAGAACAGCAGATACAGGTAGCAGCCATTACCCCTAAGGCTGAGATTGATGCCCACAGAAGAGCCTCTTCCTCCCACTAGGGCTGGGATTAAGATCTTGGAGAGGGGACAGCCATGGCCTACTGGATGAGAAAAAAGTAATGAAGGCAGATGACTTGCTGGTAGGACTTGCTGGGAATCTGCCTACTAGGGTGTCAGGGGAAGGTGTTCACAAATGCCATGTCTAGGAACTCACTGTACAGTCACCTGAGGGAGTCCTGGGGGAAACCACTCACAAGTATGAGTGTGGCATTCTGCTGGAAGGTTGCCAGAGGACATGGTTGAGAGGCAGGGGGCTGTGAGTCACTGGGTACTATAGGAGCTCAAAGAGCCCCCTCTGCAGGAGCCAGGCATTGGGAAAAGGAGTTCACTGCATGAGTCTAGCATAGCAGAAACTACATGCTCTCAGGACCTGAGCCTGGAGAAAGCATGCTCTGTAGGAGCCTGGTGGACCAGGCTCATGGGACCCAGGAAGGGGAAACCCCTTCGCTCTCCAGTGTCCCTCCAATGATTTTGTCAATAAGGGAAAAATATTTACAAAACCCACCTCCGTTATCAACAAGCAGGAAAATAAGGGTAGATTTGGAGCTGAAAGGCAATATATTGATAACTGGCATGGGTGAAGGGGTGTCAGGAAGTGGGGCCAGAGAGGAAGGCAGGGAGTAGGCCAACATATGTATATTATTCTCTGAATAAACTGAGCAAACAAAGCTCTTGATCAAGAAATAGGCCTAGAGCAATCAGGAAGCAGAAAATGAGCTCCTCTGCCTAAGCCCCCCATTGCGCTCACCACACACACACACACACACACACACACACACACACAAATACGCACAAAGATGACAGGCTTAATCCAAAGGTAGGGACTGGATGTTCTCAGTTCTGTTTGACTCTAAGCAAACCACCCTTAAAAAACAAATCTTGTGGTCCTGACATTGAAACGAGCACCTTCTCCCATTTCCCTGGAACCTGGCCAGGGCTGAGCTAACAGTGGGTGCTTAATAACAATCAGTTGCTTTGAAAGAAAGAGTTTTTTTTTTTTTTTAGTTCCACTCCATCAGTGACTGCACTTTTTGTTCAAGGTCATCCCTTGTCCTAGAGTCATCCTTCCCTAAGGCAGCACCCTCCTGATGACCCCGGCTGGTTCCTGGGAACTCACTGTGTCTGGAGGCTCTCTCCCATCCCATGTGAAGGAAGCATCATCCTCAGTCACTGTTGCCACAGCTCTGACCTCTTGAATGCTGGCAATGTCCCTCCATTCTCATGACTAAGTGAGCTTGGAGTGTACCTGTCAAGGAAAGGCGAGGAGAAGGGAGAAACCACACTTTGAGTGGCAATGGTCTGCAGTGTGTGGCTTAGAGAACCAAGCTGACACAAGTCAGAAGATACAGGCCTCAGCAAGGACTATGAGGTTGAACAAGGCTTCACAGAATTTCTGGCACTGGAGCTGGGCCTCCTGATAGCTTTCTCCCCAAGCAATTATGGGCCACCTAAAGAAATGAGACTGCAGGAAATATAAGAATATAAAAAATATGAATGATCATAAGAAAAGGGCAAACTATGAGAATGGCCTCTGACAATGGCTGGCAGGAGAAGCAAGCGGATGTAGGAAAGGCTGCATTAATTCACTGTCTTTCCACATGTGCTTAGGAAGCCATGGTTTTCGGTTTCTTAGCCAAGAGTCTGGCATTTTGCTGCATGGGTGCTGTGCTTAATCTAGGGCATGTCCATTCCAAGGTTTCTGATGGGTACACACATAGTCCTCTTTGCATCCTGTATCTCCATGATCTTCCTAACCCGAAAGACACCCCCTACTGCCCAGGACACAGAGTCAAACAAACCCTGCATGTGCATCTTCAATGCCTGTATTCCCTCACTCATTCAAACCACTCTGCGCAGCCTGAGCCCAGCCCTTCCTGGCTTTAGAGCCTTAGCCTGTGCTGTTATGTTGCTTGGGATTCCTTTCCCTCCACCCTTGGTACACTGGCTCCTCTTAACCCTTCTGGTCTAACTAAAGGCACTACCCCAGAGGGGAAGTCTTCCCTGACCACCCCAATGGAGTCACTGGCCACTCTCATCAGAGCACCCTGTCTGCCATTTGTTACCTCTTCTTCACCTGTGGTTTACTTGTTCGTATTCCTTCTCCCCAGCTGGGATACAGTCACCACCAAGTCAGGTACCCACATAGTTCCTGGGATGGATTAGACACTCAGTAAACACTTGATGAAGAAAAGAATAAAGCCGTATAGACTCATGTCCCCCTCATGAGGGCTGCCCTAGCCAACTGATACCAGGTTGATCATTTATACCATTTTTTTTAAATTTGTGTTATTAACCACAGAACTCTTTTCCACCCTAAAATAATCTTATCCCACAAGGCCCCACACCTAGTGACTTCTGTGGATGCTGTGGTTGCCAAATACCTCAGGGCAAGGGCCAGGCACAGGACAGGGTTCCCGCTATTGTCTCTACTCCATCTTCCCATAAATTGGTTAGCTGGGACCTCATCATTCAGTCACCTGGCTCCAACAAGAATCCAAGGCTGGCAACAGGAAGTCTGCAGGGCCCTTCCAGAGGGAAGCTGGGAAGTTAAGGCTGCAGGCTCCAAGCCCTTGTTCCTGGGAGAGAACTAAGGAACTGGTACCATATCCGGTGTCCAGGCTGCTGGTTTGCCCCAGCTCTGGGCAGCCACAGGTTCCCTGGCATGATGACCAGCTCATGCCTTGTCTTATCCTGCCTCTTCCATGCTTTTACTGTGATTCTCATCCACAGGCACCAGGAAAAAGGGCCTTTCTAAGCACTGTTTACATTCTTGTCATTTTGCCTGTGTTTAGACTTACAAAAAACGCATATTAAACATTTACAAGCAATCATAGGCCCTCATGGATTTCAAATAAAATTTCCTATAAACCAGTCAACTTCAGAGTCTCTGTTCCCCCTAGGATCATAAACCCTCAGAGCTGGTAGGCCCTTAAGCTAGAGAAACTGAGGCCTTGGGGGTTAGGGACCTGCCCAGGCTCACATGGCACTTAGTGCTACAACTGGGCTGGAGCGCAGGTCTCCTGCCTCCATAGCCTGAGATTTCCATTTCATGAAAAGAAAAATCAAAGCCCATCAGCACAGTGTTTCTGAGGGCATGTGGTTCTAGTTTTTAAGAGAACAAACTGATTTGAGGTTTCAAAATATTAATGTACTTAAGGTTTGGAGTAGGAATGTGCGTTAAGTGCACATTCTTGGTAGTCAGCCAGGCTCCATTGCCAGGCAGGCTGACTGCCTGATAGGAGTGCTCTGGGACTTGGGGTGTTGAAAGCATTTGCTGCACAACTCCAAGGCCCAGGACCCAGAACTGTCAAGACTTCAGCATGGCTCCAGGTAAAAGTGACGGACCCGAGAGGCAGCCCAAGAGCAGGTTCTGGGAGAGAATGACAAAGACCTGCCCTCTTTAGCCAGTGCTGAGGATTTTCATGTCAAACTCTCCTCCAGGGTCTGCACTAACTTGGGGGTTGAGGCTACCTACCCTTCATAAGACTCTCAGTAGACCCCGGAACGGATCATGGATCTCCCTGTTAAGGCCTCTCATCGCAGGCCACACAGGCCTGAGCCCAGAGAGGAAGGGTCTAGTGCAAAGCCAGAAGACACCAGGAGGCCCTATGCCCCTAGGGCCACCACCTTCCTCTCTCTACCACCACAGGCCCCAGGCAGGAAATGAAACAAAGATCCTTCTAAACTTCAGTGGTGGAATTTTCAAGCAGTTCTCCCAGAGAAAAGGCCTAAGCTCCAAGGAGTCATACTACAAAGAAAGCTAGGGCCCTGGGTGTTCCTGCCGCAGGGCCTGTTCTGCAGAGAGCATTGGACTGGCACTGGCTTGGGATGGTGAGGAAGGCCCAAAGGCTGGCTCAAGAGCCTCAGGAAAACAGAAAGTGACCCCTTCCCTGCCGTGAGCACAACGCAAAGACTTCATGTGTCCCTGTGTCTCCGAGCCCAGGAGGCCTCCTCTGCACATGCTCTGGCTCTGTCCTCCAGGAAGCTCGGGGCTAAGGGTGGGTGGAGCACTGAGGACTGCCACCCTAGGCCCTAATGATCTGTCCAGATTACAGAGATCTGGGGACAAGATGTTTTAAGAGCAAGGTCACTGATAACATCCCCAAGCTCTGGTTGTGCCATGGCCCCATGCATGATTGTGCTATGCTTGAGGGAAGAGAGGACACGGCTCCTATCCCTGGGATTCTTACAGAATAAATGGAGAAGGATAATAAAAATAAGTCTAAATGTAATATGGTGCCCTGGATTGGATCAAGGAACAGAACAGGACACTACTAGAAAAACCTAATAAAATCCAAATAAAATCTAGAATTTAGTTAATATAAAGTACCAGTGTTGGCTTCTGAGATTTTTTAAGTTTCCTCGAAACTCATTTATTTATTTATTTCTAGTTTTATTGAGGTACAGTATAATTGACAAATAAAAACTGTATGTATTTTTGGTGCAGAACATGATGTGCTGATATAAGTACACATTGTGAAATGATGACCACAATTGGCCTAATTAACATATAAATCATCTGACATAATTACCTTTTTGTGTGATGAGAACATTTTTCACTCTCTAAGCAAAGAGTGTACAATATAGTATACGACATATTGTATATTATATGATATTTCAAGTATATAATATAGTATTATCAGCTATAGTTACCATGATCTCTAGAACCTATTCATCCTGTATAACTGAAACTTTATGTCCTTAGATCAACATCTCCCCATTTCCCCACTCGCTAGTCACTGGCAAACACCATTCTACTTCTGATTCTGTAAGTCCAACTTTTTTAGATTCCACATTTCAGTGAGATGATGTAGTGTTTATCTTTCTGTGCCTGGCATATTTCACTTAGCATCATGTCCTTCCTATTATATATATATAATGGGAAATCATATTACAAGTGTGTGTAGGTATATATATATATATATATATATATGGGAAATTATTGTATATATAATGAGTATATACATATAATCAGTACTTTACATGCATTAGATCATTAAATCCTTCCAAAAACTTTACTTTATGGAGACTACAATTATAATCTTCATTTTGTAGCTAAGGAAACTGAGGCCAAAGCGCTAGACATCCTGAGTCTAGGCAGCCAGCAGGTGGTGGCTCAGAGGTCACCGGAACTTGGAGGAACAGAGACAAGGCAGCCACCTATACAACTTCATGTATACAGGGACTATTGGATCAACTTGCTAAATGGAAATCCAAGTCTAAATAAAAATGAGTGATCTGCCATAAGGCTACTGAAACACATGCTGGGTCTCCTGAACTCCCTCCAGAGCTAAGGCCAGCAGGAAAGGGCTCTTCCTCTGTGTGCAGCATCCTCAGTGAGAATGCCACCAACACCCCTCCCTGCAGTGTGCAAATCCTTCCAGTGGGAAATTAAATTCTTTCCTATTTCCTCCCCAAGGGCCTTGGAATGTAATCCTCAGAAGCTTACTAAGGGAAAATTCTTTCTTCCTTCTATTTATAAGATTTTTTTTTTTCAAGATTCAAAACACTTCCTAGGGCTCTTTTTAACACAAACAGAAAACTTGCAGCTATTCCCAAGTCTCTTATTAAGCATGAATTCCTGTGGCCATCACATTGTCTGGTCATGCCCATCAGTGCAATCCCTTGACCCTACTCTCTTTACTCCTTCCTTGGCCCTGAACTTCACTGCCAGCAATTGTAGTTCAAGTTATGAGATAAAGGGAGAAGTTCTACATTCTCTCCAAATAGCACATGAGCCTACATAGGCAGAGAGCAGATTAAAGTCTTTGAGTTTTCTCTTTTGGGTATCTATGCTTTCCTGGGTGCTGGAACTACGAAGCAGCTGCTAGTAAAACATAAGCCACTGAAGAATAGACTAGCCCCAGGCAAGAAGGAAGAGGTTTATGTAGGATCCAATAGTCTCTGCCCTCAATTTCAATCAAGAGCAGCAGAGACCAGGCTGGCCTGTCCTCACTAAAAACACTTTTCTAAGAAGGGTTATGATCACAGACTTGATAGAACTCAGGGCACTTGGGCAACCATGTCACAGCAACTCAGAGTGAATTAGAACTCAACGCGTGTGTCAGGCTTTGCTCTTAGTGGCTGAATCAACCTCATTAGAAAAAAATCCCCATTTTGTTCTCAAGGTTTTAACCACTTTCTAGTGGTGACGCCAGCTAGCAAGGCCACAGCTGAGATGCTGATGGTTGCTCGGGGGTATTTCATGCTCAGTGAATAATTATGTGAACAAAATAACACAAAGTGGTTGCCAACAGCTATTAGACCTGTGAAAAATAACAATGGAAAACTCAGTTGACTGGCTATCAAAGGGCCCTCACAGAAAGGAGGAAACCAGCTGTGGCTTCACATCTGTCCACTCAAACGCAATGCAAAAGAAGCGAACAACCAAAGGGAAAACTGTCCACAAGTCCTTACTCTCGGAATTATATCAACGCTCCCGTACGCCACTTAATTGGCTGAGAGTTGGTTTCATTCCAAACTGGCGTGCACCTGAGCAGCGCAGAGGAAGCCTTGCAGAGCCTTTGGCTGCTTTAGAATGGGGACAGATGGAGCAGGAGACAGGAAAGTGGATCCGCCTTGCCTTCGAATACAAGAGATTCTCCTGGAGTTCTCTCTTCAGAGACTGCACTCTGGCGAGTGCCTTCCCCTGTATGTAAGCCCAGCTCATAAGTCAACAGTGATGGCAATGGAAGGCCTTGGTGGAAGGTCCCTGCCTGCATGTAAAATCAGTGCTAGATGACAGCCTCACTGTCAACATACACCTGGGAAAGTGACCTTCTGGGCATGAGGATGAGCAGAAAAATGGTCTTCATTTCATTTCTAATCTCTGGGGAAAAGTTCCATGTGTTGTGCAAAGAGCATGGCTTTGGAACCACACAAATCTGGGTCTGACTCCTAGCTCCATCATTCATTAGCTGGGTGGCCTCAGGGAGGTGACTTAACCTATCTGAGCTTCAGTTTTCTTATCTGCTTTGCAGGGCTATGATGAAGACTAATGATAATGAATATAAAGCCTCTGGAATGATGGCAGTAATGCAGACACTTAGAACAAATGCTGGCTATTTTCATTAATATTAGCAGGTGGCACTGCCCCAGGGAACCTAAAGACATGTGCACCTGGGGTTCATCAGATGTCACCATCAATCACAAATCTGCACTTGGATCAGAAACATTACTGCCCCAAACCCTCATGGCTTTTACCGTCTGTGTCACAAAGTCAGACTCCAGAATTTTAGCTGTCCTGTGTCGTCTTCCACCACCACTTCTCACAAGTCCCAGGTTCCTACCATATTAGGTTTCTCAGTCCAAACATGTCCTGCTCAGTTCTGACACTTTTGCAAAGGTTGGCCCTCCTACTGGGTTTTTTTTTCTCCCCATCTGCAACTTGCTGAAATTCCATTTGTCTTCCAAAGTCTGTCTCATGAATCATCTTCTCCAAAGAGCCTTCTCTAATCTCTTTATTTGAATAACCTCCTTGGCCCCCTCCATAGCACAGTGTGTAACATCAAATGCTTACCATAAGAACTAGATTAAAGTATCTCTTTTCTCTGAGATCAGTCCTCCGCTCAGAGTGTGGGCTCTGGAGTTTAAATCTGGCTCTTCCTTTTACTAGTGGCAGCCTTGGTCAAGTTATTTAGCTCTCTAAGCCTTAGTCTCCTCATCTGCAAAATGAGATGATAACCATAGCGCTAAACACATGGCGTTGTTGGGAGGATTAAATGTGACGATGCTGGCGAAAACATCTGCCGCATGTTAGTGCAGTAAATTTTGGTAGCTGCTGCTCTGAGAACTTGTGTGAGTTAATGCGGTTGCTGCTCACTAACCTGGGAGGTCCCCAAGGCCAAGAACAAGACGGCCCCACAGAAAGAACATGGTTTCTGGCATGACCAGATGCCCATAAATGTCGGCCGAAAGGACTGGACTTTCCATTGGGAGAGTTGACTCTGTGAAGGCTGAGATGGTATCTGTCCTGACCTCTCTGAGTGAGGCAGAGGGCAAGTCACCCCTTCATTAGCATTGCAGGAGGGCAAGGCCCATGAGAGACAGGCTAGATGGGAGATGCTCTTCTGTGCAGTGATGGGGCCATCGTGGCACCAAGAACCAGTTCTTGTTCCACCCTCACTTCCAGTCCAGAGGCTCTTCCTACAAGTGTGGGTGACTGACATTTTGAATTGGTCACCATAGAAGGGCCTAGAAACTCAGCTCAGCCTTCTCTTCACAGAGTCTTGTGTGTTTGGCCCCAAACTGAGTAGGGCTGAAAACACACAAGGAATCTGGCCTCATTCTCACTGAGGCTGCAGCTGTTCTCAGCTTTTTCCCCACTGCCTATCAGGAAGCAGGTCAAAAACATAATCAAGCAGCTGTGGCTGTAAAAAGAACCTGCTTCAGAACAATACATCGTGTCCACCAAGGATGTGTCACAGTCTGGGTAACAGGACGGCCGACATACATGCTGGGGGCTGAGTCTATTCAGTGCACCCCAGACTACTGACTGTTCTCTGCCCACTTGCCTTCCTGTGTGCTGGAGGTTTAGGACTTGCGTTGCTGCCGCCTGGTTCCCACTGGCCTGGGTCCTCTCCATCAGAGCCTATGTGTAAGATAGTCTCTCAATTTCTTTGCAGATGCCATAAGTGATGTGCTTAGTCCTGTGGATACCATCTGAGCCTGTGCTCTTTTCTCTCTACTCTTGAGCAAGTGCCCATCAGGAGCCACATTTGAGTCAGGACCTGCCAAGAGAATTTTCATCTCATCCTCAGTTCCCCTTTTGTCTGGATCCACTCGCTATGAGTTTCTATGAGATTGTAACCAGGTTTGACCAAACCACTCCTGTGCACATGTTGTTTTGAAAGATTAGCACAGAATCCAACACAACATTTCCCTTGGATTCATCTTTCAAGCCAACAGAGAAGAGCTGTTTCCAAAAAAATAACACATTATTAACCAATGAATAAGAGCCAAGAAAACAATGTAGCCAGCATATTTATTCCAAACAGCTTGTTTAGAATGCAAATTGCAAATATATCTATTTCCACCAGGCTCTGGGGAACCATGCTGAAGACCTCTTTGAGCGAGCAGAGCCAAGCAAGTTACCTAAGGGGTTCGGGTCCTGCCCAACAGCCAGGGGCTGTCCATGACAGGGCAGTCCTGAGTTCTCCCAGGTAAGAACTTGCTCCATGCCACAGGGCTCCTTCCCAGCGCCCTGCTACCTCTCACACCTCCCACTTGAGAGCAACACTCCTTCATCCCAAGCTCTACCTTTGCCTTAACAGCAGCCATCTGGCCCTAACAATCAGCACCATCCAAGAAGCCTCCCTCTAGACAAAGGTAATTTCCCTGTGAGAAGAGAAAACCAAACACCACTGTGACAGCCACCATCAGTAGATGTCAGAACTGGCCCCCAAGTGTGCAAAGGTCCAAACCAATTTGATTTATGAAAACTAAGCAAACTTCCCAGTAGGTCTGGCATATCCACAGCATTGGAGAAAGGCCTTAATTATACTACCTTTGCTCATTAAAGACATAAGATCTTAGCAAAGACAAGCTATGTTCTGCCATCAGAAATATATGTAAAGCCATCTGGCTCTATATATTATAGTAGTTGTCAATAGCCTGAGGCTATATGAAATGCCCAGCGTTTTCATCTTCCAGGCTCTAGGGATGGAAGAGGAGTGAGACGTCCAAGTGAGCACTCTGGGGCTGGCAGCACGGTGATGATGGGGATGATGGTGATGTATTGGAGCATTCCTGTTTCCACAGAGCCCCAGAGACAAATGCTGCACATGGACTAGATGAGATGCCAAAGCATAATAAAAAGCCAAAGAAAGAAACAGCTCTGGAGTTTATCACAGAAATGCCTCCTGTTGGGTAAGCAAGGGAATAAGATTCATACGACCCCTCTCCCAGGCCAGAAGGGACCAATTCTGCCCTACAGCTACCCAAAGAGGTCATCACTAATGCCGATTAGAGAGCGTCAGTTAGTATTAACGAGAACTGACTATGTAAGCAAGAGTTCCAGTACCCTCTGGAAGCCTATTGTTGTTGTTCAAATGAGAGTCCCTTGGAGCAAATATTGATTTCTACCGACTCCACACCTCATCACAAGCCCCACAAGTCCCTCCTCTCACAATCAGGACTCAGAGAAAGAGCCAACTGTGTGAAACTTAAAAGAGTTTCTGCACCAAAGAACTCTCAGGCCTTGGACCTCTCTTCTTCCCTCTCCATCCTTATTCCTTAGGGGATTTCATTCATCCAGAGATCATAAATATCTTCTAAAATCTATTTCTACATTTATTTCTCCATGACAGGCCTCTTCCTCAAACCCTATATTTCAAATCCAACTGCCAACCTGACTTAACATGTCCCAAATCAAGCTTCTGATTAATCATGTATGTTGACCTGCAATGTTGCTATATTCATTTTATTAATTCCAGTATTTTTTTCTGTAGATTCTTCAAGATTTTCTACATACAAGATCACATTGCTTGTGAGTAAAGATAGTTCTATTTCTTTCCAGTTTATATGTCTTTAATTTCTTCTTGCTCCATTTCAGTGCCTATGACTTCCAATGCAATGTTGAATAGAAATGATGAGTACAGACATCCTTGTCTTATTCCTGATCTTAGGGGAAAAATGTTCAGTCTTGAATGATTAAGTATGATGTTTGCTGTAGATTTTTCTTAGATGCCTTTTATCAAATTGAGAGAGTTCCCTTTTATTCCTACTTTTCTGAGAATTTTGATCATGAATGGGTGTTGAATTTTTGTGAAGTGCTTTTCCTATATTTATTAAGATGATCATACAGTTTTTATTTTTTGTTCTTTTAATCATAGTGAGTTATGATTATTACTTTTTAAATGGTAAAACAAGCTTCTATTTCTGAGATAAATTTAAATTGGTCATAACTAGTATAATACTTTTTATATATTTCTGGGTTCAATTTCCTTATAATGTGTTAAGGATTTTTTATGTTTGTCTATGTTCAGAGGGATATTGGTCTTTAGTTTCCTCTTGTATAATATTTTTTCAGGTATTGTA
The DNA here is from genome assembly GCF_024542745.1 of Macaca thibetana thibetana. NCBI lineage: Eukaryota > Metazoa > Chordata > Mammalia > Primates > Cercopithecidae > Macaca > Macaca thibetana. The sequence continues at coordinate 46,020,154 of NC_065583.1, forward strand.
TCATGTGAAAGGTTTTTTTTCTTTTTTATTTGTTTTCAGCAGGTGACTATAATGTCCCTTGGTATGGGTTCTTTTAAATGAAACCTACTTGGGGTTTGCTGATCTTCCGAATTTGATGTTTTCCAAAATTTTGGGAACTTTTGAGCCAATTATTTCTTAAAGTATTTTTCTGCCCCATTCTCTCTCTTATCTTTGAAGTCCTCCAATTATCCATACGTTAGATTGCTTGCTATTTTCCCATAGGAGATGAGTCTCTGTTCAATTCTTAACTCTTGCTTTTCTCAGTTTTTCAGATTAAAACATTTCCATTGTTCTCTCTTCCAATTCACTGGCCCTTTCTTCTGCAGTCTCCAATCTACTGTTAGTCTAATTCAATGATTTTTCATTTTAGATATTGTGCTTTTCAATTTAAAATTTCCATTTGGTTTGTTTTTACAGTTTTCATCTGTTTCCTCAATAAGTCCATCTTTTCCTTTAAGTTCTTGGATATATTTATAATAAGGTTTTTAATTCCTTGTCTGCTAATTACAACATCTGAGTTGCCTTGTGGTTTTTATTTTTTCTTGACTAGCAATCACATTTTACTGCTTCTTAGTATGTCTAGTAATTTTTGTTATATTCCTGACACTGTTCACACTGTTCCCACTGTTTGGGAATCTGAATAATGTTGTCACCCTTTAAAGGCTGTTGCTGTTTGTTCTAGAAGATACTTGTCATTGGTGGGTCCTCTTTATATTGTTGAGCTTGATTTTATTCTTTATTAGAACTGGTCTAGTTTGGGTTTTGTTTCTTTTTCCTTAGTCCCAGGGTATGAACCTTACTCTAGAGCATGGTTCTTATTCCTAATACATGATCTTTCCAGGTTAATAACTGAATGTTTGAGATACTTATTGAGTTCTCTCCATTCTGACTTGATCATAATTCATCTTTGAGCTCTTTGAGACCTCTTATATTTATATTAAGCTCTCAGACCCTGAGTAGCCAGTCTCTGCCTATACACAAACACTGCAGCCCTCAGCCAAGAATCCAAGGACTCCTATTTAAATTTCTAAACAATTGTTGTCCTCTACAATATCCTACCCCATAACATCTCCAAACTCTGATTTCTGCCTCATCTGTCAATTTTGATTTGCTATATTTTTTTTAAAAACTGGTGATGGGTGTTTGTGGAATATAAAGTTTTCTGAATAACACCTAAGAGCTTTGAAACTGAAAGTTTTCATTGTCTGGCATCTCCCTAGCTGTACTATAGCCCTTTATGCACAAAAGTAACTTCTGATGATCTTAGAACCATTATAAAGACAAAGTTGGTGGTTAACAGCCCCAGCCTTGCCAAGTAACTGTTGCCTGAAGGAACATATTGAAGGCACTTTTCATATCTGTTGGTATCTGAACATCACTTTTTGGGCCACATATTTTTTCTATTTTAGCTTCTTGGTTAATCAGACAGGGTGGCTATGAGACTAATACTACTTAAGTTCTTTGACTCTGAAAATTCAATTTAAAATGTGGTATCTAATCCATTTAGCTAAGAAGGTGAGAGCAAAAATTTGCAAGAAACCAAAGTCATTTATATTTAAGATTGTGTTTTGTTTTGCTGGGTTTTTTTGAGAACATAATACCTTGTCATTGGCTTTCTTGACAAGATGCAGAGGAAAGGTCCATATAGTGCTTATATAGAGTTGAAACATGGTGTACCATGATTTATGTAAAGATGATGATGTATGCAGATTATGGTTCTCATTAAATGTGAGGCCAGTTGACTGTAAGACATTCTATTTGGTATCTAAACTATGACATGATACCTTATCAATAGGCATGTGAGACACATGAAATCAATCACACCATTATTGCTCTAAAATTTATTTCATTCTATCCCTGGGGATTTGGTATTTCTCTTTCCTTTAGTAGCATGACTTAAGTGATACACAATCCACTGCGCACAACTCAGAAACAAAATGAGCACCGTTTTATCTACTTGTGGCTAACTTCTTTGTTTAGGTCTTGTAAAGCCTTGTTACTCAAACTGTGTTCTGGACCTGAAGCATTGATATCACCTGGGTGTTGGTTACAAATGAAGAACTATGGGCTCCCCTCCCTCCACCTACCAAATATTTTTAACAATATTCCCAGGTGATTTGGTTTGTTGGCACATTAAAGTTTAAGCCATATTTTCACACAGTACTTGGTGTTCTGCAAGAAAATACAGAATTTAGTTTATTTCTCCAGTGACGAATATTAATATTTGTTTCACTAATATCAGTTTTAAATACTTCTACTCTTTGTTTTGTTTCAATACCAAAGCATACTGTAATTTATTTTAAAACATTACAAATGTCAATTGAACTTAGCATATGTAGAACCAAAATGCATACAACTTCAAAACACAATTGCAGTGAATATATCAATAGCTAAGACCAGGTCTTCACATGCATAGATGATGACGACCATGTCACAACTGCTCCCTGGTTGACAGTAACTGCCCAATGGCATTAATTTTATAGATGTTAACATGTGGAAAATAAGGAGAAAAGTATGTCCTAAATTGGTGAAATAGAGTAAGTGATGAAAAACATACTGAACATACTGATTCAAGAATCAAGGTACTTGAGCTACAACAACAACAACAACAACAACAACAAATACAGCCCAAACATCCAGTACAGGCCTTGTCTATGTGGCCTACCTAGTCAGTAGAGTCTCCAATTAGTTTCCCAAAAATTGACAGGAGGCTGAGGATGCCACCTTAACAAAGAACCGGGTCGAGCCCCTTAACCTGCCTTGTAACCAAAGTCTCGGCTACTTATGAAAGGGATTTTCTGTGCTTTGCTGTCTATCAGAGTTTTCAGCACTCTTGCATTTCTCTCCTGATGGAAAAATACATTTGCCAAAGAAGACCTACTGGATTAAATAAAATTGCTATACTCCTCATCTCGATCTTTAGCATGAAAACACTAAGGAGTTAGGGGCTACAAATAAATGAACCCCTGAACAATCTTTCATCCAGTTTTCCCTGATTGGTTTCAGACACTGAAGCTCTTGACGTTGGTAACGTCTTTCTTTTTGTGTTCCTTCATGCTTGCTTGAACTTTCCTTTCCAAGAAGTGGGAGGCATGGGACGGGGGGAAGAAGAAGAGGAGAGAGAAAGAGAATGAACTAATTAGTTGATCTAATCTGGAAATTCTGGGAATTCTGCAGCAGCCACCTCTTTACACAGCTTTCCTCCTCTGGTTCAACTCCAGCAGGAAGGTATGGTTTCACTGTGTGGGTTGTTTTACCATTTTCAGAACCAGCATGTGATAGAAATTTTACTTGTTGGTGATTTGTGTTGACCACATTGGTGATAAATTATAAACTCTGAAGGTCAGAGACAGGGTCAGTTTAACTCACTGTGCATATCAACTCCAAATCTAAATGGCTATTAAACAAATGCCATTTACTGCTGTGAGAAGCTGTGTTTGTTCATAGCAGCTGGTTTCTAAAGGTCATCTTTTATATTTCCACCCTACTCCTACGGATATCCACTTTTCCTCTCTATCCCTCTGTACCAAGGCAGCACAGAAGTTGGGGAATTCCTCCTGAGTCCCATAGGAAGCAGACCACACTTCAGCAGAGACGCAGAATGTGGCCTGGCTTGGCTATCAACAGCCCACATGTTTTCTGGTGTGTGAATGTAGTGTTACTCAACCTCAAGGTAATAGAAGTTGAAAACTGGCACCAGAGTCCAATATCTAAAGATTTTGGCTACTGTGTGTGCAGTTGCTACAGATGATGTTTCTAATACAAGAACTATGGACTTATTCCTTTCCACATGCTGAGCTACTGATCAGGCCTAATGAAGGTGCTGTTAAATCCCCTGCCTGTCACTACAACATGGGCAGATTCTGGCAGCCATGTGTGTGACAGAAGCCACCCAGAGCTTCATGGGGAAGGTGTTCTCTGCTCTTAGAAGTCAGACACACAAATTTGTCCCTTTCCATAGCAGGGACACCAGAGATAGCAAACCACAAACATTGTAGCAATTTACATATGACTGCCATTGAGGCTTAAAATTTCACATCATCTTCTTTGACCATCCAGTCAGAAGTGACCTTCCTACAACTGGAGACCTCCAAGCACATTCTCTGCCCCTCTATCATGGAACAAAACACTTGAGAGTCTTGGGTGACTTGTCTCTCGCTCACTAAACAGTGAGCCACCTATTTGCTGAGACTGTGACTCACTCACTGTTTCCCCACAGTGTCCATCACAAGGCCTGCACAAAGTAGATGCTTTATTGTGATTGTCGAATGAAATTAACTGGAAATGTAATGCGCTAGATCTGGAGTAACCTATATGTGGGCAATCTGGGGGTCAGTAGAAGATTATTATCCAAGATCAGTACATAATCATTACTCTTTTTTCATGAGAATCATTCACCTCTAATCCTAAACTCCCTCCTTCTTTAAATATCTGTAGAAATAGGAACCAGAAATGGGAATGGGGAGTTGGGGGAGTACTCATTAATAGGAAAGAATGACGGATTCTGGCTGGATATAATTTTCTGACATTTGCTTTGGGATGGGCTTACTTTGGTCCTCAAAAAGGTATCAAATCTGACAACTCTCAGACAGAAGGAAGGATGACTGGAACAGACTGTACCAAGAGGTAGTGGGTTTCCTGTCACTTAGTGGTATCCCATCAAAGCAGTGGTATGCAGGATCTGGCTCATACTTTCTCGTGAGAGCTAGCTGTCAGTATCTCTTCCCAGTTCCGCATTCATGGATGTTGTGTTGGTAAACTGAAACCAGCATGGTGGGACTATTTATACCATGGAAACTGACAAACTGCAAATCAAGACTGTTCTACTTTCTCCAGTGAGCCACTTGTTAAACATTTACCAGCGTACCACTGATTCATTCAAGGCTAAATGACCAGTATTAAGAGAATCTGTAGATGAAATCCTGCACTAAAGCATCGGCTGGTAAGATAACCTCTGAGGCTCCTCTAGTGCCAAGGTTTCAAAACATCTCTTATCCCAGCTGGAGACAGAGGTCCCATGCCTGGGATTATTGCTGTTGTTGGTGTTATCACTACCAGGTTCCCAGGTCTGGCCACTCTACCTGTTTAATTATGGACTTAGCAGAGGTCTGGATCCAACACTACCATTACAACCAGACCCCAGCTCAATAAATGCAGCTTCAGCATCTGGCAAGAAATCCCTCTCAGATCCCTGAGCTGGCAGATGTCTTGAGATGATTTCCTGATCTGTGGCATGAGAATGTTCCATCAGCCCCACTGCAGTTGTGGAACAGCCCTGGATTCCACATGCTGGTGCACCCACAGAGGCCAGAGGGCAGGGTCACGATCACTAGAGTTTTCCTGGAGACAGAGGACAGCTTCAGAGGCCAGCCCCAGCAATCCTGCTCCCAGGTGGAACAGAGACATGGGGGGCCACCGAGAGGAAGGATGGGTATGTGGAGTCAGAGGAGACACAGACGGAGGCAACTAGCAGTTGTCATAAAACAAAGCTGCAGCAACAGCAGCACTCGCTGCCTGGGGGACACTTGGCTTCCTCCCATGAATAAGGAATTCATCTGACTCCAGAGTTCTTGGTCTTTAGAGCCCCATCTGCCCTGCAGAAATGACTCTCCCCCATGTGGCTATGGCTACTTGGTTTCTTCTAATACGGTGGCACAGCCCAGGCCTGGCATGCAGCAGATTCTTAAAAAGTATTTGCCTAGTGAGCAAACAAATGAGGAAGCCATTGGAGCTCTGTCTTGGGACTCCAAGACTTCATCCCCTTTTGAGGGTCCAAACAAGCTCCTCTCCTCCAGAAGGCCTTTCCAAACCCAGGGGTCAACTATGTCATCCACCCAGGACAACACTGAACCCCAAATCACTGCTTTGCCTTCTCAAAAATCTTCCAATGCAAGTCAGTCTTTTATGACCCTCTCTTTGGGTTTGTCTTGTTTCCCTAGGGAAATCATGAGCTCCTGGAAGGTAGGGCCCAAGCCTTCTCTTTCTCTAGTGTCCTTCCATGGTGTTGAGTTCAACATAAGCTGGACATATCTTAGGAGCCCCATGGCCCCATGATGATTGGTCATTGGCCAGAACTTCCACTCCCTGGGTCACAGCTCAGTTCTGGAAGGTATTTCGCCCTTCCCTCCTGAATGGCTTCTCCTAGGTGATTTTGGAAGAGATGCCTGTTATTTGCACTTGGCAGAGTACACTGGGTTGCAGGATGGACCCCATGCCAGCATCGTCTCCTTGGCCGTTAACAGAAGTATCCACCACATCCCTCTTGAGGAGGCAGCATAGCCCATAGGCCAAGCACACACAGCACCCCCACATCACCTGGGCAAGGCTAGAATTGGCCCTGCCTTCTTACCTTGTTTCTGAAGAGCAAATAGGACTGGTGAAAGATAGAGCCACAGGCAAGGTACCCCCACAGCACAGCAACAGAAATAGAAGAATGCACTTGGCCTTGCCCAATTCTAATTTAGTCTCTGAAAATAGCTCAAACTCTGGGAGAATTGCATCTACCCTCCTTGATACTGAGAGAATTCAGAAGTTATGTGAGGAATATGTTAGCCATTTGCCAATATAAGATTTAAATTAAGTTAAAAAAAATTAAAGATCACAATGTTTATGCAGGTTTTAAAATTGAGCAAACAAGATATCTGCCATGTCACTGATGCAAGAAGAAGAAAGGAAAATCAGTCTCCCTCTCCATTAGATTAAAAATCTAAATCCAGAAGAATTAGTTTACACTGCCAATTCTCAACTTGGTACCACAAGAGTGGACTCGTTTTGTTCAAATGAGACACTATTAGATCATCCTCACATCTACACGTCTACCTCAGTCTGCTTGGGCTGCCACAAGAGAGCGTGTGGCTTAAACAACAGAAATGTATTTTCTCATAGTTATGGAAGCTGGAAATCCAAAATCAAGAGACAGCATGGTTCAGGAGAGGGCTCTCTTCCTGGCTTGCAGGTGGCCTTCTTGCTGTGCGCTCACATGGCCTTTCCTGGCATGTGCACTGAGAGTGGGGGGAGAGGGAAATCTTCCTCTTTTTATAAGGCCACCAACCCTATTGAATTAGGACTCCACCCTTATGACCTCAGTTACCTTAGTTACCTCCTGAAAGCCCTATCTCCAAATACAGTTACATTTGGGGTTAGAGCTTCAACATATGAGCGGGGCAGAGGGACATAATTCAGTCCCTAGCAATGTCTGTGATGAGTTTCACTATGCCTCAAGCACATAGTTCTTCCAGCCCAGCACACAGTTCTTCTCATGGGCATTGTGTCTGTGAATAAACCGTACAGCCCACTTTCTTTCAAGAAACTTACAAAAATAATATCCATCCACAATCTGTCATCTTCCCCTTGTATAGATCGGCTGCTCTCCCCCACTTGAAATCACTAATAAACTGCAGAGATAATTGCCTGTCTTAGGGCTGCAGTCCTCCCACATAACCTGAAGCCATTGCTATTTGTCACAACAGATCATTTCTTGAACTCTGACAGCCAGCCCTGGAAGCAGGAAGAATGCTCATTTTCCTCACCCTGCCGGAGCTTCAGAAAGAACTCAGCTCAAAATAGATGCTATTGAAGCAGGAGACACATGAGGAGGTACACAGCCTATCAATACCTCAACACCGGCCTCTCCTCGCCCTCCAATCCTATTGACTGCGTGAGAGCCACTGCTGAAGGCTTTGTAATCCAAAACCATTAAGTATTCATGGGACTGGCAACCACAAATAGAAAATGAATTGGATTGCTCCCTTTCAAATTAGTATAATGACATTATCTGGGAAATGATGATTTAAAAAATAGTTCAAAACTTGGGTTTGAATGTTCTTCCTACTATTCTGCCCAGGCTCCTCTAATTTTTACAACAGAGAAGAGCCCTCCTGGTGCTGTGGAGACATTCCCAAGAATGAAAGAGGCCAGAATCAACCTTGACTTTGTACATCCATTCTGTTTTCTGGCCAGAAACTAGACTTCTCCTTCCTCTGTACTTCATAGTCAATCCCTGAGCATGCTAAAGTTTACCTCCTAGGTATTTCTTGATAGTGCCTCTCTTTGGCATTCCATCTACCCCTTCTCGAGTCCAGGCTACTACTCCTTCTCCCACCTGGGTAAACGTATCTGCCTCCTAATGGGTTGCTGTGCCTCCAGGTTCCCTTCTCTAATTCAGCCTTCACACGGAAGCCTGAGTCAGCCTTCTAAGACAGCAAACTTCCTTGCCGCTTTCCTGCATTAAACCTTTTAGTGGCTCCCCATGGCCCTCAAGACAAAGCCTACGCATTGTAGCACAGAAGACAAAACCTTCTATGACCCAGTCATCCTGCTAACTCATGATGTCACCATGGATCAGGCCTCCAAAGGATGCTGCAAAAGACAATCAAGCCACACGTGTTGTCAACTGAAGTTAGCCTTACACACCTCTTTCATCCTCATCCTCAGGAGGCCAAGAACCACATAGGTAGAGGGGCTCTGAAGAAACACAACATGGAGGTGCTTGTGGGCTGGCATCATCTCGAAGACCTCCCTCTCCCCTGGGTTGGACTTCAAAAGCAGTCCTCTGCTTAACAGTGTTTTAGATAAAGAACAAAAATATTCTACAGGAAGTTACACTCATTTAAATTTACACTAAAGATGGGATTGAGAAACTCTTTAAATCATGTGGATAAACTGCAAAGCAACCTCATAAAACAACATTTTAAACGAATCATCCTCAAAACAGATTCTTCTCTCTGGAGTAGCCCTGTTCCATTCATCTGCAATTACAGTTGTCATTTTGCACAACATGAGAATGACTTTGACAGTTATGCTGATCCGGGGAGAGGAAAGGGGACAAGTTGAGCAGGACAGATTAGTTCTGGAAAATTAGGCATTTGCTGGGTCACCCTGGAGCTTTCAGCTTTGAATTTGGCCTCCCAGAGCCTTAAGTAGGCCTGAAACCTTTCTAAAATGAGAACTATTATAGTGCCAGTTGCACAGAGCAATTTTTGAGCTGCCAACCAGATGGGAGCCCTGTGAAGATCAAAGGCTGCCAATATCCTAAAGGCACAAGCCATGGCTCCGCCTCCATATCTTGGACACAAAAGTTAGAGCATAACCTGGGCACTCTGAGCCCACTTCCCAGGAAACACATCAGTCCATTGAAGGAATTCTACCCTGAGGAATGCAGAGCCAATCAACACTTTGAATGAAGAAGCCCCTCTTGCAGACTATTTCCTTTCCTCATTTTCCATTCTCTATTCTCCTAACCAAACCATGTCCAAAATGCTACTTGGAGAACCCCACGCTCAGCACAGCTGACCTTTGATCATCATAAAGCTAGCCACAAAACTGTCTATTTATCCAAAGGAAAAATGCGCATGCATCTAACTGGAGGCTTTCTGCTGAATGTTCAGGGTCAGTGCAGGAAGACAAGGACTCAAAGGCTTTGGCATATTCCATGTCTTCTATCTGGTCCAAAACTGTAGAGGTCATGTTTCCAGCTTCAGACAAGGCCCAGGTCTAAGAGTGTTATTGTTAAGTACCTGGGATGTGCTCATTAGAATACTGCTCAGCCTAAGGCCGGGCACAGTGGCTCACGCCTGTACTCCCAGCCCTTTGGGAGGCTAAGGCAGGCAGATCACTTGAGGTCAGAAGTTCAAGACCAGCCTGGCCAACATGGTGAAACCCCATCTCTGCTAAAAATACAAAAATTAGCCAGGCTTGGTAGCAGGCACCTGTAATCCCAGCTACTCAGGAGACTGAGGCAGGAGAATGACTTGAACCTGGGAGGCAAATGTTACAGTGAGCCAAGATCACTCCACTGCACTCCAGCCTGGGAGACAGAGTATGACTCTGTCTCAAAAAAAAAAAAAAAAAAAAAAAAAAAGTGCCCAGCCTAACAATCTTCCCCTGCTTTCACCTCTTATCCTTCCACCCTGAGCACCAGAAGAAAGAGGAATGTTTAGTTTCTAAATTTCCATTCATTGGCTTTATCCTGAGGTCCCCATCCCTGGATGCTCAAGTCAAGGATCTGCCTATTTTTGCTGGAGTCTTGGTTTCCTCATCCCCGTGAGAATCATAGCTATGGCAGTTTTCTCCAAACTCCCCTCATGGGGCTGAGTGTTTAAGTCTCAAGGCTAAGGAAGAGATTTTTCTTAGAAAGAGCAGCAGAAGAAACCTTTCAAGGAGGCCTCCTGGGATTACAGCAGGGGCAGGAGGAAGCCAGCCGAGCCCATGTGTCTAAGGGAGTTTGCTGAGCCCAGGGGTACCCTTCAGTCCAGACAGGCTCCACATCAGCAGAAAGGTGACTATGGTCTGCCTCCCCAGAACTCTCAGTGACCTCCCATACTCTAGCTGAGCCATTCATTCCTTGGCATATGCATGATCCCTTCCTAAGCTGTGGGTAAGAACAAATCCTCCTGGTGGAGGTGAAGAGGATCATCCACTGGGTTCCTGGCCGGTGCATGCAGATGAACTGATCAGATCATGAGTCTCTGGGGTCTTGTGATGGGTACCTGTGGCAGTCACTGCTGGTGCCTTGCCCATTTCTCCTCCTCATTCTCATGTCATGCCAATGACTTCCAACTACTTTCGGCAAGCTCCTGATAGTTTCTGCCCTAGGGTTTTCTCTGGCCAGTGGGCCCACTTAGCCCATGTGCAGAGCAGGCCAGAAGTGCTAGGAAGTTAACATGCCCCACCACTGAGAGCAACCCTCCACCCACGATGGATAGGTAGTTGAAGGACCAATGCCCCAGCTCCCTCACTCCTTGGTTGTGATAACTCTGATCACATTTCACACAGTCTCCCAGGGCTCTTGAACCTGATGCATCCTCAGGTGCCCACAGAGTCAGCCTGCTGGCTAACACACCTTTTATTGGCTTCTTGCCCTTCCATTTCTTACTTCCTCACTCCACATTCCACCCCCACCTCCCAGAGTCTCTTGGGCCAGGCCAGGTCTATGTGGCTCCAAAGTCCAAGATCATTTATAACACCAGGCTGACAACCACCCCCAACCCCTGTGTACCCAACTGCCTCTCGGAGGCAGCCAGCAAAGTGGGGCACTCTGGGGTCCTGTGCTCAGAGCCCACTCTGACCTGTGAGACCGCAACTTAGCCACAGGTGCTGCATTCCTGGCATTCCATGCCTGTTTTCTGCATTCAGATCCCGACCCAGGTGTTTGGCTGTACATCCAACGTCCAGCAGGGTTTTTTTCCTCCTTTCTTTCTTTAAGCTGGGCTGCTAAAAAAGAAAAAGAAAAAAGAAAAAGGCTATAATAGTGGAGATTCTGGCACTGGATGACTCTTCAGAGCCATTCCAGCCTTGAATTTCTGTGAAATGATCCACAGCAGCCTAAGGCAAAATTGGATCTATAATGAAATTTCTCCCCCTTAAAAAGTCACAGTTTAATGGCTGTTCTAATTGCTGGGGAATTTATGAAAAGGGACTGCAGCCTAATTCTGGAAATTAACCTAGCACCAGCTGCAGCTTCCTGGCCCCAGTGCTATGGACATATATCCTTGTCTTCACACATATGCTCATCTGGAAATGGGGTGGCCTCAGGGGCCTGAGGCATGCAAGATGAAATCCCACAAATCTCCATTATTAAATCCATGATATATTTCAAATCCCGCCCTCCATCTTGGTAATGACGCCTCTGACATCCCTCCAAAATAGGAGAGAGGGAGGACAGGTGGGAATGAAAGAGGGAGAGAGGTTCCGCTTGTGTTTGTCCTATATTTACCATCTCTGTTCTGCCATATTCCTGGGTGTGGTGAAGGCATTTCCATCCTCTGAGACAGGTCTCCTCATGCAGAGACAGAGAGTGTTGAAGAGACTGCCATCCATTGACTGAGGTAAATCTGCCCAACGTCACCTCCATTTGGTCCCACATCCTCAGGCTGCCTTACACTAATCCAGATCTACTGGGACGATCTCTCCAGAAGACCTCTGGGACCCAAACTTGACGTCACCCCTCTTCTGTTCTCTCCTCCAACAACTTACCTTTTCCCCTCTCCATGAGCAGATATATGGTAAGTCCCCTAAATCCCGAGTCCATCAGAGGATAACCCAGCCTTAGACAGGGACCTTCAAGATATTCTGCGTTTGCCTAAAACCTCTGAGGGATTTTCCCCAGGCTCCTCGGGGTGTAAACTGACCCCCTTCTGTAGTTGTAGCACCTCCATGAAAAGGCTTTTAGAGTCTTTACTAAGGCATAGATGGGCAAATGGGAAATTTGCAGTTATTCAGAGAAATTGGGAGTCTTAGACTCCACCTGTAATCTCAGAATGTATTTTATGAGTAACATCCCTACAATCATCTCCCCAGATCCTACCCATCCTTCAAAACCCAGCCAAATGTCACCTTCTCTAGAAGAGAAGCCAAATTCCTTGTGTCAAAGGAGGCTTCCCTTTCCACACTTCCCTGAGTTGCCCTCTTCGGGTGATGCCTCACATCACCCTCACTTGTGTGCATGGCTTAGCATTCTCAGTGTGCAGGGGGTTCATGGTGGGCAGGGCCTGTATCCGTCATCTCAGGCCCCAGTCCCCACCCCCAACAGTGCATAGAGTCTTTCTGCTGAGAAGAGTTGCTCCACAAATGTTAAAGGAGGGAGGTGGATAAAGGAATAACTTTCAGGTCCCACCATGACAGGAGTGACCATGGGAGGGCAGTCAATGATGCCCCCCTCTCCTAACATGAACACTGAAATATACTGTATATGCACAATGTAGTAATAACAGGACTGAGTGCCTATACCACCAGTAGCTCACTGCAGCAAGTGTTGACTCCTCAGCAAAATGGAGATGGGAGAGAAAGAAAGGAGGAGAGATGAGGAAGAGAGAAGGAGAGTCCTTGTACCAGTCGGGGTCCAGTCAAAAAACCATGGAGTACTTTAATACAAGGGTTTTAAGACAAGAAACAAGTTCCAGAGTATTGGAAGAGCAGAAAGACCACACGGGGAAAGAGGGGGCGACCCAGAGCTCAGCACTAGCAGGAATCTGCCACCACTTCTAGGCTCGAAGGTCAAAGGAAAGAAGTGGCATTACTAGAGCCCGGGAGGCAGAACCATAGGCATGACCTGGGCCCACAGAGAGAGAGGGAGAGGCTGGCCATGGATAATAGAACCACAGTGGGGATGCAGCCGTTGTCCTAGACACTGCCCCAAACAGACACGAGGAGAAATACCCTGGCTTCCTCCTTCCTCCTACCCTCCAGTCTCCTATTGGTGCCTCCTATTGGCCCAACATAGGCAGAAACCAGAGGCAAGGGGGCCTGAGAAATGTTAGCTCAAGCAGTCAGCCACCCCATGGGGCAGACAGAGCAGGGCCTGACACGGATCTGAGCAGCAGCAGTCCAAGGACCAATACTCTTCTTTCATTTCTCCCACAATAAGCACCTCCCTCCCTCTGTGTGATCCTGGCCTCTCCTTTTTTCACGGATGGGCTCCTTCTACCCAGGCTCCTCTCATCTCCTATGCTGAGCCAGGCCATAAGTGGGGCTACTTCTATGAGTCTGTGGCAAGAAGACAACCAGCAGGCCAAGGTGGGTGGCTGGCTGGACCTTGGATGGTCAGTCCCTGATCAAGGAGCACCAGGAGGTCTGGCCTGGACAATCTGGGACTGAGGGCAGTGCAGGCAAAAATCACCCAAACTTGGCAATAGGCCCAGGGGAATTTGGAACTCCCAGCTCTCACCCCCCACCCCCCACATTCCAATGGGCCCATAAAGTCAACTCTCAGGATTATAGAGTCGACCTCAACTCTCAGAACTTGTCAGGATGCATAGACCAGGGCATTACCCTCTAATTCATTCTGAAGAGAAGCACCGAAGTGGTTTGGTCCACATTAGAGAGGAATTAGGAAGCCTGCTTTGCAGAAACACACATGTATGCAAGCACACACACACACACACACACACACACACTTATGTACACACATACATGCTGGAATTCTCTGGATATTTCCCCAAAGTTCTCCTTAAAATGGATTCTTCTTTTCTCCTGGATAAGCCAAGGCTTTGGCTTAAGGGCCCAGTGTTCTAACATTAAAAAGCCACTGTTCACCAGAAACACACATTAAAACCTGGGAGCCAGTAATGCTGGGAGCAACTGACTCTGACATTTAAGCAGAGGTCATGCACCCATGGATGTTTATAGGACAACATGGAAGAAATCCCACTTTGCAGAAAAACAGCTGGGTGTGGAAAAACATTGTTTATACTTGAGCATCTGCCTCGGGAATTTGTCACTTTAAATAAGCTCATTGCCACCCACCTTGTCCAAACGTTCATCAGAGAATGGAAAAGGGCTGGCGAGGGCAGGCAGGACTGGCCATGCAGACTCAGGCCCTTAGCGTCCCAGCCCCGCCATTCTGAGTTGGCCTACCCCAATCCCTGCCCAACCCCACTGTCCTGAAGTTTATTTTATCAGGTTCAGCCTGGGTTTTACGGCCTGCCATTGACTTTTGGAGAGCACAGCGGGTGCCCAAACACAGGAGATGGGGCAGTGGTGGCCACTCAGCTTATCTAGAGGAAGTCATTCTTGGGGCCTGGAGATACCTATAGGAGAGATTTCCTGAACTGGCTGCATTCCCAGAATGCGTCCACTCCTGCCCCTCACCAGGATGTGAAGGCTGACCCAGTGGGACTCTGAGGGTCTCCTTCCTGGTGGTTGTCATAGCCAGCACTATAGGAAAGAGTCTAGGGAGGTTTGTCTCCTGCATTCTTGCTTCTCCTATCAATGACCTTCCTCCCCCTGTTCTACCTGGGGGCACCCCAGAAGGCCTTAAAAACACCCAAAAATCCAAGATACCATCAAGCCCACCATCAGGGATCTTGGGAGCAGATGCATACCAATAGGGAACTAAACCTTAAACCCCAGAACTAACTCCTGAGTAACACTGCAGTGGTGGGCAGTCCATGTTGAGCTCTGGCAGTCCTCCTCTTCTACCCAGAGGGCCACATCATGTCCCACAGAGTCTGTGGGAGTGCAGCCATCTAGGTGTGGATGAGAAGGACCCTGACCAGGAGCTCTAGAAACAAGTTCACCTCTCAGCGAGGAACTGTGACCTCCTCCAGTCCCAAGGAGGGAGTGCCCATCTTGCCAGCCACGTCTTGGCTGTCCCCCACCACCTCCACTCCATGCCTCTCATCTGCTCTCAGGACCCCCCCATCTTCACAGCACACAGCAGGGGCTCTCTGGTGCTGTGCAGCCTCTGTGCCTGCGCACATGCCTTTCCTCCTTCTGCAGGGTTCTTCCCCACCCAGAAAACCCTTCCCTTCAGGGACCAGGTTAACTGTCACTTCCTCTGGGAGGCCTTTCCTCATCCTACCCTCCCCTACCAGGGTCACACCCTTCCCCAAATCAGGGAAACCCCTCCTCCTTCTGATTGCCATGGCTGCTATTGCCCGTCTTGAATAAAAGACAGTGAGGACCTCTGAGCACATGGCTCATCTCCCCTGTGGACAGAGAGCCCCACAAGGACGGGGATCAGAATGTGTCGCCAGCCCTGGGCCTGGCACAGTGATATTCCAGAACTCAGTTCACATAAAGAGAAGGAAACCACATCACTTCATTGTATTAACAAAGCTTTGTCACCTGATTGGGATTGACAGTGTTCCACAAATCTGATCTGTTGGCCATAGACATAAAAGCAATCTCCTCCATCATCTGATCCAGCCAAGAAAATGCCAAGCCAGCCACACCAGCCAAAAACAATCACTGTCTTTTCTATGTATCTACAGACTCAAACATGCTTCAAACAAGCACCAACTTTTGATAAAGTTCCTCTGGGTTTGGACTAATTTAAGGGGTTCCCCACCTTGCCAGTACTCATTTAAGAAGACCCATAAAAACAGCCAAATCAGGGAGGCATATTCACTTTACAAGAGGCGGGCATAGAATTCCAGTTCCCTCGGAATAGCATTTGCCGAACAGTCATTCTCACACCATTGTTGCAATTTTTTCTGCCATCATCTATTTACCATCTACACTACTATTTATTTTATATTTCTTTTCCATATTAACATGAAAATGACTCTCTTTTACTTAGTTTTACTCATTCAATGCATTTTATTTCTCTTAACATCCACTAAACCAAACAAAACAATTGACATTTCTAAAAGGTTGTATAGAACCTAAAATATTTTTGCCTCTCCACTGGGTCCTGTGTGTCCCACTTGCGGGTGGCCCCGGTTTGCTCTGCCTGCCTCTAGATGCACTGGGACGGAAATGTCAACACTCTGCCTCACCCCATCACTGCACTATGGTTCCTTGGTTCTCTGGATGCCTCATCCACTCTGCCTGGCAACTCTTGAGCACCCAGCTAAGGAGGTGACGGTGAGCAGAAGCTGCAAACACTAGAAGGCCGAAGACAGAAAGGCAAAGCCAGGCTTTGTGCTCACTTCACGGGACAACCACACCTGCCCCAGCTCCCACCCACATGCTTTCCATCCTCAGAGCTGCTCCTGCCGACAAGAGAAGCAGCACAGGGAGCTCTTTCTCACAGAGATCTAAGAGCTGTAAGCTCTGTGAAGGTGAGGCTGGAGAGCCTTGCATTCCTCACGGGGTGCCTGGGGGGACAGAGGCCACAGCAACAGCAGCAGCAGTAATAATGATGACAACCTGTGTTCTCGGAAGTCTTGCTGCACAGGTGCCAGGCACATTTTGTACAGCACCTGGCACCACACACCGTTGAGTAATAGCTAAACTTCTGCAAGGTTAGGGAGAACAGAAAGGCCACAATAATGATAAATGTGATTTCCTGGGTGCCTCCTCTGTGTAAGACTGGGATAAACCCTTGCTTACATTTGCTTATTTAAGCCTCACATGGCCCCTTAAGGTACTATTACCAATGGGGAATGTGTTTATAGAAGGGGAGCCTGAGGCTCAGACTACTGAAATGAAGAGAAAAGCCTAAGGTCAGGTGGAGCCTTCATGTTTGAACAGCAGGAGGAGTCCATATCCAGTTTATGGGCTCCAACACCCCTGAGCCTTCCACTGCTTTCCCAAACCTGCCTGAGACCAACCTTCCCCAGACTTGTTGGTATCCTCAGGCAGACGCTATCATCCACTTGGGATGGCCAAGAGCCTTGAGCACCATGCCAGTGGGGAAACACCTGTCTTCAGAATTCCCCACTAGCTGTCCTGGTCAGTGAGCAACCAGGACCCTGGAGCTAGGTGAGGCACTAAAATGGGGAGTTAAGAGGAGACAAAGCTTAGCCAGGGAATTGTATCAGCAACCTCAGGGCTTCCCAAGAGCAAACTCTTTATGCTAAAAGTCTCATACTATAGTCTTTATGCTAAAATTCTCCCTTTCAAAGCAACAATGAAGAAGGTATGTCCATGCACCATCCACCTTTGCTGGAGCAGCATGTTTATAGGTAGCTAACATGATGGAGAAGGCGCCTTAGCATACAGATTTCATTTGCGCCCAGTCGGGGGGAGTCTGCAGTGCAGGGTGACTCAGAAGGGGTTTCAGCTGCTCTGAGAAGCTCTGCCCTGCAAGCCCCCGCATATTCAGCCCTCATCCTGCCCATCCATCCTTGTGGCCCCTGCTCCTCACATGATTGGATTCTAATGTAGCTATTCAGCTTCATTGATCTTTCTATTAAATCCAGAAACACAGTCTTTTTATTATTACCATTTTAAACTAACATTTATTTCAGAATCTCTTGGCCAGTCTCATCTGTTTTATTATATTTTAATTAACATTTTATCATTACAAATGTAATACATGTACATTGTATAAAATTGGAAAATAAAAAACATAGAGAACATAAAATTGCTCAAATCTAACCATCCTGATGTAAACACCATTAACATATGATATATATTTTTTCTTCTTTTCATCTTTTCTCTATGTCTCTGATTATTTTTAATTAAAAAAAGGAATCATGCTATATATAGCTTGCATCTTGGTGTTTTCACTTAATCCATTATGAGTATTTTCTCATGTCATTTAATGATAGGATTCTTCAAAAACATGATTTCTAATGACCACAGAGTATTCATCATACGGATGAGCCATGATTTAGTTAACTGTTACCATATTGTTGGACATTTCAGCTGTTTCCAATTTTTTCTATTAAAATAATGCTACAACAAATATCCGCACATGTATATAAGTCTATATGTGAATCTGTGATTCTTCTTCAGGATAAATTTAGAGAAGATGAATGGACTGGTCTCAAAGTATAAATATTTTTCAGGCTCTTAATATAAGCATTTCAGAAAGCTTGTTCAAAATACCCACCCATCCCCTGAATATCAAAATGCCCACTTCACTGTGTCCTCAGCATCACTGGATCTTCTAATTCTTCCAGTACTTTTCCCCTTGAAATATGAAAAATGATATATTGTTTTATTGTGCATTTTTTGACTGTTAGTGGAGTCTGGCATTTTTCCATATGCTTATTGGCCTTCTCTGTTCTTCTTTTATGGTTTGGTTATTTATGTTCTTTGCCCCTTTTTCTATCATGCTTTTATATTCTTCTTACTAAACTATAAAAGATCTTATATAAACATGAAAGATAATGTAAATATTCCTTTATATTGTTTTCTGGTTTTAAGATGGTAATTTTGACATTTATTCTTTAATTCACCTGGAATGTATTTTAATGTATGGTATATGACAGCAGTTCCCACACTTTAATGAGAACTAGGTACCCTACTCTGCACACTGGGGTGGAGCTTGGGAACCTAAATTTTAATAAGTACTCCAAGGAATTCTGATGCCTGTAAACACCTTTGAAAAACACCGATATAGTGAAGGAACCTAATTTTATTTTAGTAATGGATGAATTGCCTCAGTATATTTATCAAATAACCCTTCCTTACCAATTGCTGTGAAATGCCAAATAATAAACTACATTCCTATATCCCACTTGGGTCTATTCTTAAGCTTTATTCAATTTCTATTCCATTGATTATCTTTCAATTTTCGTGTCAGAACTATTATTTTATTATTAAGGCCTTGGAATACACATATCTGGACATACAAATACTCCTACAACTCTTATTTTACAAAATTTTCTTGGCCATTCTTACCAATTTGTTAATTACCAGATAACCTTTGTAACATTTCTCCCAAAAATCCTTTTAGAATTTTGCTTGATAGTCCCATAAACTGAAAACATATTTTAGAAATATTAGTATCAAAATGACAGCTACTATCTACTGAGCCATTTCCATGTAGCAGGTACTGCTCTAGGCCCTTCACACATACGAACTCACAAAAACCCTGTAGATGGGAGAGTTGAGGCCCAGAGATATTTAGCGATTTAACCAAGATTACACATCCAGTAAGTAGTAAAGCTGGCACTTGGATCCAGTTAACTATAGCACTTTTCCTCTTGGCAGCTTGCAGCCCTGTGTCACATACATTCAAAATACTCAGTCCTAGAAGGGGCTTCAAGATGGCTAACTAGATGCATCTTACACAAAGAGGAACCAAAATAGCAAGTAGATAATCAAACTTTGAATAGATCATCTGGAAGGAGAAGGAAGGGAGGTAGCCTGCTTAGCTGGGATTGGCCGTGAGTCTGGAGAGGCTCCCTAATGCGGGGAAAGGGTTAAGAGAGAGATCTCCAGCAGTCCAAATTCCCACCACACACCTACAGTCCTAGCCAGAGGGTTGAGAGCCCCTCAACTCTCACAGCCCCAAGTCTGACATTCGGAGCTTCCTGGAGACTGCATTGCTCTAGAGAGCAAGCTCACACTGGTTTTCACACACCTTAGAGTCTGAAGCAGCTGCAGCACAATGCCATTTTGAGAGCCTAGCTCCCACTAGACTCTGTCCTGTCCTGCCACTGGGCTGAGGTGAGAGTCAGGAGCAACATCCCCACTCCCCAAGCAGAGTAGTGGCCATGTATTTTCGCAGGCCCCAAGGACATATTCCCCTGCCTGTAATTACCACCTGCAGGCTGCTGCAGGGCTGAAGTATGAATAAAGATTGCAACCCGTTATGAAAACTTCCTATCTTGGGTGCTTCTAGAAAAAGCAACCCTGCTCTCCCCAGTAGCAGGACTAGGACTACAACACAGACACTGCTGCCCCACTGAGCAGGCTTACAGCCTGGGGATCACCCTGCCCCTGACTGCTGAAGTCAGCACCCATATACACCACTGGGTGGCCTGAGGTAAGGTCCGCCCAGCCCAGCTCCATCCCCATGACACCCAAGCATACCATCCAGGGGTCTGGGGATTGCCCAGCCCAGCCCACCACCAGTGACATCTGAGGACTTCTCCTGGGGTCTGAAGTCAGGTCCACTCAACCTACTGCCACCACCATAGTGGGAAGCCACCCACATGCATCACCTGTGGCTCTGGGGACCTACCTGTGCAAGCTGTCAGAGACACACCAATATAAAAGTGGATTGCTTGGGTCCCAGAAGGTCGTCTGACCACTGCTATTGCCATTGCTCATGCCATTCCTGTTGCCCAAGGGCACAAGAGCCCACCTACCTGCCCAACCTATTTCTGTTGCCATTTGTGGCACCCAAGCAAGCCACCTGGAGGCCCAAGAATGGGCCTGCCTGGACTAACACCAAATCCTGTGAACATCATTGTGGGACCCAAGGACAGGCATGCTCAGCCAAATGATACCATCACAGGTGCCCAAAGTATGGCCCACTTGGCATCCCAGTCCCTCAAAAAATCTTCACCATAGCCTCCCCTAACAACCATACCCCAAGCCACCAAGAAAATCATAGACACTGTTTACAGCTAACAAATCATATAGAGAATACACTACTGAACACACCCAGAATCAAAGCCAAAGTACCCTACCCAACCAACAGCATAGATGCATTTTCAGGAAACAGTTGTCCCCCACGAAAGCAAATTCGAAACATTGGAAGAAGTGACTGATACTGTGACACCATATCTGCAGATATCAACATAAGAACACAAGAAACATGAAAAAGAAAGGAAACACAATACTGCCAAAAGAACACAGTAACTCTCCACCAACAGATTCCAATCAAAAAGAAATTTATGAAATTCCAGTTAAGTAATTCAAAATAATGATACTAAAGAAGTTCAGTGAGATACAAGATAATTCAGAAAAATAAGGTATGAATGAGAAATTTACCAAAAAGCTAGATATCAAAAAAAGAACCAAATAGAAATTCTGGAACTGAAGGATTCACTAAATGAAATACAAAATACATTTGAAAGCTTTGATATTAGATTAGATCAAACAGAAGAAAGAATCTCAGAATATCAAGGTGTTTTAAAATAATCCAGTCAAACAAAAATTTTAAAAAAAGAATTTTAAAAGAATGAGGAACAAAGTTTTTGTGACACATAAAACATCATAAAGTGACAAAATATTCTTATTTTTGGTGTCCCAGAAGGCGAAAAGAAAACAAAAGAGTTAGAAACCTGTTAAATGAAACAAAAGATGAAAATATCTCAAGTCTAGCCAGAGATTTAGTCATCCAGAAACAGGAAGTTCAGATTTCCCTAAAATAAACAAACTTCAAAAAGGTTTTTACCACGGCATATTTTAGTGAAACTGTTGAAAGTCAAAGACAGAGAAATTCTAAAAATAGCAAAAGAAAAGCATCTAGTCATCCATAAATGAACCTCTATCAGATTAACAGAAGATTTCTCAGAAGAAACCTTACAGGTCAGGAGAGAATGATACAATATATTCAAAGTGCTAAAAGAAAGAAACTACCACTCAAGTATACTATACCCAGAAAAATTTTCCTTCAGAAATGAAGGAGAAATTAAGTCTTTCTCAGACAAGCAAATGCTGAGGAAATTCATCACCACTGGACCAGCTCTACAAGAAATTCTTGAAAGAGTCCTACACCCAGAGGAGAAAGAACAATAACTACCATCATGAAAACATAAAAACCACTGGTAGAGCAAACATACAAACAAGGAAAAGAAAAAACTTAAATGTAACCACTACAGAACACCATCAAACCACAATGATAAACAATAAGAGAGAAAGAAAGGAACAAAGGACATACAAAACAACCAGAAATCAATTTTTTAAATAACAGGAATAAGCCCTCACGTTTCAAAAATAACCTTGAATGTAATCAGATTACCTTTACACTTAAAAGATATAGATTGGCTGAAATAGAAAAAAAAATGATCCAACTATTTTCTGCCTGCTAAAAACTCATCTCACCTATAAGGACACAGATAGACTGAAAATAAGGGAATGGAATAAGATATTCCATGCAAATAGAAACCAAAAGTGAGTAGGAATAGCTATACTTTTATCAGATAAAACAGACTTTAAGTCAAAAACAGTAAAAATAGACAAACAAGGTCATTGTATGATAAAGGGATTAACTCAGTAAGAGGATATAGCAGTTCTAAATATATATCCACCCGACACTGGGGCACACAGATATTTGAAGCAACTATTATTAGATCTAAAGAGAGAGACAGACTTCAAGACAATAATACTTGGGCATCAAATCCCACTTTAAGCATTAAACACATCATCTAGACAGAAAATTAGCAAAGAAACATCGAATTTAAACTGCATATTAGACCAAATGGAGCTAAGAGAAATTTAAAGAACATTCTCCTCATCAGCACACAGAACATTCTGGATAATAAATCATATGTTAGGGCACAAAACAAGTCTCAAAACACTTTTTTTTAAAACCAAAATCATATCAAGTATCTTTTCAGACCACAGTGGAAATCAGTGACAAGAGGAACTTTGAAAACTGTACAAATACATTAAAATTAAACAGCATGCCCCTGAATGACCATTGGGTCAAGTAAGAAATTAAAGAAAAAAAATTTTTTTTTAAATGTTGAAACAAATGAAAGTCAAAATACAACATACTAAAACCTACAGGATATAGCAAAAGCAGTGCTAAGAAGGAAGTTTATAGCAATAAATAAGTACCTCAAAAAAGTAGAAAGATTTCAAATAATCTAATGATAAACCACAAGGAACCAAAAATGGAAGATAAAACCAAACCCAGAATTAGTAGAAGAAAAGAAATAATAAAGATAAGAGCAGAACTAAACAAAATAGAGACTAAAAAGTACAAAGGATAAATGAAATAAAAAGTCATTTTCTTAAAAACAAATAAACAAAATTGATATACCACTTGCTACAGTAACCTAGAAGAAAAAAGAAGACCCCAATAAACAAAATCTGAAATAAAAAAGGAGACATTACAACTGATATCACAGAAATACAAAAGATCACCAGAGATTATGAACAATTATATATTAACAAACTAGAATACCTAGAGGAAATGGATAAATTCCTTGACACATACAGCCTACCAAGATTGAATCTGAAAGAAATAGAAAACCTGAACAGACCAGTAATGAATAATGAGATTCAATCCGTAAAAAAATGTCTCCCAACAAAGAATAGTTTAGGATTGGATGGCTTCACTGATTAATTCTACCAAATTTTCAAAGAAGAAATAACACCAATTATCCTCTAACTATTCCAAAAAATTAAAAAAGAGGAAATTCTTCCTAACTCATTCTATGAGGCCAACATACCTTGATACCAAAACCAGATAAGACACAACAAAAAAAGTAAACTACAGGTCATATCCCTGAAGAACACAGAAATAAAATTTCTTAACAAAATACTAGCAAACCAAATCCAACAGCACATCAAAAAAGTAATATACCATTGTATTAGTTCATTCTCCCACAAATCCAAACTGTATCATTCCACCCTGACCCCTCCCAAATCTCATGTTCTCATCACACTGCGAAATACAATAATCCCTTTTCAACAGTTCTCCAAGTCTTGACTCATTTCAGCATTAACTCAAAACTCCACAGCCCAAAGTCTCATCTGAGACAAGGCAAGTCCCTTCTGCCTATGAGCCTGTAAAATCAAAAATAAGTTATTTGCTTCTAAGATACAATGGGGGTACAAGCATTGGGTAAGTACTCCCATTCCAAAAGGGAGAAATGAGCTAAAAGAAAGGGACTACAGGCCCCATGCAAGTTTGAAACACACCAGGGCAGTCATTAAATCTTAAAGCTCCAAAATAATCTCCTTTGACTCCATGTCTCACATCCAAGCTACACTGATGCAAGGGGTATGTTCCCAAGGCCTTGGGCAGCTCTGTTCCTGCGGCTCTGCAGGGCTCAGTGCCCATGGCTGCTCTCAAGAGCTGGCATTGACTGTCTGCAACTTTTCCAGGTGCACAGTACAAGCTGTCAGTGTGGCTACCATTCTGGGGTCTGGAGGGTGGTGAAACTCCTTTCACAGCCCCACTAGGTAGTCCCCCAGTGGAGATTCTGTGTGGGAGCTCCAACCCCACATTTCCCCTCTGCATTGCCTTAGTAGAGGTACTCCATGAGGGCTCTGCCCCTGCAACAGACTTCTGCCTGGACATCTAGGCTTTTCCATACATCTTCAGAAATCTAGGCAGAGGCTCCCAAGCCTCAACTCTTGCACTCTGTGCACCCACAGGCTTAACACCAAGTAGAAGCCTCCAAGGCTTATGGTTTGCATCTTCTGAAGCAGCAGCCCATGTACCTGGGACCCTTTGAGCCATGGCTGAAGCTAGAGCAGCTGGGATACAGGGAGCAGTGCCCCAAGGCTGCATATGGCAGCAGGGCCCTGTGACTGACCCATAAAACCATTCTTCCCTCCAAAGCCTTTTGGCCTGTGATGAGAGGGGCTGCCTCAAAGGTCTCTGAAATGCCTTCAGGGACTTTTTCCCATTGTTTTGGCTGTTAATACTTGCTTTCCTTTCAGTTATGCAAACTTCAGTTATGCAAACTATGCAGCTGGCTTGAATTCCTCCCCGGAAAATGGGTTTTTCTTCTCTACCACATGGGCTGGCTGCAAATTTTCCAAAACTTTTACCCTCTGCTTCCCTTTTAAATATATAAGTTCAGGGGGCAAGGCAGGCGCCGAGGTTTGCAAGGGCTCACAGTGGCCAGAAACCTGGCTCAGAGCAGTGGCAGCCCAGCTTCCACTGCCCGTGAGCTAAGGACAGTCCACTCCCTCTCGCCGGCTCCAAATCCTGATCCAGGCGGGGGCCAGAGGCCCCTTGCCTCCCCTCTGAGGACCGAAGATGAGCTTCCTCTTCAGCAGCTGCTCTTCTAAAACATTCAAACTGAAGAAGAATATCCCTGAAGGATCTCATCAGTATGAACTCTTAAAACATGCAGAAGCAACTCTAGGAAGTGAGAATCTGAGACAAGCTGTTATGTTGCCTGAGGGAGAGGATCTCAATGAATGGATTGCTGTAAATACTGTGGATTTCTTTAACCAGATCAACATGTTATATGGAACTATTACAGAATTCTGCACTGAAGCAAGCTGTCCAGTCATGTCTGCAGGTCCAAGATATGAATATCACTGGGCAGATGGTACTAATATTAAAAAGCCAATCAAATGTTCTGCACCAAAATACATTGACTATTTGATGACTTGGGTTCAGGATCAGCTTGATGATGAAACTCTTTTTCCTTCTAAGATTGGTGTCCCATTTCCCAAGAACTTTATGTCTGTGGCAAAGACTATTCTAAAGCGTCTGTTCAGGGTTTATGGCCATATTTATCACCAGCACTTTGATTCTGTGATGCAGCTGCAAGAGGAGGCCCACCTCAACACCTCCTTTAAGCACTTTATTTTCTTTGATCAGGAATTTAATCTAATTGATAGGTGTGAGCTGGCACCTCTTCAAGAATTAATAGAGACATTTGGATCAAAAGACAGATAAATGTTTCTTCTAGAACACAGTTACCCTCGTTTCATCTATTGCTAGAACTATCTCATTGCTATCTGTTATAGACTAGTCATACAGACTTTAAGAAAACAGGATAAAAAGATACCCATTGACTGTGTCTACTGATAAGATTATCCCAAAAGTACGTTGGCATGATAGTTTCCGAGTAAGACCTTAAGGACACAGCCAAATCTTAAGTACTGTGTGACCACTCCTGTTATTATCACATAGTCATACTTGGTTGTTATATGTGATGGTTAACCTGTAGCTTATAAATTTACTTATTATTCTTTTACTCATTTACTCAGTCATTTCTTTACAAGAAAATGAGTAAATCTGTTTTAGGTGACAGCATAATGGATGTGAAGAATTTCCATCAATAATTTATGAATGAGTTTCCAGAACAAATTTCTTAATAACACAATCAGATTGGTTTTATTCTTTTATTTTACAAATAAAAAAATGTATTTTTCAGTAAAAAAATAAAATAAATAAATAAATATATATATAAGTTCTAGTTTCAGGTCATTTCTTTGCTCATGTATGTGAGCATATGGTATTAGAAGTAGCCAGGCCATATCTTGAATGCCTTGCTGCTTAGAAATTTCTTCTACTAGATACCCTAAATCATCATTCTCAAGTTCAAAGTTACACAGATTCCTAGAGCAGGAGCACAATGCCACCAACCTCTTTGTTGACACATAAGAAAAGTGACCTTTGCTGCAGTTCCCATTAAATTCCTCACCTCCACCTGAGACCTAATCAGCCTGGTGTTCACGGTCCATATCACTATCAGCATTTTGTTCACAACCATTTAACAAGTCTCTGGGAGGTTCCAAACTTTCCCTCATCTTCCTATTTTCTTCTGAGCCCTCCAGAGTGTTCCAAACTCTGCCCATTACTCAGTTCCAAAGTTGCTTCCACATTTTCAGGTATCTTTATAGCAATGCCCTACTTCTCAGTACCAATTTTCTATATTAGTTCGTTCTAATACTGCTATAAAGAAATACCTGAGACTGGGTAATTTATAAAGAAAAGAGGTATAATTGGCTCACAGTTCTTCAGACTGCACAGGAAGCATGGCTTGGGAGGTCTCAGGAAACTTACAATTGTGGCAAAGGGTAAAGAGAAAGCAGGCACGTCTTACATGGCTGGAGCAGGAGGAAAAGACAGAAGGGGGAGGTGCTACACACTTTTAAGCAACCAGATCTCATGAGAACTCACTATCACGAGAACAGAAAGGGTGAAATCCGCTCCCGTGTTCCAATCACCTCACACCAGGCCCTCCTCCAACACTGAGGATTGCAATTTGACATGAGATTTGGGAAGGGGCACGAATCCAAACCATATCAACCGTGATCAAGTGGGATTTATCCCAGGGATTTAAGGATAATTCAATATATAAAATCAAACATGTGATAAATCACATCAACAGAATAAAAGGGGAAAAAACATATGATCATTTTCAATAGGTGAAGGAAAAGAATCTAATAAAATTCATCATCCCTTCATGGATAAAACTCTCAACAAATTAAGCATTTGAAGGAACATAACTCAACATAATAAAGGTCATATATGACAAACCCACAGCTAATAGTATACTGAATTGGGGGAAGGACAAGGATGCCTATTTTTGCCACTCCTATTCAACACAGTCCTGGTAGTCCTAGCTAGAGCAACCAGGCAAGAGAAAGAAATAAAAGACATCCAAACTGGAAAGGAGAAACTCAAATTGTCTTTGTTTGCATATAATATGATATTATGTCTAGAAAAGACTCACCAAAAACTCTTAAGTCTGATAAATTCAGTAATGTTGTAGAGTAACAAATCAATATACAAAAATCAGTAGTGTTTCAAGGAACTAGCTAAGAAAGAAATCAAGAAGACAATCCTATTTTCAATAGCTACAAAAAATAAAATACCTACAAATAAAATTAACCAAAGAGGTAAAAGATCTCCACAAGGAAAACTACAAAACACTGGTGAAAGAAATTGAAGAGGACACAACAAATGGAAAGACATCCCAAGCTCATGAATTAGAAGAATTAATATTATTATGACCATTCTGCCAAAAGCAATCTACAGATTCAATGCAATCACCATCAAAATAACAATGCCATTTTTCACATAAATAGAAAAAAAATCCTAAAATTCGTATGGAATCATAAAAGAGCCTGAATAGCCAAAGAATTCTGGAACAAAAGAAACAAAGCTGGAGGCATCACATCACCTAACTTCAAAATATATTACAAGGCTATAGTAACCAAAATAGCATGGTATTGGTATAAAAACAGACACATAGACCAATAGAACAGAACTGAGACTCCAAAAATAAACCCATGTATTCACAGTCAACTGACTTTCAACAAAGGTGCCAAGGGCATACAACTGGGGAAAGGATACCCTCCTCAATAAATGGTGCTGGGAAGAGTGGATATCCATAGATCCATAGACTGAATATCCAGAAGACTGAAAGTGGACCCCTCTCTCACAATGTACAAAAATCAACTCAAGATTAAGTAAAGACTTAAACATAGACCCAAAACTATAAAACTGCTAGAAGAAAACATAGGGAAAATATTTCAGGACCTTGGTCCTAGGCAAAGATTCTATAGCTAACACCTCAAAAGCACAGGCAACAAAAACAGAAATAGACAAATGGAATTATAATAAGCTTAAAAGCTTCTGCACAGGAAACAACCAACAGAGTGAACAGGCAATCTGCTAAAATGGGAAAAAATATTTGCAAAGTATTCATCCAATAAAGGACTAATGTCTAGAATATATAAGAAACTCAAACAACTCAGCATTAAAAAACAAGCAAATGAAAAAATATTTTCTTTAAAAAGTGGGCAAAGGACTTAAATAGACATCTCTCAAAAAAAATACAAATAGACAACAGGTATATGAAAAAATGATCAGCATCACTAATCACCAGGGAAACTCAAGTCAAAACCACAATGAGATACGATCTTAGACCAGTTAGAATGGCTATCATTAAGAAGACAAAAAATAACAGATGCTGGTGAGGATATGGAGAAAAGGGTACTCATACACTGTTGGTAGGAACATAAATTAGTTAGTACAGGCACTATAGAAAGCAGTATGAAGATTTCTCAAAAAACCGAAAATAAAACTTCCATATAATTCAGGAATCCAACTACTGGATATTCATCCAAAGGAAAAGAAATCAGTATATCAAAGGGATATACATACTCACGTGTTTATTGCAGCACTATTCATAACCACCAAGATATGGAATCAATCTAAGGTCCATCAATGGACAAATGCATAAATAAATTGTGGTATACTAGACCACATATGCATAAACCACAAATGCATGAAGAAGATGGAATACTATTCAGCTATACAAAAGAATGAAATCCTGTAAGTTGCAGCAACATGGGTGGAACTGGGGGTCATCATGTTAAGTGAAATAAGGCAGACACAGAAAGACAAATTTCACATTGTTTTACTCATATGTGGGAGCTAAATACGTTGATCTCCTGGAAATAGAGAGTAGAATGATAGATACCAGAGACTGGGAAGGGTGTGTACGTGGCAGGGCAGGGGTGGAGAGATGAAAAGAGGTGGGTCAATGGGGACAGACGATACAGATAGATAGAAGTTTTAAGTTCTAATATTCAGTAGCAAAGTTAAGAACAATAAATTGTATGGTTCAAAGTAACTGGAAGAGAGAACTTGAAATGTTCTCAACATACAGAAATGAAAAATCCTCAAGGTGATAGATACCCCAACAACTGATTTGATCATTAGACATTCTATGCATTCAACAAAGTATGACAAGTACCCCATAAATATGTAAAATAGTAGGTATCAATTAGAAAATATGCAGTCTTCCAATTCATAAACATGGTATTCTTTTTCACCAATTCAAATAATCTTTAATGACTTTCAGCAATGTTTTGTAATTTTTAAAATTTGTCCAACTTATTTTTTATTCTGCTTATTTTAGGTATTTTCTATGTTAGACAATTAAAATGAAATATTTTGTATTACAGCATTTTCCAAGTGGCTAATACTGATACATAGGAAAGCCACAGCATATAAAGCATTCATGTTGCCAGGGCACCTTAATGAACTCTCTTATTAATGCTAATAATATTTCTATCAATGTTCTTAAGTTTTCTTGGAAGGTAACTACATAATTTTTAAATAATTATAATTTTGTTTCTTTTCAACAGCTGTGTCTTTTGTTGGGTTCCACGCCTTATTGCATGAAATCATATTAAGTGGTAGAGGTTGGAATAAGGGTCAACATTCTTATCATATTGTTGCTTTTAATAGGAATATCTCTATTCTTTCCCTATTTTCTACAACGTTGCTTGTTAGTATAGACAAGTGGGGTTGTTTGTTTGTTCGTGGTTTTTTTGAGACAGAGTCTCACTCTGTTACCCAGGTTGGAGTGCAGAGGTGCAATCTCGGCTCACTGCAACCTCCACATCCCAGGTGCAAACGATTCTTGTGCCTCAGTCTCCCTAGTAGCTGGGATTACGGGTGCATGCCACCACATCCAGTTAATTTTTTTTTCTTTTTTGTTTTGTTTTGTTTTCTTTTCTTTTTTTTTTTTTTTTTTTAGACGGAGTCTCGCTCTGTCGCCCAGGCTGGAGTGTAGTGGTGCGATCTCGGCTCGCTGCAAGCTCTGCCTCCCAGGTTCACACCATTCTCCTGCCTCAGCCTCCCGAGTAGCTGGGACAGGTGCCCACCACCACGCCTGGCTAATTTTGTTATTGTATTTTTAGTAGAAACAAGTTTTCACCATGTTGGTCAGGCTGGTCTTGAACTCCTGGCCTCAAGCGATCTGCCCACCTCAGTCTCCCAAAGTGCTGGGATTACAGGCACAAGTCACCACACCCTGGTCTGACAAGTGTTCTTTTTCATATTAAGAAAATATTCTTTGCACTATAGCACTTACAATTTTTTTTATTATTATTATACTTTAAGCTCTAGGGTACATGTGCACAATGTGCAGGTTTGTTACATATGTATACATGTGCCATGTTGGTGTGCTGCACCCATTAACTCGTCATTTACATTAGGTATATCTCCTAATGCTATCCTTCCCACTTCCCCCCTCCCCACAATAGGCCCAGGTGTGTGATGTTCCCCTTCCTGTGCTTTAAAGTTCATATGGAACCAAAAAAGACTCCGCATTGCCAAGACAATCCTAAACCAAAAGAACAAAGCTGGAGGCATCACGCTACCTGACTTCAAACTATACTACAAGGCTACAGTAACCAAAACAGCATGGTACTGGTACCAAAACGGAGATCTAGACCAATGGAACAGAAGAGAGCCCTCAGAAATAATACCACACATATACAGCCATATGATCTTTGACAAACCTGACAAAAACAAGAAATGGGGAAAGGATTCCCTATTTAATAAATGGTGCTGGGAAAATTGGCTAGCCATAAGTAGAAAGCTGAAACTGGATCCTTTCCTTACTCCTTATATGAAAATTAATTCATGATGGATTAGAGACTTAAATGTTAGACCTAAAACCATAAAAATCCTAGAAGAAAACCTAGGTAATACCATTCAGGACATAGGCATGGGCAAGGACTTCATGTCTAAAACACCAAAAGCAACGGCAACAAAAGCCAAAATTGACAAATGGGATCTAATTAAACTAAAGAGCTTCTGCACAGCAAAAGAAACTACCATCAGAGTGAACAGGCAACCTACAGAATGGGAGAAAATTTTTGCAATCTACTCATCTGACAAAGGGCTAATATCCAGAACCTACAAAGAACTCAAACAAATTTACGAGAAAAAACAAACCCCATCAAAAAGTGGGTAAAGGATATGAACAGACACTTCTCAAAAGAAGACATTCATACAGCCAACAGACACATGAAAAAATGCTCATCATCACTCACCATCAGAGAAATGCAAATCAAAACCACAATGAGATATCATCTCACACCAGTTAGAATGGCAGTCATTAAAAACTCAGGAAACAACAGGTGCTGGAGAGGATGTGGAGAAATAGGAACACTTTTACATTGTTGGTGGGACTGTAAACTAGTTCAACCATTGTGGAAAACAGTGTGGCGATTCCTCAAGGATCTAGAACTAGAAATACCATTTGACCCAACCATCCCATTACTGGGTATATACCCAAAGGATTAAAAGTCATGCTGCTATAAAGACACACGCACATGTATGTTTATCGCGGCACTATTCACAATAGCAAAGACTTGGAATCAACCCAAATGTCCATCAGTGACAGACTGGATTAAGAAAATGTGGCACATATACACCATGGAATACTATGCAGCCATAAAAAAGGATGGGTTCGTGTCCTTTGTAGGGACATGGATGCAGCTGGAAACCATCATTCTCAGCAAACTATCTCAAGGACAGAAAACCAAACACCGCATGTTCTCACTCATAGGTGGGAATTGAACAATGAGATCACTTGAGCATTTACAATTTTTAGCCATTTCTGATTTTAAAACATCTTTCTAAAATTTGTTGCTTGGCTTCTGTCTTCTTTAAACAGATTTAGAACATAATTTACATTGAAGATTCAGAATCATTGATTGTACAACTTTTACTGTAATGTTTCCAGACACATGGAACACTCCCACCTTTATTAATCCATCCCCCAACACTATGTTTTTTGAAATTGAGTTTCTGCGCTTATATGTCTTTTCTATGCTACTAGGCTGTCATGTCTTGCTAATGTCAAAGTATCTGCTTATTCCTCTACCTTCTAAATTTTTGTATAAATTAAACATTCATATAAATTAGAACATTCTACTCATTAAAGTTATGTATAAAGTGAGAATAAGCTCTGAGAAAGCAATTTCTATATGAGTAAGATTAAAGTCTTATTATATGGTAAACCTTGGGTGATTTTACCTGTTCACTAAACTTTTTCTTTTGTTCAGTGGTTGTCAGCTCTGTTCTGGAGAGGAGAGGATTCCAAGTACTGAAGCATTAGGCAGGAAAGTAAACATAATCATGCTTTCAGAAGTTCAACAACAGAAAGGGAGTAAACCAGACAGTAAAATAGAAGATTAAATTAACCTCAACACCTCATTCCACTATAATTCAATTGGCTTTCTATAAACTTAATAGAAGTTTTCATCCTAATATCTGATGAAATTATTGGTGTTGATGTCTTAACTACCCTGGAAAGGACATGGAAAGGGAAAAATAAATAACCTCTCAGGGCAAGTAAATATTTGTGATATATGTTCCACATATTAAAGTACTGATACTACATGTGGCATGAGGCTCTGTGGTCGGAGCCCTAGGGGTTAATCCTGCAAAAAAATCAAATGTGCACATAAGTAATTATATTAAAAGTCAGCACATGTGTGAGGGTTAGGGCTGTGATTTTTCAAGTCCAAATAAACACATTTACTGAGTTTAGGCAGAAGTACAAGAGAGGGGAAATTGGCACCCCTGTCATGTGTAGTGAGAAGAAAGGCCACGGAAATATGTCTGTGCATGTGTGGATGGATGCCTGGGGTCATCGTGCCCCCCTTTCCTGGGCTCTCCATGCTGAAGCTGGCCCCAGGCACTGTTCAGTTCCAGATCTGGCTTGTTTTCCTGGCACCTGGAAAATTCCACACACACCCACACTCCCATAAACCTGTCTTTCTTTTGCTACCAAATGGCCTACAAACATTTACTTTAAATAAGTATACATATTTTTATAAAAGTGAGCTTATTCTAAAGTAGTATACGCACATGGTTTAAAAAAATCAAACAGTAAAAATACATACGCAACTAACAGTGAGTCTTTTTTTTTTTTTTAACATAGGCCCCAAGACTCCCTTCTTACCTATAACCACCAATTTCTGGTATATCCTTCTAGAGATATCTGCAAATATACAAGCATATATGAACGTATACACATACTCTTTTTATATAGATGATAGTAAGTTATGCAGCTTGTTCTGCACTTTGCTTTTTCCACTTACCTATCTTAGACATGGGTTAATCTGTAACCCAGTGCTCTCAGGTTACTTCCCATGATCCTTGTAAGGAAGATTTGTAAACCACCTGCCAGAGATGTCAATGGAACTCATTCTGCATCCTTCTGTCTGGATCATGGTTCTGCAACTCTGCACAGCTGTCTGGTTATGTTCAGGTCTCCATATAAAGGTCACCCTCGTAGATGAGGCTTCTCCAATCACCTTGTCTGAACACTACCCCCTTCCCTCACTCAGGCACCTGTATGTATCTCAGAACCTGTATGTTTTCTTCATACTATTTAAAGTGGGATCTAACTATTTTATTTGCCAGTTTATTTAGTGGTTCACCATTAATCTCTTCTCATGAAACAGCAGCTCCATGAGGGCCAAGGCTGTGATTGTCTCAGACACTTGTATTCCTGGCACCCTCCACATGCTGCCACATGACAGGTGCTCAGTGTACACTCAGCGAGTAAATAAAGTAACCTTGTGACTTCGCACAGCTCCTTAACCTCCTGAGTGAGGGATAGATGAGGTGATATGACATCACTGGGGTAAAAATTAATCCCAATTTACAGATGGAAAAACAAGTTTGGGGAAGAAGCACAACTAGCCCAAAGCCACAGAGTGGGTCAGGGGTGAGTCAAACTTATAACTCAGACACTGGGACTCCAAAACCCATGCCCCTCCCACCTCCAGGAAATACCAAGTCGTGACAATTGAAGCTCAGCATCCAAAGTGTCAGCTGTTGTTTTCAAATAGGAGCCCAACATGGCAGATATCCATAGATAAAGGGCCAAGACACCCTCATGCTCTTTCCTCCAACTAAGATCTAAAGTTATGTCCCAGGTCACCCCAAGAAGCAGCAAGTCCAGCAAAGGACACACACTATCCCTCTCACATTTTGACAGATGTCAGGGGCCTCAGGCACCAGGGACAATTCACTAATTTCCTCTCACTCTAGCTTGGCCAGCCTTGGGAGAAGAGGGAGGGTGGGGACAGAAGAAGGCACCCTCCATTTCCTGCTCAGCCTACCCACTTCCATCACTCATCATGTTGGCCATGGTGCAGCAATCTCATCGAGTTACTGCACCTCCAGGCACGACTGACCTGCATGCTCCAGCATGTGCACTGTAACTGCAGAGCCATGGCTGGAAGCGGGAGAAGACAGGTGCAGCCCCACATAGAAATCTGCCCTTCCTCCAAGGGACCCAGTTTTCTGGGACCACCTCATTGGCTGGCTCATCTGGAGACACTCTAGGTTAACTGCAGAGTCATCCCTTATGGAGAGAAAAGGACAGTAGCTGCTCACTTCTAACTTGAGCTACACATACTCAAGCACTGATCTCAGGCTGTTGCTGGTCCCGTTCTGACCACCATCATTTGATGAACCTAAAACATGGCAGAACTCGTGCCACTGAGACAGAGGTTAGTGTTCTGCTTAGCTCATGTTCTCTATAGGAAGAAAACCATATGATTTCTCCTCCAAATCAAGACAGTCTTGAGCATAAAAGGGATCAGTCTTAATACTTTTGCCAGGAGTTTGGGCATGAATCAGGATTGTCTGGGCAAACCAGGTGTATGTCACTCTAACTAAGGCAACAAGTGTGCTGGTCCTAACAGCTGTGAACACATCTCTGAGCTTGGACCATTTGTCAAAAGACTCACTCAAGTACATTTCTTCCGCTGCTTTGCATTTATTTAAAAATTCACACACATGTTCACATCTGTATAATATTCTTAAGAACTATGAAAACAAGTATAGTCTCCACGTTAAGAATGAAGACACAGAGGCAGAATAATGTAAGGAGACTTGCCTCAGATCCCACAGAAGTTAGTGGCAGAAGTGGAACTACAACTGAAATCTCCTGACTTCAGCCCCATAAATAAGCCAATTCTACCTCCTACTTCAACTGTTGGTGAGTGCTGATTTACATACCTACCAAAGTAAAAAATGGGCCCCTGTTGAATTCACCAAGATGAACTTCCACTAGGAACTAACAAATCACTATTTGCTAAGAAATCCTGAGCTAAAGAAATTTCTCTCTTTTTCCCTAATATAATTTCTAGCGGGCTTAACTTATTTCATATAGAAGCAGGAAAACATATACACTCAGAGATATGTGCATGCTCTTCTTGTAAAGGCAATCACCAACAGAACATGCACCCTACACTTTTCTGATTGAAGCACATCTCATTCTAGAGTGAAGTTTGGGAGGATCTCTCCTCCTAGAGGTAAGAATCAGGACTGTCTTCCTCACTGTTATACCTCACCTCTTAACACAGCATCTGACACAAGCAGGTGCTGAAATTCCATGAGTAGGTAGATGAAGGATGAATGCGTGCACACATGGATAGATGTATGCATGGGCACATGCATGTACGCATGGAAATGAGTTGGTCTCCTTTGATTGGAGATCAGCTGTATTTACAGATCTATTTGGAACTTGATAAGTAGGTCATCATTAAATTCAACCTTTGATGTCCGCAATTTTCGCTATTGATAATTCAAGGGCAGCAGTGAAAGAACATATGGGAAGGAAACGGGCTGGAGAAGCTTCTAACCCAAACCAGTAAATACGGTGAATTCAGAAACCTGTGCTTCTCAGAGGCCGCGCCTTTGGAAGGGCAGCCATGGGGCATGAGAAGGAAGAGGAAATGTGTTAACTCAGTGGACACTAAGAAGTCCTGGGGCCTAGGCCAAGTCCCCTGGGTAAGAGTTCTTGAGGGTCAGATGAGTCCAGGAGCAGTCAAAGCAGGACACATGGTAAAGAAGGGGAGAACGCAGGGAACAGAAGAGAATTACAGGTTTTGCCAGCAAGGAATTCTAATTCATTGCCATGGTGGTAATTTTAGACATTTTATCGTTCCTCTTAACTATAAAAGCAAATCAAATACATGTTCAAAGCAGCTTCACTGGGCCTGGAAAACCTCTTATTTATGGTTGGGGAGATTTGTTCAGA
Organism: Macaca thibetana thibetana; assembly: GCF_024542745.1. Lineage (NCBI taxonomy): Eukaryota > Metazoa > Chordata > Mammalia > Primates > Cercopithecidae > Macaca > Macaca thibetana. The sequence goes on from NC_065583.1 coordinate 46,056,759, forward strand.
GACCACAGATACAAAGACACCTCAAGTAGTGATGCTATTTTTCCAAGGATCTCTCTTGCTGGCAAGTTTCACTAGCCCTGGAAGAAAGCACAGTGCCAGAGATGACAATGAATCCTGGGTATTTCAGAGACAAAAGAGCTGGGGGCTAGTTCAGGGTCTGCCACTCATTAGACAGGGACCTGTAGCCAAGCCACTTACCTTCTCCAGTCTTGGTTTCTCACCTGTGAAACAGACCCAACAATGCTGCTGGCTTACAGGGCTGCAGCAAGGATGAAAAGAGGCTGCCATAGATACGGCACAGTGACCTTGTGACCTGGTGGTGTTCTGCAGATGGATAGTGGAGTTATTTGTCCACTTAGAGGATTAAAAATGTGATATAATTTATCAGCAGATCAATGCTTCTCAAATATTTAAAATAAAATGTTGAAAAAGTCAGATTTTTCAACTATTATCATTTCTGGGGTCTCAAATTAACTTCAAGTTTGACCCAAGTTAACATATTCCCCTATCTTGTCAAGATAGCCTTACAACCCAGACCACCTCCCTGACAATGCAGACATTTTATGTGGAAGAAAAAGGTAAGCCTGAAAGAGCAGGAGCCAGTCCAAATAACTGGGTCTCTGTCCAGCAGCAGGCCCAGGCCTGATTTAGTTTCATGTCAATGCAAATCCAGTCTCAGGATTTTTTAGCCAGTTCACCTTTGCTGAAAGGCCAGATTATTTTTCTTTCCCCTAGGGCTGAAATAGTTCTCCTAGTCCTCTGTAGTGGCATTGCTTAGGAAAGAATCTAGCCCATTTGTGGTATTCAAATATGCATTTCTTGAGCTGAATATTAAATTGGAAAATAATAGGTAACATGTAAAAGGCTGGCTTCAACCAGCAAGCTTCTCTTTGACAATACCTTTCCAAGCCAGAAGTCCATCTCCCCAAAAACTTGTAATTTCTATGACACCACAGATATTTCTCTGCTCATGTCTGGTACTGTGATAAATAAACATTTTCCCGGGATCCAAGACAGTGCAGAAATATTTCACCCAGTCAGAGACTTTACAATGGTACTAAACTTAGGACAATCTCCAAGTTCACTACCACTTCCAAAGATACATGTTTCAGAATGGCTAAACTCCCAGCAAGAAAGTCAGGCAGTGGTAGAGGTAGTGAAGAAGATGTTAAATGTTCTCATTTCTGAAAAACGAGTACCTAAGGTAAACTAAATCAAGAGTGTCCACTGTTTCTATGGATACCTGCAGCATTTCTGCAGGAGCTGGAGACAACCCAGGAGAAATGAGACCCTGGAAAAGGTAGTCCACACCCAGAGGTTCTCCCCAGGCATCCTCACTGTGGACGAGGCAGTCAAATAGGCATGACACAAACCCTGCCGACCACATCCTCACACTCAGAAGATGCAAAGCCTTTGGATGTTTCCAGACAGGACCTCCCAGCCTTTCAGAGGAATACAGTACTCATCATTTAGAACCAATCTCATAACAGGAATAGGGGTTGGAGGCCGGCATGAAAAAGAAGTTTTTGTTTTGTATTTTTAAAATTATAAGGTAATTCTTGCTCCTTGTAGAAAATAAAGAATGTTATAAAGAAATAAAAATTATCCAAAATTCCATAACATAGATAGCCATTATTAAAAATTGTATAAATGCATACATATAAAGAAAATTAGAAGCATAATGTATATAGTTTTGCAGCTCACAGTTTATACCCAAAATTACTTAAAAGCATTTTTCAATGACATTCAATGTTTATATTTCATGAACACCCACATAGCACTTACTCTGCACCAGAAACTGTTTTAAGTGCTTCATAAGCACATAACTCCCCACAGCAGGCCTATGAGATGAGCGTTACTATTACCCACTTACAGGTGGAAAACTGAGGGACCACAGAGCAAGCAAGTAGCAGAGCCGGAGCTCACGCCTGGCTGTCTGACCCCAAAGACCATGCTCTTGACCACCATGCTGGGCTGCTGCTGTGGACTGTGGACACCTGACCTTTTATGACTCTGTAATATTCTAGTTTGGTCTCCTGTGATTGAGGCAATGCTGAATTTAAGACCTCAAAGTCCCCTCTAGTCAAAGTCCCTCTAGCTCTCTGAGTTGCTCTTGTAAAATTGTAGGAAAAAAGTTCTTCCCAAACATTAGTTATCTCAACTGTTAACTACAAGGTTGGGGTGGGACCCACTGAAACAGACTATTCATAGGGAACCAGAGGCAAAAATTGCCAAAGAAATACCCATCAAAAGAGCAAGGAGCCATTGGCTACAGGTGTTCTGACCCCTGGCCTCCCCATCCCTCAGTGCCCCAGGACTGGTCAGTTCTCCACTTACTCGCTCAGGAAAGGCTCAATTTATCTGCACTTAATTTCTCATTAATAAAATGGGGCATTTATACCTGCCTGACAGGATGTCTGTAAGGATTAAGGAGACAGAGAGATGCCTATCAAGCACCTGGCCCAGGTGGCCCAGGGCTGAGTAAAGTACAGACTGCTTTTTGTTGGTTTTTGTTTTTCATTTACTTGTTCATGCAGTTAATTATCTAACTGTGCCTCATCCATAAGGATGGAAAGGACAGAGTCTGGAGTCAGACAGGCTGGGGTTGACATGAGCTTTCTTAAAGCTTGCTAAATCTGTTTTCTCATCTGCACAGAGGGCATAATAATGGAACCCACCACGCAGGGTTACTGTGAGGATTAAATGAGACAATTCATGTCAAAGAACTTAGCACCCAGCAAGGGCTCAATAAGTCAAGGCTGTTTTATTTCTTTGCTCATTTTCCACACCGTCTGCTTTCCCCTGTACTCATGTCACTGGCCTGGGAAGGGGGCAGGGGAAATACCAACAAGGCCTGATCCTGGTAGAGGTTAGAGACCTCATTCCCCTCCACTTCCCCCTCCCACTTCACAGTGGAGGTGACAGAAGGTGCCCAATCATGGTCACAGAGCCTTGTAGGGACAGTGAGGCCTCTTCCAGCACTCCAGAGAACCATGACCATGTCATTGCTAAAGGAGCACCTTCTCCTTTCAACAAGTAAGTCTGGGGAGCTGTGTCCTGCCCCCAAGGCTGAAACGCCCTGTTTCTGAACCCCCTTCCTTGGGCTCTAAGTGAGGCAGGCAGGAAGCTGGCTGTCACCACCAAGCCTGCATTTGAGGAGGTCAGGCTCCCCAGGGCTCTGAGCTGGCTCGCACCGCCCCCCCCACCAGACACAGGGAGGGGCCGTCAGAGGGATGTGACCAGAGGCAGGGCTGGGCCTGCTGGGAGGCCTGTCCTGCCTCATCAGGATTTCTACTCAGCCCTCCGGCTGAACGGGAGGAATGGGACACTCCTCAAAGCCAGCATGGTAATTGCAGGAGGCATTAAGCTTAATTAGGCTAATCATCTGCCTGAAGTCATTTACCTTCAACCTCTTGAAAGCGCCTTCAGAAAGCAATCCCACTGCAGCTGTGAGGCTGCAGGGTGCAGGTGCAAGGTTTGGGAGCTAGTGTCTGGAATTCCTAAGAGGACTCCGGCACGGCCTCAGGAGCCTAGAGGGACAGAAGGAACCAGAAATATGTATGACTGAAAACAGGCAAAAAGGGGAAATTCTGGAACATTAGTCTCAAGCCAGGATGTGGGCCTGGGCTGGAGGTCTGGGAGTGACTTTTCTGTTTTCCCTCTGAGCCTGTTTGATTTAGTCAGGGGAGACCCCACCAAGGGAACCCATTTGTGCACAGGTTCCCCCAGGTTTCTTCAGGTTCCCACAGGTGTGCACTCTTCAGCTGTTTCAGTCTCTATAGCCATGGCCTGCTGGTGTGAGAGCTGAATGGACTGACAGTGAGGTGCAAGTTTGTGTAACTGACCAACAGACGGACAGACATATATCCATCTGGTGGAATGCCTCTCTACTCAGAAAACAGCACGCAAGGACTGACGGCTACAGAGCCCTTGGTGGCAATGCTTTGTAATAAGAAAATAAATACACAAATATTCTACTTAGTAACTAAACCTACTTAGTTACTAGAACCCCTAACCCCATAACTCAAAAGCTCCAGGGAGTAGAGAGAACTAAACCATTGTACATAAGCCCGTTTATGGGGACTAGGGCAGGGGAGGCAGCCACCTGGAAGCCAGGTCCATCCCATGTCTACAGAAGTCCACTCACCTGTGGCAAAGTCTCACTGAATTGATGTGGAATCTCTTGGTGGGTGGGGGGGTGTTGTAAATGGTTTGGGGAAAGTACATTGGTGAACACATTTGTGAGGGAAATGTTTGGACTCACTGAGTGTTCTCAATTCCTTTAGCAGCACATACGAGCATATAGGAATCCAAACACAAGTTATCCTGTTTTGTTCATCAGAGCTGATTCTCACCATGTTAGAGGCTCACTGTATTGGCTGTGGGCCCTGGCTCTGTACACATTATTTACAAAAAATTAAGAGATAGGAAGTTTCTGGATCAATGTCTAGCGTGTGCCAGAGACAGGTGCACTAATCCTCTCTGAGTTCCTGCTAAGTGGCAGGCACTGTACAAGTGATTAACATTGAAGTTATTCCTCACTATAAACCTGTGCAGTAGACATTGTTAACCATGTTTTATTAAAAGAAGAAACCAACGCCCAGAAACATTAAATGACCACCCAGGGTCACTGAGCAAGGGAGCACACTGCTGGATTCAAACTCTAGTCTTCTGACATCAAAGCTTACACACATGACCTCCCCAGGAATTCAAGAATACAGTTTCTTTTGGCTCAGCCAGGCCTTCACTTTGGCAGCTGTTGGGAGATGAATAGATCAGAGAGGGCAGAGGCTGAGGGCAAGAAGTCCAGATGAGCAGCTCACTGTCCCTGCAGTCCAGTAGGAGATGGCCAGGGAAGCAACGGAGTGGGACCCACCAGAGAAAGCTGTAAGGAAGTTCAAAGCTTGGGGAGGAAAGGGAGTTTCTTCAAATACTGTATGACCCATGGATTCCTGTCAAGATGGAGAGAGGGGAGAGCCACACTTTCTCCTAGGAGTTGTAGACAAGGCGAAGACAAATTCTCCAAGTACACACGAGCTACTCAAGGATACAAGAACATTTGCCTGGAGGGTTCCCAGAGATGTCCAGGAAGGTGAGAATTAAGGAAAGGCTAGATTCCTCAGGATGGCAACAGGAGGTTCTGTGGGAAGAGCCAGCCCTCAGCAGTGGCAATCTCTCACATGTGCACAAAACAGTATGCAAAGTGTTCTTACATGACCCCCACCAGAGAGCTGCAAGGACAGGAGGTAGGCAGCGGTTAGTATCACAAATGAACATGTTGGTGTCAAGAGCTATTAAATGACTTACTTGTCCCATGGATGGAGTGGCCTCACGGATGGGGTGACCTCAGCAGTCAGAACTTCCCTAGTCACTTCCTCCCCCCAGTGGTCAGCTCTTCACTCTCCAGTGTCTTCTATGGTTGGTTTTTTGCCTTCCCACTTATGTGACCAACTCTGTGAAGCTGGGGAAGGATTAATTTGTTCATTCACCCATTTAGTCAGTCAATCAGTTGAAAAACACTGGCCAGGCACAGTGGCTCACACCTGTAATCCCAGCACTTTGGGAGGCCAAGGCGAGCGTATCACGAGATCAGGAGTTAGAGACCAGCCTGGAAAGCATGGTGAAACCCTGTCTCTACTAAAAATACAAAAAAAATAACCAGGCATGGTGGCACGTGCCTGTAGTCCCAGCTGCTCAGGAGGCTGAGGCAGGAGAATTGCTTGAACCCAGCAGGTGGAGGTCGCAGTGAGTTGAGATCGCGCCACTGCACTCCAGCCTGGGTGACAGAGTGAGACTCCATCTGGAAAAAAAAAAAAAAAAAGAAAGAAAGAAAAGAAAGAAAAACACTTGAGCACCTATGTGGCAGGCACTGTGTTTGGTGCTGATGACACAATAGTGAAAAATAAATGCAGTCCCTGAAGGAGGAGGCATTTCAAGCAGGAGGAACAAAGATACAGAAGTGAAGACTACAAAAGGGCAGGAGCCCGAGGAAGGTTAGTCAGGGAGACGGCATGGGCACAATTCTGTGCAGAACAGAAGAGGTGTTCCCTGTCAACTCAGTCATTCAGTAGAAAAGTCCAGCTGGGTCCCAGGGTACACTCCCTCAAAGGACTCCAGCACTGCAGTCCCTGACTTGTGAAACCTCAAAATCCACAAACCTTGGGGCTTGGGCAGTGAGCAGCCGAGACTGTAGGGATGAGGGCCCTGCCCACAGGGAGCAAGAGAACCACATTATTCATCTGCTCTCCAAGTTGTTCCTTTGGAACGTCTCATCCATCAGCATCAGAGCCTTGAAGGCACTTAGAAGTGCCTCCATCTACCTCATTACTTTAACCTACTTTTAATCAATCAAAAACCACACCCAAAGACACAGTTCCCAGCATGAAAAGCTGTAATGAGGCCAGCAGAAGTATCCTTGACAACTCAAACACAGCAAAAGTGATGAGTGAGATATTGAGCCCCAAGGGGATTGGCCAAGGGAGGGAGGAGTATGTAGAAATACAAATGTTTCTTTCTTTCTTCTTAGATATGTTATGGCAGGAAGAGACAGGAATAGACTCCTCTTCCCAAGGTCATTGCCATGTGCTGACGTCCCCCAAATTTTTAAAGTTCTACAAGGCTCCTGGGGAGGCAGTCCCATCCTGGGCAAGCCTGGGAGTGCTGGAGGCCAGAACTGAGGCTGCTCCTCCTGCATGCCAGCTCCTTACACAGGATCAGGCCAAAGGTGGCACCAAGAAACACTGGCTGGATAAAATGAACAAGAGAAGGAAGGAAGGAAATAAGGGAGGGAGGGAGGAGGAATAAGCAACTTCTTGTGCTGGTCTGGTCAGGAGTGCATGCAGAAGAAACATGCAGCTGGAGTGGCCATTCACACAGCCAGTGCTGTCTGGGCCTCACAAGTCCCAGCCTCGGTTTCCCCAGCAGCCCACTCCTACTTCCAGTTGTTCTAGAAGTGCCCCAGCGATTGATAAAGGGCTGGGCTACCTGCAGATCCCAACACGACATAGTAGTCCCCAACCTGTGCATGGCCAAGGAAGAAGAGAAAGGGGAACAATGGGTGACCTGATTACAGCAAACCCCCAAAGACTGCCTATCAGAATCTGACAGGAGTGGGGCACTCCAATATCCACGAGCTCAAAGGATGCCAGCCCAGACAGCCTGGGAGGGATGTGTACAGCCACAGAATCAGACAGTGGTTCCCAAAATGAGAAGCGAGCATGACCATCCAGGTGAGCATAAGCTCGGAAGCTGGGAGGCCAGGGAGAAGGCCGCCATGCTGTCCATCTCCAAGAGTGTGATGAAGACTTGACAGGGCTGTGGCAATGAGCTAAGGGATGAGCTGGTATTTAGAAATGAAGACAAAATGCTAAGTCCTCAAACCGACTGAATGAACCACACTCTTGGCCAAGATGACCCCAGAGAAGCCTTAAAATAGTGAGTTCCTGGCCATGACAAAAAGGGAGGTCAGACACACTTCGTTATATCCCCTCCTTCACTCACCGCCATTAGACTTTCTTTCCTAAGAGTTAAACAGAATCCAGCCCAGCTGTACTCCTCTCTACTTTTGCTGTTTTGACACAGCAACTGAGCAGCATTCCTTCCAGATAAGAGACCACCGACCACAGACTGGTTCTGGCTGGTTTACAGAGGCTGCACACAGGAAGACTCTGTGTCCTCCATTTCACTTTATGATGTACAGAGCTTAATTTTAATGCATTTAAATGTTAATACTCCACCCCAAAGTGAACATGGGATGTATACAACATGCATGTTTGCTTACTACACATGTGTGTGTCCCTCTTTATGAATATTCATAATTCCTCCTATAACCTGTTGAATATGTATATACACTTAGCTGACCTGTTCAGCATAAATTCCTGCCTCACTCTTTTCTTCTTTGAAGTGCCTGCTTTCAGCTTCGGCCACAGGCTATGCTTCCCAGTCTGCAGGGTAGCCAGCCTGCAGGCTGCAACCCTTTATAAGGAATGAAACTTTCCTTTTCAAATTGATGAACCTCATGATTCTTCAGTTAACAGTATGCCATTGTGGAAGATATACAAAGTTTGATGAGTGGTTGGCTGAGCGTGTTGGTAATGAAGGAAAACAAGTCAGAGTGGTCCAAGTTCCTGGCACAGGCAATATGGTGGAGGGAGAAATGACGATGCTGTTAAATGAGACGATGCAACAGGAAGAACCACAGGGCAAGGGAAGCCCCTAAAGCAGAAGGAAATCCTTAACATTGTTTTATATGGGACAACCAAATTTGTGAGGCCTCCTGAAGCCAGGCTGCCTAGGAAAGCCAATATAACAATAACAATGACAATAATTATGTCACTTTCTTTTATCACTTGCAGTCATCCTAATGGGTAACACTTTGCATTGAATTCTTTTGGTCTGGTTCTTTCCATCTCCATTCTACTCTCCTAGTTGGGGACTCTGTTTTGTTTGGTTTGGGGTTTTTTTTTGTTTGTTTTTTTGGTTTTTTTTGAGACAGAGTCTTGCTCTGTCACCCAGGCTGAAGTGCAGTAGCACAATCTTGGCTCACTGCAACCTCTGCCTCCTGGGTTCAAGTGATTCTCCTGTCTCAGCCTCCAGACTAGCTGGGACTACAGGCGTGCACCACCATGCCCAGCTAATTTTTGTATTTTTAGTAAAGACAAGGTTTCACCATGTTGATCAGGCTGGTCTCAAATTCCTGACCTCAGGTAATCCACCCACCTCTGCCTCCTAAAGTGCTGGGATTACAGGCATGAGCCATTGCACCCAGCTTGGTGGGGACTTGGGAAAGCTAAACACATTTCCCAGACTCCCAGACTCTTTTGCAGCTAAAGTTTAGATGTGAACTAGGTGCCACCAATTGGGTGCACTCACACCAGATTTAAGAAGCAGAAGTGAGATAGAGGCCATCCTTGCATCTCCTTTGATTGTTTCTATCGGCAAGCAGGGTCCTTTGCAGCTGGTTCCAGTGTCCATTCTGCAGCGTCCTGGTGGAACTGCAACAGCAAGTGCAGTCTTGATTCCAGTTTTCTGGTACCTGGATCCCAACTGCAAGAATGAGTCCTGAGCTCTTAATTCCAGTGTCAGAGGCAGGTTGGAGGCCGGTAGCCCTACTCTGGAGGGTGACTTCTGAATTGTCCCACTGAGGGAGGCCCATCAGTGGCCACCCTGTCAGCCTTTCCCATGATTTTGTAGTACTTCATTCCCTGTATCCAATCCCTTCTTGTTCAGATCTGCAACTTGGTTTTCATTTCCTGCACTGAATCTAGTCTGAGATAGAGATATAGACATGTGCCTGGCACTACTCTATGAGCTGTAAATATTAATACATTAACTCATTTAATCCTCAAAGCAACTTATAAGTTTAAGTATGACCTTGAGCAAGTCACCGACTCTCTGTCTGGGGTTAACAGCTCTGCCTGATGTGCTAGGCACTATGCTGGAGCTTTTACATGCATTATCTCCTCACAACCTACTACTGGCTCTTTTTTCAAAGGACAGCTGAGTCATAGAGGTGCTTACTTAGCATCTCTCACCCAAGGTCACACAGCTAGTCAGTGGCAGAGCTGGGTTTCAGCCCACTGCCAAGTGCACCCCCAGTCATCATGCTACACCACATTAAAGCAGAACTGTCTCCCAAAGGCTGTCCGGTGGTCATTTGGAGGCTACCAAAATGATAGTGCAATCAGTATGGAGGGAGCACTCAAGAAGGTCAATCTAATGAAAACTGGGGCATGAAGCTCCGCTTGCTCAGGAGTTTACACAGGATAAGAAAATTCCTTGTCCAAATTCAAGAGTGGAGGGGGTGGTAAATGGAGATTGCAGGCAAGAAGGGTCTGACAACCACTCGCTCCTCAGCAGCCCCACAGACAACTGAGCACCTCTGCTTATATCAGTGCCTACGTCTTCTGGCTCAGTGAGTCAGGAAAGAGATCATTCAGACAATGGAAGTAAAGAGAAGACAGTCAAGATACATCTGACTTTGAGGACTACAGAGGCTAAATCCTTGGTCTTGACAGGTATGGGGACACGGTTTTGCTGTTAAGTCCTTGCTAATCCTTTTCCTTCCCCAGAGATTTTTCCTTGGCCCGTGAGTGAAGTCACATGTCTCTGTGCATAAGTTCAACAACCATAATTTGCAGGGAGTTAATTATCTTCATACTTTGATCTGGTGGAGTTTCATCTCTATGGTTACTAGTTGAGTATAAACAATTATCACTTGTCTCTTTTACATAAAATATTCTCAACAAACACCCCTAGGGCTCCAATCATGGAAATAAAATACACAGGATGTTCACAGAATCTTTTAAATTTTTTGTATGTCTATACAGACAAAAATAGATAAAATTGGGTAACTATTTGGCTATCAATAATAATTCACGAATTGTGCAGACTTGCTTTTTCAGTCCTAGCCTCAGATCTCCTAAGTGAGGCAGTTCTGGCAAGGGTAAGGGGTTGGCTGAGTGACAGGTGGAGATGCCCAGAAAACAGTGTCCAGCACCTGACGATGTCCACTCTGGGAGGACTGGTGCCCAAAAGGACCAAGACGATCATTTAGTCATCGTGCTTGTGATTGTGCCTGCTAGGGGCCCTATACTGATGCGTGTGTGAATAGATGCAAGCTGGGTTGAATGAATGAATGATGATAAAGAAAGTTAACAGGTATGGAGCTTGTACTATGTGCCAGTCACTGTCATGGGCTTTACAAGTATTTCTTCATGTAATCTTGACAATATCACTATGAGATGCATATAATAATAATTACATTTAATTTACAAATGAAGAAATGGAGTCTCAGAGCAGTCACACATCTAAGAAACAGAGCTAGGATGTATGCCCAAGCCCATCTCAGTTCAAAGCCCCCGCTCTCTTTGCCCCCTCCTTTCTGCCACCACACAACAGTCCCACAAACATGAATGTTTTGTCTACCCAGCAAAACTCTGAAGTTTTCAAGGTGACAGACATGACAGCTTTTCTAACTTGCCAAGGGGGAGTTCCCTGGATAGGTGAGCCTATGTCCATGGTGAGTGGTATCTGTCCATTGGAAGCTCTATGTTCCTGGTTGGCAGTGCCTGTCCATCAATAAACTTCCAATCCAGTGTGGGGCCCTTGGCAGCTCTGACCTCCTAGAGCCCATGAGGTTGGGTGGAATCAACATGTCCCACAACTCCAGGGACATACAATGGGGATGGCAATGCCCAAGGATTTAGGCAAGCAACCCCATAGCCCTGCCCATAAAATCTTGTCTCCAAACAGAGCAAGTGGCAAGGGCTGCATGAGAGTGGAGCAGGGTAAGGGGGGGGGGCTTCACCGGAATTACACTGCCTAAAACTGGAGGGCTGCACCTGCCTCCACCAGGGACTGTTTGGAAATGAGGCCTGAGACAGTGCCCTAGGCCAAGCCTCAGATCCAAGCAGGCCTAGCCCCAGATCAATGAGGCTGAAGCCTGCTTCCCTGGACTAGGAGTTGAGAGACCAAAGTTCTGGTTCCATCTTAAAACTGAATTTCCAACACCCTTTCCCTCACTGCACTTCAGTTTCTTTGTCTGTGAAACGTGCATCATGATCATTGGGCCTCCTGCCTAACAGGAAGACAAAAAGGCTTACCTGAGCCCATGTGTGAAGGGGCTCTTCATGCTGTCAAGTGCTATGCATAGGAGGGATCTGGGCACCCTCCAAGCAGTAATGCTGCAAGAGCAGCTGAGGTGTGGCCAGGTTTTGTATTCACCCACTCCCTTTCACTGACCCCTTTGGCAACAATGACATCCTTGCTGTCCACTGCTCTGCTTTTGCTCTTCCCCTTGGGAGCCAACCAAGAGGAAGAACAGTTGGGGTTAGGTTTAGTTCAACCATGATCCCCCACACACAGTCCAGACCCCTCCCACATGCCAGGGACCAGGGTAAGTCTCATGCAGTCTTCACAGTCATCCTATGAGGGTATTGACCTGGCTCCATTTTACAAGTTAGGAAACTGAGATCAAGTGCCAGAAGTCACACAGCTAGACAGTGAGACAGCAGGATTTGGAGCTAGTGTTCTGTGGCGCCAAAGTCCTAGATTTCCCACCACGTCACACAGTCTCTTCCTGTATTCTAGGTTGTAATGGGACTTGGGGGTCAGGGATGTGTCAGGTTTCACCAAGCCTCTGGTTCTACCTAAGTATCCCCAACTGAAGCCACTTTCTCCCAAGGGAAATTTAAATAAAGAGCAGTTCTGTAACCAAACAGATGTCTATCCCAGCAAACACCAAAGCTTTAAAAGAGCTGATTTTTACACTCAGGTCCTCAGAATTTGAAGATGAAGTCATTGTGGCAGCCCTCTGACTCCTTGACCACTAAAGTCACAGTGTTTGAGAGTTCCTCTTTCACTCTTGACTAAGCCTTGTGTTCTTACCTAGGGCGATCCCTCAGGGGACTGTTCATTCATTCTGTAACTATTTAGCAAGCCCCTGCTGTGTATCAGACACTGTGCCAGGTAAACAAGACGATGCAGTTCCTGTGGTCACAAAGCATTCAGTCCCATCCAGCCAGTGACCAGGGGGACTGGTCCCAGAAGTTAGCAAGCCTTGACTGCAAATTTCCCCCAGCTATGATTCCACAAAGAACAATAACATCCCCATTGACTCTTCCTCCCGTTTCAGATTGTTTGTCATTTAGTTTGTTAATTACAACTGACACTATGATCAGACTTCAAAAGTCCATCAATTACATCTCCAAGATCCATAATCTAAGTACAAGATCTAATAAAAGGATATCCGGAGTAGGGACTACTCCTCAAAGCCCTGGATGTCAGGTTCTCACAGAAATGGACTGCTGCAATTGTTTTAGCTTATCAGTCAGTCCCTGAAGGCACTGTCGTCCATCTGCCTCCTGGGAGAAACCCTTGGAACTTTGTCTATGGTGCTGGAAACCACAGATGCAGCTTAATCAACTTCAAATGCTACTTAATTAAATGGAATCGCTTCCCAGATCCATCAAGCCCCCTTTTTATCTCCTATTCTGATTGGATCTGCCAGAGGCTAGAAACACTAAATACCCATTGAGTGTTGACCTCAGGTTAAGACACATGCATTGTGCCTGTGGCTGGCTGTGGGTCACAGCACAGGAAATCAGCTGTAGGTGAGCCTCTGCAGGAACAAGAAGCCTATACTCAGCATCTTCCTGAGGCCCTGCCATGCACATAGCCCGAGAGATTGCAAGATCAAGAAGCCCTGGCTTCTGACCTCAGGAGTGGAGAACACTGAGGACTCCATCAGCCGTGACTAGAAATGAGGGACTGGTCAATCAGAAAGGACAAGTGCGGGGGGAACAAGGCAATACAACCTTGAGATCCTGGACAGTGTGCTCTGAGCCCTCAGACCTGAGCCCTCACTATTCAACAGGAGTCAGGAAACCGGGAGCCTGGGTCCTGCTGAGCTCTGGTGGGGAGTTTCCCCTGACAGGTGCTAGAGCTCCAGGAGCTTGAGTGGTGGTTCAGGGCAGCCAATGATATTCATATAAGTTATAGAATGTTCATACCAAGTGTCTCTCTCTCCCAAGCTCTGCCCTACACTGCACTCTCTTCCTCTCTGGGCCTGAGAGTTCTACCTTAAGGCATTGATGCTTTTGGCAGTTTCAGAGTTTCTGGAAGCCCCAGATGTCTGTTCTTCACTCTCTAGTACCTGCATGGGAACCAGCTCTCCCCAAAGTTCCCAGCAGCCTCACTTTGCCTTTCTGCCTCTCAGGGCCATCTCTAGACCATTTCAGGACACACCTGTGTCCTGTGGTGCTCTCTCTCACTGTCTCTCTCTCTCTCTCTCTCTCTATCTCTCTCTCTATCTCTCTCTCTATCTCTCATTCTCTCTCACACACACACACGCTCACTCCCTCATTCCTGACTTGCCTTCCTCTTCCAGTAAGTCACACCTTGCCACTTTCCTTTTCCAAGAGACTTAACCTTTCATGAGCTATTTCCCCGGGCACTGCCAGCTGAGCCCTTAACACACCCTGCTCTATAATGGTGTGCATTTCAGTGACACCTGTTACACGTGCTTTCTAGAGATACAGTCCTGGCACTAATCTGATGAGCACTTACTACATCCCAAAGGCATGAACATCTCATAATGAACTTTCAGAGACAGAACAAGGTCAAGATGTTTAGGAGCAGAAGAGCACTCCTGGAGCAGCAGAAAACACCTGTTCCTGATAGGCCAGGCTTCCTCACGCCTCCCTAATGAGGCCACAGGGGTGAAGGGCTTAGCGCTTAGTAGGTGGGTGGCACAACAGCTCATGTTTCTCCTCCTGCCACCACTTCACCAAATCCAGGGGATAGGCATGGAACCTCTTCTCACCCTGGATCCTTGCCTCAGAGCTAGGATGCCAAGTCCTAGTCCTGCCTTGGCACTAAGGGACCTTAGGCCAGTCAGTCCTCTAACTTGGCCTCAGTTTCCAACTCTAACACAAGCAGAGCTGGTTCTCTTTGAGAACCACAGAGCTTTGTGGTTCTCAAAGGCCTTTCATACTACAAAGTCTCTCGTCCCAGGAGTTCCTCACTGCCCCTGAAGAGCAGGGGGCAGGTTCAGCCAAGAAGCTGCTTAGCTTAGGTTCTCCACTCACAGAGCCTGAGTGATCTATTTGTGAGAAATCTCAGGAAGCAGGATGGAGGGAGCAGGGAGAGAGAGATTGAAAGGAGAAAAGGTAAGGTGGGTGTCAAGGTCACGGGTATAGGCAATAGGGCCCCCATTTTGCCAGGGTCTCTGAAAGCGTTCAATTGCCTCCCAGAACCGCTCCTTGAAAGGCAGGGCCAGAACAGTCACTCACCAGCTCCCACTCCCCATTGGCTGGGATCTGCCCCAGAGGTATGCACTCTGGCCACCCAAAGCCCCTTCCACATCTCCAGGCTGTGTCTGAGGAAAGGCAATGGGAGCTGCGTAGGCTGCAGCAAGCACTGAGGAAGAAAACAGGATACGTGGAACACTCCAGGTGGGTTGAGGCAGGGAGAGGTGAGTCGGAACTGTCCAACACAGCTGCCACTGAAATTGGAGGTGGGCTCAGGAGGCAGCTATGATGGGTAGTGTAGGCCCGTGCTCCCGCCTCCAGGTTCTGAGTCCTGCTCCATGGCACAGAAGGACCATCCCACGAACATCCAAGTGGTGCACCAGGCACTATTCCAGACATCAGGCAAACAAATGTGCCCCACGTGTGCCCAGAGTAAGTCCCTTCTCAGGTCTGGGCCTCAGTTTCTTTATACCCTAAAAGGGGATCAGAATGCCTGCCTCCCAGAGTGGCATGAGAATGTCTGCAGGGTCATTGTGTGGCCTCCGATGCTTTGCACTTGCATCATTATGGGGGTATAGGGACCCCGGAGAAGTGCAGCCTAATAGTGGAATCACAGGCACCCTGCAGTTGGGGGAAAGCTTTGGAGCGAAGGCAGCTCTGGTCACCCAGATATCCTGGAGGCTCCTACCTGAGTTCCAGGCAGTGCTGAGAGGCAGGATGATGCTGTGGTGGCACATGGGCCTTGGAGTCAGGAGGGCTGAGAGTTCATGGCCAGCTCTGCCCACAGGCTGGTTGACTTCCGAAAAGTCATTTATTCTCATCATCAGTGGGCACGCGCTGAACGTTGGGCTGGGTTGAGAACTCAAAGAGATGTTGTCTGCAAAGCACACAGCAGGCCTGCAGCCAATGCCCTCTTTGGGCTGCCCTGCCTGAAAGCCATGGCGTGTCTGGATCTCAGGTCTCACAAAGCCAGCCTATTGCCTTTTCTCCAAAGCCTCCCACCCCCTTCACAGGACAGGGAGCAGCATAACCCCCAGCCCAGGTGTTGGGGTGGGGGTGCGCCAGCAGCAGCCCTGGAAACATTCAAGCTTTACGGTCCCCCAGCAGGTCTCTGTTCTCCTCCACTAGCTCAGCCCCCAGCCCTCTGAGAAGCCCTGAGCTTAAGGGAACCAGGTGCCTTCATTTAAAAAAAGCAAAAAAAAAAAACCCAAAAAAACAAAAAAAACCACCACACACACACACACACACACACACAAATAAAGGGTGATTTTGCAAGAGGAGTGTGATGCATTCTTGGAGGCTCCAAGCAGTTTTACAGGCCCAGACACACAGCAAAGGCATTCGGGGGCCATGCAGAGCTCCCAGGCACTGCAGGCTGGCCGGGGCCCAGGGCCCATGGGCAGGGATGGTGTGGGAAAGGCCCTCCTCTGGCTCTTCACTGTTCTCCAACTGCAACCCAGGCAGCCTTTGCTCAGAGGGTATTCCTCTGCACACTGATGGGGAGAAGGAGAGGAAGGAGGTCCAGTTCCCTGGGAGTCAGTTCACATGGACTTCCCATGTTAGGGGCCCTATATGCACGAGGAAAGCCCTGTCCTTAAAAGGGCTTTATCTTGCCATGGATATGGGATAGGTACAGGGAGCCCTGAACAAGGACTTCCCAAATCCTTATTCCCAGGCACAACCAGAAATGTGGTGCTTTTCTCTGCCTCAAAAAAAAAAAAAAAAAAAAAAAAAAAGCAAATCTGGGAATTTACCTCATAAGGAAAACCAACAGACTGGATTTAAAATGCATCTTTAGGCCAGGCACTGTGGCTCATGCCTGTAATCCCAGCACTTTGGGAGGCTGAGGGTGGGTGGATCACCTGAGGTCAGGAGTTCAAGACCTGACTGGGCAACTTGGTGAAACCCTGTTTCTACTAAAAGTACAAAAAATTACCTGGGTGTGGGGTGGACACCTGTAGTCCCAGCTACTCAGGAGGCTGAGGCAGGAGAATCACTTGAACCCAGGAGGCGGAGGTTGCAGTCAGCCAAGATCATGCCACTGCACTCCAGCCTGGGCAACAGAGTGAGACTCTGACTCAAAATAAATAAATAAATAAATACACACATTAATTAATTAATTAAAATCCATCTTTAAAATCTTCCCTTTTTGCAATCCCACACAGGACATCCCAAATTCAAAGTATGAGAGAACGTGTCAACCACCAAATACACCAAAAATGGGCACACTAAGAAAGACGCAGAGGCCCATAAATGTTACCAATAGTTACTACAAACTAACTTTGACAAGCGGATATTTCAGGGCCTTGGCCCTTCAGCATATTGACTTGGAAAATTAACCTGGAGTCCCTACAGGACTGAGCCCAGTGCCTGGTGTCAGCCCAGCCACCTATCAGGGACCGGGCAGATTGTGACAGCCATGACACAGTTCCCTTTTTGTCGCACTATGGGAGCATGTGGTTGAGGGAAATGGGGGAGCAAGGCCTAAGGGCTTCCCAAGCCACTGTAAGTATAAACTAGAGATACTCTTTGAGAACCCTAAATTTAAAATCATTTAGCTGGAAGTCATTCACATTTCATAAAGTCTGTATTTCACCCCAGGACCTTTTAAACCTCCCTAGGCATTTAAAGTGGGGATTATACAACAGTGAGAGCATTTATGAAATAATGTGCACCAAAGAAAGATGCATACACAGGATTAAGCAGTGTAACTGTCATTATGTGAAAGTTCCTGTTCACAGGTACAGCCTGGACTGGTCCTGGGAAGGATGGAAAGTTCCATGTGCCCCTTTTTCTCCTTTGTGCTGCTGTACTGTTTTCAGAATGGTATCATTTGTTTGGTTCTTTGCTTATTTTTGCTTGTTTGTTTGTTTGTTTGTGAAATGGGAATTGAAATGGCCTCAAACAGACCTAGGCACCAAATCCAATTTTCCAGTCAAATTAATTATGAGTTCCTGACGCAGCCTTCAAGGCTCTCTGCAATACCCGCTTACTGCCCACACTCCCTGCATATACTCTACCTCCCATCAAACCAGCCAGTCCCTGGCTCATCACCTGCATTCTGACCTCAAGCTGGACCTCAGCTGCTCTGTCGCTGCGGGTCACCTTCACTCACCCCTCTCTACCTGAGCAGTCTTCCTCATCCTTCAAGGTCTATTTCCACTACCTGCTTCATGAAAGCGCTCCCAATCCCCGACCAGGATGGGACTGCCTTACAGGCCCCCCATCTGGAATCCTCGCATCCGTAACTCATTTGAAATATTCTCTCAGCCTGCTGGCAAGGGCCCCTCTGGCCTGCAGACATCCTGCCAAGCCTCTGGCCCGCAGCCCCTGCAACCCTGCAACCCCAGCACAGAGCAGGCGCTCAGCAAGGGCTCAACTTGGTGTTTATAGAGGCTTTTGCTTACCAGAATAAAATAAAACCCCCATTTCAGGCCAAGGATGGCAACTTGGATAATCATGTTTTTCATCCCAATCCAAATGGATTTCCACATGTGTTAGTGGCTTTTCTTCCTCCACAGGATAAACAAATTTAGTCTCTTTGTGATAGCTCAAATACGTGTTTAAAGAACTGCCCCCAAATGTTGCGTCTTCAAAGACAAAAATTCAGGAAAAACTTATACTTCTGTTAGTCCAGCTGAAACAGCCGCTACAAGAACATTAACTCTCTGGCCTCTGCCTTCTTCCTTGGTCACTGGACCACCAGTCATGACACCGGGAGCAAACCCGCCCTGCTTTCTGTGGTTCTGAGCCTCTTGAATTCGGGCCTCCGCCAACACACAGCAGGACATCTAGGCTTACACAGGGGCCCCTTCTCAGGGTCCCCATACCACGCTTTCCCTCCTGCCCTCTTTCTCCAGCATCCACATCTGGTTTCCCTTCAGCACAAGTTTCACAATGGACAGATTTTGCACTTCCAGGATTTATGGTTCCTGCCGCCCCTCCTTGCTTTTGATATGATTCCATTATGTGCTTAAAATCTGGGCCACACTCTTGGCTCCAGAGAGCTGTTTATGACAATTCTTTTATGGCCTTAAATCGTTCACCGTTAAGAACCTGGTCATGTTCAGAGGCAATGACTAGTTGCTAAGAAAGAAAACTGCAGCATGTCTCAGATAGTTGCTTGAAAAGTTTTCTTCATAGAAGATTCATGAAGGCTAGTGTTTACCTGGCAGGTAAATCCTCTGAGCAACACCTTGGACCCTGTTCTCCTCCATCAGCTGCCAGAGACTGATTAAAAGCAAATTGGTCGCAATCTTCTCACCCCGGACCCAATCACTTCCTCCCTTCTGCTGTGCTAGAGACCACACTGACAGAATTGGTAAAAATAAAACACCAGTATCACAAATACTCCCTCTTGACAGCAAACAAGACTGAGAACATTTTTTTCTTTTCCATTTCTGCATTACATTTTTTCAGAAGGCAAAGGATTTCAGGAATAAGAAGACAAAAGCTTTTATGAAAGACCGGGCATGGTGCTGCAATCCCAGCACTTTGGGAAGCTTAGATGGGCAGATTGGTTAAGCTCAGGAATTCAAGACATGCCAAGGCAACATAGTGAGACCCCCATTTCTACGAGAAAATTTAAAAACTAGCCGAGGATAGTGGCATGTGCCTGTAGTCCCAGCTGCTTAGGAGGCTGAGGTGGGAGGTTCACTTGAGCCTGAGAGGCAGAGGTTGCCGTGAGCTGACATCACACCACTGCACTCCAGCCTGATCGACAGAACAAGATCCTGTCTCAAAAAAAAAAAAGAATGCCCTGACCTTTGGGCAAGAACTTCCCCAAACCAAGGTTTCTCTTGCCTCCCAACTCCCTCTCTGCCATCCTTCCTTCATCCAACAGCCAGACAGATCTTCTCATAAGGCAAAAGCGAATCACACAACCCTGCTTGAAATTCTCCAATGGCTTCTTATAATCCAGGTGATGAAGCCCGAACTCCTCAGCTGCCCAGGACCCTGCACAGTTTGGTGCTGATCTATATATTCAGCCTTATGCCCCTTCCCTCCCCTGCCCAGATCCCTGCCCTACATGCACAGGGCTCCGTTAGCATCCTAGAGTTCCCTTGACCTTCCCCACCCCATAGCAGTTGTTTAAGCTGTTGTCTCTGCCTGAACCATCCTCCTCAATGCCTGCTTCCCTATCAGAGCACGAATGCCCACTGTGCCCTGTGAGAGCTTAGCAGTGTGCCTAGCTTTTCTCTCCCCACACTCTGCCCATGGCAGACCCAGAGGGCTCCATGTCTGTGTGTCTGAGATCACCGCAGAAGACTCCTTGGACCACCACATTACCACCCTCTGGTACTGGATGTAGCGTTGCCAGTTAAAATACCGGCCACAAGTTAAATTTGAATGTCAGTATAAACAATGAATATTTTTTAGTATAAGTATGCCCCAAATATTGCATGGGCATTTTGTGTTTTTTGTTTGTGAAAGTTGACAACCCTAGCTAGTTGAGAACTCTGGGATGCCCTCCAGGGAGAAGAACTGAGGACCAGGTGGCAGCAGCATGCAGACAGGAAGGTGGTAAGTGACGCCTGGGCAAAAGGTGGGGAGCATCCCCCCACTCACCTCCTGGGAGGCAGCGTATGGCCATGCAGAGCAGGACTCCAGAGTCAGATTGCTTGGGTTTGAATCTCAGCCCTGCCGCCTGCTAGTTATTTTGGGCAACGTACTTAACCTTCTCCTCAGTTTCCTCATCTATAAAACGGGGATAACCTACTTCGTGTGGTTATGAAAATTAAATAAATAAATATTTATGTAGCACTTAGAACAATCCTTGGGACATAGTAAGCATTCTATAAGTATTTCATAAATATAAAGCAGAAGAAATTAGCCAAGCCAACCCACAGATAAGGGAGGTGAGTCTACAAGATTTAATAATCATAAAACAAGAATGAACATTTATGGAATGCTTACTATGTGACAAGATACTGTGCAACATGTTTGTTCTATATCAGCTCATTTAATCCTTATCATAGCCTGATTATTTATTATTATTATTATCTTCTTTTTACAGATGAGGAAGCAGAAGAACAGAATGGTAGACTAGGACTCTAAACCAGGAAGTCTGACTCTGTAATGCACTAGACTGTGACAAACTGTGATCCACATTAATTCATTCATCCTGCATTCAATCATTTCTTCACTGAGCACCTACTCTGTGCCCGGCCCTGTCCTCATGCTGGGGAACTAGAATTAATGAGAAAGACACAGAGCAACCTCAGAGGATCATGGACCTGAAGAAAGACCTCATAGGAGCCTTTACAAGTGTGAGGAGTGGCACTGGAGAGAACGAGGTCTACGAGTCATGCAGACAGCAGGTGCTTCTCCTACCCTGGGACTGGGAGGGGAGTCAGGCAGATGTGTGCAGTCAAGGAGGGCTTCCCTGTAAAATGACATATTTGCAGATTCGGGAAGGCAAACAAAAGCAAACAGCCTAGCCAAGGAGATGGGACTTGGCGGTGCCTGCACCGAGGCTTAGGACTCTGCTGCAAACATGGAACAGGGCTGGGGAGAGAGGCAGGAGGTGGGGCGGGGCAGAACGAGGACAGACAAGGCCAGCTCGGTGGGCTGCTTGTTCCCCTGTGCCAAGCAGAGGGGGACGGCTCTAAAGATGGGCCTGGTCCCTCACCATGGGACTCACCCAAGCCACCAACAACTCCACCTGCCTCTTTGCAGTGCCAGCTGCACAGCACAGGTGCTCATCGCCCATCGCCAGGGTCTGCTCAGTGAGGCTTAAGGTTGCCCAAGCCCTTGCTGAATCAACTGCTTCTGAGATGCTGTTATAACAAGAACATTCTGAAAAACTGAAAAGCAAGGAGAGAAGCTTTATAACAATGCCCAACATTTCGCCACTCAAAGAGAATGATGTTTGTAACTCTGTCTTGCCATCCTTTATACACAGGTTACTGTTTTGCATACTTGTAATCACAGTGTTTACACAACCTTGTGTTTTTTCTACTTACTGTATAAGCATTTACTCCACAAATTTAGAGCTTTCATTGTTTTCTTAATCCCCCATTGTTGGGCATTTAGGTTAAATCTTTATTTTTAACAAGGACTAGTTTTGCATGTGATAGTTCTCCATTGTGAGAATTTTAAACAGATTTCTGAAATGGTTAATAAGATGAAATGGTTTAATTCAAACACTCTGGAAACCATACTCTATGATTTCCCCAAATTTTGTACCAATTGATAGTCCCATGGGTGATGCTTAAGTGATGCTTCCTCATTTTACCATTATCAGCTTTGGATGTTGCTATTTAAAATAAACATTTCCTCATTGAGTGGGACCTAAACCAAAATGCCATGATGCTGCGGCACTGCTGCGCTTTTCCTTGATTGCTAATGAGGATGCCTATTCTTCGATGAATTGGTTAATTGCCTTTCTTTTTCTCCTGAATTGTCCTTTGATGTCCTTTGCTCATTTATATGTTAGGGCCCTCTTTGGAAATATCTTTGCATGTGTTCTTAATATAATAAAGATGTTTGTCTGTAAGGGAGTGTTGTTGGATGAATAGATGGTGGAATAAATGCTACTTGTTGGTTTGTCATATTTGCTGCAAGCATTTTCTCCCATGTTTAGGGGAGTCTTGCAGTGCTCCCTGTAACCAATCTGAGTAACAGAGCCCCCCTACACACACTCTGCCTCGGGGCTGCTTTAAGCTTAATTCAATACTGCCTGGCTGTCCCCCACATCATTTCCTCTGGGCTTAAGTTACTCAGGATCTCTAAATATTTGCAGTGTAAAGAACAAAACCAGAGATAGTTCTTGGGAACCTTGGTCGTTCAACCTCCTTCACCCCAGAACACGGCCAGGGAAGGAGTCAGCATGCAGGGCTGTAGCTGAAGGAGAGCTGCAGAGAGGAGGCAGCTGGCTGCCCAGACTCCACAGGCTACAGGTCATAGGCAGAGGGAGGAGCTGGAGAGGGAGAGGCACCCGCCAGGCTTGGACTCAGAGCCAGCAGCCACACAACACAATGGAAGCAGGTATTTTGGGGTGACCCACCATGTCATGAGTGGTGATGGGGCCAGACAGGTTCCTGGAGCCCAGGATCTTGTTCTGGTCTAAGTAACTAGGTACAGGACACAGAGACAGGAGGCTGGCTAACATTAATGCACAGGGAGATCTTGTATGCAATCAATCCCATTGCTGGGCCTCAGTTTCCTCATATGTACAATGAAGGCCAGTTGTGGCCTCAGCCCCTACTAGTGCTGAATTCTAGGATTCCTGTCCTTCCAGGGAAGTAAAAAGGACTCCTCTTCTGAAAAGAAGGTCTGTTATGAAAAGAACTAAAAGAATGGGGGGAGGAATTGCCCTGGATCCCAGCTCCCAGGGCAGAAAACCAGCCTTGACCAATCAAGACCCCTTTCTCAGCAGACCAAGGAGTAGAGTGCCCAGACAACTGTGGGATTTCCTGGAAAGCTACACTCCTGCTATCATCATCTCCTCCTCCCAGAGACTTCACCTCTAAAACAAATGCCCTGAGGAGGAACTGGCCTCCCTGGGAATACGGACTCCCCATGGCCACCCCTACACACCCCCTGCACACACGCAAACACACAACACACTTTCTCACATGCAACCTTGCAGCCTGTGCAGCCTGCATTCAGTAGTACTCTCACACGCTGAGCTTTTGCCTGAAACATGTTTGTATTTACTTCACAGACATGGAGTGAACCCCTGCTATGTGCCAATCACTGTTGTAGACACTGAGGATGAGCAAGACAGAGACCCGCAGACACAGATAGATCATCCACAATGCACCCCCAAATAAACATGAAAATGTACAATTTGAGGTTGCTGCACATACAATGAATAAAGTAAAATCGGTGGCAACACAGAGAGGGACTGTTGTTGGAGGTATGCTTGTGTGATTGAAACTGGACAGTGAATATTGGAGCTGAGGCTCAGTGAGGAGAAGAAGGTTGTCTGTCAGTCTCTGCGGAGGAGCACTGCAGGTGGAGAGGCCGGTGAGCACAAAGGCCCTGAGGCTGCAACACGCTTGGATGTTTGAAGATAAGACAAGGTAGAGTGGCCAGAGCATAGACTGTGGGGAGCATGGCAGGTGCTGGTCACAATGAGGTGTGTACTGCTGGGGACTTGGCTTGGACTCTGCATGAGATCAGGAGCCAGTAAAGGGCTCAGAGCAGGGACTTCCCCCAGGAGATCACTGTGTGAGCAGAGGGGTCCATGAAGGGCCAGGAGTGCCCTCCCTTCTGTGGTCACTGGTTAATTCCTTTCCATCCTTCATATCTAACTCAATGACCCCTTCCTCCAGGAATTTGTCCCCACCTCGCTACCCCGTCAGATCCCCTGATGAGTCTCCTAGCACCAGTCACCCTCCAGGATACCTCTGCAGGAGTTTCACGCCAATCTCTGTGGTTGTATAGTTAATGTCTGCCTTCCCCACTAGACTCTGAGCTGCTTGGGGACA
This sequence comes from Macaca thibetana thibetana, assembly GCF_024542745.1. Taxonomy (NCBI): domain Eukaryota; kingdom Metazoa; phylum Chordata; class Mammalia; order Primates; family Cercopithecidae; genus Macaca; species Macaca thibetana. Next base: position 46,080,946 of record NC_065583.1, read on the forward strand.
GGCACACAGCTGCCTTGGCTTACCTCCAACCCCCAGCACCTTGCACAAAGCCTGGCACACAGTGGGTGCTCAATAAATGTAAAGAGAAGAAATAAGTAAATCCCTGGGGTCTCAGCAAAAGTCCCACTCCCTTAAGGAGTGGTGTCCTGTTTCCACTTCCTCCCTCCTCTGTACCCCCTACACTTCACGTCTACCTCTTCTGTAGAACCCAATATGACCATCAGTGTGTTGACACCTGCACACACGCATGCACACACATGCATGCACACACACAGGCAAGGCATATGTGCTGTTCTTCACTGTACCCCCAGGGACCTCCTTGAAGCAGACAGTGCCACTGTACAAAGAACGACCTCACCCATGCCCACCTGCTCAGAGGCCCATGACTTGGGCTCACTAGAGAGTCTATGCCCCGAAGGTGTGTCAGGGGCCAAGCCCCCTCCCTCACCCAGTTGGGCAGCATCCCCCACAGACCTGCTGGCAGAAGGTGCCACATGCTCTCCTGTACCATGGCTCCAAAAGAGGTCACACAAACAAGGGCTCAGCTCTGCTTGCACAGTGGCTGCCTTCTGCAAACCAGAGATCTGCATACACAGACTGAGGAGTGTAACTGAGGACAAACTACTGGAATGTCTGACCTCTGGTCCAGCCCAGGAAGCTGAGGAACTTTGGTCCATATTTCTAGAGCCAACTACTTTTTCCTGTGAAAACTCAGTGCCCATGATTGCTGGTGTTGTTAGATCCCAGTTAATATATCAACATGTTCTTGAAACAAATATGTTAGAAATAAAATTGTTAATAAAAAGTAATACTTTACATGTTCTAGGAAAGCTTAGTATTTAAGAAATTCCTTTGCAGCATAAAATACATTTTTTTGGAAGGCAATTGGCAATTTCTATGAAAAGTCTTAAAATGGGCGTGTGCCACGGCCCCATGACTCTATTTCTGAGGCCTGATCCAATGTATTATAACCTACCCCAAAATGGAGCTACAAGAATATTTGTCAAACAGCATTGGTTGTAAGAGGGTAAGGCTGAAAACAATCCAAATGTCCAGCAAGGAGTAGTCAAATTAATTCTGGCACATCTGTACCATGGAATACTCTGCATCTAAAATCATGATAATCGCACTAGTCAGCACACGTCAAACACTCTGTGCTGGGGACCACATTAAAAGCATTACATGCACCATCTCATTTAATTCTGCCTATGCTGTATATATTATTATCACCTCCATCTCACAGATGAGGAAACCAATACCAAATAGAGTTAAGGTATTTGCCCAGAGTCACACAGCTAGTACCTAGGATGCATACTCTGGCAGTTTGACTTCAGACACCAACCTCTCAGCCATGATACTACCTGGCCTCAAATGAAACCCTTAAGGGAGCTATTGTTGTAGCAAGACTAGCCACATGGAGCGATGTTCACAATATGCTAATAGGTATAGCAAGCAGGTTATTAAAGAGTATATGCAGCCTGATCCCATGTGCACATGTGCACGCAAAGCAAAGAGAGGATGCTTTGGGAAGATTTCACCCAAGATTTTACTTGCGTGAAAATGCTTGTTTTCTTCTGCTTGTGTTTTCTGATTTTTCTGGGCAAACATGCTGCTTCTGTATTAAGAAAAAGTATTTTTAGATTTTAAAACTAACATAAATGCCAAAAAGCACTCCCTCATACTCATCTTATGCATAAATGCAAATGTGCAGCTATTGGCTTAGCTTTAGGTATAGGCACAACGGCATGCATAGGCACTGCTTGCTTTTCATGGCTCGGCTTCTTCTTGAAGCAGCAAGGGCTCTCCAGCTGGGAAGAGACGACGCAGATTCTTCCCATTGCACCCCTCAGCAGTCTGTCCCCCATCATCCAGAAACCCTCTGGGCATTTTTGCCTCCAGGGAGCTGCCAGGCTGATGGCATAGAGCTGGGTGAGCTCTACCCTGACAGCCAAGCCCAGGGACTCCAAGAGCTTGAGATGATCCACCTCCTGTCTCTGGGTCTCTCAAGGCAGCAAGAAGAGAAGGGCAGACGGGCCTCAAAGCAACAGAGCGGCCCAGGGACAGGAGTCCCAGTTCTGCAGCCACATATACTGAGGACCCTCCTGGCCTAGTTACTTGCTTCCTGGCTCTGTGACCTTGGACAAGTTATTTCTTCTCTCAGAGCATGTTTCCACACCTGTCAAATAAAGAAATTAAAAGTACCAACTTGGAAGAAAAGTACCAATTTGTAAGAATCAAAGTAATAGATAAATTAGATATAAAATGATGGTGGCAATAAGTAACATTTCCTGGGTACTGATAACATGTATGATTTCTATAGTTCTCACAGCCACCCTATCAGAAACACTGTGACGATCTGCATTTTACAGATGATGAAACAAAAGCTGAGAGCGGTAAAGTCACTCGTGCTGATAAGTAGTGAGGAGGGAATTTCTGCCACCATGGCTGGGTCACACCACTACACCTCGCATTCTGGCACAATGTCGAGAACATGGGAAGGCCTTCATCCAGATGGTTACCATTGTCATCGCTCTCTGCTAGGGCTCTCTACCTGGCTTTGGAGAGTAGTGTGAGAGTGAGGACTCCTCCTGGTTCTCCCCAATACCCAGACACTCACACAGCCACCAGGCCACTGACCCACTTTAAGGAGCTTTCCTTTGGGAGTCACTAAAACTCTCTCCCCAATACCCGCCCAACCCCCGAGCACACACACATACCCTCTTTGAGTCAGTTCCAGTGACCACAGTCAATGAATTTGCTGCTGGACAGTCTATGACAAGCCCCTGTCCAAAATTGGCCTTGTGTTCTGGCCTGGCAGGGGCCCTGGGGGGTCAGGCCTGCAGGCACTCACGCTTGGCACCTGCTCCAAAACCCTTTTGGGTCTTTGAGGATCTGGGCCCTGGGCCTGGGTCTCCCGGCAGCTCAGAAAAGTTGGCCTGCCTGGCCAGAGAGGGAACTACGCGATTCAGAAAAGTACTGCCCTTCAGCAGTCTGGGCTCCCCAAAGGCAGAGCGGGACGCTAGAAACGTGTGCGCGCAGTGGTCTGGGTGTGCAAGTGTGCGAAGGATACGTGTTGTGTGAGCGAGAGGTTAGCGGATGTGCGTGTGCGTGTGCGCGCGTGGCTCCGGGTGTGCGCTGCTGCGATAGCGGGTTCTTTCCCGGGGCGGGCGACGGGCGGGCTGGGAAGGTCTCCTCCCCTCACCACATTGAGAAATCTCAGTGAGTCACCGAGTGGTTCTGCATATTAATGAGCTCACTCGCTGCGAGGGCAGGAGCGGATTTAAAAGAGGCCAGGGCGGGCGGAGGGAGGCTGTGGAGAGAGCGCAGAGACAAGCGCAGAGCGCAGCGCACCGCGACAGACAGCCGTGGGCATCCACCGACGGCGCAGCCGGAGCCAGCCGAGCCGGAAGGCGCGCCCCGGGCAGAGAAAGCCGAGCAGAGCCGGGTGGCGTCTCCCGGCCGCCGCTCCGACGGGCCAGCGCCCTCCCCATGTCCCTGCTCCCGCGCCGCGCCCCTCCGGTCAGCATGAGGCTCCTGGCGGCCGCGCTACTCCTGCTGCTGCTGGCGCTGTACACCGCGCGCGTGGACGGTGAGTGCGGGGAGCTCCCCTTGTCGCCGTCTCGTCTCTTCCTGTCCTGGGGAACACAAGCGCCAATTTCTAGGCATCCTAGGATCCCGCGGGGGGTGGTCTGGGTGGGCACCAAGGTGGTCGAGGGGTAGGAGACTCCCTCGCAACTAAGCAGTTGCCCCGCGCTCGCTCGCAGGGTCCAAATGCAAGTGCTCCCGGAAGGGACCCAAGATTCGCTACAGCGACGTGAAGAAGCTGGAAATGAAGCCAAAGTACCCGCACTGCGAGGAGAAGATGGTTATGTGAGTTCTCGCTCCTCACCTTGAGGGGGTGTGCACTGCTGTCAACCCGATGCCAGGGCACAGCCTGGGCCTGGGTCTGGCTAACAAACATTTCTCTCTGACTTTGTCAAAGCCCTGGAAAAGGCTTCGTAATTGCCCAGCAAGTCCTTAGGACGCTGGCGAGACACTCTAGAAGACAGTCGGGAAAGGGGGTCACTGTCCCGCTCCGGGAAAGGGGGTCACTGTCCCGCTCCGGAACAGAGCCTCCCAAGTTCAGCCTTGCTCGGATTCAAATGAGTAGTCTCCCTATTTGTACCATGGGCCACCCACTCTGCTAGGGCCATCAAGGGTTAAAGGGATCCCTTGTGCCAACTCAGAAAACCTAGATTGAAATCACTTAAAGCACACCCACACCCAAACTGTGAGGCGTGCTGCCTTCCTGTCACTGGACAGAGGATTAATGCAAACACTATCTTAAATCCTGACTCTCCTTCAGAGCCTTGTTCCAGTCAGAGGCCAGTGGACCGCAAGTTTTTGGCTCCTAGAGATGTCATTTTGAGAACGCTCCACGCGCTTCCCTCACCGGCTGTACTCCCTGTGGGTCGAGATACCGAGTGCTCTCCTGGGGTTAATGTGCCACATGGCTGGAGCCCTGCTTGGTGGGGATGTGGGGAATGTTGGAAAAACTGGGGCAGAGTGAGAGAACACTTAGTTTCTTGCTCCTCCGCCTTCCCAATTAACCACTTGAGGCCAGCACCTCTGCTTCCTCATCAATACGCTCTTGGCCAGGAAGGGAGCCCTTGACAAAGCAGCTACCAAATATTTGCCACAGACCATTGGCCCCTCTTCCCCTCCCCCAGAAACAGGACGCACTTTATTCTCAGTCTGGGCAAGTGCCTTCCACCCGCTGGCCCCCACTGGCCCAAAAGCCTTCCACAGTGTCTGTGAAAGCAGGGCACACCCCCACCCAGCACCCCACATCCCCCGCCTAGGGGCTACACAAGCAGGCTGAACTTAGGGGAATTCAGAAATCCACTGGACCTGAGCTGACCCCACTGCCTTCCTTCACAGGCACCTAAATTAACACCCTTGTCCCTACCCCTTGCCTTGCAGACCAAATTCAAAGAAAACACCCAAAAATCCTTTTGGGTGGGGGCCAAGTGTCAAATGAGCTGGGAAAGGAGCTCCAAGCTCCTCAATGGTTCCAGTTTGCAAGCTAAGAATGACAGGGGGAGTTCCAAGTTAAATCTCACTCGTCTAAGAGCTGAAAACCACTCTGTATACCAAGCAAGTTTCTGAGACCTTCCAGGGGAAGAAAGCAGAGTAAAGGATGCAGTGATACCTAAAAAGAACAGAGCCCTCAGTAAATACGCTTGCCCTTTTCCTGGCTAAACTTTTGCACATATAGAGGAAAACTATAGCTAGGCAAGTGCGGGAAAGGCTTTATGGAGCCTTGTGGAAACTTGCAGGGGCCTCAGGAGATCAGCACACAATCCAATCGCCCTCTACTAAACCTCCACCCCCCTGCCCCCAGCCTCTCACCTCATCCCTGAGGGCTGGGGGCTCCTCTCCCTTTCCACGATCCTAAAACTCTCCAAATCAGATGAGGGGCCAGCACTTTTGCAAAGCAGGTTTTCAGCCACAAAGGCTGAACAAAAGCAAATTTTCCAGCTCACCCTGAGTCACCCAGAAATCGCTGCTGAGGCTGGGGGTGGGGGCAGGGCAGGGGCAGGGGGGAAAGGTCCACTTTGCAAGTGGGAGTCTTTGCACCCAGAAGAATCCAGGAGAGTCTGAATTCTAGAAAGAGCCATTTGTGTCATAGGTCCATGGAGCTCTCACCAAAACCCTTACACAGCCTCCCCACCCCACCCCCAGAACTGTGGAGGAGAGGGTCACAGGACTCAGAATTTCTGATAGTTGCTGGAGTCACAAATCCCCATGTCTGCACTCCACAACCGATTTTCATAATCCCAGTATTATGACGTGGCATTTGAGTACTGTAGTGAGAGGGCTGAGTGTCCCCTCCTGCTCTCCCTGACCTTCAGGATTTGGGATGCACAGCCTGCACGCTGACCTAACTGAGACAGGGTTTTTATCAGGCATTGCCACGTCCTTTCCTTCAGAATGCAAAAGCAGCCTTGTAGGCAGAAAGAGAAAAGCATTTGCTAAATTCCTGCAGGGTGACTGGGCACAGTGGGGGAGACAGACAACTAGAGTTCACTCTGAAGCCTGGCCCTTGCTCAAGGCTAGAGGAATGACCCGGGTCACAGAGGAGTCCAGTCAAAGCAGGCACCATCACCTGGCATCAGCAGGAAGACCCGCCCCTGCCCCAAGGAGCTTAGGCCCTAGTGGGGACCCCAGAAACCCAGAGCACGGAGAAGGGAAGAAAACAGGTTGCCCAGGAACATTATGCCCCCATTCTGTGGCAAGATCCAATTTTCTTTCCCCATCAATTGGGAGACTGAAGTCATGGGAATCCTATCCCTTCCAGAACTTAGCCCATATAAGCCCTGACATTTTCCATTTGGTAACAGTGGGGAACTAGCTGACCTCTGTCCCTCTCTTCCCACTCTTTCCACTCTCACTTCCAGTCTCCCTTCTTTGCCCTCCAAGCCCATTCCAGAATCCCAGTCTACCATCATAGCTTGCATGGCTGTGACTCCTCAAGAAGTGGCATCCTCACCTCTCGCCTTGCACTTTTCCAAATACCCTAGGTGGTCCCTTATTCCCCCCAACTCCTGTCATGCCTGTGGCCCAGCCCCGGCTTAGAGAGGCTCAGAAGTTCTGAGCAGCAGGCTTGCCTCGCCCTCCAGGCTGGAGCCCCCACAGCAAGGCTACTCTCTCCTCTTGGCCACTTCATCTTCCATGACCAATGACTACTAACAGTAACTATTAATTGTGCATCTACCAGGTTCTGGGCACTTTGTAAAGACTGTATCTTTTAATCATCCCAATAACCCTGTGAGATAGTCCTATTATTGTGCCCATTTTACAGATGGCCAAACTGGATTCAGAGAGGTTACCCAAGGTCCCACAACCAAACTTGAGATTCAGCCCCAGGCCCCTACCGTCTGCACAACACCTGCTTCTCTACCACATGGCTGGGCTTCCGCTGGGTGCTGGGACATTGGCTGATAGAGGCCTGAGATCTTCAGGCTGTGCAGAAGAGAGGTCTTACTCTTCTGCTTAGGGGTGAGATACCTGGCACCTCACACAAGGCCAACAAGACTTTGCCTCAGGATCAGGAGATGCCCAGCGCTGGGACAATCTATGGTGGGTCAGAGGGAACTGGGGTTGAGGAGACAGAAACCAGAGTGTCTGCGGGGCATGTCTGAGCCTTACCATGAGCTCCTCAAATCCAAGGACAGAGGTGTTGGCATGTGTACCTTGCTGGCATTAGCTTTCTCCACCTCCTGATCCCAGGCTCAGAGGGGCTGGAAGAGTCCTCTGACCTTTGTTCCCCAAAAGAGGCCTGGGCCCTGGAGACAACACACTGCATGAGGTTGGGGGTGGGAGAGACCATCCGAGACTCTCAGGACTCCTAGGGGAAAAGTGAGGGAGGGTTAGGCCCTAATATGGAGTCAGAGAATAAGGGGACAACCAGAACCTTCCAAAGAGCCAGCCTGGGAGTGAGCACATAAGTAGGCTCCCTTGAGAGGAGGCAGGAAGCCGCAGTCTCTCAGGACCCCGACTTAGCCCAGGGCCACTCACAGGCCACAGGAGAGGCAACATGCTATTCAGCCTCCTCAACCCTCCACCTCATCCTGCTCCATTTCAGCATCACCACCAAGAGCGTGTCCAGGTACCGAGGTCAGGAGCACTGCCTGCACCCCAAGCTGCAGAGCACCAAACGCTTCATCAAGTGGTACAACGCCTGGAACGAGAAGCGCAGGTACGCGCTGCCTCTGCTCACCTTCCTTCCCGCCAGACCCAGCTGTGGCTCTCAGGATGGGAAGGGACCCCCCGCCACCAGGTCATCTAGCCCCATCTAATATGTGAACACACACCACAACATCCACGGCAAACAGATACTCAGGCATTGCCTACATACCCCCAGGGACGAGGAACTCACCACTTAACAAAGCTAGCTATGCATCTCTTGTCCATTTGCAAGCATGGCAGGGTTTGTCATTTTGTAAACTAAAGTCTGTCTCACTCTAATATTTACATTATAATCTTAATTTCTCTTTTTATTTAAGTTACATAAGTTGTTAAATGGCAAGGTGAGCACTGGCATAGCTGCCAGGGGAGCTCTGAGTATTCAGTGGGGTGAAATGTGACCAATTAGGTGACAGTGTATGTTGGCTAAAAAACTGTGCTATAAAACCATGAGGTGCTGAGGATGATCTTTGCCAGAAACATGTTTTCTTCTCCAAGGTGCCTCACTCTCTCTGCTGCCCAGAAACCTGATAAACTCCTTCCTTTGCAGGTGCTGGAAGGCACCACGGGTTTGGCTCTTTAAAATCAGAGCCACTGTTAACCAAGGCAGGCAGCAATGTTAAAAGCACCAGCACCCTGAACCAGCCCTGTACTTACTGGGCACTGTTTCCTCATAATCAGAAGGTGACTTCCCAGCTCTGGTCTCTTGGGGTCTTATGTCTGTCCTTGGAGGAGGAATCCAGTTCCTAGCTCCCCTGTACCACGTGAAGGTAGCCTGTCCTGCCTCACTCCTCAAATACGCAGAGTTTATTTCTACCTTTGCCTGCATAGTATGATCAGGAAGCGCACACACACACACACGCACGCATGCACCATGCAGGTGACTTTCCCAGGAGCTAGTGTCAGCACCCTCTGCTGCAGAGGGGGAAATCAAGGCTAAATGGGAGAGAGGGGTGACTTGCCCGGGAGCACAGGGCAAAGCCAGGATAGCAAACCAGGCCTCCTGGTGCTATTCCACGAGCTGCCCTCACAGGGTGGAAGGCGCAGCCACAGTGGGTGCCTGCATTGCCCTCCCATCACCCGGCCCAGCCATGCCACACCAAGCTCAGCCCTGTGACCAGCTCTCCAAGAGCTGACACTCAGGCTCAACCCCTGTATCTGAGCCTTTTTTGCTGCCTCCAAAACCGCCTCATCTGCAGTTGCTTGAAATAGAAAGTGATGAGAGTGAGAAATTATTTTCTATAAATCTGATGGAAATGAAGCCCTCTTTCTGGTCAAGCCAGGCAGCTCATGTGGCAAAGGCCAGAACTGCCCAGTCCGCTCTCTGTCACCCTCCAGGCCCTGTGTCATCAAAACTGGCAGAAGGCTAATCCCATGGGCAGGTTATGGAAGAGGCTAAGGACATCTTGATCTGACTGCTGGGGGATACTCAAACCTTTAACTCACCTTGCTCCTCCCCTCTACCTGAGCTGCAACCTGGAAAAGCAGGCACCCACAGGTCTAAACATGGCCCTGCTTTTTTTTTTTTTTCCTGAAAATTCCAATAATAGCAACAAGAGCCTCTCAGCTACCAGGCCTACTCTCACTTTGCTATAAAATTAGTTCACCCCTCTTTCTTGGAGTGTTAAGGTCCCTGCCCTCCCCACCTCCCTCCCCTGAAAAAAGTTGAAAATATCTTAATGAATGTAGAACAGTAATAAAGGAAGTGTTTGAAGTCCTCTTTGTACAGAGAAAGAGAGAGAGAATGCCAAAGCTAGGTTAGAGAAAGGAGAAGGTTATACGGTGGGCTCAGGCCCATGGGTGCCACACAGAGGAGCTCTGTGCACTTCAGAGACCAGAGCTTCCAGGGAGCTTCCGGCCACCACAGGAAGCGCCGAGTCAGGCATTTTATTTCAATGCGTAATTCGGTGGTCTTACTCAGAAATCAAGAACAAGACAGAGAAGTGATAGGCTGAGTGTAAAGTACGGCCCCAGGGCAGCCATGGGGCAGAACTAGAAGAAAGCAAAATATCTAACTGGGGACAGCTTGAGAGGTGAGGGGAAGGAGGGGTTGGAAACCAGTAGAGATGAGGCAATGCAGCCAGGAGCACGGACTGAGGGGCACAGGCCTCCTGCACCACTTCCCCACCCCACCAACCACCTCTTCTATCTCTAGGAAGCAGCTTCTAGAGCTAACATTCTTCTGGAATACATGCATTCTTTGGGCAAAATACAAAGAAATATATAAGCCTAAGTCAAGGTAGAGAATGCCTCCCACCCTTGCTATTTTCTCTAAATAGAGAGGCCGAGTACAGACGCAGAAAGAAACAAGGAGGTGCGGGAGCAGCCCACCATGCTAGAGAGAGACTGCATTCCTGCCACTAACAGTCAGTGGCCACTGGGCAAATCTTAAGTCTGTGGTGCCTCAGTTTCCTCATATGCAAAGCTGGTTTGCTCCATAGGCCTCTGAGGACAAAATGAGATTGCAGAGGTGAGATTGCAGACGGTTAGAAAGGACAAAGCCACACTGATGTGAGTTTTCATGGTCCCTGGGACCACATCCTCAGAAGGGTCCCTCCCACTTCTCCCTGGGGGTTCCTGTAGTCCTAAGACAGGGGCAGTCCCTGCAGACCAGATGCAAATGAAGCCACTTAGCCAGCAGCTTGTGAACTGCCTGCCTCATGTCCTGAGCCACTTACACATGTGTTTTTTCTCCCTAGGGTCTACGAAGAATAGGGTGAAAAATCTCTAAAACTCCAGACCAGTTGGGAGACTTGTGCAAAGGACTTTGCAGATTTAAAAAAAAAAAAAAAAAAAAAAAAGCCTTTCTTTCTCCCAGGCATAAGACACAAGTTATATATTGTTATGAAGCACTTTTTACCAACGGTCAGTTTTTACATTTTATAGCTGCGTGCGAAAGGCTTCCAGATGTGAGACCCATCTCTCTTGTGCTCCAGACTTCATCACAGGCTGCTTTTTATCGAAAAGGGGAAAACTCATGCCTTTCCTTTTTAAGAAATGCTTTTTTGTATTTGTCCATATGTCACTATACATCTGAGCTTTATAAGCGCCCGGGAGGAACAATGAGCTTGGTGGACACATTTCATTGCAGTGTTCCTCCATTCCTAGCTTGGGAAGCTTCCGCTCAGAGGTCCTGGCGCCTCGGCACAGCTGCCACGGGCTCTCCTGGGCTTATGGCCGGTCACAGCCTCAGTGTGACTCTGCAGTGGCCCCTGTAGCCGGGCAAGCAGGAGCAGGTCTCTCTGCATCTGTTCTTTGAGGAACTCAAGTTTGGTTGCCAGAAAAATGTGCTTCATTCCCCCCTGGTTAATTTTTACACACCCTAGGAAACATTTCCAAGATCCTGTGATGGCGAGACAAATGATCCTTAAAGAAGATGTGGGGTCTTTCCCAACCTGAGACTTTCTGAAAGGTTCACAGGTTCAATATTTAATGCTTCAGAAGCATGTGAGGTTCCCAACACTGTCAGCAAAAACCTTAGGAGAAAACTTAAAAATATATGAATACATGCACAATACACAGCTACAGACTCACATTCTGTTGACAAGGGAAAACCTTCAAAGCATGTTTCTCTCCCTCACCACAACGGAACATGCAGTACTAAAGCAATATATTTGTGATTCCCCATGTAATTCTTCAATGTTAAACAGTGCAGTCCTCTTTCAAAAGCTAAGATGACCATGCGCCCTTTCCTCTGTACATATACCCTTAAGAACGCCCCCTCCACACACTGCCCCCCAGTATACGCCGCATTGTACTGCTGTGTTATATGCTACATACATGTCAGAAACCATTAGCATTGCATGCAGGTTTCATATTCTTTCTAAGATGGAAAGTAATAAAATATATTTGAAATGTACCAAAATTCTAGACTGCTGCCTTTTTTTCTATTTAAGCTAGGATGACAATAAAATGTTTACCATGTCCTGAAAAAATAAGGACAAATATGCTGGGAAAGAAAACTGGTATTTCCCAAATACCTGTCAACACCATCACCTCTGTGGAATGTGTGGAGCTGTCATTACAGTTGGGAAGCCAAGAAGCCAGGCCTTGAGGCTAAGGCTCCTTCCCCGACGATTCCTACCCCTGCAGCAGGTTTATCAGAGTGGGTAGGTTGGAGCACAGGGAACTAGAGGGTCATGATTCCAGCCTCCTCCACGCAAGACCACACTGAGCCTCAGCACCAGAGGGCAGCAAAGAGCCTGGATGCCTCAGCCAAGGGCTCTGCCAGTTCCCTGGGGCTGCCTGAGGACGGTGACAATGGAGGACTGGTGTAATTATTGCCTCCTGTGAGCCAGACCCTGTGCGGAGAGCCTTACATGCCCTATCTCTTTGAATTCTGGTAATGACCACAACGGGGGTGGTCCTACTGAAGCTCCATTTTACAGATGAGAAAACCAAGGCTCAGTGAGGTGATCACACCATTTAGAGAAGATAGTAGATGGGGCCAGTCAAGATGCCCTGGGGTCCAGGGCCCCAAGACGCCAGGGGGACTCGAGGAGGTGGGAAATGCCCACCTGGGAGGCTGTGGGACTCCGGAGCTGGGCATCTGGGAGCCACACCTGGGAGATACTGGAGCTGTTCCTGCTCCTGCCAGGTGGACAGGTGGACCGTAGGGCACACCTCATGGTGCTTCTAGGGACTGCATGAGGTAAGCCCCTGTAAAGCACTTAGCAGGACACCAGGGTGTGGTGAGCATGTGGTAATGGAAGCCCTTTTTTTTTTTTTTTTTTTTTTTTCCTGAGACAGGGTCTCGCTCTGTCACCCAGGCTGGAGTGCAGTGGCACAATCATGGTTCACTGCAGCCTCGAACTTCTGACCTCAAGGGATCCTCCTGCCTCAGCCTCCCAAGTAGCTGGGACTACAGGCACATACCACCATGCCTGGCAAGACGGGCTCTCCCTATGATGCCCAGGCCAGTCTGAAACTCCTGGACTCAAGAATCCTCCTTCCACCTCAGTCTCCCAAAGTGCTGGGATTACAGGCATGAGCCACCATGCCCAGCCAGAAGCTGTTTGAATAAGCACAACACCAGGCCAGCTACTTTGCACTTTGTACCAGCTACCCACAGCGCTGCATCTCACTGTATCCTAAAGTCAGCCAGGCCCCGAAACAGGCCTCTCTGCCCTCACTGAGTTCTCCACACCCAGAAGGACCGCTCATGGGGACTGGCCTCCACCCTGTCCGCTACACTAGCCACTGGGAGCCAGTCCCCCATGTCCCCTTCACCTTCCCGGACATCTCCCTGACACGCTGGTTCTGCACACACTTACAAGGACACCCAGCAAGTACCCTGTCCCAGCATGTCCCTGGCAAGATGCTACCGCAAACGCTTTTATCACCATCTTATTTCCTCCTGGCGGCTCCAAATTACACCACATGTATTCCTGAGGAAGCTGAAGATCAGAGAGGTTGAGAAAGTTGCCCAAAGCCACAAAGCTACCACTCATCACACCCTCCAATGGCTGGGTCTGGCAGCCTTTCTGCTGAGGGGTGGGGGAGGGGCAGGCTGAGGCCACAGTGAGCTGGAGACCATGAATGCCCTGGGGCAGCTCTGCCTTTCCCTTCGTTACAGAGAAAGAAGGTAGACTGGACAGGGAAACCCCGAGACCAACGGACAGAACAGAGTGCGAGAGCCCCAGAAGACAGTGCATACCAGGGCAGGGCAGAGCGGAGGCCAGGCCTCTTTCTGGGAGTCCCGAACCCTACCCGGCCTCAGAGCAGCACCAGTGGAGCCTCAGGAGGGAAGGGGAGTGTACAAAGCTGGCTGAAGAGCCCCGGCTGCCAAGAGCAAAAGCCGCTCCAAGACAGCACGGGCCATGGGGTGCCGCTTGTAAACAAGCCATACACACTCCCTGTCCTTGCTGGGGCTCTCCTTGTCCTGCCTGTGGCTCCAGTGCTAGGCCACCCTCCTCTAACTCTGCGGGCCCGGATGCTCCCTCCCTTCTCTGATGTCCCAAGCCACGGATTGGATCACTAATAACAGTAACAGTGTCACCTCACACCGGTCCAGCCACTGATCCAGGCACTCACTCAAGCACTGGCCCCACATGCTCTATCTGCACTCCCACAATGCGCTATGTGGCCGGTGCCCAGACAAGTGAAGCACTTCGCTTAGGAGAGCAGAGGAAGCCCCGGAAGTCAAGCCTCAGCTGGTCAAAGCGCAGAAAGGGTGGAGAGTCTGCGTGTAAATGTCTCCATTCCCTACAGAGATGGGGTCCCGGGAGAACAGAGGCTGGGCTGTGCTTCCAGGGAGAGCTTGGGCCCTTTCCTCCAGCAGACAGGGATTAGCCTGACCACTAAGAATAGATTCTGAGCCCAAACACCTCACCAAACACCAAATGAGGACCCACAGGCGCCTGGAACTGTGCGAGGCTCCAGAGAAGAATCTTCTTTCCCGGGGTTACAGACCTGTTTCCTGTACCTCTTCTCCTCTGGGCCTCCCAGTGTCCCTATGAGGTATCCACCTGCCAGCTTCCAGGAGAGAGAGTAATCCTAGTGCGACAAAGCGAGGCCAGGTGGCCTTTCAGGGTGGGCTCTGCACTGGTGGCTCTCATGGGCTTCCCTTGGTAAGAGTGAGCTTCTCCTCTGCACACAGGGCAGACCTGGCCCACATACAGGCCCCACCTCCTCTGGAGCCACTGCTTCCTCACAGTTAGGCTTGTTTTGGATCCAAATGCCATTGCCCCTGACTTCCCACAGGCTCGTCCTGAGCAGGCCCTGGTGCTGCAGTGGGCTGACACCAGCATGGCCATGTTCTCAGAGAGCTCCAGCCCAGTCCTGCAACTCAACTCCTCCATCTCACCTGACCGCTCTCAGATCTCCACTCAGAGCTTCTCCTGGTCACCCTGGACTGACTACATAATTTGCAAGGCTAGGTGAAAGAAAAAAAAAAGATGCAAGCCCCCTATTCAAAAATTAAGAATTTCTAGATGGCAACAGGACGGCATTAAACCAAGCATGGGGCCCTTACCAGAGGTGCTCTGTGCAACACACATGTCTCAAGCCCATGGGGCCCAACCCTGCCTCCAGGATCAACTCTAATACCCATATGGGTGACTCATTTTGGTCCTGAATTATTACATAATTTGCACTACAATTTAACAGTTTTATTTTAACCTGAACATCTAAGAAGAAGCCCTTCTTAGAAACCAGGAGCTGTGTCACATGCTGCTTTGTAAAAACCTCCCAGAATCTATGATAGCACTTACGAGGTACTCAAACACAGTTGAATTAATACTAGGATCATAGGGAGATACCCAAGAACACGCTTTCTTCACGCATTCCTGAGCTACTGCTATGTGCAGAACTCTGTGCTGGGCACCATGGGGAACAGGTATAACCGGCTGTGCTCCTTTACCCTCAAGGACAGAGTTCAACCTTTCATTCACCCAGCTACTGTTGCATGATTAAACATCTGCTCTGCGCTGGATGCTGGAGATGGCCCCTCCAGAAACTCAGTCTACAGGAAGGCAAAGAAGCTGCCTGAAATTGCTGTTGGTCTGACTGCCAGACGGACTCACGGCAGGCTCTGGGGCAGCCCCAAAGGGGCGGGTGCCTCACCCAGGCTCAGAGGAGGAGACCGCTGATCAAGACCTCTGTCAGTCCTGGGAAGGCTCATGGCAGATTGCAAGTCATTATCAGGCAAGAAAAACAAAAGGTGCTGATTCCATCCTGGCTCACACATGGCCCGTCGCCGCCATGCTCATATGCAATGAGATGGACCAACTGCAGCAGAGCACCACGGGCAGAGAAGTAGAGAACACTGGGGGATTTAGAGGAGGCCCGGGAGCATCAGCCATGCCCCAGATGCATGTCCACAGAGCTCAGCCCCAGCCTCAGTCCCCACTCCCCTCTCGCCCAGCTCCCTTCTCTCCTGCCTGTCCTGCAAGGACACCGGGACGGGGGCCTCCGGAACCTCAAAGGCAAAGAAGCCCACACGACCTTTCCTGCTCAACCTCCCACACAAGGAAGACACCATGCTGCTTTTAGAGCCCCTGGGGTGTTTTCTTCTCCTTCTGTTTTTGAAAAGTTACATGGATATTCTTGGAGGTCTTCAAGAAAGCACTAAAACCTTAAGCTATTTTCTTGCTTTCAAAGTAACATTTCCCAGCTTCCTCCACGCAAGTCCGCGCTGAGCCTCACCACCAGAGGGCAGCCGAGAGTCCGGGTGTCTCAGCCAAGGGCTCTCCAAGTTCCCTGAGGCTGCATGAGGAGGGCGACAAGGACAAGTGTAATTATTACCTACTGTGAACCAGACCCTGTGTGGAGGGCCTTACATACCCTATCTCATTGAATCCTGGTAGCGACCACAACGGGGGTGTTCTATTGAAGCTCCGTTTCACAGATGAGGAAACCAAGCCTCAGTGAGGTGAACACATCACTCATATTCACACAGCTAGCAGGTGAAAGAGACAGGATTCAAATCCACGTGTGTCTGGCTCGGAGGAGACTGTCTGCTCTCCGAAGTATGCAGTGTCTTACAGTTCCTGTCCACCCCAGTCCACAGGATGCTCCACTGTGCTCTCGTGCTCCGGCTCGGGGCTGATCCCGTTTATCAAATGGAGATTAATCATCCAGTTAACCTGGGCCACACGAACAACCAGCCTCAGCCAGGTTTGTTTTGCTGGTGTCTAGTTCTGTCTCCTACAGGCAGACGCATGCAGAAATCACATGCTATTCTAGGGCATCTCCCCCTGATCCAGAAAGGGGGCTCCGGAGCTGTGAAACGGCTGCTCCAGCTCCCATTTGGTAGACACAAATTCCACTTGAGTAGAGGAGCAGCAGAGTTAGTTTCCCCCAACACCAAATACACTAAAGAAGCAAAATGACCATGATGTTGTCAAGTTCAACTCAACATTTTGGTTAGAAGCAAAATGATCTTCTGTTCAGTAAAAAATCAATTCAAAGTTGGATTTCAAATAATCTGCTTCACTTCACAATGAGGACAGAGTTGATATTCTGGGATGAGTGGTAGGCATGTCTAATTAGATGCAGATGAGACTCTGATCTAATATTCAAAGTTATTCCCCCAGAGCAACGGGATGGTGAAGCAACAAGCTCTTTCTTTCAACCCATTGTTACTTAAAGGCAGCCCTCACACAAGAATCATTTCTAAATCACAAAGGCTTTTTCCCCTGAAATAATGGCCTGCAAAGATAGACTGGAGTTAAGTATTCACATTGGTACAGCCAAAAAAGAAATTTCATAAGCCAAGAAAATTACGAGACAAAGCATATCCTTCAATTCATTTATAGCTACTAGGGTACCGATCCTGCTGATTCCACATATTTTGAGGGGAGTAAAGTTTAACCAACACAATAGCAACAACTGCACTTTCTCACCAAACTCCACTGTTAGTCCTGTTTTACAGATGAAGAACTTAAGGTCTAGAGAAGCTAAATTGTCCTGGGCAGTGTTAAAAGTTTTGGACACTCCTAGGTTGGATGACCATATATTCTGGTTGGCCTGACATAGTCCTGGTTTATGATAATTGACCCAATGCAATTACGAAGAATGTTCCCTTTCACACTCAAAAGAGTCCCAGTATGGCTGATATACTGGAAATCACCCCACTGACAGGGCCTAGCAGAAAAGTATATACGACGTCTAAGGAATGATCAGTCAACCTCTCCCCTTGCATCACCAACTCCTAAGTGAGTTTGGGCCCTTTAGAAGTTATGCTAACTCTTTAATGCCATAGAGTACCCTACAATCCCCTGTTCCAGCCTGGCCTGCCTTCCCTGCTAGACAAAGGGTGGATCTGATGTTGTCAGATTGTTCGCTGGGCGGCACCAGGTATTTTGGAGACTCATCTGTTGAATGAAGAACTACATGAAAAACACTGTCCTCTCTCCATGTGTCTGCCCATATGAGATTCCCCAGACAATTTAAGCATCAGGTTCTGGTTTCAAGAAAACAGAAGTCAGCCAGGCAGCTGTACTTCCAAGAGGACTGAGGCAAACCTTTCCTTGACAATGTGGTTGGCATGTGCTTTAAGTGAGGGATTAGCTACTTCAGAGGAGTGGTAATGGGATATGGGCTTTTGACATCCTATTCCAATTCAACGAGGCTGCGGAAGGCTGAAGCACAACGAGAAGGCTGGGGGATCCTTCCAGACCCACAGGCGCAGCAGATCCCTCCCCAGGTTTCGGTCAAGTCTGCAGTGTTAGCTCACCAGAAGGCTGCTCACTTGCTCCCTTTCTTGAGCCTGAAGGAGCTGGTGGGGAAGAGAGGGAGGGCAGAGACCTAAGATACAGGCCAAGGGGTCCCTGCTGCTGTAACAGCTTCTCTGAGCCACCTGGAGTCAGGTAGCTCTCGGGTGGCTCCTGAACCCTTCAGGTTTACCACCTCAATTTTCCTCTCTGTGTTTAGCCCAGGGCCACAGCATTATTCCTGGGGCTTTAGGAAATGTCCAGCTGCCACTGTCTTACCTGGATGCCCACCCACTCCAGATGCTAGGGGGTTTCTGCACTTCCCTGGAAACCTATTCCAATGGCTTCTCATGGGAACAGACACACAAAGGGACCCAGACCCCCAGCCCAATGTCCACCCCCAGGTGTCTGCAGAGCTGTCCTCAACTCTTTCCTTCAAAGTCTAGGGGCCTGTGGGCAAAATAATTTCTCCCAGTCCCATCTTTACAACTATAGTGAGTATTAAATGAGCCAAATGTCTCAACACAGAAAAGAGGCAGTAAATAAATGGTAGTTGTGTGTTATTATTATTACTATTATTATCATCTGCCTTTAAAATGTCCAAGGGAAACTTTAGTTTTATATCCTATAAAACCTGGATTAACCTACCTAGATTAACTTTACTTTTTTTTTTTTTTTTTTTTTTTTTTTTTTGAGACAAAGTCTTGCTCTGTTGCCCAGGCTGGAAGGCAATGGTGCGATCTCAACTCACTGCAACCTTGGACTCTCGGGTTCAAGTGATTCTCCTGCCTCAGCCTCCCAGGTAACTGGGATTACAGGTGCATGCCACCACACCTGGCTAATTTTTGTATTTTTAGTTGAGATGGAGTTTCGCCATGATGGCCAGACTGGTCTTGAACTCCTGACCTCAAGCAATCCACCCACCACGACCTCTCAGAGTACAGGCTTGAGCCACTGTGCCCGGCCAACATTACATTTATAAGGCATAAAAAAGGCCAAACTTGAGGCACATATCTACCAAGAGAGGAATCTGAAACCTTCTGTAACCTTGGCAAACTTCCATGCCTGTTTCATCACCTGCAAAATAAGAATAATAATAGTGCTTAATTTCAAAGAATTTTTGAGACACTAAATGAGACCACTCAAATAGAATATGCAGCACTTTGTGTAGCATATAATAAGCACACAGTGAATAATAGTTAATAATGATAAATTTATGTTCCTCAAAAAATGTATTTAACAATCCAAAAATCTGAAACCTGGGGGAAGAAATATCTTAGAATCTAGTCCCACCTTGTATCCACTGGAAAATTTTCTTTGAAGCTGTAAATTTTTTAACTGCTTTTGAACTCTGGGCCCCCTTGAAAAGCTGATGAATGCTATGATTCCTTTTCCCTGAAAAAAACAAACCAAAAAAAATGCCCAGTATATTTTACTAACCATTTCAGGAGATTCTTGGACTTCCCTGATGTCATCTTTATGGTTCCTTGGACCCTGTGTGAGTAATTCCTGCCTCAGACAATCCCAGGTAGGGCATCCAGAGGTGGCTTGAATATTTCCAGTAACAGGAGCCTCACAGCTCAAAAAGCAGCTCACTCTATGACTGGAAAAGTACACATGCTAAAAAGTGTTAGGATTAAATCAGCACACTAAAAGATGCTTCCTGAGTTTCATTCCCAGAGCTACACAGAGGTAGCACAATGCCTATTCCAGGTACCAGCCCTTGACATGTTCAGAAGGCAGAGGCCATGCTGGGACATACCTGACCTTCTCCCAGGCTAACCCTGTTGTCTTCTCAGCCATTCTAGGTGATGGCTTCCAGGCCCCTGTCTTCCAGGTCACCCTCCCAAACCACCTGCTGTGTGTCTGTGGCTCGTTTTCTTTGTCCTGGACATAGTTCTTTTATTAACCCCATCTAAGTCTGCTAGTGTTCTCAGTCACCCAGTCACATCCATTAAGCAAGCATTTAATAGGTCTCCAAGACCTCATCACACAAGAGCAGAGTTTCATGTCACACATATCTCCACTCCAATCCTACACTGGGGCAATTGATCCTTTGAAGCTAGCCCTACCACTTTACATATGCCCCAATTAATCTTACTGGTTTTTTCCCTGTCTTTGGGAAGTATTTGGAATTCACATTCTATCACTCAGTGTTCTGAAAATGTTTGCAAATCCCTTAGAGGATAAGGAGATCAATGAAACTTGTGCATCTCCCTGGGTTAAGCTTGGGACAAGGTGCCTTACACAAGTTCTCATTCAATCTTCGCATCAACCTGATGACATCTATACTACCATCCTTGTCTTATACATAAGAAAACTGAGTCTGATGGAGATTCAATCACTTGCATAAAGCTACCCGGCTACCATATAGCTATGCCAGGATTTCAACCCAGGCCTGCCTGAGCCTCACTATTTTACCACATCTCAGCATTACCACATTAAACCGCATTTTTACAGATATGTGTGCTTCTCCAACTTGGTTGTAGCATCCCTAACAACAGTGAATAGATTTTGTATCAGAATCCAAAGCCCCTGTGAGTCCCTAGCACAGAGTAGGTGTTTTACAACTGCTGGGAGGAGGGAGAACAAGGAAAGTGGTCACTTGGGGCTAGCGAGCTGGGAGGATGCTTCTTGGAACTGAGCCCTGATGTACAGGTTCTTCTTTTAGAGCATATATTTGACTCTGTGAATCATTAGGAAATGTTATCATCCACACATGACCAGAAGGTTCTGGGACCCCCCCACCCAGGACATGCCAGCCCTAAAATTGTGACATTCATTCACCCAAGTCATTGGAAAGCTGACCTGAAGGGTGGTCCTGCATCCCTCCCACACCTGGGTACATCCCTAGGCCCAGCAGGTAGACTCTCCCCACGGTTCCCTCCACTTCCCCACCCCACAGCAGCCTTCCTCGGAGCAGGTGGCTGTGTGGTGGGAGGGAGAAGGTTCAGGAAGCCTTTGACTTGAGATTTCTCAAAAGCTCCTGAAGGGGCACTGAAATTTCTAACTCACTCTTTTTCAAACAGATTCTTGAGTGAACTCATAGAACTTGGATACTGAGGAATCGGCCTAAGGAGAAGAGGCTTACTATGAAATGACCAAACGCCACCACTGGTTTCCAACAACCATCTGGGTGCTAAACAGAGTTCTTCTGTCCACACAGCACACTCTTCCGTGCACACACCTCTCATGGCGTTCAACCGCGACTATGGCCTGTTCCTTTTCCAACAGGCTACAAGGCTAAATTTAATTCTGCAGAAAACCGTTAATCAGCAGCTCCACTGAACACATCTCTGTGGATTAACACAAAGAGCAGGGAAAGGCAGTCCGGGCCCAGAGCTCACATTAAGGAGAAAGATCGAAAGCGCCATCTTGTGGTGCCTTTGCAACTTGCGTGCCGCTTGGCGCCTGAGGTGGGTGCCCTGCGGAGGTGAAGGCAAGGTGGAACAGAGGGGCTTCCCCTTTTAACCCAGTTATTGAGCATAAAAACCAAAGTAGAATGCGTCCTCGCTGCAAAATCTAACCCTCGGAACTAACAAAGAAACTATAATGTACCGGATAAGAGCACAGCTCCAGAATCAGAAAGAGCTGCCTAGGTCTGAATCCTGGCTCGGCCACTTACAAACCACGCAACTTTGGTCAAAGTCTCGCTTGGAGACTCAGTTTCTCTAGTACTTAAATGAGGACAATAACCGGGCCTATCTCGTAGGGTAGCTAGAAGGACTAAACCTAATCAGGCACATAAATGCTTAGCACAGTCCCTGAGTGCCTACAGTCCCTTAGAACGCACATTACTGTATTTCTCAGTTTTATGACACCACTGATGGTAAGAAGCAGCATCAATTTGATATAAGACGGAAGTAGGCGTGGGACTGTGGAGGGCTGGTAATCCACTACCTACAATACACACATTTATTAGAAGGTATATTTTGATTTCAGAGATGTTAAAATAGGAAAGGGAGAAAGATCATTTTAGATCTTAGATCTTGCTGCACCGTGAGAGCAACTGAGTCACGTGGGCTGCCCTGCATTGAATCTGAGAACACAACACACCACCCTCAAGGCTGGCACTCCTCTCGAAGGCAGAAAATACAGTCAACAGTCACCTCCTTAGGTGCCCGAGGGAAGGATTTCGCCCATTCCTGCTACCCTCTGATTGGGCCCGCACCTCTGGGAGGGAGTGATGGAGCCCCAGGAACCCATGGTTTCCCTTATTTCCCCACAATTGGGTGGCTGGGTAATTGGTAGTTGCTGATA
The DNA here is from genome assembly GCF_024542745.1 of Macaca thibetana thibetana. Lineage (NCBI taxonomy): Eukaryota > Metazoa > Chordata > Mammalia > Primates > Cercopithecidae > Macaca > Macaca thibetana. The sequence goes on from NC_065583.1 coordinate 46,103,088, forward strand.
ATTACAGGTGGGTAAAAAAGTAGCCACAGGGCAGAGATCAGGAGGGGCCTGAAGACTAGGAAAATATAAAAATGAAAGAAGGGAAAGCAGCTCTTGCCTTACGCCAGGCACAGTGCACAGGGAGGATTAGGGATTTTCCAACATTTCCAGGAAGACATTTGGAATGTCACTTGGTAACACTCCTCCCATTTCAAAAGCTACAGCGCTATATGGCTACCATGCCCAGGTAAAATGCCTTTATATTAATCAGATTTACTTAACCCTAGTAGGTATGACTATTGTGGCTGTCCTCAAAACTAACAGTTAATGAAACTTACTCCATGCCAGGCAGAGTGACAAGCACATTGTTTTATGTAACCTGCACAACCAGCCTGGGAAGTAGGCACTGCTGTAATCTCCGTTTCACAGAACAGGACGTTGACGTCCAGAGAAGCTGGGTAACTCACCCTCCTCTTCATCCAGCATGCCTCTCTTCCCCGTGAAGCCCAAGGGAGCTGTAAATCATGATTCCATGCCCTCTGATGCTAGCCATAGGACTTGGGTGCCCATGACCCAGGTTGGCCAATCAGAGCCCAGGATCCTTCCTCCAGCCCATTGATTGGCTCAGATATGGACACCTGACCCAAGAAAGTCAATCAGAGACTTCACAAGATTTACTAGGTGGAAGCTGGAAAAAGAGGGCTCTTTTCTCTTTGGGTCCCCAAGCTGAAAGACTTGGACTCAGAGAACCAAAAGTTTGTTCTGAGGTCCTGGGAAGAAAACCTGCCTGAGACCAAAGCCAACACACAGAAGGAATCAGAGCAGAGAAATGGAGTGACGGGATTAAGACCTCATGGGTTAGCCCCTGGATCTCGCTTTGCCTTGTACAGCCCTTCTCAGTTTATAGGAGCCAACTCATTGTGTTTTTGCCTAGGTTAGAGTCAAACCCCTCCCTCTAATAAATAAAGGCAAAAAAGAAAAGATGTATAAAGCCCCACTGCAAAAAATAAATAACTTTATAATTACATCAACTTTATCATTAACAAGGCTTTAAAAAACAAGTAACTATGAATAACAGCCCCCACTGGATTCAAAATTGAAATAATCACATAATGTAACAAGGTTTAAAGCCATGGATTTGAACCTAATAGAGTAAAATAAAAAGCTAGCATGGAAGAAGGATCTCCATTAAGAGTGATTGCTGAGCATAACAGAACCCTTTCTGGGTGTTTTGTGTTATCAAATATCTCTCTGCAGCAACTCTTTCCAGCGTGGTGTTATAGAAATATCTTCAGGAATTGCTGAATAAGCCACTTAAGTGAACAATCCCATTTCTAGGAGTCTATCCTAAGGGAAGAATTTCAGTGGAAGAAACTGATATCTGCATGGAGATGTTCACTGAAGCGTCATTTACCACAGGTAAAAATAAATAAATAAAAATAAAAGGAAACTGAATACTCAAAGGTTGGGATACAATTAAGTATATTATATACACAATTTTACTAAGTATATACAGCTAGTGAAACTATTCATGTGAAAACTATAGAAATATTTATTCAAATATTTGTTGAACACCAATAATAATTTGCTGAGTTTTGATTATGGGCTGTTTTACATGCTTTCTGACATTTAATCCTGGAATCATTTAAATGTTAGGTAGTTTTTTTACAATCCTTTTTTAGGAGAGTAATCTAGGGCTTAGAGAAATTTATAACTTTTTGGTGAAAGTGGCAGACAAAGGATTTGAACCTAGTAGTGTTAGTGCAAAGTCTAGACACATGCCCACTCTGCTGCATACCACAAACCAGGTGAGCTGCTGAGAGAACCTCCTGAGTTATGCGTATAGGCAGTGCATGGCTTTTGTGGGAGCTGCTTTGTCTGTTCAGATGTCCCTTCTGGCTCATGTTCTAGGAGGAGGCAGAGGAAGAGGGTTTTATTCAGCATCTACCAGGGGCAAGGCCCTGTGCTAGGTACTTGGTTTCCACTGTCTAATTTTTCCTTTGCAGTGATCCCTAGCGGGGAGATGTCATAATCCCTTTCCATTTCTAAGGAAGATCGAGAAGTTTGCTCAAGGTCAGGGGCACCAGTCCCTTATTCACATGTGTAACCAGCAGATGAATGGGGAAACCATGGAGACCTGTTCAGTCAGAGCAGAGTATAGGGAGCTGGGAATGGTCTGGGGTAGTGGGCAGAGGCGGGGCTTTGAAAGATGGGCAGAAGGATATCTGCACTATAAATCAAGGGTGGGTGCAATGGAGAGAACAACTATATTATATAAATGGCTACTGTTACCGCCTTCATACTCTGTGCCAACAGTATCCATGATTATCTCACCTCATTCTAATAATGGACCTCCAATCCAGGCGTTATTATTCCATTTTACAGATTAGGACACCCAACAAGTTAGTGACACACCAGGCTACAAAGCTAAGTAAAGATCCATCCTCTCTCCACCGCAGCAGGCAGCCTCCCCAGCACCCAGCAAGCGCCGCCCCTGGAGGGTTGAGTCTGTGGTGCGGGTCTGAGCACTGGGAATGGAGGGGGTTGGGATAGTGTACCCCATGTGGCTCCTGGGGTCCCAAGATTCCAAACAGCAGCAGCACAGCTGGTGAGAGACAGTAGCCTAGCGTCCCTCGAATTGTCCCTCTTTATGGTGTTCAGTTAAGGACTCAGAAGAAACCAATCTTTGTATCTTTTCATGGTTAAAATTCTACATAGAACCGAAACCTGAAAGCAGCCACCAAGCCAGTCTTTGTTGGGTTTCTAGGCAGTAAGGACGCTGCATCTCAACACTTAGCACTCTGAGAGAAAGGGACTCGGTGATTCAAAGGGGAACTCAACAAGAGCCTTTTTCTCCCAAGTCCTGGCAATTTCCGACTCACTTTTAATCCCCGGAAAAAACGTTGGATCAATTTTCTCCTCCACATCGCAAGGTTGTTCCTTCGAGTTCAGAAACTGTTGGCAGAAGATTTTCATGAGTAATTGAGCAGTTTCCATTTTCTACCCCATTCTAGTAGAATCAGCCTGTTTTTTAGAACACCAAAACGTTCATTTTTGAAAAAATTCAATACACTCAGAAAGTTTTTTTAAATTCAAGTGCCTGGAAATCAAAGAAATTGATGCATTGTAGTTTCACAAACAAGCCTCCACTGCAGTCCTCAAAAATAAGGTGAAAGGCAATGATATGGTTTGGCTGTGTACCCACCCAAATCTCATCTTGAATTGTAGTTCTCATAATCCTCACGTGTTGTGGGAGGGACCTGGTGGGAGGTAATTAAATCACGGGGGGCGGATTTTTCCCTTGCTGTTCTCGTGATAGTGGGTAAGTCTCATGAGATCTGATGGTTTTATAAATGGCAGTTCCCCTGCACACCGTCTCTTGCCTGCTGCCATATAAGATGTGCCTTTGATCCTCCTTCACCTTCCTCCATGACTGTGAGGCCTCCCTAGCCATGTGGAACTGTGAGTCCATTAAACCTCTTTTTCTTTATAAATTACCCAGTCTCGGGTATGTCTTTATTAGCAGCTTGAGAAGAGACTAGTACAGGCAGGTTTTTGAAGAAGCTACTCAGTGGAAGTGAGTTTAATATACTTGTCCTAAAAGAGCATATTTATCCCAAAAGTCCATTCTCCAGATATGCTCTCCCAGATAGGAAAGGCAGTGTTTCCAGCTCAATGAAGAATACGCAGCTTCTAAAAGCAAAGACCTCTTGCCTTCTCTGGGCCTGGAATTCCTTTCTGGGCCAATCATCATCATGTCATCGTCATCATCATCAAAACTATCATTTCTAGAGCTGCTAAAATATGGGCTGGGCGCGGTGGCTCAAGCCTGTAACTCCAGCACTTTGGGAGGCCGAGACGGGTGGATCACGAGGTCAGGAGATTGAGACCATCCTGGCTAACACGGTGAAACCCCGTCTCTATCAAAAAAAAAAAAAAAAAAAAAAAAAAAAAAACTAGCCGGGTGAGGTGGCGGGTGCCTGTAGTCCCAGCTACTCGGGAGGCTGAGGCAGGAGAATGGTGTGAACCTGGGAGGTGGAGCTTACAGTGAGCTGAGATCTGGCCACTGCATTCCAGCCTAGGCGACAGAGCGAGACTCCATCTCAAACAAAAAACAAAAAACAAAAAATATATATATATGCCAGGCCCAGTCTGAAATATGTGATATTTAATGAAGTCCTCCAACTTTCCAGATAATAGGAATGCTTGTCCCTATTTTGCAGATGAGGAACCTAAAGCTCTGAGGCTCTGAAGAACCACATAGCTAACAGATGCCAAAGTGAGGAGTCAAGCCAAAGCTGCTGGGCTCCAGATGAATTCTCTTTGCCCCAACATCCTGCACCCCTACTCTTCTCCAAAGCATGGGCTCAGCTAATGAGAAGAACCATGAGTCTGTAGGTCAGACTGAGGTTGAGGTAGGAAATGTTCCTCCTCCTCTTCAAGAAGCTTTCAGTTGACCCACCCAGATGGGCTGCTCCCAAATAAATGTCCTCTGACCAATTTCCCCAGATAAAATGGAACTCCAGGCTCTATTCTTTATTATTCCAGTCACCTACTGATTGCACACAAAAACCCAGCTAGGGAATCCTGAGATCTAAAGGTAGTGTTGGTCCAGGCATTCTGTAGGATAGTTTGACACAATGTATTATCATTTCAAATGCCCATTTATAGCATCCTACAAAATACCTAACCAGTACTTCTCAAAACTGTCACAGTCATCAAAAACAGAGAAAGTCAGAAACTTCGACAGCCAAGAGGAGCCTGAGGAGACATGATGACTAAACACAATGTGGTTCCAGGATGAGATCCTGGAACAGAAAAGTGACATTAGTGACAACTAAAGAAATGGGAATAACCATGGAGTTTGGTTAATAATAACGTCATAGCTGGGCATGATGGCTCACACCTGTAATCCCAGCACTTTGGGAGGCCGAGGTGGGCAGATCACCTGAGGTCAGGAGTTTGAGACCAGCCTGACCAACATGGAGAAACCCTGTCTCTACTAAAAATACAAAAATTAGCTAGGCATGGTGGCAGGTGCCTGTAATCTCAGCTACGTAGAAGGCTGAGGCACGAGAATCGCTTGAACCCAGGAGGCAGGGGTTGCAGTAAGCCGAGATCATGCAACTGCACTCCAACCTGGGTGACAGGGCGAGACTCCACCTCAAAAAAAAGTAACAATAATAATAATAACAATAATTTCTCAGTATTGATTCATTAATTGTAACAAATGTGCCATGCTAAAGTAGAATGTTAATAAGGCCAGGCGCAGTGGCTCATGCCTGTAATCCCAGCACTTTGGGAGGCTGAGACAGGTGGATCAACTGAGGTCATGAGTTTGAAACCAGCCTGGCCAACATAGTGAAACCTCTACTAAAAATACAACAATTATCTGGGTGTGGTGATGGGCACCTGTAATCCAGCTACTCAGAAGGCTGAGGCAGGAGGATTGCTTGAACCCAGGAGGCAGTGGTGGCAGTGAGCTGAGATCGCGCTGTTGCACTCCAGCCTGGGTGACAAAGTGAGACTCTGTCTCAAAATAAATAAATTAAAAATTAAAAAAACACTCACAGTTCTATGCACATTCCAGCATATATATTTCTGGAGGAGCCCCCGAGTAACTGGTTGCCTCCAGGTAAAAGAGCTGAAGTCAGCAGAAGGAGACTTTCTTTCTTTTCTGGAAATCCTGGGCTCAAGCAATCCTCCCACCTTGGCCTCCCAAAGTGCTGGGATTACAGGCATGAGCCACTGCACTTGGCCTGACTTTCTTTTAATTATACTTCTTTTCATATGTCTGATTTTTATTCCTGTGCTTATACTGCTTTTTTAATAGGAAGCAGGTCTTTTTTAATAGCAATAATTTTCTTTCTTTACATATTTAGAGTATCTGCTAAGTACAGAGTTCTCCATTCGGCAGGATACAATAACTAACTGCCATATTCACATGACTTTAGGGAGCACCATTTGCCAAAAAAAAAAAAAAAAAAAAAAAAAAAAAACTGCCTCGTGGAATCATGCAATGCAGCAATCCATTGAGGGAAAATACCAAAGCCATCTCAGCACAAAGAGAAACTCACACTAGGAGAAATTGTAGACTTGGGAGCTGGACACTGCCCCAGATCGGTTCTGAGAATGAGGCACCCACTTCAAGCTTCAGTTTACAGAAGGACGGAAGGAAAAAAGCAAACCCCTGCTAATTTGGCAGAGCAGAAGGGGTCCGATTTGAGTGTCAAGGAGAGGAGATTTCTCTTCAAGGCAGAGATTCTACAATCCCCATCAAGGAACAGGGGCCAGGGAGGGTGGTGAGCTGCCCTCTGGGCACTTTTCTTTCCAAGTCTTTTGCACCCACCTCCCAACCCTCCCCCTCTGGAAAAGGCTTCCAGGAATGAAGAGGAGCCCTTGGGAGGCAGGCATTGAGCTCCACCTCGTGGCTGTTCAAACAGCTCCCTGGAAGTGGCAAATGATTTCCAGAGTGAATGCAGGGCTTGGAAACGCTCCAAATAAAGACGTTACCTGTAAGTTCATGGGACACCTTCACTTCCTCCTCCCTCACTCCTTTTCAGTGCTGTGCCTGGTGAGGAAGTTTAGCCCAAGTCCCATCTGGGATCATAGCTGCATATCAGCTTCTAGAAGCTCCCCAGCAGCTGGGCCCGCTGGCTGGGAGACAGCCAGCCCGTCAATGGCCCTCAGACAACAGCCACGCCCATCCGCTGAGGTGGACAAAATGCCAAAGCAAAATGTCACAACATCTCTGGTGTACATGAAATAAATAAATGATTTGAACTCCTGCAAAACTAATGAGATTTTGCCGTAGGATCTCTGAGATTCTGTCAGGCTCTTAAAAAATATTAATTCATAATAGAATATGGTGTGGTCTAGAAACAGAGGTCAATTCAAAGATGTATGACACCTGGCTTCTCTACAGCCTGTTATTTTTATTTATTTATACACTAACTCCCTGGAGATAATGTTAAAGTTTCAATTGCAGCACATCCCCGGTGCATCTCCTATCCTCCCTTTATGAACTGCTTACTGAGTAATCAGCAGGACACTCGCACAGATACAGAGTTCCAGCTCATTCCCATGAGATGTGTTAGCAAACTCATTTGGGAGGACAAGGGGAGAGAGGCTGGCCGGGATCAGTTGAGCTAGAGGACCTCGCCTCTGCATCTGCCACCATAGAACCAGGGTTGCCTCTTACAAAGGTAAGGCTGGAGAGGGCCCTGTCCACCCACCTCCTGGTGACTCAGATAAAGATACTGAGGTCCCGAAGGGGCAAAGTCACAGCCTAGAGCCCCCTCCCTCCCCAGTCTAATACTGTCTCCATGGAGCTACACTGTCCCTAGCTAAGCTCAGAGGGAGGTCATTCTTACCATAACAGAAAGAGGAGGAGGCCACACTCACCAGAGTATCACTGGACCCCATTCTCTGAGAAGTGTCATAAGCTTTCCAAACTGTTCAACACCAAGGCTGTAGAGACCAAATGCTGGAAGGCCTCCAGCAGGTCACCTTGCCCAACTCTCTCATTTCACAAATGGGCAAACACAGCCTAGTTATGAGAGCTGGGGATCAGGGGCAATAGCCCAGGAGGCTCCACCCATCATGCCCTATGTCATGACAGGAAGCTGAGTTCCATGGAAACTGAGGCATGGTCCCAACCCCATTCTCTGCACCCCAAGTGCAGTGCCATAGCTGCTCATATGGACAGACTGGGCTAGGCCTGAGACAGTGGCAGGGTATAGGCAGAAGATCAGGGGACCTTACCAACTATACTGTGACCTCTCCCCCTGTAAAACAAGCAGCAAAAGCCACCTCTTTGGAATCGACGTGGAGAGAAACTGACTGTGTTGCTGCTTTTTCAATACACCTTGGAGACGTTTCCTTATTAACACACAAAGAGCCTGCTCATTTTTTACAGTTACACAGCATTCCTTTATATGGATGTAACATACTTTATTTTACCACCCCTCTACTGATGGACACATGGGCCATTCCCAACTTTTACATTTCAAATAACACTGCAGCAAATAGCTTGTACGTACATCATTTCACAGGTGTGCAGAAATACCATTTTGCTTTTCCAAGTCCTTGCTTGCTCAGGTCTTGCCTTTTTGATGGAACCTCTCTAAGCTTCGCAGGTCAATCCAGATCCCTCACTTCTTCCACATTCCTTCAGTTTATTTTCACAGATCTCCAGGCACCCACAAGAAAGGACAGAAATGGGCGGCCCAGGCTCCAACTCATACCTCTTGGTTCTGCGCAGCAGAGCTGTGCTTCCAAGTTCTCCTGCATTCCCCTCACCTCTCATCCCACTCCTCTTCCCACAATCTTACACATACAGCCCAGTGATGTGGGTCCTGTACCCGATGTAATAAACCCTTCATGCATGGGTGACGGATCAGTGGAAGTTGTGTGGCCATACCCTTTTCAACCAACAGGTGGCGTTGCTCTCCACCTCTGGACAGCTAAGGCCGCTAGCTCTACTGGATGTCGCCTCCAGAGAGAGCAAACTCCTGAGGGTGGGATGTGGCTGCAATGATGACTTTTGTTGGTGTGCTTGTCCATATAGCTTTCTACACAATCCCTCCAACAGCCCAAGGTCCTCACTGCAATTTTCTTTGACATCACCCTCCTCCATCCCATTCCATCGAGCAGGTGTGTGGCAGTTTGTATTGTCCTGTATACGGGGAGACAGAATCGCCTAGTGGTTATGAACTTGGCCTCTTGAATCAGACTTATGCTCAAAACTCGATGCCACCACTCAATGGCCTCTGGCAGCTGACTTCACCTGTCTGAGCTTCCATTGCCCTCGGCACAATAAGGAGTGTAACAGCACACACCCTGTGGAGTTGGTGTGAGGAGGAAATGAGACACTGTGTGCAACATCTGCACAGTGCTAGGCACGTGGTAAGTGCTCAGTAGACACTAGTTCTTGTCCATGTTATGTGGCTATGCATTGTCTGTTCAAGTTGTCTGCATTCTGCTTGAAAAAGCCTGCTCCTGAAGGCTTTTTTTTTTTTTTTTTTTTTTTTTTGGTGATGGAGTCTCACTCTGTCCCCAGGCTGGAGTGCAATGGCGTGATCTCAGTTCACTGCAACCTCCACCTCCCAGGTTCAAGTGATTCTCATGCCTCAGCCTCCCAAGCAGCTGAGATTACAGGAGCCCACTATCACGCCTGGCTAATTTTTGTGTTTTTAGTAGAGACGGGTTTTCACTATGTTGGCCAGTCTGGTGTTGAACTCCTGACCTCAGGTGATCCACCCGCCTCGGCCTCCCAAAGTACTGGGATTATAGGTGTGAGCCACCAATCCTGGCCTGAAGGCTTTCTTAATACCCACTGGTCCTCCACACTTCTTTACACACTAGAAGCTCGTTCCTGCTCCAGAGTCTGCACCTGCTAGTGCCTGGCCTGGAATGTTTGCCCTCTAGCTCACCCCGTGGCTGGCTCCTTCTCATCCTTCAAGGTCTCAGCTTCAAGTCATCTCAGAGTTCTTCCCTGCCACCCCAGCTGCGGTAGGTCGCTCCCGATTTTCCCCACAATGTCACCCTGTATACTTAGCATTCGCTGCCACCTGCTGTGATCAGAAGTGTGTATTTATGTGACTGGGGTCTGCTTTCCCATGGGAATGTCAGCTCCATGACGGCAGCTCCATAAAATTTCCCCCAGTTTCCCAGCACCTCGCATGGTGACCTCGGCCCCTGGGAGGCACATCAATGACCGGCGGGTGTCAGGTGAGTCAATGGCCACATGTAAGCAGAGCTGCATTTGAATCCTGTTCACCGGCTGCTTGGCACGCTCCTGTTCCATCCTGTCCCCAGGCCAACCACCGCCTCTCTGAGGGCAGGAGTGAAGTCTTTTCCCACCAGCCCTCAGCTGACCCACCGCCAGTGCTCAGGGGGAAGAGCTGGGACTTAGAGTGCTGGGGAGCAACTCAGAGGGCTGCTGAGGACTTGGAATCAGGCCAGAGCCCCTCACACTCCCCCACCCCAAGTATACCTCAGGGTGCTTCCTGGGAATGATGAGGTACGCTCCCAAGTGGCTTTCCTTAAAGCCAGTTCCAGGCCTCTCACTGCTGATGCTGTGACGTAGGTGTGCCCTGCACTCAGCCGCTGCTCTGTGCCCTCTCGCTCTGAGGAGGCCCTCCTCTTCCCCGGCCCTGGTGAGCGTTCTGATGCGGACTGGAAACCCTGTTCATGTCTGTTCCTACATTGTGAGAAGCTGCTTGCACGGCTGTTTTTCACAGTGAAGAGATATCTTTACTCTGGCAGGTGCAGAGGTCTCCTCTGAGCACACATGATGTGATTCAGAGAGTCCCATGGGTGCATGCGTGACACAAAATCACCCTATGGAAGTCAGGTCTTCCCTATTCTGTCCACCAAGTCAGAAAACGTCCTCATGCCCCATGTGCACTTTGGACACACCCCATTTAGAAGCACACAGCTTCACAAATGTGGAGCAAATCACTCACACAGGCTTCATTCCTACCTTCAGACAGATTTGACTGGAGCTTCCCAGCTTCCATACGTCATGGCACGGCAGTCACTTTATCATTTAAAACACGTTAGATCTATGTCCACATTCAACGGCAAAACATACTGAGCACCTCTTATGTGGCAAACGTTGTTCTAGACATTGGGAACATGGGGTAATAAGCTAAACAAGGTACTGCCACCGTGTGGAATTCTCAGTTTAGTAGGAGAGGCAGACAAGGAACAGGTAAACAAATATATAAACTGCTCCCAGCTGACTTGCTAGTGGAGACAGTGTGAGGCGATGGGGGTGACTGCTGGGGCCAGAAGGGTGGCTTTGGCCAGGATCAGGAGGGCTTCTGAGACCAGATCTGGAGGCTGAGAAGGAGCAATACAGGGAGCACTCCAGGCAGGAGGAAGCACAAGTGCAAAGCCCCGGGGAGTGTGAAAGATGCAGAGAAGGCCAGTGTGCTGGAGCTCAGAGGACAAAGGAGGGAGGACCTGGAGACGAGGCTGAGATACCACCTTCCTCCCAGATGAGCAGGGGTCAGGTAATCCACAGCCTTACTAACCACACTTAAAATGAAGACACAGGGTATTCTAAGTGCAATGAAAAACTTCTGAAGGGTTTTAGGTGGGGAATTTAAGTGATCTTTTACCCAGAAAAAGTTGACTAAACAGCATGGCAATGCATGAATAAAAGAACTGAATGAACAACTCCTGAATCTATAAACATATGCTACCTAGGGTCTCTCGGTGTCAAGGTCATGCTGAGTTCTGCAAGAACATAGAGACAAGAAGCTCAGGACAGCCCACAAACTCTAGAACCATGAATGCCACACCAAACCGAATGTTCCCTCCACTGCTTGGAGTTCTCCGGGCCCCTCATAAACTCAGCCCACTGTGTGGGTAGGGAAACTAGATTAGGGAGCAGAGAGTTTAATATCACACATGGAGCTGACTCCCCAAGATCTCAGGTGAGGGCAGTGCTGCTCCCAGGATCCTGGAGATTTCCAGCTGGTCTCCAAGGCCCTGGAGGACGCCTTATACCCCTCCACCTCCCACACCCATCATCTCTTTTTGAGATTCAGAAGATGAGGCTCAAAAAGAGGTTTTCTCCAGGTAGCAGAGGGAACCCAGACCTCCCAATTCTCACCAAGATACCAGGAACAGAGACCAGCTCCAAACACCACAATGTCCCCTGTGTGCCCACAGTCAGGGCCCTTCCCCACAAGAGCAGCCAACTCGCAGACAAGCACAGACCTTCTCCAGCTTCTCCACAGAGCCCCACCCACCTCCACAGCTGAGGACTGCCCTCCCTCACAGAGTGGGACTGCAGTTTCCATCCCCACGGCCCCAGCACCTTGCTGGAGCTGGCCATAAAGCGGTTGTTCACATAAAGGGGCAGAAAGAGGAAGGTAAATGGTCAAAATTATGGGCACTGAAGCCAAAGAGCCCTGAGTTCCATCCCAGGCTCTGCTGCCTGCTGGCCCCATGACTTTGGACACGAGTCTTAACCTCCTCAAGCCTCAGTCTCCCCATATTTAAAAGGCAGACAAAAATACACCACTCACAGGTTTGTGTATAGATTTAATATAATCCACATACTGAGGGCTTAGCTGAGTGTCTCCCTCACAAAACTAGTTCACAAATAGTTTTTATACAAATCTGAATGGTGATGATGATGATGGAGTCAGGAAGTCAAGCAGGACTGACACTGGCGTTCCTGGTGCTCATGTAAACAGGCACCTGGGACATACTTGTTAATGCCAGAAAGAAGGAAGACTGGGATGCTCTAGAAAGATTCCTGTTTTTCTAAACAAAATTTTCTGCATAGCCCTCAAATTAGCAGAAAATCTGGTCCCGCTGGGTTCCCAGCACCCCTACCCCACCCTGCGCCAAACCTTAAGAGAGCCACCTCCCAGCTCCCACTCCAGGACACCTCTCTGGGTGGTAGCAGGTGTTGCGGTGAGAAGCTTGTGGTTTTGAGAGCTGGTATTGTCACCGCGGCAACTCCCCATTTCTCTCTCCCTCAGTGTCCAAAGAAGAGGCTAGGGGCGTCTGAGGGAGCACAAAGAGAATCGTGTGGCCAGGGCTTTGGCAGAGCTTCGTGACAACTAACTGTGGCCATGGGAGTGATCCGCAGCAATAAAGGCGTGGCCAGGGTTTCTATCTGCCCTTGCCCGACGCCCAGTGCCAGCAGGGGTAATTAGGGACCTCTCCTCCACAGATTATGGTGGCTCCATTTCCCATCCCGCTCCACTTTTGTCTCCTAAAGTTACACAACCACAGAATGAGTGAACAAACACCCAAGCAGCAAGCCCTCTTCCAGCTAAGGGCTAAGCACCCATCACAGAGGGCCTGGGGCTGCTGGTGCCAACTTGTGGGCCAACTCTCAGGTTATAGGAGGTGGAGTAATCCTGGAGAAGTGGTGCAACCCAACACCCCATGTCCTTCTCCCCTTAAGGTGAGGAAGGGCTATGTATGTGCATGCATATGTATCCACGCATGTCAGCACCCATGCAGGCATGAACACCTGGTGCCCATGCACAAATCCATTCCCTCCACAAATATCCTTTGAGCATCAACTGTACTCAAAGGATATGAATGATGATGGTGATGATGAGGAAGTCAAGAAGAGGGACTGACACAGAGCACTCTGGCCCTGGGCACTCCCAGTTGCAAACAGGCACCTGGAAAAACTTAGGCACTGCCAGGCACTGAGGGTACAGAAGAGGGTGGTGCAGAAGAGAAAGGGGTAGTCTGCGGGCAGCTGTGGAGGGGTCATCTTTGTAGACTCCACCCACAGACACCTTTTTTTCCCAGCACTTACTGTCATTGCTATTCCAATTCTAGTCATGTTGGGGCACTGGTGCCTCTCTATTGCATCCCCCACCCCCAGAAAGGGTTATTGGATTAATTCATTCCACTGTGACCTGGTTTACTTAGATTGATCATCAGTAATGTCCTTGTGTCCCCAGACTTTGGGTGAACCCACAGTGCCCAGAGCTGGAGCTGCAATTGGGAGCTGCCCCTCTTCCTTATATAAAAAGCAATGCCAGCTTTCTCTTTCTCACCAAGGAGCTGCTTTTCCCACTTTCCTCCTGTCCGCCTCACCTGGGTTTGTATCTTCTCCTCTCTCCTGTCCCCAGCTGCCCCAGGCCTGGCTGCCTGTCACCTGGTCCCTGCTTCTCTTTTACTAATTCTGCTTCAGAAATATTCCGTGAAGGGTTCATCCCGGCCCCAGTTAGCATCAGCGGGGCACTCAACGAAGTGAAATCTAAGCATTGTCATTAAGTGAGTATTTCATTCAGAATGTCCTTTTCTCTGTCCTCATCTCCCAGCATGGGATACAAAGAATGAGGGGGCAGCAAAGACCACCCCACTCAGCATATCCAGATTGTGCATACATTTTTTCCCAACACACACTGCTAATTTGTGATTAGATGTTGTGGCACTGCACCCACTCATGAGCCCCCAGGGTCAGGCAGCCCTAGGCTCATCGGGATCTACGTCCTTGTCCTCATGGCTGTCAGGCCCCAGCCAGAACACTGTCCTTCAGGGAAGTCGGAGTGGGCGGGGGTCCCCCCTTCACCCTCCCCCATCTCCACTTCAGATGCAAAGTGCACATATGGCTCATCTCCATCTTTGGGGGAGGTTCTGTCTAAAGTCCTCCCAAAGATTCAGATTGTATGACAAATCACGTTCTAGACTATCACGGGCAAGAAAGGACCCAGGCATTTGCATCATTACCCCCAGACAACAGCTTCATTAGGCTGAAAGGGAGGTTTGCAGCCTCTCGAGCTCCGCCACTGACCTGGGCCTCTCACTTCCCCATTGTCTGTAGGCTCCAAGGCTCTCGCTCCAAACCATATGGTCCATTTGGGCATCTCACACTGCCTTCCAGGGAAAGCAGGCGTTGGGAAGCACTTGGGGCAAGTCAGAGGCCTGCCGCAAGATCCAGGTGTAAACTTGTCCCAAAGTGTTGTCAGATTGGGCCAGAAGAGAAGAACCACCAGCGATTAGAGAAGGCTGAACCTTCCAAAGCAGTGTGTGGGTCCAGGAGGAGGGGAGGAAGGGTCCTGTGCCAGAGGGCAAAGGAATTAAGAGCCTCGGTATTTGACCCCTCAGAGAGCAGGTGGCCTGTTGGCTCCATGAGTCTGACAGCATGTTAGCATGGAGACCCTGGGGTAGCAGTGCTCATGCTAAGTCCACCTCTCCTCACCCTGGCCCACTCGTGGGCCCAAGTATTTGGAGATTTCTCAGGGGTCCCCAGATTACAGACATTTCTCCCCTGAAGCCCATAAGCAGATGCACATTCTGGCCGCTGGAGTGTGCGGTCGCCATTCCCCTTCTCTAGTCCCCAAGACCCTGACAACCTTAAAAACCAGATTGTCCCTGAGGATACGCATGTGTCCAATTTAAAGGGGATTTTGGGGGCAGGGCGGGGAAAGCCACCTCAGCCTCTATCTCTTCAAAATCCCACCACTTTGAAACTCCATTTTGCTCCAAGCCTTTGCAAGATTCCAAACACTTGGAATTAACCCGGAGGCCACCGCCATCCCCAAGCAGCCACAGGGGCCTGGTTTCCCTGGGAGAGAAACTATCCAGAGCATGCCCTGGCCCCCGGTGGCCCTGAGGCCAGGAGCCCTGGGAGGGCACTCCAGGGAAGGAATTCGTCCTGATCTAGAAATGGGCAGGTGCGGACCTCGCGGATGTTTCTTTAAGAGCAGGGAAAGGAAACAGCACTTCTACCCCGCCAACGGGGCGGATTAGGGCCAGGATTAACATTTTAAACTCGACCAGACTTTCTGACTCAAAGATTTTCTCTGGTTAATCGTATTACTATCCCTGGGATTACTGCTTTACTCTCTGCAAAACAGATTCTAAAATCAAATTGATTAAAGTTCCCTCCTGTCTTCTCTTTACTCCTTTTGGGGCGTAGGGGGAGAGGCTGTAGCTTCTTAAGGAGACGACTTTTAAAATCGAATCTCACTTCGCATTTCTCTCCTTGTCCCTCCTCTGCTTCCAAGCCAGGCGGGGGTAAGAAGACTGGCTGGCGACACGATTCCTTTTTTCCCGCCCACGTCAGTTCCTAGTTCCTGGTAATTTATCCCATATTAAAACTTCTTTAAGTAAGAATGGACAAGCATCAGCACCTGCTATGCAAATGTGGCCAAATCCAGCCCGGGCCGCGAGGCGTGCGCGCCCGCCCGACCGCGAGCGGCCATTCAGCGCTCCCAAGGCGCCTGCTCTACTCTTCATATGGAAACCCGGCCGGTCCCGACAGATTGCGGCGGGGAGGGGCGGGGGCCAGAATGCCCTCCCAGCCTCGGAAGGCGCCCGGATGGGACTATCTGCACCTCTCTCTCCAGTGGGTTGTTTTCAGCCATACTCCATTCTTCCAGCCATCTTTGTTGTTTCCTTAACGAACGTCCCATATTAGTGCCAATGCCCATTTTGCCGGATTTCCCTCCAGAATGCAACCTTATTATTCTCCATCCCAGCTCTTCCGGAGCGGTGGCAGTTTTGTTGTTTTGTTTTGTTTTGTTTTGAGACGGGGTTTCGCTCTTGTTTCCCAGGCTAGAGTGCAGTGGCGCGATCTGGGCTCGCTGCAGCCTCCGCCTCCCGGGTTCCAGCGATTCTCCTGTCTCAGCCTCCCGAGTAACTGGGATTACAGGCGTACGCATGGTGGCAGTTTTCTAAGCGTAACAACTTTCCCACCACTTTTATGCAGGTACGCTGGTCACCAAGGAGTGTAGGACCTTGCCCCGAGGGTCCCAGGAATGTGGATGGGGTGGGGTAGATCGTCATAGCAGGCCCCAAATCCGTGTCAGGGGCTCGGGAGCCTGGCGCACTCTCCGCCTGCAGCCAGGTGGAGGAGGCAGGCCGGGTGCCGGCGCGGCCGCGGTCGTCCCGCCGGATAACAAGGATTAGTGCGTTGGGGACGTTTGAAGCCCTGTCTGTGCTCACGTGGCTGGAGGCCGCAGCGCGGTCGCCTCTCGTGCGGCCCTAATCCTCTCACGCGGCTCCGGCGGCGAGCCGGCCCCGTCGGGGAACTGGGACTTGCTGGCCCAGAGTCCCGGCTCTCGCTCCACGCGGGCGCGGGGTCAGAGTGCCCACGCGGCAGTGCCCACGCGTCCCCCAGCGCGCCCCGCCGAGTTCTCCGAGGCACCGGCGGTAGGAAGAGCCACGGCGCTAGGGTCATTTGCTCAAGACTCGGGGGGAAGTCCCCTTCTTCCAGCCCAGGAGCCTTTATTTGTGGCTGCATAAAAGAAATCCAGAAACGCCTGGTCTCCCCTGCCGGAGCAAAACCCAAGCGGCGGCGGCGGCGGCGGCAAGGGTGGGGGCGCAGCCGGCGTCCCAAAGAGATGCAAAGTGATAAATACATTGTTTAGAGGCCGCCTGCTCGGTCCGTCCCTTGGGGGCATAGAAAATGAGGCGCTTTCCTCCCCCTTTAACTCGAGGGGAGTACTAATAATTCATGTATGTTATAATTCTTCACTGCCCCTAGGTAGTCTGGGAAAACTGGAAGAAAAGAAAATGCCAGAAAGTTATGGTAAAACTTAAGATGCGGCCGAAGTCGCTTTCTTTGCCCCTGCTGCGAGTGTTTGAATAAGAAGAATGCTCCTGGACTGTAACAAGCAAAAAGAATGAAGAAGACAAAAGATTTCCAGAAAAAGGTTTAGCTGGAAGACAAGGCAAGTGAAACTGAAAGGAGAAAAAAAGCATTTACAATGGAACAATAAGTGTACTAATCGCTTTGATATATTATACAAGCCCAAAGACCCAAAACATTGTGTAATTATTTATAAATGACTTCTCCACTCCTGTGTATAATGCAGAGGAAAGAATAAAACTGCAGGCTACTCTCTAAACTATTTCTAAATAGACCTGGTTCAAAAGAAGGCAGAAGTGTTTGAAATAAAATAATTAATGGTGGATTTTATGGTTGTCTCATTAAAACATTTTAATTACTACAAACAAAATGCATTTGTGTTTGAACCCAACATGAATTTATGTAGCTGAGCGTTAAGGTAGAGAAAAGCAAAAAGAAAACACTTAGCAATTTTTGTGTTTATTTTTGAATTCTTTCCATAAACCAATAGTCAGATTCCATTAGGATATGTTTCACTGTGACTTCTTTTGTACACACAGAAGAAAACACCCTCACACAGTTTTCCCACACTTGACTCACAAGCATCCAGGGATGTGGGAGGGCAGGGGGATGTGTTTGTAATCCCTAGTAAAGACCTTCTTAAGAATTCAAAAACATGAAGCTGGCAAAAATGAAACTGCTCAGGAAACTTCACCCTGGCTTTAGCAACTTCGTGTGGCAGGTGCAGCCTGGCTTTGGGGAGCTAAACCTAGTGACAGCAACAGCGGGGCTAAGGTTTGGGTTTTTGTTTTTATCTGAGTGCAGAAGATTTAACTTCAAGAGCTCTAAGAGAACCAAACTCAGAGGCTCTGAAAGTGAGTCTGGAAGGATTCACAGCTTCTAGCAGCTGATGTGAAAATGACTCCAGGCCTCATTGCTGAGGAGAGGTGGGGCAATCACCTCCACCTGCCCCCTCTTCAGTTCAGGGCCTGCACCCTCCCTCGTGGGCCCTCCCTGCACAAGTGTGCACACCCCCGTCGCTTCCCCCACTCGCCTTTGGGCACAAAAAGGACATTGTTTCACCCAAGACTGGCCCTAACCACAAACGCACTTCAAACTTTGGCCAGCCCAAGCACATGCTGTCCCCCAACACCAGTGCAGGCTAGAGAATCTCAATCAAATTGGACAGATGCTTGTGGAAACAATGTGTTTGGCTGCAGAATTGCCCGGTGTCATTTGGGGAGGCATTTCGGACACAGCACAGAATAAAGGAGAGGTGTGCCGGGGCTTCTGCTGGAGCCCAGGACTCATCCCACGTGTAGGCAGATTGCACTCCACCAAACCTATCAGTAGACAATGCTGAGGAATATTCAAGCCGACATCTCCGAATTGGGAAATGCATACAGACGGCACTGTATTTAGCAGGGCAGGGGCCGAGGGGGCCTCCACGGATTTCTAGAAACCATGGATAATTTGCCATTTTCCTTGCTCTGTCACTGAAAGACCCCTCTGTTTCCCCCGTCCTGCCTCGTTTCCCCCCTCCCTTTTGCCCCCCTTCCACAACTGTCATGGGTCATCAGTAAAGAAAATAGGGAATTGTTTCTCTTTTCCAACCCCACCCTTTTTCTCTTATATGGAAGCCCAACTGCATATCTTCGGGTGTACTTGATGCACTGAAAGGAACCTGTGCGCTCTGTGTCCAACCTCATCATTCATCCTTTCCTCTTGAGGAACTGCATCTTTTTTCTTCCTTTTTTTCTATAAAGATAACATTTTCTTTCTAAAATGCCACCCACAAAACCAATGCAACTGCCTCCTAGATAGCTACAGAAAGAAAATCATCATCGAAGTCAAGCAGTCTTGTTTACGAAGGGTGGCCCTCTCCACAACTTCACTTTCTGTAAAATTCCCCATCAAGGACCGCTGTAGATATCAGCATTGCCCAATGCCCTTGCAAATTCGGTGCAGTGCACTGACTGCCCTGTCCCCAGTACGTGAGTGGCTGAGTAAGGTGCCCACAACATTCCCTTCTCTTGTCATAAGCTGCAGCTGCCAGTTCATATGTACTGTAAAAAACAACTTTGCTTTGAAACCCCACAAAGCTCAGGTCTACATGAAAGTGCCACTGCACTCTTGAAATTAATATTCTATCTAACCCATTGGAGGGGACAGAGAATAATCAATCTGAGCTAAAACAATTTAGGAAGGAAAGTATGAAATGTGATGGTGTCCCCTTCCCCTCAGCCTCTTCAGATTATCATGTCAGTACTTGTTATTACAGGACACGAACCGACCAGTCTAGTTCCTGTTACAGCATCTCTCAACCCCAGGTTGAAGTGTTTCTGAAAACCAGAAGGGAGGCTATCTGACTCAGCCTCGCATTCACAAAAGGGCTGGAAGGCTATGGACACTAACTCCAAACGAGGTCATACACATGGTCACTGAGACACTGACAGGGTGGAGGAAGATTCTCCATCACAAATTCCAATCTGAATCCATCCCTGGATCTCCATGCCTACAGGCACTATAGTTTGATGGTCACTTTAAAATCCTGAAATTGCCCTGTGAACAGCACAGACTCCTTTGTATTTTTGTGAACCACATTGATTTATTATTTGTAAATGTTTATAATTTACCACCATTTCTCCCCTATTTTGGCCTTTCTTTATTAAAAAATAATAATAAACCAAGTCTCTCAAGACCCTGGAAGCATCCAACGCCTTGCTCCACCCTGAGAGTCCCTCCCTCTCATCTCCGAAGAAAGCTGTTTCTTCATCAGTGTGTTGATGCCAGAAAGGTCTTCTTGATGATGAAGTAAAATCACCTCCCTGCTGGTCTCACCAGGGTCTTGAGTCAGATCCCTAGGGCTGCCTGGAACAGGTGTGCCCTTGGAGCTCCTCTTAGCTGTCACATAAATGTACCTGACCTGTTTCAAGAGCTGAGGCAAGCACAGGATAGGAGAGTGGTTGCTAATGCAAGATATCGATTCTAGTGTGAATAAATTGGCTCTAGGTATCAGTCAATAGTGATTTCAGCATGTGCTCCAGAGGTTCTGATTCAAGGGGTATGGGGTAGGGACCCTCACCATCACTACTACCGCAGGTGACCACAGTGTAAGAAGCTCCAGCTTAATCCTTAGTCCCTTGAAACATGTGCCCCACCTTGGAACATCTGCCTACCCTCCCCAATCCAGCAGATTGGCAGCTGGATGTCTCACACATCAGGCAGAACACCTGATGCAGTGCTCACCATGGTGACGCCTGCTGTCGTTGGATTTATTACACGCCCCCATCACCTTCTATTGTACTCTGAGAATATTGTACTCATGTACTAGGCTTGGAAGGCTTCAAGCGGCAGGAGAAACCTTCATCTTCCCTGGCAAGCATGCGCATCCTTCTAACTGTGGCCTGGCCTTTTTCTCTTGAGGAGAGGCTCTGAGCCTCTTTAAGCTGCCCCTTCATTCTCATCCTGCCAGGGCTCAGCTCCATCCTCAGTAGATCACTTATAGGAGGGCCCCTACAGATGTACTTATAAAAAGCACAAGAGGTAGGCACTAACAGCCAAAAAGGAGCCGCAACATGCCCTGCCCAAGAGCCAGGAGCAGGCAGGGCAAGGCTTGGATGCTTGCCTGCTGAGCTCTCTAAGGTTCAGGAAAAGGAGGGAAGCATGGCAGGAGAAAGCACAGACCTACTACTAGCTCATAAGGTGGCTCTGGACATATTTGACAAGGTGCCCTCTCTGGACAGGTGTAGCCCATGTCAGGGTGCATAGTTTGGCGGGTGGTAGAGAGGCTAGATTTCAGCCCTTACTTGCCCCCTCTACCAGATGTCCTTGTACAGTGAATGACTAGAACAACTTTAACAGCCTTACTCAGAGAAAGCAGCAAGAGGAGGAGGAGACGGAATGGAATGAGGAAGGCCGCCATGGCCATTCAAGGGCCACCACAACTGCCCCCTTATTCTTTTTCCACTGAGTTCACCCAGAAGCCCTATCCTCCAGACCAGTCCCCACATAGCCACCATAG
The DNA here is from genome assembly GCF_024542745.1 of Macaca thibetana thibetana. Lineage (NCBI taxonomy): Eukaryota > Metazoa > Chordata > Mammalia > Primates > Cercopithecidae > Macaca > Macaca thibetana. The sequence goes on from NC_065583.1 coordinate 46,124,159, forward strand.
TAACTCCCTCTCTTTCCTTAAATTGTCTATTCACGTCCTATCCATCCTTCAAGGCCTTTGTGAGCCCCCTACTCTGCCAAGAAGCCTTCCCTTTGGGAGGTGCACAACACTCTTCAGATCTGCTCCCTTAATAGGTCCTTAACACCTCTCTAGTCCTAATGCCACATCTCCTCTCCTTTAGGACTATAGGCCTGCTTCACACTCCACAAAGCACCTGGCACAGGGCAGCATGCAGTAGGCTCTCAGTGTGTATTTGTTGATTGATTGTGATGGAAGAACGTAGAGTGGAGGCTGAAAGGACTCCTGAGTCTGGCCTAGTTTGACCACCAGAGATCCCTGGGGTAACCCGGAAAAAAGACCACCCCATCTCCCACCTCAGTTTCCCATGTATGAGGTGCAGTGGATAGATGAATAATTTCCAAAGATTCTGCTGGCACTGAACCCTGGCTTGCAAGACTCAGAGCCCATGATCCCCATCAGCCAGGTTTATCACCCCTATCACCCCAGTGTCCAGCACAGTGCCTGGCCCAGCACAGGTAATCAACATAGCCAATGGATTACTTCAAAATAATACAAGGCTAAGTCTCTATGCTTCAGCAACCTGAGGATTTAACTTGGTGTTTTATTTATGAAACCACAGACACTAATCCTGGCCATCTGAAGCAGAAAAGCCTCATGAACGTAAGGCCCACCATGGGAGGGCTCATGCAATCAGTGGGAAGGCTGGAGAACCAGGCTCAAAAAACAGACGGAAGCAGGGCAGGCCCTGGGAGGAGTTCAGACAGGATGTCCACTGGTTCCTGGTCACCTCTTCCACCACTGGTCACTGGCTGTCCCAGGTTGTTGCCCCATGACACAAGTGAACTCCGGACTGTCACCAGCTCTGAGCCTAAACTGCAAGTGGGGCAGCCAGTTGCCTGTACTAAAATCTTTTGGCCACACCCTAATTGCTAGGAATGGGGAATGGGTTCTCATACATTCAAATTTCTCAACAGGAAAGCTCTACAGGTACCTCTCAGCCAAAAAAGTGACACTGGCCAAACCAATTCTCTCCTTCAGGAATTTGGAAAAGCGTTTGTTGTAGTAGGTTGAAATAGTGGGCCTCTGTAAGATGTGTCCACCCAGAACCTCAGAATGGGATGTTATTTGGAATAAGCATCTTTGCAGATATAATTAAGGCAAGGGTTGCAAGACTAAGTCATCCTGGATTAGCTGGGCCCTAAATCAAATGACAAGTGTCCTTATAAGAGACAGAGAAGGAGAAGACACAGAGGGGAAGGACATGTGAAGAAAGGAGGCAGAGATTGGAGTGACACAGCTGCCAATCAATGAACGGCAAAGATGGCCAGGAGCCACCACTAGAAACTGCGAGAGAGGCATGTCACAGATTTTCTCTCAGAGCCTCCGAAAAGGAGCCATCCCTGCCAACACCTTGATTACAGACTTCTGGCCTCCTGAACTGTAAGAGAATGAACTTCTGTTGCCTTAAACCACCCAGTTTGTGGAATTTTGTTGTGGCAGTCCAAAGAAAGGAAGCTGACACAAGGAGAGAAACGAAGGGAGGGTATATGTGTGTGTGTGTGTGTGCAGAGAGAGGACCCCTGGGCTCCTGCTGGTTTACACAAGTCCTCAAAGCCCTTGGGTTCTTGAGAGGCTCCTGTGTCCATCCAACAACTGCCCTTTCCTGAGTGAACTGGTTGAAGCCACTTTCTGTGACTTCTAATAAATCTCAAGCCCTTACATATGACTGTGTCCTAGCCTTCCACCTAAGTCAAGGGTACATGCAGGGTGCAGTGGCAGAAGGGGACAGCTGGGCAGAGTCCCCTGAGCCAGAAGGCAAGCGCTGGTCAGTGAGCCAAGGTGGGCACTGCCACTACACAGCTCCCTTTCTCAAAGGTGCCAATCCCCCCTCCCCCCTGCAAAGAGTCAGCTGGGATCTCAGGGCAGCAGGCCAGGCATCTGGCCTGAGGCTACCACCTGGATATCAGGGGAGGGGGCAGGCACTTTGCTGAAAGCTGCTCATTTTGTTTTTAATACCCTCATCCTATAATCCAGTGCTGTCCCTTACTATTTATCTCCCAAGTACAAAGTCGGGCGATGTCTGGGCCTCTGTGGTTCCTGGGTGAGTGTAGGCGACGAGAGAAAAGTGACTCCTGACATGCAGAGGGAAGACCTGCTAGAATAGGCGAGTTTAAGACACCAAAGGTACGAAGGGGTTTGGAGGAAAGGGGTTCCACTGTGCAACTGCTGCCCTCCACGGGCCAGCTCTCTCTCGGGCCAGGGAAGTTGAATCCCCTGGCTGGCCCGCCCTGAAGAGGGCCACAGAGGCTGCAAGCAGGGCTGCAAGAGACGGTATGCAACGGATTTCTCCGGGCATGGGGCAGGCAAGGTTTCAGGAACTCTGGAGAAAAGGAAATTCTCATACTTCTGTTACCTTAAGAATCTTGGGGTGACTGTTAGGGGCAGAGGTGCGGAGTAGGGTGAAGAAGGGAAGGGTGAGACCAAGACTCAAGGCAACCTGGGAAATCACCCGATCATCTTTTCCACTCTCCTTTTCGCACTCCCCAGATGAAGGTCAAAAGATTCTTTCCCGTTTCTTTATCAACCTGAACGGAGCAGCGACACTTATCCTTGCCCTGCGCCCCGTGCCTCTGGCATGGCCACTCTCCATTCTATTAGAAAATTATTTTCACCCTGTTCAGCGACTGCTGCACATTTAGTGTTCCACGAACATTATCTCTGATCACCCTCCACAGGGTAAACTTGTGTCTCATTTTACAGATGGGGAAAGCAACGCTCAGGGAAGTTAAATTACTCGTCCAAAGTCACGCAACCACTCAGCAGCCGGAGAGGGGATGCGAACCCAAACTCCAAGTCCCTTCCAGGTTTCCGCAATTCACTGGGCGGCTCACATTTTCGCGCTCGTGCCCCGCCTCCCCGTCCCACCCCAGCGAGGGGCGCCCAGCCCGCCTCGAGAGGAGCGTGCCTCGGCCGCTAATCGCGCGCCGCCCCCGCCTCCGTTTCACTGCCTGGAGACGCCCTGGCCAGCTTAGCCCGAGCCGACTCCCGGGGCCGCGCGACGCCGCCGATTGGCCGGCAGTAATTACGGGCACACTCCGGGTGGGGGAGGGGCGAGGGCGGCCTCCCGCGAGCATAAATTATGCAAATACCCAGGCGCTGCACGGGGATGACCTGCCGCCTCGCTCCATTCACCCGGGCTGCCGCGGGGGCGGAGGTGGCAAAGGAGGGGGGCGCCCATTGTTGCGCCGGGTACTTAAGGGGTCCTGAGGCCAGTCGTGTGCCACACTCGGTCCTCACACGAGCTGATCTGATCGCCGGCGACATCACTCGGGAGACCGGTCGGGCGCGTGGTCCCTGCAGGCGAGGCGAGGCGAGGCGAGGAGGCGAGGCCAAGTTCTCCGTGCGCCCCTGCACCCTTCCAGGCTCTCGCACCTGCAACTGGCAAAGAGTAACAACCCCAGGCTGTTGGGAACGTAAGTGCGCCCTGGCGGCCCTGCCCTCAGTCCGGGCTGCAGCGCTCTGAGCGACTTTCTATCTGTCCGTCGGTCCTGCACAGCGCAACGATGCCAGCTCCCCTTGAGACCTGTATCTCCGACCTCGACTGCGCCAGCAGCAGCGGCAGTGACCTGTCCGGCTTCCTCACCGACGAGGAAGACTGTACCAGACTCCAACAGGCAGCCTCTGCTTCGGGGCCGCCCGTGCCAGCCCGCAGGGGCGCGCCCAATATCTCCCGGGCGTCTGAGGTTCCAGGGGCACAGGACGACGAGCAGGAGAGGCGGCGGCGCCGCGGCCGCACGCGGGTGCGCTCCGAGGCGCTGCTGCACTCGCTGCGCAGGAGCCGGCGCGTCAAGGCCAACGATCGCGAGCGCAACCGCATGCACAACTTGAACGCGGCGCTGGACGCACTGCGCAGCGTGCTGCCCTCGTTCCCCGACGACACCAAGCTCACCAAAATCGAGACGCTGCGCTTCGCCTACAACTACATCTGGGCTCTGGCCGAGACACTGCGCCTGGCGGATCAAGGGCTGCCCGGAGGCAGTGCCCGGGAGCGCCTCCTGCCGCCGCAGTGCGTCCCCTGCCTGCCCGGTCCCCCAAGCCCCGCCAGCGATGCAGAGTCCTGGGGCTCAGGTGCCGCCGCCGCCTCCCCGCTCTCTGACCCAAGTAGCCCCGCCGCCTCCGAAGACTTCACCTACGGCCCCAGCGAGCCTGCTTTCTCCTTCTCAAGCCTGCCCAAAGACTTGCTCCACACAACGCCCTGTTTCATCCCTTACCACTAGGCCCTTTGTAGACACCATTACTTTCCCTCTCCCATAGTCAGCAGGCAATAGACGGGGCCCCAGCTGCCGCCTCGGGACCCCCTTTCCAGGCGGAGGGAGGAAGCGGGAGCTTTAAAGCTGTCGGGGATACCTGAGCCGCTTGTTAGGTCGCCGCACACTCGCTGCGGCTGCCTCCTGGTCTGTTTCTCCAGCCCTCAGCCCCGGGCCCCTCCTGCCCGCCCCTAGACGGCCTTTCCTTTTGCACTTTCTGAACTCCACAAAACCTCCTTTGTGGCTGGCTCAGAACTGACCCCAGCCACCACTTCAGTGTGATTTAGAAAAGGGACAGATCAGCCCCTGAAGACGAGGTGAAAAGTCAATTTTACAATTTGTAGAACTCTAATGAAGAAAAACGAGCATGAAAATTCGGTTTGAGCCGGCTGACAATACAATGAAAAGGCTTAAAAAGGAGAGACAAGGAGTGGGCTTCATGCATTATGGATCCCGACCCCCACCACTGCAGGCTCGCTCTAGGAAGAACTGGAGACTCTTGCTTAGCTATTCAGGCACAGGGCTGGAGAGTACTTTAATTTATTCAAGATGCTTCATTCATATGAAAATGTATTTTTGTACATAAAGAGTTTATTATGAGCTATCAAAGTTTACATTTTTGTACTGCAGATGCTTCATGTAAATAAAAACTAAGAAAAAAATAAGTCACCAAGTTTCTTGCCTAATATTAGTGTCTCTGGGGCTTTTCTTGCTTTTCCCTGGTGGCTCAACCACTAAAGTGAAACACTATCCCCACTCACCTCCAAAGCCTCCATTCCTGTTTCAAAAACAATTAAAAAATAAAACGCACCTGATTTCCACCAAGAAACGGATACAGACACACTAGGGCATTTGGGATCTATCATTCCTTTCACCTTGTAAACACAAGAGAGATCTTTCAGGCTCCCCATAAGCCAATTAAGACTTTTTAGTAGGGAATTAGCCCCGGATCTGCAGCTACCTGTTGAGGTAGGGGCAGTGGGAGAGTCTTTCTTTTGAGGAACTCCACATCAGCTGGCTCTGTGTTTCAAAGAGAGGGGATTAAAAAGATCAATACAGTGTGACCACTGGTTAGGAAATCCCAGTGACAGGTGGGCCTAGGCTAGGCAAGCAGAAGGGTCCACTCTTGTAACAGTCTATTTAGAGGGGGAAATTAATTTGTAAACAATGCCTCCAAATTGTTGTCCATTGAGGCTGGGTTCACCCTGGCTGTGAGATGTGGGATGAATCATGCTGGTGTGGTGTCCTGAGTGGGGTGTGTAGCTGCCTAAGATTGTGAGCTAGAGTTCCTGCATTCTCCTCAACTCCCATCCCCCCAACACACACACACACTTAACACCCGCTGTGGCCCATAGTGATGGGGAAGGGAGGGGCACACAGAGGGATGGCTTGGGTGCAGGGCTTCCTCAGCCAGGCCTCAGGGGCAATAGCTAAAGCTTTCATTTGATGCCAGAGAAATCAGCTGCCCAAACTCAGTGGGGATTTTTCTGGCTGCAGTGTGTTTGTCTGTTGTCTGACAATTAGCTAACAGCATCGGCTAGTAGCAGTTTTTGTTTTAAAATTTTAGAATGTGGGTAATTACAAGATGTAGTTCCTAAAATGCTTTTACTGACTTTCCTCAGCTCACAAGTTACTCTGTGTTGTTAAGACCAGATCTCGGCCAGGCACGGTGGCTCATGTCTGTAATCCCAGCACTTTGGGAAGCCCAGGCATGTGGATCACTTGAGCTCAAGAGTTCAAGACCAGCGTGGACAACATGCAAAAGTTAGCCATCGTGGTGGTGTGTACCTGTGGTCCCAGCTACCCAGTAGGCTGAAGAGGGAGAATCACCTGAGCCCAGGGAGGTAGAGGCTGCAGTGAGCCCTGATGGCACCACTGCATTCCAACCTGGATGACAGAATGAGACCCTGTGTCAAAAAAAAAACCAAAAACAGGTCTTTTTTTCCACTGGATTCTTCTTTTCATGAATATAGTGATTTAGTGGCAAGGATGCAGGGGAAGGTGGGAATGGGTTCAGGAAAATGTGTCCTGAACACAAAGTTGGTACAGTGAATGATATTTATAGAGAAAATATATTTGTTTAGGAGGCACATAGAAGCAGAGGGCCAGAGTACAGTCACTGATAGCAGGTTCTACTTATGGAAGCATTTTCCCTCCTCACATGTTATCATGGTGAGTTGGATCCACAGATCCATACACTAGGTCCCTGAAGGCATCACTAAGCCCAGCTATTGGCAAGGCACCCTCCTTCAGATACAAAGGCTACTTTGTAGAAGGTTCTGGAAAGTTGAATGCCTTCTCTAATATCCCCAGAGAGACAAAGTCATTCAAGAAAATCTTCAAACCTCTTCTGCTAAAAGCTCCAAGGAAAAAGTCGTGTTTCTAAAATAACCAAGCCCAGGGTCTCACTCTATTGTCTGTCTCAGAATTGATTCACTTGACTAGTTTTGTGTTTTCTGTTTTCCTAGCGCAAATAACAAAATGGTCTGCATCAGATTTTCTGCTCTCCCATGCATAGGTTGCTTGGAAGTGATGCCCTCTAGCTTTCTGAAGGGCCCAGGCCAGATTCAAGAAGGGCAAGTCTCCTATGGAGAGTCCAACTGTAACACTGGCACACATGTCTGGGACAAGGGAAGAGAACAACAGATTGTGTACTGATTATTGTCCAAGATCCTAGGGGAAAGCACTGGCAAACAGCTGCAGCAGGAGCTTGGCCTCATACAGCTGCATATGTGCAGCACTGGAAGCAGTAGGGAAGACCTTTACCACTGAGACTGAACATAGCAAATTGTATCCTCAAGTTTGTTGCCACAGTAGGGTCACAACTCAATATGTAGAGATGTAAGACCCAGAGCACCTTTCCAGGACGCAGAGCACCTTTCCAAAAAGAAAAGTCTTTAACAACATCATTGGTGGGGGGCATCTCTACTCCCACCAGTTAATACTATTCTTCTAAGGAAGTCAGCATATATGTGCAGCTCTTGGAGTTCTCAAATAGGGGAAAAGAAGAAAAGTGATTAAAAATGCTTATCCCCACCTCAGGGAGCTCTTTCTTCCTGCAGCAAACTCTCATTCATCCACAAGCCACCTGTGGAGGTAGGGGGTGGGGTAGGGGATCAGGGGGTGAGGTGGGAGTAAGAGAAGAGCAGGCAAGTTACTAAAATTTCCTACACAATGATAGAACATAGACCTCCCTGCTGACAGCCATGTCTCTATCCTCCACATAGTCTTCCACTAAGCAACCAGCAGGCACTTCAGAAGGCTTCTTCATTCTCTATCTTTATCTCTACATTTATTTTTGCCCGGTTTAACATATGTATTTGTTTGTTTTTGTTTTTGTTTTTGAGACAGTCTTGCTCTGTTGTCCAGGCTGTAGTGCTATGTCATGAGCTCGGCTCACTGCAACCTCCGTTTCCCAGTTTCAAGCAATTCTCCTGCCTTACCCACCCAAGTAGCTGGGATTACAGATGCGTACCACCATGCTTGGCCAATTTTTTCTACTCTTAGTAGAGACAGTGTTTCACCATGTTGGCCAGACTGGTCTCGAACTCCTGACCTCAGCTGATCCACCTCCCTCAGCCTCCCAAAGTGCTCGGATTACAGGCATGAGACACCACACCCAGCCAACACATATATTTCTATACACTGCTTCCAAGACTTTGTGAAAGCAGGCAAGGGAAGATTAGGATGAACTAGTAAAATAAAGATTCCACCCATTCTCTTATTTCTTTAATGACTCTTTATCAAGCCCCTACTATGTGCTGAGCACCTTTCTAGCACTGCAGTAACCAAGACAGACAAAGTTCTTGGCCCAAAGGAGCTTTCATTCTAGTGGGGAAAGGCAAAATAAATTTATGAAAGACTGGGTAAGTTCTGAGGAGAAAAAATAAAGTAAAAGAAGGTGACTCTGGAATGCCAGAGTGGGAGAATGGTCGCTCTTTTAGAAAAGGTAGTCAAGGAAGGTCTTTGAATGTCGTTACATTTAAGCAAAGGAATAGATGAAGACAGGGAGTGGGGAAGTCATGCCAGTATCTCAGGTGAGGGGAGCATCCCAGGGAGAAGGCCCAGCAAGGGGAAAGCCCTGGCCATGCAGCATATTACAGGGACAGCAAGGAGGCTGACATGGCTGGAACAGAGAGCATGCCATTGGCAAGGATGGACAGAGAGATGGTGATATCATTTAACTGTGTCCCCACCCAAATCTCATCTTGAATTCCATGTGTTGTGGGAGGGACCTGGTGGAAGGTAATTGAATCATGGGGGCAAGTCTTTTCCATTCTCATGATAGTGATTAAGTCTCATGAGATCTGATGGTTTCAAAAAGAGGAGTTCCCCTGCACAAGCTCCCTTTCTTTTCCTGCTGCCATCTATGTAAAACGTGACTTGCTCCTTCTTGCATTCTGCCACGATTGTGAGGCTTCCCCAGCCACGTGGAACTGTAAGTCCAATGAAACCTCTTTCTTTTGTAAATTTCCCAGTCTCAGGTATGTCTTTATCAGCAGCGTGAAAACTGACTAATACAGATGGGGTGCACAGTCAAATCACGGTGAGCCTTATAAACTATTATAAGGACTTCAGATTTTTTCTCAAGGTGATTGGAGGGCTGAAAGCAAAGGTGTGCTATGAATTGCCTTATATTTTTAAAGGCCACACTAGTTGTTATACGGATGATAGATGCTGAGGCCAGGGCAGAATCAGGGACCTAACTAATCATCTGGCCATTAGTCCTTAAAAAAGGAGTATATAGTGTAAAGCTAATGAAAAGTGGTCAGAACCAGGATACACTTTGAAGATGGAAACACTAGGATTTGTTGTTGAGCATGAAAGAAAGAGAGGAATCAAGGATGGCTTCAAGGATTTGAATTAGGAGCAATGTGGATACAGAACCTATCCCAGAAAGCCCTCTACAAATGGGTAATTTTGCCTGAAATGCTCATTTTAGTATCTAAAACAAAGATAGAAACATGAGTCTCAGGGTCTGTATTAGTCTGTTTTCACATTGCTGATAAAGACATACCTGAGACTGGGCAATTTTTTTTTTTTTTTTTTAAAGAGGTTTAATTGGACTGACAGTTCCATGTGGCTGGGAAGACTCACAATCATGGCAGAAAGCAAGGAGGAGCAAGTCATGTCTTACATGGATGGCAGCAGGCAAAGCGAGAGCTTGTGCAGGAAAATTCCTCCTTATACTATCAGATCTCATGAGACTTACTCACTATCGTGAGAACAGCATGGGGAAGACCTTACTTCCCACATCCCTCCCACAACACATGGGAATTCAAGATGAGATTTGTGTAGGGACACAGCCAAACCATAACAGTGTCCATGAGCTAAAGACAGGTTGGTGCTCAAGAGAACCATAACTTTGTCTGTACTGGGGACTAAGATAATTGCCCCAAAGAAAACTTATGGCACGTGTAGGGGAACGGACTTATGGTGTCACAGCCAATGCCCTCAGTATCACCAACCCATCATCGCCACCCTAGCTAGCCCTTACATAGCCCCTACCCTGTGTTCTGTGCACTGCTGTGAACAAACCACACATAGTAACTTATTTAATTCTTCCACCCATGAGGTTGATTATACAATTATCTCATTTTACAGATAAGGGAAGTGAGGCATAGTCAAATAACTTCCCTAAGATAACATGGCTAGTAACTCCTGAAGCTGGGATTTGAACCTAGGGAAACTGGCTTCAGTGCTCCTGCTGTGGTTTCAATTATCTCTCAAGGAATAAAAATGAAGCACAGCTGAGTGAAAAGCTGGGGCTTAGCTTCAAGCCCCAATTTAACCCGGGAATAAGCTGGATCATAGCAGGAGGCAGGGCCACAGCGGCCATTCTAGGGCCTTTGGCTGAATGAGGAAAAGGGCACATTCACCCTACTCCTCTCACTTAGGTAGGAGAGAACTAGCCTGAGAGGGTTTAAGGGTGAGTTATCTGGCAAATACCTGGGATATCAGTTTGCAGAACCAACAGAGCTAAGAACCTGGTGGCATCCTCGTGAAAAATCAGTTTCCACCAATCCACATCTGTCTAGAAAACCCCAAACATTTTACCAGTCAGTCCTAGACATTTTTTTAGAAAATACATATGCAGTTGCTCCAGCCTCAGCCAAGCAGGGAATCAAGGCCACAAAGTTCAACACCAAAGAGACCAACTGTGAAGATTTTAGCCTAGAAGATGCTCCTGGTAAGTTTTACCAGTTGCCTGCAATGGCCATAAGCCAGTAATATGCCTAAGTATATCTCTCCTTAGGAGCTGTCACTTCCCAGAGAAGCTCAGGACAAACTCTCAGCTCAAGCACTAAGTTTACCTGCTGCTTACTGGGCTGATGGTCAGGAGCCAGGCAACCCTGAAGGCAGGATGCTAAAACTAGACGTTGGGGTTTCAGATGGCTGAGCTTATGCCATTCTTTTTGGCAGGGTACCGTTTGTCTTCTAAGGTCACTGTCTTGTTCAGATGAAGACCACTGTGTCATTGACAGATGTCATCTTCTGGTCTTGAGAGTAAGGGGAAACATGCATCCAGTTTATGCCAAAGTGGTCTCAAGTCTCTGAGATTCAAGCAAAAGAGGAGAGCCAGAGTATATACTGTTTCATTGACTCAAATTTGATCTTCACTATGTCTAAAGAACTGCACTTGGCCCTTAATCATATGCTACTTGCTTCTATTAGGTTAAACTCATAGTGACACAAACTGAACACCTTCTGCATAGCCAGCATATGAGCTTGGTAGATTGTACTATTGTTCACAATTGTTGGTTCCTTCCCCCACTTTTACCATGCACTCCTATGTAGGTTGATAGTCCTTCCTGTCCCAGTGACTTTGGCCTTGGTCATGGGACTGGCTTTGGCCAATGGATTGTGAGTACACATAAGCTATGCCATATCCAAGCAGATGTTTTCCTTGCATTTGTACAGTTTGTCTTTGTCTCCACCTCTGCTTTCTCCAGACTCTGCTTTCCGCATGAGGACAGCAGGACTGAGAAAGTGGCCACCTGTGTTAGTTTATTTTGCATTACCATAAAGGAATACCTGAGGCTGGAAAATTTATAATGAAAAGAGGTTTAATTGGCTCACAGTTCTGCAGGCTGGACACAAAGCATGGCACCAGCATCTGCTCGGTTTCTGGTGAAGCCTCAGAGAACTTTAACTCGAGGTAGAAGGCAAAGCGGGAGCAGACCCATCACGTGATGAGAGAGAGAACAAGAGAGAGCGTGAGCAAGAGAGTGAGGAGAAGGTGCCACATGCTATTAAACAACCAGATCTCACATGAACTCAGAGTGAGAATGCACTCATTACTATGAGGACAGCACCAAGACATTCATGAGGGCTCCACCCCCATGATCCAAACACCTCCCACCAGGCCCCACCCCCAACACTGGGGATTACATTTCAATCTGAGATTTGGAGGGGACAAACATCCAAACTATATTGCCACCCCTTCAGCTTCAGCCCCAAATGAGAACTACCTGCTCAATTCCGCATCTCGGGGTCTGTTTCTGGGAGATTCAAAAAAACAAGATAGTCCAAATCTGAAATCTGTTCATAGCATTTTCCTCAAAGAAATCTGATCAAAACATGCTGTACCACATAACTACACCTGGCTCTTCCTAGAATTAAATCCAGGTGCCATGACTTGTATACTCACCCACCCCTTCCATATCACCTAGGCCTGGACCACAAGAGCCCTCTCACCACCCACCAAACACAGCAGGGCCTTTCATGGCTCTACGTCTTGTACCCACTTGTCTCCTATCTGGCTATCCCCAGGCCCTCACTCATCCTTCAAACTGCAGCTCCAATGCCATCTCCTCTGTGAAGCCTCCTCAGATATCCTAGGCAGACTTAGTCATTCCAACTTCCTCTGGGCTCTTATCACACTCAGTCACCTTCCTGATTATTGCACACACTGTGAACCTGTCAGTTTCTAAGGGACTTCAGGTTTCTTAAGCCCAAGAGGCAGGTCCAAGTCCCCTAAGAGCCCTCTATATAGTCCCCAGAACTTATATACCATCATTCATGCAGTGCTTTGGTGCAGTTCACAACTTGACTGGAGAATCACTGAAATAGCTCCCAGTCTTCCTAGGGAGGGCTTAGGTAGTTCAAGCTGAAGAGAAATAAGTTGACTTTATTCAATCTTTCATCTGGTCCCAGCCATTTTCCCTGAAGGGATAAGGCTATAACTCTGCAGGCAAGATAGCCCTGTGGGTATGGGAGGGGGAGAGATACAGGAGAGAACCAGCCATCAACTCAGGAAGGTGGCCAAAGGAACTCATCACTCACTTTTGTTTCAGCCACAGTCAACTCAGAGGTGCCCAAAGCACCTTGTTCACTTCAGATTTCTTACCATTTCAACAGGGCTAACACCAAGGATGGAGCCAGTGATTCATAATTGCTCCAAGCCCGGAATCATTTTTATTTTGTTTTGTTTTTGAGACAGGGTCTCTGTCTGCTGGGAATGCAGTGGCATGATCACAGCTTACAGCAGCCTCTACTTCCCAGGCTCAAGTGATCCTCCCACCTCAGCCTACCTCAGCCTACTAAGTAGCTGGGACAGCTAAGTAGCTGGCACTGCAGGGACACGCCACCCTACCAGGCTTTTTTTTTTTTTTTTTTTTTTTTTTTTTACAGATGGAGTCTTGTTATGTTGCCTAGGCTGGTCCCAAACTCTTGGGCTCAAGCAAGCCTCCTGCCTCAGCTTCCTAAATTGCTGAGATTATAGGCATGAGCCACAGTGCCAGCCCCAGAGTTATTTTAGATTTCACTTGTTTGGAGCCTGGGGACTGAGGCTGCTGGGTATTCACTGAAATCCCTTCCTTACTTATTCTAGGACACATGACTAGACTATATTTCCCAGAATCCTTTGCAATTAGGTGTGACCATGTAACTGGGCCCTTTTCACTGGGTCATGAGTAGAAATGTGAGCCATTTTTGATACTTAGACTAAGACAATGGTGGAAACTTGAACTTTCATGTAAAATGTAAGAAGCTCAAAGAACATCACTCTTACTCTAAAAATGAGAAAATCCAGATAATCTACAAAATTGTAACTTTTCTTGAGCCAACAAGAAACCTGAGGTCACAAAGTGATTAAATTACAAAGATGGGAAAGCTCCCCCCATGCCCCGCCCCAGGAGGGACAGGGCATGTTGACTGTTTCACCTCGGCCAAAGTACAAGAGAAAGAGGTGGCTTAAGGTCGGTAAGAAGAAATCAGCTAAAATTTTAATAACATTTTAAACTCCAAGTGAGGGCTAGAGTGTCAGTTTGGAACAGGGAAGCGCACACCTACTTGCAAGCTGTTGTCCATGGGCCTCCATCAGGTATTCACAAGAGAGATCAGGTCAGAACAGAAAACTAGAAGAAGTTTATCTGGTGCTAAAGGAGTTCAGGAAGTGATTTCTGCTTGGGAACAGGCACAAACCCCACTCATTTTCCCAGAGACTTCTATCGTTAAAGCAGACACATAAAGCCACTGAAGAAGGAACTATCTTCCCTAGAATATAGGCATATACCTATTGATTCTATAGAGAAATAGAAACAAAATCCACCTGCCTCTTGTAGAGGTGAAGGAAATCATCTCAACCTCAGGACAAAGGCAAAGATCAATTGCTGCTAGAGGAGAAGTAGAGGCAAACACCCTATTTCCTGGGGGAAAGGTAAGGATCCTATACCACTACCAAACAAAGTCTGCTACTCTGAAGGGAGAGAAAAAGGAAATTCCTTCCTTCCTCAGAACAACCAAGATAGGGTTTGCCTGCTAGGCAGGTATGGTGCTGGAAATCTTCAACTATGAAGCCAAGATGTATAGTCTTGCCAAAGACTGAGGCTGGTTGCTGTTATGAGCCTAACATTTAGTAATAAGCAACATCAGTCTAGTCCTGGAAGAGGAACAAGAGTGTAGATAGAGATGCCCCCTTGGAGCACAGGCAGCCAAGAATAGTTGAAAGCTAAGGGAGAACAGAAAAAAAAAAAAAAAAAAAAAAAAACCTCTGGCATCCCCCTCATCTCACTCCTATGAAAGAACATAGTAACAGTCCACTGCTGAGGGGACTGGAAGCCAGTGGTGTACTTGATATGCTTTGGCTGTGTCCCTACTCAAAATCTCATCTTGATTTGTAATCCAAATTGTAATCCCCATATGTTGGGGGTGAAACCTCATGGGATGCGATTAGATCACGGAGGAAGTTCCCCCATGCTGTTCTTGTGATAGTGAGTGAGTTTTCATGAGATATGATGGTTTTATAAGGGGTTTTTCCCCCCTTCACTTGGCACTTCTCTCTCCTGCCACCATGTGAAGAAGGACATGTTTGGTTCCCATTCCACCGTGATTGTAAGTTTCCTGAGACCTCCCCAGCCATGCAGAACTGTAAGTTAATTAAAGCTCTTTCCTTTATAAATTACCTAGTCTCAGGCAGTTTTTCACAGCAGTGTGAGAATGGACTAATACAGTAAATTTGTACCAGGAATAGGGCACTGCTGTAAACATACCTGAAAATGTGGAAGTGACTTTGGAGCTGGATAACAGGCAGAGGTTGGAACAGTTTGGAGGGCTCAGAAAAAGAGAGAACCTTCTAAAGACTTGTTGAATGGCTTTGACCAAAATGCTGATAGTGATATAGACAATGAACTCCAGGCTAAGGTGGTCTCAGATGGAGATGAGGAACTTGTTGGGAACTGGAGTAAAGGTCATTCTTGCTATGCTTTAGCAAAGAGATTGGGAGGCAGCTTTTTACCCCTGCCCTAGAGATTTGTGGAATTTTGAACTTGAGAGAGATGATTTAGGGTATTTGCCAGTAATTTCTAAGCAGAAAAGCATTCATGAGGAAGCAGAGCATAAAAATTTGGAAAATTTGCAGCCTGACCATGCAATAGAAAAGAAAAAGCCATTTTCTGGGGAAAAACTCAAGCTTGCTGAAGAAATTTGCATAAGTAACGAGAAGGCAAATGTTTTTCACCAAGACAATGGGGAAAATGCCTCCAGGCCATGTCAGAGACCTTCACAGCAGCCCCTCTCATCACAGGCTCAGAGGCCTAGGAAGGAAAAGTAGTTTTATGAGCTGGGTCCAGGACCCCCATTCTCTGTGCAGCCTTGGGACATGGTGCCCTGCCTCCCAGCTGCTTCAGCTCCAGCCATGGCTAAAAGGGGCCAAGGTACAGCTTGGGTCATTACTTCAGAGGGTGCAAGCCTTGGTGGCTTCCACGTGGTGTTGTGCCTGTGGGTGCACAGAAGTCAAGAATTGAGGTTTGGAAACCTCCACCTAAAGGATCAGAGGATGTATGGAATCACCTGAATGTCCAGACAGAAGTTTGCTGCAGGGGCAGAGCCTTCATGGAGGACTTCTGCTATGGCAGTGTGAAAGGGAAATCTGGGGTCAGAGCCCACATACAGAGTCCCCATGGGGGCACTGCCTAGTGGAGCTTCCAGACCCCAAAATGGTAGATCCACTGACAGCTTGCACCGTGTGCCTGTAAAAGCCACAAGCACTCAATGCCAGCCTGTGAAGGCAGCTGGGAGGGGGCTGTACCCTGCAAAGTCACAGGTGCAGAGCTGCCCAAGGCCATAGGAGACCACTTCTTGCATCACTATGACCTGAATGTGAGACACAGAGTCAAAGGAAATCATTTTGAAGCTTTATAGTTTAACGACTGCCCTATTGAATTTTGAACTCGCATGGGGCCTGTAGCCCCTTTGTTTTGGCCAACGTCTCCCATTTGGAATGGGTGTATTTACCCAGTGTCTGTACCCCCATTTTATCTAGGGAGTAACTAACTTGCTTTTTATTTTACAGGCTCATAGGCAGAAGGAATTTGCCTTGTCTCAGATGAGACTGTGGACTTTGACTTTTGGGTTAATGCTGGAATGAGTTAAAACTTTGGGGGACTACCATTAGAAGGGCATGATTGTGTTTTTGAAATGTGAGGACATGAGATTTGGGAGGGACTAGGGTGGAATGATATGGTTTGCCTGTGTCCTCACTCAAAATCTCACCTTGAATTGTAATCTAAATTGTAATCCCCATGTGTTGGGGGCAGGACCTCATGGCAGGTGATTAGACCATGGGGGCAGTTCCCCCACACTGTTCTCGTGATAGTGAGTGTGTTTTCATGAGATCTGATAGTTTCATAAGGGTCTATCTCCCCCTTTGCTTGGCATTTCTCTCTCCTGCTGCCATGTGAAGAAGGACATATTGGATTCCCCTTCCACCAGAATTATAAGTTTCCTGAGGCCTCCCCAGCCATGCGGAACTGTGAGTCAATTAGACCTCTTTCCTTTATAAATTACCTTGTCTTGGGCAGTTCTTCATAGCAACATGAGAACAAACTAATCCCACTGAAGATAATAGTAACTAGAAGAAAACAAACTAAGCTCAACTCCTGACTAGATTGACTGAACACCCACACCTCTTTACATATTAACTGCATAACAAAAATAGTGGCATGTCCAGGTATAACATTATGCCTCAAGCTCTACTGTTCCTCTGTCTATGATGATTAAAAGGCATAACATTATGCCTCAAGCTCTACTGTTCCTCTATCTATGATGCTCAACCTTAATCAAAAATCACAAGACACACACAAAAAGAATAAGAAACAACCTACTCCCAAGAAATAAAGTAATCAACAGATTCAGACTCAGATATAGCCTAGATGTTAAGCCTACATGTTAGAATTTTCAGATAGGAAATTTAAAATCGCCATGATAAATATTTTAAAAATCTGTTGGAAATGATGGACAACATGTTTGAATAAATGGGGAATTTCAGCAGAGAAATGGAAACTATAAGAGTTACATTAACATGCTAGTAAATATAATAGAATATCCAAGATAAAAAATGTATTTCATGAGCTCAGCAGTAACCTGGAAAGCTGAGGAAAGATTGTAGCTTTGAAGATAGGTCAACAGACTTTATCAAAGCTGAAACACAACAAAAAAAAGAGTGGGGTAGGGGGGACCTCACAGCAGAGCATTGAAAAAATGTGGGAAAATAGAAAATAGTTTAACATACATGTAATTGGAGTCCCAGAAGAAGAAAGAAGGAACAGAGCAGAAGAAGTACTTGAGGACATAATGGTTTGGAATTTTCTAAAAATAATGAGAGACTTCAGAGCACAGACTCAACAACCTCAGAGAAACTCCAAACAGAATAAGTTAAAAAATAAACCAACAAACTTTAGGTGTGGTGGTTAATGGTTTGGATGTCTGTCCCCTCCAAATCTCATGTTGGAATGTAATCCCCAGTGTTGGAAGTGTGGCCCAGTAGGAGGTGCTTGGATCATGTGGGCAGATCCCTCAGGAATGGCTTGGTGCCATCCTCACAGTAATGAGTGAGTTCACATGAGATGTGGTTGCTTAAAAGAGTATGGCACTTCTCCGCTCTCTCTCTTGCTCCCATTCTCACCATGTGATGCACTGCTTCCTCCTTCACCCTCTACCATGATTATAATCTTCATGAGGACTCACCACAAGCGGATACCGGCACCATGCTTCCTGTATAGTCGCAGAACAATGAGCCAAAATAAATCAATTTTCTTTATAAATTACCCAGCCTTAGGTGTTTCTTTAAAGCTATGCAAAAATGGACTAGCACAGTGGCACATGCCTGTAGTCCCTACTTGGGAGGCTGAGGAAGGAAGATTGGTTGAGCCCAGGATTTCGAGACTGCAGTGAGCTATGATTGTGCCACCGCACTCTAGCCTGGGTAACAGAGTAAGACCCTGTCTCAAACAAAACAAAACAGAAAAAAACTAGACACATTGTAATTATAGTCAAACTACTGAAAACCAAAGATAAAGCAAAAATCTTGAGGGTAACCAAAGGACAAACAGACACACTGCATACAAATTAATAAAGATAACAAATATGACACTTTTATCATCAGTAATTATGCAAGCTGAAAGACAACAGAGTGATACCATAATGTGCTAAAAGAAAATAACTATGAACCCAGAACCCTATACCCACTGCAGAAAAAAAAAAACCTTTCCAAACTGAAGGCAAATAAGGACCTTTTTCAGACAAACAAAAGCAGTGAAAATTTATTGCCAGTAGACCTGTGCTACATGAAATTTTAAGGAAAGATCTTGGAGAAGAAGTAGTTTTGTGATATTGTTAAACACATATTTGGTCTTTGTCCCTCTTTCCTGACATATAGCTCCTAAAACCCTTGGAATCTACAGAGCAATAAGAGTGTTTTTTCAATGCTAATGAGATGACTAGTGGATAGCAGCCCCTACACGGCTTCAAGATAGGAGCTGGTCATCAGAAAGACCAAGGTATAAACACAGTGTCAGGACTTTCAGTCCAACCCACCAACCTCCAGGGAGGGAAGAGGGGCTGAAGGTTGAGTTGATCACCAACGGCCAATAAGGTCATCAATAATGCCTATGTAATAAATCCTTCATAAAACGCCAAAAGAACAGAGTTTGGATGGGCTTCTAGTTAGCTGGACACATGGAGTTTCCTGGAGGGTGGTGCACCAGAAGAGGGCATGGAAGTTCTACACCCCTTTTCCCATACGTCACCCTATGCTTTCCCGTCTGGCTTTTCATCTATATCCTTTGTAATATCCTTTATAATAAAACAGTTATCTAGGGATTTTCTCGAGTCCTGTGATCTGTTCTAGCAAATTAATCAAACCCAAGAATGGAGTTGTGGGAACCCTGATTTAGAGCCAATCAGTCAGAAGTGCAAGTCACAACCTCTGCTTGTGATTGCCATCTAAAGTGGGGGCAGTCTTGTGGAACTGATCCCTCAACCTATGGGATCTCCAGGTAGACAGTGTCAGAATTGAATTAGAAGAAACTCAACTGGTATCCACTGGAGAATCTCCTGCAGAGTTTTCTGCTGGTGGGGAGAAATCTCTGCACACATTTGGTGACTAGAGTGGAAACACTGTATTGAGTGACGATGTGAGAATTTTTACAAACACTTTGGTATATATATATGTAAAACTTTGATGTCAAATGAAAATTTGAATCTATACAAAGAAATAGAGTAAAGGAAATAGTAAAAATAAATGTAAAAGACCCCTTTTTCTCTTATTTTAGGTCACTTTAAATTGACTGTATAAAACAAAATGAATAGCAATGTATATGGGGCTTATAACATATGTAAAAGTAAAATATATGGCAAAAATATTTCAAAGAATGAGAGGGAGGAATTGGAAGTATAGTCTTGTAAGTTTCTTTCACTTTATAGGAAGTGGTATAAAATTCTTTGAAGGTAGAGTCACATAAGTTAACAATGTATATTGAAAACCAAAAATTTTTAAA
The DNA here is from genome assembly GCF_024542745.1 of Macaca thibetana thibetana. Classification (NCBI taxonomy): domain Eukaryota; kingdom Metazoa; phylum Chordata; class Mammalia; order Primates; family Cercopithecidae; genus Macaca; species Macaca thibetana. Next base: position 46,143,765 of record NC_065583.1, read on the forward strand.
AAGGTGTAACTAATAAGCCAAAAGTGGAAATAAAAAGAAATAATAAAAATAATCTAAAAGTAGATGGTAAAAGAAGAGAGGAAAAGGATTGAAGAACAGATAAGACAAATAGAAAACAATTAAGAAGACAGAAGATTTAAATTCAATCACATCAATAATTACATTAAATGTAAATTACACTTAAAGGCAAATATTATCACATTGGACAAAAAGGCAAGACCCACTTATATGCTATCTACAAGAAATTCACTTCAAATATGAAGTTATATATAGATTAAAAGCAAAGGAAAGAAAAAAGATATACCATGCAAATATTAATTGAAAGAAGCTAGAATGGCTATATTAATATCAGACAAAATAGACTTCAGAAGAAGGATTATTTCCAAGGATAAAGAGGGACATTACATAATGATAAAGGGGACAATTCACCATGAAGATATACAATCCTAAATGTGTAAGCCCTTAACAATGAACCTTCAAAATACATTTAAAAACTTATAGAATTGAAAGAATTCCACAATAGATAAAATAGATAAATCTACAACTATAAAGACTTCAAATCCCATTTCTCAGTATTTCACTAATCCATAGAGAAAGCAGACAGAAAAACAGTAAGGGATATGGAAGATCTGAACAACACTATTAACTAACTTGATCTAATTGACATTTGTAGAATACTCCACCCATCAACAGCAGAATATATTCTTGTCAAGCACATATAACATATTCACCAGGGTAGACATATTCTGAACCATAAAGCTATATCAAGAAATTTAAACAAATTCAAGTCATACAAAGTAGATTATCTGGCACAGTAGAATCAAACTTGAAATTAATAGCAGAAAAAAACTCAAAAAATCCAAATAATTAGAAATTAAACTACACACTCCTAAATAACCCAATCATTAAAGAAAAAGTCACAAGAAAAATCAGAAAATACTTTTAATTGAACAAAAATGAAAACATGAAAATACTTGCCAGAATTCCAGGAAAGTTGCTAAAACAGTACTTTGGGGAAAATGCATACCATTAATAATTGCTTTATTAGAAAACAAGAAAGATTTGGACTCAGTCACTTAGATTTCTTCTTAAGAAAATGGAAAAACTAAGAACATTTGACTCAAAGCTAGCAGAAAGACAGACATATTAAGACAAGCGCAAACTTCAATGAAATTGGAAACAGAAAGCCACAGAAAAATTTTACAGAACCAAAAGTTGGTTTTTAAAAACTAATCAACAAAGTTGATAAACTTATAACCAAACTGATCAATAAAAGAGTGAATATATAAGTTATCAGTATCCAGAATGGAAGAAGGAACATTATTCCAGATCATGTGACCTTATAACTATAAGCGAATATTCTAAAGAGCTTTATGCCAATACATTTAATTACTTAGATGAAATGAACAAATTTCTTGAAAAACAAAGTCTACAAAAGCTTAATCTCAGAGAAATAGGTAATCTGAATAAGAAATTTGTGGTTATTTCATGTGGCTATTTAATGGTATTTTAGTATCATTTGTTGTAAACACCATCTTTTCTCAGGAAAGATAAGGAAAGTTCTAGGCCCAGATGGCTTCACTGAAGAAGTCTATTGTATTAGTTAGCCTCAGCTGCTAGAACAAAATACCATAAGCTAAGTGCCTTAAAGAAGACAAATTTATGTTCTAAAAGTTCTGAAAGCAAAGCTAGAAGTTCAAGATCAAGGTTCTGGCTGATTCAATTTCTGGTGAGGACCCTTTTCCTGGTTTGCAGATGGCAATCTTCTTACCATGTCCTCACATGGCCTTTTCTTGTGTGTTTGTGGAGAAAGAGAGAGACTGGGGGAAAGACAGCTGCTTTTTGGTGTCTCAAAAGGACATTAATTATATCAGATTGGGACCAATACTCTTATGACCTCATTTAACATTAATTATTCCCTTATAGGCCCAAGCTCCAAATACAGCCACATTAGGATTTAGGACTTTCACATACAAATTGGGGTTGGGGGGCTGCAATTCATTCTGTAGCATACATCAAACACTTACGGAAGAAATTATATAAATTCTATAGAAATTACTCCAGAAAATAGAAGAGGAAAGAGTATTCTTAACTAATTTTATGAGGCCAGCATTATCCTCATATCAAAACCAGGCAAAGATATTACAAGTAAAAAAAGCTATAAATGATGTTCTTCACAAACATATATGTAAAAATCCTCAACAAAATATCAGTAAATCAAATCCAGCAGTATATAAAAGGTTAAATGTACCATGACTAAGTGGGGTTTATCCTAAGAATGCAAATTTGTTTCAACATTTGAAATTAATTAATGCATATCCTATCAACAGACTAAAAGAGAAACACAATGTAATCTCTACAATAGATACAGAAAAATCATCTGACAAAATTCAGCATCTATTCATGAAAAGAAAAATATGTCAGAAAACTAGAAATTGTTATCAACACAATAAATGACATGTATGAAAAACCTTCAACTCATATCATACTCCAAGACTGAATGTTTTCCCACTAAAATCAAGAACAAGACAAAGAAGTCTGCTCTCATCACTCTTATCCAAAATTGTATTGAGTGTTTTGTCAGTGGAATAAATCAATAAAAAGAAATAAAAGTCATACGCATTTGAAAAGAAGGAAAAAAAAAGCTGTCATTATTTGCAGACAACATGGCCATCTATAGCTACAGTTTTGGAAAGCAAGAAAAAAGTTGGATGATGCACACCACCTGATTTCAAGATGGCGTGGTATTTGTGAAAGGGTAGTCTCACAGATAAAAGAAACCAAATCCTGAAATAAACACACATATATGTGGACAACTGATTTTAGACAAAGGTACCAAGGTAATTCAACTGAGAAAAGACAGTGTTTACAACAAATGATGCTAAAATACCATTAGATAGCCACATGAAATAAAAACAAATCTTATACCTCACACCATAGACAAAATTATCTCAAAATGTAAGACTTAAAATTGTAAAACTTTTAGAGGAAAACAGTGGAAAAACCATTGCCACCTGGGGTTAGGCAGACGGTTCTTAAATAAAAGAACATGGGCAACATAGTGAGACTCTGACAATAAAATAAAATAACAGAATAAAATAAAATAAAAATTAGGTGTGAGGGCACATGCATATAGTCCTAGCTACTTGGGACGCTAAGGGAGGATTGCTTGAGCCCAGAAATCCAAAGGTAGAGTGAACTATGAAGTTCAAGAGTACCGTGAGCTATGATCATGCTGTTGCACACCAGCATGGGTGGTGGAGCAAGACCCTGTCTCAAAAAAAAAAAAAAAAGTCATGAGCCACAAAGAAAAAAAATTGATAAATTATATTTTATAAAAAGTTGTAAATGTCTGCTCTTCAAAAGACATGGTTAAGGAAGTTAACAATGATAGTTAACAATGATAAGCCATAGACTGGGAGGAAATATGGGCAAAACACATTCTAATAAAGGACTGGTATACAGAATATATAAAGAACTCTCCTCACAAATCAACAACAAAAATACCCAAACAACCCAATTTAAAAGTTGGCAAAAAAAAAAAAAAAAAAAAAATTAAAACTGTCCTCCAAAGAAGAGATAAGGTTGGCAAATGAACATGAAAATATGCTCAACACAATTACACAATTAGTCATTAGGGAAATGCAAGTTCAGACAACAATGAGATATTACAACCACACAATTCCAGAATGGCTAAAATTAAAACAACTGACAATACCAAGTGCTGCCTAGAGTGCAGAGCAATTCAAACTCTCATACATTTCTGGTGGGAGTACTATTCCCACTTTGAAATAGTTTGACATTTTCTTATGACATTAAACATACATTTACCATATGGCATTGAAATCTCACTCTTAGGGACATAAGAGAAAAGAAAACATGTTCACACAAAGGCCTGATGCAAATGATTACATCACCTTTATTCATACTATCCTAGTTGAGCCCAGGTGCCTGTCAACATAATAGATAAAGAAATTATTGTATATCCAATTAAAATCAATTACTTGATACATACAAAAAACATGAATTAAACATTATTCTAGGTTTTTAAAAAGGCAGACCCAAAATGCTAAATACAGTATGATTCCATTTATATAGTGTTTAGAAAACGCAAAACTGTAGGGACTGAAACCAGATTAGCAATTTCCAGAAGCAAGAAGAGGAGGAGATTAATTTAAAATGGAGCAAGAGAGAATTTTGGGGGATAATGGAAACGTCCTATGTCTATGTCTTAGTAACTTCACAATTTGTCAATACTCATACCACTGTGCATCTTAAAAGGGAACTTTATTTTATGTAAATTATACCTCAATAAGCCTGACTAAAACTATAGAAATAATCATGGGGTATTATGGGGCCTCATCCACCCTCTCTTCTTTTTTCCCATGACTGTCACCTGAACATGATGGCAACCCAGTTTCAACCATGGGGATGATGACAAAGTTTCAGACCAGTCCTTCTCAAAGGGTTTCTAGCACCAGTTCACAAAGAGGTAAGTACAGAAATTGAGAGGGCGAAGTTAGTAACTTTTACAGAAATTTAAGTAAGTAATATTATGGCTATTACATCTAATAACAAAATAGTGTAGGCTTGCATTTTGTGTCTTTGGGGTTTTTTCCTTTTATTTTTTCAGAAATTCATTTTTATTACATTTTACAAAAAAAAAAAAAAAAGAAATTAGCTATTCACCATATACAGTTTGAGAAGCACTGCCCTAGGGAATAGTGGGCCAACTTAGAAGAAACCTGCATCCCTGAATGACTGCATGGAGCAGAGCCACCTGGCAGCCTGGAATGCTCTTCTTGGACTGTTACATGAATGAGAAATAAACTTTGTTCTTTAAACCACTGTATCTTTGTGTCTTTCTGCTATAGAAGCCAAACCTTACTCTAATTTTCTGGGACCTTCACAAGGACAGCTATCTGCTGACTCTGGGCCAATGCCTTAGTCCAGGAAAAGCTAAAAGCAAGAACTTTTTGGAGAGAGCATAGGCTCAAAACATATGGGAAAACCAAGCAAGTTGAGCATTATTTTTCATACCACAGAGGATGTCTACAAAAGAAAACCAAAGTTCTTACTTTTTCAGTAGTGTATATAGCAGTACAGAGATAGAGGGATGGAGTCATTCTAACAACCTTCAAATCCCCAGCACAACGTGGCCTTCTTTGGCTGCTTGTGGGAGGAACAGAACTTCCATCAGCAAGGTCAGTCTTGCATCACTGGGATAAGTTCTGAGAAATGCATCCTTAGGCCACTTTGTTTTCATGTGAACATCTGAGTGTTCTTATGCAAACCTAGATGGTACAGTCTACTGCACACCTAGGCTACATAGTATATCCTACAGCTCTAGGAACAAACCTGTACATTTACATGTTACTGTACTGAACACTGTAGGCAATCGTAACACAGTGGTAAATATTTGTATATTTAAACATAGAAAATGTACAGTAAAGATACAGTATTATAGGCCGGGCACAGTGGCTCATGACAGTAATCCCAGCACTTTGGGAGGCCAAGGTGGGCGGATCACGAGGTCAGGAGTTCGAGACCAGCCTGACTAACACAGTGAAACCCCGTCTCTGCTAAAAATGCAAAAAATCAGCCAGGCGGGGTGGTGGGCGTCTGTATTCCCAGCTACTCGGGAGGCTGAGGCAGAAGAATTGCTTGAACCCAGGAGGTGGAGGTTTCAGTGAGCTGAGATCATGCCACTGCACTCCAACCTGGGCAACAGAGCAAGACTCCATCTCAAAAAAGGAAAGGAAAGGAAAGGAAAGGAGAGGAAAGGAGAGGAGAGGAGAAGAGAGGAGAGGAGAGGAGAGGAGAGGAGAGGAGAGGAGAGGAGAGGAGAGGAGAGGAGAGGAGAGGAGAGGAGAAGGATAGAGTATTATAATCTTATGAGACCATCATATATAGGTCCATCATTGACTAGACTGTCCTTATGTAGCACATGACTATGCAAGAGTAACAGCTTAAACAACTATAGCTGCTGCAGAAAGAGGGCTTTGGGGTCTGCCTTCCTTGTATGGGGCCAACTAAGGGTTGGTAATTCTTTTACTGAGGGTGCTCAGGCAATGTAATGATGTCAGTACTCAAACAACTGTGCTTCTTAAAAGGGAACTTAAAAGGGAACTGGACCAGTCCAGTTCTGCCATTTTCTAATTTTAACTTCATTTTTGCCTCAGTCTCCTCATCCACAAAATGGAGGATAATGATAGTGTCCAACTTCTATTATAGGGTTTTTCAAGGTTTCAATGAGAAGCAATTCTTGTAAAGAGCTAAAACTAGGCATGGCTTATTGAAGGAGCTTGATAAATGTTAGCTATTGACTGTTTTAGCTGCAAGCTAATTACCCTTTGTAATGAAATGATCTTTCTGTGGTCACCAGATGGTCCCTACCCTGCTGAAGGCTGTAGGCCTTGAACACAAACATGACTGATATAACTTGATTCTAACACAGCAACTTTAGTGACCATGCTATACTTCAAATGTAAAACCATGATTGGAGGACTTAAGAGGGATATTGCATTATACCTAGTGATAGTCTGGTTCAAGCCCAGATTCAAATCACACTGCCTTCAAGAATTCTCCATCCTGAGCATGAGCACATGAGTATAGTGTCTTCCAGGTTACAAAGCAATTTCACATCCATCATCTGACATTAGCTTCTCAGTGTCCAGTGAAGCAGAAGGGATTATTGTATCTGTAGCACAGATGAGGCAAGGGGCTTGGAGGTTAAGTGGCTCACCCAAGGTCACAAGGTTAATGACAGGAGAAGGTGGGGCTCAGAGCTGCATCTGGTTCCAAGTCCATTTCTTTTCCTGAGATACTTTCTGCCTCTCAAGGCTTGCCTTCCATGACCTGGAGTATACCTTCACATCACAATTATTTACATACCATGATGTGTAAGCAAGCAAACGATTAATAACAGTGGGTATACGATTAAGCTGAATCATATTAAATTGCTAGTATTTAACTGCAGAAATAGTCATTTCATATACTTCAACCTAGTAATTAACATTTACCTGGAGACTTACCAGTGGTTAGGCACTAAGTCAAGCACTCTGAATTGCATTGGTTTATATAATCACAATAACTCTCTCATCTCCATTTTAGAGATGAGGAATCCAAGACCAGGGCTTCAAAGCTATGCAATGTGGTGGGGGCAGGATTTAAATCAAGGCATCTGATCCCAGGGTACAAGCACTTCCCCACTGTATTACCCTACGAATCCATTCCCCAGCAAGAAGACATGAACTCTAATGACAGAAACCATGTCTTATTTAACTATATAAGGCTGCATGCAACACCTGGTATTCATTCATTCATTCAACAAATCTGAGGGCCTCCTAGGCCTCTTCTTGTGAGGCAATTCTCCACAGGTCTCAAGCATTTCTGCACATCTTGTGAGCAGACGCACTGACTGCTCTTTGTTCTGGACTACCTTTTCAAAGACATGTATATCAAACAACTCTGGAAGACAGAGATGGTGTCTCCCTCCAGAGCAAAGGGCAGACAGACTGTCCATTATAGTCAAGTTCCCTAAGCTCAGGGCTCCCCTCATGTAACTCACTGAGCATGCAGGGGTCATCGGGCCCTCTTTGTGTCACTCTATGGAAGTCAGGGCTTGAGGTATCACTAAAAAGATGCTAATACTCTGCAATTTCTGTGAGTGATAAACTATCCTTCCTCTCTGACTCAAGAGTCTCCTATCTTCTATCAGCATGAAATGGTGGCAGGTGAACTTGTTAGTTTGCCAGTAAGATAAAGCCTCAGATTCAGAGCTCTTGACAGTAATATGTGTGTACTGGTTAAATGAATAAAATGAATAAATGCATGTAAATGAGCACTCCCTTTGCACAGGGTACTGTGTCCTAAACATCCTCATAGTGTCTCCCAGGGAGCTGTGGCTGCCACTCACCAAAAGGTAACACAAGGAAACGGCCAGGAGAGTACGTCTGGTCTCCCTGGGCTGACCACTGATCTGCAAGAAAGCAATGCTGGCACCAGCATGGAGAACCTACTCTGTACCCAGCTTCAAATTTCTGAATTCCATAAGGTCTACCAAGGAGCATTTTATAAGTGCTTGTTGAGCAAACAATCCATTCACCTATTCAACAAATATTTGTTGAATGCCAACTATGTGCCTGGCTCTGTTCTATGATTTGGGGGAATACGAGAGACAGGACCCCTGCTTTCATGGGGCTTATCAATTGCTGGAAGAGACAGTCAATAAACAAGCAACTACTTAAATAAACAAGAAAATATCATTGGTGAAAAAAGCTCTGCAAAAGTTTGAAGAAGAAAATGTGCTAAGGAGTGAATGGGAACCACTTTAGAAGAGGTGATCAGGAGAGCCCTCTCGGAATGGGGGACCACTAAACTGACACTGTAGCGATGAGAATCACTGTTGCTAAGATCAGAGGGACAAGCACTCCAAGCAAAAGGAATGATTAGGACAGGGGGGATGCCAGTGTGGGTGGAGCCAGTGAGGTAGAGGAGAGGGTGGAGGTGCCCAGAGAGAGGCAGAAGCCAGATCATCAGGGCTTCATGAAGTTAAAAGGATGCCTCCTGTCAAAACGACAGTGGGCACAACTGAGCTCTTCACATCAGATCCTATCAGCCGCAGTAACAAGGATGACCACACTGCAGAAGGTGCTTGATCCCGTGCCATCAGCTACTTTCACCTCAGCAACTCTGTCATCCATAGGGCAGCCACGTGCTGAAATAAATAAGTAAATGAATAACTTAGGTAGCGTGACTGTCCAGAGAAGGAATATTTACCAAAATTACAGATGGCATGGAGTGTGCTTTTTTCAAGGGTAGAGCTTCTGAGACACCCAGCTGAGTTCAGTTGACATGAGCTCTTACTGAAAACCCCTCATGGAGATTGCCCAAAGAACAAAAGCAGGAGTTTCCCATGATGATGGGCTCCACACAGCCACTGACGTGTGAAGGACTCTTTCAGACATCAGAGGAGGGGCCGAGGAAGAACTTGCAGGTGTGCATCGAGTCTGGAGTTTTTAGAAGGAGGGGAAATGGGCAGGGCTGGAAGACTGGAGAGCTCTTGCAAATATCAGACAACTCCCAGGGCCATCTTTCATAATGTAGCTAAAGGAAATATTGAAAAGAGAAAAGAAAAACTCAACGAATAAAGATGAACAAAAAATCCATTTATAACAACTACAATAAATCCTTGAATACTCAAACCCAGAGGAATTACTCAATAGAAAAGATCAGAATCGCATCATGAAAAAACGTGATACCTACAAAAAGCAGTTATTACAACTATATAAACTATATAGCTTGAATAAAATGTTGGAGGGAAAGAGATTGCAAACTACATCCACATGATCAAGACAATTCAAAACCTAGCTATGTTACAAAAAAAATTTTTTTAAAAGCCAAGTTTGGAGGAATTAAAGAGAGATGTCAACAGTAGTTCAGAAATAGTGAGAGGGTGAAGTTACAGGTTTAATAAAGTTGCTTACTCAATTAAAACATTTGAAATAAAAGGACTCCCCTGATTTCAAAACAGCAATACAAGTTTTGAGGAAAACATGTTTTCCAAAACCAGCAAGACCTAAAATATCAGAGTCATCTCCAGCTAGAAGTCAGTCACTCTGGCCAAGCAATTCTCTTGCAAAGATACTACAAGAGTTATTAGAAATAAAAATCATGCCATTAGCCCTTGAATGTCCTTAGACATTATGGCTTTCTCTCTGCCATAGGCAGTAGTTTTAATAAGTCGCCCTGCCAGATTCCCCTAATGATATGCTTTCTACATAAAAAAGGGCTTGTGAAACCTAATTCCTCTGACAGAAGTGAGCTCAGGTCTCTGAAGCAGCGAAGATTTCAGATTTCCGCCGGGTTTCCTTGCACCTGCCCTTGCAAGGCATGAGGTTTTGTGTGCAGAAGCCTCCAGGGGTTGAAATTTAGCCCTGTCCATGTAGCAGGAAGGTCAGCCGAAGTCACTGGGTCCCAAGACACTGGACTTCAATCTCCGACCAAAAACAAAACATCAAAACACTTCTATTCACGGGGACGTGCTTAGCAGCGCGCTGGCATTTACAAATGTAACGCAGCACCGCAAAGCTCAGAGAAGGGGCTCTGCTTAGAAAGTCGATTGTTCTTCAGAGATCTGACAACCTCTATCAGATCTGTGTCAGCCCGGCTCCAGCAAACACTCAGAGAAAGCCAGCCTCCTTCAGACCAAGCCCTGGCTGCCACCTGATACCTGAATGAAGAGCACAGCCAGCAAAATCCAAACTCCTTTCGGGATGTCTGCTTCTTTGGGAAATGGTTTTGACTTTCTCAAAAAACATTCATGTGGAAGAAAATTAATTTCCAGTTAGCCTTTTTATTATTTTTTAACACAAAATAATATACACTATTTATTTATTTATTCTAGATTCAGGGGTTATGTTGTGCAGGCTTTTGCTATTTGGGTATACTGTGTGACGTTGAGGTTCGGGCTAATGATCTTGTTGTCCAAGTGGTGAACACAGTACCTGACAGGCAGTTTTTCAACCTTAACCTCCCTCCCTCCTTCCCCTCTTTTGGATTCCCCAGTGTTTACTGTTTCCCTATTTGTGTCCACATGCACCCTTGTTTGGCCTTTAAAGACTGATGAGACGTACCCACTAATTAGAATGACAGTCTTTCCCAGGGAAGAAAACTTTTGCTCCATTTACCTGTGTATTTCTTTTTCTTTTTAATTCTTTTATTTATTGATTGATTGATTATTTTTTTGAGATGGTCTTGCTCTGTTGCCCAGGCTGGAGTGCAGTGGTGCAATCTCGGCTCACTGCAACCTCTGTCTCTAGGGCTCAAGCCATCCTCCCACCTCAGCCTCCCGAGTAGCTGGGACTACAGGCACACACCACCATGCCTGAATAAATTTTTTTTTAAGAGATGGAGCTTTGCCACATTGCCCAGGCTGGTCTCAAACTCCTGAGCTCAAGAGATCTCCTCACCTTGGCCTCCCAAAGTGCTGGGATTACAAGCATGAGCCACCATGCCCAGCCTATGTATTTCTTATAACTTTCCCATCTGGGCAGTCCCCTCAATTTATATTATTATTTGTTCTAACTATGATAATTACAATAGCAGCCAGTGCTAACTGAATACTTAGTGTATGCCAAGCACTATGCTACTCACGTTTCACAACAGGGAACTATTGGTACCTTTGCAGGAAGAACACTGAGGCTCAGAAAGTTCATGGGGCTTGCCAGAGGTGATGTGGATAGTAATTGGTAGAGCTTGAACTCGAAGCTCTCAACTGCTCTAGGCCCTGCTTTATACATGTCATGACAGCCCTTAAACAATATAAGAAATGCCCCCAAAACCAAATAGCCTGACAAATCCCAATTTAATCTGGCAAACATTAAATAGCTGCCTACCATGTTTGGGGCTCTGTGCTAGGCCCAACCCTCATGCTACTGGATGCCCACAGGACAAGGAACCAACTACAGGGGTAGTAACACTAGCCCAAGGCCAAATGCAATGGCTTAGCAGTGACACCAACAAGGGCAATGAGCACCTAGAATGGGGTAGCAGTTCATTCCAACTGAGGCACCGGCTAGTCTTCCAAAGGAGACAGCCTCTGAGCTGAGGCTTCCAAGACGGAGAGAACATTTTCACAGTGGCAGTGTTTTTGTTTTTGTTTTTTAAGGAAAGTGATAAGATTACTCCAGAGAACTTAGAAATACAGAAAAGCATGAAGATTAAAATAAAAATTATCTTTAATTCCATCACCCAGAAGTACCACATTTCTCTTCGCATCAAAATAACTTTATTGAGGTATAATTTACCGGCAATAAAATGTACATGTTAAGAGTCAATTTGTTGATAATTGGCACATGAATATACCCATTTAGCCACTATCGCTGCCAAGATATAGAGTATTTCTATTGTCCCAGAAAATTCCCTCATGATCCCTTTCATTCAATTATCTTCCTCTCCTGGCTCCAGGTGCCCACTGATTTGCTTTCTGCCACTTTAGTTTTATTGGTTCTGGAATTCCATATAAGTGAAATCACACAATACGTGTTCCTTTTGCTTCTTTCACACAGCATAATTTTTAAAGATTTAGTCATATGATATATATCAGCAATTCATACTCTTATTTGCTGAGAAGTATTCCATTATATGTACATATCACAATTTGTTTATCCATCACCTGTTGGTGGACATTTGGGTGGTTTCTGGTTTAGAGTTATTACGAATAAGGCTGCTACGAACAGTCATATATAACTCTTTTTTTTTTTTTTCTGAGACGGAGTCCCCCTCTGTTGCCCAGGCAGGAGGGCAGTGGTGTGATCTTGGCTCACTGCAACCTCTGCCTCCTGGGTTCAAGTGATTCTCCTGCCTCAGCCTCCCAAGTAGCTTTGAGTGGATACATATTTTCATTTCTCTTGGGAAAATACCAAAGAGTGGAACTGCTGAGTCATATAATAAGTGTATATTTTACTTTGGTAGAAACTGTCAAACTGTTTTCCAAAGTGGCTGTACCATTTTACACTCATGCCAGCAGTATGTGAGAAATATAATTGCTCCAAATACTTGCCCAGACTTGATATTCATATTCTTTTTAATATTAGCGTTTCTAGTGTGTGTGTGTGGTGGCATCTCATTATGGTTTTAATTTCTATTTCCCTCATGACTAATGATGTTGAGCATTCTTTTCTCTGTTTATTGACCATATATATATATACATTCTTTTGTAAAGTGTCTGTTCAAGTTCTTTCCCATTTATACAATCAGATTAATGCATCATATGTGGTGGGTAGTACTTAATTCCAAACACTACTATGAGAGAGATAACAGAAAAGAAAAAAACCCAAGTAGTAGTGAAATATATTTCTGAAACAAAACTCATGTTACGTATTTTTAATTTTGATCAGAGTTAATTCCTGCCACTTTTTTTTCCCTTTGCCTATTTTTAGATTGTTTTAGATTGTTTGTGTTCTTATAAGTTGGGAAGCCTCTTTATGTATTCAAGATGCAGCTCTTTTTTCAGACATACTCATCACAACTATAACTTTCCAGTCTGTGGCTTGTCTTCTCATTCTATTTTTTTTTCCTTTTCTGGGGTAGGGTCTCACCGTGTCACCCAGGCTGGAGAGCAGTGGCGCAATCACAGCTCACTGTAGCCTCGACCTACTGGGCTAAGGTGATCCTCCCACCTCAGCCACCTGAGTGCTGGGATTACAGGTGCCCACCACCATGCCCAGCTAATATTTGTATTTTTAGGGGAGATGGGGTTTTGCCATGTTTCCCAGGCTGGTCTTGAACTCCTGGGCTCAAGCAATCTGCTCGCCTCGGCCTTCCAAAGTGCTGGGGTTATAGGCGTGAGTCACTGCGCCCGGCCTCATTTTCTTAACAGTATCTTTTGAAGAGCAGAAAGTTTTAATTTTTATGAATTCCAAGTTACCTTTTTGCTTTTATCATTCGGGCTTTTGTTTCCTATCTAGGATATATTTGCCTATGCCAAGATTGTAAATATTTTCTCCCAGGTTTCTTCTGGAAAGTTTATAATTTTAACTTTTACATTTAGGTCTATTATTTCTTTTGACATAGATATCTTTGGATATGTTACACCCTTCTTCTAATAAGATCTCGTGCTTTTTTTTTTTTTTTTTTTTTTTTTTTAGATGCAGCCTCGCTCTGTCGCCCAGGTTGGAGTCCCCCTCAGCCTCCTGAGTAGCTGGGATTACAGGCGCATGCCACCATGCCCAGCTAATTTTTGTATTTTTAGTAGAGATGGGATTTTGCCATGTTGTCCAGGCTGGTCTCGAATCCCTGGACTCAAGCAATCCACCTGCCTCAGCCTCCCAAAGTGCTGGGATTACAGGCATGAGCCACTGCACCCAGCCTCACGCTCATTTTTGACAGGGAAGGCTATGTTCCCGAGAGAAAGAAAAAGCGAAGTGATGACAGGGCCAGCCCATCCCAGTAAGGCCAGCCCATCCCAGTGAGGCCAGCCCTGAAGGTGGTTACCAAGGACGTGACCCGGTCAGGTCAAGTAGCTGGCACCAGGCATGAGCTCACACACTACCTGTAACATTTAACAGGAAAAGGCAATACCACCTTCTTGCCCTCCCATGGGCTTGAGGAGGTCCAACATGGCTCCCCAACATTCTCTCCCGTGATTCCCACAACCCCCCATATGGCAAGTAACCTCCCAGTTCACCTAGCACGGTGAGTTTCCCATGGTAGCATTCAATAAGGGTTTCCCACCCAGAAAATCTGTGGTCGCAGGTGACTCCTGAGATTGAAGCCTGATGATTAAGAAATCCAAAGCCCTTGCTGTTTCCCCTCCATCCCTGTGGCCTTAACATCGCCCAGGGTATAGGTTTTTCCACCCACCCTCAACAGGGCTCCTCCAGCTGCTGCTCTGGAAGTGTCCTGACAGCCTTGGCACATCAGAGCTGTACGTTCTGGGAAGTCGACTGAGTTGAATGTGAGCAGCATGTATTAGGGGACATCTCAGGCTTTTGCATGCACCAACACAGACACTCTGGATGATGGCAGCTTCATAAATATTAGTTTAAATGCTCCTGATTTGCACCCAAGAATTTCCTACAGTCAGGACAGAAAGCTTCATTGCAGGATGCAGGTTGAGTTCTCTGCAAACAAAGGTGCTCTAGCAGATAGCTGCGGAGAGGGAGGAGTGTAGAAATGTGGGATCCTTGCACTCTGGCATAAGAACCAAGCTCTGCTCTCTTGGATGAAGTAAGTGGTTTCAGCAGCTGTTGTGAGCAAAGCCAGGGTCAGAGCTGAAAGACACCACTAGGATAGGAAGGGAAGAGAACCAACTTGCCTCCTTTCTCTATCCCCACACTCTACTGGGGACCCTCTTGGAAAGGGATGTCATCCTCTGAGCAGGAATAACAGCAACAGAATATTTTCCTTCTGAATTCCAACCCCAGCTCATCTCTACAGTCTGATGTCGTCTCCTGCAGGATGACTACAGTCCCTGCCCATCTGCCGTTTCAGGCCTCTTGGTAAGGGTTGCAAAGTCAGGAAAAGAGGAAGAGAGGAGATGAGAGACGTGTGAGGTGAGGAGTGGACTAACAGGCTCCTTCTGGCTCTCACCTCTGGTGTGCTTACATCCTTTTCTACCCAAGTAACTTAACAGTCTGTGGGCCAAAGAGATTATTTACATCCAAATCGCAATAGCTCCAGTCCCCACTTATTCTGCATTCCCCTTCACTGGTACACTTTCCCTATGTTTGACATCCTGGGAGTAGTTTCTGTTTTCCTGAATTCTGAGAGAGTCTCAGCTGCTGCCCTAGCCACATCCTGTTAATGCCCCAAAATCCCCCAAAGAGAGAGGCCCTGCCTGCTTGGCTCTCCCCACAATTTAGAGAGAGAGTTCTTCCAGGGACCTTCCTGGCCCAGGAGAAAGAGAAAAATGGGTGGAGCTTCTGGGGGCAAGGCAGTCTAATAAAATATGCACCAACAGAGTGTCACCATCTCGCCTGCCACAGACAGGAGGTGACAGACTCTAAGAGAAGGGGAAGATGACGCACATTTGCCTTAATTCCCTAGTTCTGCATTTCTGATCCCTACTCTCATGGAGCTGATGTCTAAAGCATGAGTTGGTATTAATGGTGACCAGTAGAATCTGCACAAAGCAAATCATCATCCCCTGACCACACACCATTCCCCAACCCAAATAATAATCACATCAGCTGCTGTGAGTGCTGGCTGCTAACAGAATTGCCTTCAGCTGCAGGGAACAAGGGACCGCGTGGGTGGTTACTCCATTCCCTCGGGGTAGCCTGCAGCCAATGACCCACCAATGAAGGTACATGGTGGAACAATCTCGAGGCACTATTCGTATTCCAAAGCCTCCTATAAGATCAGCCTTCTTTTCTGGTTTCTCTAGAGGGGAAAAAAAAATCAGGCTAAGGCTGGACGTCAGCTGAACCCACAACTTTGTCTAGGTCTTCCCCTGAATATCCTGTATAAGTTTAACCTGGAAGCATTCATTTAATAAATAGCTTGCTCAAGAATACCTGATCCAGTTCTGCTTTCAGAGAAGGCAACCTAAGACAACTAGTTAGGCTTTCAAAACAAGATGCAGCTCTCTCTAAGGCCTACATTGACAGCAGGTGCTGATTACATCTTCTCCCTGGGTCTCAGTTTCCCTATCAGTCAGGAGGATTTATTAGAATCCTTTACTGTGCTCATATTCTGTCCCTGTAGTGAGGGCTCTGTGATATAACTGGGACAAATGGTGTTTTGTCCCCCTTCCCTCTGCAGAAAAAGCCCCCCAGAATATACCATTCTACTTTGACTCTCATGGGGCATCAGCATACCTTCCACTCGGCCAGCCTTGATACATGTCATTCCAACCAACTAGGGGATGCCTATACCACTGCCCTCACAGTAAGAGTTCCCTCGTGCTAAAGGCAAGCACCTCTTTACATTCATTATTGACTATACTGGGTGCAAACTCTCTGAGATGCATCACTCCACAATAGACTTCACTTGGGCGTCTAGAAAACAGCCTTCAATTGTAAGCCTGTGAAATGCTATACCATAATTACAGTTTCCAGGCACCTCTAATGACCCATTAAGATGGATTTATAGAGCAGGCAGGGCCTATGTGGCCAAAAGCAGGTGAGACTCAGAGCCTAGCACTTTCTCTCCGTGGGCAGAGACCTACTAGAAATAATCTATAGAGAAAAAATCAGGAGAGAAGAGGTCTTATCATCTAATGCTCATCACCACAGAGAAGACAAATCCTGAACTGTTTACATTTCCTGAACCAAAAAAAAACTCACTTTGAGCATCTTGTACTTGATTTATGGGAATGCAAATCGGTATAATCACTTCGGAAAACAATTTGACATCATCCTACAAAATGCTATTCATCCATTACCCTGGGTCCAGCAATTCAACTCCTAGTCTTACATTATAGATAAACGTTTGTACTTGAGCACCAGGAGATAAAGAAGCATGGTTTATGATGCCTCAAAGTGGAAATACCTTGAATATCCATTTTCAGGAGAATGGATAAATGCATTGGGGTACCAGCACCCAACAGAGTATTAAGCATGAATGAACTACAGCTACTTACATCAACATGACTGACTCTTAAGAAATATAACATTAATGGAAAAAGCAGCAGCAGAGGGATACCCACTGGTAATGATGATCGTAGTTGGTTTAAGAGTGCCCCTCAAAAGGATATGTCCGAACCCCTAGTACTGTGAATGTGACCTTATTTGGAAATTCATTATTTGTAGTTGTAATTAAGAATCTCAGGCTGACATCATCCTGCATGTCGGGTGGGCCCTATGTCCAATGACGGGTGTTCTTTTAAGAGATAGAAGTAGAAGGTTTTAGACACAGACACAGGAAAGAAGGCCAAGTGAAGACAGAGGCAAAGATTGGATTTATGTTTCCACAGGCCAAAGAATGCCAGGAACCACCAGAAGCTGGGAGAGGCAAGAAAGGATTCTTTCCCAGAGCCTTCGGAGGGAGTTGAGCCCTACTGGTACCCTGATTTTGGACTTCTGGCCAGAACTGTGAGAGAATAAATTTCTTTTGTTTTTGGACACCCAGTTTGTGGTAATTTGTTATGGCAGCCCTGGAAAATGAATGCTCTAGATCAATGGTCCCCAACCTATTTGGCACCAGGGACCAGTTTCATGGAAGACAATTTTTCCACGGACCAGGGTCAAGAGTTGGTTTCAGGATGATTCAAGAGCATTACACTTATTGTGCGCTTTATTTCTATTATGATTACATGGTAATCTATAATAAAATAACTATAGAACTCACCATACTGTAGAATCAGTGGGAGTCCTGAGCTTGTTTTCCTGCAACTTGACAGTGACAGATCATCAGGCATTAGATTCTTATAAGGAGTGCACACCCTAGATCCCACGCTTGTGTAGTTCACAATAGGGTTTGCACTCCTAGGAGAATCTAATGCTGCCACTGATCTGACAGGAGGCAGAGCTCAGGGAGTACTGTGAGTGATGGGGAGCAGCTATAAATACAGACAAAACTCTGACCACTCACCTCCTGATCTGTGGCCTGGTTCCTAACAGGCCATGGATCGGTATAGGCCCATGGCCTGGGGATTGGGGACCCCGCTCTAGATCTTAGATTGGGTGATAAGTTTCTGGATGCTTGTTTTGTGTTGTAATTTATGTTTGTCTTATGCATGTTCCATCGTATGAAGCAAATATTACAAAACATGCTAAGAACGAAAAGTTAGAAAAGCATATATTACCAAAGCAAAAGTTAAGGTCCCTGAGAGATGTGAGGGATGTCATGGTGTCAGGTCTCTACTATGTTCAGGGATCATGCCAAGCACTTTATTTTATTCTATTTTATTTATTCATTTTTTTGAGGCAGAGTCTCCTTCTTTTGCCCAGGCTGGAGTGCAGTGACACGATCTTGGCTCACCACAACCTCCACTTCCCAGGTTCAACCGATTCTCCTGCCTCAGCCTCCCGAGTAGCTGATATTACAGGTGCCTGCTACCACACTCAGCTAATTTTTGTATTTTTAGTAGAGATGGGGTTTCACCATTTTGGCCAGGCTGGTCTCAAATTCCCGACCTCAAGTGATCGTCTCATGTTGGCCTCCCAAAGTGCTGGGATTACAGGCATGAGCCACTGTGCCTGCATGCCAAGCACTTTACAGGTGGTGTGACACTTAATCCTCAAAGCCACCTTGTGGTAAGTATGTTACCCATTTTGCAGATATGAACACTAAGGCTGGGGGCAGTGAAATAATTGTCTGAGAAGAAAGAGAATAACTGGAAAAACAAAGACTCAAATGAGGATCAACTTGCCAAATCCAGGCCTTTCCCACCATAACACACAACCCCGGTCACATGCATTTACAACACTCACATACCAAGGTTACCAGCTACAAATCCAGCAAAAAAGGTAAACACATATCCATTTTATCTCAGATTTCTTTTCAGGCAGAGCTGGACGAACATCCTTTAAGCTCACCATTTTCACATGAATTATGCATTTAATGGGCCTTATATCTTCCAACACATCTCACCGTGACCTATGTAGATCACCTTCAGTTAATCAAAGAGCATGCTTCATCCATCATCCATTCCTTGATACCAATCACAGTGCTTCCAATGCAGAAATCTAAGATTAAATGGAGTTTCCTTGTTCTCCTATTCCTGGGGATGGGGTGGGAGGGGGAGTAAAGTTGCTTCTCCTGTAGTAAATAAAGGGATCAGCTGAGCAATCAATTCAGAGGTAATAAACTATCTGGAGGCAGTTACCTTGGGGGTAGGGTGACCTGCCATCCTAGTTCACGTGGAACTGTCCCTGTTTCAACACTGAAAGTCCCGCATCCCAGGAATCCCCTCAGTCCTGGGTAAACCAGAATGGTTGGTTACATTTCCTGGGGAAAATGCTCCTTTTCTTCTGGGATCTGAAGTATTTACAAAGGGGTGGGAAAGAGCAGGTGGGGTCATCTGATTCAACCTTGTACTCCCTTCTGTGGCTCAGCTTGAAGCCTTGCTCCCCCCTCTCCTTCCTTTCTTCTGTGAGAAAAGACATTTGTCAGACTCTGAGGCCAAGCCAGGATGCTGCAGCTGGGGGCAGGGGACACGCTCACCCACCCCATTAGAGCAGGTGCCGCCTTCATCCTTTCTCTTCCCCGCCCCCTTTAGCAATCAGTGAATTTTAATTTGTTGATAACCAAAGGTCAGCTTCCAAAGCTGCATCCCAGCTTCCCTGCCATCCATGCTTGGGAGCGAAAGCTGTGGCGACACCTTGCATTGATGTCCCAAAGCGGCAGCATGCCTGGTCCTAGTTGAACGCTGGCTCTTAGGTTCTGCTTCAGCACCATCAACAAATGGCAGGCCCAAGTCACCCTACAGTTTATACGACTTCGTGCATACAGTGACTCATTGGGTCCTCAGGTGAACAGCAGGCATATGTTTGTCTCATTTTATGATAGAAACAGCCTAAAGGTCAGAGTCAGGAAAGTGGCAGAGCCAGACCTGAGACTAGATCTGACTCCCAGGTGCACCCTGCCTCAGGATGCCAAGGCCCCACTCTGCGTGGCTCCAAGAACAGCAGGGAAGAGGTGGAGAAGGAATCACTAGTTTTTCACCCTGTCACCTCGCCAAATGCTTTAAAAAAAAATGTATCATAATCCTCAAGAACACACTCAGCAGATGGTTGCCTCAGGAATAAACTCACGACTGCCAGATTTTCTGCACCACAAAAACCTGACACATGTCCCCCGCCTCTGCGTCACACACAGAGTGGGAGATGAGGATCTCTACAGTGAGAACCCAGCACCAGGAACGGATCCAGCAGCGGAGGGAAGAGGCACAGGAGACCCAGGGTCCCCTCTGTCCCTGCGTGGTCAGGTGGAGGATTCCCTATCACCCATCACAGGGAGTGAGTTGGTTCAAGATTTGCAGGCTGGCCCCAGAGACCTGTCCCAAAGTCCCCAGGCTAAGCATGACAGATGTGTCTCCCTTTAACTGAGATCTGAGTCATTTGACTCAAAAGAAAAAGCACTCAGCTCATCTTTCGCTTCCCTGGTTATGAACCCAGGGTGGGGAGGGAATGGGGTGGAGACTGATCTGTTAAATCCCATTCTGGAAAATAGCTTGGGGTTGGGTGCGGGGGGGAGGCATGCACATATGTGTACATGTATGTGTAAATGTGGCCCACACCTTCTCTGCAGAAAGGGTTTGAAAGCAGTGCTTGAATTCGTTTGCCAATGTCATCTACTTACTGGGTCTTGCTAAAAGAGCTAGACCCTGTGCTACGTTTTATGGAGGAGGTAAAGATTGGTGGGTCCTAGGCCATGGTCTCCAGAAGAAATGAATCATGCAACCATCATCTTTATCCCAAGTGTACAATGAGCCAGGCATAAAATTAAATGCTGGGAGTAAGTAGAGGGTCATTGTAAAGGCTTCAGTAGCATTTCGAATGAGATTAAGGAGAAAATAGGGGGTTGTGGACTTCTCTTCTGAAATGGGCATCCTCCCCTCCGGTAGAAGAAAGCAGGTGCAAAGTCACTGGGCCAAATCCCTGCCTCCCTTGCTTTCCACTTTTGAATAGTAAGGTGGTCCCCCAAGGACTCCCTCCACTGGCAGTAACTAGGGCAGACCATCAGGGAAGAAACCTTAGATTCTTCTTCCAGATGAGACTAGGAGGGTCCCTGGGTCATGCCCAGTGGAATCCTGCAATCCATGATTTCTACCCATGACTCCAGGGTCCCTGCACAGTTTCCCCTCTCATCTCCCTGCCTCAGGTCTCACCCATTCTGGGCTGTCCTCCAGAAGGCCACCAGTGGGTTTTAAAATACAAGCCTGACACACTCACTATTTGTTTAACTATTTCCAGGGGTACAGAATGAAAATCCTACAGGATAAAATTACAGCCTGTTTATTTCGTCTGTACCTTCAGCCTCATCTGTCTTTACAACCTCCATGTGCTCCCTCCCCCTACGTATATCATGTTTGCAGGCCTTTGCCCAAGCTGTTTCCTCTGCTGGGACACACCCTTCCCTGCTTCCTATCATTTATGCTCCCAATTCTCACCCAATCCTAAAACTCAGCTCATATCACCCCATTTATAATGCTGTCTCTGCACCACTTATTTCCCCAAGGGTCCAAGGACTCAACAACTGCACTGACCACTATATCAGAATGAGTGGCTTATCTGTCCGTCTTTCCCTAAAGACAGTGAGTCCCCTGAGGCCAGAGATTGCACTTCTATCATCTCTGCAAACCCAGGACCAGTACCTACAGGATTTCAAATGATGACCTGCTAAACGTGCTCTTGAGTTAGCAAGTGGATCCCACAATTTCTTCAACTTGCCCAGGAATATTCCTAAATGGCGTCCAGGTTGTTTCCAGTCATCCAAGTCAGCAGGAGCCTCAGTGTGGGTTGGCACAGAACAACATGCCTGATGCATTATCCAGGTAGTCCTAAAAGCTCCAGAGAGGATTTCTCCACCTTTCTCACAGCCTGTTTCCCTACTCAATGACCTCTAAAATTGACTGATATAGTTTATTTTTGGGGGTGCTTACTGTATGAGATGTCCTTTACTTTTAATCCGTATCTCATTTAATCCTTAAAAACACCCTAGGATATAGCCAGCAATATTCCATTTTTCAGATGAGGAAACTGAAGAACAGAAAGATTTAAAAGATCCCTTTTATTTTATTTCCTGTAGAGTAGAAGAACAGGATTATGTCCCTATAAATCTTGCTGAGTAGCTACATTCAAATACAAGAGTGCCTTATTTTAAAAATAAAATAAAAAGGACAACATAGCAAACACTGGACATATCTAATAAGTAGCAATAAGGTGCAGTGGATTCTTTGGTTTAAAAACACAAATCAGAGGCACTAATTACCAGTTCCCCCACCCCTTTCAGGTGGGGGAACTGATTTTTGTTTGGACATGACTCAAATCAAATTAATGCAATTCAATAAATATCTATTTCATGCCTTCTATGTGGTAGGCACTACTCTAGAAACTTGGTAAACAAAGAAAGACAAAGAACCCTGCCTTCAAAGAACTAGTAGTGAAAGAAAAACAATGAAAAATAAGTGTAATAAACAAAAAAAAAACCCTACGTTAAAAGGTGCAGTAGATAGCCTCTAAGACCATCCCAGTCATCCTCATTGCCTAGGATTCAGCCCCTTGTGTACTGCCCTCCTACACTCATCAGGGCTGACCAATAGGATTGAAATGGTTTGACTGTGGCCCCATCCAAATCTCAACTTGAATTGTATCTCCCAGGATTCCCACATGTTGTGGGAGGCACCCAGGGGGAGGTAATTGAATCATGAGGACCCATCTTTCTGGTGCTATTCTCATTATAGTGAGTAAGTCTCACAAGATCTGATTGGTTTATCAGGGGTTTCCGCTTTTGCTTCTTCCTCATTTTATCTTGCTGCTGCCATGTAAGAAGTGCCTTTTACCTCCCGCCATGATTCTCAGGCCTCCCCAACCATGTGGAACTGTAAGTCCAATTAAACCTCTTTTCCTTCCCAGTCTCAGGTATGTCTTTATCAGCAGTATGAAAACAGACTAATACAAGGATGTTGCAGAAATGATGGACTATGACTTTCAAGGCTGGGTCAGAAAGGACATTGTGGCATTTTTCTTGCCATTGTTGGAACACTTGCATTGGGGGCAGCCAGCTAGCTGCCATGTCTAGAGAATACTCAAGCAGCCCAATGAAGAGGTCCACAAAGTGAGGAACTAGGCCCTCACCAACAGCCAACACCAACTGCTCACAATGTGAGCATGCCATCTTGGGAGCAGCTCCTCCATTCCCAGTCACCCCTTCAAAAGATTGCAGCCTCAGATGACATCTTGACTGCAACTGCATGAGACACCCCACAACAGAACCACACAGCTAAGCCATTTCCAATCTTCTGACCCACAGAAACATGAGGTAACAAATGTTTACTGCTGATTAAACCACTTGGATAAGGACTCTCGGACCTCTTATCCCATTTCTAGGAGTCTGGGACAACTCCAAGGTTCCAATTTACAACAACCTAACTTATGCAGTTTTCCAGAAAATGTCTTCTACAGAAACAAAAAGCTAAAACTGCCTAGGACATGACGTCAGAACCCTATGCAGTAAAACTGTGAGAAGTAGAGCTTGCTAGGGTAGACAAGGAATCCCCTCTCTATCTGATGACTTCCTCCCGTGGCTGCTGTGTGATTCTCTCGGTTTTTGTAAGCACCTCCTGTGCATCTGGCTTATGCTGGGTTCTAAGGACTCTGGAAGGAAAGACAAGGCCCATCTCACACACGTACTCAATCAACATTTGTTGAAGGAATGTGAGCTGCCTTGGAATGGGCTCCTAAAATGCTTAGCAAACTTTCAATCTTCAAATATCCTTTGACCATATAAAGAAACAAAGAAAATAAACCTGCACTGTCAGAGGTGCCTCTTGAGCATTGCAAGCCAGTGGCTGGCCCAGGGCCTCTCCAGAAGGCAAGAAGGGAGAAGTGGTTCAAGCCTCCGCATCTTTTTACCCCTAAAGGAGGCAGGAGAAGGATGGGGAGGCTTGAACCACTGGCCATGTCAAGCATGGTGGGCTGGGGGGTCAATGACTTGTGCCTGTGCAGCTCCACACAAAGGAAGCCTTAATGATTAATCAGGGCAGCAGAGCAAATATTTAGAAAGAGAAGCCTCTCCTTGAAGGGCCAGCCTTTGTCTTCTTGTTCCAACTCAAAGGACTTGGTCTAAAAGGGGTCTGTTACAATGGGATGCAGAACAGGGAGTAGCCACAGCCAGCACAACGCTGTGGCCCACATGATGGAGAGACTGGCGGTAGGTGGAGAGCTGAACCAATAACCAGAGATGGGGAGCCTCTGCCGGGATTCTCCAGGGCACTGCCCAGGCGCCTTCACACATGATGCTTTAAGCCCTGGCTTCAGCTCTTGGCAGGGCTTGGGGATGTGCCCAGGATATTCTGCATTTATCTCTCTCTAAAAGCAAATATTCTCAAGGCTTCAGAGGACAGAGAGGGCTATGCACTGACTCCTTAGTCCTTCCCCAAGCCCATCTTTCCAGCCTCATGGATCTGCTCTCCTCTCTTCAGTTAAGCCACCTCTATGGAGCTTGTTTCTCAAACACATCTCCAGGCTTTCCCCTTGCAGCTGCCAGCAACTCTGGGTGGTTAAATTCCTCCCATTCCTGACTCTTCACCTCAAGATGTTCAGGACCTGGTTATTAGAGAGAAAACCTTTAACGCCTCTTCTTGATAAGAGGCCATTAAGGTCTCTTCTGAAACAAAACATACAGATTTGCTTCAGAAATCATGGGAATCATGGATTAAATTCCACCTGTGTGTGATAGTTGGGAAGAGAAAGCCGTGCCTGCCTTGGCCTGCTTGGGTCTCTGACTTGGCAGACACCAACGTTAATGACCACTGCTAGCAGGAGCCACTCTAACTCACAAAAGGGAAACAGATTTCAAATCTTGAAGCCTGAATCAGCCAAAACTACTCATTTCTTGAAACAGGCTTTGTTTTGTAACAGCCTCATCATGACTCATCAACAAGAAATAGGGCACTGGTAAGACCTTCCCTTCCCCTCTGGTCTCCCAGCAGAGGTCCCAGCCAGGGAGAACTACACCCGAGTGCAGCGCAGCTTATGGAAAAGATAAATACACACGTAGCAGAACACACTGCAGCCTTGGGCTGCCTCATTTTTCACTGTATGAGAACCAGTTTTGTTGCTGGTGGCCCTCCATGGAAGCTGTGGTTTCTGATTTGATAAGCATTCATACAAGCCATGCTCTGCTCCTCTAGAACAACATAAAAAGTGAGGAAACTAACATGGTAGCATTCATGGACCACTCGCCCCAACTGACATTAAACATTCATTACAGCACAGGCTAGAAGGATGCCAGAGGCTTCCCATACCAGTTCCTGCTTCATTTCGGGAGTCTGCACTTCTCGGCACTCTGAAACAATCTATGGCCCTCCTGCCCACACACAGAGTCGGTGCCCATTCTGCCTGAGGAGGTTGAAATTTGTCCCAAATGGGGCCAGCCACCATCCATTCACCCATCAAAGAGACACTTCAGTTTATTGTGGGGTTATTGCCACTAGCCAGCTATATATAATTTAGGTGAAATGATAAATCCAGGCACCTATATCTCATCACTGAAGATACAGAGCCATCCACACTGCCAGGCCAACCAATGTCCTCTATAGAGTTTGAGTCCACAGCAATTGGCAAGAGTATGCACTGCTCAGATTGCTCCTGAGTGTCCTGTCTTCAGTCATTCCAGACTCCAGACCACCACTGCAAGGGATAAGACATGCTTACCTGTCCCTTAGCGCCAGGGGCATAAAGTGAAAAATGCGCAGCTGGATATTGACTAGAGTGAGGGCACTGAATGAAAGTTTTAGAGGGACATGTCACATTTCTAAGGCAGCCACTGGGGCAGGGAGAATTAAGGTCAACAATATATGCTGACATTCATGTAATATACCAGGACATACAGGTACCAAGTAGGGGCCCAGCATGACAAAATCCAAACACCTTTTCCCATGATCCTAGGTGCCTTGTGAACAATAGTTGCAACACCACGGTTCAGCCTGCCTCCTCAAAGGTCCAGTAGTCCTAACCAGCAACAAGGTTGCCTGAACACGACTTCATGCTCCAGCCCTATGGCAGGAGCCCAGGTTCATCAACCACACAACCATGCCAGGTGGGTGGTGTCCATAAGTAAAAACCGCAATGATAGAGGAGAAAGTGGGGAGGTCGCCTGGTTTGGGTAGGGGGTATAGCTAAGGAAGTTAGACAAACATTCAACTCTGGGTTTCCTGTGACCTCACAGCCTCCTGAAGCAGCCTTACTCGTGGCTTTGAAGCTCCCTCTCCCAGTACCTCTTTGGGGTACTAAGGCTCCCCTCTTAGCTCCAGGCATTCTTGAGAGCAGAGGGCACTTCCAAGGGCCTTCCCTGGGTTCCCCTAGGCTGCCTCCCTGACAGGTTAGGAAATTGACTCATTAGGATTTCATCCATCTTTTCACTGGCTACCTCCCCCGCTCCCCAACCCCGCCCTAGACTGCCTCACTAAGTCAACACTGAGGTCTCTCTGGCCCAGCTAAGTGGTTCCTTACAAGGAGGAGGCCTGAGCGCCGAGAAACCGAGGAACTCGGAGGCACCTGGCAGCCGGCACGCTCACCTGCAGCGCTCTAGGATGCGGTGAGCGGTGGGCAGCCAAGCGCTCCCCACCCAGACTGAGGAGGGGCGGGAGGCCCTGTTCCCGACCTGTCAGTCACTGCCCGGCCCGCAGCTGCGCTCTCCGCAGCCCCAGCGCGCTGCTCCTCCGAGGGAGATAAACATCGAGAAATCCAATCCAGCGCCGCTTCGGAGATAAACAGATGTGCGGCCCTCGTCGGTCAGGAGATAACGCCCCTGCCCCGCCCCACGCGCCCGCCTGGCCTGCACCTGCCCGAGGCGACAGGGACGCGCCTCCTGGGAGGCAGGCTGCGTCCCCCAGCCTGGAGAAATAGTCTCCAGAGCTGCGGATGGGGGTAGGGTTAGAGAAGAAAGAAGCTCGGTTTGTAACAAACTCATAATAGACCCTAGGAATCAACAGCCAAGGTTCGAATCCTGGATCTGCCACTGTTTGGCAGGCGACGGAAACTTTAAACCTGGATGTGCTCATCCGAAAGATGGGGATAACCACAGTAGCATGCCATTGGGCGTTTGAGGTGGGGAAAGCGCTGCGGCCTTACGCGAAACTCCGAAACTCCGGCTCTAACAAAGGAGCGGCTGGATGGCCTCTGGGGCTAGGACCTACTACCAGAAGCTAGGAGGCTTCCTCCTTGACACCCAAAGTCAATCACCGCTGAGCGCTTGGGAGACTTCCCTGCCCAGAGCACCACACAACGCACTCATCTATTCCACTGACACCGGGGAACATTTTCCACGTGCCACTTCCTGTGGGGAGTGAAATATGACCTCTGCCCTTAAGACAAAGTTTAGGGACTCAGGAATGACAGCTGCCTGCAGATTATACACCTCCGAGCTGCCTCTGAAGCCTAAACATTCCCCGTCCTTTGTGAGGCGACTTCTTCCCTACCTGGCTTAGACCACTCTCGCTTAACTGTGAAGGAAGGGTTCGTGGGTCTCTGGAGCTATGTATAGCTTGATTTCTGTCCTTGAGACCACCAGGCCGGAAGCTGGGTGAGGGCAGAACCCCAGGGGCTTCAGCAAATGTGGGTGACATGGAAGTAGGTCTCCCAGAGCGGG
The DNA here is from genome assembly GCF_024542745.1 of Macaca thibetana thibetana. Taxonomy (NCBI): domain Eukaryota; kingdom Metazoa; phylum Chordata; class Mammalia; order Primates; family Cercopithecidae; genus Macaca; species Macaca thibetana. Next base: position 46,171,530 of record NC_065583.1, read on the forward strand.
AAAGAGGGCGAACGTGGAAGGGGCTTTTCCGGGCCCTCGGCGCACGTGCCGGCTCTGGCTAGGCCGCCCATCGCGTCCAGAGCGCCTGCTGCGTGCAGCTACAGAAAGAAGCCCCGGCCCTGAACCGGAGATGGCGGCGGCTTGGCCACAACTGGCTAACACCGCGCCGACGCTGGCATCTTTTACTGGAGCTTCTTCCTCGCTCAGCCTGGAGTCTAGAGGTCCCGACATCGTCTTCCGAAAGTCCAGGAAATGCCGAGCCTCCGGGGTCGCGAGCCCCACGTGAGTTTGGGGTGCATTAAGGACTGCACCGGCAGGCCCCAGGCTCCTCTGCTGGCGAGGTTAGAAGGAAATGCCTGGTCCTCCGTGCAGCGGCTGCCCTTGGGCCTCCAAGGGACTCTGAAAGACTCAGTCTGCGTACCGCGCGGGGTCAGCAGGGCGCAGGCCCGCTCTCACCGCTGAGCGTTGCGCGTTAAAAGCTTATTAGTCCCCTCGGAGGATGAATTTACTGTGTTGCAGTAAGGTCTGAGCGAGCCCTTTCATGCTATTGTGCGCGTCGCGATTGAGCGCGGCCTTTGTGGGCCTGAAAGGCCCCGGGGCCTCTCCGGTGCTCGCATTCCCGCGGCACCAGCTTCGGCTGCACCGCGGTCCCGGAAGCGCGTAGTCCTCCGAGCCACCGCACCCTCCTGCGGGTCTTCCGAGAGCTGCAGCTGGGGTCGATGGCACGAACTGCTGAACCAGAGCAGCCCTCATACCTCGCTCCCCAAGGCCCTCGCCTCCTCCGCCCCGTTCCAGCCAAAGTGAAAAAAAATGCGTGTGGATCCTTTACCTCTACTTGAGGGCAACTGGACTAGGTTTAAAGGGCTATTGAGGCCGCGAGAGGCTGCCTCTCTCTGAATAGCTTTGTGCAATGTTTGCAGAGACATTTGCATCTGTTAGCGCTTGGGGAAACGGCCCCGAAGGCTCAGTCGCGAGAAAGCCCGAGGATTGTTTTGTGTCTCTCCCCCTCCCCGCCCTGCTCCGCGCTAGACGATTTTGTGCAGCGCTCCACGGGCGCGGAGCGGAGGCATGCAAAACCCGACCGGTTCAAAGATTGGGCGCCCTCGCTCTCGGCCCACTTTTAAACAATTGCTGTTAACAATGCAATTTTAAGCATAAAATCGTCTAACTAGATTAAATCCACATGACATAAAAAACAGGGGTGGGAAGGGGAGTCCTCGTTGGCATGGGAGTGCGGATGCCTAACAGGATAGAAAGTGTGAAATGCATGCAGAGGTGGAAAGACCGGCAGGTGCCCTGGCCTCCCTACGGCCGAACAGGGGCTGGACCGCTCGCCTCCCTCCAGTCCCGACGCCCGGGGAGACGAAGTGGCTCCCAGGGAAACAGGCGCGCAAGGCCAGGCGCCCATCCTGGTGGACCCTAGGACGGGTGAGGTGTACCCAAAATTAAGTCCTGGGCTCCTCTACCTCCTCCACCTGCAGGCCTGGCGATCCTGGCCCTGCTGCTGCATCCTACCCTCCCCAAGTCCGAGGGGCGCGGGGCAAGGTTGAGGAAGACGGAACGCCCTCTCCACTCGCGAGACTGGGCAGACAGGCTCTTTCATGGAATCGAAATCAAAGTCAGGCCTTAGAAAGGCCCATTGCTATGGCAGCAGAGTTCCCTGAAAGCGACAAAGCCCAGGGCCCCCCTCCCTCACTTCGCTTGCCCAGCCCTCCTCTCCCCTCCCCCTGCGCTGCCTGGAGCCACGCTCGGAGCGCGCTCGGACGGGTTAATCACTGTAAAAACAAAGAGATGAAAGGCTCTCCAATTGGAGAGCCCTGGGCGGCCTCCTTCCCGACCTGGGGGAGGGGAGGAGGCCACTCCGGCGCAGCTTCCCTAGCCAGCCAAGAAGGCGCTTCTGCCCTCCGCCGGGTGGGAGCCCCATCCGACTGTCCCCAGGCAACGCCGCCCACACAATCTGGCGCCTCCCGAAGGACCTGAGGAGGCTGGCGGAGGGGGACAGGCCGTCACCCACCCAACCCCACCCACAGCCACCACCCCTCAAAACATAAGCACAAAGCCGCGGGCTTTTTCTCCGGAGCATAAGGAAAGGTTTGAGACTTAAGAAAACATTACTGGCTCTAAAAACAAACAAACAAAACACGGCAAAAATGAAATTCATAAGCATTGAAGTAAATGTCTCTAATATAACATTGTTAACTAGGCAACTTTAAATCTACTAGCTTGTATAGTTCTATATAAATTTAATTCAATGTGGGATCTGGAGGCATTTTATTTTTAGTATCATGTGAGGTGATGTTCAGGAAGATGTTTTAAAGGCTTAGAGTTTTCCTTGTAAACTTCACTTGGGGTTCAGGGCCATGGAGTGCAAAGCTAAAATGTCCTTGTTTATTCTGTGGTTGGTCCTTTGGGTCCGTGGCCTTTCCTCACACCTCACCCTCATCCCCATGCTCTCGGGCAGACTGGCAAGGCATTTGGTCTCCATTCCCTCAGTGCGGCCCCATTTAGTGCGGCTGAGGTGGGAAGCAGAGCAGGGTCTTCTGGTCGCTCAACCTGTCTCAGGCCAGACTGTGGAGTTCCTTTTGTCTCTGGCTCCTTTCTTTCACCCAATTTCTACCCTCCGAGAAGATGCTGCAGCAGTGGGAGGGAAAGGAGGGGAAGATAGGCACATCTGCGGGGGTCCAGGGCTCCGGAGATGGGCTTCCCAGAGACTGTGCCTGAGTTTTGAGGAGACTGCCACAGGGCTCTTAGAGGAATGGGGAGACTCTGCCTCTAGGGACAGGTTTCTGTGAGCCAAGTGGAGATTTTTTTTTTTCTTTTAGCTGTAGGCTCGGGACCACCCCAGTGCCCAGCATCACCTATACCAAGTGTCATCCATCCCCTCCCTGTCATCAAACCTCCCAGGGCAAACAAAGCATCCCAGCACACACACAGACACACACACACACACACACACACACACACACACACACACACCCCACCCAATCCCAATTCACTTCATTAAAGCTCTTGATTTAGGATCCAGACCCCTCAGATATTCCCACAGACATTCCACAAGACTAATAGTAAGAAGAATATTTTCACCTTTGTGGGCCTCAGTATCCCCACAATGACAGTGAGATCCCTGGAAAGCTCAGTGGGTACTGAGTGGAGGGGAGAAGTGGGCAGGAAGACTCCAGCCCTGACTTAGGTGATGCCAGTTGAATATCCCTGGACCTGAGGCTGCCTGTGGTGGGCACTGTCATCTGCTTCGTTTCACAGTTGGGATCTGGACAGAGGGAGTGTCTAAGGTCCCCCAGGGTGAGACAGCTCGGCCATCCCCAGTCCTTGCACAGAACCACTGGGCAGCTCTGACCCATTTGTCCTCTCCGTCCTGCCAGTGCCACCTTTACTGGGGCCCCCAGGCTGCTCCAGGGGGGAAGTGGGGGCAAGGCCCCCAATGATGGAAATGCTCAGGAGGGAAGTGTCTCTCTGTGAGCTTTGCTCCTAGGCTGACCCTTCTCTTGTCAATGAGGCAGTAGTTTCTCCTCTCTGCCCATTTGCCTCTTAGGGGACTGCCATCTGTCCCTGAATGCCACATCCATCCCTGCTGGGAGAGAGAACAGCGTGGGCCCCATACCCACCCACTCAGTCTCAAAAGCCCCCATCAGGGAGGCTGCTGAGCCCACCCATTTGGATCCACTTTCTGTGGTTTGTGCCCTGGGCCCTGTCAGGTCCTAAAATCCTCTCTGTGTCCTGGTCAGGTATGCAGCCAGGAGCCAAGCCATGAGAGCAACAGCTCCTTCTGCCTTTAAAATCTTCCATTTTCACCTCTCTCCAGTTATTTATCCCGGGGACGTGGGCGTTCCTTCAGCCCCTCCACAATTCTTCACAGATAAAGGTAGGCGCAGCCTCCTGCCCTTATGGAGCACCATGACTAATACCTAACTAAGGTCAGGGTAAGCGTAGGGCTCTGAATCCAAGGTTTGGCTCAAACCCAAGCCCACTTCCAAGACTCGGTGGGCTCCTCTGTAGAATGGGGATAGCAGCAGTTCCCCTCCATGGGACTGTTGATTGGATCAAAGGCCACAAAAAGTAACAGGTGGTACTCACAGTGGAGTAATCACTTTGAACATTATATTCCTTCAATGCCTGGCCCCCTCTTCTTGCTATTTGTAGTGTACTTATCACTTATTGAGCACTTACGCTGCCGGCGCTCACTGTGTGTTTTCACGTGCCTGCTCACGGATGCTCTATTATTACCTCAGTGTGTAGATCTGACGAGGGGAGCCACAGAGAAGTTAAGTTGCCTGTCCAAGCTTCACAGCCAGAAATGGAGCCTGGGATTAACCCTCATTCCTCCTGACACCAGAACCATGCTATGAAGCCCCAACGGGTCCTCAGTCCCCGCTTGTCAATATCGGGTGTCCCTTCCCCAGACCAGCTGCCTTCCTTTGACCCACCAAGGTGGGACTCCTCCTCCAAGTCCTGGAAGAGCCTGTGGCCTTGACCCAAGTGCCTCGGAGAGACAGTTTGAGCACTCCTCTGAATGGGAACAGAGAGCCCCTGGGGGAGGAAAAGTTCAGCCTGTGAAATTTCTCTCCCCTCAATTTCCTTCTCCACCGGATCTTGCTCACACAATGCCCATCAAAGGTGCAGCCTTGGCGGTGCTTTTTGCAGCTGTCCACAACATTTAGCGTGTCCATTCTGCATGAAGCCCACACCTCTGGGTTGCCACCATCCTGATTGGTGCACCATAGCACTGCCCTGGCTGAGAGGCAAGCAGGTAGGGGAATATCCCACACATTCCTATTGGATGGAACTCTACCATGTGCTCAGGACAAACCAGCCTCCTCCAGCATGGATCAGGCTTGATAAGTCAGGCCCCTCTGAATCAAAGCCATTTGCTCATCATAGCCTCTTGGGAAGGGGAAGGAAGGTGGGCAGATGAGAAGGGGCTAAGGCTCAGCTTGGGGTTCACCCTCCTCATTGCTCCATCACAGACCAGCAGGGTCTGCCCTGATCACCAAGATCCTCAGGAAAAAAAATGTTACAACCTCCCTTAGGAATTCTGATCAAGTCCAACCATCCTTTTCCCTTTTATCTATCCTGTCTAGCCTAATTTCCTCACATTGCCTGAGAGCAGAAATGTATTTAAGGGCTCTAATTGACCAAGATAATGAACTATCTGCCATTGATTGTCAATCAGTCGAGTCCAAACTCCTTATTGGAAAGATAGGGAAACAGAGACCCTAGGAGGCAGTGACTTGCACAAAATCTGGGGTATGGACCTTCTATACCAGGAGGGTGGTGTTTCCTTAGTACAGTCATGCACTGAACAACAATGTTTTTCAGTCAACAATAGACCACAAATGTATGACAGTGGTCCCATAAGATTATAATGGAGCACATACAGAAATCTGACGTATGGCACTTGATACTGACATTGCAGATCAAGTAGGAGAGATGACTGATTTTCAGTAATGGTGCTTGGACATTTGGTTTTCCATATAAAAAAATATAAATAAAAGCATATATACCATCTAGGCTTGTGTAAGTGTACTCTGTGATTCTGCACAACCACAAACTTACTGAACAACTCATTTCTTGAACATAATCTGTCATTCAGTTGTATGACTGTAAGTAGATGAACATTCCCTGAAGGCCTACCTCTGCTCTAGGTTTCAGGAAAATACCTGTGAGATACTCGTCTCAGGGCTGATGGGTGACCTTCTGGGGTGAAGGCTTAACCCCTCTTAACCTTTGATCTCTGGTCATTGGTCCCCAACTTCTTCTTTAGGCTAAGTGAGTGCAAATCCGGCATCAGTCTGCCCAGAGGCCACCTGGGGGGGGGACATAGAGGCCAAGAGGCCCAGCAGGGACACAGCCTCTTTAAGTCGGATCAGTCCTGCCTGAGTGAAGGGAAGCCCAGAGGGAGAGAGGTGGTCACCCTGGGTAGGACAATTGCAGAAGGGACGAGCTGGGCCAGGCCCGGGCTCCACAAGGGCCCCTCTGTTCACATTCCCTGCATCAAAACCCACAGCTGGGATGTGCAAAATGCTCCTGGGAATGGTGAGAGGAACAGCTGGCTTGAAAACCCAACATCCCAGTCTGGAGCAGGCTCCTCCAGGGAAGGCATAAGGCCAGCCACGGTGCAGGCTCCAGAGAGCTGGGGACTTTCAGCCTACTTGAAAGAGCAAACAGCTTTCAAGTGCTCTCTGGAGCACCTATTTCAATGCTAATGAAAGACTCTTCTCTCCGCATTAAAGCACATCTCGAAAAGACTCCGTGTAGGGGCTGCATGTCCTCGTGCCTCTGTGTGTGTGAGTGTCTCAGAGTCAAATAGGGCGCAGGAAACAGAGTGCATGGGCTTCTGAGCTTCCCAGTACACCCTGCCCACATTCATCTGAATTAGAAGTGACAGAGAGAGACTTGTTGCTAACGTCTCACCCATTTAGAAGTCACTTCAAGGAGGCCAGGCGCAGTGGCTCAAGCCTGTAATCCCAGCACTTTGGGAGGCTGAGGCGGGCGGATCACGAGCTCAGGAGATTGAGACCATCCTGGCTAACACAGTGAAACCCCGTCTCTACTAAAAATAAAAAAAAATTAAAAATTAAAAAAAAATTAGCCGGCGTGGTGGCGGGCGCCTATAGTCCCAGCTACTCGGGAGTCTGAGGCAGGAGAATGGCGTGAACCCAGGAGGTGGAGGTTGTAGTGAGCCGATATCGTGCCACTGCCCTCCGGCCTGGGCGACAGAGCGAGACTCCCCGTCTCAAAAAAAAAAAAAAAAAAGAGAAGTCACCTCAAGGAAACCTGCCCCTTTCAGAAGCACCACTAAGAATGGAGCCAGCCAGGCAAAAAAAAAAAAAAAAAAAAAAAAAAAAAAAAATGCACAGGAGATCATCAAGCCGTGTGGGGACCTCAGTGAATCAAAGTGTGAGTTCCCAAGTCAGACAATCCTGGTTCCTGTCTGGACTTCACGTTACTAGGCAAGATACTGGCCCTTGCTTTGAGACCGTATTTCCTCATTTGGGGCTCACCCCCGTCATTACTGCATGACAGACCAGCAGGGTCAGCTCTGACGTGAAATGGTAAGGATTATGAAGGCCAGGGGTTTTGGAAAGCATTTGTCACAGGCCCAGCACATAGCAAGGAGTGATCTCTGCTTGGTTGCTCTTCCCCTGGGCCCTGGCTTAGCGCTCAGCACACACAGGATAGATGAGTTTGGGATGAAGATTTTGGAAAGGAGGAGGCTGGTTGTTGGTGGTCAGTATGGGTAAGTGGTCAGGCATGCTCCATTGATTTTATTTTTTGGAAAAATTAAACTGGAGTGTTTTGTTTTAATCTAAACAGAGGCCCAATTGGGGCAACTTCCTAGAAAGTCTGACAGTTCAGAGCCGATTCCTCAATATCCTCTGAACCAGGCAGGGCTCTACCACCTACCACAGATGTACTTGGGTCAGTGACTTGGCCTGTCCATGCCTCAGTCTCCTCATCTGTAAAATGGGGATAATAATAATGGCCTCCTCATACAGTTCTTAAACACATTAAGAGAGCTTAGCCCAGTGCCAGGTACCAGAGTAAAGGCTCAATCAATGTCATCTTCCACCATCGTGCGCATCCTCCTATGATGATATGCGTCCAACCTGCTGAGAATCCTGGTGGGAAGTGGCAACCCAGATGCAGACCCAAATGAGGCAGCAGCCTAGAGAAGCAGGACCTCTCAGGCATTTTCTGAGGTCAAAAATGACTTCCTAGAAAAGGAGAAATGGAAAAATATTTTTCTAGTGGCTTTGTCCCCCACCCCACCTCACCTCGAGACATACAACTCCCTGCTCCTAGGGCTGCAGAGGGATCAGGGTGGACTAGGGGGTGAGGAAACAGCTATAAGCAAGCTGGGGCTCACCTGTGCCCCGTACCCAACCCCTCACCTACGGGGCCACGCAGGGACAGGATGCTGACACAGGGTGAGGAGAGGGCTTGTTGCCTTGGGGAAGAGAAAGCCCTCAAGAGCAGGACGCTGATCTCAAAGGGAAATAATGGGATTTTCTGGGATTCACATTGATCCCCAAAGGAGAAAAGCTTCTGTTTGCCTTTTTTAAGCCGCCAAACAAGAAACTAAAGCCTCTTTGAGCCCTGAGTCGGGGCTGTCCTTTCTGAAGTCCTTATTATCCCTGGGGCACCAGGAGACCAGGCCCCAGTGCCTGGCCCTCCATGCAGGGAGCTTTCCATTGGGCAGAGGCCTGCCTGGTTTCCTAGCGACTGTTATATACCCCACTGGACTGCAGGCACTGGCACCTTGACCCACAGTTCTTGCCTAAGGCCTGGCTCGGGCCCAGCTCCTGTCCTTGATCTATCCGGGATGTGTTTCCACATCCAGGAGCAAACACATGAAGCAATAGCTCTCCAAGTCCCCAGATGCCACATCCCAGCGCCCCCCCGCCCACAGTTGAGCAGAGATGATGACAGTGATGATGGTAACAGCCACAGTGACCCAGGCACTGTGTTCCCCTCCACCCGGCCTTGCCTCTGAAGACCTTAATATCTGATCAGACAACCAGTTCTCACCCTGAAGAGCTGGTCACAATTGCAGGCCTCTTACCGCTCAAGCTGTCCTTCTTATAGCCACACTCCAGACATGGTCATCATCCATCACCGCTCCACCTCCTCAAGCTTCACACACATTCACACATTCTCACACCCCACAAGCACACGCACACACACACACTCATGTCCACACACACCCCACAAGCACACACTCACACCTACAAACAGACACACACTCATGTCCACACACTCACACCCCACAAGCACACACACTCACGTCCACTCACACCCCACAGGCACTCACACACTCACACCTACAAACACACACATACTCATGTCCACACACTCACACCCGACATCGCACATACTTATGTCCACACATTCGTCCACACACACCACACAAGCACTCACACTCACACCTACACACACTCATGTCCACACACTCACACCCCACAAGCACACACACATATCCACACACTCATACCTTACAAGCGCAAACACACACTCATGTCCACACACTCATGTCCACACAAGCACTCACACACACTCGTCTCTGCACACTCACACCCTCATGCCTACACACCCCCACAAAAACACACACACGCACACACCCAAACTCAGTTTCCAGCCTTCTCTCTGTCCAATTCTTCCACCTTCACTCCCTGAGACATTCCTGCACCCCAAATGCTCTCTCCACCCTTGGTCAACTTCCTCAAACTTGACAAAATGACCTGATCCTCCCCACCCTCCAGCCTGTTCCTCCTCCACCCCGGTCGCCAGCCCAGCAGCCAGAGAGGCCTCCTCCTCTCCTCTCACTTCCTCTCCCCACTCATCTCCTTTTGCAGATTTCACTTCCTAACTTGCCAGTGGCTCCTCACTGCACTTGGAGATAAAGCCCAAGTTCCTTTTTGAGATTCAAGAGCCACATGGCTTATGACTTGCCCATCCTCCCAGCGTGAGCTCTTGACAGCACCCCCCGCACATGGCTGCGTCTATACACACACATACGTATACACATGCATACACACACAAGCGTGCTACTGGACTGCACCCCTGTGCTCTGCTCACACGCCATCCTCTGTCTGGAATAGCCCTTCCCCTCCACCCATTCCTCTTCTAAGACACTTCAAGTGCCACTTCCTCCAAGAACTACCGCCCCAATTCCCATGACCGCTACCTCTTTGTGTTACGTGTCTGTGGCAGAGACTGCCATGATAGAATTTTTAGCGAGGTACATGAGCAAGAGAAAAATGATGTTTCCCAGTCTCCACGCAGTTCTGGCCAGTGGAACGTTAGCAAAGTTGGCTGCATGTGGCACCCTCCAGGAAGCTTTCTTTGAGGGCTGGAGAATGCCCTTTGCCTCGTATTCTTCTTCTCCTTTATCCTGCCACCTGGAACAGTGCCACCATCTCAGGGGATGAGGATGAAGGCCACAAGTTAGGAACGGGAGGAACCTGGTTCCTGAGGGTTTCGTGAAGCAGAGGTGCCATGACTGCCACAGACAGAAAACCTGGAGAGAAAAATAGACATTTACCTGTGTAAGCAGCTCTTGTTTGGGGTTTTGTGTCACTCCAGATAGTGTCTTTCCATGGTGCCATCTCAGTATCCCAGGTGTTTTTTGATCACTGTGCTCATCACTCTGTGATGCAGTGACTTTTCATGGGTCTGTCTCTCTGGGAGATACTGAGCTGCCTGAAGCCAGGATTGTGTCTAAGTCAACCCTTTATCCCCAGAGCTTGAAGCAGGCTAGGCACTCAATGCTGAATGGAGGAATGATGATGCGGACAGGCAGATTTGGGAATGATTGACTTGTCTGGGAAAGGTGAATGCCCACCTAAGTGACATAGCACAGAGGAGTGGTTCCTAGACTGCTTATGTGCCAGCGAAGGTGTGCACACGTGCCTTGCTTTCTGGCATGCATTGTTCTGATCATTGTTTCTCGTTCCTCCTGTCACTTACAGCATAACCAGATAACACCCAGAAACTTCCCATGCATGCACATCAACCAGTTCACTCCACCAGGCCTGGGAGGCTGCAGGCTGTAGTGGACAGGTGAGTGCATGTTTATGTGCTCACTGACTCACCCAGCATGCTGTGGCTCAGCTGCAGATGCCACCACTGCTGTCTTGGGACCTGGCTTCTTTGGTAACTGCTGGAGGGCAGGTGGCACAGCCCAGAAGGATAAGGCAGTTGATAGCCTGCATAGGGGGCGGGGGGAACTTTGGCCGATCAGAGACAAAAACCAGCAAATCAGTTGTCCCTTGCTCCTCTGAACTGTGTGGCGCTTCAAGCAGTTTCATGAAGATGTCTTCCCGCGGCTTCTCTGAAAGTGTCTTGCAAGACCAAGCAGGCACCTCTGTGGGTAACCACACAGTGACTAGCTCATACACTCTCTCATATTTATTCTCCCTCCCTTCCTCTCACCCCTCTTTTCCCTTACTTCTGCCTTCCTGGGGTTGAACTTCCAATAAAATGTTAGTACTTAAGTTTTTGTGCTCTATTTTTTAAGGACACCCACAGGTATCATGTTTGGGGATGAGTAAGAAAGTGCTATAGTTAGAAAGTGGGAGAGTGATGTAATATAAAGTTGATATAAAGTCAGATGGTGTTGGCTCCAGGTGCTGACTGCCAGGCCAGGAGTCATTGCTTCTCCTTGAAGCCACTTGGGCACCATGAGAAACGTGAAAGCCTGCACTGGGTAGATATCTGCATTGTTCCTGCCACAGCTGCCAAGAAGCTACCCTGCTACAAAGCCAAGAGGAGAACACCAAGTAAGACTGCAGTAATTCTCACATCAAACTAAAAGGCAGAACTACTGAGAAGCAACACAGTTGCCATCATTGTTGCTGCTGCTGTTTTTATGTTGCACAGTGATTACACACCTAGACCCAGGAGCTGACCCATCTTTGCTTCCTAGCTAAGTGACCCTGAGCAAGCTGCTTTATCTCCCTGTGCCTCCATTTTCTCATGTGTAAATTGGGGATAATAATGGTATCTACCTCATAGGGTTGTTGTGAGGACTAATGCACAGTGCCTGGCACATCATATGTGTTTGATAAATGTTAGCCATTATTATCGCTACCATAAAACACCTCAAGAGAAACACCCACGCATACCTCTTAAATCACACACTAGCTAGGCAGTCTGCTGGCTCTGAACTCCAGTGGTCAGGGTGGGCCAGTCTCATCCTAAATGCCAACCAAAAATGCCACCTGGCAAGTGAGCTGCTATTTCAGTTGCCTATTAATGCATGAAGAGACACAAGATTTAAACAAATTTTAACAATGGCATAGTGTCAAATCTAGGAGCCTTGAGAACACATGCATGAGGTTTTTCTAGAGCTTATCCTAGACACTCAGACAACTGTGCATTTCTTTGGGCCATAGAGACCTCACTGGCTTCCATGATGCAGAAGTGTTGACAGAGAATGTTGGATACGCAAGAAATGACCATTCCCTGAAACCACCATTTCACTTCTGAGAAAATATCCGACAAGTGTGTCCTTCCATGTATGCTAGGTTAAATGTATAAGAGACTCAGCTGAGCAATTAGACTCTATTTCAGGACGTTTGCTAAAACTAGTGAGAAATCCACACTCTCTTTTTGCTGGGGTTGTTTAGCTCATAGGATGTAAGCCTGGAATGGATGATACTATCTTGCCTTCATAAGAGCACAAAACCAGAACAGAGGGAGCAAAGCTAAGAGACAGACACATAGAGAGAGACAGAGAGAGAGAGAGAGAGAGAGAGAGAGAAGCCATCATAGGAGCACTAGGATTCTGCTGTTCTTGAAGTCAAAGCCAGGTTCATGACCGGCACAATTCAGCAAGGGCATTCCAGGTTGAGGCACATCAGATCAAAGGGCTGGGACTGGCAGGGGAGACACACAGTGCAAATGGGGATAGGAAACAGCCTGGCCTGGCTAGGATGAAGGGAGGGTGGAGGAGGGGAGCCCCAGGAGGTACTCTTGGAGCCACTCCTAGGGGTCCTTGAGCATCAAGTTGAGGAGCTGATTGTTCCTCTTGAGATAATGGTGTGTGAGCAGAAGAGTCACAGGATAAAGATGGCTCTTTATCATCAAGATGGACGGGAGGGGGTGCAAAATCCAGGTCAATATCTTGGAGGCCTATTGAGCAGGTGTTTGCCTGGCAGCTCGTGGGCAGAATGAGGCAGGTGCAGAAGGTTTTGGCCCTGGCCCGCCCTCTGTCCGCAAAAGCAGCTCCAAGGCCTGATTCTGGCCCAGCTAGCTCCCCTGCTGGTGGCTTGTACCACTCCCGGCCCCACCACCACCACCCGCCGCCACAAAGCTAATCAGCTTAGGATGGCAGCAAATGAAGGCTCCAGAATTGCAGAGCCCTTACTCTCTGCAGCAGCAAATTAACACTTCAATTAAAAGCCAGCCAAGCCAGGCCTGACATCCACACTCTGTCTGGGTGAGGATTTAATTAAGGATGGTGGGGAGGTAGAGGGGAGGAGGCGACCTGGGAACGCCACACCTTGAGCTGACCACCATGGTCAACCTATTGTTGTTTCCAGCTCAGACTATGGGCTTGAGACCACCGAGCACATTGGAAGCAGCAGCGTTTCTCAAAGTGCAACAGAATCCCCTAAAGGGGTGGGGAGGACTGTCACAGACGCCTGTTCCTGGGCCTCACCCCAGCACCACTTATCCCAACTTCCTGAGATAGCCCAGGAGGCTGCTCTTTTATGCATTTCCAGGTTGGGTTCTGATGCCTGTGGGTGTTGAGAACTGCTGTTTCTGTAGGTTGTGAAAGCAATTTAGCAGATCAAGATGATCAGCATTTTAAATAATTGAATGAAATGAAATGGAATATCAGAATAGAAAATATCAGAAGACATCACATAGAGTGAGAGGAAGTATTAGTTAATGAATCTTTTGCTTTCGTTTTGTGTGTGTGTTTATATTCAGTTGTTATGAATTTTTTTAACTGTAGATATCAGTAAAAAGAAGTTAAAAAAAAACTCATATTCACAACACTTCAGCAACAAGGAGGTGTCAAAGCCCTCATAGGCACCCAATTCAATGAAATCTTAACCATAGCTGTTCCTTCAAGCCTATTGATCCTAAAACATCATGATCGCTGGAAGCCTGCCCTTTCCCAGAAGTCATCTGCAGACAAGTAGGAAGGTGCAGCCATCTGCTGTTCTGAGGGTTGACAGGCGCATTCCCAGCCCACACTGGGGCAGGTGTCAGAAAGGGGCCCCAAAAGAGACTGCAGCCAGGGCTTGTACTGATGGCAAGAGCAGAGTCCCAAAGCCAGTCCCACAACCAGACTCAGAGCCTGGGGCAACGCAAAGGTGCCAGCAGCACTGCCCTACCTTCTAGAGTTCATAGCCTGCATGGGAGAAAGAGGATGAAGTGCAGGAAAGGGTGTGAGGCTGCAGTCAGGCAGCAGCCAGGGAGGAGTGGACAGAGGGCAGGCCTGGGCAGTGCAGGAGGGGAGCACCCTGGGCCGGGCAGAGGGCCTTCCCGAGTGCCATATTCCCCAACCCTTGCAAGGCCACGCCGTCCCTGCCCTCTCTGCCTTGGAAATCCCTTTGAGCTAGAGAGGGCAGATGGGGGTCAGAGAGTGATGAGCCCTGGCCCCAGCCCCATTTGAAATCTCGGGCCAGGGGCGAGGCCTTCGAGGTGGGGTCGCCACCTCCAGGGCAGCGGCGTCCTCCGGACTGGGCCAGCTCGTTGCTAGGGCCCCTCTTCGGAGGCATCAGGTTATAGGGCCGCATGGAGCAGCCCATCTGCCGGCTAACTTCTCACTTTCCCCCCTAAGGCTGCCTGTGACCCGGCTCCCCTGGCTCTGGCCCGTGTGTAAAAGTGGCGGGGGGCCTTTATTCCCACTGAGCCCCTTCTCAGCAGCTCGGCAGCCAAACTGCTCTTGGATTACATTTTGATGAGTTTTCAATTTAGGCTCAGCAGACAAGGGAAGGGAGGGTACGGGGGCAAGGGGGTGGGGGGGTGGGCAGGGGGCGGGCAGGGGAGCCAGCGGAATAAATGCAACAGATGGGTCCAATTGTACTGCCTAGGCAAATGAAGGAAGACATCTGTAGCTCCCGAATACTGGTGGTCTGAAACGCAATTAGCCCTCTGTGAAAGGGGCCCCTCACAGCCCCCTCGGCCAATCCCCTCCGAGGCACTGCTCACGTTACAATGGCCTTGACCACAATCCATTGAGTAGAAAAAGGAAAAAAGAAAAGAAAGAAAGAAAGAAAGAAAGATTAATCCAGGAGTTGCTGGGCGGTGGGGCTGCAAGTAGAGTTGCTATGCTGGAAAGGAAAGGTTACTTACGTTTCTGCTTTTCTCGTTTTTTGCTTCTCAAGATATCTTCTGTAGGTCCTTATTCAAGAGAAGGAGAGAGGGGAGGGTCTCACTTTTTCGCTTGGTGAGGTTATATGGACCCACATCTCCAGTGGTTATTAATCTGCAAATTGCTCAGAAACCTCAATTTTCTACCGACTTGTTTGGGAAATAATGAATGAAGACACAAGTCCCTGCAGTTGAGACTGGGCCCCACCCCCTGCCCCCTGAGGAGTGAGAAAGCTGTTATGTGATAAGACCCCTTCTGCAAGCGATAATTATGATGGCCGCTGTGAGTTCCAGGGAGTTGTCTTGCACAGTTGGAAATGTGAGTTCTACCCGATTCCTCTGAGTGCCTGCCTCCAAATTTCCTTCTTGTCCTGAGTGCTGGGGAGCCCCACTGAAGAACTGGGAAAGGATTTGGACCTCGGTTATTCTTGCATATTTATGATTGGTGGATCCTGGTAGAAAAGCGGGTAGGGAGTTCAGTACAATGGTAGGGGCTACCCATGGAGGGGGTAAGACAGGAGTACCTTTAAATTACCCTCCTGGCTTTGTTCCCCTCCGGGCTGGTCCTTGGCCGTCTGATGGGGAGATGGCCGCTCCCCCGAAGAAGGTGAAAGAAAGCCCACATTCTGGTGACCCCTTCTTGGGTTCCTCTGTCCGTGCCCTGGAAAGCCATCAGACGACTCTTGAAGCGCCTGGGCCGGTGTCACAGGGTCCCCTCCAGGACATCCACAGCAGCTCAGTGTCTCCCTCACAAAGAATCTTTACAGACTAAGAACCCTGGGGCACACTCCTGTTGTTTGTTTGGTTTTATTGTGGTAAAATACACATAATGTAAATTTTACTATTTTAACTATATATGTATATAGAAACGGAGTTTCGCTCTCGTTGCCCAGGCTGGAGTACAATGGCACAACCTCAGCTCACTGCAACCCCTGCCTCCCAGGTTCAAGTGATTCTCCTGCCTCAGCTTCCCAAGTAACTGGGATTACAGGCATGTGCCACAACGCGTGACTAATTTTGTATTTTTAGTAGAGACGGGATTTCACCATGTTGGTCAGGCTGGTCTTGAACTCCTGACTTCAGGTGATCCACCCACCTCAGCCTCCCAAAGTGCTGGGGTTATAGACGTGAACCACCATGCCCAGCTATTTTAACCATTTTTGAGTGTACGCTTTAGAGGCATTTAAGTATATTCACATTGTTGTGTAACCATCACCACCATCGATCTCCAGAACTTTCTCAACTTCCCAAACTGAAATTTTGCAACCATTAAACACCAACTCCTTATAGCCGGCTCTCCCCAGCCCCTGGCACCTACCATTCTGTTTTCGGTCTCCATGGATTTGACTACTCTAGTGACCTTGTATTAAGTGGAATCATAAAGTATGCGTCCTTCTGTGACTGACTTATTTAACCAGCATAATGTTTTCCAGGTTCATCCGTGTTGTGGCATGTGTCAGAGTTTCTTTCCTTTTAAGGCTGCATAAAATTCGATTGTATGGATATGCCACATTTTGTCATCCATTCACCTGTATGTAGATGGACACATGGGTTGCTCCCACCTTTTGGCTATTGTGAAAAGAACTGCTATGAACACCGGTATGCAGATATCTGTTCCAGTCCCTGCTTTCAATTCTTTT
Organism: Macaca thibetana thibetana; assembly: GCF_024542745.1. Classification (NCBI taxonomy): domain Eukaryota; kingdom Metazoa; phylum Chordata; class Mammalia; order Primates; family Cercopithecidae; genus Macaca; species Macaca thibetana. Next base: position 46,188,017 of record NC_065583.1, read on the forward strand.
GAGAATATTCTCAGAAAAAGAACTACTATATCATATGGTAATTGTGTATTTAATTTTATTGTTTTTTTATCTTGTTTTTTTTTTTTTTTTTTTTGTACCTCAAGTCTGGAAGCTCCACATGAAGGAGATACCAATTCAGTCCCTAGCAGATGTCATTTAAAGTCCATATTGATGATGATTTCTAATAACCTTAGAAAATGGATGCTTGGATTCATTTTGAATTCAGATCCTAGTTGTTTTGGTTTGCTTTAATTTAGAATTATGCGTGATACAAGCCCTGGGTTCTCTGTAACATCGGACTCGTTGCTGAAGCTGGTTTGGGGCTCACATTCCACTCTGCTCAGGTCTCCGTCAAAGCCTGGCTTCCCTGGTCTTTTTCTTTCCCCAGGTCGGCTAAAGTTGCTTTAATGATCCAGCTCTTTTTGATTTTTGTTGTTATCATTGTTTTCACAAGTATTCTCATATGTGTTTAGACAAAATAGTGGACACTTGCACTTAATTTTTCAAGCTTCATTAAGCAAGTACTCTAAGATTCAGGGATTTTTCTAATTAGTCAGCACCTGACACCATTTGGTTAATCGAGGGAGCCAGAATTGAAATGAATTGTCTGCACTGGAAAAGAGATGGTTTGAAAATATTAGCAACTGCCCCCACTCCCAATTTTCTGGGCTGACTCTGATTTCAAGTGCTGTATTCTGTTGTGTTATTTCCATGAACTCTCTGCCCTGCACAGTCCAGAAATCACAGCATTTTATCATCCAAACTACCTCTCCTGTCCTGGAAATAAAGCAAAAATATTGTCTGGCCATAGGTCTCATGGTTTGGGAAAAAAAAGTTACTCGTGCCCCAAGAGTGCAGAAATCACTGGAGCCTGAGGGAGGTAAGTGAATTGCCCCTGCTCAGGAATATTCCTCAAGTCTGAGTCAGTTCCTCCAAGGAAGGGCATAAAAATCCCAAAAGGCATTTTGCCTCAGGGCCCCTTGGAGCAGGTTGACCAATCAATGCTGTTACCTCTTTCCTGGGCCTACCACTGCACCCTCTTTCAAGGGCCAACTACACCTACTGAATTGTGTGGACCTTCACCCTGCTCCCAACCAGGCTAATTTCTCTATTAGAAATTCCACCCCCAACCCAACCCACATCAGAGGTCAGGATCCAGTGGGACTGGCTGATAAGACCAGCATTCTGGAGGAAAAGGGCAGGGCTGCAGAGCTAACAGAGCACACCTGGGCCATGCAGGTGTGGCCATTTCTGCAGGAGCCTCCAGGGCTGGTTCTCCAATATCCCTCACAGAAGCTGCAGCCCAGGCTTTGCCCACAGCTGCAACTGGCTAGGAGAAAAGGGAGCTCTGACCTGCCAGATAGAGGCCTGCCCTCCCGGTAAATGGGCTGCACTCCTGGTCCTCATCCTGGGAGTCCTTTCCCCGCCTATGTGGACCAAGGCTCCACCTGCAGGTACGGACTCCCCGGGTACACTTTGGCCAGCACCAGCGTATCTGGATGAAAGGAGCCCTATGTGCTTACTTACTGCACATCCTGCACTATAGGGCCAGGAAGCACTTTGAGATGCAGCCCTATTTGAGCCTTCAACCACCCGGAGAGACCAGGAGTCAGCACCCTTACCCCATTCATCTTTGCTCACACTTACTGAGTCCCTCCTGTGGCCCAGACTCAGTTCTAGGCACTGAGGACAGAGAAAGGAACAAGAGACAAGGAACCTGCCCTCAAAGAGCTTACATACCAGAGGGGCAGTTAGTTAGTAGCTAATATGACTAATATGGCTGTCAGAAAGTGATAGGTGCTATGAAAAACTCCGAAGTCAGGAGCAATAGAGACCACTGGTGCTCAGCCTCTACCAGTTCTCTCTTTCAGGGCACTGACCAGAGAAAGGCTTGTATTCTCCCCGACCTGCAGTTAGGCAGAGCCATGAGGCTAGGAATGGCCAATGAGCTGTGAGTCCAAGTGATCCCTGCCACTTCTAGGCTGCAGCACTAATTGCTAGTATGAGACTCTCCAGCTGTCCTCCTCTGTCACAGTGACCCACAGTGTTCCAGAGAGCATATTGTCATTCAGCCTAGTTCCCTGAGGGAAAAAGTGGGAGACAACCCTCCATCAGTCCATGGTGGACATATAGCATGAGCAAGAAAATATTCTTGGTGCATTCAGCTGCTAGGGTTTGGGGTTATTACTGCCACACAGCCTAGCCCATTCTTTTTTTTTTTTTTTTTTTTTTTTTTGAGTCAGGGTCTCCAGTCTATCACTCTAGGATGGAGTGTAGCAGCACAATCAGGGCTCACTGCAGCCTCGACGTCCCCGACTCAAACAATCCTCCCACCTCAGCCCCACTAGTAGGTGGGACTAAATGCACATGCCACCACACCCGGCTGGTTTTTTAAAAACATTTTTTAGTAGAGAAGAGGTCTCACTATGTTGCCCAGGCTGGTCTCAAACTCCTGAGTTCAAGTGATCCTCTTGCCACGGCCTCCTGAAGCACTGGGGTTACAGGCATGCGCCACCATACCTGGCCCCTTAGCCTATTCTTATTAAAACACTGTCGGGGCTAGAGTGGCAGTTTTCAAACAATTTGATCTCTTAAAAATTACTGAGGATCCTGGAGAACATTCGTTTGTGTGAATTGCATCTATTGATATTTACACTTTTAGAAATCAAAAGAAAATTATTTATTTTAAAATAACACCATTGTATGTTAACATATAAAATTCTTATGAAAAATGTAGTTTGCAAAACAAAAAGTTAGTGAGAAGAGTGACATTGCTTTATGTTCTTGAAAATCTCTTGAAATAAATGGCTAAATACAGTACAACAGAGAGTTCATATTATCTTCTTCTGCATTCAAGCTGTTCTGCTATGTTGTTGAAGTATATGAAGATCCAATCTCACATAGATACGTAGCTGGAAAAACAAGGAACATATAAACCTCCTTAGAGGATCCTAGGGACCCTCTCCCCAGGGGTCCTTGTAACACACTTTAGAACCCCTGGGCTTAAGAGGACTGAGAGAACTGGCAGCTAGAGTAGGATTGCCCAGCCCAGAGGCAAAGGCACACTGAAAACGGTGGGTCAAGAGACGATAGGCTGCAAGATTGAAACAACTGAACTTTTTGAATTGGGGCCTGGCTCTTTGGAGGCTCTGATAGGCAAGAAGGCCAGAGCGGGCAAGGAAACTGTGAAGCCAACGACTGGCCAGTTTTTACAGCTCTTGCCAGGTAAAGCAGAATGTAGGGCTATCTGGGCTTCTAACCCCAGCCTCACCTTCTGCCCGCTTAGACATTTAGAACAGTCTTCACCTTTAAACATCTCCCCACCATTCTCTGGTAAAATTATTTGTCAGTTGCTAAGGAAGGTGGACCTCCTCAGATGCTCCCCAGAGCATCTGCAAAGGATGAGTCAGGGAGAATTTCAGCCTTATTCTCGGTTCCTGGGATGTGCCCCAGAGACTCCAGGACATCAAAGACTCAGCTCTGCTGACCTTAGGACCAGTGGTGAGGAACTGGGACGTGGGCACAGGGGTCGGGGCAGGGGCCCAATACATGACCAGGAACATGGCACACATCCCCTGATCCAAAAGAAGGACAAAGGAATGCGCCCTCCTTCCTTGTAAATAATTATAAGTGAAAGTAGACATTAGTAATAAGAATCCATCTCCTTTATTAAGTTCTGACAAAATGCCCGGTATTTCCTCCCAACCTCCTTCAGAGGCAGATATTATTATCTTCATAGATATTTAAAAGCCCACACAAGAGTGTGTACAGGTTGTGGATTTTCTTTTTTGGTAACTTGTTATTTTAATAATTTTGAACTTTCAGAAAAGTTTCAAGAGTAGTAAAAAGAACTCCCAAATACTCCGATTCACCAGTTGTTCACATTTCCCAGCATGTGCTTTCTCATTCTGCCTCCTGATAGACAGACAGATGCCCACTCTTAAAAAACTGAACCGGGTGAGAGCAAGCTGCAGACAGCATAACACTCAGCCCTAATACTCCAGTGTGTATATCCTGAGAAAAGGACTTTTGTTTGTTTGTTTGCTTTTTGAGACGGAGTCTCTCTCTGTCACCAGGATCGTGGTGGCGTGATCTCTGCTCACTGCAACCTCTGCCTCCTGGGTTCAAGCGATTCTCCTGCCTCAGCCTCCCGAGTAGCTGGGACTACAGGTGTGTGCCACCAGGCCCAGCTAATTTTTGTATTTTTAATAGAGACAGGGTTTCACCATGTAGGCCAGGATGGTCTCAATCACTTGACCTCGTGATCTGCCCACCTCGTCCTCCCAAAGTGCTGGGATTACAGACATGAGCCACCGTGCCTGACCAGGACATTCTTTAACATAATTTTAGCACTATGATCAAAATCAGGCAATTCAACAGTGACACAATGCTATCATCTCACACCTGGTCCATAGTCAAGATTATCCCACTGTCCTGGTAATGTCCTTCACAGCTACTTCTCCCAGGCCAGAATCTCATTCAGAATCCTGCATTGCTGGGTGCTGCACACCTATCTCCTGTCTCCTATCTCCCATCTCCCACTCTGTTGTTTTGGCGATGAAATTATTTTCTGTCCTCTCTTTTATCTCCTTTCACTTGGATTAATTCTTCAGCCTTTCTTTGTTTTTCATGACCTTGACATTTTGGGGGAAGTACAGACCAATTATTTTGTATAATGTCCCTCAAGATGACTTTTCTGTTCTTTCCTCATAATGACATTCAGGTTATATGTTTTGGCAGGAATACCAAAGAAGTGATGTGTATCCTATCAGAAGGTGCTTGATGCTGAATTGTTCCATGTTGGGGAAGTTAATTTTGATCATTTAGTTAAGGTAGAGTCTGCCGGGACTCTCCACTGTAAAGCTTTGTAACTAATAAGTGAAAAGATATTTTGAGACTGTAAATATCCTGATCCTCACCAAACTTTCACTCATTAGTTTGAGCATTTATTGATGATTTTGCCTGAATCAAGAATTGATTTTGCAAATAATATTATTTAATAACTTAATGTTTGCAAAATGGTAATTTTTGAATTCCATCATTCCTTCTGCATTTATTAGTTGGCATTTTACTGTACAGAAATGCTTTTCCTTCTATTCATGGATTAATTATTAATTTATTTATGCCAGTTTGGACTCATAGATTCTTCTTTTATTCGACTGGGTTACAATCCTTTACTATCATTATTTATTTGATGTTTAAATGGTTCCAGATGCGGCTTGTGGGAGCCTCTTCAAGCTGCTTTTCCTGTCCTTTCATGCCTTCATCCTTTTTTGCACACTCCCTTATTCTCTGATGTAACAAGGTGCTGCAGGCTTATCTTGTACTTTTCTCGTCCCAGCCCTGAAATCAGACAGCCTACAAGGAACCCTGGTTCTTTTTATTGATCAATGGCATTTAGAAACTGAAATCTGAATAAGTGTGCTCATTGCTACTGTGGTTTTATTGTTTCTAGACCATTTCATTATACAGAACTAGGAAATATATGTATGTATATATGTATATATACACATGTATATATGTATATATACACATGTGTGTATGTATATATACACACATATATATACACACACACATATATATCTGTGTGTGTGCGTATCTCCAATCTTCCAGCTCCAATCCAACTCCATAGAATTATTCTTAACCTTCCTCAGTTTACTATTTGCGACTTTAATATATTCATTCATTTGCTCAATCCTACAATACACAGTATATGGCTATACCCACAACACTGTGAAGGCACACTTTCTATGTAGAGTTCAATATTGGTGTGCAGCTTTCTTTGCCTTTACACTGGGGGTATGTAGTCAAAAGTATTGGGACCAACAGTTACTTGGGTTTCCTTTTCTCCCTTTAATATGGTTATTCTGTTCCGTGGAAGTACAAATTAGGTTTATTTGCTTCTGTTTGTATTTCATTTTAATTTTTCCCCCTCCTAGTTGATTTAAAGAAGCCTGCACCCTTAACCACTAACTTGTCATCATTCTTGTTCAGCTGTGGGTCCAGGTAGTACAGGGCTTTTGGACTGCACACACACTGCCCACACTACCTGGGCCCACACCTGAATAAGAATTATAACAGTTAGTGGCTAAGGGTTGTTGTAGAATTAGATTTTTCCTAATCCTACAATATCACATATGTTCACCCTGATTTACAATTCTGAGAGACCTTCCTAACCATCCATTCCAAACATAGCTGCCACAGACCCTCTTCTCTTCTTCCAAACTTGAGTCCTACTACCTCACTTCCTGGCCTTTGCCCACACTGTTCCTCGACTCAGACATCTCCACTATGTCCTCTTAGGTGCCAAACCCTTCAAGGCCCAACCCAAGTTCCACCTCCTCCAAGATTCTTTCGAGAAACCTTAGGAGAACCAGACCCCAGCTCAACATGGTTAGGATCATAGGCTGAGCCCAAGGAGGTGGGGGGAGCCCCTGTGAATGAAATACCAAGTGGCCCTGGGTCATGTCCAGGCCCTAAGGTGCCACCCAAGTGGCTCCTGTGACTGTGGGTGTTCTGCTCTGCTTTGGCTTCTTTGAGGGGAGACTCAGAGGCAGGAAGTTCTTGTGAAACTCATGCACTTAACCAAGTCCTCCTACTATGTGAATGGAGCCTATGGGGGGCGGGCCACTGGCAGAGCCCTGATACTAGGAACTGGAGCAGACCAGTTCAGTTCCTCTGTGCAAAGTCCATCCCAGAGGGTGGGAGGCAGTGGGCTCTGAGATGTAGGGAATCTGAAGGCTAGGTTTGGGACAGAATCCCCCTTCCTACCCACACATATACACCCCCAAGTCCAGATACTTATGCTCTCAGCAGCTCTGGGCAGCCCCCTATCAGGGCACATGCCCTCTGCAGAGCCCCATATGGAGAACACAACACAGAAGAGGGGAACTTACAGTTAGATGTCAAATAGCATCACCCCATAGTTCCAACAATAGCCCCATCAGAGGGGTCTCTCTTGTTTCTTAGCCCCCACCTTGGTTCCCAGGACTCTGGTCAAGCCTTGGAGGATTCCCACTCTCCCTTTGCCTGGGCTATGAAGCATGCAGGCCTCGTGGTGCGGAATGCCATCAGGGGCTCATGAGGGGTAGGCGCAGTTTGGGTTTTTAATGGCTTGCCACTGGGCACTCCTGCCTGGTCAACTGGTAGCCCTCACTCCAGATCCCTCCAGATACACACCCTCCTTGGATCCATGGCCCACAGGATGCATCTCTAATGCCCCATCAGCCCTCCATGGCCTGTCAGTGTTGCAGAGACCAGCAGATGCGGCTGAGCCCTGAAAGATAGAGTTTGGCATTCCGGGCAGTCTGTTTCCACTTGGGGACAGTGAGTGGAATTTAGCTCTTATTACTCAGACAGCCCTCCCTCTGCATGCACATCTAATGAGGCAGCGTGTACCCCTGGACACACAAGCTGTTAAACTGTAGACAGGCTGCAGCTTTCCAGTAAGAGTGGATTTCAAGGGTGTATTTTTATAAGGAAGAAATGACATAAGCGTCCCTCTTTGTTATTTAAATTTCATGAAAATCAACTATAGATGGTGTGTAATTGAGCACAGAATAGGGCCCAGAATATATTCTGAAATAACGGGAGCCCTTTTATCAGGTTATATATGAAAAAAAAATAGTCAAAGAAAAGCAAAATCTCCATGCAAAATAATGAACTATTTGAAGGAAGAAAAAAAAGAAAAAGGGGATGAAGTGCGCCTAGGAGAGTATTCAAGCAGCCGGTGTTTTTTTCTTGAGAAGTTTCTTGGGAGTGGTGTTTAGAGATGGGCTGGGTTACAGTCAGCATTGGTTGACTTGGGCTCAGAATCAGGCTGTACACAGTACCAGGCCAACGACATCACAGGAGCCTTCCGAGGTGGATGACCCTATGTGAGGCCTGGAAGCACTACAGGTCCTAAGAGGAGGCCTCCTACGGACTCTTCTCCCCACCCTACCCTCTGCACTCTCTGTCCTGTGGTCTCCAGAGGCCATGAACCTGGGTAGCCAGGCACTCTGTTGGGAAATGAGAGCCAATCTGGGGGCTTGAGTTGGGTGTAGCCTGGTGGCGCCTGTGATCAGGAGCTGGCCTGACTCCAGGAGGGTGTTCGCTTGCTGCTGTGGAAGGCTTCCTTGCACTGATACGTTCACAAGCGGCCCACAACAGGTCCCCTCTCTATCACTAGCAAAGGAGGGGCCTGACCCTGGTCTTCCCCAGGCACCCTACTCCATGTGCTTACAGCTCAGCTTCTCCTGATGGGCCACTCATCTCATGCATGAGATTTGCCTTCTCTGAACCTCCATTACATGCCTAACGAGGACAAGAACGTCTCTTGAAAGGGTTGCTGTGAGGACAGCGTAGGAGACAGCGCTCAGCGTTCAGGCTCAGTAAGGTGCCAGCCACCTGATCCGTACTGAACGCAGACAGCACCTCCCCTTTCTGGCAACCCCAACCCCCTCCACTCATTCCCTGCCGCTCCTGCTTCCTCTGGGGGCTGCCTGCAGCTGGAGCTCCCTGCAGAGGCCAGGGCCAGCCCTGAGGCCTGGCTGCGGTGGACGCCCTCAGAGCTAGGGCGCCCATCTTCCCGAAAATGTACCCAGGCTGAGCTTCGTCGTTAAACTCCGCAGAGCCTAGAGGTGCAAGGGGAAAGAACAAGTACCCCGGAAACGACCCCGCTGCTGCCATCGTCACTGCTGGTGCTGGTGCTGCGGCAGGCCCTGGCTCTCCATGCAGCCTCCAGAATGCCCTCATCTACTGCCATGCATTTCTTGAGTACCACCTGTGTGTTTGGTGGTGCCTGGTCCTCTGAGGCACAGCCCTGCGGGAACACTAACTCTAGCCTTCTTCCCAGAAGGCGCAAGGCCACCCAGTCCAGAAATCAAGTGCTCTCCGGTCCTAATTGCGGTCACACTGAGTTGCAGTGGCCTTGCGATGGCCTTGTATATCCTCTGCCAGGAAGGCTGAACACCCAGAACACAGGAGAGACCCCGGTGCTCAGCAGGTGCTCCATAAGCGTCTGCTAAACGCAGGACTGGAGCAATGCAGAAACAGCCCTTGCTCTGAAAGCGCTTCCCGGGGAGTCCCGCACCGGCGCGGACTGCGGATCCAGGGCGTGGAGGGGGCCGGGGAACGGGCTCAGAGCGCCATCTACTGGCAGTTCCTCAGACCGGCAGGAAAGGCCTTGGATCTGCGGCCGGATGGGGTCCTCCAGCCCGCCCCTGCGCTGTTTGCGACGCTGCTCCGGATCCAGTCTCTCTCCGACCACTCTGCAGTTACTTCGCAATCACCAGTAAACTTGGCCGCCTCCTTGAGAGAGAAAGGTGGAGCCCAGGAGTAATTAGCAAGTCCCGAATTGTGCTGAGAATATCCAGCAAGGGGGCTTGTCTTTCACCAGCTTCTCCTGCGGAAGAGATTTCCCCAAAATTCTCTTTACTGGGAGGCTTTGAGCAGGAGCCAATGACTGCAGTTACTGCAGAACTGGGGCAAGGGCCTGCTCCCTGGGGGACCAGCAGGCGCTGGGGTTAGTCAGACCCGGTAGACGTACCAGCTCTGCCACTTACCAGCTGTGTGATGGAGAGCAAGTTACTGTCTGTGCCTAGCTTCCCCATCTGTAAAGCAAGCCTCATGATAGTACCCCATGATAGGATAGTTATGAGGATGTAACCCAGATGCCAGACACCCAGTGTTCCCAAGGGTCCAGCTGCCCTTTAGTGTCCAACAGCAGAAGAGACCCAGCCTTCATCCTCCTTGGTCATCATATAGCCAATTTTCATCCAGCTCCCCCCCACCCCCGTACCCTGGGAATCAACAGTTTGAGCTTGCCAACCCTGGCAACACTCGCTTGTGGCTGGTATTCCCTCATCCCACCTCCCGACTCAAGCTCCCCACTCTCCTTATCTCAGGTGATCTCTCAACATCTCATGACAAGTTTTCCCAGGCCCCACCGCTCCCCAGAACACCTCAGCTCACACGTGGTCAAGACTGCGCCTACACCTTCAAGCAAAGTAGGACCAGACTTGACTGGGCTAATATTAGGAGGGAACAACAGAGAATGATGGAAACCTGCAAACTAGTTCCTGGGTGCTACCACGCTCAAAGTCCTAAAGCCACAGCCCACACAGGGGTAGCATCCTCTCGAAGAGGGACAGCCTCAGCCATATGGCCCCCTTCTCCAACGACACACTCCTCCAGCTTTCTGAGGCTCTGTGAGGGAAATCGCTTCCTTTCTATTTCTGCAATTTCTCACATTTGTGCCCTGAGTGAAGACAAGCTTTGCTGTGATTCTATAAAACAAAACTCTCAAGTGTTTTTCTTTTGCTGCCTGGAACTTCTCCGTCCCAGAGCTGCAGTTTGGCTTTTTCTATGTAAAGTCAAATGTCCTGTTAATGTTTTTCCCTTTTTCAAAGCACAAAGAACAGCCTGCTCTCAAAGATGCCTTCTACAGAAACTAAAAGTCTAATAGGCCGGTCATGGTGCCTCATGTGTGTAATCCGAGCACTTTGGGAGGCTAAGGCGAGAAGAGGATCACTTGAGGCCAGAAGTTCGAGACCAACCTGGCAACATAGGTTGGTCTCTACAAAAAAATAGAAACAAAAATTAGCCAGGTGTGGTGATGTGTGCCTGTGGTCTCAGCTACTTAGAAGGCTGAGGTGGAAGGATGGCTTGAGACCAAGAGGTCAAGGCTACAGTGAGCTGTGATCACGCCACTGCACTCCAGCCTGGGCAACAGAGTGAGACTGTGTCTCAAAAAAAATAAATAAATAAAGTAAAATAAAAATAAAATGACAACGGTTAACATTGATTTTCTGATTCCTAGTCCATGATCCTGTGCTAAGCTGTGTGCCTGTTTATCCCTTCACCAGTTCCCAACAATGCTGTAAGGCAGTCACCATTTCGTCTGCAATTTTTAGAGGAGGAAAATAAGCATACAGAGGTTATGGGGGTCCCCCACATTCACATGGTTCAGTGTCTGTCTCCAGATTCAAACCCAGGCAATCTGGCTTCTTAAAGCTTCCCCTTTAGCTTAAAGGTAAAAGCACAGGATCTGAGATTTCAAAAATGCTGGAGTCCCATCTTGGCTGGAACACCCTGTTACAAATGTGGGTGTTGAGTTTTCACAGCATGACTGGAGCATGGGAGGTGCCCAGCATAAGGGGCACCTCGAGCCAGCAAGGCTGGTAGCCGGGCAGTGGTGAGCCAGAGAGGCAGACTCCCATTCCACCCCTACCTCTCCAAGGGGTGATCTCTGAGTAAGGGGCGTCTGTTAGCCTTGCCCTGTCTCAGGCACCATCCTCAGTGGCTCACATCCCACTACTGCTGACATCCTTCAACAGCTCCTTTATTGTCTTGAAATAGAATCCAAACCCTCTACTAGAGTCTAAAAGGCCCTGCAAGGACTGTCTGTCCCCGCCTGGTTTCCAGCCTTCTCTGTTACTGCTCTCCTCTTCGCTTGCAGGCAGTTCCCCTGCTGCTTCAGGGCCTTTGTACTCAGGGACTCTCGGCCTGCTGCCTTACTTCCCTCAGCCTCTGGTGAACCAGAATCTCCCCAGGGGAGGTTTCTGAATGCTCAGTCATCCCCCACCGCAGCTACATGCTGACCACTCCTATTCATTTCCTCCTTCCCTTCCAGACTGTCTCTAGAATGCAAGCTCCCTGAAGGAAGGCTTGCCAACCGTGATAGGCTGAGTAATGGCCCCAAAGACACACCCACTTCCTAACCCTGGAACCTGTGAATATCATCTCATGTGGCAAAAGATGGGATCAAATTAAGGATCTTGAGATGGGGAGATTTCCCTAGATTATCTGGGTTGACCCTAAATACAATGACAGTATCCTTGTCACCGGAAGGTGGTGGGAGATTTCACACTTGGAGAAGAAGGCCACGTGAAGATGGAGCAGAGAGATTTGCCCCAGTAGAGAGACGCTGAGCACTCCAGTCTGTCTAGAACTAGTACCAGCCACCCAGGCTGTCTGCCCCATGCCCCAACTCATGTGTAGTCCTTGGCTTCTTCGTGGTGATTTCTGTTATTTGGTTCTGTGGGGACTCATGTCCTAAGGAAAAAAATTACATTTTGGCTAACTAGGGGTTACCACACCTCACAAAAGGACTGCAAACTCAAAGGCTTACAGGAGCCTAGAACGTAAAATAAATATATGAAGCAGGCCTGGGGGGAACTGAGGCAAACCAGGATGGAGCACCAAGCTCATCCTGAGGGTAGCATGTGCACCAGCAGACGTGCCCTGCAGGAACCCGAGCCCAGGCCAGCCTCACCTACTGACTTTTCAACTGAAGGTGCAAATTGAGGGTTTTATTTCCAGGCTTCCAATTTTAAAATGTTGACAACATGGACAAAATGTATAAAATACCATACTGGGTGGTCCATAGTAGCTGCTAGTTTCTTCTTTGTGGACAGGGACCCACTGAGGCAGAAGGCACCAAATCCCAGGTGGCTCCCAGCTTGATTGGGGTACCGGACCTGAACATTAGGACCACTTTCCCTGCAGGATCCATTGGGGAATTCGATTCTCCCAAGTTGAAACATCGGAACTCAGTTGAATTCCGAGGCAGCCTCACGTTTGCAACAACACTTCCAACAAATAATAGAGTTGTGACATTTGTCATTCCAACAATGACAGCAAATATCAGAATTGAATAAGAAGTTGTGTCCTTGATTTTCCCGGGTGCTGTTGTTGGAGAGTGGTGGGGGTGGGTGGGGAACTCAGCTCCTATCTGAAAAATCATCCAGGCCAAGGAGTTGTCAATTAAAGAATGAGAAAGGGAAGAGGGAAGGCAGCTCTACTCACATCTTGCAGGGCAGTTCTCCACCTGAGCTGAGGTGGGCAGAGTTAATGCCTCTGAGAGCCAGCAGGCTGAAAAGGTGACATGGAGGGAGCTCTGGCCCTGCTGGGGGAGCAACTATGCCAAGTCCCTAAGAGCTAACTGGGTGGGGACAGCTGTCCCCACTGAGCATCCTGTCCTCTGAAAACACACAAGCAGGCAATTTCCAGTGCACAAAAGTTGCCCAACACTGCCCTCTAGCACTCATGATGACATACCTTCTTATATTAGAGTAGGGTCTTGGAGGTTTCAGAAAGTTATCTGAGAGAGAAGAGTGGGGAAAAATCTGGTTCTCCAAGTCATACTTGCCAATAACATGTGGGTGTGTTGGGGTCAGTGAGTAGGAGTGGGTAGGGGATGGGGGAAAGGGAAGGCAGATTAAGGGTGGCATTTATCAAGCACTGGCCCTAGCATTCGAGCCGGGGTTCCCTGTTTCCAGGCTGACCAGATCATGGCTTATACTGAAGACACATTAAGGCTTGCCAAGATTGAGCTGAGAGCCCTCAGGCTTGATTTAAAGGTATTGGAGGCATTCCATGGTCTGTGGCAATCCCAGCAGCAGTAGAACTTACCTGCAAATGGCTGAGCCACGATGGCCCCGAGCCTCAATTAGAACCTCTTCAGCTCTACAAGCCACTTCTTACTGCAGATGGGCCCATAGCAAAGTATGTGCCCATCCCATGCCATAGCCAGCCAATTGCAGGCAGACAGCCAAAGGCCAAACACCAATGACAGGTTCTGAGGTAGGTTCCCAACACGTACACAGCAGACACCCTTCAGGTCAATGGCCAACAAAAAGAAATAGCCAATGTCACTCAGTGAACCACTGGGTGACAAGTTCCCCAGGCCCAGTTGGTGATTTACGGTTCATAAGGTGATGCAGTCCCAGGGAGCTTCTGGAAAACTACTTGGAGAGAGCTCTGTAGGCAGGATTGCTCATTTTCTCATCACTTTTCCATTTTCATGATATAGTTTCCCCCCGGGGCAGAGGGAGAAGGAAAATGCTTTTTATATTATAGTAGTGGCCATGTGGAAAAGACATATTTGCCTCAACATTCGATTTGGAATGAAGACGCACATTTGTAAAGCATATGTGAAACATGTCATGCGCGCAGGGTATGAAATATTTATTGTCATGGCTTGGGTTCGTTTTGTGAAATATCATAGGACAGGGAGAAAACTGTTAAAAGTGAGAAACTGCTGGGGAGAATGGGAGCTGCTGGCCTTAAGGACACCTTCACAAAGCAAGGTGGCAGACAGTGCTGGAAACAGAGTGGGGTGGCTGGAATATAGATTCATATGTGCTTGTACTTGCATCAAGACTCTCTGGAAGGATGCACAGGACACCATTACAGCAGTTACCTGTGGGGAGGAGTGAGAGAGGGACTTTCCTCTCTACTTTTTATTTTGAAAAAGAAAAAAAAATGTGAACTATGTGAATATGTTACCTTTTCAAAATGGGCCATACAAATAAAACAAAGCTTTTCATTTTAAAAGCCTCAATCATTGAACAGAACTAAAACATTCAGAGCATATTTTGATTGTAAAAATTAAAAAACCTCAAAAACTAAATTTCCTCCCTCTCACCATCCCTTTCTGTGTATCCAAAGGCTGTCCATCAGCTATCCCCCAATTGCTGCTGATCTGCTTCTCCAGCTCCCAGTCCTCTCTCTCAGGGCTGTCTTCCCCACAGCAGCACCCCAGCCTCATGCTGCTGTCCTTGGCTCTTGGCTCTTGTTCTGCACTCTGAGGACGTGGAAGACTGACCATGGCACTTCTCAATGCAGCAGTTCTGTGGAGCCAGCTCAGCAATCAGTCTCACTTGGTAAACAAATCTGCAGCCGGGGAGCCCAACGGGGTGAGGTGCAAGTTTGAGAAGTCTTTCCAACCCTTGAAGAGTTGCAGTTCAGCTGGGAAAAGGAGACTCAGTTGTCTTTCAGTATCTGTTTCCCCTTCTCCTATAATAATAGAACCCTCCTTTTGTCATTGATCACACAGCTCCCAGCCACCCTGACAGCTAGGACTAGACATTCCCTGAGACAAGGCCAACAGGATGCAAGCAGAAGTGATTGGGCAATTTCCAGGACGCGTCTTCTGAAGGAAAGGATGTGCTCCATGCTTGCCCCCTGCCCGTTCCCCCTGTTTGGATGTGGGTATGGTGGGGGTGAGCCATGTGAGGCCACATGGGCAAGGGCAATGCTCTAGGGTGGGCAGCATGGCAAGGGGGAAGGAGGCTGTGGAGCGGCCATCGGGGCCCTGGGCTGCTCACACTTGGCCTATTAGGTGACTCTTATTTAAGCCACTGCTTGAGATGCGAGTTTTCAATAAAACAGAGAGGGAGAAAGAGAGAGAATATGTAGAGAGAAAAATTTAGTAAAACGAAATAATGTAGTGAATCTTGAAAAGACAAAATAGTAGATTGCCACTTTGTCTCTCTTCATCCAGGTGCAGTCAGTCAATCAATACAGATCACAGTGGTGGATAGTTATTAGGTTGGTGCAAATGTAATTGCACTTTTTGCCATTGAAAGTAATGGCGAAACCACAATTACATTTGCACCAACATACTATTGACCCACTTATGCCTAGTGTTCCATTATTGGAACACTAAGCATGTGGGAATTATCTATATCCTACTGCTCAAGGTCATTACCAAGATCTGATTGCAAAAATTCAAAAAATTGCAACCTCAGGCATAAATGGGTTAAGCTCTCACTCTAACAGGCTCCATGTTCTGTGCTTTAGAAGCACAATTTCATTTAATCTTTACTCTGTCGACATTTTGCAAAGAGAAACTGTGGCTTCATGAGGTTAAATGACTTGCCTGATTCCCTTGGCTCATGAGAGGTGGTGCGGGGATTGGAACTTAGTCTCCCTGACCCCAGAGCCCATGATCTTGGCCACTGAGCCACATGGCCTCCCAAAGGACCCAGGTTTCAGGTTATCTAGATGTGATATATCCCAAGCTTACAGCTGGACACTTGGCCTCCTTAATTTGATGGCGTCCCATGTCCTGGGGGCAGTGACTGCATATTTTTTATGAGGGACTGTGGCTGTGCCCTAAGATGTAGGACACTCAGGACAGCAGAGACAGGAAAACAAATTAGGTGATGAAGGTCAACATGCCACATCATCCATCCTCTAGGGCTTTGGTGGAGTCAGGAGAGAGACTGGAGGGAAGACCCAAGAGGGCCCAGGGCTAATACAGCAGAAACTCCAAGTACCTCTGCAACAGCTTAGGAAGAAGTAGCCTGATCCAATTCCCTGTAGTCTTCTAGGGTCACTGGCTCTCTCACACTTCTGCTCCTTTGCACGGGAAAGTCCCCCTCTTGGAATGCCCTCTTCTCCTTATCAGCTTAGTCACCCCTACCAGTTCTTCAAGACTCAGCATTGGCATCAGCTCCTCAAGGAAGCCCTCCTCCACCCCCAGGGGTGATTTTGCAGTTCACCAGGACTCCTCCTCCTATGGCACTTGTCCTACTGGTGCAGAGCCGCCCAGGGCTGTGTCAGAGGAAGCTGGGGTCTCTCTGGGCCCAGCCTCCTCCTTGGGAAGAGATCCAGGAGCCCCACGGGAAACACAAACAAACACACAGGAATTTGGCTTCAGAGGCATGTGGGGCAGAGTCTTGAAGCTGAAATCTGGCAAGCATCAGGCTCCTGCCTCGCTGCTGTTCTGTTCGTGGTCATCTATCAGTCCCATGGGTTCAGAGCACATGTACACATGGGGATGGTCCAGGAGCCCCAAAGCCTAGGGAGCCTACCACTAAAGCCGCCACTCCCTGGAAGGTCCCAGCATCTCACTTCTCTAACCCAGACCCCAGGTCACGTGGGGTCTGTCATCTACTCCAAAGTGAGGTTTCTGTCATTCACTGGATTTTAAATTCCAATTTTTTTTTTAACTGGTATAGGGGAATTAAAAGCAGACAATTCAATTTTGCAAAACAGATTCACAGAAATTACTGCAGGGATTTTCCTTTGTTTTGGCAAAATCAAGCCAAGTTGTGCTACCCATGGCAATGGCAGCTTCCTGGGGTACATTGGAGGCTCACACAGCTGTGAAGCTGGGCTGGGCTATTTTTCTTGACACCTGATTCCCCCTTGATTTTAGGGTTCTTCTGAGGAAGCCTCCAGCTCACGATGACTATTCCAGATTCAAGAGATGGCTTGAAGGTGTTAGAGGCAGTGGGAGGCGGTAGACACTCTGCATGGGCAGCACAGGCCCCTCAGGCTCCCACAGTGGAGCTCAGTGTTCCTGTGGGTATTAGCCAGCATTATAATGAATCAGCCTTCTGGAAAGAGTTTTAAATGAGGAGCAAATACAAAAGTCCAGAAACGCTGTGGACCCTCTGGGTTTTGTGCACCTACCGTATTGGGAACGTGGAACTTTGCTCGTGGGCTTTGAGTCTGCGACCCAAACTCATTAGAAACGGTGTTTCGTAGTGATGGTCTGGCTACAGCTTTGTGTAGAAGTCCATGCTGGGGGAAGAGAAACATAATAATCACATAACCCTTGCCCTCAAAATATGTGACACCAGGAACACTTGGGAAAGTTCAGTGAGCGAGTGGCACAGAATCCAGTTCATGGGCAGTGAATGGCAGAAGCCCTGGCAGGGAGCTCGTGGCATAGAAGATTCATCCATCCTCTCATTAACACTTCCCTGAGATTTATATTGTTACAAACAATCCACACTGCTGAGTGTGGATTGCTGGTGCGGTGGTTCACGCCTGTAATCCCAGCACTTTGGGAGGCCGAGGCAGGCAGATCAGGAGGTCAGGAGTTTGAGACCAGCCTGGCCAACATGGTGAAACCCCGTCTCTACTAAAAATACAAAAAATAGCTGGGCGTGGTGGCGGGTGCCTGTAATCCCAGCTACTTGGGATGCTGAGGCAGGAGAACCGTTTGAACCTGAGAGGTGGAGGTTGCAGTGAGCCGAGCTTGTGCCATTTCACTCCAGCCTGGGCGACAGGGTGAGACTCTGTCTCAAAAAAAAAAAAAAAAAAAAAAAAAAAAAAAAATATGCCTATTAAACAATATAAAAATGGGAATATAAAATTAATAAAACCTGCAAGGTGAATTTGAATGCTTTTATTTTGCATTGTAACTAAGGTATGTAAAATATTCTACTCAACCAAATATAGTCAAATATGGTAAATTGTGATCTTCAGTTATAAACTTAAGATAACTATTTGTAGGGAAACTGGATATCTACATGCAAAAGAATGAAGTTGCACCCTTACTTAGTCCATTTGGACTCCCATAAATTGGGTGACTTAGAGACAAGAGAAATTTATTTCTTACAGCTCCGGAGGCTAGGAACAGCAGAGACAGGAAAACAAAAGACCTTCATCACCTAGCGTGTTTTCCTTTTTCTGCCGTCCCAGCCTCCGGAGATATAAGAAAAGAAGGTAAAAGTACTGGAAGATTTTGTTTCTAGTGAGGGCCAACTTGCTGGCTCCTAGATGGCAACTTCTCACTGCAGTCTCACAGGGTGGAAGGACTAGTGAGCTCCCTGTGGTCTCCTTTATAAGGGCACTAATCTAATCACCTTCTAACGGCTCCACCTCCTATCAACAATACCATCACTTTGGGGGTTAAGATTTCAATATATGAACTTTGGGGGGACACAAACATTCAAACCACAGCACTTACCTTGCACCATATACAAAAATTGTCTCAAAATGCATTAAAGACCTAAAACCATAAAACACCTAGAAGAAAACACAGAGGGAAAGCTTCATGATATTATATTTAGTAATAATTTCCTGGTTAAAAATGACACCAAAAGCACAGGCAAAAAAAAGTTAAACATAGATAAATAGAACTTTATCCAAATTAAAAACTTTTGTGTGTCAAAGGACACAATCAACATAGTGAAAAGGCAACTGACGGAATAGGAGAAAATATTTGTAATTCACTGATCTGATAAAGGGTTAATATTTAAAATATCTAAAGAACTTTCCCAACTCAAAAACAATAACAAAATAGCCTAATTAAAAAATAGGTAAAGGACTTGAATAGATATTTCTCCAAAGAAGATATGCAATTACCAGCAAGCATATGAAAAGATGTGCAACATGACTAATCATTAGGGAAATGCAAATCTAAACCACAATCAGATATCACCTTATACCCTTTAGTATACTGTCCAAAAAATAAAAACAGAAAATAACAAGTGTTGATGAGGATATCAAGAAGTTGGAACCCTTGTGCATTGTTGGTGGGGCTGTAAAATGCTGCAGCCACTGTGGAAAACAATTTTTTTTTTCAAGAGAGTGTTTCGCTTTGTCACCCAAGCTGGAGTGCAGTGGCATGATCTCGACTCACTGCAGCCTCGAATCCTGGGCTCAAGTGATCCTCCTGCCTTAGCCCCTTTCAAGTAGCAGGGACTGCAGGCACATGCTACCATGCCCGGCAAATTTTTATATTTATTTTTTTGTAGAGGGGATTTCACCATGTTGCTCAGGCTAGTCTCAAACTCCTGAGCTTAAGTGATCTGCCCACCTTGGCCTCCCAAAGTCCTAAAAAAAATTAATGATAGAACTATCATATGATTCAGTAATTCCACTTGTGGATATATACCCAAAAGAACTGAAAGCAGGGACTCAAACTCAAACAGATATTTGTATACCCATGTGCATAACATTATTCATGATAGCCAAAAGGTAGAAATAACCCAAGTGCCCATTAATGGATGAAAGGATAAGCAAAATGTGGTCCAGACATACAAAGGAATATTATTCAGCCTTGAAAAGAAATGAAATTCTGATACATGCTACAATATGGGTGAATCTTAACGATGTTCTGCTCAGTTAAATAAACCAGTCACAAAAGGACAAATACTGTATGATTCCAATTATATTTTACATGTATAAAGTCTACGACATATTTTCTCCTATTCCATAGATGGGTGTCTTTTCACTGTGCTGATTGTGTCCTTGGATGCAAAAGTTTTTAATTTTGATAGAGTCCTATTCATCTGTTTTTAACTTTTGTTGCCTGAGGTATCTAGTCAAACTCATAGAAAGCAGAATGGTAGTCACCAGAAGTAGGGGGAGTGAGAAGTTGTTTAATGGGTATGAAAAACTTCTGGAGATTGTACAACAATGCAAATGTACTTAATACCACTAAAGTGCACACTTAACCCTGGTTAAAATGGTAAATGTTGTATTATGTATATTTTACCATAATTGAAACAAAAAGGTACTATTTGCAGAGAGACCAGCTGTTTCTTCTCCTCCTCCTTTCAGATCTGTACCCAGTACTTACAGGCCTGGAACCACCTAACTCTCCACACAAAGGGTTTGCTTGCATGGTATGTTAGAAATCTGCCTCTGAAGACACACGAATTCCAGAATATGCCTTATTCCTAAATTTTAGTAAAATGCATTTATGCCAGGCTTCACCCTACTTAAAAATGAAAAGCCCATGTTCAATGTGTGTTATGTTATGTTGAGACCATGTTTCCTGGCCAGCTGAGTCCTTTAAATAAACCCAAGCTGCTTCTTCAATCCAAGTTTTTGACTGAAAAAGAAAAAAGCTCTTTGCAAATCCTTTTGACCGAGGGAAAGTGAACCCCTTTCAAAGTGTTTAATGGAGATG
Source organism: Macaca thibetana thibetana (assembly GCF_024542745.1). Lineage (NCBI taxonomy): Eukaryota > Metazoa > Chordata > Mammalia > Primates > Cercopithecidae > Macaca > Macaca thibetana. The sequence goes on from NC_065583.1 coordinate 46,208,439, forward strand.
TTGGCTATAAGGCAAGGGAGGTTGTGCAGGCACAATTATCCTCATTCTATAGTTGAGGAAACTGAGACCTGGAGAGGTAAAGCCACTGCCACAAAGTACGTTCCATGGAGGAGGTGGAGCTGGGCGCTCTGTGAGGGCTCCTTCCTGCCCTCTGGCCCCTCTGCTGGTCTGGATGCTGTGGGTGAAGGTAGAGGAAACCGCCCTCGGGGCAGGGCGGTAGGATGCCTCCCCCTCTTCCAAGTCCCTGCTCCTCAGGCAGCCTGAGGGTCTCCTCTTCAGCTCAGTAGACAAAAGGAGGTATGAGCTCATTGCTGGGCTAAAGGGCACCAGTCTCCTGTGGCCTGACCTCCCCAACCCAAGGTAAAAGTCAAGCATTCCTGTGAAAATTACCAGGCATCCTCTCCCCAGGCCTACCCCAGGCATTAGTCAGGGCTCCAGTCATTATTGGATTTGGCATTTATTAATAGTGAAATTGACATAGATTAGCAATTTGGCACTATAATGAAATCGGGCTTAGCAATGAAGCCTAGAATAGGGGAGGGAGTCTGGGCCGGGATGGCAGCAGCTCCTAGGGATTCTTCCCCCCACCATCCCTGGCTCCTTGGCAAGTAGAGGCCACACAGGTCCTGCTGGCCAGCCCCACCTCTGCAAGGAGGCCCAGCCAGCACTCTGAAGGGGAATGCATCAGTAAGCGCCACCTCGATAGTCATATGCTTCCCGCTGGGGCTCAGGCCAGAGCCTGGTAGAGTTGGTCAAATCCCAAGTAATCACCACTCCAGCTCCATTAGCAGAAGGAGGTGGGGAAAGGGCTTGCCCCTTAAGGTGGCCGTGGAGCACAGGAATTGAGGATAAGGATTTGGGGATCAAATCTGGGTTTGAGACACAGCTCTACCACTTAATATCTGGATTATCATGAGTAAGCTGCTTCCCTAACTGTGCCTCAGTTTTCTTATTTGTGAAACAAGATTACTACAGAATCTATCTTGGGAGTTGTAGTGGTGATTCAACAAGGTAACTCCTACAAGGGTTTTGCCAGAACACAGCAAGGAGTCACTAAGTGGGACTTTACTGTTGTTTTCAAATTCAAACACACCCTGACTGTGGTCACCATTTTTATTAGGCAAGGGCGGCAAGGCAGAGCCTTTCCAGAAGCAGGACCTCTCTCCACCGGGCACCATCCCACATCCCAGCAGTGCCAGCTGGACAACTCCTAGTCATCTACAGGAGCCAGCACCAGCTTATCCTCCTCCAAGAGGACTTCCCCGGTGACCCCTCCCACCCCTGGTGGGTTAGGTTTCCCTCCTGGGGTCCACAGTCATGTGTATGGCAACCCCCATCCCTGGGAGTTACCAAGGCTCTTTCTCTTCCCTGAGGGCCTGGTTGGAGCAGGGTGCAGCGTTCTGTCCTGATGGTCACAGTGACAACAGCTCCATCCACATGCTGAGAGCCTCCCATGCAGCAGGTCAGCCGGGGCTGAGCCTTAGGGTGCATTTCCCCACTGGGTCCCTCTCTCTGGGGAGGATGTGACAGGTAGTGGCTGTGCATCCTCGCTCTGCAGGCACGCAATCTGCATCCTGGGGCGGGTTGCTTCACCTCTCTGAGCCTCCTGTCCTGGTGCCCGTGACTACGATGGCTGCTTCCCCTGCCTCTGCTCTGACTCCTACTTTTAGCTCCATGCTCATTATGAGTGGGAGGGGATTGGGTGTGGATGCACCTGGGGTCCATTTAGGGCATTCTGAGTCAGAGAAAGGAGGACCGCCCCCCCGCCTCCTCCAGCGCCACCTCCTGCCATGGCTTCCCCAACCTTTCAAACTATCCTCCCTCTTGGGACCCAAGAGAGGATCAGTGGGTTTAGTGATGCTGCCACCTGGTGGCCACAGGCCATCGGGACTCAGCGGGCAGCCACATTAGCTTGCTAGGGCTGGAACCAAGCACTCTCCGCTGAGTGTCACTGGTGGCCAGCGGGCTGGAGCACACATTTTGAGAAGGCCAGGCAGCTGGACTCCAGAGACCCCCTACATTTGAGGCCTGAAAGCTTCATGGTTAAGCCCAAGAGTCTCAGGGACTGTGTTCAAATCCTGGCTCTGAAACTTCCCAGAAGGATGACCTTGAGCAAGTCAACTACCTGCTCTGAGCCCCAGCTTCCTCATTTGTGAGATGGAGAGCCTTCCTGGACGTCAAGGACACAGGTCCCAGCAATTACTTGAAGAATTCCTTTTACTTTATTATAATCTAAAATGGAATTTATAGGAAACTCAGGCACATTAGGAATTCAACTCTAAAGCCATGCTTATTTTAAGCAAAAACAGGAGCTGTCCGAAAACTTAGGTTTTGTGTGTGCGTTGTTAAGTCTCCTCTGAGAGCCCCTGTCCCCAGGGCGCATTTTTACTCTACCGCCAAGGGTTCTACTAAGAGCAGTTCTCACTTATCAATTCTCACTGCATGCTTGGCACTTTCCACGTATCTCGAGTCCTCACAGCAACAGCAATTTGTCCCCATTTTACAGAGCAGAAAACTGAGGTGCAGAAAGGCTGCGTAACTTGCTTGAGTTGTTACATGTAGGAGCAAAGCCTCAGTCAGACCTGAATCCGTCTGGCAGCAGAAACCTCACTGGTCTAATGTTGGAGAAAGCCCTGGAGGTGGGAGTTTCAGGGGTTGCCTGAGGAGGCAATTGTTCTGTCCTTGAGCCCTCCCTGAGCACATGATGGGGGACATTTGCTGACTGATGTAATATGCCCCAGGATCCCAACACCAGATGCCCAACACACAACCAGAGACTGTCCTAGCCAAGGGGGCCAGGCTGAGTGAAACCGGCACTTCCCCAGCTCTCGCCCTTTTGGGCTCTCACTCTCCCTTCGTGAGACTTCCAGCTCCTATCCGCCTCTGGTAAGCCAACAACCAGCACTGTGTATGCATACTCCTTCCCACAAACCTGGGGCATTTCTCCTGGCTTCTAAAAGATGCAGCCTGGGCAGGACTTCTCCTTGCCAGGGAATTCCCTGGTTGTTTCAGTTCTCTTTCTGGTTGGAAACTGCTGTGACCCAAGTTATTAAAGACACAGGCACCATGAACACATGTCCTCTGCCCAGTCACCCTCCCACACCAGGGCTGTGAGCATGGACGTAGCCCTCCCCTCATGACTCACAATTGCAACAGAAGGCAATGGGAGGAAAACAGGCCCAGGGAGGAGATAGGACTTGCCTGAGGTCACATATCTAGGGATGACAAAGCTCCCTACCAAGCTTCTGCCCACTACCTTACTCTGCTGGTGGGCAGAAATATCCAGGGATCACTGAGGTCTTGCCCAGACTGGAGCCCCAAAGATGAGGTCCTTTCCCAGGGTCTAGTGACACTCAGCAGGCCAGGTGATCTTTGGACCAGGGAGACTGATAAGAGGAAAGGCTCTGGAGCATGGCCAGCCACCTTCACACAGTAGGCTGAGCCCCATCCATGTGCCTTTGCAGTCCTTGAAGTGCCTTGGAGTAGCCATTCACGTTTTCAGTCATTCATTGTCTATCACTGCACTGAGTAGGGTTGTGGTGCCGGCAAGAGGCTCAGGATCAAGTCTAGCTGCCTAGCCTGCACATGGTTTCTTTCTTGCCTTGGAGTGGCCATTCGGGGTTTTGGTCATTCTAGCTGCCTCGCCTGTACTTGGCTCCTCTCCTGCACAGAGCAAACAGCAGGTCTGGCATGCTCTTAGAACCACTCCTTTAGGTTACTACTGCCTTCCATAGGTTCCTAGAGAAGGAGTCACAGCAAGTCCCCAAGAATTGTCAGAAGAGGATTTTCTCAGTGATCTGAGCTTTGCTCCCCACCCTTCCCCAGTACCAGGAAGAGCCAGGGTACAGGGGTTGGGGGAAGGATACAAGAAAAGGCAATTGGAGAGATGCAAAGACCATGATGGGGACTTCACTGAGCTTCAGTCACCTGTCTTGCTTGGTTTGCTACCAAACATCTTGTGGCTGTGGGGGCTAGCCCTGCCCCTCACTGCCCTCCCCCTAGACCCCCCACCTCTCTGCTTAACTTGCTATTGAGGAACCAAGAGCCACACTTGTTTCCAGACCTATAAGACTGGCCCCAAGTATGACCCAGAGGGAGTATGTGGCACAGCTATCAAGCTATCTGGACTGTGGAGGTGTATTGTGGCTAGGCCTGAGGACTGGGAGTCAGCTCACCTAAGTCCTCACCCAGCTGTGCTACAGATTTACTGTGTAACCTTGACTGGTCACTTCCCTTTGCTGAGCTTCCAGGTCAGTTATTTGAGCATCTGGCCCTAAGGATCTCAGGGTGGTCAGAAAAGGCCCAGGTGTAACCAGCGAGGCCTCCAGAGTAGCAGCCTACCCCCAGGAGAAGAGCAGAGTCAGAAACCCTTAGAGGAAACAGCCTCCAAGGCCACCATGCTGAAGGGTCTCAAGTGCCTCAGCCTAGAGGAAGGCAGGAGGTGAGCTACTGGAATGCGTCAGTGTCTGTCCAGGAAGAGTCAGTGCCAGAGCCCTTCTTCTCCCCTTCAATTTTACCTAACCCAGCTGCAGGCCTGGTCTGGGGCTGTCCTCACCCTCCCTACCTGGATGTCCTCCCTATTCCACTGTGCCTTTCCAAGCCTTCTCAGTCTTCATTGTCATTGATAATGTATCACTCCACTTCCCATCTATTAGCTTGTCACTAAGACATTATTATTCTTTTATTGATTATCCTAGAGATTATATCATGCATCTTTGACTTATTAGTGTCTACCTTAAATTGTAGTTTTATTGCATCCTGGACAATGCAAGGACCTTGGGACACTATAATTACATTTTTACCCCTCCCACTTTTGATGTTATTGTCATGTAATTATACATATATTCTAAACATGTTTTAAAATGCCATCGTCCTATTAGCAAACTAACACAGGAACAGAAAACCAAATACTACATGTTCTCACTTGTAAGTGGGAGCTAAATGATGAGAACTCATGAACACAAAGAAGGAAACGACAGACGCTGGGATCTTCTTGAGGGTAGAGAGTGGGAGGAGGGAGAGGAGCAGAACAGATAACTATTGGGTACTGGGCTTAATACCTGGGTGATGAAATAACCTGTGCAACGAACCCCCATGACACAAGTTTACCTGTGTAACAAACCTTCACATATACCCCTGAAACTAAAACAAAAGTTTCAAAAATAAAATGTCATTATTATTATTTTTCATATGGTTAATATTACTTTGATTTGTATGAATATATCCATTTTCATTGCTCTTTATTTTCTTCTGCATTTCTGTGCTTTCATTTGGGACTACTTTTCTTCTGTCTGAAGAACACTAGAATTTAGAGTATGTGTACTGTTGACAAATTCTTCAGTTTTTGGGTGAAAATGACTTCATGTCATCTTTATTTCTGAAGTATTCTTTATCTGGGTATGGAATTCTAGGTTGTCAGTTACTTTAAAGCAAAATATCTTCAACAAGCTAGGAATAAATGAAAACATTCTCAATTTGAAAAAGAACATTTGCAAAAATCCTACAGTTAACCTCATACTCTTACTGATAAGAAACCAGAAATTTTCCCACTAAGATCAGGAACAAGACAAGGATGTCCCTTCTCACTATTCTTTTTCAACATCATTTAACCAACAAGTTTTAACCAATGAAGTAAGATTAAAAGGGAAAAAAAGGTATACATATTGGGAAGGAAGAAAAAAAACTGTCTTTATTTGCAGATGACATAATTGTCCATGTAGAAAATCCAAAGGAATTGACAAAAAAGCTCCTGGAACTAGTAAGTGATTAAAGGATGACTGCAGGATACAAGATTAATACATAAAATCAATTACTTTCCTATGTGCCAGCAATGAACAAGTGGAATTTGGAATAAAAAACACAATGCCATTTCCATTAATATTCAAAAAGAAATATTTCTGTATAAACCTAACAAAACATGTACAAGATCTATATGAGGAAACCCATGAAACTATGATGAAGGAAATCAAAGAACTGAATAAATAGAGAGATATCCCATGTTCATGAATAGGAAGATTCAATACGGTCAGGATGTCAGTTCTTCCCTCCTTTATTGATAGATTTGATGCAGTCTCATCAAAATCCCAGCAAGTTATTTTGTGGCTATTAACAAACTGATTCTAACGTTTATATGGAGAGACAACTCAAAAGAGCCAAGACAAAATTGAAAGAGAAGAACAGAATTGAAGGACTGGCAGTACCCAACTTCAAGACTTACTACAAAGCTGCAGCAATCAAGACAGTATGATATTGGTGAAAAAACAGACAAATAGATCAATGATACAAAGTAGATAGCCCAGAAATAAACCCACATGAATATAGTCAACCAATCTTTTACAAAGGAGTAAAGAGAAAACACTGAAATAAAAAAAAACAGTCTTTTCAGAAAATGGTGCTGAGACAACTGATCATCTATAAGCAAAACAAAACAAAACAAAAATCTAGACACAAACCTTACACGTGTCATAAAAATTAAAATGTATGTATAGAACTATAAAACTCCTAGGAGATAATGCAGGTGACTTGAACACACTGGTGAACTAAGGATTTCTGGGCCATGTGAAGGGTTAGTACCTTCACATTTAGCCACTTCCAGGACAGCCAGAGCCCTCAGTGCTGGACATGCGACCATTTTCACCCCTTCCAAACTGCATGCAAACAAGCATAGCTCGGGCAATGGGGAGTGGGCACGAGAGACCGCCTTCTCGCTGTTCTGCAGGAGAGACCATCTTCTACGAGTGGCCATTTACTGCCCTCTCCATCCTCCCCGTCCCCAGGCCCTGCCCTCTCCTGAGACCCTCAGGGAAGTGCCATGTTGCCTACAGTTTCCTTGGCCAACTTCTATCCAGCCAGAATGCTCTCCTCATTCTCCCACACTCAGGGGGGCTTTCCTGTCCAGTAGCCCTCTGTCCCAAAAGGCTCTTTTTTTCTAACATGCCTGGACTGCTTTGACCCCATCCTACTGGCAGGTGGAGAGGAACTTTGCAGATACCCTGGGTGCAAGTCCTAAGGTCCCTGGGGGTGGGGTAGGAGAGGCTGGCAGAACTGAAACCCAGGAAGGCACGCCATCTATCTCAGAAGGGGCCCCACGCTGGGGTTTCTCAAACTCTCAGCAGTGGAATAGCACTTCTGCAATGAAAAATTACACTTCTATTTTCTTTCCTAAAGGGAAAAAGGAAGAATGCAACAAAACTGAAGTGTGTTCTGTCATGTTCCTGAACCATAGCCGTAAGAGCCCTCCCCAGCCCTACCCAAACCAGCCTACTCCCTCCCAAGAGCTCACAGCTGCAGGACTAGAGTCAGATGTGCCCTGGCAATAAGGTAAGTGGAAGCCAGAGGGACTTGAACCCATGGGGAGACGGGAAGGCCTGGTGGGGCTGGGAGGAGGGCTCCCCCGAGACACACACTCTGGAGTGTCTTCCTCCTGCCTCATCCCAAAGGCTGGATTTGTAGGGCTGGGTTTCTGTTTCCCCAGAATACCTGGGATCCAAAAGACACAGGACAGCCTCTCATGGATGGGCTCCTCTTTGGTGGGAGATTTCTGTTAGCTCTGGGTGGTTCAGTGGAGCAGAGAGTGAGGCCACACAGCAACAGTGAATCTTTCTTCCTAAGGAATTCTTTCAGGGTCTCTGGGCCATGAGATTAGTTTCTGGGAGTGAAGTCTTGAGTTTCCAGCCAGGCCTGACGGCATGGTTGCCCAGCCCACCTGTCCTGGGCTCAGCCTGTATCCCACACCTCAAGAAAAGGCTTTCTGGCCAGGCGTGGTGGCTCACGCCTATAATCCCAGCACTTTGGAAGGCTGAGGTGGGCAGATCACCTGAGGGCAGGAGTTTGAGATCAGCCTGACCAACATGGCAAAACCCCGTCTCTACTGAAAATAAAAAATTAGTTGGGCATGGTGGCGGGCACCTGTAATCCCACCTACTCGGGAGGCTGAGGCAGGAGAATCCCTTGAACCTGGAGGACGGAGGCTACCATGAGCTGAGATCATGCCACTTACACTCTAGCCTGGGTGACAGGGCGAGACTCCATCTCAAAAAAAAAAAAAAAAAGAAAAAAAGAAAAGAAAAAAGAGAGGCTTTCTTCAGACTATGGCCAGATGGGGTGTGGACAGAGACATACATGTGTCTGTGCCTTAGGGGAAAGAGGGTGCCCTGAGGCCTCTGATAGTGAAAGGGTGCCCTCACTATCAGACTAAAAGGTCCCAGCCATTAACCTACTGCATCTAAAAGGTTCAAGACCTGGAGGGACATTGGGTTCAAGCCACCTGCAACAGGCTCGCTGTCCCACACAGCCTTTGAGATCTGATCCTATTTGTGGTCTCTCTGGGTGATTTCACCGTGTGTGTGTGTGTGTGTGGGCTTCTCATTCAGCCACTTGGCAAATGTGTCCCTGGACATTTATGGTGGCCAAACCCTATTTGTACGGGACAGTGGGACATGGGACAGCAAGAACCACAGCCCAGACCACACCCAGTCCTCGGGAGGCCTCAGGGACAGGAAGAGAGGAGCTCAGGGTAGACAGGACAAGGGCCCACAGAACTTGGGCATGAAATGCAAAGATGGAATGAATGGGGAATAAAGCTGGCCAGGTGTCCTGGGGGATTCTCCCTGTTGTGGGAGTCAGAGGCAGTGAAGGGTCACCTTCCCCAGGGAAGGGAGCTTCACAGGAGAGGTAACATTTGAGCAGGGCCTTGAACCATGGGCAGTGCTTGGACACAGAGTTTGGAATAGAAGATACCTTCTTAGGAGAGAAATAATGTGAGCAAAAGCCTGGTACCCAGAGAATGTATAATTAGTTATTCAAATCTGCTCAACCCTTGGTGACTGTTGAAGGTGATGGCAGGTCCTGGGCCACATGGCGTTGGTGGACATAGCAGAGTTTGTGTTCCTGAAACCCATGCAGGAACAAAGCTGGTGGCCTTCCACCAAGTACCCATAGTAACCACTTGGAATGTGCTAGCTGTGTTTATTCTTCACTAGGGTTTCTAGGCAGCCTTTCTGGTGGCCAGGACTATGGCTAAGCCTCCCCCTTCTGTGTCCCTCCATACATCCTGGTGCTACAGACACCTCTCTCCTCCACCAGTGGGTGCTCCCAAGAGTCAGGGCTCAGTTTGTTGTTGAATCCGCTTCTCCCCAGCAGCTGGTTCCCTGCTCGGCTCAAAGGAGGACTCAGCAAGGGTTTGTTGTGTAACTGTCAGGTACAAGGAAGATGTAGCTGGTCTGTCTACCTTTTCTTTTCCAAGAAGCAGAGCCAAACTGTCTCCAAATAACCAAAAAATTACCAAAGCCCCACCCTGCAAGCCAGCATGCCTGATCCCTTACATAGACAAGGACAGACATACCTATATTACAGAAATCCAGAAGTCAGAGAGAGTGGGTGGTGTGTTCTATTCAGAGTATGAGACAGACTAAGCTCATGACCTTCCACACCAGTTCCAGCCTTGGCTCCATCCTGGCTTGGGCAGAGTGATTGTATGAACAGGCACAGGGCCCCTGAGGTGGGCAACTGTGTCTGGGCTCAGGGAGCCACAGAGGTCTCTGACTCAAGCTGAGCCTGTGTGTCCATGTTCCATCTTCCCAGGCCTTCATCCATGGAGAAGCCCCTCACCATCCTGCAAGTGAGCCTGTACCACACCACGCTGGGCCCATCTGCCTTTGCCAATGTGCCACCACGGCTGCAGCATGACACCAGCCCTCTGTTGCTCGGACGGGGACAGGACGCCCACCTCCAGCTGCAGCTCCCCCACCTCTCCCGTCGTCACCTGTCCCTGGAGCCCTACCTGGAGAAAGGCAGTGCCATGCTGGCCTTCTGCCTCAAGGTCCTGAGCCGCAAGGGCTGTGTGTGGGTCAATGGGCTGACGCTAAGGTACCTGGAGCAGGTCACCCTGAGTCCCGTCAACAGGCTTTTCTTCTCAGGCATCCAGATGCTGGTTCGCGTAGAAGAAGGCACATCCCTGGAGGCCTTTGTCTGCTATTTCCATGTCAGCCCTTCACCCCTGATTTACAGACCTGAGGCTGAGGAAACTGACGAATGGGAAGGCATCTCCCAGGAGCAGCCTCCCCCTGGTTCAGGGCAGCAGACTTCAGGTTGCCTGGGGTTTCTCCATGGCCCGTCCCAGACTTGGGACAGCCCTCCCCAGCCAAGACCTGGAGGAGGAACAGAAATACAGCTCCAGAGGGAACCCCCAGACAGTACACTCTGCTAGCCCTGCCACTAGAGCAAGTCTTTGCTAGATGAAACAGGACTTGAAGTATTTGAACTACATCATGCAAGCTTGACAAGCAAAACCCGCTGGCTGCCTTGCTCATAATGAACCAATTCTGCAAACACTGAACAAACAGTCCGGGGTGGAGAAGCACCCTCTGTGGCCAGAGTTATGCAAAGTAATGGGAACTTCATATACTTTTAGAGGCCCTGAGGGGTTCTGGGGAGCCTCTCTCAGCATTTCCACACATTTCCCCCTCTTGTCTGACTAGGAGTTACTTTATGTGGTTCATTTTGCGTGCTGCTTAAGAGCGGGAGTTTGAGGTTGCACCAGGAATGCGTGGACACATGTAACAATTACATTTGTGGTAGCTTGGTGTTACCTTCAGCTTTCAAATACCCACAGGCACGCGGGGCTTAGGAAAGCCTGAGTTTAATAAACTGCAAGTATTTCATTAAGCTGGCACACCCAATAGGATTCCCTGATCCCCAGATGGGCCACATGCACGCCACGCTGTCATGCAGAGGTGGGGGTGAGAAATATAGACGAGGTGTAAGAGGAAATTGGAAAGGTGGGACTCACATTTCTGGAAAAGATGCAGGCAGGGCTCAGGGTTTCCTGAGGATGGGAGCTGGGAGCTGGGCCTGCCTGGAAATTCATTGTCCCCATCATCATCCTCATCCTCACACTCCCCATTCTCTGTCACTTCTGGATCAAGGCCTTGGCTGACTGAGGGCAAAGGTCTTCAGAGAATGAGCGGATGGGGTGGGGGATTGTGTAAGAATTCAGCCAAGCAGTTATTTCACTCAGGGTGAGTCACACACCAAAGGGGGTGGGGGTGTTCCTTCCAAATAAGGGACTCGTTAGGAGCCAGGCACGCCAAAGGTGGGAGGATTTTCTCAGTGAATAAGGGGAGCAGCCACTTGCCACGCCATGCTGAGAAGGGGAGAGTGTGGTTTAGAAACAGCATTCACTGGTGTGATGCAGGGAGGGATCTACACGGTCACCATGATCCCAGACCCCACTCTCCCAGGAATCTGAGGCGCCGAGGGCACAGCCCTGTTCCCCTGGCTGACTCGAATCCCTGGGTCTGTAGTTGCCAGCAATTTCTGTTTTCTGCCCAAGAGGATGATCATTTTGCACCCAGGGCAAGCTACAAGGAGGTCCAACTTCACTCACAGGCCCTGAACATCTTCTCTATGAGGAAAACAGAGGTCGGCAAGACCCAGGCTTGCCCTGGTTTGGGAAGCTTCCTCTCCAACAGGAATGAAGCAAAAACACTCAGATCACAGCCACAAGGCAGGGAGAGCAGGGTGGCTAGGAAGGGGCTATCTGATGCTGTGAATGACCCCTTGGACCCCCAAAGCAGTTCCTCATTCATTCAGCAAACCTTCACCAAGCACCCACCTTGTGCCAGATCTGTGCAAAGCCACGGAACTGAACCAGAAGTGAGTAAGGCAAACTCCCTCAGGGAGTTTACGTTGTGCTCAGGAAAGTCAAGCATTCAGGAGTGCATTACTTATTTGATCACTACTGTGATTAGTGCTATAGTCATTGTATTTTTCTCTCTCCTCCAGCTGGGCTCACATACTCTTGTTAAGTGGCCGTGCCTGTTGAGTGCCTACCATGTGCTTAGGACTCTGCTAGGTGCTATGTATATTACCCTGTTTAAGGCTCATAACACCCCAGATAGACAATGGTATTAACTGCACTTTACAGATGAGAAAACTGAGACTCGGAAACATTACATATCTTGCCCAACATCACACCATCAGTAGCTATGTGACTTGGGCAAGTGACTTATCCTGCTCTTGCCTCTATTTCTCCCTCTGGAAAATGGGTAAGATAATAGTACTTACTACCTGCTAGAGTTATGAGGGCCTTAGGAGGTGGCACCTGTAAAGCACTCAGTCAGTGCCCAGCACACACTTAATAAGGGTTAGCTGCTATCATGAGACCTGAGAGAGCAGGGCTCACCATCCATACGGAAGTAAGGAAGACTCATGCCCCAGTAAGCTGGCTCCAGAACTCAAGGGCTTACCTGTGTTCTGTGACGCCCCAACTAGGGATTTAGTTGTAGCCATGGACCTGGTGGGCAACCAGGAGGGGATTTTAATCTGTTCCTTGCATCAGAAGGTCCAATAGGCAGGGTTAGTGTAATGGGAGATGCCATGGTAGGGCTGGCAAGGAGAAGAAGCCACGTGTACTTTGGTCTGATGAAAGGCAGCAGTGATCTGTCACCGACCAAAATGGTCCCCCAACTATGCATGTTGTGGGAGCAGCAACCCACATACAGAACTCAAGAAGCCATGGCCTGGAGGCTGCACCCAGACACGAAAGACTGGAGAGAGGAGCTGGTGGGGAAACCCCAGAGTCCCCAGGGTGCCACTCCCCAGCTCCACCAGACACTTTGGGAATGAGCTGCTGCCCCGAGTGGCCCTCTCCAGGGTTTCAGTGAGGGTCTCTCCCCTCCAGGGAGGAGCAGACCCTTGCCAACTGGAGTCCTGAGAGAGGAGAGAGTTCAATTCCTCCACAGGGGACTCTGCAACTGAGATCTTTGGAGTGAAGCATCTGCGAGCCCCTCAGGGACCCAGGATGAACTGCACAGCAGCTGAAGGAAGACAGGTCAGACCCGGCGGGAGGGAGCCACGAAACATCTGGCCTGTAGTTTCAGATTCTACCTGTTCACAGTTCACACAGTCTCCCCGGGAAACTCACACCTTGCCCTATGCCAAGTTTTTAAGACAGTTAAGCTCTGCCCATCCAAGACTTCATTTTTCTTGAGTAGAAAATCACTGAAATCATCAGATCCATGGCACCCACCCTCACTTTCTCCTAACAGCTGAAACCGTCAGGCTGGCTTCAGGGCCTGGTCTTCGCACTTGATATCACTATCCTTCACCTGCTCAGACAACCGGAGCAGGCGGGTGAGTTCCTCCCAGCAACCTCCACTGCGTTCTCTCAGCTCCCACCGCAGGGCAGCCCATGCGTCTGAGTGAACATGTGTGCATGTGCACACACACAGGTATGCACAGACATACACTAAACATGAACACACAGTGCACATGAACGCTGCTCCAAGCTAGGGCCCTCTGGTCAGACTGCTGCCTGGGTTAGAATTCTTGTCCCCCTCCATGACCACTTACTATAGTTCTGTGATCCTGCACAAGTGACTGAATCTCCCTGTGCCACAGTTTCTTCTTGTAGAAACTGGGAAAGATCACAGTACCTACCTCCTTAGAGTCATTGTGAAGGTCAATTTGAGGCATCACACATTTAAGGCACCCAGACATAAGGGTCAATAGGGTTAGCTATCACTGTCCAGTTTGGTGGGAGGAACTGAATGCATGTGGACACATGGACTCAGTCTACACGCAGGCACAAAAGGAGCTACATTGGTTACATTCAGGTATACCCCAGAGCACTACAATTCTCTGAGACATTGTCTGGAAATCTAGAAATCACCTCCTTGCCCTTTAAGGTATTTTAACACTCACATTCCTCTGCCTTTCTAAGAATGTGAATCTTCCCAAGCTGTCCTTGAGAGACACAGCCTCCCCTTGAGGGAAACATGCAAATGCTCCATAAGCAGCCACAGTGTGGGGCTCTGCCGTGAGGAAGTCACAGCAGACACGCTAGACAGCATAGTCCTGGCTACAGCCTGGAGGAAGGGAGGCCCGTGGTGGAGCACTCACTCCGTGCTTGTCTGCCCAGTGAGACCTCAAGTTCCTTGAAGACAAAGGCCATGGGTTGTTGACTCTTGTGTTCCTGGTGGCCTTCACAGAGCTGAACAGAGGACAGACGCACAGACAGGTGGGGCTCTGGTGGTCAAGGCAGCAGTATCCTTAGATGCTAAAGTCTGAGCCAGGCCATCAGGCCCGGCATGGACAGGGCAAGGCCCATAGTGGTGGGAAGCCAGTTGGCCAGCTGGGGTGAGAAGACCACGAAGCCATGGGCAGACAGGAAGTAGAGGTGAATGTGTCTGCCTCCTATAGGCCTCTGCCGGGACAACACAGACCCTCTAGCTGGGGCAGCACAGACCGTCTAGCTGGGGCAGCACAGACCCTCTAGCTGGGGCAGCACAGACCCTCTAGCTGGGGCAGAACAAGGCTGGTGCTTCCTTCTAGTCCTTGAGCCTGTATAGCTCAAACTCAAGCAGAACCCTGGGGTTTTGGGATTCTGTGTGGTGACTGCTGAGGAAGGTTTATGGATTTGACAGGGTGCATGTGAGAGAGACAATTCTCAGTCAGCACTTCCTGTCCCCTGCAGAGGCTCATAGGGGACAGCCCCTGCCAAGGAGACCCTGGAGGGACTCTGAGGATAACAATCAGAGGTTGGGCTGGCTGGACTGAGCCTGGGCCTGTTGTCCACCAAATCTCCATAGGCTCTAGCCTGACCCCTCCCTCCACCCCTGGGCTATGCAGGCCAGCCTGTGCAGAACACCCCGATGCGTCCATTAGCAACATCCGCCTCACCGTGCCAACACTCCATCCACACAGGAAAGGGCCGAGAAGGCAATGCTTAACCCAAAGGAGTGAGTTTCATAGGAGGAGTGGTTTCAACAGTTTCACTGCAGGACACTGAGGGAATATTTCCCTATCCCTTCAAATGGACGGTCACTGCAGAAATGTGTAGAGCAAGACTTTGTCAACGGGTTGTTTCCAGGTCTCCCGGTGTCTAAATAGCAGAGTTGGGATGGGAACCGAGAACCGATTCTTTCCACAACCGCCCACTGAGTAGCAAGGCTGCAGCCAGCAAAGAGGTGTGCAGAAGCAAGCAAGCTCCATGTGGTGGGGACAGCACATCGCCACCTCCACCGCCCCCTGCAATGGGCTGCCAGCAAGGTCACCTGCCTTCCAGTGTATCTACTGTGTGAGCTTCTCCAGCTCTTCTCTGTTTTCTCTTCCTCAGCATCCACTCCGTGACACGTAGTGGTGGCTGATGTCGCCACAGTACCATGAGGTTAACAGCTCCTCCCTCCAGCTTCCTTCATGGTGGCAGCCTCACCTGCATTCCAGCCATTTGCCGGACACCGCACCAGAACCTCAAAGCCCATCCAAGACTGTGGGGAGTAGTAAACAACCCAGCCCAGTTAAGAGGAGATGCTGAATTTAATGAACTCTATTTGAATTGCAGGGCTGTGATTCCTCTTACCTTTAACGTGAACTCACAGGCGGATTAAAGTGAAATAAAACCTACCATTTGAGTTACATTCTCAGCTGATTGGAAACATGCATTGCCTCCCCATGACCGGGCCGTGAGAAGGGAAGTTATTATCTTTCTTTAGAGTTTGTAAACTCTTTATGGCTGAGGCAGCTTTAATCCTGCTGGGGGAAAAAAAAAGGATCCGGGAATCAATTGCTCCCATTTACCTTTGTTTTCCAATCACATGCTCCAGTGGGAATAAAACATCCTAAGTGAGGGGATGTGGGGAGCCAGGTGATCCCTGACAGAAGAGTTTGATTATTTTCTTCTCTAGGCATGTGAATTGAAGGAGCTTTAGAGTTCCATTTGGCAAGGGGGCTCGTTTCACAAAAATGTGCACCCCAGCAAGGATATCAGCACTCTTGGGCCATTACTGGTTCCTCTGCCTTTTCCTTCCAGAGGAAATGCCCTCCATTCCCCAACTGTGCCCGCTTCTTTAAGGGGTGCTTGCAGCAAAGGGCCCAGCTCCAGGTATTTGGCCAGGAAGGAGTCCAAGTACAGGCAGATTTGAATCCAAATCAAATCAGTCCAGGAACGAGGAGAAAACCTGTGAAGACTGGGGCTGTGGAGGAGGCTCTAGACTCCCTTTTGGCCTCTCCCATTTCTCTGACCCTCCCTGTGTGTGACCTGACAACACAGTTCACATGCAGTAGGTCCCAAGCAAGGCCGGCAGGAGGGCCCAGGCTCCGAGCCAAGCACTCTAACTGCTGGAAGGGGGCCTGGCTGCGATGTCTGCCTCGCTTTCCTTTAAAGATGTGGAGGCAGGGAGTAGAGGTGGGAGTCTTCGGAATAAGGCAGAGGCAGGGGTCTTCGGAGCGAGACCTCAGCCAGGCAGCCAGACACGAGGCTTCCATAATTGCTTCTCTGAGGGATCAGGGGCTGTCATGACGTCATTCGCTCAGAGGGCTTGCTACAGATGGGTTGGGAACATGGACCCTATTAAGTCACCTTGTTTAAGGGGAAGCCTATCATTCAGGATCCAGTCAGAAATGCAAAAACCAGTCTAAGTATGCAAAAAATGTAATTCAGGGAATTGGGTATGGAATCACCGAGAAGCCAAATAAGGGATGCAATTCAGAGATTAACAGAGATTGCTCCCACTGCTGGCTCCAGGCTGGAGGGCAACTGAAAGGGAGTGTTTCTGGAGTCACAGTGGGGAATGTCCAGCCCAGGGCTAGAATACCATGGAGGCCCCTAAGGAAGCTGGGACCTAGAGGGATAGGAGCCACAGACGAGAGGCAGCTGCCACCAGCAGCTGATAAGGTGACTCTACTTGACAGGCTGACAGAGGAAGGAATACCTTGGCTTCTCTTCTTCTTCGCCCCCCCCAACCCCAACCCCATTGGCTGAAGCCAGCCAGAGGCAAGCTGACCAGCAAGCCTGAGAAATGCAGCCTGTGGGGGTCGACTTTCCCGCAGTACAGAGCAGGGGATGAACGAGAGAGCCGTGGACCTGAGGACAAACAGCCAAATGGCCAGCACAGAGACCGTGGCCATGTCAATGCCCCTCAGCCTCGCCTGGGGCCATGGGGTGGCCAAGTAGGGAGAGAAGGACGGGGAGGCCACACTGCAGAGGACTCCACCATGCAGGGACCCCTGAGGGGCAAACATAGATCCCCACCATCACTGTCACCCCAACCTATGTGACCTTCAACATCTGTAAGGAGGGAGGGAGGAGGGCAAGTACCACAGAGTGAAACACAGAGAAGACCCAGGCACAGCCTGGCTGGGCCCACACACAACTCACCCAGACGCCCTGCTTTGAACACCAGCCCCTGAGATAGGCAGGGGGCAGGGCTGAGACACCTGTCCTCAGGAAGCCAACAGGCCCAAATCCCACTGCCTTCCACTTACAGAATCCAGAAACTTCCTTCCTCCCCCAAGCCACTTTTTCCTCACCTATACAATGGGGATACTGTGAGTACTTACCTCACCTCTGTGAAGATGAAAAACACAACATGAGTGTGCCAGGTGCAGGGCTGGGCCCATTTCACATGCCAGTTGGCTGGACTCTCCCACCGGCAGGCAGAGCCCTGCGTGTGGCAGACGCCATCTTGGACATGTCTGTAGATGAGCAGCCACCTACACACAGTAGATCCTCAGTCCTCTCTCTTGACAGGAGAGAGAGTTGAGAGGAAGAATTTGGGTGGAGTGAAAGAAGACCACTAGGGCCAAAGCTCTGAGAAGAACCTCAGTCAAACCACAATACGGTTCCTGACAAAAAGGGGAAAATACACGTTAAATAAGTAAGTGCTCTGAGTGAGAAGAGGAAGGGTCAGTGGTCTTGCTCAGTGAATGGAACCACAGTGTCCAGGGGACCCTGAGCCCGGAAGCCCATGGCAAATTCCAGCAGGGCCATGCAGGGCCCCACACCCCGTCCCTCTGCTACTTGCCAACAGGGTTTCCGGTTTCCAGATGGGCCTCATCTCCTTGGTGCGACACGACCACCCAGCCCTTCACCACTCAGAAACACACGCACGAGGTCCAGAGCTCCCAAACTTGGAGAGCTGCCCCGGGAGTATTAGAAGCAGGCAGGCTGGAAGCCTGATGTTAGAGGCTTCCAGATCCAGTGCTGGGCCTCATTACTGGGAAACACATGGTCGTCCCCTGTGGACACTCTTGGAGGCCAAGGCGGGAAGCTAATCTTCGGGGGTCTCTGTCTTTCAGTTTTACGTTCCTCTTCCCCTGGGCCTCCAGGGTCTGTGGTTGCAGTGCAGAATTCAAGTCAAAACATCAGAAAGCCTCATGTGGTCTGACTTCTCCTTCCCCTCTCCATTCCCCAACACACACACACACATGCACGCATACACACATACACACACATGCATACACACACACACCTGCATACACATATCCATACATACACACACGCATGCATACCCACAAACACATGCATACACCTGCATACACACATCCATCCATACACACACACGCATACACACATACACATGCATACACATATCCATACATACACACACGCATGCATACACACAAACACATGCATACACCTGCATACACACATCCATCCATACACACACACACATACACACATACACATGCATACACACACACCTGCATGCACACACACACACCTGCATGCACACACACACACCTGCATATACACATCCATCCATACACACACACACACACATACGCCTGCCTCTGGGCTCTGTCAAGCATCCCAGATAAAGTGTTGGTTAGAAAACCACATGATAATTATGAGCTGTGAGTTTTGCTCCACAGTTAAAGAAAGGGAAAATACTTCCACTTGAGATTCTCAGCCCGCTTTACACACCAGCGTGAATGTTTTGGCTCAGCTCAGGGGAAAACAGAAGCAGAGAAGCGACCCCACTAGAGGAATGGTAGGGGAGCATGCTGGGAAGGTCAGAGTGCTCTGGTAAAGGGATGCATGCCGTAAGAGATGGCCACAAGTTCCCGGGAAGGTTGGAACAGCTAAGTCTGATGAAGAAAGCACTGGATTGAATGGAAGACATTCAGCATGGCCGAGCGATTCTGAGAAAGTCACCAGGAGCTCTGCATACTTTATTTTGCCAGTCTCTATAGTCAGAATTGTGCTGGCAAATGTTTAGCAGCTCTCTGAGTGGCGGGGGAGCTCGGATTATGTGTTTGCTGATGTCCGTGATGTAAATTGTCTCACCACGGTCAATTTCAAGGTATCAAAATGACATCACCGAATGTGGAATTGGAAAGAGACGCACAGTAAGCCTACCATCATGTGGCATTCCCATCATGCAGATACAATCAGTGTAAATAGCCCCAAGGCCATAGATATAGTAAGGTATAGTAAAATAACTAGGAAGCAATGGGTTTTGATTTATTTATTCACTTTGTATTTAATATCATTTCACCATAAGTTCATATAATTGTTAATAAGTTAGTTACATTAAAAATTTAAGTTTAGTGAGTGATTAAATATAATTTAATGATTTAACAATCAGCTTTTATGAAACAGTGTGAGACAACTCCAGCACACCACTGCATGGAAAAAGTTCCAGACCCTTGTGCTCAAGTGCTGGCTGGAAAAACAAGTTAATGCCTTGGAAATAAACATGGTACCTAAGCAGAAGCCCTGGAAAGGCCGGAGTTACTATTCTAAGAAACACATACAATATTTTGCTATTTAAAAGTGAATTCGTTTATATTTATCACACTAGATATCCCAGCACTTTGGGAGGCCGAGACGGGCAGATCATGAGGTCAGGAGATCGAGACCAACCTGGCTAACATGGTGAAACCCCGTCTCTACTAAAAAAATACAAAAAACTAGCCGGGCGTGGTGGCGGACGCCTGTAGTCCCAGCTACTCGGGAGGCTGAGGCAGGAGAATGGCGTAAACCCGGGAGGCGGAGCTTGCAGTGAGCTGAGATCCGGCCACTGCACTCCAGCCTGGGCAACAGAGCAAGACTCCGTCTCAAAAATATAAAAAATTAAAAAAATAAAAAATAAGCTTGAGGATGTCAAACCATTCCATGGTATAGATGAGGAAACAGGATCAGAGAGGGAAAGGGAACACAAGCCCACTCAGCTGGTCAGGGGGGTGCAGCATTTGATTTACTCTAAATCCCTCTCTTGTCTCTACCACTCCCTTCGTGGTCTTAGTGAGGGGCAGCCCACACCAGCACACAACCTCTGACTGCACACCACTGTCAAAGCTCACCTAACAAGCGTCACCAGACACGGTTCACAAGTGGAGCGCCTGTGCCCGCCCTGGACTCAGCCCTCTGGCTTTAAAGGAATATTAAGTAAGAGGCCACACTCACTTCTTTCCTAGGACGTCTATCGCAGAGCTCGGGGGCAGTGACATTCAGAGGCTGCCTTTCTTCCAAGATTGGAGGAAAACACAGCTTTCTAAGTCCCATCCCTTTCTCTGCCCTCTGGGATGCAGGATGTTGGTGTCTCTGCTAAACTGATCAGAAGGCAGCAGAGGGCTTTAAACTCAATTCTCTGAGCTGTAGCCAAACCCCAAGGCCTCCTGGACACTGAGAGCTTGACAGTGCCTGACTGGCCACCCAGGCTGTGTGTGGTGTTACCCAGCAGCCCCTTGGAAAGCCCCAGACAGGCCACCACCCCATCCCCCAACCTGGAGCAGCCAGCACTGGATTCCAGGACCTCTGCTTGGGGCTCAGATCCCAGACCCCCAAACTCACATGTGGCTGGAAACCAGCCCCTACAAAGTCCTCCCGTGCAAAGTGAGCCCTTCTCCCACCTCCCACCTTCCCCCAGCTTGGCTACTGCCCCTCCAGCTTCTGGGTAGGAGACACCCCATCGCCCAGGCCACACCCCCTCAATCCTTTGTCATTTCAAATTTTCTGGCATGTAGGTTTGGTATGCTTGGCTCTTTTAAACATCACGCTTTATGGCCTTTTGCAGTGTAATTTTGTTCCTGTCCTGCCATTCAATCTGAATTAAATATCAAACAGATGTGAGTCATTTTTTTTGCTCTTTTTAAAGAAAAAGTTTAATATTAGAGAGCATGCCCTCCTATAAGATCAGGAAAACCATTTGGAGAAATAAGCCCCTTCAAATTAAAAAAGAATCATATTGATTAACGTTAAGATGCTTTCAAGTGATACATTTCGAAGTGCTAAGGGAAGGTGTTTCCAGCAAGCTATAAAGCAGCCTGTAGAAAGAAGGGGAAGATATACGGCCCAAGGCTGACGGGGAAATTGGAGCTCTGAGAAGGGGCAACCCCACCTGGGAGGAAGCTCTGAGCTTGGAGATGAGGTTCACAGATGATGTTGGGGGAGACCATCTTCCCTGAAGGCCTTAGGCGGGCCCCTGTGCTCTGCAGCCTGTGTGGTCAGGCCGGGAAAGGGAGCAGGAAGGAGCTCCATTTTGCTCAGAGAGCCGGCCTGGCCTGAGTGCCCATTCCTCTTCCTCTCATGCGTGTGCTAGCTTGGCCTGTCTCCCTCAGCCAGCTGTCCCTGGTGATTTTGTATGTCTGGACATGCTGAATGGCTTAATCCACTCATTCCTGCTGCAGTCTCTTGGGTAGTGCAGTCTTTGGCTTTCTGTGGGTCTTGGACACCTCAGAAAATGATAGCTATGGTGTCTCTTCGCATATAGGAACATGCGCAACTTGCATCCAACCTCAGGAGCCCATGGTTTCCTGTTGTAGATGTTCCCTCTTCCCCCATCCCAAGAGAGTCAGAGCATATAGCATTCCATTACCAGGACATTCAGTGCACAGGGCCAAGGCCCTCCTCTCACAGAGAATGGGAACTTACGTTTACTGAGCACCAGGTGCCTAGCACTGTGTAGGGGCTTTTGCATGAGCCAGAGGAGCTGGTCAGTCTCCAAACTGCTCTCCCTTCTTGGCAACATGCATACCTGGAACTCAGTGTTACTGGACCTGCTGCCGTTCATGGCTACAAGCCAGGGCTGCTCCAGTGCCGCCTCAGGCTAAAGCATTTCCATGTGGTCCTTTGACTCACTGCACCTAAAGGCAGCTCTCCAATGATGGCCGGCTCACTACAAATGGCATTTCCACGTGGCAGGGCAAGGAGCCAGAAGGCCTCTGATTCCAGCTGGTCCTGAACATCCTGGGCCCTGGGATAGGGCTCTGCATACCCAAGGTTTGCCTCTAGGATGACGTGCAGGTGCCCAGAGACCATGGGGAGCATCAGGCCCTGCTGATGAGAAACAGAACCAACACTTCCTAGAATTCCTCAGACAAAAGAGAAGTTGAGCGGAGGGATTTAGAGCAAAGAAAAGCCTAGACTTTGGAGTCAGACAGCCAAAGTCTGGATCCCAGCTCTACCACTTACTGGCTCTGTGACCTTGGGCAAGAGCTCAACTTCTCCCAGCTTCAGTTTCTTGTTTCTGTGAAACAGGAGTATCACAGGTCTTATACGGTGTCTGGGAGGATAAATGGGGTGCCTGTGAAGGACTCTGCACCGTGCTTGACCGACACCAAGGATTCAATGTTTGGAAATTATCTTTTTGGCCCCTTCCCTCCAAGGTGACAAGCTCCCTATCTGATGGTGCTTGCTGGGGCCTGGGGGACTGGGAAGTGAGTCAGAGCAGGCTCAGCCCCTGAAGGAACTGTACCAATGGCCACAAGAGGAGCCACAAATGCAAAAAGAGTGTGTGTTACTGCCTCATAATTCCTGTTTCGGGGGAGGGAAGAGGGGGAGGGGAGAGGGGAAGAAAGCAGCAGAAATATCTGCAAGTGGTTTTAGAAGAGGAACTGAAATTCACAAGCCACTGCTGCCATTCCAACGGTTATTTTCGTCCATGGCAATTCAGTCAGAATGTACTGAGATTCATCCTGAGGACCTTGGGTGTGGGGGCTGTGGTGGGAGCAGCACAGAAATGGTGAGGCCCGACTTCTGCCCTCCAAGGACCCAGGACCACATCCAGATTCCAGAAGGACTCTGAGCTCAACCTGGCAAAGGCTGGTCTGGGCAGAAGGGGTTTCTGAGGGGGGCAGGGATGAAGTCATACCTTGAAGGATGGGCCATCTGCTGAGAGAGAGGGAGAGCCCCCCGCTATGCCTTGCTGCCCGCTGGGTGGGGGCCCAGGGACGAGGTAGCCAGCTCTCTGAGGTCTCCATTTAGCCCCCTCCACCTCCCAGCTCACATAGCCCCACACGACAGGCATTTATTTGTGCTTCACTAAGAACAAGAGGTCCTTTCTAAAGGGGCTGCTCGCTGCCCAGCCTGGGAACTCATAACAGCAATGAAAACACATTTCTCTTACTCTGCAGCTAACAGGGTCAGCAGAGTGTCACTCAGAGTCCTGAGGATGTGGGTGAGGCTCCACTCCTAGCCCCTCGTCAGGAGCCCAGGTCTCTCTCCAGGTGACAGGGGCACGGGGAGACATGAGGCCCTAGGCTGTTAAAGGGGGCCGACTATGACGGTGGCTTAGCCCCATACCCTCCAAGATCCCCAGGATGCCCAGTCTGAGTCCAGAACCTCGTGTGGTGGCCACACTCATTCTGATGACTTTGTTTCCATGTTCCCTACAGGGCAAAAGCTCAGCCACAGGCTTTTCTCCAGCCTTTTGTACCACATATATTCTGTCCTAGACTGATGACATGGGGTCTCCTCCTAGTAGGAACTTGATAACTTAGACACATTCATATCTGTCTCTGCTCTTATTTAATTTTCATGTTTTAATATGCATTTAACTATGTGAATAACTGAAATATATTTAAATAAACATTTACTTACATGTCCCTCCAATCTTCCTCAGGGCACACACTTTCTCACAGTTGTAATCAGGCTATATGCAGACCCATTTTCTTCAGTTATTTGTTGGACATTTCATATGGCTCCATCCTTGTCATATTGAGCTTATTGGTTACACATTATCGCGTCACAATACACCTTAGTCTATAACTAACCAATGAGCATTTTAATTGGTTAAAATGTTTTTGCAATGGTTAATGTAATGCTTCAAAGTATCTATAAAATACTTTTTCTTTGGAACAATTCCCTTGAGAATGTTCCCAGGAGCTGCATGCTCTGTTGATCCTCTGTGTGCCTGATGTTTTGCAGACTATCTCATTAATCCGTTTGCTGGTCCAGCAGAGTTTGCTCCTATGATGCCCATTTTATAGATGGGAAAACTGAGGTGGGTAGGGTGGGAGTGGACATTTGCCCAGAGCCAGCCAGCGTGTTTTCATGAGCCATTTCTTGGGATGCCCCCCACCTCCAGGTACACTCTGGGTGTAACGGGAGCCCCGAGTGCCTTTACCCAGGGCAGTGAATGACAATGGTGGGATGCTTCTGTGGCAGTGTAGAGCTGGTATGAGATGAAGAAAGCTGCTTCTTCAGCCTCTGAAACCACCGCTACAGATGGCCATCTTGAACCAAGCCCAGGGCTGCCCTCCCCGACCCCTCCAGAGACCCTTTAAGTAAAGGAGGAGGTGGTTTTTGGATCTCTAAGCCCCTCTGAAGATGTGAAAATGGGGGCAGGTCAGCCACATGAAGCGCCAGCTACAATGTGTAAACACACCTCAGGGCGATGCTAATCTCCAGGTCAGGCCCTGGTGCCACCAGCCCCCTACGGCAGACACGAGGCTGGGGTGGCTCTGGCCAAGGGCGTTGTGTGATCTTGTGTCCACGGCAGAAGGTTACTGGGTTCCCAGGGCCAGGCAGCGGACCTGGTTGGCACCTCTGTCTGCCCTGCAGCGGTGTGAGTGTCCTGTCCAGCCTTCCCTAGATGCAAAGTTGCCACAGTTGCCAGGCCAGAGAGGGGCCCAGGGGCTCATGCAGGCATCTCAGCCCCTGGTTGTGCCCCTGGGTGAGGTGCACGGGGCTAATCAGAAACACCTGTGTACATGGAATTTCCTGCCCCAGTTCAGCCTTCATTTCCTCTGCCAGTAAAAACCCGAGACGTGCAAAGGTGAAAGAAACCAGCCAGTCAATCACCCAGACGACGGCCACCAGGGCCGCAGAGACAGGACTTTCTAAATTAAATTTTAATTCCCACCCGATGGCCCGGCTGGGACAGCCATGATTCAAACCGTGCAACTGGCTGCCTTGGTCAGGGAGACCCTCACCCAGGTCCTTGCAGGAATTAACCCCATCCCCTGGCCAGCGGACGGTGCTGTCTGCCTTGGCCATCGAGTTGTAGAATGAGACCCCAAGAATGAAAGGGACCCCCTTTCCCTTCTACTTCATTGTGCAGCTGCAAGGGTTGCCCAGCTGATTAGCTGCTCACTACTTCAGACTGTTTGAATTATTAGGTGCTGGAGAGATCAGAGCCCGCCAGTGACTTGGGGACATTTAGCAAGACAACATCAAAGCTGGGGGCTGCCCGGGTCCAAAGTGTAGGATAACGGTCAGAGCCTGAGGGTCTGGGCTCTGTCCTGGCCCAGCAGGTTTAGGTGAGGAGAGAGTCGTAAAAATGCCTCCGTTTTTCCAGAACATTTTTCCAGAGATTCCTGCAGGCTTGGGGAGGAGGGGCTTAGAGCGAGAAGAAGGGAAGTATCAGCTGCCCACTTTATAGTCAAACCAACTGCAGCATCTTCTGGGAAAATGACTTGCCTGACCACACAGCTGGCTGGGAGCAGTTTGCCAGGCTGAGCCCATTACCAGAGACTGAGTCATGATCCCCATCTCTTAACCTCAGCTAGACATGGGAGGGCCAGGGAGGTGGCCTTTAGAGGTAAATATCCAGGGCTAAGAACTTGGGCTTGGGAGTCATGGAGTCCTGGATGCAAAGTCCAGCTTGTGCCCTTCTGCAGGCTAACCTTCCCCAGTCTCCGCCTCGTGGTCCACAAAATGGAAAATAACTGTAGCTCCCCCAGCCCTAACCCTCATAGGGTTGCTGCAAGGAGAACAAGGGCAGGGCGTGCTTTACCCTGAGGAATGTGATAAGCCAGGGGCCAGATGGGGCAATCTTTGAGAGAGAGCTTCTGCTTCTCTGCTCGTGGCATATCAGCGACAGTCACCACGAGAGCAGGAAGAGATGGCCCTCCCTTCAGGAGGATCTGAGCCCCTGCTGGACACCACTTCCTGTCAGCCTTGTGTCCGGCACCACCATGGTGAGACACATATGTCCCCCTCTCCATCCTATCTGATTGGCCTCCTTATAAAGGGGCCCAAACACATCACTGGCGATGGTGGGCGAGCCGGCAGGGTCAGGAGGATTGGCACAAATCCTCCCTAGTTTTGGAGAAGCAACTGCACAAGAGAATCTTTGGGATCTTCAGGGCAGCAGCCAGGACTGGAGGCCATGGACTGACTTCCCAGCAGAAGGACTGTGTAGCGCTCCCCAGGAAGCAAAAAGTGTCCCAGGGTTTCAAATCTGCCTTCTTTTAAATATAGCTTTATGATTTTTAAATGATATATACTCGTGCTCTACTGCAACTACATACAGTAACAACATTGCTCAACAATGTTGAGCAAAGCGAGCCAGACACAAATGAGTTCACACTGTGTGATTCCATTTATATGAAGCTTAAAAATAGGCAAACAGAATCTCTGGTGTTTAAATCAGGAAATGGGTCAGCCCTGGGGGGTGGTGACTGGAAGTTGACACTGGAGGTAGAGCGCCTGTGATGTTGTTCCCTGATCTTGATGCTGGCTACATGGGTATGTCCACAGAGTGAAATCCCCTGAGCCACACACTTATGACTTGTGCACTTTTCTGTATGTCTGTTATATCCAATAATAAATTTCCTTAAAATAAATGATCAGGCTCATAGCAACATTGTATGTACAAATAAATAAATATGAAACATTGGGCCAGGCACAGTGGCTCATGCCTGCAATCTCAGAGCTTTGGGAAGCTGACGCTGGAGGCTTAGAAGTTCAAGACCCGCCTGGTTTTAAAAACTGCAAAAAAAAAAAAAAAAAATGCATAAAATAAATATAAAACATTGATCCTTATTGAAAAAATGTTATTTACAATAGAAAATTGGAAAGGTATCATTTATCCTACCATCCAGTTTAATTCTTGTAATGGTTTATTATATTTTCTTCCCGCCTTTTCCCATGTACTGTGTGTGTATATTTGGTACTTTTAGTATTATTATTATATGTAAAATTATAGGTCTAACTTTTTTCTTTGTGTTATATTGTGAAGATTTTTGTACACATCTTTGATGACTTCTAAAAACTATCCTGATGAGTATACTGTGCCACCACATGGACACATCATGCTTTAACTTAGTGGTTCTCAACCGGAGTGGATTTTGCCCCTCCCCAGAGGACATTTCACAATGTCTGGCTGGGGAAGAGGATACTAGCAGCATCCAGCAGGTAGAGGCCAGGGAAGGGCTGTGTCTTGTTCACTTCCATTTCCCAAGGGGCTGGTCCAGACCTGGCACCTGGTCGGGGTTCAGTAAAAGTCAGTGGGATGAAAGTGACCCTGCCTCTTTCCTCCCTTGCTTGTGAAGATGACCTGTACTTACATTTGAGTTTCTAGGCCAGGCTCTTGTCTGTCTTTTTCCCTGGATGGGGCATGTTAGAATAGTTTTAGAAAATGTGTCTAAGGGACTCAGGGTGAAAGTGCAAACCAATCTCGAAGAATACCTGGGTTGCCAGGCAACAAGAAGACACCAGCACACATTCTCAAAGATGAGCCTAGAAGATATTTCCAAATAGCCCAAGACAGTCTCATTACTAGTAATTTGCTTACTTACACTCAAGGAAAGACTTATTCAAAATATACAATATATTGTGCCGATTACTGGGAGTAGAATGCTGGAAGAGAGATCATATACCACTGATGGAAGAAGTACAAACCTGACCCTGGCACTGGGAATATTAGGGAGAGAGAACCGTCTCTCTCTCTCTCATCATTAGGGCACGACCATCTTCAACAAAAAGCCAGAACCCAGAGTCACCTCCTGCCTCTGGCCTTTGCTGGACCTAGCAGAAGAGGCTGGCTGGAGAAATGCAGGGTGGAGAAGGCACCAGGACAGGGCTCTGAGGCCGCCCTAGAGATGGTTAGATGGCACTGCAGGGCCCCAGATCTCAGGGCCACGGGGTTGATTGTAGAGTCACTGCTAGTCCTTTGACCCCAAGATTGCCATAATCAGACTCAGCCTGGATAAACTAATGTGCCCATCTAGACTCCTGGACTCACTGGGACTCAGTGAGCCCCTGGACCCTGCATGGAGTGGCACACCTTCCTCCTTGCAATGTGGAAAGTGCTCTGCTTTCAGGACAAGCTCTGAAAAGCAGCATGAACTTCTGTTTTGTTTTCTTGTTTTGCGCAAGAAAGCCAGTTGGCATAGCCTATCTGTATTTCTAAAGTGGCCGTGGATTACCTACATCAGAGACACTTCGGATGCTTGTTAAAAAGGCACACACTGGAACCCCACACTGGACTTCCTGACTCAACCAACCTGGGAGGAAGTGCCAGGAATCAGCATCTCAATAAACTCTTCAGGTAATTCTTTTTTAAAGAAATGTGGAGATATGTATATATGTGTGTATATATATACACACACACACATATATACACATATACATATATACACACACATATATATACACATATACATATATATAAAACTTAAAAATGTCATTTTAACTTTTTTAATATTCAAGTCACTGTAATTACAATTCACATTGTTGCACAAACATCTTCCCTGTTTTCAGCATTGTGTGTGTGTGTGTCTGAGAGAGAGAGAGAGAGAGACGAAGTCTCACTCTGTTGCCCAGGCTGGAATGGAGTGGTGTGATCTAGGCTCATTACAACCTCTGCCTCCAGGGTTCAAGTGATTCTCCTGCTTCAGCCTCCCCAGTAGCTGGGATTACAGGTGCCCACCACCACGCCCAGCTAATTTTTGTATTTTTAGTAGAGACAGGGTTTCACCATGTTGGCCAGGCTGGTCTCGAACTCCTTACCTCAGGTGATCTCCCTGGCTCGGCCAGTCAGTGTTGGGATTACAAGTGTAAGCCACCACGCCAGGCCAATTTGCAACATTATCACCCCAAACAGAAACCCTATCCCCATTAAGTAATAACTTCATGTTTTCCCCTTCCCCCAGCCCTTGTAACCTCTAATCTACTTTCTGTCTCTGTGAATTTACCTAGTCTAGACATTTATCTAAGTGGAATCATACTATATGTGTCCTTTTGTTTCTGGCTTAGTTCACTCAGCATGTTTTCAAAGTTCATCCATGTTGTATCATGTATCAGAACTTCATTCTTTTTTATGGCTGAATAATATTTCATTGTATATATGCATGCTACACTTTGTTTATCTATTTATTCATCTGTGGACACTTGGGGTATTTCCACCCTTTGGCTATCATGGATAAGGCTGCTATAAGCATTAGTGTTCAAATATCTACTTGAGTCCCTGCCTTCCGTTTTGTGTGTGTGTATATAACTAGAAGTGAAATTGCGGGGTCATATAGTAACTCTATGTTTCACTTTTTGAGGAACTGCCATATTGTTTTCTACAGTGGCTGAACCATTTTCTATTTCTACCCACAATGCATGAGGGTTCCAGTTTCTTTACATCCTCACCAATTCCAATCATTTTTCTTTTTCTTTTTTTTCTTTTTTTCTGTCTAACGTGCATAGCTTTGAGATGTGGGAGGAAACCCAAGTGCCCAGAGAAAACCCTCACAGATATGTGGATAATGTGCCAACTGCACACAGACAGTGGCCCCAGGCTGGAATTGATTTTTTTTTTTCTCGTCAATTTCATAATGAACCTACATTGGATGAATGGACATTACGGAAGGACCCACTGTATAGCCATCTCAGTAGGTGTGAAGTGGAATCTCACTGTGGTTTTCTTCAGATCATTCTCACACACGCTAAAGTTGGAGAACTCTGTTGTCAATAAAACAGAACACTCAGCAGAGAGACAGGGACCCAGGGTAAACGGAAGGGGATTTTTGCCACTTTTCGAAGAGTTCATTTTTTTTTAAACAAACGCTGGTTGCTAATGCTGAGTTCAGTGGCCCATCAAGGGCACTCCATAGTCCTGAAGTGAATTTGAAGAGTTTGGGGGATGCAAAGACTGGATTTAGAGTTGCGAGGCTGCAGGCAGGCTTGTGTGAGCGGGGCAGCGGGCCAGCGCGGGTGACAGAGGTGCCGTGGAAGCCCATGGACAGGGCTGCACTCTCATTAAGCTTTCGCTGGTGAAAGGGATTGAGTCTGAGCATCTCTCCAGGGTCTAATAATTTTATGAGTCAGCTTTGTAGGATAACTTTGCTTTTTTGGAAGCACTGTAATGAGAATGCACAATAGGAAAAGTGCCAACTGGCTTTTTAATAAAAGTCATCTGAGGCAGGGGTGGAACAACTTTCCTGCCTTCCCACCAACACAATTTGTGCAACAGGACTCAGAGGGGAAGATACCAGGCTTTGGGCCCATCTTGACAGACACCAAATAGAGGGATTTTCTTGTATTCCAGGACTCTGGTCCAGGCTGAGTAATAAATCTCTCTGGAAGCGGGGGTTGCCTCCTCATAACCCTATATCAGCCTGACCAAGAAGCAGCTGCCCATTAGTCGTGGGGGTTCTGAGGGACTGGCAAGGGTTGCGTGGTACCCAGGGCTGACCCCTGAGCCTCCGTAGAGGTTGCTGTCTTCCAAATCCCAAATCCTGCCAGAAGAAACACTCATTGCTTTAGGTGTAATTGTGCTTATTTGGCTACACTGGGACAATTAGCAAAGCAGAGCTCTGTGGGTAAGAGCACTCTCAATGGGACTTGTAAGAGCCACAGCCAAGAGATCAAATAACCCCCTTGCTTTCTGTGCAGCAGGCCTGGATTCCATCAGAAGGACACGCCCAGCTAGCCACGATGTAACTTTGGTGCAGACGGCCAGCGGGGCAGTGAAGCAAGCAATAAAAAGGCCTAATCTCTTAAGGCAACATGAATTGTTGGCGAGAACACAAGGGGAAAGCAATGTTAGCCGAGGATCGTTTTCTTCTTGTTATAGATGCCTGCTGACTGCTTGGAAAAACCAAAGTGGGAAGAAAATCCTGCTAACACTGGTGGGCAGCAAAATGCAATTTACAGGACTCGTTCTGTACACAGTTAGTCTTCTTGTAATGATTAGTGACTACATTGACTGAGCGCTTCTTCTGCAACAGGTATTTTACATTTAATAGCTTGCCTAATCCTCATGATCCTGAAAAATTAGCAGTATTATCACCCTGTGTCAGTCAAGTGCAGTGTAAGAAACAGAAGTCACTCTAAGTATTTCAAGCAAAAGGGGATTTTCATAGAGGGAATCAAATGTTTATAAGATTGTGGTTAGGGCTGGAGGAGCACATGCAGAGGGGGTGACAATGAGCAGTTGGGTACGTGGACACATCACACAGCTGAGCTATCAGGAAGCTGCTGTAGCTACCACCAGAGCTACTGTCACAACTACTTCCCGCACCCTTGAAGCAGGTGACCATCTTCCTTGGCTGCCTCTAAACTCACCACAACCAAGTTTACCAGCAACCTCAGAGGGAGGAAGAAGGCATCCCTCAGCTCTGCCTTACAGACCTCTCACAAGAACCATGACTAGTGGAATTTATTTCCAGCCAGAGCCCTAGCTGCAAGGGAGTCTGGAAAGCTTTCCAGGATGTCCAAGGAAGGAGAGTAGAAGTGAGAATTAGAAGGTCTTGCAGCCCCATTTTTCATTTGAGTCCAGAGAGGTTAAGTCATTTGCTCAGGATCATCCAGTTGGTAGTGGAGCCATTATTTGAGCCCAAGTTCATAGGACTCTGAAGCCTGATCTTTCCATTGTTTTCCAGAGAATTTAGGAGAAAGAGCATTCTACATGTTTTAAGCATTCCTTTCAATTATAATTACATTGGATAGTTATTATTTGATCTGATTAAATTCCCAGTGGATTACTCTGAATTTTAGAGATAATGACTCAACTCTGGCAATTGTGACAAATGAATTGTTCCAGTATGAGGGGAGAGGGAGCAAAGAGGGGAGTGGTGAGAGAAAATAAATGGGTCTAGTCCGGATTTAGCTGCAAAGCAAACCTGTTTTCCCCGAGATCCCCATCCCAAGCTCCAGGTTCTGGAGCCCCAGCCATGGGCAGCCTGGGGAGCTTTACAGCGTCATTGTTGAAGGGCAAGCATGGAAGAGCAATACTCACAGTTTAGTCTTACTGGCATTTAGGTGCCATGGATTAGGGCATTTCATCCACACAACAACTTATGAAGGAGGCAACTATCTCCATTGAATTTCATAGATGAGGAGATTGCATCTCAGAGAGGTTGAATGACTTGTCCAGTGTCACACAGACCGTCTGTGGTAAAGCCAGAGTTGGCACCTGAGTCTGTTTCAGTCCATATTCTGAAATTCTTAGCCCTTGGCCATGTCTATACCTCCCTGACCTTACAAGTTCTGTCAGCCTCTCAGGCACACAAAAACCTGGACTAGTCCAAAAAGGCTGACTGCCGGTTGGGTGGAAACTGTTTGTGTCAGAGCCATAGTCACTGACTCCCCTGACTCTAGTCTGGAGAACTCAGTGGAGTGGGCTACAGCAGGCCCAGGAACCACCTGGGGCTAGGCCATCTCTCTCTACCAGTGATTGCTTCCAGATCCATCACGCAGTCTGCCACTGCACCTTGTCCTGTGAGACCTGGGGCAAGTCCTGAAACCACATTGCTCCAGTATGGGAAACCTTAATGGCTTGTTAGTCCAACCTTCCCATTGCACAGATGGAGAAGCAGAGACTCTAAGAAGGTACGCTGCCAAAGATAATTCCCATGGCTGGGATTGGGGAGGGCACACCCCAGGCCTCTTCATCGTCTCTCCGACTTTGGTGCTAACATTTTTAAAAAGAGGCATTATAGCCCAAAATAATGGGCCAGCAACTGAGCACCCCTTGAATTCCTCTGATCACTGAGAACTCCTCCACCTGCCCATCCTTGCTGGCAGCTTTAGAGACAATGGTAATGTTCCATTTCTCGACCTGGGTGAGAGTTACTTGGCTATACTGACGGGGTGAAAGTTCACTGGGTTGGACACTTACTTTTTTATACATATTTTTCTGTATTATGTCATGCTTCAATTAAAAAAAAAATCTTACTTAAAAGTGATGTTGGCTGTACACCTTCCCCAGGACCAGAAAAATATTCCAATGTTTTAATTGAAAGGTATCTTCCTCTAATCTTAAGAGGCTGAAAAAAACTGTATCCAGTGCTGCTGTCAACTCCAGAGTTAAGTAGACTTGGAGATGAAAAGGGCAAGAAGGTTCAAGGACTCTGACAGAAGCTGAGACATTCCTTTTACTTTACTTCAGAAGGCAGAAATGCACCCAAACAAATGATACCTGTGGCAGAGACTTGATAGTTGTTTACAAGCTACATCTTCCTCCTGAGAAACCAGCTAGACTACACTTCCCAGCCTCCCCTTCAGGTGGGCACAGCCATAAGACTGAATTCTGGCCAACAGAATGCCCAAAGTGGGCAGACATGATGGATGCAAATTCCACATCTGGCCCATAAAAACTCCCTTGTACAACCCCTGATTGCCTTTTTCAATCTACTGAGTAAATAGAAAATGCTCTGAGGCCTTAAGGAGGGTGGAGCCATTAGCTAGGAGGAGCTTGTGTCCCTGTGACCTCACATGGAGGAGAGCCAGGTAGGAGAGTTACCTGACCAGGAAGACTTACCATGGGTCAGTTCATGAGCAAGACATAAACTTTGTTATGCAAAGCACTGAAATGCGTAACTTATTTGTGGCGACAGTTAGCCTACTCTGAATAATACAACAGCCATTTAAAAATTAGGTAAATAATCTTCTCAACCTAAAGTCAGCCCCAAAGTATTTTTAAAAATCTGAGAAGCTACAGTGGCCTCTTGCCTGTTACCTATTGACTCATAAATCAGAAACAGTTTTAACAAGGGCAATTCACCTGTTTCCTAGGTCATTAGGGCAGCAGATCAATGGGGAAGGATTCATTCTTATAAAATGTGAGATTTGGTAGTCTTTTTAAAAAAACTATTGTTCTGTCTCCTCCCTTGTTGACAAAGAGCACAAACAGTAACGTTCTGGACCCCTTTAATACAGGGGCTAACAGTTCTGTACCACCAGAGGGCGATACTATGTAATAGCTGATGCACATAATACCTGAATCCTCATGACAGTGAGAAATGGAGTCAACGTTTATAGAAAGGGGCCAGAGGCAGACACCAGAATTGTGGATAGGTTCCTGGACAATGGGATGGGAGACAGCACGGAAAGCTCCTTTCACACCTACCCCCCAGCTTCCATTTCCTTTGCAAGTGTCCTCACAACTAAATCTGCCCATATTTTTCCAATACATATAAAAATTCTCCAGCTGAAAGACCTGCTTGCATAAGGCAAGGAAAAAATGTGTTCAAGCTACCTCCTACCAAAACAGCCACACAGGTAAAGCTGTTAGAAAATGAAGACACTGACAAAAAAGAAGACAGGCACACAAGGGGACAGGCCCCATTTTGTTCTCTGTTGGGCCTGGGGCCTGCAAGAGTCTGCAAGAAAACAGCAGTTTCTCCAGCATTACCCTGTGGTTTCCTGTTAAAACCAAGGGTTGAGAGTTCTGCTTCCTAGAATGGGGAGCTAGCTTTTTTCCAGGCCAAGCCTTTAGCTGAAAATAACTAGAAAAGGACAAAAATATGTCAGTTAATCTGTGTGATGGCATTGAAGAGCAATGACAGACCTGCAGAAGCAAGATCTAGGGGAGAAGGAAGCCCAATTTTCTTTTCTTTCTTTCTTTTCTTTTTTCTTTTTCTTTTTCTTTTTTTTAGACAGAGTTTCACTCTTGTTGCCCAGGCTGGAGTGCAATGGTGTAATTTTGGCTCACTGCAACCTCTGCCTACTGGGTTCAAGCGATTCTCCTGTCTCAGCCTCCTGAATAGTTGGAATTACAGGTGCCCACCACCATGCCCTGCTAATTTTTTTATCTTTAGTATAGATGGGGTTTCACCATGTTGGCCAGGCTGGTCTTGATCACCTGGCCTCAGGTGATTGGCCCGCCTCGACCTCCCAAAGTGCTGGGATTACAGGCTTGAGCCCCCACGCCCAGCCAAGGAAGCCCAATTTTCAGCAGTCCTTCTGCTTGGGATATTTGCCAATTCAAACTTTTTGGTTGAAAAGTTGGTCAGAAAGGTCCAGCTGAGAAGCTGAGAAGAACTTTTGGCCATCTCTCACCAGGGTGCGGATACAAAAATTAGAGTTCAAGATTTGCCAATCAGGAGAGGCTATGATAAGCAGCTCAGGTTTTCAGCTGGGATCTCAAATATCTACAGCATAGGAATAAGAGAATCTTGGCCCAAGTTTCCTAGAATATAGAACCCAAAGAAAAAGCTTGCGTACTTCCTAGGAAATACAATTGTAGGGAAGCTGGAGTGAGAAAGAAAGGTGAGTGAAGCAGAGAAGGATGAACATACATAAGGAAGTGGATCACTGAGCTTTACAACAAGCACAGCTGACTGCTCCATTTCATGGGAAATGCTATGTGTCTCTGAACAGTCCTTCCAAGGGTATGTGGGTTGAGAATTTTCCTGCCAGTGCCTTGCATCTCTTGTCCCCTAGAGTAAAAGTTCACTCCATAGAGGGTTAACTCCTACATTTTCATATTATACGCCAATCTGTTTAGCAGTCCCAAGACAGACATATCCCACACCCTTTACATCTGGGTGTAGAAGCTGTAGGGGAAGCTAGAGACACTTCACAGCAGACTCATGTGTTAGAATAATGCTGATTTGAATGCCTTTTTCAGAGTCAGTAACCCTTGTGTTGGCCAGGGCTGAACAAGTAACCAATAGCCCTAAAGACAGGTGAAACTCATAGGATCTGAGAAAGAATGTAAGAGGTATTTGATACAACGAGTGGACCAGAACTAGACCAACTCTAGCCAAGTCTAGCTTCCAATATTAAATCCTTTCAATCTCTGATTGGATTATGAAGATCTGACCCTGGAAAGGCAAGACTAAGATAAAATCCAGTAAGGGACTCCCTCTGGGTACAAAATGCAAGAGGTCTCAAAAAAACTTAATACTTGTCATAAATAATCTATAACTGCAATATTATAAAAATCAAAATTAATGCAAAATATTTATGACAAAGAAATATCAAAATGTTTGGAAAATGGTGTTTTGATTGGAAACTGCAAGATTAATGACAAAAGGAACTGCGCAGAAATAAGAAACTTTACTTAGTGAAGCTGTTCCTCACAGGGGTATAGGTTAACAATTCTGAACTTGCTGCACATATATGATGGGACTGAACAAATGAGTAAATGAAGCAGAGAGAGGTGGTGGGAGTCAGGTTTCTCATTGTTAGAGCTAGAGGTTGCAGAGAGGCAAGAGGGGAAGGCTGGAATGAAGCATGTGGTTTTAGATTAGTGCAGACAGCAGTATGAACTCATGAGTAGCTTAAAATAGATACAGATGGAGAGAGACAGAAATAATTACAGACATGTATGTATATAAATATATATGTGGGTTATTACATATGTACATATATTTCCTAGCTCTGTCTACTGAGAGGGCCAAGGAGCGAGGATGTTCTACCAACGGTGAGGATACTCGGTGCCCTAATCTGGGTTTCTGGTAAAAGCACCCAGGGATCCTTGGAGAAATGACTGATTCTAGGGCTGGGCTTGAAGCTCATCTTGTAGTACCAGAAAATAAGGAAGTGCTCAAAAAAAGCAAAACCATAGGGACATGACTCAAGAGCCAACCCGCAAGAGCTCTCAAGAACTAAATCTGGAACAATTTCAGCAACATGAAATTACAGTATTGGATTATAACCCCAAGTGTAAAATACATATCCATGAGGCCATACTGACACAAATTATTGAATAAATAAATCAAGGAATTCCAAATAGTTTATGTAGCTACTCCCTGCTCGAGGAGGTGGACTTCACTCTCCTCTCCACTTTCAAATGTAAGCCATGCTCATTGAGTAGAGTACAAAGAGGGGGAAAACACTCGCTTGATTGAGGAAAAACCTCGCCAGCACTACCGCAGCCCAGGAATAATCAGTGATGAGTCATGTTGATGGCGTGTACCCTTGATATGATGTGATAAGACCGGCACTTCACCTCTGGTCTTCTTCCCCCAATCATGAGAAAAACATCAGATAACCGCAAACTGAGGGACATTCTACAAAATACCAGTACTCCTCAAAGCTCTCAAGGTCTGAGAATTTGGAGAAACAAAGAAATTCCGAGATTGTCACAGACCGAAGGAGGCTAAGGAGACACAAAGGCTGAATATGATATGGCACGAAAAGAGCATGAGGGAAAACTAATAAAATCCAAAGAAAGTATAGAGGTTAGTTAAGAGTTATGCACCAATGCTGTTTTCTTAGTTGTTACAAATGTACCATAATAATGTAAAACAATGGGGGAAGTTGGGTCCAATATACATGGAACTCTCTGTACTATCTTTTCAACTTTTCTGTAAGCTTAAAACTATTTAAAATAAAATTTTGATTTAAAAATAAGATAAACAGGTAAATCCAAATAAATTTTCACTGTTGAAAACATCAATAATAATGTCTTGGGGAGATTATAAATGTATGTTTGATATTATTTATAATTAAATCATATTATAACAAATAATATATTTATTATGATTTAATATATAAATATACTTATGATTTAATATATAAATCATAATAAATATGCTACTTGTTATATGATTTAATTATAAATTATTAATTACATTATTTACATATTAAATCTTAACAAATATGAGCATATACAATTATGCATGTAACTAAAATATGCAACAATAATAGCCCAAAAAGGGATAAATGGAGCTAGGATGTTCTAAAATCCTTGCATAGTCTGGAGAATTGTAAAAATATTCACTTATATTAGATTTTAATAAATCAAAAATGTATACTGTAATCTCTAGGTTCATCACCAGTAGAATGTAACTAACAACTAATAAAGAAGAAAGCTATAATGGTAAAAATAATACAAAAGGGAGTAAGAAAGGAAGTTGAGCTTAAAAGAGGTGAAACAAGTAAAAAATAAACAGTAAGTTATAATGCTGAAACCCAAATACCTTATAAAATTAAACATAAATGAAGGAAGTGCTCAAAATAAAAGTGTAATTAGATTAGATACAATAGCACTGATAACCAAAACCTGCTTTAAATATATACTTAAATATAAGGATGTAGAATTACTTAAAGATAATAGGGTGAAAAAAACATTTAATTCAAACATTAATTTTTAAAAGGTTGATGTAGCTAAGGGGACTTTAAAATGGAGCATTACTAGAGATAAAAAGGGGTAATGTATGTTTAAAGGATCAGTCTGCCACAAATATACAACAATTCCCAATTTGTATGCACTTCATAGTTTCAAAATATAAAAAGCAAAATTCACAAAACTAAAAGGAAAAAAGACAAATCTACAACTAAATGG
This sequence comes from Macaca thibetana thibetana, assembly GCF_024542745.1. Lineage (NCBI taxonomy): Eukaryota > Metazoa > Chordata > Mammalia > Primates > Cercopithecidae > Macaca > Macaca thibetana. Next base: position 46,246,676 of record NC_065583.1, read on the forward strand.
GCGATTTAAATACATTTCTCTCAGTAATTGATAAAACAAACAGAAAATAAAAAGCAAGGATTTAGAAGATTTGAACAATATGATTAAAAAGTTGATCTAATCAATGTATACAGAGTATGACCTCCCAGCAGTGAAAGAATATATATACTTTCTTTTTAACTGCACATGAATATTTGCCAAAATTGAACATACATTAAGCCACAAGGCAAACTGCAACAGATTTCAAAAACTGAAATCACACGGAAGATATTCTCTACCCACAGTGGCATTAAGCTAGAAATTAATAACAATAAAGTTACTGGAAAATCCTCAAATATTTGGAAATTAAACAATATACTTCTAAGTAAATCACGGGTCAAAGAAGAAACACAGTGGAAAGAAGAAACTAACTGAATAACAATAAAAATACAACATACTGAAACCTGTGGGATACAGTAAACCCAGACTTAGAGAGAAATGTATACCCTAGGATTCATATAAGGGAAAAGAGGAATGAGCATCTAGCCCTAGGAAGTTAAAATTATAACAGCAAATTAAACTCAAAGAGTTCCACTTTTTAAATTTTGAAGTAGATAGTGGAAAGGCAACGCTTCTGCTAAAATGACCTAGAAAAATCAGACAACTTATAAAAATTACATATTCAAAAGTATCAGAATTATAGAGATGATGGATTAAAGGAAGTAAAATTTCACTGAAAAGAGAACCTTTCAGGGTCAAGCTGAAGATATCTATCCTTGGGGTATTCATAGATCCTGGGCACAGGCCACAGATTGAGAATCTGGGGTGGGACATGTCACAGGGGTCTCCTAGGTGCAGAGTTTCAGAAAATCACATGAGACTAGAATTGTACAACTGGAGACTTGAGGGGCTTCAGACACATGGTGGGTTTCCTTTCTAAGACCTTAGCTGAAATCTCACACTTCACAGGTCAGGAGGCTAAATAATCAATACAAAATCTTGGAAAGCTGAGAATTTTCTACAGTCTTAATATGCTTGGTAGATAAAAATCTGCCTGGGGAGTGAGCAATGGGAAGCCCTAGAAGTGATAATAATTGACACTGACAATCTCCCACTCCCCACTCCCTTTCCTAGCAACTGGGCATACCTGAAAGCCAAGAATCCGGTCTCAGCACCTGGCAGAAAGCTGCTGCCGTAGAACTGAGAAACCAGCCTGAGGTAGTTGGAGAGTCTCAACTACATTGTTTTTCTTTTCAGAATGACTGCAAAATTCTGAAAGTACTCAAGGTAGGAGGCTAAAAATTTAAGCCTGAAAAACAGAGTGAAAAGTTCCCATAGTCTTTAGGGAATGAGAAAAAAAAAAAAAAAATGACACATCCGTGTCTCAGTTCTGGAGAGCCACAACCTTGAATGGGGACAAACCAGAGGTAAAGTGCATTGAACTTAATTTGTGCCGTAGGTATAACTGAGTGGTATAATGGGTAAATTGTAGTAAATGCTATTAGTGACCTGATCAGATTCCTTTGGGCCATATCATTGTAGTACACAGTGACCTGACTTCCAACAATTTGATGGCTTTATTCTGGATGCTGAAGCCCACTCTACGCATGCACACAGAAGATCCAGAGAATCAATGTCTCCTGGGAGCAGCCTTCAATCAATGACTAATGAGAGTTAATTAGTAAATATCTCCACACCTTCATCTGTCAGATGGGCAAACTCTTAGCATGTATTCTACATGGATGCTCAGTATTCTCAACCAAAGAAAGCTCCAGTTACTTACAGTGAGAACTTGCTTGATAATGAACCCTTAGTTGACTGTATGTGCTCTCCTGTCTCACTTCTCCATTCCATTACCAATGTTTTCTGGAATCATATTTTACATGAACAATCTGTTCTCAAATTCAAAATCAGGGTCCACTTCTAAAGGAACCCAAAGTAAGAAAGCAGAAGACAGGATCAATAAACTTGAAGACAGATTAATAGAAAATAGCCAAGCTGAATCACAGAGAGAAAAAGCATGGGGGTTGGGGGAATGGGAGAATCAGGACCAAGTGTAAGAAACCTAAAGAATACAGCCCAAAAGCTTAACCTGTGTAACTGAAATTAACAAAAGAGGAGAGAGAATGAGGCAGAAGCACTATTAGGAAAAAATTATGGCTAATTATTTTACAAGACTTAAGAAAGGCATCAAACCACAGACTCAAGAAAACTAGTAAAACTCAAACAAGATAAATGCAAAGAAAACCACACCTAAGCACATCACTATAAAACCACTGAAAATGAAGACTAAGAGAAATCATGACAGTAGATATAGAAAATGGACACACCATCCTCAAAAAATCTCAGTAAGATAGAGAGAGAAATTATTACCAGAAATGAAAACCCAAAGTCAGTGAAATAATGTTTATTTGAAGTGCTAAAAGAAGCCAGGCATGGTGGCATGTACCTGTAGTTTCAGCTACTTGGGAGGCTGAGGCAGAAGTATGGCTTGAGCCCCAGAGTTCAAGGCCAGCTTGGTCAACAGAGCAAGACCCCATCTCAAAAAAAAAAAAAAAAAAAAAAAGAAGTTTCAAAATAAAATAATTGTCAACCAAGAATTCTGCGTTCAGTAAAAATATTCTTGAAAAATAAATATGAGGAGTTCTGGCTTCTGGTCAGACTAACCCTTTTGCGGATAACAACCTTTTAAACTCAGATTTTAAAATACAATTATTTGAGGGTTTTGAAAATTGAATAAACCAGACAGAAATTAGATGTAAGCCCACCCTTGAAAAATGAACTGTAACAGAAGAATAGTAAATTTACTGAACTATAGGTGGTGCACATGGCAGGAAGCCACAGTCCTACTGGCTTGTGTTGTTAGAGAAATAGAGTGACCAATTTTCCCAGTTTGCCCAGGACTATCAGAGCTAAAACAGGCACAACCCTGTGCAAACCAGGTGAGTTAGTCATCCTACACAGAGTTCGGGGCTGTCAAAATACCCAGAAAGTTAGGAGCAGAATCTTCAAGTTAAGAACATACAGAGGGGCATAAGCCCCAAAGTCTGCAGAGAAATTAACCCTAAATCAAGTAAAGTCCCTGGTTGACTGGCTATCTATGCATGGCCAGGGAATCTTTAGAAGACCCAAAGTAAAAAGCAACAGCTGGAATCTTGAAAGAAGTAAACAGAGATTCCAGTTGCTGCCCAGCATAAAAGAGAAACAGTTTGAAAAGTTAACTTAATGGACTCAAAGTTAACTGTTTCCTAGAATAAAAATTATTCAGAGAAACACAACAGAATTCAGAATCTACAAAATACGAATCATGTTGTTCACCATTCAACCAAAAATAAACAGAACTGTGAAGAAACATACAAATATGACCTACATTGAAGAAGAATATCAGTTTATGGAAACTCAGATGTTGCAAATAATAAAGTCTTTAAATAACCATCATAAATGAATGTAAATATTTAAAGAAGATGATGGACATATTAATGGAGAATCTCAATAGAGAAAAAAGTGTTTTAAGCCAAATGAATAATCTGGATCTGGATAGTACAATAACGCAAATGAAAAAATTCACTGGATGAGCTTGACAGCAGATTGGAAATGACAGAAATGAGAGTCATTGAAATTCAAGACCCAGCAAGAGAGGTTATCCAATCTAAAGAAAAGAGAGATGAAAGAATGAAGAAAATAAACAGAAATTCAGAGACATTGTGGCCAAATATCAAGTGGCTTACTGGTTTAACACACATGTGACATGCAATTGGGTTCCCAGAAGGAGAGGACACTTTTATTGCTTATATTAAAGAAAAGGGAAAAGAACTTAAAATAAGCGATCTAAGTCTTTACCTTAGAAAACTTAGAAAAAAGACAAGCAAATAAAACCCAAAGTATGTACAAAGGAGACAATAAAGATAAGAACAAAAGATCAGTGGAATTGAAAACAATGGGTAGAGAAAATTAACAAAGCCAAAAGTGGTATCTTTGGGAAAAAAACCTATAAAATTGATAAATCTTTAGCAAGACAAATGAAGAAAAAAGAAGAGAAAGCACAATTACCAATACCAGGAATGAAAGAGGGAATATTACTGTAGTTGTTACCGAAAGGGGAAAAAAGAAAATGTTACTCTCTTTTTTTTTTAATAAGAAAGTTATTCAAAGGCAAAAAAAAGAGAATATTATGAATAACTTTATGCAAACAAATTTGATAACTTAGATGAAGTTAAGATATATTTTTAAAAACACCCTGTACCCAAACTTTCATGGAGACAAAAAAATAGAATGGTAGTTGTCAAGGACTTGGGGGGGCGAAGAGAGTGGGGAGTTATTGTTGAATGGGTTCAGAGTTTCAGTTTGGGGAGATGAAAAAGTTCTGGCAATAAGATGGTGGTGATGGTTGCACAACAATGTAAATGTATTTAGGCTACTGAAATTTTCACTTAAAAGTATTAAAATGGTAAATTTCATGTTATGCATACTTTTCTACAGCTTAAAAAATGATTTAAGAAACTGACACAAGACAAAATTTAAAATCTTACTATTCTAAATCTGTCAAAGAAACTGAATTTCTTATCAAACCCCTCTATAAACACACACATCTCTCTAGAATGAGATGATTTCACTGGTGAATTCTATCAAACATTTAAGGAAGACTTAATGCAAATCCTACATAAACACTTTCAGAAAATAGAGAAAGAAGAAAACTTTCCAACTCAGAAGACCAGAATAATTTTGATAACAAAACCAAACCAAAATATTATCAAAAACTAAAATACAATTATAAATCAACATCTCTCATAATAATTGATATGGAAAAAACCCTCAACATGATATTCGTAAATCAAATCCAGCAACACATAAAATGGGTGGTATATTATGACAAAGTAAGGTTTCTTCCAGGAATATAAGGTTGATTTCACATTTAACAATCAGCTAATAAATTCCACCATACTAACAGAATAAAGGAGTAAAATCATTTGATGATAGCACTGCAGAAAAAGCATATGACAAATTTCATTACCATTATAAAAATCCTCAGAAAAGTTGAAAGAGAAGGGAATTTCCTCTATTTGCTAAAGAATATCTACATGAAACCTACAGCTAATATCATACTAAACATTTTCCTTCTATTATGAAAAGGCAAAACTGGCTTCTATCACCAGTTTTATCCAATATTACATTAGAGGACCTAGTCAGTCAAATAAGACAAGCAAAAGAAATAAATTGCATTCACACTAGAAAGGAAGAAGTAAAACTGCTTCTATTCTCAGACAATATTTTTTAACCTAGAAAAATCTAAGAAATTAACACCAACAATAAAATCCCTAAGTATGATAAATAAATTTAGCAAAGTTTTAGTATAAAAGGTTAGTGTATAATATTCAATAGTATTTCTACATATTAGAAACAAATAATTATAAAAATGAAAATCATTTGCATTAAAATAGCACCAAAAACTTTAAATGTATAGAAATACACTTAACAGAAGCTATACAAAATCTTTACTCTGAAAACCACAAAACACTGCACCAAGAAATAAAAGACCTAAATAATATGGTAGATGGATATTCCATTTTCATAGATTGGCCAATTCAATTTTGTTAAGTTATTAAGTCTCCTTAAATTAGTCGATAGATTCAACACAGTCTTAGTCATAATAGTGGGCTATTTAAAAAAATAAACATTAACAGCTGACTTTTAAATGTATATGAAATGTAAAGGACCTAAAATAACCAAAATAATCCAGAAAAGAACAAAATTGAAGGACTTGTATTATTTGACTTCAAGATTTAGTAAAAAGTTATAGCAATCAACAAAATTTAGTGTTAGTACAAGGATAGACCAATAGAGCAATGGAACTGAATAGAGAGCCTAGAAATAGAATGGTATTTATATAGTTAATTTGTTTTCAATAAAGGTGTCACATCAAGCCAATGGGAAAAGAGAAGTCATTCTATCAAATAACGCTGAAGCAACTGCATATCCATCTGAAATAAAATGAAATTTGACTTCCTAATCTCGCACTTTATACAAGATATAATTTAAGATGGATCATAGACCAAAATGTAAAAGCTAAAAGTGTAAATACATAAAAAGTCTATCACCTGGGGCTAGGCAAAGATTTCTTGGATAAAACTAGAGATATATAATAAGAAAGAAATTTATTGATGAAAATTGAATTTATCAAAACTAAAATCTCATGTTTATTAAAAGATACCAGCAATACCATTCAGGACATAGGCATGGGCAAGGACTTCATGACTAAAACACCAAAAGCAATGGTAACAGAAGCCAAAATAGACCAATGGGATCTAATTAAACTAAAGAGCTTCTGCACAGCAAAAGAAACTGCCATCAGAGTGAACAGGCAACATACAAAATGGGAGAAAATTTTTGCAATCTACCCATCTGACAAAGGGCTAATATCCAGAATCTACAAAGAACTTAAACAAATTTACAAGAAAAAATAAAACAACCCCATCAAAAAGTGGGCAAAGGATATGAACAGACACTTCTCAAAAGAAGACATTTATGCAGCCAACAGACACATGAAAAAATGCTCATCATCACTGGTCATCAGAGAAATGCAAATCAAACCACATTGAGATACCATCTCACACGAGTTAGAATGGTGGTCATTAAAAAGTCAGGAAACAACAGATGCTGGAGAGGATCTGGAGAAAAAGGAACACTTTTACACTGTTGGTGAGAGTGTAAACTAGTTCAACCATTGTGGAAGACAGCATGGCGATTCCTTAAGGATCTAGAACTAGAAATACCACTTGACCCAGCGATCCCACTACTGGGTATATACCCAAAGGATTATAAATCACTCTGCTATGAAGACACATGCACATGTATATTTATTGCGGCACTATTCACAATAGCAAAGACTTGGAACCAACCCAAATGTCCATCAATGATAGACTGGATTAAGAAAATATGGCACATATACACCGTGGAATGCTATGCAGCCATAAAAAAGGATGAGTTCATGTCTTTTGTAGGGACATGGATGAAGCTGGAAACCATCATTCTGAGCAAACTATCGCAAGGACAGAAAACCAAATATCACATGTTCTCACTCATAGGTGGGAATTGAACAATGAGAACACATGGACACAGGGTGGGGAACATCACACACCAGGGCCTGTTGTGGGGTGGAGGGGGGTGGGGGGTGAGGGATAGCATTAGGAGAAATACCTAATGTAAATGATGAGTTAATGGGTGCAGCAAACCAACATGGCACATGTATACGTATGTAACAAACCTGCACATTGTGCACATGTACCCTAGAACTTAAAGTTAAAAAAAAAAGAAAAAGAAATAGGCAAACCACAGACTGGAAGAAGTTATTTGCAAGATACATAACAGAGAAAGCACTTGTATACAGAATGCATAAAAACTCCTACAACTAAATAATACAAATGACAAAAAAGTCATAAAAATGAGCAAAAGGCCTGACAGATACTTCACAAAAGACAATATTCAAATACCCGATAAGCCTATGAAAAAGTGCACAATATTATAGAGCATCAGGAAAGTGGCAAGGATGTGGAGTGACCCAAACTCTTATGTTGTTAGAAGGAACATTAAATAGTACAACCATTTTGAGAAAACTCTTTGGTAATTTTTCTTTTTAAAATTAATTTTTAATTTTAATTTAATTTTTTAATTTAAATAGCCTTAAGGGTAAAAATGGTTTTTGTATAAACAAAATATACCAATGGATGAATTGTATTGTGGTGAAGTCTGGAATTTCAGTGCACCTTTCACCTGAGTAGTGTACATTGTGCGTAACAAGCAGTTTTTCATTTCTCACCCCAACTCCCAGCCTCCCTGCTTCTGAGTCTTCAATGTTCATTCTTCCATTCTGTATGCCTTTAGTAATTTTTTTTTTTTAGATGGAGTCTCGCTCTGTCACCCAGACTGGAGTGCAGTGATGCGATCTTGTTTCACTGCAAACTCCGCCTCCTGGGTTCACACCATTCTCCTGCCTCAGCCTCCTGAGTAGCTGGGACTACAGGCGCCCATCACCACGCCCGGCTAATTTTTTGTATTTTTAGTAAAGATGGGGTTTCACCATGTTAACCAGGATGGTCTCGATCTTCTGACCTCGTGATCCGCCTGCCTCGGCCTCCCAAAGTGCTGGGATCACAGGCGTGAGCCACCACGCCCGACCACCTTTAGTAATTTCTTATTAAGTTAAATATGCTTTTATAATTTGGTCCAGCAATTCCAATTCAGCCATTTATACAAGAGATATAACAACATATGTCCGCAAACCACCTGGTACAAGAATGTTCATCTCACCTTTATTCACAATAATAAAAATTTGAAAAAAGCAAAAAACCAGTATCCATCAATAGGAGAATGGATAAACAAATCATGGTATATTTATATAATGTAATGCTACTCAAGAATAAAAAGAAATGAGCTATTAATATACACAGCAACATGGATTGACCTCCTAAACATTATGCTGGACAAAACCGAGCGCAAAAGAAACATACGTATAATTACATATATTTGAAGTTCTAAAACAGGCAAAATCAATCTGAGGTGAAAAACATTAAACAGTAAATGCCTTTGGGTATGGGAATTAACTGACAAGATACTCAAGGGAACTTTTTGAGGTAATGAAAATGTTCTGTATCATGACACAGGAGGCATTAAGTGGTGCATCTATTTGTCAAAAGTATACAGCTGAAATGTCTGCACTTTCATGTATGTACATTTTACCCTAAAATAAAAGAACTGCTAAAAGTCATCATTATCAGCATCATCAAGTGGAGGAGCCGTTGGAGTATAGAGATGCAAGAACTGCATAATTTGAGAATTGTAGCTGGGAGATGAATACATGTGAGTTAGTTATGTTCTCCTCATTTTGTGTAAGTTTAAATTTTTCCGTAATAAATTTCTTATTAACAAAAGTGAAATAAAGAAGTTTCAGACAAACAAAAACTAGGAGAATTATTTGCCTGCAAGCTTTTATTTAAGGAAACACTAATGGTAAATTTTCCAGGAAAAAGAAAAATGATTCACATAAAGACATACATACACAAGGGGGAATAAAGAGCACTAAAAAGTATAAATATGTGGATAAACATAAATTTATATAATTGTGCAATAGAGTCCTAAATAATGTCTTATGGAATTTAAAATATATATAGATTTAGAATTCACGAAAACAATGCAAAAGTTGGGAGCGTAATGAAGTTAAAATATTCTAAATACTTATTGTAAGTATTCTAAAGTGTTGAAATTATTATTTTTTGGTAACTGTTAAGGATGCAACTTCTAATATGTAAGACAACTACTATAAGAATAGTAACATATTGTAAAACAAACTAATCAAAAGAAGAACTGGAATATTAAAAATATTTTATTAATCCAAAATAAGACAAGAAATGAGAAAAAGGAATATAAAACAGGTGGGTTGGCCGGGTTTGGTGGCTCACGGCTGTAATCCCAGCACTTTGGGTGGCAGAGGCAAGCAGATCACCTAAGGTCAGGAGTTTGAGACCAACCTGCCCAATATGGCGAAACCCTGTCTCTACTAAAAATACAAAATTAGCCCGGCGTGGTGGCACATGCCTGTAATCCTAGCTACTCGGGAGGCTGAGGCAGGAGAATCACTTGAACCTGGAAGGCAAAGGTTGCAGTGAGCTGAGATTGCGCCATTGCGCTCCAGTCTGGGCAACAAGAGCAAAACTGTGTCTCTAAATAAATAAATAAATAATAAATAAAACAAAACAGGTGGGTCAATTAAAAATCATATGGTAAGATGGCGATATTAATCCAACTGCAAGAGACAAACTTTAAATATGAGGACACAAAAAGTTTTAAAACAAATGATTGGAAAAATAGACCATACAAACCCTAAAAGAAAGCTGATATAACAATACTGACATCAGACCAAATCAATTTCAAGAAACATTATCAAAACTAAAAAGGAAAATTTCTTAATGATAAGAAGATCAATTCACTAGGAATATGCCACACACATATATTATATATAGTAGTATATAATTAATAATATGATTTCGGTATATATAAAACCAAAACAGACAGAACCCAGTATATAATTAATAATATGATTTCAGTATATATAAAACCAAAACAGATAGAACCCAGTATATAATTAATAATATGGTTTCAATATATATTAAAGCAAAACTGACAGAACCCGAGGAGGAATAGACAAGCCAACAGTCACAATGGAAGACTTTAACACACTATTCTCAAAACCTGATAGAATAACTAGACAAAAAAAGAAATCAGTAAGGACATTCAAAGTTTGAAAAACACAATTTAAAAAAACTAGAGCTAATTGACATATATAAATCATTGCAGCCAACAATGATAGAATTTACATTATTTTCAAGTGCACATAAAATTTATGACAAAATAGGTCCATGAGTTGAACCAAAAAGAGGCTCAACAATATTAGTGTTTACGAGCATCCATAGTATAATCTCTGAGTACAACTGAATTAAGCTAGAAGTAAATAGCAAAATCCTCATGTCTAAAAATCAAACATGTACTTCAAAAATAATCTATAGTTTAAAGAAGAGATTACAACTGAATGAGAAAATATTATGAACTTAATAATAGTGAAGATGCTATATATCAAAACTTATAGAATACAATAAAATCAGACAAAAATTTATAATTCTAACTACATATACTAGAAAATAAAAAAGATCAATTACCTAAGCTTGTATCTTAATAAGATGTAAAAAGAACAGTGTGTTAAATCCAATGAAAGTAGAAAGAAGGAAAGAGGAGCTGAAATTTAATTAAGTAGAAAAACTTTAATAGATAAGTTAAATAAAGCCAAAAGTAGGTTCTTTGAAAACCTGATAAACCCTTAGAAATATCAATTGAGACAAAAGAGAGAAGTCCCAGATTATCAGTACCAGTAACGACAAGGAAGACAGCACTACAAATGTTGTATTAAAAGGATGAGAGTATCTGAACAATTTTATTTCAAGCCAGAAAGAGAGCCCTCAACAGAAACAGAATAAGCTGACATCTTGATCTGGTATTTCCCAGCCTCCAGAAGTGTGAGAAATAAATTTCTGTTGTTTAAGCCACCTAGTTTATGTTTTGTTATGACGGTCCAGGCAAACTAAGACAAGTAGAGAGTCTGGGCACAAATCCATGGTCACTTGATTGATGACACTATGGTGCAGTGGGGAAAGTATAATTATTCATTAGCTGGTGCTGGAAAAATTAGAAAAATGGTATCTTGTATCATATTTTTGTATTCCAGATGGATTGCAAAGTGTGAAAGATAAGTTTTTCTGCTTTCTTTTTAAATAATGTTTTTATTTTTTGATTGAGCTATAACTTATATACAGTAAAGTACACAAGTCTTAAAAAATTGGTGACAGTTTTCATATACCCAGCAAGATCCTTCATGATCCCTTCCAATTACCCCCAAATAAATCACTATTATGACTCTGTCAAAATAAGTAAGTTTTACCTATGTTTTTCATTGAGATCTAGAGGGTCTCTGTTGTCTTACCCCTGAAAGACTGTGGGAAATTCATTTCAGCTCTTTGAAAGTGTTGAGCTTAATTTTGTATCCTCATGCTCCATACAACTGCAAAATCTGACAAATGTCGTGAAGCCTTTTTAGACTTGGTGGGTTTTTGAGACAGGATCTCTGCCTCTAGCAGGACTTTGTCTCTTGAGCATCAAACTACAGGAAATTGTATTTTGCCTGTTAGAAACACTCTGCTGGACTTCTCAGCCTCCTACACACAAGCCTCAGAACTTACCAAGTGTTCTATGGAAAATGCAAACATGTCTGGGGGCTCTGCAAGTCTCCAATCTATCATTTAAATCCTGTGCAGCCACCAAAAGCCTTGCTGGGTTCTATTCCTTCAACAGAGTCTCTCTGAATGAGTTAGATCCAAACCTCAGTCTGAGCCTATACTCGGAAAAGGCCCCTAGGGAAGGAAGCTGCTAGTGATCATCAATTCACCCCCTCTGCAATTTAAATTCATATTGTACTTGTTGCTTCCAGAGCACTTTGATCCCTTTTTTAAAAGTACACAGCTTTTTCTAGTTGTCACAGTAAGAATGTTGGGTTGCCATGACCTACTTATCCTACTTAACGATTGATGACTGATAGAGGTTAGGCAAAGATTTCTTAAACAGCACACAAAATGTGTTAATCATAAAAAAAACTAATAAATTGGATGGACTACATTAAATCTAGAAATTTCTATTTATCAAAAAACAGTTAGCTGATAAAAGAACCAAAGAATGCCTAAATAAATGGGGAGATATACTGTGTCCATGGATCAGAAGACCAAACATAGTAAAGATGTCCATTACTCCAAAACTGATCTATAGATTTAATGAAATTTCTATCAAAATCCCAAGGGTTTTTTGTAGATATAGACAAGCTTATTCTAAAATTTATATAGAAACGAATAGGTTCTAAAATAGCTAAGACAATCTTCACAAAAAAGAACAAAGCAGAAGTAACCATTCTCCTGGTATTAAGGCCTAACATATAGCTCCAGTAATGAAGACATGGACTGATATTGCCAGAGGGACATGGGCCAATGGAACAGAATAGAGAACTCAGAAATAGACCCATAGCAATATGCTTAACTCGTTTTTGACAAAGGTGCAAAACCAATACAATGGAGGATAGCCTTTTCGGCAAATGGTACTCAAGCAAATAGACATACACAGGAGAAAATAAAATAGGAAAGAAAAAAAATCTTGCTCTAAGCCTCACACTTCATACAGAAATTAATTTAAAGTGGATTCTGGACTTAAATGTAAAACACGTGGCTGAGTGCAGTGCCTTACACCTGTAATCCCAGCACTTTAGGATGCCGAGGCAGGTGTATCACTTGAGGCCAGGAGTTTGAAGCCCACCTGGCCAACACAGAGAAACCCTTGTCTCTGCGAAAAATACAAAATAAAATTAGCCGGGTGTGGTGGCATGCACCTGTAGTCCCAGCTACACAGGAGGTTGAGGCACGAGAATCACTTGAACCCAGGAGGCGGAAGCTACAGTAAGTGGAGATCATGTCATTGCACTCCAGCCTGTGCTGCAGATGAAGACCCTGTCTCAAAAAAAAAGTAAATAAATAAATAAAAGAAAGAAAAAAGAAAAAGGAGAAAAATCTTTGGGTAGGCAAATAATTCCTACTATGACTAAAATAATAATCCATAAAAGGAAAAATTGATAAATTGGACCGCATCAAAAATAAAGACAGAAAGACACTAGAACAATATAATATTACTTAACAACAACAAAAAAAGAGTGAATTACTGCTACATAGAACAGCATGAATGAAACTCAAAGATAACAGGTTAAGCAAAAGAAGCCAGACACACAAGAGTACATATTGCATGACTCCGTTCATGGAAAGTTCAAAACAGGCAAAATGAAACTTTGGCGTTAAACTTCAGAATAATATCTATTTTAGGGGCTGGAAACTGAAAGAGGGTACAGAGGAGGAGATTCTAGGATGCTGATAATATTCTGTCTCTTGATCTAGGTGCTATTTACACAGGTATATTCACCTTGTGAAAAACTCATGGAGCTACACACGCTTAGAATTTGTGCACTTTTCTGCATGTGTATTATACTTCCATAAAAAGTTGAAAAAATTAACCCCTCCAAAGTAAAAAGAAATAGGTAACAAATAAAATAATAGAAATTGATGAATGAAGAAACAAGCACGATAAAGATGATCAACAAAGTTGATTCTTTGAACAGACTCACAAAGTGAGTGGCATGGCAAAACTGATCAAGAGAAAAAAAATAGAAAAGACACAAAAAATGTGTCAGAAATTAAAAAAAGAAAGACCTATAACAACAGACTAATGAACGTGAAAGAAGAATTATGTAATATTATTAGTAATTTAATGTCATTAAGTTTGAAAATTCAGTTGAAATGAATGAATTCCTAGAAAAACACAATTAACCAAAATTTACACAAGAATAGATCATTTGAATAGTAGATGTGCTTCTTGCTGCAGGGATGTCTTTCGTTCTTGGCCCTTTCAGCAGACAGAGCTAGGAAATGCATGCATGTATATACACATACACATACACATACACATACATATGTATGTACATACATGTGCACATATATACATACATATTTGTATATACTTATTTTAAAAATCATGAGTTCACATCATTACTTCTGATTCCAGTACATCCCTAAGTGGTACTTTCTTGCCTTCCTCCGTTCCATGGTTGTATGTCTCTTCTTCCACAGGGAGAAATCTGGCTCTTGATAACATCAGCACATTTACTCATTTGCTAAAGCCTATAATACATCCAAAATTATTTTAGAATGGATTTCCCCATGCCACTACAAATAACAAACTGAAAAAAAAAAAACCCTTAGGATGTGTTTGTAATTCCTCCCTGTCCCTCTTCCCCACCATAGGCTGAGAGTATCAAATACTGTGGTCATAAATTTCTTGAATTATTTCTTTTTCTCCCTTGTAGTGGGATTATGACATTCATTTGAAACACAATTAGATTCACTGGTTTTAATTTGTTTTATGTTCTATGAATTTTCTCCCTGCTCCTTCTTATAGATGTAATTTTAGTTTTTCAATATGTAGAACATTAACACATTTCTGAAAGTCAAAAGTATACAAAAGACTATACTCAGATAAGTATACTTATAAGTGTCATTTTCTTCCTTATTCTTTCTGCCCCTCACTTCTTATAGCTAACTATTGTCATTGTTTTATAGTTTATCCTTCCCGTGTTTCTAGTTGTAAAAACATACATATGTATGTTTTCTTAATTTCCCTTTTTTCTTACACAAAATGTAGCATACTCTCATTTGCACTTTGCTTTTTTCACTTAACAATATCTCTTGGAATTTACTTCATATCAGTTTACAGAGATCTTCGCCGTTCTTTTTTACAGCATATAGTATTCATTTTATGCATTATAACATAGTTTATTCAATTAATTTCCTATGCCTGTACACTTATGTAGCTGTTAATATTTTGTAATTACCAATAATGAGGCAATGAATAACCTTATACATATGTATTTTTGTATCATTGGTGATGTATCTTCAGGATAAGTTCTAAAAGCATAATTACTTGGTTAAGGATAAATGCAAAGATAACTTTTATTAAATATTGTCAAATTTCCCTCCATAGAGTTGAAACAGTTTGTATTTCTACCAGTCACGTGTTAGAGAGACAGCCTGTTTACTACAGCTTTGCCAATGTAGTTTCAAGCTTTTGAACTTTTGCCAGTCTGGTAGGTAAGGAACGGTTTCTATGTGTGGTTCTGTTTGCATTTCTCTTATGAATGAAGTTGAATATCTTTCCATATTTTAAGTACCATTTTATATGTCTTCCTATTAGTTGTTCATATCTTCTGGATATCTTTCAATAAGATGTTAATTAATTTTCAGAAGTTTTTTTGTTTTGTTTTGTTTTTTGAGATAGGGCCTGGCTCTGCTGCCCAGGCTGGAGTGCAGTGGCATGACCTCAGTTCACTGCAACCTCAGCCTCCCTGGCTCAAGCATCCTCCCACCTCAGCCTTCCAAGTAGCTGGGACTACAGGCACATGCCACCACCCAGTTAATTTTTGTATTTTTTGTAGAGATGGTGTTTCACCATGTCGCCCAGGCTGATCTTGAAATCCTGGGCTCAAGCTATCTGTCCATGCTATCTGCCCTCCCAAAGTGCTGAGATTACAGGCATAAGCCACCCTGCCTGGCCAGAAGATATTAGGGAGTGCTGTGAACTAAATTCTGTCTCCCCCAGATTCATATGTTGAAGCTCTAACCTCTAGTGTGATAGTAATTGGAGATGGAACCTTTAGAAGGTAACTAAGTTTAAATGAGATCATAAGGATGGGGCCCTAATCCAATACAATTAGTGTCTTTATAAGAAGTGACATCAAAGAATGCTCTTTCTAGCCCCCAATAAACCCACACACACCCATGGAAAAAAGGCTATGTGAGGACCAAGCAGTTGTCTACAAGCCAGGAGGAAAGGAAGAAAGCCCTTTCCAGAAACCAAACACTGTTGGAACATTGATCTTGGACTTTCAAGCCTCCATAACTGTGAGAAAATTAATTCCTATTGTTTAAGCCACCCAATCTATGGCATTTTGTTATGGCAGCCCACGAAGACTAAGGCAAGGACAATAGTTTTTATCTGTGCTATATTTTGCCAATGTTTTCTTGCAGTTTGTCATTTGACTTTTTAATGGTGTTCTTCTTTCCATGCAAAAGTTTTGTTTTTTTTTTTTTTGAGACGGAGTCTGCCTTTTTTTTTGAGACGCAGCCTGTTCTGTCCCCCAGGCTGGAAAACAGTGGCGCGATCTCCGATCTCCGCTCACTGCAAGCTACGCCTCCCGGGTTCACGCCATTCTCCCGCCTCAGCCTCCCGAGTAGCTGGGACTACAGGCGCCCGCCACCAAGCCTAGCTATTTTTGTATTTTTTAGTAGAGACGGTGTTTCCCCGCGTTAGCCAGGATGGTCTCGATCTCCTGACCTCATGATCCGCCCGCCTCGGCCTCCCAAAGTGCTGAGATTACAGGCGTGAGCCACCGCCCTCGGCCCAAGGACATTCTTAATTCTTAAGTGAAACTAACGCTCTCTTTCTGTGGTGTATGTGTGTGTGTGTGCGTGTGCGTGTGCGTCTGTGTGATGAGGTGAATAATTCTATGACTGCTAGTACAGTTTGGGGCCACTGCCTTGACTCATGCTAAGGCTCCAGCAGTTTACCCACCAATGCTTTTGTGTCATCAGTGCAAATGTCAACACAGTGAAAAAGGCAAATAAGGCTTTCATATTATTATGAAAATAGTTTTGGTCACAGACCACATGAAAGGGTCTCAGGGACCCCATAGTGGTCTGCAGAGCACACTTTCACTGCTCTATAGGTATCCTAAATCCTTCAACCTGTATTTTCAATCCAGTTCTCTCCCCAGGGGAAAAAATATTTAAATTCAGAGATGCCTCTAGGCATGAAAAGAGGTAATACAGCCCTTCCTACAAACTCTCTAGGATGGTTTCCCATGGCCCCTTTGTTATTCCTCATTAAGGGTAACTATTCACCTGTACTTATCTTAAAGAAGGGCATTACCTTAAAGAAGGGCTTAACAAAGACAGGAGGGGTTGTTGAAAACAAGGAAAAGTGTCAGATGTTGCCGTCAGTTGTAGATCAAAGAGAAAGAACCCATCCCTGCAGTAATCAAGTGAGGAAGAAAGTCTTCAGCCTGCAAAGATGCCGAATGCATCTGTTCGGTGGAATAAAGTATATGTTTGTTGGTGGGGGACAGAGGATGATGAGGGAGAAGCATGAAAGGTTTGCCTGAGGCTTTGTTTCCAGATCTCCCCTTCCTCGCTCCCCCAACTCATGTACACACACTCCTCTTGGTTTGATATGTGTTGATCAAAAGATTAGGAGACCTACTCTCTGTCCTTCGACAAAGGAAGTCAAGATAAACTGAGAGAAATGGTGACACCTCCATTGTTTGACTCTCAGAAATTATTGGTCTTGGGGAACACTCAGGGTAGGGCAAGAAGGTTTTGGGGAAATCAGAATGCTCAGCCTTGCCTATTGGCCCAAACACTGTCCCAGTTTCTCTGGAGAGCCATTTGGCTGCCTGTGTTAAAGCTTTAAAATTAGGATGTTTGATTCAACAATTCCACTTCTAAGAACTTATCCTTAACGACCAGATGTACACAAATATATATCTTTTTTTTTTTTTTTGAGACAGTCTTACTCTGTTACCCAGGCTGGAGTGCAGTGGTGCAGTCTTGGCTCACTGCAACCTCCGCCTCCTGGGTTCAAGCGATTCTCGTGCCTTAGCTTCCTGAGCAGCTGCAGTTACTGGCCTGCATACCACGCCCAGCTAATTTTTGTATTTTTAGTAGAGATGGGGTTTCACCATGTTAGCCAGGCTTGTCTCAAACTCCTGACCTCAAGGGATTTGCCCACCTTGGCCTGACAGAGTGCTGGGGTAATAGGCGTGGGTCACTGCACCTGGCCAATCTTTAAAAATATTCATAATGCCTTTATAATAGAGTTGGAAACAGCCTGAACGAAGACAAAATAAGGAGTTGTTTAAATTAACGATGGCCAAGCTTGTGGATATTGTGAAGCAGTGGTTCTCAAAATGTAGTCTGCAGACCACCGAAGGTCACTGAGACCCTTTCTGGAGGTACAAAAAGTCACAAGTATTCTCATGTTAACATTAAGACATTATTTGGCTTTTCCCTGTGTTGATCTTTGCACTAATGGTGCAAGAACAATAGTGGATAAAACTGCTGGTGACTTACCACAAATCAGCAATGGCATCATCCCGCACTGATCATCATTTTATTATTTATTATCAAGCACTCGCAGCCAAAAAAAGAGCCAGTTTAACTTAAGAATGTCCTGATGAAACAGTAAAATGTATTAATTTTATTAAATCTGACCCTTTAGAACACATTTTAAAATATTCCATGTGACCAAATGGGAAGTATGCATAAAGCACTTCTGTTAGGATGGTCACCTTGGGGAGAAGCACGTGTGCGATTGAGCTGTGAGTTAAACTAGCTGCTTTTCTCAGGGAACACCAGTTTTTCTTGAAACAAGGACTGACAGCAGGGTTGCATTACACTTTCATGGCCCTAGGCACTTTTACCTTCATGAGTCCCTTCTTCTATAAAACAATAGAAAAAAATATTTTACAACTGTGTTTGTAGAAAGACAAATATATTAACGTTATATATTAAAATATTTTCTTCAATATAAAAGAACTAACCTTCATTTTCTTCTGATTTTAAAAGAAATTAAGACATTTTTGTGGACCCATAAAGTCCTAGGGGCCTGAGTACTGTTTCTAATGGAGAAGCTACACCTGACAAACTACGGGTATTCAGAATTGGGTGTATGTAGGGCTGAATGCTCCACGAGGCACAGTTTTAATATACGATATTAATGTATTTGTCTTTATACCAGTGCAGTTGTCTTTTTAGTAGAGGAAGGGGCCCATGGAGGCAAAAATGCCTATGGTCCATGAAAGTCATAATGTGGTTCTTTGTTTGTGGTAGACATTTTCTTGAAAATGAATGAAATGAACCTGTCACTTCTAGGAAAATCGCTGTGACATTATGTTGTCAGTGATAAACTTGAGCTTTCAAGCAGAAATTACAATTTTGGGAAACTCTATCTGCCACTATGAGCTTGACAACTTCCCAATACTCGAAAACCTTCACATGAGATCAGAGGTGCTATTAATAGATGTGATTTTTCTAATATTGTACAATGAAATGTGTTTACATTTGTAAGATTCATATAAATCAGTGAACTGCTATTTCCCAAATGACCAATGTATGATTTTACCAAATCATGCATAGCTAAAGGACCCAGTCAAGATATAAAATAGGCCAAAGGATTTTAATGTATTAACTGAGTTCAAAAATTTATCGATTTTTTTTTTCAGGTTCTACATTGCGCTTAACCTTTAAGAAACGACTCCTTCTTACATTTTGGTGTAGTATGAAAGAAGAGCATCTGTAATTGTCTGAAAAGGCGATTAAAATCCTCTATTCTGGCCGGGCGCAGTGGCTCAAGCCTGTAATCCCAGCACTTTGGGAGGCCGAGATGGGTGGATCACGAAGTCAGGAGATCGAGACCATCCTGGCTAACCCGGTGAAACCCTGTCTCTACTAAAAAATACAAAAAACTAGCCGGGCGAGGTGGTGGGCGCCTGTAGTCCCAGCTACTCCGGAGGCTGAGGCAGGAGAATGCTGTAAACCCGGGAGGCGGAGCTTGCAGTGAGCTGAGATCTGGCCACTGCACTCCAGCCTGGGCGACAGAGCGAGACTCCGTCTAAAAAAAAAAAAAAAAAAAAAAAAAAAAAAAAAAAAAATTCTTCTATTCTTTCCCATATACATATCTACATAAGGCTGAATTTTCTTCACATACTTCAAACAAAACAACATATAGTGACCGACTGAATGTAGGAGGAGGCATGAAGCCAGCCTCCTATTACACCAGATGTTCAAGAACCATGCAACTCTGTAAAACAATGTCACTCTTCCCACTAATTATTTTTGTTTGGAAAATATAATTATTTTCCTAAAATACATTATTTATGTAATATAACTTCTTTTCATGTTAACATTTTAAAAATAAATTAATAAACATTTACTTTTTCTCAGTTTTTATTTCTAATAAAGCAAATATTGATAGATGTAACCTATAAGACAAAAGCTCTTCAGGGTTCTCAAAAATTTTTAAGAGGGTCGTGGGAAACCCAAACAGTTGCAGTAATGTTATTGTAGAACAACTACCCAGTAAAATGTTCATAAGGAACCATTAAGTTTAAAATGCAGGTGCACTAAATGGAGTAGAAACTCTATATGTTTAATATTAAGTGTATATAGATAAAAAGGCTGCAATGGGAGCAGCCTGTTCTCTCCTAGCAATGAACGTAGAGTGAGTTTTATTTTTTGAGCATTTTTATTTTTCATGTTTTCAGAGTGAGCATAGCTTTATTTTCTAATTGGAAAAAATAACCTTTAAAAGAAGAAGAAGTAATAGCAGCAGCAGCAGTTGGTACACCTCTCTGAGCCAGATTAGGGGAGGAGACAGGTCACTGAAGTGGAAGAACAGGACACACAAAGCGCAGGAAGAGAGAGGGGAGAGAAGGTGGAGGTTTCTGGAGAAGGATGAGGTCAGAGCTGCTGCACTGAACAGCTCCAGAGGACAAAGGTCCTAGAGTGTTCTATGAGAAAGGCACGCTGTGGAGGGGCGTGGAGGTGGGGCCGGCCCCAGATCAGCTCTTGGAGGACTGTAGACTTTAATTTCACCTGGTGGTCCCCGCAGAACGGAGAATCCTTGCCCAAAGACACAGAGAAGGATGGAACAACAAGGTGTGGTGTGCGGGAGGGTCTCTGCACCTTTCCTGACATCCCTTCCTTGGGAAATCCTCATACATCCATAACGCTTTGTTTTGGGACCAGAAGCATCATAAGCATCATTTTTCCAGCTTCATCTCCTGTTACTTTCCCCTTCACCCATTCTACTCCAACCTCACACTCGCTGTGTCTCGACTATTTCGGACACGCTCCTAGCCTTTGCACTTGCTATTCCTCATGCTTGGGGCAGTTCTTCCCCAGACATCCACATGGCTTGCTCTCTCAATTTCTTCAGGCCTTTGCTTTAAATGTTACATTCTCAGAGAGGCCTTCTCTTATATTTGAGCCTCACTCTTATCTCACACTTCCTATTCCCCTTCTCCGCCTTATTTTGCTCCACCGCATGGAGACCCTCTGACACATTCTCCCGTTTGTCTTTCCTTCCCCCACTAGAATGCAAACCCCAGGAGGGCAGAGACTTCTGCCTGTTCTCTTGGCTGTTTCATATCCAGCACCCAAATTGCTGCATGACATAAAATACGTTCTCAGTGCTTAACTGAATTAACGAATGCATGAATGGCAGGTATTGGACATTGTTTTGCAAACTCTTACAGTAACGAGTAAAGCATTCCGGTGAGGTGGAGGTTACTGCCGCTGCGATTCCCGCGCAGCCTGAGGACTGGGGTTGGGGGTGGGGTCTCTAATTACCTGCATAATCCCCAGTGGCGGCACTTTAAACTTCACATCAACCCTGAGGGATGTGTATTATTACCCAAATTTAGTTCACAGCTGGATGGAGAAGTGGCTTCCCGCTCCACACTTTGGAGGGAGGGGAGTAGAGGGAAGGCCCCCATTTAAGTACCCGGGATGGGGCACCAATGCCTTCAGGCGATAAACCAATTTAGGAAGACGTAGAGGGCTTTGTGGCGGGCCCTCCTCTTTCGGCCTGTCCGCAGTTTTTAAAAAACGCGTGTGATGATAAGGAATCACTGTTTATATTAGTAATTCCCAACTTGGGTCTGAAAGTGAACTTTTGCTGAAGCCAAGTAGCTAACCGCTTCCACGTGCAAGGCAGGATCCAGCCTTGGGGTGAGGGGATTAGCTGAAGGACCCCAGGGGAGCCGGGTGCGCAGTAATTGACCTTGGGGCAGACAAGGGCTTGGGGGTGGCCTGTATCTAAAGACAGCGAGGCCTCTGAGGCGGGGGGTGGGGGAGTTGGCATTGGCTAGGGAGGGAAGAGCGATCGCTGGTAACAGCCATTGTGCCTTCCCACTGGATTGGTGAGAAGGTTCCTAAGGATGCCGTGGCGACAACAGTCCCGTGCTCAGAGCCAGGCACACAGTAGGCGCTCACTCGAGATGCAGAGGCTGGGACGCGCCCTGGAGAAGCGCCTCTCCGGCGGTCCTGGCCCTTCCCAAGGACTGGGTTCTGGGCGACGCCGGGGTCACGGGTCGGACCTCGTGTCCGGGGCGCGGGCTGGTCCCTGGGCGCAGAGCGGCCGGCGTCAGCTGGCAGGGCGCGGGCCCGGGGTCAAGGCCGGGGCGCTAGGCGGCGCGGGCGCGGAGGCCGTAAGCTCGGGGCAGCGAAGGGATGTGACGAGCGGCGCGCTGTGCATTGTGGGAAGCCGGCCGCGAGGACTGGTTCCAGTTCACTCGGCAGCGGCGCCGGGCGGAGGGGGAGAGCGCGGGCCGCGCGGGCGGGAAGCAAAGAGGCGGGCGGGCCAGCGAGGAGCGCGGAGAGAAAAGGCGCGAGCGGCCAGGAGGGCTCAGGCCGAGACATCTTTCAGCTGCCGCCGCCGCCGCCACCGAGCCGCCGCGTAAGTGCCGCGCGGGCCCCTTGCCGCACTCCCTGTCTCCGCCGCTCGGGTCCGGCCGCGGGTGCCCGGGAGCGGCCCGGCCTGGCGCGCACCGGTGTGGTGCTCGGCCGGGCTCGGGCCGCCGGGTTCGGTGTGGCCCACGCCGGGTCCTCGCGCGTGCACGACGCCCTCCCAGGCCCTGTCGGGCCGCGCGGGATTCCCTTTGGTTTTGTTCAAGAAACAAACCCGGAAACCAACTTCTCTTCGAAATGCATCCCCTGCCCGCTCCTGTGCGCTTTTGTGGGAAAAAGGCAGTGCTGGCGCCTCCCCTGGTGACCCTTCCTGGGGCGGGCTCACCGGCCAGGCCTGAGGCCGCAGGCGGCCCCGCGGCGCTGGCTGGGCAGCCTGGGCCTGGGCGCCCGGGAGCTGCTGTGAGCGGAGTTGTACTTGGTGAGGCCCCCGCCGGCCCGCGAGTTGCCGGCCCCGGCACAATAAGTCGGGCCTGAGCCCCGGGGGACCGAGGTGTAGGCGTCTGGCTCGCTATCTGCAGGGAGGGGAGAGCGGGGCTACTCGCGGGACTGAAGCCGGGCTGGAGCTGGGAACCGGGTCGGGGAGTGGTCCAAGGGTGGGCTGGAGAGGGGCCACGGGAACCCCCGCTGCTCCCGATTGTCTTGGTATCAACCTTTTGTTTGCTTTGTGGTAGGAAGGGTTTGCTTTTTTTTTTTTTTTTAAAGGTAACTCCGGAAGGCTGTGGGCTTCCCCGGGTGGAGAAGGCCAGCAGGAAAGAGCCTCGCTGGGGGTGGGGTGGAGTGGGGAGGTGAGTGCGCAGGATGCTGCTGGCAGTGTCACCTGACAACAGGTGTGCGACATGGCGCTCCCCACCCCCACTCCTGCAGGGGCCACAGATCACTCAAGCAGCTGGTCAGTACATTGCTTGAAAGGTTCTTTTAGACAAGATGTTAGGGGAAATGTTTCTGAGTTTCAAAGTGAGAGACTTCTGTACAAACAACTGATACAAACCTTGAATTCAACAATTACAGTGACTATAAAGGCCTTGTAAGATTTTAATGACCCAGTAAACAGCACGTAAGAATAGACAATTAGAGGGGGCACTTCCCTCTTTTCTTCCACCTTTGTGGTTTGAGGTTTTACCGTTTAAGTGGGGGGTGAGGGAAGTGCTTTGTTCCAAAGCTCCCTGCTCCGGAGAGTCGGCATTTTTTAACAGTCTTAGGTTTGAATGGGAGACTCCGAGTTGTAAATTAGGTGGAATTCACCTACTGCAGGCCACCTTTGGGCTACTAGCCTGCTGTCAGAGGTGTTAACTCTGAAATGGACACCTCACGCCTGCAACTGAAATTAATATCCCTTGTACACATTTAACTAGAGTTGGGCAGCAGCATCTCAGTCTTGCACAAGAGACTCTCCGATGAGGATGAGTATGTTTTTAAACTTATTTTTTCTTAAACACAACAACAAAACTCTTGAAAGACTTCAAATTCTTCCCCCTTCTAGTTTTACAAGGAGAAATAAATCTTTCCAGTCTGTTCTTTGGTTTTGATCTGTTACCATTGTCAATGCTGATCCCTAGATGAGGCCTTAAGAGGGTTGTGTCAATGAAAATTGTTTGAGGCAGGCCTTTAGAAGGAGGCACAATTTAACTCACATTTTATTAAACTTTGAGGATTTTCTGGAACTTCACATGTGACATTCTAATATACAACCATGCCACTGGTTTAGTTTTTACCAAATGGGCCAATGTCAGGGAGTGGCACATCTCCATCTGCTGTTTCTTCTGGTCCCTGAGAGAGGAGAACTTGAGGAGCGTTTCGCATTCCTTCCCCATTGAGAACCTCAGAGTGCATGTGTTCTGGGACCTGCCTTCAGAGCTAATGCGGCCCCAAGTCACCTAAAGGAGAATTATTTAAATAAAAGCATAAACTGAAAACCTCAAGCTGAAGAACCCAACAAGACTCTATATGTGGTGTTCATCAGAATTGCAACAGCCTCTGGTTCTTATTCGAGTGTCCCCAAGGATTTGTGACAGGCTTTTCAGAGCCCCACTGCTAGAACATGGGCTGGGAAGGGGCAGGAGTGAGTGGGGCCCACATCTGTGGGTCCTTCCCACATTCTGTAGGTTTAGAGTTATGTTGGGCCCTGCCTCAGCACTTACAAGTGAGCCTGAGTGAGTCAACTCTTCATTCCAAAGAGTTGTATAGCTTGTTTGCTTGGACCAAACCTGTCAGGTCAGTGTCTCAGAGTCTTTCCATAAAGATTTCCTGAGAATCAGCTCCTGTTCAGGCACTGGGGACACAGCTGTGATTAAGAAATGCCTAGCCCCTACCCTGGGGGAGCTGACATTGGGAGAAGGCAGGCAAGTAGCTGTTGTAAAGTCAGTGCAGAAGGCCGCAAGTAGCCCCCGGCAGGGGCAGTAACCTAGCCAGGAGTGAGCCCTTATCTGGCATGGAAAGGTCAAGTTGGTTGGGCAAAGGAGGGCAGATGGGGACAGGTGTTTGAGGCCTAGGGAACCACATGTGTGCATCTTAGAAGAAAAGAACAGAGGTTATGTGGGGAACTGCCAGAGGCTTGGGATGGCTGAGTCCTGGTGCGTAGTCAGGTGAGGCTTCAGGGAGGGACAAACAGGACAAATCACAAAGGATTCTGGTCAGACCCACACTTTATCCTAAAAGCAACTGAAAGGTTCTGAGCAGGAGAGAGACAGGATCAGGTGTTCTTTTTATTCTTATTGGGAACACGTCTACTCAAAAAATGATGAGTGGATTCTACGTACTAAGCCTCATCAGAGTCCTGTTCTCTGAAGCCCACACTTTAACTTTTCTCTAAATGACCTTCCATTAGATTGGTTATCTTAGAGTTTGGCACAACCTTTAAAAGAGAGAGGAGTATGTCGGAAAGTTTTTTTGTAAAGCAGGCAGGCGATAACTTGCTGTTAAAATGTAACAAGCTGCACAGTTCCTTCAGTGCATCTGGGGAAGCAGGTCACAGAATGGTTTTGCAGTGGTGACATTTCAACCCCCGACTAGCTTCCCCAAAACTGTTTCTTGCTTGTGGTGAGTGACACTTGTGTTTGTGTTTTGTTTCTTCCTGCCACTGAAAACATAACAGGAGTAAGACACATCTGCTGGAACAAAATGCATGGTTTACGATTTATTTACCATCTCGGTTGGTCTCTCCCTTCTGTTTGCAATCCCATAGTTCACTGAGAGTGGACTGTAGGTTCTTTAATCATCTGGCCCACTTTTTGATATGGTGTTTTATGAATGGAGAGAGATATTTTTCCTGATTGGCTAGCATACAAGAACAGGTCTCTGATCCAAGCCAATCAGAGTGCAGCTTGTGAACCCCAGCTCTGTGAGCAATGGTTGTCTAGTATATCCACATGCCTCTGGGGACATGACAGCGGGTGACACTGTGAATCATTTGGTGTGTTAGAAGAGGGAAGAGAATGCCGTAAACAGGATTAGTGTCCTGTCCTTCAGAATTAAGTGTCTCAGGTTTGCCTTTGTGATTGGAGTTGATGGGAAGGTGACAAATGCATGTGGATATGTGGGCATTTATCCAGCTGCCAGAATGGATGGGATGGTTATTCCTCATCAGCAGTTATTTAAGTACTGATAGCTCAGACTCCTCTATCCTCCGGGGCTGGAGATAGGGCTCTTTGACTAGCAGCTCCCCAGCAGTTCTAATCAATATTACACGGGATCAATAGGCATGTATTCATTGCTTAGATAATAAAAGACTTCATGATTGACTATTCCAGTGGCTTCATGAGTGTCCTGATTGTTTAAGGGGTTTCTGTGCTGTAGCTTTAACAGGAGTCAATCTCTTACAGATGTGAGGAAGGTATTTTCCTGCAGTCTATGGTACTGAGCCAGAAGCAGGAGGAGAGGTCACTGGAACCATAGAACTGTCACAGAGTCATAAGGCGTCTGTGTGGCTTATGCCCAGCTATCAGGGCAGTTGGAGTGTTCCTTTCCTGAGAATCCCCAAGGTAGCTCTACAAGCTCCCTGAATTTTGAGTGTCTGGGCTCCTATGGGGATTTTGCCAGGTGTATGTACATGAATGGTCCAAGAGAAGGTCTCTGATTGGTGTCCCACCGGCCATAGCTCCGTGTCCTGTGGCCTTTGGAAATGCTGCCCTCTCCTTTCTCCCCATCCACTGTCAGTGCCAACTAATCAGCTACCTCGTAGCCGGCATTCGAGTGTTTACCAGGTGCCAGGCAGGGTGGTGGGTGCTTGGAGATACAGTAGTGAGTAGAGCAAATTGGTTCATTTCATCAAGACAGACAGGTAAACAGGCAATGATGATACCATGTACTGAGTGCTAAGAATGCTGGTTTCAGAATTTATGTGTAAGTGGGATCTAGAGTGACTGGCAATCATGATGGAAGGAAGGGTTGGAAACTGCATTTGCAGAGTACTGTACATAAGACTAAGAAAAATAATTGAGTATATTAAAGAATAGGGGCAGGCTGAGGGAGATTGTAAGGCACTTTTAGCTGGGCCCTGGGTCTGCAGCTGACACATCCATTGAGGGTACTGGGAGGGAGAGATTTATCCTGGTGGATCTCTGGTTGTTGCAAATAGAGAGATGTGTTGGAGGTCAACAGGGCCTGTGCACAAGATTGGAGTCTGGACATGCAACTTCCCCAAACTAGACTGTGACTGACAGAAGGCATGGCCCTGGCAGGAATGCAGAAGAGGGAGCACGTTGATGGATCATTGCCAGAGAAGGCATTGGGACCACTAGGCAGGATTACTCCAGACAGAGGGGTAGAGAGTCCAGACTGAGCGTCCTGGGTGTGCTGAAGGTGCCAGTGGGAGTGGAGGTGGTCTGCAGTGCAGGGAGCAGCCTGTTAGGATGCCTGCTGGGGAGGGATAGGAGGGTGTGGCAGGGCCTCCATGGCACTTTGGTTCCTTGCCCCTACTGCCCCTCCTAGTGGTGCACAGCTTGTTCTCATGTCCACCTTATTCATGTGGTCTACATAGCCAGCCTTCTAATTAGTCCTGTGCGCCAAGAACAGACTGTGTTGCTCCAGTCGCATCTCGATTGCTGAGGGGCCTGCGGTCAGATTCTCTTGCTTCTCACTCTAGCCTGACTCATCTCTCCGTATAGCTCCTCTACAAAAGTTTGTCTTTGGGTAGGCTTTGAGGTTTTATGAACAAGGTTAATGTTTATTGTGATTGATATATAATTGGAGGAGTTGCAGAGATAAAGACCACAGAGATCCCTTCAGGATCAATCACAGAACCTTCATTTTCTAGGCTGATAACAGCCAAAAGGGCAATCAAGCTAACATGCAATGATGAACAGACACAGTTGCCTGAGGTCCTATCATTGTCTTCAAAGCATGCAGAACCATGAGTGAAGGCTCCTGGTTTACTGAAGGACGGAAGAACACATCTTTGTCAGTTTGACCGGATAGTGTAACTGTTCTCCCGTGACCAGCTTCACTGCCCTGCAGAGACGCCGAGTCCTTAGGAAGCTGCTTTGTCTATGATGTAGGGCTGTCTGTTTCTCAAACAAGGCTGGATGCAGAACATGGGTCAAACAGGGCCTAATAGGTTTTGGCTGGTAACTCATTCTGGGGTTAGGGTCAGCATTCAGATTGGTTTGTCATGTGACAGAGAGTGGCTGTTTCCTCCTTTCTCCTGAGTAAATAGCCAGAGTACATTTCCCAACCTCTCTTGCAATTAGTTGTGGGCACATGACTAAGTTCTAGTTGATGGATCATAGTCAGAAGTGATGTGCCCCACTCTCAGGCCTGGCCCCTTAAAACCCTCGTAGGTTATGATCCATGGTCTTTTTCTTTCCATGGCAACCCTGGGAATCACGCATTGAAAATATGAGAGTCACAAGATGGGAGGCATCTGGATCCATGAATCGCTAGGTGGAGAAGAAACACCAGCCAATCATGGAAACCCATTTTGGATTTTTCAGGAGTGAGAAATAAGTTGTAGAGACTTACTGTTACAGAAGCTAGCAGTATCTTCAGTGAAACGTCCAAGATCTGTTCTGCAAGAAGATGGCCTTTTTTTAATCTTATACACATTGTTGTTTTTGTTAACTACTGAGAACTTGCCCAGTGAGTGAGTGTCAGGCCCTTACATGGATGCTTTGATTCACTTCTGCCACCAACCCTTTGAGGCCCTTACTAGCATCATCTCCACTTGAAAGATAAGAAAATAGGTTCAGAGGGGTTAAATCACTTGCTCAAAAATGCACAGCCAGTAAGTGGCAGAGCCATGGTTATAATCAGGTCAGTCTGGCTTTGGACTTCTAGTTATTAATCATAATGCTCAATTGCCATTAGCCTCACAGTCACTCTCCCCGTCATGGGTGCCTGACTGGAGCTGCCCACACCTGCATAAACCTCTGAAGAGCAGGATGGACCTGGCACATTCATGGGTTTACCTGGAGACTGCACAACTGTGAGTTGATTTTCAAAAGGGTGTTTTGAAACCACCACACGTTGCTGGATGTCATAAGGCTTCATGGCTTAGTCAGAATTCTTTCATAGCTGTGGCTGCAGCTTGGGGAACTATAGTTAGAAGTGCAGAAAGAATATGGGGAGGGGTAAAGTACAGAATCTCTGCAAGACAACCCCGTTGTTGGGGAGACAGACTTGAGGCTGCTTTATTGGACAGGAGCCTGATTCAGAATGAGAAGTGAAGATGTTCTTCTGCCAGCAGGGTGGCACTGGAGGAGCTGTGATATTTCAGACCTTTCTTGGGATGAGTTGACTACAGTGCCTCACATCAAGTGGCTTGCAGTTCAGTCAAGTTGGAGAGGCATGTGCTGGGATATATATACTATGGGAACATGGAACAGTGAGCAATTCCAGGCTGTGGTCATGTCCACAAAGCCTCCATGGCAGAGGGAGGCTGTGAGTGTCAGTTCAGCAAGTTGACAAGAGGACAAAGGGCATTCCAGACAGGAGAACTGCATGTTCAGAGACATCCTTAACACAGTGTGACAGGCTCAAGAAGTCAGGGGTGGCCATGTGAACCAGGGCAGGGGTGACAGGAAGCAGTGCCACCAAAAGTAGCTGAAGGATGCTGTTTGTGGCTAGCTCAGAAGCTCAGGCTGATGGGGAATCTTCAGAGTAGGCAGAGCTGCTTCTGGTGTCCACGGATTAAGACTGGTGCAGTGAGAATAGGTCAGAAGTAAAGAGGCTGAACCAGCGCAGGGAGGGTGATGAGAAGAGGCTTGAGACGTTCTGCAGGCGGTTCAGCAGAGCTTGGCTAATGCTTGGGTGCTGTGGGGTGGGCCGAGAAGTCGGGGCCAGGTTGACTGCTGTTTGGCTAGCTTGGTGCATGACAATGACACTGATGAGGCTGAGAGACCCAGAAGAGTTCAAGGCACCCGTGGGACTTGTAAGTAGGCCCTTGCCATCAGCAGTCAGAACAGAGCTCCGAGGCTCAGCAGCCAGGTGTCGCACTGGCATAGAGACCTGAGAGACGCTGGCATGTTGATGTAAAGACTCCGCTAGAGTCAGAGGAGAGAAAGACAAAGAGCATCACTTTTAAGGAGTCAGTGTGTCTAGGACCTGCCAGGTCTCTGAGTGCTAACGGCTCCTCTCTGGAGGAGAACACTGTCCAGTTCCCACATAGGCAGCCCCAGACTTGCCCAGCAGGTTAGCTGAGAAACAAAGCTGAAGTCTGTGCTCTAGTAGGAAAGGGGCTGAGCTGCTGTTAATCATCACTGACCACAGGCCTCCCCTCCTGAAAGAGGGGAGACATTCCGATTTAAAAGCTCTTAGTCCAAAGGCATTGGGTTGTTGGTCTGTGAAACACATTTGTAGTAAAGCAAAAGACTGCTAGGAAACCCAGTGACAGCCTTGCCTGAAAACACAGTCACACACACATATACACATATCGTTTCCTGTTCAGAGTGAGCACAGGCACCTTTTTGCAGGGAATGTTTTAAAATGGAGTTCATCGCAGCAAGGAGGGGATCTAACTAATTGTTTCAGAAAAACCCAGACCCCCCTGGGTCTCTCTAGCCCTCAGTGAGCAGTTAAGACTGGGTACCCCTTGACAGGGCGCTCATGTCAGAGGCCTTTACTCTTCTAACATCACTCCAGAGCCAGGGCCTCTGCCATCTTACCTCTCTTGGGCCTGTCTACACAGTAGCCCCAGAGAGCCCAGAATTCTGTCTGCTGCCCTCACAGCCATCTCTGTTAGGCAGATGATTTGAGATGCACCTGGGGTCAGAGAGGTGTTAAGTGTGGACCATGGCATGTCCTGACAATGTCCCTAGTATAGGTTGAGCATCAGAGTGACAGGAACTCCTGTCCCTGTGGCCTCCAGTGGTCACTGCATTGACTGCTGGTGCTGGAAGGCCCCAAACACCATGGAGCCTGACCTCAGTTTATCAGCACATGGGAGACCTGCCCAATTGGTTCAGTGAGCAAACATGTTCATAGGGAAGACTTTAGGGGGCCCCAGAACAGGCCAAGGCCCCTCATATCCACTGTCCCAGCACCCTGCACTCTCCCTTTGAAGCATACGTCACATTAATCTTTTAAATTACCAGGGGGTTATTTATTGACTTTTCCGTCACCAGTTCCACAGGGACCACATCTGCCTAGCATCGTCCCTGAAGTGAATGCGTAAATGAACAGGATGCTCCGAGTAAACATTCAAGACCTTGGGTAGTGCTGCAGTAGGAATACAGTTAGGGGCAGCCCTCCACCCGCCTGCAGTCTGATGGTAGAATGGGCACATGTACATCAATGCTGTGATGTGCAACACGTGGGACCCTGAGGATGAAACAGCCAGATCCCAACATTTGTGGGCTGGCAGAAGACAGAGGCAAGTGTAAGAGATAATGGAGGTCCCAGCCAAAGGGAACAGCCACTGCCCAGGCAGGGAGAAAAGAAGTGGAAGGGTATTTGGGGGGAAACCTGTGTGGCTCCCTGTGTCCTAGTTTAGACCACAAGTGGCCCAAGGCAAAGCTGAACAGGTGTGCCAGGCCTAGATTTCTAGTGCATTACATGGCAGGCCAAGAGTCATGGTTCTATCTTGAGAATTGTCGCAGCCACAGAAAGCTTTCAGGCCATGACCGGGGCATGTTCAGATATGTGTGTACCCAGATTGCCCCACCCATGGGGTAGAGGGTGGATTAGAGAGGGGGCTCTGGTAGGGAGACCTTCTCAGGAGACGTTTGTGACCACTTGATTAAAATAGTGATGACCAGGATCCCATCACTGGAGGTGGAGAGAAAGAACCCCCCAAGAGGTGTAGAGGAGGCTTTTCCTTTGGACTGGGTGACTGGATGGGCATTGGGAACAAGGAAGGAAAAACACCTCTCTCTCTTCTGTAAAGATTGGCCCATCCGGTGGACTGGAAGTGCTCAGAGGGCCTTTTACTGCAACCTGGCTATACACTGTACTGACTCCTGTAAGCTGTTCTTGCCTCTTACAGATAAAGAATCATAAGATAGAGACACTGCTTTCATCAGAGAATCTAGGTATCTGCCTTTACATCATCTTTTTAGGGAAAGGTGTCATAGCTATTTTTTCTTTTATGAAGCCTTCAGTAAATTTATCAGCCCCAGTCTCAAGTGTATGAAAATGCAATTATTAAACAAGTGTATAGAATGTGGCCAAGAAATCCCATTTTCATTTTCATCGTGTGGCATAATGGCAAGGCACTTAAGAGCAGTCATTGTCAGTGTAACATTTAAATGGAAGTGGCCAATAAAATCGATGTCATGGTATAAATTGTGCAAAGCCAAGCCTTTCTTTTCAGGGATCAAACTGCTCCAGCAGAGTGCATCACCTGGACTCAGAGGGCTCCGCAGCTACAGACAGTGGCATCTGCATGCAGGCCCAGTGCCTTCCAGGGGACCGGAGTGTACCTGGAAAGGGGACATGTGCTGTCCCCAGCCACCCTGACCGGTGTGCCTCTTGCCTTCACAGTGTGCTCACTGATCCGCCTCCAGGGCCACCGCCATGTCGAGCCGCGGTGGGAAGAAGAAGTCCACCAAGACTTCCCGGTCTGCCAAAGCAGGAGTCATCTTTCCTGTGGGGCGGATGCTGCGGTACATCAAGAAAGGCCACCCCAAGTACAGGATTGGAGTGGGGGCACCCGTGTACATGGCCGCCGTCCTGGAATACCTGACAGGTGAGTGTACCTCAGTCAACCCAGACACCACTGGCTCAGATACAGAAGTTCTCATAGTTCTCAAAAGACCACATTTATTTCTTTTATTTTGAAACAGCTCAAACCTACAGAAAAGTTACAAGAAGAGTACAAGAAACATTTTCACCTAGATCTAGTTGTTAACGTCTTGCCTCATCTGCCTTATCTCCCCTCACTGTGTGTGTGCATGCAAGTATATATGTGGATATTTCTGTATTTATTTTTGGCTGTTACGTAGTCCATTTTGAAATTTCCTCAGTTGTCCCAATAATGTACTTTATAATTTTGTTTGGTTTTCTTTCCTGGTCCAGGATCCATTTCAGAATTATATATTGCATTTGACTGCCAGCTTGTTAGTCTTATTTAATTTTGAACAGTTCGCCAGCTTTTAAAAAATCTTTCATGACATTGATACTTTTGAAGAGTCCAGGCTAGTTGTTTGGCAGAATGTCCTCCAATCTGGGTTGGTTTTAGGATTAGATTCAGGATGAGCATTTTCTTAGGAGAATGGCATCAGAGATGCTGCATCCTTCTCTGTGCATCACGTTGGGAGGCACCTGACTTGGTTTGTCCCGTCACTGGAGATGTTCTGCTTGCTTATTCAGTTAAGGTGGTATCTGTTGGATTTTTGCACATCCTGTACCACGGTATTTCACCCAGTGGCTTCAGCAACCCTTGATGATTTTACCTGAATTTTTTATTACAGTGGTGGTTATAAAACAGTGGGTTGTTTTTTCATTTCTTGGTGGTTATAAAATAGTGATTTTAAAAATTTCTTTTATTTCTGCATTTCTTAGTTGGCATTCTTTTGTAATAAAACCTTTCCCTGTGCCGTTCCTCTTTTTTTTGAATATCAATGTTGGTTTACAGATTTTTAGAAATTTAGTAAGTTATATTCATTTCCTTACTTTAATGCTCACATTACCTCAAATTTGATCTTCAGGCTGGTTCTGATATCCTTTTGCCATGTCTCCATCAATTTCTGTACATTTTCTTGCTCTTCTAACACAATAAGATATTCCAGCCTTACCCTGGACTTCCCTTGCCCCAGTCTGGGACTCAGCCTTCTCTCCAAGGGGTCCTTTGTCCTGTTCACAGATACAGTCTTATTTGTGGCTTCATAGCAATTGTGCAAAGCCAGCTGGGAAGGGAGGGAGACTACCCCCATTTTTAGTGATGAGAAAGCCAGGCCTCAAAGCATAAAGGATTTGTCTGGGGTTGTATATGGCCTGCAAGGGGTTGAGAAGGGACCCCAATCCTGCTGTCCTGTCGTAGTGCTTTTACTATGTATTGCCTGAGACACGATCAAGTGGGTCTGTAGGTGCCAGGAAAGAGTACTCTGATTCTTGCAGCCACCTCTGCTACAGCCAGAAAGGGGCAACTCCGCAAGATGGGGTACCTCTGCCAAAGTGATACAGCCAGGCAGCGGAAGAGCTGGGTTGCTTCCTGCACTCCCTGCTCTCTCAGTAAGACAAGGCCAAGGGTTTCCCCCATAGCAAACACAGTCATCAGGAAGGTAAAGTTTTTGTGTTCTGTTGAAAGCATCTGGCCATGAAAAGTAATAGTGTTAGATTTAAGTATTTGTACATATTTTGGGACTTTTGACTTTGTGCTTAGCAAGGACTCTTATAGGTGGCAGGCCTGGTAATGTGAACTAAGCACGATTCTTCTGTGTAGATGAGGAAACAAGCCCAGAACTTAGGTGACACACCCAGGAAAGCTATATATATGTTTGGCAGTCAGCCAGGGAGACCGGGAGAAGTTGCTAGATAGGAAACAGAAGACATTTTAGTTCTTGCCTAGTTAGTGTACATGCTCTGTGACCTAGAGGGAGTTACCTAACCTTTCTGGACCCCAATTTCCTTACAACTCAAATGGAGTCAACTGTCCCTACTCCAACTCCAGGCTGTTGTGAAGGCCAAAGGGGCTGTGCGCATAATGGGAGAGCTAATGTGCTATACAAACCCAGGCAGCCCCTGGCTCCCAAATGCCATGATGCCCATTCCTGGGATGTTAACAGAGACTATCATTAGGTCAAGTACAACCTCAGTGTCATTTCTTCCATCTAGCTTTCTCTTCTTTTTTGAAGGGCATGAGAAGGGAGTATCATTGCTTTGTCATATCTCAGGCAACTACTACCTGTGCTGCACAGAAATCTGTTTTTCTGGTCTGGGCATAGCTGGTTCTGAATCTGAGCCCAGTGCTCCTGAGGTGGATGTCAGCGGTCCATTCTCATGGGGGCTAGAGACCTTGACTCAGCGTCTCACACATCCATCCTCCCTATCCCCAGCTATTGTGGGTGTATAGGAGAGGTCACAGCAGGGCATGGGACTGGCCAGGACAGCCCATCACTATCACTGGAAAAGTAGCTCAGAGCAGATCCTTACTCTGGCATCAGCCACATCAGCTCTTGTATATTAAATAATAATATGTATTTTTAAATTTTATGAAGACCTTCCTCAGATTCCAGTTGGCTGAATCTGAGGCATTTCCTCTGCCTGCATGTGGCACTGAGTCATTGGCATGATCATACCTGCCCCCAACATGGAGCCAGGCCCAACTGACCTCAGGAGGATGTCCTGAGCAGTCAGAGCTGTGCCCAGTCACTGCTGTGGTCACTTATGTCCTGTTTTGTGATGGGAGAGGAGCCAGACTCTGGGGCCATGTCTACTGAGGATGCTGCTCTGTTCCACCCGTCAGAACAGTGCCACACACCCACACTGACTGTCCTCAGAAGGTGGCCAGCCCTTAGCCTATTGGGTGGGGATGTGGGAGCACATGGATGTTAGACCTTCTGGGTATCCACCCACTTAGAACTTTGTTTTTTGGCCCTTGAGTGAGAAGGAAGTGTGTCCAGGCCCTCTTTCTGTTCTCCTCTTCACTTTTGTTTCCCTAAAGGCCTTTTTCTCATTCACTCCACATGTTGTCTGCCAGGCATCGTGCTAGGCTCTGTGTGAGAGTGCAGGAGTGATCAGGGCAGAGTGGCCTCTGCTTCATGGAGCTCACACTCTTGTCTGAAAAAGAGACAGCCAGCCAACCTAGACAGTTTAGAGACTGAAAGTGTTGCAAGGAGTGAAAGTAGGCCAAATGAGGGACCAGGCTGCTTGGGAGCTTGGAGATGAGCTGGCCGGGGAAGGCTTCTCTGAGGAGGAGAAATCAGCTGAGCCCTGGAGAGGTGCCAGCCAGCCCCGCAAGAACTGGGAGAGGGACTCTGCCAACCACTTATCTATCTTGATGTGCCTGCTGGGTGCAGGCCAGCTCCTTCCAGAACATGGGGAAGCTACAGAGAGAGGGAGAAACTGGAGTACCAGCCTTCACGCAGCTTAGGGTCTGGTCAAGGATGTGACCCCGACGTGGTGTTCCAACACTAGGCAGACATCTGAGGGAAGTCCCACTCACTCAAGCTCTCCTTGCTGAGAGCTGTAATGTCCCTTACACAGCTACAGACCAACCCATCCCCATCCCCAAAGGGCTTCCTGCCCAGAAACAGGTATAGACAAGAGAAAGGCTATGGTGATGCAGGACAACCCATGCTGCAAAGGGGGAAACAGGACCGCAAGTGGGTGTCAGGAAATGCTTTCTGGAGAATGTTTATTAACCAGTTACCAGAGCTGTCCTGCTTGTTTAGGTGTCACTGAAGTCCCTAAGAAGGGATTGTTTTCTTCTCTGCATGGCCTAGACTCTTACAGGTGGCATCAACAATTGCAGGCATGGTGATGGGGTGTGCCACATGGAGGCCCATTTGAAGTAGCTGGGCCAGGCCCCCTGCCTTCCAAAGGCCCCTGTGGGAGAGATGGGAGGGGTCTGGATGCCCAGGGATTACTAAGAGGACTGCTGAGCTGCAGTGCCAACCTAGGACTAGGTGCTTCTGAAGCAGGGAACTAGCATCTCCTTGGTGACCAGCTCTGGGGACTACTTGGGGTCCACTGTGTTCTACAGCTGTGTGGTTTAGAGTCTGGGCATTGGTGCCAGAGTTGCCACTTCTTACTTGTGGCTTAGGCAAGTCACTCACATCTCCATGCTATGGTTTTATACTCTGTAA
This sequence comes from Macaca thibetana thibetana, assembly GCF_024542745.1. Classification (NCBI taxonomy): domain Eukaryota; kingdom Metazoa; phylum Chordata; class Mammalia; order Primates; family Cercopithecidae; genus Macaca; species Macaca thibetana. Next base: position 46,283,517 of record NC_065583.1, read on the forward strand.
AATGAGGATCACAGTAGCTGTCTCATCAGGTTCTTATGAGGCTGATGTGAGAGCATGCATGTGATGTCCTTATTTCATGCCTGGACATTGTAAGTGCCCAGATGTTAACTATTAACTTTAGGGTTAAAGTATGAGAGAGGAAGGGAGTCTCCAGTAATCTTGTTCCTTTTTCTGTCTTTTGTCAATGACCAGAGCCTTCACACTCCTCCAGCAGGCACCCAGCATCCTCCGATAGCAGATGCCCCAATTTGAAGCTACCTGTGGGTACTTGGCCAATCCTTGTGCAGTTTATGGAGCCAGCTCCTGACCTGGGGAAGAAGCAGGGACACATGAGTGATCTTTAGCCATTTTACAGACTGGATGAGGCCCAGCCATTGGACTTGACTACATCATGAAATAAAACCCCAAGGAAAAGGGATGTTGTTAGAAATATACTTTGCCATCTGGTTTTGGCTAACAAAGTGATGGTCCTCATCCCAAGTTTCAGCTTGTTTGACTTCCAGTCTCTAACTCAGATCAGATGTTGCATATCCCCTCGGTGGTAGTCATAGGGCCACAACCCATCCCTGCATCCATCTCCTAGAGGTGGGTAGAGAGAGCCTGTTCCTGTCAGCAGCACATCCTGTTACACTGATACTCATTTCAGCCAACATCCATCTCACTTGGCATTTCTGATGTGGGAAGCAATCCTACAAGCTTGGAAGATTGAGGTAGGCAGAGCCTGCAGTTGGCTCTGTCACTTACCTTGAAAATAAGTCCCAAACCTCTTTACCACCTTCCTATCCGGGACACTCAAATGTGTCCCGGACTCAGACAGCTAAAAGCAGAGCAGGAAGAAGAGGACAGTCAGGCTTGGCTCTATGATGCTCCAAGGTTCTAGGAGCTCCCACATCCTTGCTTGTTTGCATGAGTGCACCTCCCTTAGACTAACTGACACTTCAGGCCAGAACCCAGCTAATGCTTGCTAGTACCTTCTTGGACACTCATGCTGCACTGGGTCTTATGTTACAGCATTTGCTGTGTTCTGCAAAGCCCTTCCCTCACCCTGTTTTCCTAAAATTAAAACACACACACACACCACACACCACACCACACAGGAAAGGAAAGATTAAGAATTTTAAGGAGTCAAGGGGTTACAACTAGAGAAAAAACACTGAAATTGAAACTCCAGTGGGTACTCAGTGTGCAGGGTATATTTAAGTGCATGTTCCCTTTTCTGGTTATGTGAGTAATTTGAAAATTAAGAAACTAAACTCATTCATAATCCCACTACCCAGATACAGCAGCTGACATTTAATGTCTTTTGTGTATGTGTAAAGGACAGCCTTTAGTCTAATTATTTGTTTTTATTAACATATGCTATTGATGACCTTCATTGACGGCCAGTCACAGAAACATCACAGTGCATACTCTTACAAAGCAAATTGTGAAGTACTTTAGGAGGTGTTCACCACATAATCTAAGTTGCCAATCCTCCTTCAGTCTCCCCTGGGAATAGATGATTCCATGGTGGATAAACATTCAATGAGCATTTGAAAAAGAATCAGTTCAATACTATGTGTCTTTGACATTTCCCTGATGATGTGGTATTATATGGCCAGCAAGTTAACCGATCCAAGTGGGTCAGGCCTCAGGGTTTGAGGCTAGAGCCTGGAAGCCACCAGGAGGTGGAATTCCACCTTCTCTGTCTTACCCAAGATGTGAAAGTGCAGCATAGCTTGATAACATGCTTCTCCCAGGGCATGTGAATCCAGCTGTAGAGCTCATAAACAGTTTTTATCTGGTTCTTCATGGTCCTTCTAAAGAGTCCACGAAGTTGTTGAGGAGAGTGTAAACATGATCTGAGCCTACTTTGTGAAGCAATGGGCCCATTTTCCCCTGCTCTCCCAAGGCCAGCAGTCAGACTATAATACTTGGATCTGAGAGGGGAAAGACCTTATTGCTTCTTCATACAAATATTTTCTTCCACTCTATGGCTTGTCTTCTCATTCCCCTAACAATGTCCTTTACAGAGTAGAAATACTTGATTTTCATAAAGACCAGCTTAGTAATTATTTATGGTATAGATTGTACCCTTGGTGTTGTGTCCAGGAAGTTACTGCCAAACCCAGAGTCACCTAGATTTTCTCCTATGTTATCTTCTAGGATTTTTATGGGTTTGCCTTCTACATTTAGGTCTATGATCCAATTTGAGTTAATTTTTGTAAAGCATGTAAAGCTTGTGTCTAGACTTGGCTTTTTTGCATGTGGATGTCTAGTCTAGTTGTTCTAGCACCATTTGTTGAAAATCTCATTGCTATCTCGAAGATAAGCCATGTTGCCTGGAAATCTTCAAAAGTCAAAGGAATCTCACTGCTGTCTCATGATATCACTTTGAAGGGCAAAATGCAACTGTTATTTCTACCATCAGGGTCTACAGATGGGTAGACAAGTTCCATATGAAGGGCTCTGCTTTTGCTTGGGCCAACGGACAAGCACACAGCACGACAAAACCTGTTTCTGGAATCAGGCAACAAAAAAGGTGTGAACAAAATTAAGTGTGCCTTCTTTTCATCTAGACCTTCCATTTGGGATCTATTTACTTCTTATTGAAGTACATCCTTTAGAATTTTATTTAGTGAGGGTCTTTTGGTGATAAGTGTCCTCCACTTCTGTTTTTGAACATGTCTGTCGCATCTATAAAGTTTTCAGCCATCATTTCTTCAAACAGTTTCTCTATACTAGTCACTTCTTACGGAACACAAATTAAACCTATGTTAGTATTTTACTCTGTCTTCTGTATCTGTTAATCTCAGTCATGTTTTTAATTCATGTCTTTCTGGACTACTTTCTGGATAATTACTTTTCATCTGTCTTCTAGAACTATCTTCATTTTTACTAACTCTTTCTCCAGCCGTATCTGATCTGCTATATTAAACAGATTGAGTCACTGAATTTTAAATTTCAGTCATGATATTTTAATTTATAGAAGTCCTATTTCATTCTTTTTTGAATCTACTTGACTTTTTTTTTTTTTGAAATAGGATCTCACTCTGTTGCCCAGGCTGGAGTGCAGTGGCATGAACATGGCTCACTGCAGCCTCCGTCTTCTGGGCTCAAGTGAGCCTCCCACCTCAGCCTCCTGAGTAGCTGAGACCATAGGTGCATGCCACTGTGCTTGGCTAATGATTGGCCATTCTTTATCATCTTTTTTCTCTTCATTTTAAGTTTTACTTAAATATATTTCACATGATTATTTTATATTCATTATTTAAATAATTCTAATATATGGAATCTTTGCATCTATTTCTGCTGGATTTTGAATCATTGTTAGGAAAGCTTGCCTCCTTCCAAAGCTGTAAAGACTTTTCTTCATGCTTTTGCTCAGTGTTTTTATGGTTTTTCACATTTATACTTTGACTTATTTGGAATTTACCATGTTGTATGGTGGGAGATAGGGATCAAGTTAATTTTACTTCACATGGTTATCCAGTTATCCAAACACAATTCAATATTTCATCTTTTTCCTGGTAATCTGAGATGCCACCTTTATCAGACATGAAATTTCTAGATATAATTAGGGCTATTTCTGGATGTTTATTTTCTGCTTTATTTATCTGTCTTGTTATATACTTATTTCCCATATCCGTTAGGTCTTTGTCTTTTTACTTTTGTTGAACTTATTTTCTCTAATAAGTAATAACACCAATGGTAAAATTCACACGCTATCAAAGGATATACAGTGAGACATGCATTGCCCTTCCGGCTCTTTTGCATATCCAATTATCTTCCCAGGAGATAATCCATGTTACTAGTTCTTACATATGTTACATGTCTCTTAAAAGATGATCTTTTTCCTTTTTATTTAAAAATAAATCTAGAAAATAAAATGCAAAAATACAGGAAATGAAAAGGATAATGGGCACATGTAGTATGCAGAGGCTGTCTTATTTATATTTGGGCCAAGATCTTGGGAGAATATGAGATCTTTGATCTGCCCTTAATCCCTCAACACCCCTAGACCCCCTCAGCTAACTCAAGGCTGACATGGGTTTGTGAGTTGAGGCCTGCCTGGATCTTGGGCCAGCCTGGGGCTGCGTTCCTTGGGATGCCCCTTGGGCAGCCTGGGGCTGTGTTCCCTGGGTTGATAGCTTTATAGTTCATGCTGCCTGCTACGGAACCCAGGTGTGTGTTCTAAAACATGAAACTAGGCCTGGGCCTTGGAGAACCTCCCTTCACTGCCATCCTTAATCACCACTGACCACTGCAGTGCTTAGTTCACTTGTTCAGTAATTTATTTGGAATGACTGATTTGTGAAAGAGTTAGGTGCAAAGTCCCAAGCTGGGTGCTGGGGTCAAAAGAATCATGGTTGATTTCCACAGATTTATAGGGTGCCTGTGACGTGCCTCACATCAGAGCCACATTAGTGACCCCAGGCCTTCCCCACCCCTCCCTCACCTTTGTAGACAGCTCCCAGGACAAGGCGAGATACTCTGCAGCTACATGGTAAATAGTTTTTTATTGAAAGCTAAGAAGACTAGTTAGAGGAATGATGAGTTTCACGGGGAGGGAGTGTTGGTAATGTCAGATGCTACCAGGAAATTGATGAGGATGAGAATTAAACTAGACTCCTGTATTTTTAAATGAAGCATGATTAGGATTAACACGGGGGCAGAGTGGGCCACACCTGTGTGAGGGGAGGTACGCAGCAGGTCAGCTGTTGCTGGCAAACAGGAGGGAGTTAGAAATGTAGCAAGGGCTGATCCTCATGTCTGCCCAAAAAAGCCATGGAGGAGGTCTCGGCAATACCTTGAAAAGCAGAGGAAGTCAGGAGCTGCCCAGCTGATTAGAGATAGCAGTGTCCCAGGAGTGGGACCCAGCATCCCAGGCGTCTTCCATGGATGACCATCAGGACGGGCTTCTAAAAGAACTATTAACACTTTCTCACTGAAAGGAGAAGGAAGTAGGTAAGAACTCTGCAAATATCTTCTCTCCCACTGTCTTCCTGTTAAAATATCAGCAACCGATAGAACATATTTACAGTGTTTTTGCTTGTTTTCTCCCGCCTGAAGGCTTCTATGTCTAGTCAAGTCAACCCAGAGTAAAATCCCCTGAAAGCAAAGAGCCACTCCTCAGAGCTATAAATAAACTCTAGCAAGAAGACAAACCCAAAGGGTATTAATCATAGTTAGCCTCCCTCTGTCTCTTCCCACCAACCCCTTCCAGGTCTGGTTGCCAAGAAGATGACATAAACCCTCCTTGGATTTGCCGGGCTGCTTCTCTCAGCCTACCGCTTTGACCCTGGCTTCCCTCCCTTTCTTCCTCCTCTTCCCACCCCACCTGCTTCCTTTTTAGGCAAGTGCATCTTCCATTTAGTGACCTGAACGTGTGTGTTCCCTGGCACCCAGTGCTGGGCTCTTTAGAGGCCCATAGTGGCGCCTGATGCTGAGATATCCTCTCGTGGGGTTGACATCACCCCATCTGCCTACAGGGGACACTCTGGGTTTTTATAGAAGGCGCGTTCCCTGCAGAGCTGTGGGAATCGTGAAAACAAACCCAAGGCCTCTGGAAATGGCTGATGTGTTGGTTTCCCTTGCCATCAATATCCTGATTGATTCTCCTTGTGGTAACTGGTAACTGAGGTAGTCTTTGGTTCATATTTATGTTGCCTCTATAAATCTGAGTGTTGACTGCTAAAAGTCAATATCTGCTGTTCATTCAGAAAATGAGGGTACTTGACTTAACTTGAGTAGCATTGTTTTTCTTGCTCTTTTACTCCCACCCCAGGCCCTGGCAGTCTCTAGTCATATTCTAACTGTGGCTTGTAATACTAGTTTCATGGACATGGGGGGAAGTGCTCTGAGTTCTACGTAAAGGTGGAACAGTTAAGTTCCAAAAATCTGCAGTATGTTGAACAGTTACTGTGTGCTAGGCACTGATTAAATGCTTTATATTTGGTAACTCATTGAATCCTCAATCCACCTCTCTTTCTTAGGAGCAAATTGAGGCTCAGAGTTTAAGTAACTTCTCCAAAGTCACACAGCACAGAAACCTTAGCAGTCAAAGGAATTGGACCCCAGAGCACTTCATTCACTTTGCATTTCCTTTGCCTTGAAGCAGCTAGCGGACACCTCAGGAAGACTGGTAAATGCCTGGTCCCCACGGCTGGCTTGATGAAGACACAGCCTGAGGGGACAGACTCTGCAACAGTCATGGGTGATTGCCAGAGACATTCCTGTGGCCTGGTATGGACAGGGAGGACAGGGTTCCTGCAAGATAGGCCTTGAAGGACAGGCAACCCTGGACAGGGATGAGGAAAGTCTAGAGCACGCAGACAGGAGGTGGGTGTGAGGGGCGAAGTCCCCTGGAGTGACAGGTGCTGGCCTGCAGGGAAGGGGCGGTCTGGTGCATGTTGGAACTGCTGCCGTAGCAGTGGCAGAGCAAGTGACGTACTGGGCAGAGAGCTGCCCTGAGGAGCCACAGCAGGCCTCGGAGAGGGCAGTGCCCAGTCAGGTGTGGGGAGCTTGTGTCACTCAGTGGTGCTGAGGAGGACTGGAGATGGAAAGCTTTTTGGCCAGTGTCCTTTATTGTCCCCTTAGCGAAGAGGAGGTGGAATCCTAGGTGTTGGAGCTCAGGCAAATCCTTAGACAAGTGGCCCTCAGTGTCGGGAATCCACACAGGCAGACAGCACAGAGGCCAGGCTGGTGAAGACCCCAGGAGCTATAGTCCCCTCTCAGGGGCCTCCCTTTCTGTGACACACTCACACTGCTCTAAAAACAGCCATGAAAAAAGAGTCTTCACATGCTCAGAACCTTTTTTTGGGAGAAGCAGGATTAAGCAGGCTGGGGCAGAGTGTCTGAGGGTAAGGGTGCTTGTGACCTGTGGTACCAAAGGCCAGCTGGGGCAGTGGGTAGCAAAAGTGCCTGTAGCTTCTCATCTATCCAGCGTTTTAATTATTTTCATTTTGAAAGGAAAATATACAGAACATAAATTCAAACAGCACAAAAGGGAATAGAACAAAACGTCTCCCTCTGAACAAGTCCCTGATTCTGCTCCCAGTGGGCAAAGCTGCTCCCCTGTCTTGATGAACATGTGTAGCCCGATCACAGACGTCGCCGCCTCCCCCAACACAGCGCAGCCCACGAAGCTCACTGTTCTGCTCCTTGCTCTTTCCCTTTGAGTCCATCTGGGAAATGGTACCATGACAGGGCTCCTTAAATGAGTTTCCTCTTTACATTATACTCTGCAAATCATTTCATTTCAGCAGACATTGCTGATTGTTCACCCCTTCCTGAGATGAATTAAGAACAAATGGCTGTGGTTTTCCCTATCAAAACAAACATACATATTAACCATTTCCTTGTAACTTAATTGAGAGTCCTTGGCAGCAAGTGATTGGTGGGGCAGAGAGTCCTGCCCAGCTGCCAGCCAGGCCTTGGAGTAGAACAGGTTTCTCAGGGCCTCCGCAGGCGCCTTCTCCTTCCCAGGGCCTTGACTTCTACTGCCTGAGCCCCTGGCTTTACACACCCTGCTGGGGTCAGACAAAAGCCCCATATCTCTTCCCAAGGTAGAGATGCCTGTGGGGGCGCCCTGGTGCTGTGTTCCATCAAGGCAGGTCTGTCTGGCAGCACCGAGGTTAATCAAGTTCAAGTGCATTTTTCAAACATATGTTAACTGTTAAGCATAACAGCAAAGAGTAAACTATTGGCAGAGGAAACACCAGGTTTTCTGTTGCTTTTTTCCTCCTTTTGGCACAAATCCACCCGTCCAAATCATCCAGTTCTAGATAGAGGAAATCGAGGCAAAGGAAGTACAGTTTTCTCCTTGTAATCAAGCTTGTCGCACTTTTTTAAATAGTGCAGTTGTAGCCTCAACAGTAGTAGCTTGAATTTACTGAGTGTACTAACCATTTTACTTGGTAACTCATTAATCTCATAAGCCTAGAGGTAACCTCAGCTATCACTCCTCCTGTATAGAATAGGAAACAGGTTTAGATGCACTTGGCCACGTCTTACAGATAATTGCAGGAGCAGTGATCCAAACCCCGACAGTCTGTCAGCAGACCCCGGGCTCTCACCACAGTGCCATTCATGGTTGCTGCCCTCCACTGCAGACAGAGTGGGTGGCTGAAACAGCACTAGAGATGAGGAAGGCAGAGGAAAACTTTCCTGACAAGGAAGATATTCGGGCACTGAGTTGGGTTGGTGGGTTAGATTAAGGTAATGTTTGCTAAGAATCATAGCTCCCTTTTGTTATTATGTATAATGTAAACTTTGAAATAGGGCTGAAAGTTCCAGCCAGTGGAGCTTACTTTACAGGTTCCCAAATTAAGCTGCATTTCCATCTTATTGGGAGACTTTGTGCGAATGCAGAAGACGGGACCAAATGCTGTCTCTGAGACCCCTGGCTCCTGGACTTTTCGGAGGAGTCTGCAATGGGCTTAACAACAGTAGATGAGTTTGTGTCAGACTCGGAACCATCTTTGGAATACTACTTTCAATCACTGCTATAGGTTTTATTTTCTCTGTGGAATTCTGGTTCTTTTGAGGCCCCTGGGACAAGCAGATGGAGAGCTTTGCTGTGGCCCAGAGCTCCGAGCTGATGGCTCGGCAGGCTTCAGACCCTGCCACTCACCTCCTGAAAAGGTGGGATGGGGGCAGTGGATTCTGGGATGTGGCTGCAAACACTTGGAGCCACCAAGGGAATTGGAGGAGGTTGTGGTGTGGTCAGAATGCAGGAAGCTCTTAGCAATCACCTTCCGATTGGGGTTGATTGGGTTAAGGCCTTCTGGAATGGTGTAAAACAGATCTGAACTCAAAGGGCTGCTGATGGAAGGATGATGAATCGAAAGAAATACAATAAACAGATTGCTTGTCATGTTGTTGGCTTTGTAGCAAACATGTTTTCTCCTTGGGATTATGTGAACATTTGCTTTTCTTTGATTTCTGGTTGTTATTTTCAGTATTTCTTTTGTTAGATGAGCTCTGTTTTACAGAGCTTCAAACGGCTCTGTTAAAGCCCCTGACTCTTATTGCAAGGGCTGTGTTTAGAGTTTGGCGCAGCCTCAACACATCACCTGTTAGCTGTTAGGAGTCTAATTCTGCAAACCATGACTTCATCTTGCTGAAGGAAGATAGACAAAATGCTTCAATACAACAGATATGTTTTCGTTCAAGACATTTGGAAAAAAGAAAAAGGACCCTAAGCCTTTTGTCTCTGGCTGAACTTGGAAAGTAGACCTGTCAAAGGTATTCATGTTCAGACGGCTGGTCTGTAGTAAAAAAGGCTGCCAAACCATGCTGTTACCCAAGGATGTGGGAATTTTGTCAAGCGGCCTTAAAACAGTCATGTTCAATGAAGCTGGGGAACGTTTGGCCTAGGGTGCCTCTGCAGGGCTTGCAGCTCTGAGGAGAGGGGATATGGTCGCATCATCTAGGCCACTACAGATGATGGTGCCAGCCACTCAGTAGTTGCCGGAGACTAGCCCTGGCCAGGAGTGAGAACCTGAGGCTTATGTGTTTTGAAAAACAAAAATCTTAGAAGAGCTAATGAGCTGGCCAGTTTGCTCACCATTCAACCTGTTCCCTTTGCACCATTTATAATTGGGAACTTTACCACACTTACAATCCTCTTCAGAGTGGACCCTAAGCGCCTTGGGCCCCAAATCAGTCTAGTATTGGTCATTGGAAACAGACTGTCACCGACTGAGAAGACTTGGCTTGATGGGGTGGAGAACCTGGTATGGGGTTCTGTTTTTTCTAATTGTTCTTTTTCCAGTTTCCTCCTGTGGTTTCTTATGGATTCCATTTATTTTGGTTACAGCCTCCAGGCTGCGGCTCCTGAAAATTCCCTTCAAGGGAGGATCCAAGGGCTGAGCACTGGAAACTCTGGAGAAAAGGATTTGTGTCCATAGATCTGGTGTTTTCCTGGTTATCTTTCTCAGAATCCCTTTTCTTTTAGACCGGCCACAGACAAAACATTTAGAGACACACAAAACCTTCCATTTTATGAAATGAATTGAGTGAAAGAATCCACCCTCCCCCTTGTAGGAAGGCATAGGCTCCATTCAGATTGAGGCAGAGGCTGAAGTTGGCTCTGTTCTAGCCTAGGAGAAAGCCCTCCTGGCTGGTGGGGATGTGAGGGCCATCCCAGTGTGCATGGGGGGCAGGCAGGAATTGCTGTACAGCCCTGAGCCTGGGGCCTCCATTACTTTGCCCTCCATATTATTGCAAAGCAGAGGATCACTTACAGGGAAGAAAACTACATCAGGACATCTTCTTTGGTGACGTGTGCCCTGCCCCAATTCCTCAGCAGTCAGTCACCCTCTCTCCCCCTCCTACTCCCTCCAATAGGAACATGCCCTGGAGAGCAGATGGGAACTGTTCCATCTTATTGAGTTGCTGGCATTTTGCACCTCTACTCTCTGCAGCAGACAACCCTTTTTTAGCTAGGAAAGCCCTTTACGATGGCTTTTTCTAAACCTGGACTAAGGATGAGAGGGTGGGTATTACTGATGGTTGGCAAGGGATGAGTGTGTGCTCTAGGTTACTGCTTTTGTTAAGTCGGGCACCCTCCGTCTTCCCTGGCCATGGTGAAATGCCCCAGCCCTCTGCTGCTGCAGCTCAGGAGAGAGGTGGGGCACTGAACATACTTCTCATAAAAGGTGTGTTTCTGAGGTGCTCTGTCCTGTGTGTCCCTTAACGATGGGGTTACTATGGTAACTATCCATCTGAAAAAAATGCAAGCATAAACAGAAGATAAAGCTCTTGCTCAACTAGCTGGAGGGTGGATCTATGCCCTTCTTTGTTATCCCTCCTTGACCCAGCTCCCTCCTCCCTACCCACAGGGCTGAGGGCCCACTCTATGACGGTAAGAGTATGGGGAGGCAGTAATTTTGGCTTGCGCAGATCAAAGATGAGCTGGGGTTTTGCAAAAAGGAAGAGTCTTGGATTTGGGGGCTCCTTGGTAAAAAGCAGCAGAATGACTTCCCTGCCCCGTTCTTTCCAAGGAGCTGAGATGCTCCTTCCTGCCCCTCCTCATCCACCTTGCTACTCACTGTCACTTACAGGTTGGTCCAGTGTGGCATCCCTGATTCCCAGTTGAATAGCAAAACATGAGCACAGTCCTTCAAGTTTCCCTAGTGGAGAAACTGAGTCTGCTGAACTTTCAGTCACAAAGTAAGAGCGTAAGGGGGTAAAGCTTGCAAAGCCAGGAAGAATGTCCTCTAGCTCCTGGAGAATCCAGCTTCAGGTTTCTCAGCCCTTGTGCTTACTTCTGGGCTACTCCATTGCTTTCTTTTCTTCTTTATATACTGCCTGCCCTCACCCAAGTCAGGGGCCCAACCACACTTTTCCAGGTCTTTTTATCCATCATCCTTATTTTTCCTGCACAAAAAAAAGTGAAGGCAGCACTGCAGAAAATAAAGACCACATCCTTCCCCTCCTCCCCTACCCCCAATGGCCACTGGGCCTTCTCTCAGGAAGGGCCTTCCTCTAACGTTTTGGGCAGGAAGAGGAAACAGGCCACCTCCACTTTCCTGAGAAACTACCTTCAAATGATTTTCTTGCCAAAGGGTTGGACTTAGGACTTAGCAAAACAGGTCACCACTGTGGGCATTCTCCTTCTCCCTCCCTTTCTCTCTGTTAATGAGGGGCAGGTAAAGCATTCTTAGCACATTATGGTCAAAAGATTGTAATCCATCAGCTGCCTCCTGTATATTCTGGCTCTGCAGATACCGATGGCCCAAAACTTCTCTGTGGCCTCCAAAAGGGGAAGGTTGAGGAAGGGAGGGGAAGCCAGCAAAGTGGGCTACAGCTCCGTGGTGCTCGATGTGCCTCTCAGGCCTTCCTGCTGCAAGGATTCTGCCCAGGGCCCATCATGGCTGACTCTCCCTCCTGTTCCATTGCTCCCAGGCTCTGTGTTCTTGTTGGGCTTAGACTCTTGGTTTGGTGTCCTCTTGGGCCGTGGGCAGGACAGTGGCATTGCGGATGTGCTCTCCCGTCTATGAACATAGGAGAATGAAGGGCAAGCTGGGCTGGCCAGGCAGGCGCTTCTGCATTCACGGTATCCAGGGCCCAAGGTCACATAGGCATCACAGGCACCTTTTTGGCCTGGCCAAGATGGACCCATCACTGCTGGGCATTGAGACAGTACCACGATCAATGATAAGGTAGCTTCAGTGAAACTGCTAGGTGGCCATCTCCCTGCTCCACTGGTAAACTAAACTGTGCTGACACTGGTACAGGGAAAGGAGTAGCTTTGTGGAGACTGATGGGTGAAAGTGGGAAATGTGAGCCCCTCCACAAGATTCCATGTAAGCACTGGCTATCTTGCCTTCCACCCTGTCTTGGTTTTGTGGCTCTCACACGTATAAAGCCCAGGTAAGGGACCCTGTGGCATTCTTTATCACTCTCTGTATCACTGGCATGTGTATCCCTGCAGGCCTGGGAACACTGAGAAGACAGGGGCCTCATGGTGTGTTGGGTCCTTCCTGCCAAGCAGAGTTGTGTGTCATCAGTGTGGTGATTACCGAGCAAAGGAATTCCTGCCTTGGATTTAGGGGGAAACCTGCTGTTTCAAGTGTGTCTGATCTCCTCCCGCCCCCACCCCCAAAGCTAATACGAGAGTTTCCTTGAGTAGCCAAGCAGTTTTTTAGCTTTACACACATACAGCAGATTTTTTGCATTGGGTTGAGCTGTTAGTACCTCTTAAAAATGTATGCCCTGTGTCATACTGTAAATTTTTAACACATGATTTTCGTGCAGCTAGAATTTTGTTCCTAGTTATTTTATAATGATTCTTGAGTGCTGATGTTGCTGGAGAAATATAGTGTTTACAACATAACTAAATATTAGAAATTCTTTAGTACTGGAAGGAGGTCAGACTTGAGTTGGGCCCAGAAGGGTGGCCCAGAAGGGTAGCCTAGAATGACATCCCAGTATGGGCAGAATTGCAGAAGTGGAGAATATAAGATCCATTCTGGGTCTATCCGTATGCCTCACTAAGAAAACAAGGAGACAGTGATGAGGTTGACAGGTTACCAAGAGAACTGTAATGCCAAGGAGAAAACCAGGTCTTGCCAAAGGGTACTTCCTAATTCCCACCATCTTTGGTGCTGTGGAAAACCTGTCTTGTCATGTGAGACTGTGCCCAGGTGGCAGGTAAATCAACTCTAACTTAGTACTAACTATGGGTTATGCTCATAGCCCTTCTAGTTTTTCTTTTCTCTCATACATTTCATTTTGAAAAACTTCAGACATACAGAATGTCAAGAATACTCTTTATTTCATCACCTTACATACTTATTTCCTTGTGTTAAGAACTTTTAAAATTTATTATTTTCACAATTTTTAAATATACATGATTGTTAACTATAGTTACCATTCTGCACAATAGATCATTAAAACTTCTAACTGAAACTTTATGTCCTTTGACCAGCATTCACCCCGACCCCACCCCCAGTCCCTGATTACACATAGAAATGAATTCATGCTATATTTTCCATCTGTACCTGGCTTATTTCACTTAGCATAATGTCCTCCAGGTTTATCCATGTTGTTGCAAATGACAGAATTTCCTTGAAATTCTGTCTTATAAACATTATGAGAATGTTCTTATAATCATATACCTGGATTTAACAACTCTTAACATTTTGCCATATTTGCTTTATTCCTTAGAGCTTTTTCAGGATGGAGGGCAAGTTGTAGGCATCAAGATGCTTCACCCTAAATACATCAGCATGTATCTCCTAAGAACAAGGGTGCTCCCTACAGAATGGCAATACCATTATCACACTTAAGAAAATTAATAACTCCCTGGGTCTGATACCCAGTCCACATTCAGATCTCTTCAGTTGTCTCCAAAATGAGTTTCCTAGCTTTTATTAAAAGAATCAGGATTTCATCAAGGAGTGACACATTATATTTGGCCGTTATGTCTTTTTAGCCTTTTGAATCTACAATACCTCCCCGCCCCCCCACACACACCCTTTAAAAAACGTATTTATGACATTGACTTTGTAAAGAATCCAGTCACATCCTTCTAGTTTTGCATCCAGATGTGCAGGCATTCAGCATTGATGTAATCAACAAAGATTGGTTAACAGGCCTCCTCAACAGCAAGCCATCCTGTCCTTGAAACCCTATAAGCAGACATGGTATACTCTCAGGGACCACGCTGAAGACTTTGGGTTTGGCCCTGGTGACATCTGCAGTGCTGACTGCAAGCACCCTTTCTGGGAAATGGGAGCTGGAACTGGGTTCAGATCTCAGCCCTCCCACTCACTCACTGAGTGATCTTCGGCTGGTCCCTTCTCCTCCCTCAGCTTCAATTCCTTCATCTCCCAAACAAGGGCATTGTACCTGGGGCTTCCTAGGTCATACTCAGCTTTGCCATTCAGCACCTCTGTGACTCTGCCCACAGCTTTTCACCTCAGGGTAGCTGCTTCCTGAAGTAGCTGCCTGTGCCCATTCCTGGCACTGTGAACATGGGGACTGGGGCGGGGACACATGGTCCTCTAACATGACCATACGCTCATCTCTGCTCCCCACAGCGGAGATTCTGGAGCTGGCTGGCAATGCAGCGAGAGACAACAAGAAGGGACGGGTCACACCCCGGCACATCCTGCTGGCTGTGGCCAATGATGAAGAGCTGAATCAGGTATGGGGCTCTCCCATCTCCCACTGATGTTTGAGCAGGTGGTCACACTGCCCAAGAAACATAGCTGAGTGGCTTTGGTGTTGGCTGGTTATGAAAGGTGTGGACTGCAGGATTAATTAGCAGCTTCCCTGCCTCCCATGGCAGTTTTTCCCCAAGGCCTTATTGGGAGTGTTGGGGGAAGCAGGATAAAACAAGGTATTTGGCTCTCCCAGAAGGAGAGAGATGATCTAAATTCCATTTGAGTGAGGGACTCTCGGGACTGGATCCCTGAGCAGTGAGCCTGAGTCCTGGCAGCATCCTCATGGAGGATGCCATGGAGGAAGGAGCTGCACCAACCCAAAGCAAAAGACTGTCCTGGGCAGGGCTGGCTTCTTGAAGGTTAGAAGCAGGGTATCTGGCTCACCATCTGCTATTCTGGTTTTCCTGAAAGCTGCTAAAAGGAGTCACCATAGCCAGTGGGGGGGTGTTACCCAACATCCACCCTGAGTTGCTAGCGAAGAAGCGGGGATCCAAAGGAAAGTTGGAAGCCATCATCACACCACCCCCAGCCAAAAAGGCCAAGTCTCCATCCCAGAAGAAGCCTGTGTCTAAAAAAGCAGGAGGCAAGAAAGGGGCCCGGAAATCCAAGGTACGTGATTTGGCTGGAATGTATGAAGTGGAATAGGATGGGGTACAGATAAACAGGGTTACCAGGCCTCCCCGCCACCGTTCCCCTGTGGGCTCATCCCACTGATGGGAGAGAATAAAGGAGGAACATGTAGGAGCTGATTACACTCCAGAAGGGCTAATCCAATACAAGTAGCCAGAGTCAGGAGGCCCTCCCAGAGTCTGGACCCAGTTGAAGGACAGAACCCCTGTGGGCAAAGTGGATGGATGGTGGGCTTTCAGGGATAGCCTCAAGCTGGAAGGACTCCCAAGCTGGCCCTTTCAGGGAGATGCACACACCTGTGGGAAGGGGGCTTCCCTGTGCTAGGGGACAGCCACTGTCTAGTCCTGTGGCCAGCTGCCTGCATGCCCTGATGCTCAGTTGCAGAACTCTCGTGTTGCCATGGCTGCATGTCTTCCATCAGGGCGCTCCAGACAGTTCACTCTAGAATGGTTGTTTCTGTCAAGGAGGAAAATGGACGTATTACTCAGGTGCTTCTTCCTGGGCCTAACTTGGATTGGCTGGGTCCTAGGTGCTGGAAACCCTCTCATTAGTATCATCTGATGTCGTCTTGGGTGGGGAAGGCCAGCAGACTCCAGGTCATGATCCTCAGTGTAGAGGAGCACCCTCCGGAGGTCCAGGCCTGTGACTGCTGTGCTCACCTGTCTGAGCAGGAGCTGGAGACTACAAGGCAACTGGGATACATTTTCTGTGTTCCTTTGCCGAGTCCTACCTGTCAGCTGTTGTCATAGCCTCCAGAGCCAACAAACAATGGACAGTGCCACCAAAGCTTGGTCTCTAAGAAAATGGAATCTAGAGGCTGCCCTGCTCTGAGGTACCCCTTAAGGAGTCCTCCTTCTGGCCTCCCGCCAGATCAGGAGGAAATTACCCCTGGCAGAAGGTGACCTCTGTATTTTGCAAGACTCTCAAGAAGAAGTTCCTGGAAATGCCCTGTGGAATCTAATGATGCAGTGTCAGGAATTTCTTCCTACATGAGCCCAAATCCTCTTACCTGAGTGAGACAGTGAGGACACCTTCCCAGGACAGGCTCAAGGAGCTGTGACCAGGTAGACAGAGCTGTCCTGTCAGCATGTCCTCTCCTTTGAGCCTGCCTGTGCCTCAGGCAGATTGGCTTTCACCCGCATGCGGGGACATCTTCTGTGACCCCCCAACCTTCTCACATCCACACTGTTTGTGGAGCTTTCTTTAGTTGAGGTGGAAGAGTCTGTATTTCTTTGCATGCACAAAATCTAAATTCCTCTTGCCAAATTGCCACCCACCCTTAGGCCCAGAATCACTCCCAGCTCTTTGAGAGAGAAATCCAATATTGAGTGTCCTGTAAGTTATTTCCAGACACTTGCATTCCACCTAGCTCACAAGTCCTGGAAGAGGCTTGAGGCCAGGCAGGGATTTCACAGAATGCTCCACTGCTCATTCCTGCTAACTATAGAATTAGCAGATTGGACAGTTTCTTTTTCCCTTTCAACATTTGCAGTTGGGAGGAGGGCAGGGAAGGGAAGGCAGGAGGAAAGTGCTTGTGCAACCCTTTTTAAATGTTAAAAAGGCAATGAAGATATTGAATCTATCTTTTGATTATGAGCCCCAGAGACCTGGCTGCCCACAGAGCAGGGCCCTTGGTGCTGAGGACCAGCAGGGGCAGGACCATGTCCTCAGCTTAGCCTTTGCCCTGGCTGTGTCCTGAGCCATCGCCCTCCTTCATGCGTTCACTGTTGATATTTGAGTGGGTCTCTCAGATGCCAGTATCTGCTGGCAAACCTGGGCTGAATCTTGTTCCCGTTACTCTAGTCTTTCTCTAGTAGTTTTTGTTGTATGACTTTCTGAACTTTCCAATTTACTAAACACTAGGAATTCATCTTACTTTTTGGACTTGAAATATTTGGAGCGGGGGTGTCTTTAGCTCCTAGTAGCTATATTTGGAACTTAGTGTTTCTAATAACCATATGCCAATAATCACTCGACCACTCAACTTT
The DNA here is from genome assembly GCF_024542745.1 of Macaca thibetana thibetana. Classification (NCBI taxonomy): domain Eukaryota; kingdom Metazoa; phylum Chordata; class Mammalia; order Primates; family Cercopithecidae; genus Macaca; species Macaca thibetana. The sequence continues at coordinate 46,300,792 of NC_065583.1, forward strand.
TCCCTTGATTACAAAAGCAGGAAGTCTGTTATGGTGGTCTGTTTTTCTTCCACACAATAAAACACATTGTCTGCTTACTGTACCAGTATTTGGCTAACATTAAACCCTGGGGGAAGCTGAAATTGGAACCGTGAACAGCTAATTTTCAAAACATTTGTTTAATGTAAATTGTGGTGTCAGCTCCCAGAAACAGCAGAAAACCCTGCATCTCTAGGTTTAAGTGGAATGTTCTGAAAATAACCTTTCCAGGGACATGCAGAGAAAGCGTTAGTAACATGCTAAAGCACTTGTAGTGAGAGTTGGTATTTTTCAGGTGTCAACACTTGAATTCCAAATCATAATTTTCCCCACATAATTTGGAGGTTTTGAAAATCTCAGTTGTGACAGCTGAGTCAGCTATAGTGGAAATGGTTGGAGAAGGCAACAAACTGCACCAGGGGCTGGGTGTCCAGAGCCCTGGCTGTACACTAGGGCTCCCACTCTCCACTTGGGTGCCTTCAGGCAAGTCTGTTCCCTCTCTGTGCCTCAATTTACCTCCACCCATAGAATGATTGGGTCCATTCCAGCCTTACAATTCAGTAACCATATGCATATTACATAATGTTTTTCAGTAGGGCATATGTATGAGTTTGAACAAAAGAGTATGCAGTAAAAAAAATTTTGCTCCCACTGTAGTCCCTCACCCTACTTCTCCCCAGGGCGCACTCAACGAGTTTTTATGTCTCCTTTCAGACAGTCTATGCATATAAAAGCATATAGAGGTATAAATCCCTCCCCATCCTACTTGCTCTTTTTTTTTTTAAATAAAAAATCATATGACCCCCCTATTTTAGCAGTGTGGCATAGTGAGTAAGAGTGCAGGCTCTGGGGCTAGCCATTTCCTAGCTGCATGATCTTGGCAGGTTGCAGAACATCTCTGGTGTTCAGTTTCCTCATCTTTAAAAAGCAGATGTAACACAAGGTGGTTGTGAGGCTTAACAGAATTCATGGAAGTACATAGAATAGTGTCTGGCACCTGTGTTCACTGCCCCTGTCACTCTCGGGGCAGTCCTTCCATGTCTCTGCATGTAGAGCTGCTTTAGTGTTGCATGGGATGACTGGTCACTTATGTGATATATAAAACCAGTGTAGCCAGCCGAATTAGTCCATTCTTATACTTCTGTAAAGAAAGGCCCGAGACTGAGTAATTTATAAAGAAAAGCAGTGTAATTGACTCACAGTTCCACATGACTGGGAAAGCCTCAGGAAACTTAGAATCACAGCAAAAGGCACCTCTTCACAGGACAGCAGGAGAGAGAGGAGCAAGCAGGGGAAATGCCAGACACTTATAAAACCATCAAATTTCATGAGAACTCATTCACTGTCATGGGAACAGCTCAGGGGGGAACCACCCGCCATGATCCATTTACCTCCATCTGGTCCCACCCTTGACACATGGGGATTATGGGGATTACAATTTGAGGTGAGATTTGGGTGGGGGGCACAGAGCCAAACCATATCATCACCCTTCTACAAGTGGACTTTTAGATTGTTCTAGCATTCATTCTGACAAACAGTAACTGTCATTGTTTGTGGGTCTCTGTCCTCACGTGCAAGTAAATGTATAGGATAAAGTCCTCAAAGTGAACTTACTGAGGCAAAGAGTGAGTATATTTTTAACTTTGGCTATTACTCACTTTTGGGGCATTTAACTACATTAATCTCAAAAACCACCTCATCTTTTTAATGTTTAGTACTGAGTTTTTAAAAAATGAATATTCATTTGGCCAATTTGTATCTAGTCTGTATACACTAGTTACTATTCTCAGTAGTGGAGATGTGGCAGAGAACAAAGTCCCTGCCCTCCCTCAGTGTTCAGGGAGGATGTACAGATTCATTACAGAAGGCGGGAGGGAGTAGCTGCTATGACAAAAATAAAGTGGCATGATGGCAGAGCCAGTATTATTTTACATAGGCAGTGAGGTGAGGTTGCTGCCATGATACTGGAGCGGAGCCCCAGCAGAGTAAGGTATTTGGCCATTCAAGTGACTGGGGGCAGAGAGCTCCTGGCAGAGGAGTGGCAAGTAGGCCTGAGGTGGGAGCATGCCTGGCCCCTCTTAAGAGAACGTGACAGGACTTGCCTGCGGGCTCCCTAACGTTTTTGTAACATGGATACTTTTGGCAGTGAGGGAAGCTTAGGGACCCTTACTCGAGATAAAGATTCCAAATGCATAAAATAAAATACCTAAAATTCAAAGGAAACTGTGCCTAATTTTGTCCCTTAGGTTAAGATCCATCAGAATGTACACTAAGAATCATAGGATAACTTTTACGGGATCTCTAAGAAGCCAGTTTTTGCCAAACTTTTGAATAATAATGATCTCACCAGGGATTTTTTCAAACACAAACCATCAACAAACCTCACCCTATCCCCATATGAAAACTACCCTCCTAGATCATAAATACAGGCTTGCTCCTCACCACCCGGCAAAAGCCCAAGGTGATTTTCGTAGAGTGCCTCTTTTTCTTGTTGAGGAATAAATATTTAAACTGCAAATTGAGTGATTAATGTTCTGGTAAGGGAAGCCAGTGAAAGGAATTGGTTCGTTTGAGAAGCTACTATTACAAAAATTTGCTGGCCTTCTATTGAAATTTTAGGCTGTTCAAACATTAGAATAAGAGACTAAATATAGGTAAACGTGGGGTGATGATTTTACGTAAGTCTTTCTGGATGCTCAGTTCTACAGATTCTTAAATGTCACCCAGCTGACTCTGACCTAACAGGTTTTCTGCTCAGAACAAAGCCGGGCAGGTGTCCAATACATGGAAATTTATGGGTTTATAGGAAAATATAAAATTATAACAGTCTTTTTGGAACTGAAAGGCAGGATTGCTTGCTAACTTTTATTTCCCCCAAACTGAGATATGAAAATAATCTACCACTTAGTATCACCATTTCATAGAAGAAAGGGCATGTTTTTAAATTATACTTTAAGTTCTAGGATACATGTGCACAATGTGCAGGTTTGTTACATAGGTATACATGTGCCATGTTGGTTTGCTGCACCCATTAACTCATCATTTACATTAGGTATATCTCCTAATGCTATCCCTCCCCCAGCCCCTCACCCCCTGACAGGCCCCGGTGTGTGATGTTCCCCGTCCTGTGTCCAAGCGTTGTCATTGTTCAGTTCCCACCTATGAGTGAGAACATGCGATGTTTGGTTTTCTGTCCTTGTGATAGTTTGCTCAGAATGATGGTTTCCAGCTTCATCCATGTCCCTACAAAGGCCATCTGACAAAGGGCTAATATCCAGAATCTACAAAGAACTTAAACAAATTTACATGAAAAACTAAAACAACCCCATCAAAAAGTGGGCAAAGGATATGAACAGACACTTCTCAAAAGAAGACATTTATGCTGCCAACAGACACATGAAAAAATGCTCATCATCACTAGTCATCAGAGAAATGCAAATCAAAACCACAATGAGATACCATCTCACGCCAGTTAGAATGGCGATCATTAAACAGTCAGGAAACAACAGGTGCTGGAGAGGGTGTGGAGGAACAGGAACGCTTTTACACTGTTGGTGGGAGTGTAAACTAGTTCAACCATTGTGGAAGACAGTGGTGATTCCTCAAGGATCTAGAACTAGAAATACCATTTGACCCAGCAATACCATTACTGGGTATATACCCAAAGGATTATAAATCATGCCGCTATAAAGACACATGCACATGTATGTTTATTGCAGCACTATTCACAATAGCAGACTTGGAACCAACCCAAATGTCCATCAATGAGAGACTCGATTAAGAAAATGTGGCACATATACACCATGGAATACTAGGCAACCATAAGAAAGGGCATTTTAATACCAAAACATTAGGAAGAGACATAATTTCAGACAATAGGCTTTATGAAAAATTTGGGCACAGTTGCTATGATTTGAATGTGTTAACATCTCACAAGACAACTGTGCTGACCTTAAGCACCTGCTCTGTTGTCCTGTCGGGTGGGAACCTTGAAGGGAAGAGGCAGAAGTTATTTGCCAAGTGGGCGGGCTATATAGGACCAGGTAGTGATGGCTTGTCTCTAGAGTGCTTTACTACTTTCTAAGGCCAATCGTTTAATCAGGAACTCTCCAGTCTTAGTCTCATTTTCTTACTTTCCTTCCCTTTCCCTTCCCTTTCCCTTCCCTTTCCCTTCCCTTTCCCTTCCCTTTCCCTTCCCTTTCCTTTCCCTTTCCCTTCCCTTTCCCTTCCCTTTCCCTTCCTTCTCCCTCCCTTCCCCCTTCCCTCCCCCTCCCCCCCCCTCCCCTTCTCTCCCCTTCCATTTTTGGTAGCAGTGGGGTTTTGCTGTGTTACCCAGGCTGGTATCCTCTGGCCTTGGCCCCCAAAAGTCTTGGGATTACAGGCGTGAGCCACCACTCCCAGACCCAGTCTTATGTTCCAAATAAGGAATCTAAGGCTTAGGGAAAGGGAGCAGTTTTCCCACGGTCACGCTGTTAGGGGAGTCAGGACCCAAATACAAAACTTAAGAGTTCAAACTTCAGAATAGTATCACTTTTATGTCCTCTGACCATTTTTAACAGTTGGAAAGTTTACATTATTTTCTCCTTATTTCTCTTTTGCTTACCCCACAAACTTTCATCTTAATGTAACACATTTCTATTCTGTTTTTTAGTTCTGCAACAAAAATAATGTATATAAATTTCAATTTTGAAGAAGTTTTTTTTTTTTACTTTTATAAAAGTGCTAAATAGTAGATTCTACAAGATTGGATAGTTAGCACATTTATTAATAATATACAATTGATCAAACTGACAAATGCATTACAAATTCTAATAACTGTTAAGGAAAAGTAAAATTTTATTGGAAAAGCATCTTGTAATGGGCTGGGTGGATTTTTTTCCCCCTAACTAGTTCAAGTATCCTCAGTTGAATATTACTTATTGTTGAAATGAAACAGGGCTCAGCCTATTTTTATATATTTCTAGATATCTGGAAAATCTTCACTAAAAAAAATTGAAATGGAAACGGTTTTCTTATAGCAACATCATTCAGTCCTCTGAACTCTTTGATATATGCCAACAGTACATAGTGTAATCTCATCAATTTGTTGTAATAAACGTTTTATTTTAGAATAGCATTAGATTTACATAGGGTTACAAAGGTAGTACAGAGAGTTCTCGAATATCCCTCACCCAGTTTCCCCATTGTTAACATCTCACATAACCGTGGTACACATGGTCACAGTGAGGAAATCAATGCTGTTCCATTACTGTTAACTTCACCAGTCTATTTTCTGAAGATCTATCAGCTATTAACTCAATTAGGTATTGCTTCAGTTTTGTTGAAAGCGGGATTAAAAACACCTGACTTGTGAAAGTCTGTTATACCGCCTTTCCTATTCTTGGCTCCTGAAAAGTATACCAAAAAGTGTGTCACCAAGATTTACCGTATAGTTGTTGATTATACCTGTTTCTCTTTCACTCATCAAATGGTAAACACTCAATAGGAAAATCAAAATAGTGATAATTGTAATGTATCTTTGCCAGTACTATATTTCTTGATAAAATGCTTTTTCTCTCATTTATAGTGTAACCTTGGAACTTCAGATTTAGCTCACTAAATATGGGAAAAATGTTTGCCATATAACATAATTGCTAAATCAGCCCTTGTTGTTAAAAGCCGTTAGCAAAATTAGACCTTACTTTTCATTGTAAGTAAAAAATGTTAATATGCTCATATTAATGAATTTGAATCCTAAATAGGCAAATGGATAGGACACAGGCCTTGCCCTGAGTTTATTCAGATTTATTCTTCAGGAAGGCATGGCCATCTGTAATATTTCTCACCCCTTCTTTCTGGATTTCCTCCCACTAGACCCTCCCTCAGGAGTGAAGTACTTTTTGTTAATAATTTGGGGAAGGGAAAGGTGAAGTGTCTAAATGAAAACCGATGTTGTTCTCACTATCCTTACTCTACAATTTATTTTAATGCAGAAAATCTCCAAATTAGCCAGAGTATCAATTTCTTTTTTTTTTTTTTGAGACGGAGTCTGGCTCTGTCGCCCGGGCTGGAGTGCAGTGGCCGGATCTCAGCTCACTGCAAGCTCCGCCCCCCGGGTTTACGCCATTCTCCTGCCTCAGCCTCCCGAGTAGCTGGGACTACAGGCGCCCGCCACCTCGCCTGGCTAGTTTTTTGTATTTTTTAGTAGAGATGGGGTTTCACCGTGTTCGCCAGGATGGTCTCGATCTCCTGACCTAGTGATCCGCCCGTCTCGGCCTCCCAAAGTGCTGGGATTACAGGCTTAAGCCACCGCACCCGGCCAGAGTATCAATTTCTAATACAGGCTTTGTCCTTAATACAAATATGCCAAAAACATGCATCCCTACTCCCACAGTGGTGTGCCATATTAATATTTACTCTGGGAAGTGAGAGGAGGGTAGTTATGAAAGGAGCTCTGGTGTGGAATCTTGACCACAGGTGTAGATCCTTCTTAGGGCAGATCAGTTGTAGGAAAATGTTAGGAAGCAGACGATCGGAAAGCTGGTTTCTTAAACTCTCCATGTCATGTACCTCTCTCAGAAGATCCTTGGGAACTCCAGGGCATATATATTTCAGTCTTAATGATGCTGAGGAAGAAGCTGAAGACCAAGCCAAGAACCATGCCCACTACTGGGTTCAGGGGGTCCCCAGAGAGACAGATGGTTCACCACAGCCACCACATGCATCCTTCTCTAACGCTGGCTTTAATGAAGGAGGGTGGAAGCGAGTCTGACCTTCTGGAGTCAGGAAGGTTGGAGGGTTATAGTCCTTAGTCTGCTTTTTGAGAACTAGTGACCTAGAACAGTTTTTCCTCTTTTTTTTTTTTTTTTTTTTTTTTTTGAGACGGAGTCTCGCTCTGTCGCCCAGGCTGGAGTGCAGTGGCCGGATCTCAGCTCACTGCAAGCTCCGCCTCCTGGGTTCACGCCATTCTCCTGCCTCAGCCTCCCGAGTAGCTGGGACTACAGGCGCCCACAACCGCGCCCGGCTAATTTTTTGTATTTTTAGTAGAGACGGGGTTTCACCGTGGTCTCGATCTCCTGACCTTGTGATCCGCCCGCCTCGGCCTCCCAAAGTGCTGGGATTACAGGCGTGAGCCACCGCGCCCGGCACAGTTTTTCCTCTTAAGCTTTAATAGTATTGCAGACATCTAGAAAGGAAAGACACTTGAAGATCCTTAATTAAGAGACATTTACTTGGTCTGAATTTATGAAAATGGTTCTATTCTAAATGATCACTGTAAAGTGAAGTTTTACCTTTAAGTGACTGTTTTTTTTTTTTTAAGATCATAAAGTGATTAAAATATAACAACACACTCCATAGAACTCTTGTACCTCAAAATGAGTCAGAGCTCCCCCTTGGAGAAATGCTGAGAACTGGTTGTGGTTTAGTTTCCTGTTTCCCCTTGGGTGTTATGGGTGAGGCTTGGGAGCTGCCTCTCTGTTAGGATGCCTGTGTCTGTGTGGCCCACATTCTGACCCTTCCGTCTGTGCAAGAAGAAGCAGGGTGAAGTCAGTAAGGCAGCCAGCGCCGACAGCACAACCGAGGGCACACCTGCCGACGGCTTCACAGTCCTCTCCACCAAGAGCCTCTTCCTCGGCCAGAAGGTAGGCAGATGCGCGGCCTCAGTCTACTCGAGGGACCCAAGGGACAGATGGGCACAGGCCATCTCCACTGGAAGGCTGGGGGGGTCCCGGGGGCCACTCCCAGCCTTGTGGGTAGACAGAGTGCGCCGTGAGCTTTGGGAGTGGCCTCAGAGAGGGCTAAGTGCTGGGGAGGCCACAATGCTGAGGGAGGACCCTGGCAGCTGGGGAAGGGAGACAGTGGTAAAAAAGAAGAGGGCAGGAGGCTCCTGTGGGAGATGGAGACCCTTGGTTAGTCTGGAGGAGGAGCTGCTTCTGTGGGATAAACTGGTCATCAGATAGCACCAGCCAGGGAACTAGGCAGAAGTCAAGCCCTGGTGGTGGAAGGTGAACAATCTAGCCAGTAGCCTGCTTGTCCTGGGGGGCACTAAAGGTAGAGCCTCAGGTCTGATGCAGGCCTCTACAGGGGATTGTTTTCAGACTGTACTGATGGGTGCACTGGGTTTCTTCACTGAACCACCAGATGACTCTTCCAGTTAATTGTTTGTTTGTTTTAACCATGGGCAATATATTTTCAGCCGCCCCAGTGATGCAACTTTGCCAGGACGCCATGGTTTTGTAAAAGATGATTCACTTTTATTGAAAATAAAAATGATGCAAAGGCTTTTAAGACCTGAGAATGAGAGTTAACTAACATTTCTTTATTGACACCAAAAAAGGGGTGGGAAGAAAGAATTAAGATCTTCTTAATTTTTTAATCCTATACTTAAAAAATTAAAGGAATGAATTTGACCTTCCAAGTTAATCTGTGTTTAGTTTGAATGTGGTAACAAACTTGGATCTGAAGCTGCATCATTTTTAAACCCTCACTGTCAATTTCTTTTGCATCACAGTGACACGGTTCCCTCGCTCACGTCATTGCAAGTTCTCCTCCTACCCCCTTCCCTCTTTCTGTCACTAATTGCACTCTCTCTCATGATGCAATTCCTGTGGTGGACTCTGTGTTCCAGAAAATAACCATTACTGTTTACATTTTTAACCATTCTCTGTATTTTGTATGCATTTTTTCAAAAGAAAAAGTAGCACTAGTTGTCATCTTAAGGTCTGGGGCTTTGAAAGTTTTTGTTTAAAATATTTTTCATTCCTTTAAAAATTTTGATTCAGCAGTGAAGACAACTGCCCGGGTCTACTTTCACCCCTGTAATATCCTTGGGTAATGTATTGAAAGTTAATGTGACCCATCCACATTGCTTCCGTTTGAAATACAGAGCAGTTCAGCCCCTGGGGTCACCTTCTACCTCTTTTCCCCACTCTGGCCTTAGGCACTCCCACCCTGGCCTCTCCCCTCCCTGTGTTCTTGCTACCTCCTGCCAGCCACTCCAAAGGCAGCCTCAAATCAGAATTCCTCGTACCTCCCTTGCTGGATGAACTAAAATATTTCCAAAGTAGCAGCAAATATGGCTGTAAAAATGTCCATGCAAAATGCAGATGCCCTTCTTGTTGCTGTGATCTTCTGAAAGAAATGGGATCGCGGCCTCCTCTGGGCTCTGTTTGTGAGCCCTGGAGGGGAGGGGGCAAAGGCCACAGACATCTTGCTGGCTTCTCCCAAGAGCCAGAAACATGTCAGCTCTCAGCAACATAACTCTTCTTTTTCAGATAAACCTGGTCTCAGGGCCAGGTGTCACACGAATAAAAATAAAATACAGTAGAGTAAAATTTGGCTAATACTGACTGTTCCCTACTCAGAGTTGGTAGGATGAGGATACAAACAGCCATAGAAAAGTGATGGTACTCTATAATAAATTGCAAACATATCATTTAATGTTATTTTAAAAAATGGAGAACAAAAGCAGTGAGCTTAACAGTGAAACTAATGTGCTTATCTTGACTTTTGGAGGGAAAATCTGAAAGGAATGGTTAAGCTGGAACCCCCAGTATAAAATAGTCAGCCATAAGAGAAGGGGTTGAATGTAGACCCAGACAGACCACCTAGCCTTCTTTCCCATATCACCCCCTTTTAAGTGGTGAAAACAAAACACCAAGCTACCAAGAAACTGCCCTTCCTGTTGAATGTGCTTGCGACTTTATGACCCAAGATTCACATATCCAGGAAGAGGCACCCAAAGATCTAGTGCTGCAGACACTGCTCAGCAGAATAAACAGCATGTTTCCAAAGTAAAGCAGCATCTTAAGTCTGCCTAAGCACCAGTGTTAGAAACTAGGGTTCCAACTGCCCTTTCTGGAACCCTACACCCCTGCAGCATGAGATGGAGTGAGCGTTGATACATTAGAGCATTATTTTGAAGCATTACTTTCTGGCTTTTTATTGGCTATTACTGTCAGGTGAAAATCATGGCATATAGTGTAAAAAAGCCAAAAATCATGAAACTGACACAGTTTTTACAAAAATCACATTTAAAATATTATAGACATTAACTTTGACTTGGAGTTTAGGAAATGTTTCAAAAGGGGTACTTTAGAATGGTGACTATAGGTACCCTGTGTCCTGTGAATCTCATTTTTCTATCTGTGACATTGAAACCAGTGCTTGAAGATTGCAAGCAAGCTGGGATGGAGAAAGGTGATATTGTGCGTGCTACAGCCCTGTAAGGCATGGTTGCTAAGCTACTTAGGAGGCATGGCCCAGGCTTAGGAGCCTGACCATTGATGTTAATGATGTATTTCACATACTGAAGTCTCAGGAGTCATCACAGCCATTACTCTCTGATTTTGCCCAATGTTCACACAAATTGTTGAATTGTTTTAAAAAGGAAATCAGTGCTGTGAATCTGAGTCAACTAAATGCTTTTGCTTTGTGTTCAGCCAAGATTTGCAGCCTTTTTTCAGAGGTTTTACAGTTTTCAGAAAAAACATTTCTAATGTGTCTAATGTGTCAGTAGTAGTAAATGCTTTAAGTTTCCTTGGTAGAGTCAGTATTATTTGAAGGAGTTGGGAAGGCAGTCTGAGGCTGTGACAAGTCTCCTTACCTCCCAAATGATCAAGATGGCAACCCCAGCTCACAGGCCATTCAAGGCAGGCGTAACGTACCATAGGTTTTCTCCCTTTGATCCACACACCCTTCTCCTGGGGGCTGGAAGAACTGTGAGGAGAAAGGGAGCTCTTGAAGTTGAAGCAACAGTGAGGGAGAAAAACCATTCACCCCTCCCCGCCACTATGGCTGAGGACTGGCTTCTGAGATAGTTTAGGAAACTGACAAAGCCATGAAGGAATGGCTCAGCTATCGGCCATCTGGACATCCAGCAGTGTCTATCCATGTCCTTATCTTTGTGGGGCTCTTTCTAACTGGATACACTAGATTCTGCTGCCAGGTCCAAGGCCTCTGGAGAAATCCAGGCTGGGCATGCATGTGTGCAGGGAGAACCACACAGCATAGCTGTGAGGCCAGGAGCCAGCCCTGCAGTGTGCCCCAGGGAAGACACAGCATTCAGGAGGGTCCTATGGAAGACACTGCCCTTCCCATTCCCCTCATTGAAGTGAACTTTGGGGACAGGAAAATAACTGCACTTTAGGTGGTCAGCACAGGGAAATGAGACCAGCCAGGCTTCCTTCCTTGTCTATTATGAGAGAATGAGACACACCAACATCTGACAGTTGCAGGCTAGATTTAACATACCACTCAGGCACTATCTTTAACAATCACTTTCATTAACTAAAATTGGGTTTCTAATATTTTTTTTAAAAGAACCAAGAAGGAATGTACTATTTCCTGTAGCCAAGTAGGTCAGGTCAGGCAGTCTGCATGTCCATCCAGGCACACTCCTTCCCTGTCATCATCGATAGACCGCCTCCTGTCCTGCCCTAAATGGTGGGGGCCAGCCTCCCATCCAGGCGAGGGCAGCTTGGCTCTGAGCCGCCTCAGATCCAAGCCAGGCCCAGGGCCCAATTTCTGAGCTCTGGCATTTCCATTAACCATGCCTTAAAGGAAAGCGGGCAGGGGCAGTCATTTTATCTGAGTTATATCTGAGGATGTTTGATGTTCAGTTCTAACTCTACATGCCCAGGGGAACCCCAGCACTGGCTTAGGCACTGTGCAGCACTCAGGGTTAGGGGGCCACACCCACTCTTGCCTTCAAAGAGATTATACTCTGATGAGCATATACCATGAGTAAAGAATAAGGGTTTCCACGGACATCCCCACCACAGGGAAGACTCGAGTACTGCTTGTATCAGAAGCTGGCCCAGCAAAGCCAATGAGGTTAGGATCATCAGATCCCGGTGCTGGAAGGGATCTTGAAGGTCCCTTGGCTACGACCCTTTCTGCCCACTGCGCAGCCACGTGGGACCCTCTCCTGCTCTATAACTGGCAGTGCCCTATGGTTACTTTCCTCAGTGGCTAACAGTCTTCATAGCTGCTTTAAATTCTTCATGCTGTGGATTAAAACTTAGTTTTCTATCTTTCCCGATGATGGTACAAAGAAGCAGTCACCTTATTCAAATTCTGAAACCATTAATGATCCTTATTCCTCCCAGAAAATCAGACTAATTTTGGGAATTTTTACAGTTCCCAGAATTCTGATTTCCTAACCCACAAGGACCACTTCTCTGCCATGTACTTCAGATGGACGCACACCCCTCTGGCTGATAAACCCCACTGGATCTGACCCTGGCTGGTGGGAGGGGACCCTGGGGCCTCCTAAGACTAGACCTCCGTCTTGGCTGTATCTCGCTTATTCATTTGTGACTGGACAGTGGGAGCCTGTCCAGAAACATGTGTACCGGTCCATTTGCACCCTATGCTCATGGGCTTTCTTCTGTATAGTGGAGCTACTGTCTTCGTTCATGATCATCTCGCTGTTGGCTTCTGCCCACTGGCCCACCTGCCAAGCTGATTACCCATTTGTCCTTCCAAAGTACTTGAATTAATTTGTCTTCTCCCCTTCCCATTCTCTTCCCCTGATGCACACATCCCAAGCACACACTTTCTAGTCAAGATTGTTTAAAAATACATATTTGTACACATTTTATAGCAACAAAACTTTTGTGGCTCAGCCTTATACCCTAAGGACTTCTGCTGAGCCCCAGTGCATAGCAGAGCATAGTTGGAAAATCACAACTCTAGCCTCATCCACAGATGTGAAGAGTGAAACAGCACTTGGTTGGCAGGAAATCCTCAATGCTGAGTAGTAGTGGCTCCCTGAGGTACTGTAGTCTGTACTTCCAAGAGTGGGGCTGCCTCTGGTCAGACGGGAAGGTAGTGAGTCCAACGGAAGCTGGGAATTCTCCATGAGCTTGAGTTCTGTTCACAACTGTTCCCTTGCTTCAGCAAAGCCAAGTTTCTCCCAGAGAATCCCATTCCCCTAGACAGAGCAGGTGGTTCTCCCCAGGAGAGAGTCAGATACAGGCCAGTGCGAGGGTCTTCCTGGCTAGCTGAAGCACAGCCCGCCAAAATAGCTACTTTTCCAATGAAGCATTTCTGAATATAACACCAGAAGCATCTATACAATTGGAAAAAATTATGTGAATTTTAAGGATTGAACATGTATTGTTTTAAACAAAGGAATTTATAGATGCCTTAAAAGCATACACATCCACATTACACTGAGTAGATCGAGTCTTTTTCTCATTTGCCTGCCTTCCTCACCAACCTGCCTCTTCACACTGTGTGAGGTGTGTTTTGGTGGTGTGTGGTGGGGGGAGTATTGGCTTAATTTGAGTTTTTATAAATAGCAGTTGCTTGGAGTCAAATGCAGAACTAAATAATAGAGTAAAATCCTTGGCCTTGTTCTAAATCCTGAGAGTTCACTTGCCTTACCCTAAGGCCCCCCACTCTGTGCCCACCCACACCCCTCCTCCCCGATGGCAGCAGTCAGGCCCCAGCTCCCATGCTCCTTTCTGTGCCTCTGACCTGGTGCCAGGGCCCTGAGCTGCTGAGAGCTTTGCTTTGTGAGATCACCCCCATGGCTTTCTTCAGCTTCAAGGGTGTGGGTGGCCTCTAAATCACTCTGTAGTGCTAGGAGCAATAACCCAGAAAGTCCACATGAATAAAACTTGGTCCTCTTCTCTGAGTCTTTAACCAAAAATGAAGTCCACTGCCCTGGCCAGAATTCTTCTTTGGCTGTATGACAAAACTTAATTCCACAACTGTTTCCTCCCAGAGGATGACTCTTAGTGTAAGCACATCCCTCTTTGAGAATCTGACTGCTTCTGGCAATCAAAAATGTGGGTTTATATTTCCGATGCTTCTGGAGTGCCAGGTTTTTTGTTTGCTTTTGTTTTCAACAAAATGTTTGGCCTTAGAAATGCAGCAACTTGCTCTGTTGCCAGGAGCTTCCCTCCCAAGTGTCTTGTGCACAGCCCTCTCCTGGGTGAGCTCCTGGACAAAGCCTCATGCCCTGGTAAACCCTGCAGACTGCAGCCACTATTCTGGCCTAGGTCGTAGTCTTGAGCACCAGCTCTGCTGGGGCTACTTAGGCATTGTAGTTGTCTGCAGGTGTTAGGAATTTACGTTACTGAAGCGTGAGCAATGTCATTGTGAGAGCATGTGCAAAAGCAAGCTTTCCTGCAGGTGCTTGTACCTAAAGAAAAGCAAGGGGAATAGTAGGACCCAGAACAGCAGTCCTAGGCCCATTAATTCTCCTTGCCCCTCTGACAGAATTTCAAGCTCGGGATTCCTCAAATACTCAGATGCAGGGTTGCCATTGTAACAGAGTAACAGTGGCTGGGGTACACCCATTCAGTGGCTCTTCAGAAAGAACAAATTCATTGGTTGGATATAACACTTAAGGAAAATGCTCAATAAGCCACCCATTGAGTCTCAGAGCAACCTGACCAACAAGGTGAAAACCATTTAAAAGACACATTGTCTTGCTGGAGAACTTTCCTCCCCTGGGTTTCACCAGGGAACTTCAGCATTACATGACTAATGAACACGTAAATTAGATGTTACTAAGCAACAGACTGTTCTCACTTCTTGCCACCCTGAGCAGGGCAGGGAAGCCAGCCAGCAGTCACAGTGATGGGGACAGCCTTAAGGACCCATAGTCACTTGGAAGACAATGGCAGAGCCCTTAGGGGTTTGCCCAAGCCAGGTAGGATGTTAGCACCAGCCCAGCACTCAAGGATGAGGACAGTCACACCAGCTCCCACCCTCAGCAATGAGTACTCATTCTAGGTCCTGATAGCTGCCTTACTTTGGCCCCCAGATCACAAGTCCCTTTAAAGGAAAGTTGATCTCCTCGTCGAATGTGGCTTGTGCTTCCTTTTGCCCCAGGCATCACCCACATGCTCTGAACATTCATTCTAGTTTGCTTGCTCCCGCATCCCGAGCAGCATTTGAGTCTTATGTTTGAAATGGGTTCATTTGAGCCAGCAACTCCCTGCTTCCCTTTTGTGCCTCGTGCACTTGGAGTGTCCACTGCCCTTTACCTGTATCCCAAGGCTCCTTCTCTGAGACTTCCCAGCTCTCCTGTTATTTCCCACCTCATGCTTTTCTTTGCAGCTGAACCTTATTCACAGTGAAATCAGTAATTTAGCCGGCTTTGAGGTGGAGGCCATAATCAATCCTACCAATGCTGACATTGACCTTAAAGATGACCTAGGTAATTGGGGATGGGGTTCGGCACCACCAGCTGTCAGATGAAAAGTTATGGAACCCAGAATTTAGGCGTTTCATCTTCCCAGACTTTACAGTGGTCAAGCCAAATTTCCAAATCCAAGATTGATATTTGAGTGTAGACACTGAATATCGACTTACTCCAGGCCATTCCAAGTGTAAACGGTCTGTTTTATTAAGTGTGATTGGCTATTCTCTCCTCAGTTGCAAATATATTGCCATCTGAATTCTCTTCCATAATGATCAAACTGACTGCTGGTTACTTGGGGAGGGATTTTTAAACGTGTTGGTTTTTGTTTGTTTTTTTTGTTTTTACTTTAGAACTGAAAAATCTCAGGTAACTACAAAATGATAGTTTCTCCATTTAAACCTTAATTAGAAATGACAAAGCTTGAAAGAGAAGACAAGCCACATCAGTATGCTATTAAGCTGTCTTTAACCCACAATTTACTACCATCACTTCAACTTTTTTTTAGAACTGAAAACAGTATATGACTGAATGCCACCTTCATGAATTATTTGACTAGAGGATGGTATTAAACAGAAGGGCAATATCTCCAAGCGAGTTCTTACAGAGGAAAACTGCCCCAGAGCCATGGTGTCTCCCTGTTCAAGACGGTGGATGGTACAGGGCAGGCTGAGAGGTGCACCTTAAGTGTCCTGCCTCTATGGCTTTATCTTTGCATATGTGGCAGTGTCAGCTCAATGGCACGACAGGGCTCCTCTGCTGCTCTTCGAAGTAGAGGCTTGCCAGGGGAAATAGGCACACAGATGTAGCCTCCTTCCTAACCCTCAAGTGCAATCTATTTTGTATCCCTTGAGCTCTCAGCTTCCGCTGTTTTTGTCAGATAGCAGACTTCCTTACTGGGAGATACACTCATTCCGTGAGCCCAGGCCTGACCCACACGAACTGGGTGTAACAGTGGGCTGAAAACATGAGGACTGGACTCAAGAGTGTCCAGGTTGAACTTCTTTTCCAACTGCCTTATACAGATACTCAAAAAACAAAACAAAACAAAAAACCACAAGCTAGAAAAAGCAAGGATTCTATCCAAAGCACATTTTATACTAAAATACAAAGGCCAGGTGCAGTGGCTCACACCTGTAACTCCAGCATTTTTGGAGACTGAGGCAGGAGGATTGAGTGAGGCCAGGAGTTGGAGGCCAACCTGGGTAAGATAGACCTCATCTCTACAAAAAGTCAAAAACTTAGCTGGGCTTGGTGATACGTGCCTGTAGTCTCAGCTACTCGCTCGGGAGGCTGAGGCAGGAGGATTGCTTAGGCCCAGGAGTTCGAAGCTGCAGTGACCTATGATTGTGCCACTGCACTCCAGCCTGGGCAACAGCAAGACCCTGTCTGTAAAAAAACAACAAAAAAATTAAACTGTAAATATAAGACACGCTAGAGTAAGAGATGGGCCTGGAAAAATATTGATAGAGATCAGCCCATATGTTGAGGGGAAAAAATAAAGGCAATCCTCTACATATATCAATACTGTTTTCTGGGTTTTCAAGAGAAATCCCTTGAAGGTAGACAAAATGGTAAATGTCACAAGAATAAAAATCAAAGCCTGCAAGTTGACTGCTGCAGACAGAATGGAGAAACTTGTTGTTTTGGTTGGCCTGATGGTCCACTTTTTTTTTTTTTTTTTTAAACAGATGCCATGTTTTAGTAGCCTTCTCAGTGGGATGCCAACTTTATAGGCTTTTGCGAAGTGAAACGGGGCATTCATTTTATTTCTTTTAACCTTTGGAAATGATCTCATGTGTGTGTTTCTCTTTTTTTGGACTTGTCATTCAAATGTTTAATTTAAACATGTCACATTTGATATTCCTCCTCCTCCTGTCCTCACCCCCATCCACATGTGCGCACACTGCGTGGACTGATTGCCCCTTGGGCTCATATGTTGGAATCGACCAGGTAGGCCAGCCCTGCCATTGGGGCGTTAGTAAATGTGCCTGTGCGTGGGTCTCGGTCCAACACAGTTGATATACATTTGTTTACCTGTTATAGTTGCAAGTTGTACAGGCTGACATTGCCTCGATCGACAGTGATGCTGTCGTTCACCCGACAAACACTGACTTCTACATCGGTGGTGAAGTAGGTAATGCCTAGCCGGGTGCTGCCGAGTGTGTGTGTGCATGGTCAGTCGGCCGCTGCAGACAGCTTGATCCTTTGACAGCTATGCAGGGCTGCATTCATTTCACACTTCCAGCTGTCCTGACCTTCCCAAGGTCTCCTGTCCCTGGGTTGTGAACCTGAGTGATAAAGCTAGCTGTCAGCCAGGATGTGATGCATCCTGGCTGATGCAGCTCAGAAATGGACATTTCTGGTTTGAAAACTGGTTCAGCAGAATCATTTCTTCACCTGCCCCACAAGGCACAGCTTTGTTGGAGACTGGGTTCACAGATGATTTCAGCTGCAGGAACAATACAGTCACATGGACCGAGTGGCATCCAAGACCACCTCCATGCACTCTGAAGAGCAGACAAACATAGATGCCTGTGCACAGGTCACCACCCCCACCCCCGCAACCCCTGCCAATCTGTCTCCATGTCAGAAGCACGCTTGTTCCTGAAAATGGCCTTAAAGCCTCAGGTGCACAAGGAGGACCCTTTCCAAATGCTTGCCCACACTTAGGGTTCTCAGACTTCAGGTGCATGAAAATCACCTCAATCTGACATGGTATCCTTAGACTACTCATAAGAAACATCATCCTAGACCCAGAAAGCACCTTCCTTTCCCCTGGCAGCTGATAAGGCATTGTAGGTTGATTCCTGCTGTGCTAAATAGCTGAGGGTGGCCAAGACAGAGGGCACTTGAGATGCCATATCCCGAGGCTGCAGATTCCTGGCAGGAGAATCAAACAGTATCCTGCTTTAAGAACACACTGAGGGGCCTGTCTGAGGAGGCGGCACCCACGTGTGATAGAAAAAAGCACAGCTTTGGAGCTAGGTGGAAGGAACTGGAGTCCTACTGTCACCATTTACTGATCATGGGGCCTGGGCAAGTCACTTCACTCCTCAGTGCTTCAGGTGCCCTATCTATAAAGTAATGGTAATGATGGGAATTACATTAAATGTAAGCAAAGCACCTTGTTTTGTAAAGCCTGGCTCATGATTGGTGCCTGCTGTAAGGTATCACTCATGTGTATATATGATTTTTATAGTAGATGTGCTGGTCCTGAGAGCAGCACTCTGAGTGTGGATTCAAATACCAGCTTCCAAAGTGAATGGTTACATTTCCAGTCAGCAGACAGTGAAGTCATCTGGAAGGATGAGGAGATCGGGATTTTCACAAGGGTCCTGGATGCTAGATGTGCAGTAGCTCACAATCTCTGGCTGCCCGGCTCTGCTTGGCATCACTAGCAAAGACTGCTAGTTCAGTCTTCCCCAGCCACTGCAATTTGGACTAACCACTCTCCTGGGTATTTTGGATTTTGGACATGGATGGAAAGACAAACTGGATGGAAAGTCAGAATTTGCCAAGTCTGCCAGGCCAAAATGAAATGGGGCTGTAGGCAATTAAACTCCCCTTTCACAAGACTTTGGAGGAGTTAAAGAGCTCCAAAGTCAGGCAGCTTAAGAGAAAGATGCTTCCTTTTTTAACCAAATGAACATTTGATGGGAGGGAAGTGCTTATTTAGAGAAAAATAAATAACTAAGGGCTTGTCTTTGTCATAGCTGGGAGTTACTAAGGCCTGGCTTCATCCTGCCATCCAGGACATTTGGTGAAATGGGAATTATGCAACTTCCTAGGCAAAAGTATCTTACCCAGGTCCAGGGAGAAGAGAAAGTTGACCTACCTGCTGCAGGCTGAGGAAGGCCGTGCCCAGCAGGATTAGCCATGCCAGGAAGCAGAGTTGCAGCTTTGAGACAGGGCTGAAGCCTTGGGGGAATAACAGGCAGACCCAACTGTGCCACCCAGCAGAGCCCAGTCCTTCCTGAATTGTGACTGGAATAGATCTCTTTGGAATAAGGATTGTGCTAATGCTTTTCCTCTGACATGTTTGCCTACAACCCATTGATAAGCACAGGGTGGGGAATTATTAGCTTCCAAGCCACAGGAGCAACCTGGGTCCAAAAGCTTGCCCAGGACCCTGGCACACATCACTCACCGACAGTGTCACACCTGCAGAAATCTTCAGCAGCTTCAGACATCCCAACTGGCCAAGGCAGAAAGACTGCCAGATCAGAACCCAGTCTTCCAAAGCCCCGCAGGGCTTTTTCTGCCCAGCGGACCAGTCCAAACCAGTACTGACCCCAGATATCTTTTACAATGCCAATGCTAAACCAGATTCCTACATGGCCTCAATTGGTTCCAGCTCCCACCTTGATGTGTGAGAGGAGAAAAGAGGAAGCTAGTAATCACTCCATTTCTCATATTTGGTGTGAAGTCCCGAGACTGCTGGAAGAAGGAATCCGAGTGCAGGAATGCTTAGCCCCAGTGATTAACTTTTACCCATCAAAAGTTCTTTCTAACAGTGAAATAGACCACAGGCCTAGCCTGACATTTGTCCAAGCCTAAATTTTCGCTTAGGCTGTTTTGAACACTGATACTTATGCCTGCTTTCTAAGCATGAAATAATGTTCTTGTTCTCATGGGAGTAACACATGTTTATGCTTGGGGGCAAATAAGCCAATTGCTTTATGATTAACCCTGGAGTTAAGCCTCAAAAGCAAGAGTCTTACAATAAGAGTGTTGACAATATGGTTGAAAATGGGCCTGTTTCTTGTTAAAAAGTACACGTGTGTCTACATGAACATGTGCATACATATGTGTGTGTAGGAGTCAAGTCCTGACTGGGTTGATTGCCTGCAATCTAGGGTTCAGTTTTTAAGTTTGGGAAATGCATTTAAGTGTATTTTAACTTGGAAATTTCACTTTTAATTAAAGCAATATTTATAAGTAAAATTTTTAAACACTCTTCCTAAGATAAAATACCTTTAATTATAAATCAGCCCATTTTCTTAAATATTTTAGAAAGGAGTTGGTAATCATGATAAAGTAAAAACGATATTTTACCTTTCAAATTTCTCAGTTCTCACCAAAGAGTTAAATTTAATAAAGAATGAGAACCCTAACTAGTCCAGCCTCCAGTGTTTTTGTTGCCCTGCCTCAAGCTGGAGAATGGGTTTAAGCGTGAAGGCTAGACTGGGCCCCGGGGCAGCAGTGTGTGGAATCCAGCTGGTTCTGGCTCCAGATTCCTTTTTCTCAGCTGCAGGGATAGTTTAGGTGAACCTGTATTGGGGTCTCACTTGCCTGGGTTGCATCCACTTTGTGGTGGTGGAGTTGGGCTCTAAGCCCCCAGCCTGCTTCCTCCAGTGCATGGTCCATTCAGCTGCCACCTCTGATGCTGACTTTACTAGAAACATGCAGCAGCAACAGGTGTGACATTCTCACTCTGCCATTTAAAGTCTGTGCTGCTTTTCAGGACAGGTAAAGGCAGGAGGGCAGTCTGAGATCATGAAGAGTAACACAAAATCCTACCTCAAGGATGCTAAGTTTGTACCACCCTCTCTCAGACACAGCTGTGAGCTCCCCTGGGCTGTGGCTGCTGGTCATATTTATCTGTACACCCCAGGTTTCCTACAGCGGGTGGGTACAGGCCCAGTCCTAGCCATTAGCCCTGGTTTGTATTTGGGACAAGGCCCAAGTTGTTTCCTCTTCTTCCCAGACACCTCCTGGGGTTAGTTCACCCCTGCAGAATAAACATTCAAAGGAGGCAAGTTTCACTAAGATAATTAGCCCTAATCATCGCAGGGTGACTCCAAAGAGAATTTGGGCTGGTGCATTCCGATATACCTTGACCGTCCCGTACCAGAACTGTGCCAGGTGCACCTGGAATTTTCCAAGACAAATGTGAATCTTAAGGGGAGTATTTTGTCCTCCTGTGAGGAAAAGTACTTTAAAATGTGCAAAACTGAGGAATCAGAGCTTAAGGAAGACTCAGACCCCATTTTAGCCAAACTTGAAAGGCTGATCTTATTGCTAACTTTGATTGCCACTTGCTATCCCACATGAGTATCAACTCAGAGTTCTCATAGGTGTTGGTGATCTTGTTTGGGAACTTGGTTTTCACAGCAGAAATTAATTACTTAGCAAGTGCCCTAATTGAAGAAAATACATTGCTCCCAACCTCCATTGGCTTTTATTAAAGAATCTGGTCCTGAGCAGTTAGACATCCTCCTTTCCAAGCTTTTTATAGCATACAGATTAATCTTTAAGCTCTGCTTCTGATGTTGCCCTTCTTTACTGAAAACAATTCTGAATCATTAGTGTAATTAAGAAAATACCGTCTGAGGCCATTTTTATTTTGTATTTGCATATGAGACCAAAGCTGCAAAACAGGAACTAAGCATGGTAATAATGCTGGTCCAAAAAGGTGGCCAAGTATGAACACTTCCTTCTAGGCCTACTGCCAGGAGGAGAGCTGGCCTCTCGATGGGAGCATTGTATGCTGCTGAAACCTCCTTACTTGGGGGTTCTCCCCAGAGACAGAGAAGAAAACCCAAGGCAGGCATTAGTCTTGGAAACCAGTACCAGCTGGTATCTCATGCCAGTGAAAAGCATCCAGGACAAGCATGTCTGCAAAAAAAAAAACAAGCATCTCCTGTCTCTTTCACATCTCTGTCACATCCGTGATCACCCTGAGTCAGACCCAAATAAGGGGCAGCAGAGACAGCCAGATGAAGCAGCAATGTGAAGGTAGTAACTGGTGATGACAAGCCCTTCTCAATTTTACTTTACTAACTCAGCCAAGGCTTAGTTCCTGTTTTGCAGCCTGATGGAAATTTAATAGATCATTTGAAGTATGTAATCACCTGACATGCTAAGTGTCTGTGTGTGCCAGAGACACAGAATGGCAACCTGACCCCACCCTGTCCTTGTCTAGGAAACACGCTGGAGAAGAAAGGTGGCAAGGAGTTTGTGGAAGCTGTCCTGGAACTCCGGAAAAAGAACGGGCCCTTGGAAGTAGCTGGAGGTGAGGTGTGAAAGCCACCGTGCTTATTTGGTTGTGGCACATGCAGTATTAGGAAAACCATTTTGTGAGATGGCTTAGAATTTAGAGGTGCATGGCAATATAGCCGCATCTTCAAGACGGAGGCCAAGGACAGCCTGTAGCTTTGTAACTTAGAGTTTCATCACATGCAGGTTGTCTGGGAAAATCACCTTTGAATTTTTTTATTACTTAAAATAGCTCCTATATGTTTGATGTCTAGATCTCAAATTTTAAGAAATTATAGGAGCTGAGTTTGGTACATCTAAGAGCTGAGAGGGAGTGATACTGAGCCATTTGCAAAACTGCTGGTGAGAGATGCTAATTAAAAATCTTCAGCCATCCATGTTTGTAATAGGAAACGTATAAATACACATTTCTCATTTGCCAGTTACACCTTCCCTGGTATAAGGGGAAGAAAACAACTTGGCATCTGATGTGGGGAGAATTATTGCTAAGACCTGGAGGCAGGGTACTTCTTACTGCTTCAGGCCTGAATTTAGGTGGTCATTTGGGGTATACAGGACAGAGGACCTCCTGAGGACCTGAGAGTTGAGTCAGTGGGGAGGCCCGGCTCCACCACCAACTGTGTGAGGACAGATCACCCATTTCCTCACGTTGGGCTCTGGTTTTCTCTTCTTACTACCCAATTCCAATGCCTATCCTGTCTTTTAAATCCTCCGTTTTAAAAATGAATCTTAACTAAAGTTGGACATTGATAATTTTCGCATAAGCTCTCTCTTGGAGGGTCCACCAGGCCTTGCCCCTCTATTCCTAGTGACAAATGACACCCCTTTCAGGCTAGTCTCAGGATCCAGAAGGATTCCCTTTGCTGATCTGTGCCTTTGACCTCTGCTCTGCCACTTCTGTTTTGCCTGCAAGGGGCATGACATACAGGGCACTAATTATAAAGTTCTTCCAGGCAGTACCACCAAAGTCCCACACTGTACAAGGGAAGGCATACACAGTTTTAACTACCTAGCCAGGGGCAGCTGGCCTTTCGCCAGTCCCTTTAAAACACCTGTTTGACCAGCCTGTGGGTCTCTTCCCATCAGGGTTCCAGCTTGAGTACTGCTGGTAGCCCTTGGCACAAGGCCTGGTAGGAGGCAGCCTGGTGCTGCCATGTACCAAACTCTGTGGGAAACCTCAGCCACAGCAGATGCAAACCCATTAGGTGTAGCATGGTTCAAGATACTTTTGCTTGTTTCAATAACACTTTTGTTTTTGATTTTAAAGCTACTTTAGAAACTGCTTTAAAATAATTTTGAAAGTATAAAGAGGCAAATAAAACATATTCCTGTTCCACCGTGCAAAGATAGTCACTGTTAATGTTTCTTTCCAGTCCTTTTCTATGCGTAGTTTAGCCATGACTTCTCATGGGGATAAACCCACTGGTTTAATTCAATGCCGTAATGTCAGGTTTTTGTAGGTCAGCCTAGAGTTCTCAAGCCCAATCACAAAGCAGAGCCAGGACTCAAATTCATGCCCTGTGACTGAGCTGTTTCTACTGTACCATGAGACACTACCCACAAATCGCTCCTTCTCCAGTATCTACCACACGACCATAACAACACATACCCCTTGTAAAGATATTCCATTAAAAAAAAAAAAAAAAATGGGTTTCAGAAATACGCAACCAAATACAAAAAGTTTGGATGTTTTACTTTAGCAGTGGTATGGAGACTCTAATGTGCTCCTGTATAGAAGCATAGCATGCAGCACCCCCTAAACCCAGTGCCCCCAAAACCTTTGCAGAGCATCTATGGACGGGGATTCTGGAACATGCTGTGGGAGACATGGTACTTTGCAGTTTGTGGCAGACCCCAGGCCTGTGTCCTTAGATCTGGCAAGGGAAAGGCAAGTCTTTTTGGTGGAGATGTATAGCTGGAAAGGGGCCCCTCTTCTCTTCTAGGAAAAGAAAAAACAGTTCCTTAAAAACTAAGCTAATTCTGCCACAAACAGGATCAGTTATTCACACAGTGAGGCCATCTTCAGCAGGGAGAAGACAATGGCAGCGGAGATGCTGGTCAGTTTGCTTAGCAGATCATTTAAAGCAGTTGCTTTCCTGGTAGCTTTGTCCTGAATTGGGTCTGGGAGATTTAGAGAATACATCATAGTAGAGACAAATACATCATATTGGTGTGCAAGTCGATAATTAGCACACCAGTCGACTTAAAGAAGAAGGGTTGGAAACCCAAAACAATTATTTTAAGGCTGCAGATGTTCTGACATGTTTAGTTGAGTTTGTGTTCAGTTGAGTTAGATGGGTAAGGCTCTGCCTCTGGGAGAACTGTGTAAGCTTTCTGAGAGTGGAGAAAGGCTTACTACGAACTTGGTCAAAATTCCTGGTGGTGACATATTGTAATGCCAACTTTCCAAGGGTGTGGCTTGGCTTGGCTCCCCTCTTCAAGTGAAAAGACTAAATGATGAGCAGTTCTCGGCTCGAGCTCACGTTGGAATCACAACGCAGCAGACAGCTGTGGAACTCCTCAGACACAGGCCATTGGAGGGCCCAGGAAGATGTATGGTGGCAGGGGAGTGGGTCTGTGTTTGGCATCTTGTGCTTTGTAGTGAACCAGAGCTCACTATTTCTGTTTCATCCCCCCACCACTAGCTGCCGTAAGCGCAGGTCACGGCCTGCCTGCCAAGTTTGTGATCCACTGTAATAGTCCAGTCTGGGGTGCAGACAAATGTGAAGAACTTCTGGAAAAGACAGTGAAAAACTGCTTGGCCCTGGCTGATGATAAGAAGCTGAAATCCATTGCATTTCCATCCATCGGCAGCGGCAGGTAGGGGCATATGCTTGTTACATATCAGTCATGGGTGTGTCTCTCTGCGCACACATCGCCCATAATTGTGGTGCTGTCACTCTGTGCAAGGCCCGCGGAGGCTGCCTTAACCAAGGAGACCAGAAGCACGACATAGGGAAGAATGCAGACATTAAATGATGGTGAGGGACAATCAGAGAGATCCAAATCCCAAGGATGATATAAAACTTCAGTTTTGATAGCAAATGTCATCACAGAAGGGGACCCCAGGGTGTACTGGGACCACAGAAATGGCGCCTCAGAGAGCAAGTTTTGAAGGGCACAGTGACTTAGATGGGTGGAGAAGATCTGGAGGTATGAATAACAGGGATACAAATGAACAGCTTGGCTGTCTCAGAATAAGTCTATAGCTGTGTTACAGTCTGCCACCCAAACCACAGTATTCTTTGGATAAAGCCCTCTACCCCTTTCCTTTCTACTCACAAGCATCTTCCACCTCCTGAGAACCTGTGTCTCTACATGACTCACTGTCTTACTGCCCTAGGTAACCCTGCTGGTCTGCTAATGAGGTAATGGGACCTGGTGGAATGGAATGGGGAATTACGTGAGATTTTAAACAGGGCTGGGCCCTACTCCACTTCCTGTCCCAGAAAATCCCCAGGTAGACTCACCAAGGTCTTCACCAGCAATACAACTGCCCCTAAGACATACACATACCCAGAGGACCACCATGGGAGAAGCCTAGTTTTTCGACAGCTGATGATGCAGGTACGGCTCAGGGCAACCCCCTCAGTACCTCCCTGGTTGTACACCCCAAAGATGTCAGCAAATAACCTATCAGGTTCCTGCCTGTTGGAGCAGCACTGCACTCTGGCTTAGGGGTCAGGCCTGGAGTTGCGTCCTGGCTTGGCCACTAACCAGGTGAGTGATGACATGTAAATTAATCCTTTTCTGAGAAGTTGGCATAATAATCCCCCCATGCAGTGTCTCAGGGTTGCTCTAGAAATTAAAGGAGCTCTTAGAAGGCAGAGTGCTTTCAGAAGTGTGTCCCATGATGCAGACATGAGGACCTGTCAGGGCAGAGCCACCTCTGAGATTGTGTCCCACTGCCCATCACTATTGTCCTCCCTACCAAGGGTCTAAGTCCAAGGCCTCTGGAAGGCTCAAGGTCTGCATTGGGCACTGAAGCAAAAAGAAACTGGCCTTTAGAGGCTGCAGCTGTTAACAACTTGCGCCCAAGAGGAGCCATAACCTGGGGTTCTGTGTTGGCAGATGGCTCACTTTGGACAGAGTACCTGCCACTGCTCCTGGGGCTTCCCTTCCCAGCTTGTGAGCCTTCTGGGGTCTCTGCCCATCAGCCCCTCCCAGCACCCAAGGAAGGCAGGGCTGTGTAGCACCAACTGCCTGTGACCCTGCAGGCTGTCCTTTCCTTCTGGGCGAGCCTGAGCAACGGTCCTCAGAACCATGTCATGAACTGATAGAAAGCTGCTCTCTCAAACACTTTCCTTCCAAACTTTCAAGAGGATAGAGAGTACATTTTGCCATTTTCCGCTTAGGCAGGCCTCGTGATTTTGCCTCCTGCATGCTGCCATTACTGAGGTCCCACACCTCAAGTACTGGTGGCAGAACTAGTACGGGGTGGGCTTCCTGTCACTTGACATTCTGCCTAGCAAAAGACCCTGTCCACAGGCAGATGGGCACTGCCACCATTCCCCAGGGCTTTCTGTGGCCAAGGCCATGTGTGACTGGAAGGGCCCACCAGTACCAGGCTCTGGGGGAAAGATCTCCGGTTGCGCCTGAACCTTCTCTGGAGCCTCTATCACTGCCTGCCACCCATTGCTGCCCCCACTTCTCCCAGTCAAGGGAAAAACAGAAGAATGAGCATTTCCTCAGCAGCCCCTCACCAGTCGGTGAGCTCTGGGCAGGCTTGCCTCCCCGTTCCCTGGCCTTGCATCTCTGGGCTGTCTGGTCCTGGAGCTGTGAGTAAGGCCCCTCAGCTCTCCTGTCCTGTGTGACCTTTGGTTAAATGAATCAACCTCTCTGCTCTGGTCTGCCTTATCAGCAAGTGAGACTGTAGGGACTGCCCTTCCTCACAGATGGTTCTGAGTCTCAGTTAATTAGTGCTTCGGATGTACTTTGATCTGCTCTGATGAAAGGTGCTTCTGAAGAGGGAGGCAATAGGAAACTTTATTGGAGGTAATAATTTCACACCCTTTCATATGGGTATTGAGAAATTTTTAATTGAAGCATAAAAGTAATTCTCATAAAAGAGCATCTGTTATTACAAACTTATTTACATTTTTCATGGAGTAAAAAGTAGGAATAAAAATAATCAATTGAAAGCTTTAAGGGGGGAAATGCCCAAGGCAGCACATGTGTACAGCTACCCAGGCCACATCTGCCAGGCAGACCTCACCCCACAGAGCTGTGTAAACAGCTGCCCTCTCTTTCATGAGTAAAAAAATGGGATTACACCAGAGCCGGCCAGTAAATCACAGTGGGTTTTAGGACGGGAAATAAAACAGCTTGTTTGTTGCATCCAGTGTCTCTGGCATGAAAGTAATGTTGGGATTAAAACAGTATAAATGTAAGCATGTTGGGAAAGAGCCGTTGGTAAAGGATCACTCTCTTAGCTGAGGCCCAGCGACACAGCCTAATGTGGAAGATGACCACAACCACACCTGTGTGATGGCTCCATCTAGCCTGTCGGCCTTGCTGGGGGCAAGGAGGCCCTGGCATCTGGACATCCTGTCCTCAGTCATTCTGGTCATGATATTTATGGATACCCCTACTCCCTCAGCTCTGTTTCACATTAGGGGTGACCCCTCTCCAGAGGGGTAGTACATAGAGAATACTAGTTTGGGGCTTTGATTAAACTTTCCTTAGATTTATGAGCTTAAAAGGAAAGTGGTTTATTTTTTTCAAGCTACTATTTATGGATATGTGTTGAGCCCCAGGTACTGTGCTAAACCCTTTATCTGCATTATCTCACAGCAACCCTACAAGGTGAGCATTATTATTCCTTTCAAGGGCAAAGAAACTGAAGCATGGAGGGGTTAAGTAACTCATTTGAGGTCAACTTGTACGTGGTAGAGCAAGAATTTGATCGGAAGCCCTTGGCTTCAGAGCTGTTAGGCTCATGGAACCCCTGCCTTCTGTCACCACTGGTCAGCCAGACCCCAGATCCTACCTCCTCTCATCCCACCACAGGGCTGTCCCCTGCCTGTGTACTCTCTTTGCATAAAACACTACCTGGGAACTCCCTGACCTGCCCAAGTATAGCCATCAGCCTCTTTCTCCTCCTAACCACTGGCCTCAGAGGTGAGATAAAAGGACAGAAACTCAAAGGCCTTTGGCCTTTGAATAGGGGAGAATTTTTCATTTACCCAAAGCCTGGGGGCCTCGAGTGAGAGGCCACTTTGGGGCTGCCCAATCCCCTCTCTAGCTGCAGGGGGCACAGCTCAGGGGAGTGGTGGCCCCATCACCATTGCTTCTGAATGTTCTCCTTCCTGTATACCGTTGCTCTCGGCTCAGGATCCTAATGACTTGGATCAAAATGGCCTATGTTTAGGGCAACTTCAAACAACCTGGCAATTACTAAAAAATGGTAAAGGCCTAAGAGCAGCCCACAGCACAGTGCGAGGGGGACCTAATCTTAGCAGAAGAATGTCTATACCCTAAGTGACTGACAGACAAAGAATACCAGAATCCACCTCTACTCCTCCCCAGTCATCAAGGGTAAGCTCCCAGTCTGGCTGCTCCAGAAAATCTCCCTGGACCCCCAGGATACAGCCTCTTCCCCTGTGACTCTGAGGTCCCTAATGAGCTAACCTGGATTTGCTGCATACCTGCCTGGCCCCAGCCCTGGAAACTGAGCTCACTGAAAATAGGCGTGTGTGGTGAAGCCCCACTCAAGAAGAGGGCTGAACAGAACTGGGATGTGCTCCTTGGTGGACCTAGAGTTCCTGCATGTCCAGACAGGACTGTGGGACAGGCATCCAATGTGTACACCCCCAGCTATTACTGAGCAGGCTGACCCAAGAGGGCATCTTGCACTGGCCCTGGGAAACTGAGGTCTAGTACTCTTGGGAAAGGCAAAGGTCATTACACAACTGGAGTGACTTTAGGGAAAGCTCAGATGTCTGTTTTAGTCTGCTCAAGGTCCCAGCCCTATGGTGTAGGAAACACTTGACTCCAGAGGAACTTAAGGAATATTCCATAAACACAACCCACAGGCCAGATCAGGGGCTGAAGAGAGTGGAAACAACACACAGTGCACTCATCTCCTGGGCGGGGCTGATGGTGGCCGCAGCACTGGCAGCCTCATCATCACCACCATTGTCATCATTGCATAGACACCTGAAACACCTAATGTCTAGTGGAGGAAACTAATGTTTAGAGAGGTTAATGCCCTGGCCCACAGCAGCTGGGATTCAAACCCAATTCTGACTCTAGAGTGGAAGCCCTTAGCCCCTCTTGCTCTGCAGCATCTGGTCTGAAAAGAGGGCAGTGCAGCTGTAGGACAGAGTGGCTGTCACAGAGGCCAGGCCAGGCAAGAATGGCTATTCAGAGGGGCCGTGGTTATACAAGTAACAAGTGAACCCAGCTGAGAAGCTAAAGATGCAACACCAGTGGGCATGAGTGCGCCTGAAAGTAGTCAGTACTGCGCCGGGGAGCCTCTGTGTAGTCCCTGCTGCTGCATGCCCACAGTCATGGCCAGCATTTCTCTGGGTTCCGAGGCCAACATTGTTAGCACAGTGTAACTGCAAGGACAACAGCAGTCACCCAGTCACAGCTATCCCAGGGACAAGGGTGGAGGAGGCAGTTTTCTACTGCATGAGCCTTTTAAAAGACCCTTCAAAGCCACCTACTTTATAGACAGTTCCTCTTAACTGAAGACTCTCTGTGCCATGCTTGCTGTGCATTTTCCTGTCCCATACTCTGACTCCATTGCACAGGATGGGGAAACAAGGCACCGAAGCGGGACCACAACTCAAATCGTGTGTGACTCCTGGAAATCCTGAGCTTTTAACCACTCTGCTTCTCTACCCTGGAGGGAGTAGGGCTGTCAGGCCACCCATGCCTCAGAGGCAGACCTGGGTCTGACCTGCCCCAGCTGCTGCGTGTGCTACTGCTGCCTCTGTCTGGAGGCCTCAGGGCTTTGTGTGGAGTGCTCTTGCAAGGCATCCACCTACACATTCCATTTTGCTACAGGCATTCTAACTGGCAGCAAGACATTTTGAGACCCACCAGAAAATGTTAGGAAAGCCATTACCTCTGCCATTCCTTCCTGGCAGCCTGCGCAGTCCAGAGCAGCCACAGTCCCATAGCAGGGTTTCTTTCTTAGGCTGTAGCTTCCTAGGACAGAGGGATGGATTTGTCAACAAAGGGTTTTCCTGGAAACAAACCCAGATTCATGTTCACCCACCAACAATCTTGAAATGCTTGCAAGGCCAGGGACATTCCGGTGGAACAGTCTGCTATTAAATGGGAGTGCAGGCAGGTGTGGGCACTGCAAGTCTAAAACATTTGATGCTGACTTCCCTCCCCCATTTGCAGATCCTCAACATCTGGGTCCACCCTGCCAGCTTAGATTATGAAGTCCATGCTGGCTATTTGTAGAACAGCAGTTCTCAAAAGTTGCTAGACCTGCTGAATCAAACTGTTGGGTTTTGACAAGCTCTCCAGAATTCTGATGCAGGCTGAAGTGTGAGAACTGTTGATGTAGAGGAATAGAAAAGAATATTTCCTCACTGAAAGTCACATACCCTTTTGTAAGGATCCAAGGCAGAGGCAGGGAAAGCCCCAGGAGGGGTCTGTGTCAGAAAGCACTGGTCACAGGCAGGAGTGACTGGCACACTTTTGGTGTGTTCCATGGAAACCCCTTGCGACCTCCCAGTCAGCGTGGCACGGCATGGGCCAGGCCACACTGTGTCCGCATCATACCACATCTCACCCAGCTTGTGTGGAATGTAGCTAACCATTGGAGACATCTGCTTGGGCACACAGCCCGGCTGCAGCTACAGAAGCCCTGCCCCAGGGCTAGCTCAGCTAGGCAGACCATCAGGTCACCTGACAACTGCTATTTGCAGCAGTTCCACAGGCCCTCAGCCCAGCCCCCTGTGCGCACGTGAGGCTGAGACAGGCAGGAGGGCACCTCACTGCAGGAACCTTGGAGCTGGCAGAGCATAGTCTTGGGCTTCACATGCAGAAAGCAACTTCTCACAGCTCCTCTCAGCACCCTGCAGCCCCCGTTCATCCAGGTCACATCCACAGACGGGGTTCTGCCTGCTCCAGAAGCTCTTGGCCCCTTGGCTCAAGTGCAGGCTGCAACAGGACTGAGGAGCCCAGCCCATATCTGGAAGCAGCCTGAGCTGCTGGAAAGATGCCCCCAAAAATGGAAGACTGAGTTTATCTCCTCAAGCAGTTCCCAACATGGCTCAATCCAGATAACCTGTGCTCTGTGCTCCTTGACTCCTGTGACTATAGTGAAGGCAGCTGTGCCTGGTGTGGGCCAAGATTTCAGATCTGCAAACGGCACTGGTGCCAGAGGAATGACCTGTCTGCTCTCAGCAGAGCCCTTTTCCTTCATTATACATGACACCCACCATCCTGGCCCACCTATTGGTCTAGAATCACCAGGATCTCCCAGGAGGAAGCTGCACAGGTCTAACACCACTCTTGTGGCCAGAGCGGCTCTGGAGCTCTGACGCCTCTCATGGGCAGGGTTGTATGCACTGGCTGCTGCTCTGTGGGTGTGCTCTGTGGCTGAGGAGCTGCCACCTGTGTGTGAAGGAACCGTGGGTTGCCCCCCACTAATTAATTGCCTGCAGGCTCCTTCACATAGGCTGAGGGCACATCTCTTGTCCTCTAAGAGGGAACTCCACTCCCGAGGCATCCAGAAGCTCCTAAGTCTCCACAAGCTGGAAGCCGTGTATGGTCAAAAGCAAGTCACAAGAGGGTTTCCCCTGTGGCTGTCAAATGCACTGTGCACTGTCAACAGTGGACCACTGAGGTGCTCCAGGGCCAAGCCAGGAGGTTCAGAATGCACAGGCATGCAGTGAGTGAGGCTAGCAGTACTACAGTAGATGCCTACCTTACACCTCTGGAAACCCCTCCACCTGGCAGCAGGTGCCTCATGTGAAGAACTCCAGCTGAAATAGGCGGACTGGCCCAGTGCCTTGGACACCAACACACCCACAGTCTCAGGTGGATCGATGACCGTAGATCTGCCAGTGAACAAAGAGCCACCCATGAGAGCTGGCCCCAGACTCACCCTCAGTATCCTTAACTAAAATGGGACCAGTAAGGGATGTGAATCCAGGGCCACTGGCTCTAAACCCAGGTTTTCACTAGAGTAGGCAAGCTGCCCATCTCCTCCTGGGTCTCCTGGGCTACCCACATGCCATGCTGACCAGGAGCAGCCTCAGGCACACCACAGAGCAGTGAGGGCCAGTCCCGATTTCACATTTTTAAATCCAGAGCATCTACCTCCAGAAATTGCCACATGACATTTGAAGCGGAAGTGTATGTGGATTCAAATACATATGGCTTGGAAACTTGGATGATAGCCCTGAGTTGAAGAGCCCACTGCTCCCTGCGTTGTGGCCTCTGGGGTGGTACCGCTGGTGTGTGTTAGAGGGTGGATTCCTGGGCAGTGGCCCCTGGTATGAAGGGGTAACTCTTCTGTGTGGGTGGATAGAGGTCAGTGCCTTCCCAGAGAACCTGCAGCCATTCCCTGGGGCTGACATCGAGAGCCTGGGCTATGGCTCAGGCACTGTGCTAGTCAAATGCATGACGGAAAAAGAAAATCAGGAGCTCACACTGCACTTCGGGGGCTTAATGCACACCACAAAACACTATTCTGTTTGCTGGCTGCTGCCTTCTCTGAAAGCACATAGCACGTCCTTCTGCAGGTGCCAGCTCTCTGTCCAGTTGTCTGTCCCCCGTCCCGTCTTCTGGGCACTGGGCTTTCCCACGCTGGTATACAAACAGACACAGGGCTCAACAGACACGGACCCAATACACAGCAAGCTGCAGCACAGAGGTGGCCCGTAGGGTGGGGCTGGTCCCGCGGTCCCCATGGCATCCCAGTTGCTGAGTGCTTGTTTTCTCTTCTCCAGGAACGGTTTTCCAAAGCAGACAGCAGCTCAGCTGATTCTGAAGGCCATCTCCAGTTACTTCGTGTCCACAATGTCCTCTTCCATCAAAACGGTGTACTTCGTGCTTTTTGACAGCGAGAGTATAGGCATCTACGTGCAGGAAATGGCCAAGCTGGACGCCAACTAGGCTGAGCAACGACAGAACCAGCTGCACCATGTACCCCACCTCCAATTTAAAAGAAAAAAAAATCCCCTTCACTCCTACTGGGAGGTGGGACCCCTTTCATTTTCAGTTTTGCTCATCTAGGGAAAATAAGGCTTTGGTTTCCAGTTCAATTGTTTTTGACCTTCTAAAATGTTTTTATGTTAGCACTGATAGTTGGCATTACTGTTGTTAAGCACTGTGTTCCAGACCGTGTCTGACTTAGTGTAACCTAGGAGATTTTATAGTTTTATTTTAATGAAACCCTAATTGACGCACAGCAGTGGGGAGAACAGCGTCTTTTACTTGTCGCCGAAGCCAGGAAGCCCCGTTTGTAACCGTGTGTTGTGGTGCTTTATCGTACACCCAGTGGCGTTCTTTTTACTCTAATGTTCTTTTTTTTTCCCCCTCAGAAGAATCATGAATTTGCAACAGACCTAATTTTTGGTTACTTTTTGTCTTAATGATGGATTTGAAAATGGAAGATTTAATAAGGCAAAGCAGAATCTGTTGTCCTTAATTATATTTGCAATTTGGAATTTGTGTGAGTTGATTTAGTAAAATGTTAAACTGTTGTTGTGACTGGTGTGTTTCAGTTATTGTGCCTGTGAGTCGCGGGTCCTAAGTTGGCCTCTGCAGTCACAGGATGTGGGAGCAGGGCAGCCCATTCCCCTCAACCCTTGCCCTGCCCCCACAACTCCTTGGATGCTCCACAGTGTTCAGTGCAACCTGGGTGGGTGTGGGCCATCTGCTGGTCTCAGTGGTTTGTAGAGAGAATTTTTATAAAGCCTCACCTTTTGGTTCTGTGGGACCCTTGGGCCAGGGTGTTATCCCCATTCCACAGATGAAGGAGGGAGTATATCAAGAGCCATGCAGGTGGCATGTGGCAGGCTGGCGCAGAGCCAGGGCTCCAGACCCTGAGCCCAGCTCTCTCCTTACCATTGTCCCCTTCTGACAGTCTCTGGCTCAGGGCTGGGCCTGGCCACTTGCTGATGGAGCTGCCGGAGCCTCATGCCCTCTGCCGGGACTGCTGGGTCTGTCATCCCTGCAGGACGGGATCCCTGGCAGAAGGGTGCCGGGAGCTTTCCAAGGACAAGCCGCCACAGCCAAGGCTCCTGGGATGTGCTGGCAGCTTTCACATGCCTTCTCACCGCCAAGGCTGTTGAGGGATGTTGATTATTTAGGAAGACCTCAGCCAAGCCAGAGTAGCTAAAATATGTTAGCAAAACACGGACACTTTTTGCTTCAAGGGGCACTTAAACCTTAACCTTAATTTGCCTAAAACACACAGAAGACTCTTTCCATCTCTGAAAGAAAGAAAAGAAAAGAGAAAAGAAAAGAAAGATGCCTGCATCTAAAGCAGACTTGAACCAGGAAGAAATATGCAGCACACTTCATATTATGGATGAATGTAAAGGATCATTTTTCTTTCCCAAACTGTGCCTAATACAAGCTCTTCAAAACAGAAGACCCTAGACCATCACACAACCAATCTTTTCCATGAAAAGGCAACGACTTCCAACTTAAACCTGAAAGATGATTTTTCCAAATTTCATCTGAACATAAGGAGTTCTGTGGCATTTTTTCCAAGATCTTTGCTGGGTCTAGATGATGTATTCCTGTTTCTTGATTTGAAATGAGAGTGAGCGGTGGGGGGGTGGGGGGGAACTGCATTATCTTTATAAGAAGATGCATCTTAAAATGATACCACTTCATAGTTAATACCAGCAAACTGCTTAGACAAACCATACTATGCGCCCTCCACCCAAGAGCATTTGTGCTGGTAGGATCTGCAGTGTGGACAGAGAGTAGTGGAAAACTGTGGCCACTGTTAGCTGGTCAGACTGATATTTACTGTATGGCAGGTGCTGTGCTGAGTCCTTCATGGGTCTCATTTCATTTGGTCCTTGCAATAACCCTATAGGGCAGGTCCTATTATTAGATACATTTTATAGCCGGAGGTGATCACACTGCTGAAAAGTGACAACCAGATTCAAATGCAGAGTTTATGACTATTGTGATATAGGGTCCCTGATGGCATGCGCTTACCAGCAAAGAGAGTCCATTTGGCCTTGGTATTTCTAACTTGGAGACTGAAACACAGAGGGACTTGTAGATGGAACCAAGTTTAAATGACTTAATTGGATGGGCTTAACTTTGGAGGAACACCGCAGAAGCAAATGTGTTTTTCAAAGATCTTCCACTAGATGTCGCTAAAAGGATTGAGAACTAGAGAAAAGGGCTGCGGATTTCTGCTCTCCTTGTGATTGCACAAAAGAATAAATTGCATTTATTGCTATTTGCATGAATGATTTACCATAAACACCTAAATGTTTCTAAACTTTGAATAATCCAAAGTGCATCATACCCTGTGATGTGGGCACACTGTAGAAATTCTTTTCAATGAAACTGAGGGAAAGTGAGCCAACAAGCTGCCCGGGGTTCCCACCATTGCTAAGCCACTCAGTTTATTTTTAAAACTGGGATCAAAAGCTGTTCTCTGATGTCAGCCTCATGCTTTAAGGGGCAAAAAAGCTCATTACTTTCAAAAAAATTGGTGCAACTGCAAGGAACTCTTGAAATGCACACATGCCTCTATTCAAAAGACAAGTTTGCAGTTAGTAAAACTTAACAGAAATGAAAGTATTTTGTGAGGGGGTAAAATCCTGCAGGTTCTAGAAAGGTGAGGTATTGCAGCCCAGCCCTTCCCTTCACTGTAAGCCTTCAGAGGCAGGCTTGCAGTGGATGCCACCAACAGCTGCCCCAGCCACTGTTGCTGTGCTGAGTCCCCCCAGCCTCCCCCAGCCTCACAGCCACGCAACCCTGTGATCCAATGGCAGCATTAGGCAGACAACACCCACTCCCATTCGTTTCTCAAGAACAATTCTTGCCCTCAACAGCTGGGTCCCGTCCCGAATAATCCAGACGATTTTCTCAGTGCTCCTCCATGGGCGCCTTTAAATGACATCTGAGATCTAACACAATGCTGTGGCTCCAACTGGTACTAAACTGACAATAACAACCAC
Source organism: Macaca thibetana thibetana (assembly GCF_024542745.1). Taxonomy (NCBI): domain Eukaryota; kingdom Metazoa; phylum Chordata; class Mammalia; order Primates; family Cercopithecidae; genus Macaca; species Macaca thibetana. Next base: position 46,337,080 of record NC_065583.1, read on the forward strand.
TGTATGTGTGTCTTCTACATACATCATTGACTTCTCATGGCAACCCTATGAGATAGGTAATACTATCTCACAGAGAAGTGAAGTGTATTCCCTAAGGTCACACAGCCATGAATGGTGGAGGTAGGATTTGAACCCAGCTCTGACTCTACAACCAGCTCCCTGGAGCTGAATTCTCCTTTGCTATCCATCCCAATATTCTGTTCTTCAGGTTATGCAGGGTTTCTTGCCTACTCACTGAGAAGTCCTGTGTGGCTGGCCCTGGGAACTTAAACAGAACTTGTTGGATGACAGATGAATAGGAATGTGCATTTAAAGCAATCCAGTGGTCAACAAGGACTTACTAAATGCTTTCTATGAAAGAGGCCTCGGATTAAGGGTTTCTTACAAAGGCAGGTAAGCAAGCATTGTCCAGCAAGCACTAACTCAGAGAAGTACCTGCTAAAAAGGCAGGGGCCCAGAGCAGGGAGTTTTGCTCTCTGGCTGAGCAGGCTCAGGGAGGGCTTCTTGGAGCAGAAAGCCTAGTGCTGGATTTGATAGGAAAGGTTGGAATCTCCCAGGTCAGGAGAGCAAGGCAGTGGGTAACAGACGGCAAGCTAGCATAGAGGCTGCTCCGGTCAGCCCCAGCTGGGGAGCTCCTGCACCCTCTCTATGGAGATTCTGTCTTCACCCTCTTCCCACCTAGGACAGCCACTTCAGCCCTGGCCTCTGCTCACTACATGCCATCCCCAGCATTTGGAGTTGTCTACCCATGGATTTGTCTGTGGCAGAATTCCCCCTCCCATTCAGGGTCAGGTGACTGTATTTGGTCACAGCTACAGTCAGCTCTGACAGAGGAATTGGCTTACACTAAGGCAAAAAAAAAAAGAGAAAAAAAAAAAAAAAAAAAAAGAAGAGGTGGGCTTCCCTTTCTCACCCAAGGTCCTGCCATTCCCAGTACCGGGGGTGGTCAGCCTTTCTCAGGAGGTGGAAGCCCTCACTGGGCCTGTCCACTGTGGGTCTGTCTACTTGGGGTCAGGCAAGCCTCTCATGTCCTTATTTGTCACTCAGGCTGCCTTGTCAATCACCCCGAATGGTCCTGGAACGAGGTCTTACTCAATTTATTCATTAGCAACTACCACGTTTAGTTTTTGCTGCCAGGCACTCCTGGCCGATGTTATCTTGGGAGCTGGCCTTGGTGCCGCCTTCCAGTGATCCACCTAAAGGCGATGGGGCAAGGAGGGAGTCCTGGGGCCCACTCCCGGCTGAGAAGAAAGGGGAACACTCAATGGCAGGGGCGAGGCCACCTTTTCTTCCATTTATAACCTAGCCTGTTGTGTTTGCTTCTGGGGGCCCCCCATATCAAAACAATATCACATGAGCCTCCTGACAGGCAGGCAATAACACTGCTCATTAATCCCCCGCCCCCGCCCTGCCCTCCATGCTCCTCTGCAAAGGTGTGTAAATAGAGTGGCCTTTCCCTGACCCTGGAAACCAACCCAGCCTGGGCTGCCTTGTCGAACTCAGAGAAGAGTGTCTTAGAAACACTCTCTCCATAGGAAGCACTTCCTCCTCACTCCCCTTCTCCCTACTAAGCGACCCCCACCCCTCCCACACTCACCCATTCCCATGGGTGCACATGCACACACACATACATTCACATGCACATAGCGAGGCCCCGGAGCCCTCTGTGTTGGCAGAGTATAGAAAGGAGGAACATGCAGACAAACACCCTATGAACTTGGGCAGAGAGCAGCCAGGATTCTGCCTCCCACAAAACATAGCTGACATTTCTCCTTGAGAGGCCCTCCTTGGCCTATTTTGCTCTGTGAAGTGACCGGAACTGTCTGCAGATCTTCTGCTAATAACTCCCTTGGCTAACTTAGAACAGGGTACTGGGACTCCCCAGCATCTGATGGGGGACCCAGCACCCACAGCAGAGGACAGTAGCCACTCACCACCACAGTCTGCACATACTCGGTGTCTGCATGAATGTGCCCTAGAGCACTCCTAGCAGGTCATGTACTCCCTGGCAAAGAAGCCCTCTGATGGCGCTACTGGGCAGAGGAGGAAAACGGTCCCAGTGTCACAGGTTAAAGGTCACTGCCTTGGCTTCCGGTTTGTAACTGCTCCTTGAGGAGAGTAAAAAGCTGAAAATCCCAGAAAGACACCTTCCAAATCTTATGTTCAAAGCCCTGAAACCAGAGCAGTGATCACTAAGTGATGATCACCAGCATGGTCCTAGAACACATGCAGGCAGGAGGTCAGATCTGCCTTGCTAGGGAGTCTCTTCCTGTCCTGAGCCCTGGAACAGGCACCTTGGATCCCAACATCAGGAGTCACACTATCCCCATTCCCATACACACCCCTTCCCATCCACCAGCCTGGCCTGCTGGGCCAGAGCCCTGCTGCTTCTGACACAGGGTGATGGCACATCCCCTGCTGACCACCACTGCTCACCCAGGTTGGGCTCCAGGCACGACCCTCTCAGCTTGTCTCCCTGTGCACTCCCTGGCCAGACTGGCTGGGAAACCTGATATTTCTGTACCTTGAAACGACAAGGCTTCCTAAGCTTAAGAGAATAAATTAGAGTTGAGTTCAAGTAGGCTCAGCTGCGGCGGATGGGCAAATTGATTTGCTTCCCATCTGGGAGATTAAATTCCACTGCCCAGAAATGGCAGTGGGGTAATGAGCTGTCAGTCAAACGGCGCAGAGCCAGGGCCGGGTACGTAATTGAAAGCCAGCAGCTCCTCATTAGGTCCCATGGAGGTCCTGGCTGCAGATTCCCACCTCAAGGAGGCCTCTGGACCCCAGAGAGAATGCACTTGGCCCTGAGGCCACATCCTCTAGAGGGAAACGCCACCTTAGCCCAGTGCTGGGCTAACTTTAAGGAACTTTCACTGAGCTCAAGGTGCTTATATTTGTCCGCAGTCACTAACAGCCCCTCCAGGATTTAATTATGGGCAAATCCACTGAGATTCCACCCAAGGGGCATCTTTTTCCAGGGGGCCCTCTCCTGTCCTCCTATGTGTCCCTAGTCACCCCAGGTCGTCTCAAAGGGCAGCACCCCCAAAACCATCGCCACACCCCACTCAGCCCTTTACACATACAAAACACCCATACTCACTCTGCCCGTGTAATCCTGAAACACCTGCAGATGGTGATGGCAGTACCTCCATTCGATAGCTGAGGAATCTGAGGTGCATGGAAGTTTAGAAGCTGCCTTCTAACACTTTGGCAGGCCTAGGAATGGAGAAAGGAGGGTCCTCTTCAGCCTCATCTCACATAATCCCCTCACATGCTCTCTACTGTACTTCCTCCCTAGGGCCACTCGTATCTCACCTTCAGGCCTTTGCATATACCAGTTCCCCACCAGAACACACTACAGCCTCCACTTATTTGTAATCCTACTCAACCCTGCAGGGCTCTGCTCTTAGACATCCCTTATGCCTCCTCCAGGAAGCCCTCTCTGACTATTCTGTCTGGGGAATGTGCCCTCTCTCTCAGTGCACCCTGCACACCTGCCAGCCACAGCGCTGTGCCTTCTGAACAGCTGTCATGTGGTTACGTGGCCATCTACCCCATCAGACGCTGAGCGCCACTCATGCACACATTCCATGAGCCCACTGGGCCAAGCTCTGTAAAGGGCTCTGGGGACAAGCAAAGGAGACCCTGCCCTCCATGAAGGCAGAAGCCAGGGGCTGTACACCTGCTGTACCCTCACTGCCTCACCCCAAGGGCACAGGGCAGGGCAGGGCAGGGGTTCTCTCTTGGTGGCTCTATGAATCAACAACGGGATTCAAAGGCCAAGCAGCAGGCCGAGGGCCTGACTCAGAGGAGCATGGGAATAACATGCCCATGTGAAAGTCAACCCGGGTGACAGCTGGGGGTAACCCATCATGCTGGACCTCTCACTTCAAGCAGGTGCATGGTGGCTTCAGAGTGGAGTCTGATGTTGGCACCAGGCCACAGCTCGGCCCCACCTTGCCACTGCTAACCACAGCTGGAGTCTCATGGCATCTAGTGCTTCTGCTCTTGCAGACTCCTGACTTGAAAAGGGAGTGGACATGGGACCTTCCTGGATAGATGCCAAATCCAGTGTTGATCAACAGGGAAAACAGTGGCCAATGTCTGCAGGAGATGCCTGTGAATTACAGCAGCAGAGATCCCTGCCTGTGTGCCAGTTAGCGTGGGTGGGCAATAGGCTGAGGAGTCTGCCTGCATCATTTCATCAAATCCTCCTAACAGCCCTGCAGAGGGAACATCATAGCCCCGCTTTCTAGGTAATGGGAGCTTACATCAGAGAGGTGAAGTTACTTGCCCAGGCCACGCAGCAGGAACCTGGCAGAACCAGGACTCACAGCGAGGGACCAGTGACTCTGCGGTCAACTCTCTTTCATCCTCCTATGCTGCCTCCGGTAAGGGCCTCAAAAAGGAGAAGAGGTGCGGATGAGCACCTTGTCCAACACCACAGAGCTGGAGAGAGGAGGAGCCGGGGCAGGCCCTGAGAGTCTGGGCTTCCTCCTGGGCCTCCTGGGTAAAAAGACAAGGGACCCCAGCAAAGCCCAAATGGACACAGGAACGAGGCCCAAGTTCTGCTCCTCCCAGGTTGGGGTCCTGGCCCGGGCCTTCCAGTAATTAGTGCGCGCTTGTTAAGACTCAGTCGCGCCATTCTCGGGCCAGGACTTGTTTTTGTTCCCATGCGGAGGCCCTCGCAGGAAGGCCAGGCGCACGTGCGCAGCCCCATAAATCCAGCCGGCGTCGCTCATTACAAGGTTCCGCCTCACGGCTCCGCCGGCCCCAGCCCGCGCGGGCTTCTCCGGGACGGGCCTCCCTGCAGCCCGGCTCGGCTGCCCCGTGCCGCCCACAGCCTCAGACATGAGCTCATCCAGCACGACGCGTGTGAGGAAGTGGCGGGACAGCGCTCTCACAGCAAGGGGACAATGTGTCCATTAAGTCTTGTCAGCCCCGCCCCCCCCGCCCCCCGCCGACCCACCCGCCCTCTGAGCAGGACCACCCCACTCCGGGCCCTGGCCAGCCTCTGTGGACCGTACAGCTTGAAGCCAGTTTTTGGGGATGTGTCCCGGCTGTGGCCATCCACCCAGTGAGTGCCACAGGAAGTCCAACAAGGCAGGGAGGACTTGCCTGGCGGGAGAACTGGGCTTGGCAACAGAAAGGCCCCAGACGTCCTTGCCTCCCTGCAGGCAGATTGACCAACTCCCTGTGGGATCTCGGGCAGGTTGCTCCATCCCTCTGAGCCTCCATCCTGGCAGCTATAACATGGGAAGTTACTCACAGCCCAGGCCACCCCACTGTCAAGGGCATTGCCAGGAACAGATCACGATACAGGGAGGCCTCTCACCATCCAGGGAGCCCCGTAGAGGTGGCCTGGGTGGGGTGAGTGGGGGCAGGAGGGAGCCAGGTGAGGGAAGCACTGGGAACCTGCACCAGTGACCTTGAGCCTCTGCGCTTGACTCTCCTTCAGTAGGAAACCAGGCTGGTCCTTTACTCTGATATAAGGAGCTGGTTAGGGGCATAAAGAGGTAGGCCACCATTGTGTGTGCTTGGGACAAGTCACCGCCCCTCTTTAGGGCATGTTTTCTTCTGTAAAACTGAGTTGGCCACACAGCATCAGTCGGAAATACTTAGTGGATGGGAACTGCGTCTCTTACTTTGATTCCCATGGAGGGTGGAAGCTGTGTAACTGCCACATCTGAAAACCAGGCTCTGGCTGCGGTCTGTGCTCCAGAGCAGCCAGCTCATGCCCAGGTGGCGATCATTACCACACACCATCAGAGCCCATCTTTACTGCATGTGGCCGAGGGTGCTGGAGGCATTGGCCAGCCCCTCCATGCAGCACTGTCACAGCTCAGAGAGGAGCTGGGCAACGTTCACTTGGAAGGAACATTCTAGAACTGCACTGTCCAATACGGTAGACACTAGTCACGTATATTTACATTTAAACTAAAGTTAAATACAATTAAAAATTCAGTTCCTTATTCACACTAACTACATTTCAAATGCTTGGCAGCCACATGTGGTTAGTGGCTACCATGTTGGACAGCAATGATTATAGGACATCTCCAGCATTGCAGGGAATTGCACTGGTTGGCTCTGTTCTAGAACACTGAGCCATGGAGCCCTTCAGGGCGACACCCCATGTTTTCCATATCATTTGATTCAGTGTATGGAGCAAAAGCCATAGCCAAGGCATTTCCCCCAAGCAAATGGTTCTATGCTAGTAAAAATGATGACAGTGATATTGTGATGCTAGAAACCATAACACCCATGGACTGAACATTTCTATGTCCCAGCAGAGTGCTGGGTGCCCAACATTCACATCACATTCAACTCCCTCCAAAAGACTTTATCATTAGTGACGCATCTCTATCTTACGGACTCAGACAAGCTAAGGAACTCCAGCAAGGTGGTGTCGCGCAAAACCAGCTCTGACTTCAAAGCCAGCCTGCCCCTCAGGCACAGAATCTGCCTAACCTCTTCCTGTGTTTTGAATAGATGTGCACCCAGAGGGATGACTGTCCTTTATAAAGGCATTTGTGTTTCCCTTCCTGGCTTTCATTTAGCTTTGAACACCTCCTCCTCTCAGGAAAGCTCAGACTTGTTTGAACCTGGGCTGAAGGTCACTTAGGTGCTGGTGTGGAATTTCATGCCCTAGCCAGGCCTGCAAGGGGCCAATGGGGCTAGTCTGGTCCCACCAACCATCCCCAGTTTCCAGAGGCACCTGCTCACTGCCTGGCTTCAGCCACCTGAGGCCAGGTACCAGGTATCCTGGGGAGTGAGAGCTGATGGACTGAGGCCACAGCTGTACTTGCAAAACCCGTTCAGTGACACAGCCCCCTGCACAGCTCAGGTCAGCAGAGCTGAGAGGGACGCAGATGCCAGGTGGATGCCCTGATGCATATGCACATGCCTGTGAGCAGTGACAGCCCACGTGCTCCTGCTCAAAGCCATGGTGTGGCACACACAAAGGCATGGAAAGCAGGACAGGGTGGCCATGGCCAGGCCCTTGGAGCGAGCCCTGCACCTGCATCCACTAGGCTGCCTGTTAGCTAGTGGGCGAATTAATGAATATTAAGCTGTGGTCTCAATACCTGCTGGGGTCACCTGATCAGCCTTCTACAGAGCTCATTGCTCTGGGCCGCAAAACGCCTGTCTTGCCATCCCCAAACTCCTCTAACTATATCCTCATGGCAACCCCGAGACTCGCATGCAGAGTAGGGACCACCCTCCAACTTGACAGATGTGGAAACTGAGGCCTAGTGAGCAAATGCCATTTCCAAAGCCCATGACTGCCTCCTGGGGCTTGTCCATGAGGCTCGTCACCTCTCCCTCAGCCGCCTTCTCCAGGATGTGTCCCACAGGCGTGCACACTGTGGGCTCTATGGCTCCCAAAGCCAAACAAGTTCACCAGAGGGACAGCTCCAGGTGCCCTCCTCTCTGCCCCAGGCCTGCCATCCTCCCTCAGCCCTGCAGGTCACCCTAGGACCCAAGTCACCAGGGAGGATGATTGGTGAGCTCACCTGGCCTGAGTACTGCACACAGGACATTTCTCCCACAGACACCTGCTTGTTTAGAAACCCCAAACGCCAGGCAACTCAGCAGGCCCGGCCCAATATTCCCAGGCATGGGAACTCTCTCACCCTCATACCCCAGGGGGCCACACGGGCCAGCCAGCCTCCAGCAGGGACTCACCAGAAATGGCCTGGCGGCCTCAGAGCAGCCCTCACATCCAGACCCCTCTGCCCACTGGCATGAGCCTGCTACGGCTGTATCTTAAATAGGCTCACACCTCTGTGCTGAAGGCTGAGGGAAGCACTGCACCCCCACAAAGCCTGATCCTACGTTTGTCTCACTGAAGCCCTAGGGCTCCAGTTTAAGAGACTTTTTATAGACTCCTATAAAGGAGAAAGTGAACTTTTAATATGTTTGCACTCCACTAAGTCAATACGCATAAAAGGGATAGCAGCTGAGCTTCCGCTGCCCACTTGCGGTCCAGCAGGGCTGGAAGACACTGTCAGTGCCATCCAGCTCTGGTGGGCACCTGTGGCTGCTTCCCCTCGGCCATGGGCCTGGACCATGGACCCCAATTCATAGGCCGTCTGTCCACCAGGGCCATGGGCTGGCATAATGAAGCCAGAAAGCCCCCCTTCAGCTGGGCTAATGGGTGGCTCCTGCCCTCATTCAGCTGAGACGGCCCCCCAGACGCATGATTCTCATGTGAAGATTTAGAGGAGGGGAAACACGGAAGCTGTAAAGTTTTACTAGGAATTCTCAACCATCCTCCTTTGGCCCCGACATTCATGCTGCCCTTCATTTTTAAGAGAGCTTCCTATTCGCTTTGAACTTACCCCTCAAAGCTAAGCAACCCTGTGCCCGCCTCTAGGATCCAGGGTCCAGACTCAGACTCCAACGGTACCTGCCTGCCCAGGAGGGAGATAAAGAGACTGCTCAGGGTACCCCAGAGGGCATTCTCCTGCCAAGCCTTGTCCTGGAACAGTCCCTAAGGACATCCTCTGCCCACTTGCCACCCTGTCAAGGTCAAGGGACCAGGATTTTATGACCGGGCCCAACACACCCTCCAGGGTTGGGTTTGCAGACATCTGCACACAGCTTTCCATTCAGTCATTGGTACTGAGCACCTCCTGTGTGCCAGGCACAAATGAGTGATGCTAACAGCAGCCTCCACCGATTGGGCACTTGATGGGTATTGGCTCAGTGGTTCAGAAAGGAGACATTAGAGTCAGTTCCTGGGTTTTGAGTCCCAGCTCTGTCACTTGCTACTATGACCTTGGATGTCACATAGCTTCTCTGAATCTATAACATATCTATACAATAGGAACAATAATTACCCCCCACACACATACACACAACCACCATGAGACTGTTGCACAGATTAAATTGTATGGCATATGTGCCCAGCATATAGTAAGTACTCAGTGAATGGTCATGTGGAACTCTAACAAACCTGTGATTAAGAAATAGGAAATGCCATTATCCCTTTCTTGAGAATGAAGGAGTTGAGGTTTAGAAGGTTAAGTGACTTACTGAAGGTCATACAGGGAGAAAGAGACACAACTGAGCTTGGATCCCAGTCCTCTCAGACTCTAAAGCCCACAACCTTAAGTGCTGTCATGCAAAACACTCCAGGCTTGAAAAGCAATGCAGGCCCCTCAATAAGTGAGAAAAGTTCAGTGTCAATAAACTTACAAGCATCAAATCTACAAAGTGATTATTTTCATTTCAGCGTCACAGTTCAGTGTTGGTTGTTTGGGGCTGGCAATAGTGGGGATGGTAGGAGTAGTATTACAATGTTTTGGGTGCTTAGAGGAGTCTAGTGCATGGGGCCAATTTTTTATCTGATGCAGATCAACTGGACATGGCTCCTGAGAGGCCAGGCCTCCAGGTCTCTGACTGGCCATGCACCCAGGGAGGGGTGGAGAGGGAAGCATTGCAGGCAGATGTCAAGGCTGCCCAGTGACTCCGCACAGAGCTGACATCGCTCTGCCACATCCTGGTCCGGTCTCTGGGAAACTGAGATCTCTTTGCAAATTTTAAGGACTATCTGCTGAGCCTTTTTGTGGAATTTTTTGGGACTCTTCATGAAAGAGTTTCTTCTTACCTCTGAATGCATCAAGAAGTCCTCAGTGTTCATGTATAAGCAGCGTTCATGTATAAGCAGCGTTCATGTATAAGCAGCGTTCATGTATAAACAGTGTTCATGTATAAACAGTGTTCATGTATAAGCTGGGATGATGTTCCAGCCTGGAATTAACCAATTGTACAAGTCAGAAATGGATGGACCCATGGAGAACAGCTGCCGAACAGGTAGGGAAACTGAGGCCCAGGATGCAAAGGGACTTGCTTGACAGCCCATCACCGACACTTGCCAGTGCCAGGAGACAGGTGTCACTGTCTTGTTTGGCTTTCTGTCTGTGCCTCACCCTCTTTTATAACAGCCTTGAATGCCCGAATCCCATGGCAATTGTCTAGGCTAAATTCCTCTGGATGAAGAGTTGATTTGTTTTTCTAAGTTGTTCAAAGGTCTGGGGATGTGTCGATCCATCAGGTTCTGGGAGGAGGCCCACTGTGTGCAAAGGCTGGTCTGTTCATGGAAGATTCCTGAGCCCTTAACAAAGCAGAACACCAAAGTTGATTGTCCTTGGCCACCCCGCCCCTGTGTCCATCACCACAGCCTAACAGTTCCTCTCAACAAAGTCAATTGCCGATCACACGCTGTCCTCTTAAAGCCGTGGATGAAGGTGTTGGTTTAGTGCTCGCTCTCTGAGTACACCAAAGCCAAAATGTATTTCAGAAAAAAGCTCACACATCCCACCACTGTTTTGGCTTTCTATACAGGGACAAAAGTGGAGTGAATTCTCCTTCCTGTTCCCTGATGTCACTCAGAAGCCATTTTCTGGCTGGCAGTCAGCCTTCTGGGAACTCCCCCTCTCCAGAGCACAGCCATGGGGCCAGAAATTGTTGAGAAATGCAGCCAAATGGAGAGAAATCACTGTCACAATGCTCACAATCATGATTCCATTGGAAAGAAGGGGCACCTTCCCATGGCGGTGACGCAGACATTGTCCCCGTGAGTTGTATCCCTCTGTTTGCTCCATGCACTGTCAGGTGTAATTCCAAAGGAGACAGATGCTGAGGCGCTGCAGGTGCTTGGGCAGCCAGCTGGCAGCAAGAGGGGAACCAGGCCTCCACAGAAAATGTGCTTAGGAACAGTGGCCTGGGTACAGCAGCGGGCCCTGGACGGAGGCAGCTCTGGTGCTTGTCAAGGACTGGGCTCTGCTGGTTTTCTCTTCCAGCCTATCCTTGGGTCTTCGTGACTGTACTAGTTTCCTGCTGCTGCTGTGCCAAATTGCCACAAAATTCATGGCTTAAAACAACACAAAACATCTCACCACTCTGGAGCTCAGAAGTCCACGATGGGCCCCACTCTACTAAACATCAAGGCATCAGCAGTGCCGTGCTCTCCTGGAGGCTCTGGGAGAATCTGTTTCCTCACCTCTTTCAGCTTCTGGAGGCAGCTCACATTCTTTGGCTCATGGCCCCTTTCCCCATCTTCAAGGCCAGCTGTGGAGCATCTTCAGACGTCTCCCTCTCTCACTCCACTGTCATCATGTCTCCTTCTCTGACTCTGACACCCCATCAAGGGGAGGACATTGGGCCCAGCTGGAAAGTCCAGGATACTCTCCCACTTCAAGGTCCTTCACTTAATCACATCTGCAAAGTTCCTTTGCCATGGAAGGGATCACAGGCACAGATTCTGAGGATTAGGATGTGGACATCTTTGGGATGATGATATCCTCATAGATCCTTGGGGCATAAGTGTGCCTCACACCACCAGAAAGATGGATGAAGTGTCGTCATCAGGAAAGGTAATGGGATCTATGCACTCTGTTCTTAGAGAGAAGGAAATCCAGTAGATGAGGCTCTGCTTTCCCCATTCTCCCAGCATTGTCCACCCTTGGAAGGAGCATCCCGTGCCCTCAGGATGACTGGGACTGTGAGGGCACCTGCTGGCCAAGGGAGTACAGAGCCCCTCTCCCGTGGCTGGACTACTCCCAAGGCCAGGTGGGCCCTTCTCCCTTGCAGGCGTTAGGGCCCAGGCCCTCTACCTCTTAACCTGTGTCTTCCCACAGCAGGCAGCCATGCATCACTCCAACCTTTCATAGCACCCACCTGACAAAGTTCAAACACAGGCTCCAGCCTCCTGCTTTTTGAGTTAGTTCTCGACACTGCAAATTCCTGGTGGGGGTGAAATATGAGTGCAGCAGAGCCACAGGTGGTCCAGTGGGGCAGGCTCTGGGCTCTCCCCAGGGCAGTGAGGGGACACAGCAGTGCTGGCTCTGAAGTCCACTCCTGCTTCCGCCACTGTTTGGCTGTGCCACCGCGGGCAGTGGGCCTGGGCTCTCCAGATGCAGTTTCCTCAGCTGGGAAGTGGGGGTGTTCCTGGTCTCCTCTCACAGGCCTACCATGAAAACGCAAGGAGAGGGAAGATGGCAAAATAGAGCAGGGGATGGACAGTCAGCCCTCAGGATGGTGAGTGGTGGCACTTCTTGTTTTATTTTTAAATCCTGAGATTTTGGCACACAGTGCATCCTCGTTGCATATTTGCTATTATACTCAAAACATTTTTCGTTTGCATTTTGAGGTGCCGTGTCCCAGATGAACCGTGGTGTGGATAGCCAAGAAACCTGACAATGCCTTCCAGAAAGTGGGCATGGTGAGAAGACCGTACATTGGGCTTCCCTCTGCCCCTCAATTCCAGGCCCCTGCATCTGCCCCACTGCAGGCACTGAAGGGGATGGATGCCCCATCACACCTGCCCTGGGGGTTCCTCCCACAGACAGTCTTGCTGCTGCTCTTCATATGCCCAGACTAGGGTAGTTATTCCCAGCTGGCAGGTCAAGCATCAATCTATAAAAGTTGCATGGGATGGAGTTGGTGTGGACATTCCAGGGCTTCTTGTCAGGGACCTCCTTAGGGCCTCAGGTGCCTTCATTAGCCACATGGAGCATCAACGATAGATCACCCACACTCCTCCCTAGCTGAGCCCACAAGACCCAACATGACCAGAATCTCAGGCATAGTGCAGCCCAGAGGATGAACGTCTTTCCTTTTAAACACATCAGGCATGGAGGCTTTCTCCTAAGCCCCTCTGGGGCCCTAGAGTACCTGCTTTCTCTTTAGATTTCTGTCCCCAGCATCAGCCTCCTCCACAGCCTTCATTTAGGAAAGGCCCTTGCAACCCAACTCACATTTAGGCACAGGCACATAAGCAAAGCCTCCACAGCCTCCCAGGAGGACTTGGACATGGACAGGCCAGGGCAGACCACCCCCAGCTGAGTGGGGAGCAGGGGACTCACTTGCCAGGGATATGAAGAAGTTGTAGGACAAGGCCCACTCCCTTCAAGCCCCCTGCTCCCAAAGCTGGAGGGCCATCACCTGGCCAAACTGTAACTCAGTCTGAATTACTAGTTCTTTCATCTGAGCTTCCCTCCATCACTCAGACCAGAGCCAACAGAACCCAGCACCATGGATTCTAGGAGGCCTTTCACAACCCAACGATGACAGGTAGCATTTGTTAATTGCTTATCATGTGTCAAGCACTGAGCTACAGGCCCTACCACAACAAGGGAGGAACCATGACCCTCATTCTCACAGGCAGGGAAGCTGAGGCTTTGAGCATTTAAGGGACCTGCCCAAGTTCATAAAGGCAAGCGACAGAATCAGGGCTTGAATCCAGGTCTGTGTGACTCTGAAGCCCACTTTTTTTTTTTTTTTTTTTTTTTTTTTTTGAGACGGAGTTTCACTCTTGTTGCCCAGGCTGCAGTGCAATGCTGCGATCTTGGCTCACTGCAACCTCTGCCTCCCAGGCTCAAACGATTCTCCTGTCTCAGCCTCCTGAATAGCTGGGATTACAGGCACCTGCCACTATACCCGGCTAAGTTTTTTGGTAATTTTAGTAGAGATGGGGTTTCACCATGTTGGCCAGGCTGGTCTTGAACTCCTGACCTCAGGCAATCTGCCCTCCTCAGCCTCCCAAGGTGCTGGGATTACAGGCGTGAGCCACTGCACCCAGCCAAGGTCCACTTTCTTAATCACTACACTCCTCTCCCTGCCCTGGCACTTCCCCATCGAAACAGAATTCCATCCAGAGGTCCCAGCTTCAAGTCTGCTGCACTCAGAGTCTTTCTGAACCTAACTCAGCACACTGCATCCAGTAGCTGGGCCACCAGACCATTCCAGGGCCTGAGCAGAGCACCCGGCCCCCGCCAGCCCAGGAAAGTGAGGCTGACACAGGATAAGGGCCCCTCTAGTCCCCAAGGCTGGAAGTAAAACCAGTTGTCAGGCTGCTCTGATCAGCTTCCTTTCCTCCTCTGCCACTAACATTGCTGGAACCTTTCCTCCAGCAATGTTGGAACCTTTCCAGTGATGGGGACATCCTAGTATCAACAGAAGTGACCAAGCAGTGGAACAGGCTGCATAGGGGCAGAGGGTAGTGCTTGAGGAAACAGATGGAAATGGGGCGTTCTCCATGGAAAAGGTATAAGCAGACCTGCTGATGTGGGAGAAGATTTAAGTCCAAACTATGTGATAAACCCACTGGGATCCTTGGGAATGAATTGTGATTTAAAACAAAAGCTGAGGAGCCCAAGGCCCCATAAGATCTTGCTGGTGAGCATTTGGGAGTCACTCAACAAAATAGCCACCAACACCCACACCCACACCCACACACACCTGTCCCTCAATCTTTTGCATCCACATGCCAGTCACTAGTGGCTCCAGATCCTGACCTTAAAAACCACAATGCCTCGACACCCCTCCAGTCCTGATTGCACCACACAGCCCTTTGCCCATGTGTACTGCATCCCACACCCTCATTTTAAAAGATTTACTCTTCTGTGTCATTTGAGGGTCTACTACTGTCATGATAAGGGAAGAGGAGAAATTCCGTCAAGGCCCCCAAGCTGACATCCGCAGTCAGCTTGCACATGCCACACTCAGAGTCGTGGCTGTGCAGGGTTGTCTGCCTGTCCAAGGGTTGTTCTGTCCACGCTGCCACCCACACAGCCTGGCCCAGCCCGTTATGCTCTGCCATGCCTTGTTTTCTAAAGAAGCACAGGGCAGTGAAGAGGGGGTGGGCCTCAGGGCCAGGCAAATCTGGCTTCTCAGCTCAGCCACCTACTAAACTTGTGGCTTTTTCTACAGCACTTGCCATTTTTGAGACTCAGTTTCCTCATTTGTAAACTCACTTCAAAATACTGTTTGAATACAATTATATGAATAGGCAAGACACTAACATAGGGTATTGCACACAGTAGATGCATTTATAATGCATGAATTACTAGGTTCTTTCATCTGAACTTCCCTCTTGCATGTAAGATGTAATTCATGCATCTTTTTGTTTATATGTCCTGTCCTCTCTAACAATAGCCTCCATAAAGAGAAGTTGGGTCTTTTCTTCCTCTGGATGGTCCCTGGGCTGAGTCCAGGGCTGTGTCCTGGAGGCTTCTTGAGAAACAGTGCATACTGTGTGCCAGGGAAGAGTGAGGTCGGGGTGCTGTGCAACGGAGACCTGCTCCTGGCAATGTGGCAGACCACTCTCCCACCATAATAGCCAGAAATGCTAGATAAGACATAATAAACATAACTTCACATGTAAGACTCAGCTGAAAAAGAAAAGAAAAAAGGACAGGTGTGGAACTCCACAGTGCTAAAAGCTGCAGCTGAGGCCAGAGTTGCATGAGCACAGCAGCCGTGACTGCATCACCTCCACGATTTGCAAAGGCCCAACTCAGTATACCAAAAGCCAGACCCACAATTATTTGGGGGCATCCATCATGCATGCACTCACACAGTCTCTCACACATGCTTAACTTAATTCTAGGTATTTTGGGCTCTTTAGGCTTCCATAGGAGCCATTTTGTCCTGTTAAATCAATCTACCAGGTATAATGACCTTAATCTAATCAGAGGTTTTAAGGTTTTACCAAAATTGTGTGATGGCCATATCTGCAATCTGATTTTTGTTCTGAGACAATGTCTTGATGGCTGTGCTTTAACTTCGTCTTTGACCTATGGCTATATCTTAATGGCTGCATCCTGAATTTGGTGAGGAAACAGTTCCATTCTCCAACTGCAAAAGTCTGAGAACTTCAGGACTGTCAATTCTGTTTGCAAACTGGTCAGTTCTTCACTGAGTTCATTTCTTGTAGCACCTGATAAAATGCAACCAATAACGACTGACTCATACAAACAAAAAAGCCGTGGACTCCCACTTTCTATTGGCAGAAGGTAGGCTGAGAAAAGTACTCAGCCACTGTACGGAGGGCATATTTTTAATGCTTTTTTTTCTGGAAGTTGACAATGAAAATGGTGGAAAGGAAGGAACTCCCAGAGGGTGAAACCAGGAGCCAATGGATCTGGGAGCTATTCCCAGAGAGCAGAAGCAGGACCTAATCCAGGAATATTGTCTAACCCCGGGGTAGGAGGACCTCACAGTATTTTCTCCAAAGGAAGAATCTGCTGTGAACCCCTGTTCTGTGCTTCCTGCTTGTCCCCCTTTCAAATGGGATAGTTGTGGTTACTTTGTCCCAGCTCTTCAATTGTATACTGTGGTTTTTTGGCGGGTAGATTGGGGGCAAATACTTGTCTCTTTAGTTCATGGGCCTCTGGGTGAATAGGAACTAATGGAGACAAGACTTCCAACCTGATGCTGTGATTGGATTGGAAATTTTTGAACCATTCTGGGGAGGAAGTAAGTGCATTTTGCTCAAGGGAGTGAAGTGAATATTTGTGATAAAGATGGACAGGCTGAGGTAGATTGTATTATTGCTCAGCAAATAATCATCTTCCCCAACCAACTCCATGGCTGAAGTGGACCTCTCACCCCCTTATTTGGAGTTTTGCCATGTGACTTCCTTCAGCCAATGGAATGTGAGTGGCCATGATATGTGCAGAAGTTAAATGTACTTCTGTGGTTCATCTTGGCCCTATAAGGCCTGAGAATTCACCCAGGTAACTGTGCCCCTGCAGCCTGGGTCCTGGAAGGAGAGCCAGGTGGATCAGACCTGAACCACGTGGCTCTGGATAGAGGAGAACCTCCCCAGCCAACTCACGAACCTGTGGGCAAAAAGTACTTGTTTTTGTTGTATTTGGTTGTATTCCTCTCAAACATTTACTATAAGATAGACTGAAAAAGTTTATTATATATCTCATCAGATTTCCCAGAGATAATAGGATGAGGATGAAGAATTAAAGAGATGATGGTAGATACTTTTCCAGAATTGGTAAAAGTTGTTAACCCTTGGGTTTTAGAAGCCAACGAATTCCAAGTAGGAAAAGTAAAATAAAAATAAAAATAAATAAATATCAAAAAAAAAGTCACACTTAGATATATTGTAGTGAAACCGTACAGCTCTGAAGACAAAGAGAAGACCTGAATGGTTGCCAGGAAGGATGAAACACATCTCCTGCCTGCATGAGTTCTGTGCCTGAGGGGCTGCACATGGGGACAAACACCTACACCCTTTACTGAGGAGATTTGCCAGGCAGGTGGCTTTATGGGTGTTATGTTATCTGGAAGAAACCTGGGAGGGCCTCTAATCTGGCCCCCTCAATGACAGACGAGGGCACTGGGTTCAAAAAAGGAGAGAGGAAATGTCTGCATCTGTTGTCCCATTTTCTTGGCAGACATGAGGCTTGAGGCCACAGCACCCACCTCCCAGCCTGTGTTTCCTATCACAGAGGCTGAATGTTCTGGGCCTGGCCCAGCTGGGCACACAGAGAACAGGTACTCCTCAAAGCCATGTGACAGGGTCTAAGAAGGCAAGGAGAGCCCTCTAAGACCCTGATGCATGGGTTGTGTAAACAGACCCTCCCTGACTCATAACAGCTGCGCCTTGGAAGAAACTGCCTTCAATGTGATAGCTGGCATCTGGGGCCTCTCCTGGCACTACACACCCCCAGTACCCTTCCTAAGAGAGTGCACAGTCCAAACCAAAACCAAGCCCTGCCAAGAAAAGGCATGCCCAACCCTATCCAAAAAGTCCCCAGCTAGCCACTCGCCCATCTTGGAATAACCCTCTCAACGCCGACACAGCATAATCTCTCTCTTATTCCCCAGTTGGCCAAGGTTGTTCTAAGGAGAATGGCCGACAGAAATAGCACATAAAAATGAGCCCAGGAACCAAATCTCCAGCTCCAGAAAGATGAACGTCTATTTGTGGGTGGTGGACCCAACTTCCTGGGACAGCTTCCCACAGCCCAGGGCCATCTGTCATGTCCCATAGGCCCAGAGGTGTCAGTGGCAATGGGGTCTCCACAGACAACAGTTGTCTTGAGAATCTGTTCCCACAACCACCTTCCTCATGGGCCCCGAGAAGAAAGGACAGACACAGCTGCAGGTTTTACAATGGCCCAGCCAACATGGGATACCAGATGCAAATGAAGAGGCTGTGGAATGTGTGGACTGGCAAGTGAAGAAACAGCATTTGTCTCTGAGCAGAAGCTGTTGGCCTGGAGGTGTGACTGAGGCCATACTCAGCTCAGTGACAACCAAGGGTTTCCATACTTTCATTGAAGAATCATCTGGCTAGTGTTTCGCTAGATGGCACCCCTGGAATCACTTCACAAGTGGCTACTTATGTAAAATTCACTCTGTGGACAGCCTTGGCCCATCCATTCACACTTGGTCAACTCCTGGGCTCCTGTGTTGGCCAGAGGGTGTGATTTCTTACATTAACCTGCTGAAGTTAATGCAGAAGCTCCTCTAAGAAAAGAAACTGAAAGTCCCCCCAAACCAAATGTGGTTACAAGTTGATAACATGGAATGCAACTCTCAGGCAATCTTACCTCTTCAGGATGTTTTAGGGGCCAAGAAATAGGCCACAAGGTCTTTGAATGGCCCAAAGAACTGTCACAACATCCAGGCACTGAAAGCTCATTCCTCTTCCTCACAGGACACCTCCCTGAGAGCCAGTGATGCTGCCCCTAGCAAGTGGGTGCAGACAGGAGCAGCGGTGAGAAGGTGAGCAGGACCAGCTGCAGGTGGACACCGACATCAGCAGAACACAACAGCTGCCAACCGAAGCAAAGGCACACTGGACCAGATGAAAAGCAACTTTGAAAACGTGTCCTGCCACCATTCAGGGCAGGGACAGTGCCACATATCTCAGCTCTGAATTATAGCACACAACAGGGCCTGGCACATCATAGCATGCAAATATGTTTAACTTTTTAATTTGAAACAACTGTGATTAATTTTGCCTGAATTAATGATTATTACAATGACTGCCACACAGAGACCTTTCTAACCCTATCATTCCTTCCACATCGATCAACTGGCATTCTACGCTGAAAGGGAGCTTCTCTTCATCCACATTTATTTATCCAAGTGTGGGCTCATGGACTGCTGTTTAATGGGTTTTACTCCATCACCATATCATACATTTTGATGCTCAAATGTCCCAGTTTGGGCCAACGGGAGCCCCTTCAAGCTGTTTCCATGTCTTTTTGACATGTCTGCATCCTTCTTTGAGCACTTCCTTACTCTCTGGCATAATGCGGTGCTCCTGGCCTATCTTGTACTTTTTCTGTCCCAGCCCTGGAATCAACCACTTCTCCCAAGTCCTGGTGTCCTTAGCAGAAAATGACATTAGAATGACATTAGAAACCATCATCGGTTTGTTATATAAGTGTCATTGCTTCTAGGCCTGCCTGCTCTGTTGAAAGAGCTCAGAAGTATTTGTGGGGGTGTGTGTGTGTGTCACATAATGATATTTTAGTCAATGACAGACCACATATATATATATATATATAATACCACATATAAAAATACCATATTTTTACTGTACTTTTTCTATGTTTAGATACACAAATATTTACCATTGTGTTAAAATTGTCTGCAGCATTCTGTGCAGTAACATGCTACACAGGTTTGTTCCTAGTGCTATAGGCCATACCATATAGCCTGGGTAGTAGGCTGTACTATCTAGGTTTGTGTGAGTACACGCTGATGTTCACACAGAGATGGAATTGCCTGATGACACATTTCTGAAGTTAAACAACACATGACTGTGTGTATGTATATCATATACTTACATCTATGCTTATTTCTATACCTACATTGAAAACATGAGTTTACATCAATACCTCCAATACACTGGGTTCATTTCTGACACTTCCCTTTCCATATCTGTAACTCTGTTTTCCAACAGTGAGAGAACTGGTCTGTTACCCTCAGTATATTTACTTATCTGGTCAATCCCCATATACGTAACCAAGTTCTTGGACCCATCAGGCTGCCACCCACTCAGTTACCTTCCTCACATGGCATTCAACCTCTGCCAGGCCCTATTTCCTGTTTGGCTTGCATAAATGCTTTTCTTTTAAAAAATAATTTTAGCAAATTATAAATTACCATAAAATTAACTCACTTTTTAGTACATGATTCAAAGATTTTTAAGTGAATTTATAGAGTTGTGTAACCTCCACCACAATTTGGTTTTAGATGCTTCCATCATCCTCAACAAACTTCCCAGTGTCCATCCCCAGGCAACCCTGATCTGCGTCTTCTAGAAATTTTATATAAAGGGAATTATATGCCTTCTTTGCATATGACTGACTTCAGTCAGCATGTTTTGTAACATGTATAAGTAGTTCATTCTCATTGCCACATTATATTTCAGTTCATGGATATATCACACTTTGGCCATTAACCAATTGATAGACTGGATTGGGATTATTGCAAGCTTGGGGCTGTGTATGATGCCACTATGAACGTTTATGTACAAGTCTTTGTATAGGCACGTATTTTCATTTATCTTGAGCAGTGTTGTAGGCAGAATAATGGGCTCCCAGAGATGTCCAGGTTGCTAATCAGCTGACCTTAAGAAAGCAAGATTATCCTGGATTATCTGGGTAGGCCTTGTATAATCACAAGAGTCCTTAAAAGTGGAAGAACCAGAAGAGGAGGTCAGAGTGAAACAATGTGAGAAGGACTCAATCCACTGTTGCTGGCTTTGAGAATAAAGGTTGTGAGTTGAGGAACTGTGGGCAAGCTCTGACAGCTGGAAAAGGGAGGAAACAATATTCTCCCTAAAGCCTAGAGAAAGGAACGTAGCCCTGCCAACACCTTGATTTTAGCCCAGTGATATCCTGTTGGACTCTAACCTCCGGAAGTGTAAGATAATAAATTTGCGTTGTTTTAAACCACTAAGTTTGTGGTAATTTGTTACAGAAATGATAGAAAACCAATACAGGTAGATACCTAAAAGTATATAATGGTTGGATAATAAATTTATGTTTAACTTTTTAAGAATCAGCCAAGCTGTTTTTCAAAGTGGTTGTGCCATTTTATATTTGTATGAAATGTATGATCTTGCTCAGTTTCTAGAGCCTTTCAGGTGGTTTTTACTGATTTTCTCCAGTTTTATCATTGCTTTTGGGGGAGAGGATTTTTAAAGCTTCTCACTCCACCATACCAGAACCCAATGACTTTTTGATTAAATTATCCAAAGAAAAGAGGAGGAAAAGAGGGAGGAAGTGGGGAAAGGTCAAATGTTTGCTGTTGACTTACTGGCAATACTGGAGGGCAACAGATTTCAAGGGTTCAATCATCTACCCATCTCTTATTAGCTGTATGACCCTGGGCAAGTTGCCCCACTTCTGTGAGGCTCAGTTTCCTCACTATAAAATAGTACTGGTCATTCTAGGATCTGCCTCCTAGGTTTGTGATGAGGATTAAATAATATAGTCAAAGTACATAGTCAGTGCTTGGCCCCTAAGAGCTCTCAACTGTTGACAATGTTTTTAATGGCAAGGACAACAAGAACAGGTTAAATTTTGTAATATCCTGTTCTATTTAAGTAGAAAGATGTATAATTGGAAAAACCACAGAGTATGGGTTCCTAGAAATGTAAACAGCTGCCTTGACTGGCATATTTTTCAACTTACTCATTGACTTCAGACACCTAAAATCTAACTACAGAATTATACAAGTCATCTGTTGCCAGTGACTATCTATACACCACCATGTCCTTCCATCAATAACGACCCTATACAATTGTGTATGATTTTATACTTTTTAAACATCTTTTCTGTATATACTTTCACAAAGTATTCAAATCAGCCCAGTGGATAGATAAACCAAGAATTCTCTCATTTGACAGATTAAGGAAACTGAGGACCAAGTGATTCATTCGAGGTTCTACAGCAAGGAGGTGGCAGAGCTGCTTGCATTTCCTCTTCTTCAATGAATGTCACTGGTTTCCGCCCATGGGCATGGTTTCCTCCTCTCTCTCACTGACATCATTCGTGTTCACTCATTGAATGTGGAACAGATTAGATTTCATCCAATTCCAAGATGCTAATAACACACTTAATGTCCATGAACACATACTGATTTTATTATAATCCTGCTCCTCTTGCTGGAAGCAGCCATGCCTGGCTTGGTGGAGCCTCACCATTACAAAGAGTAAACTATGCTTAGGTTAAATTGGCGTTTGTTCTGAGCCCAGTGGCATTTTTAATGCATTTATAAAAATGGAAATGAGTCGAGGTACCCAAGGCTGATTAAACAGGCAAGTCAAACACCCACAGAGCCCACAGCAAAGGCTTTGCCTGCAGATTCACAGCCCTGCCAACAGCTCCCATGTTCAGTCCTTCCCAAGGGCTCGCCTCCCCGCACAAAGCCCTATCAGGCCTTCCATCTCAGAAAAATCTTCACAACGGCCTTACAGCTTCAGTCCTGTCCCTCTTGCATTTCAGAGATGAGGAGGCAGAGACTCAGAGAGGTTAACTAACTTGCCTAAGACACACAGCTAGCAGGTGGAGTCAGGTCTTAAAATTCTATGAGCTTCTCATGCTGCTCCTGTGTTCACTGATAAAGAGACCCCCTCCTCCTGCCCATTCCTTGCTAAGCCCCCTCTGATCCGAAGAGCACAGTGTACAGGCTAGATAAGTGTATAATACAAGACAAGGGGTGTGCAGACCATTTCAGCCACCCGAGGCCATCTCTGTGCAGCCTCTGCCCTCCCCAGGTTCATGTACAAGGTTAATTTCTGATTTGACACCCTTGAAACAAAGAAGACATGGAGACAGAAGACACTGGGTACAGAGGAGCAATGCCTCAGGGTCTCAGGAACTTGTCAGTTTTGCTGTTGCTATTATCATTTTTTGTTCTCTTACGGTTTTTGGGTTTGCTGCTCTGGGAAAAGCTAATCCATTAAATGAGCGATGCCTCATTCTCTTGAATCAGGTGTTTCACTTTGCAGAGGGCATGTAGGAGGATGCAGAGAACAAGAAAGTAATGTGGAATTATACTAGATCCTGTTTAAAACCCAGGGTAGATGAGTCAGAAAATGAAAAGCCATGTCTATCTCCTCGGTGTCCTCGTCCTCTCTGGCATGCACACATATGCATGACCAAAGTTCACTTTCCAGCCCTAAAGGATGTTTTCTCAAGGCCCCTCTCCAGGCTGTTCCAAAAGCCTGAGAAGGCAGTCCCTGCATTCAAGCCTGTCCTGCACTGCCAGCCCACCTGGACACTGCAATAGCTGAGTGGTAAGGGCCGCATCTGCACGACCTCAGATGCCAGTGAGGGCCAGGGAGCATCCCCCACTCATCTTCCAGAAAACCTGGAGAGACGGGCCACATATACAGCTCTCTCTTGTGGCGTTGGGGTGAGACCACTGAGAGCACCTGGCCTCCAGGGCTGCTCCCTACCTTCCCCAGGGTTAGGACAAGTGGGGGATATGGAGAAGGGGAACAGATGAGATGCACCAACCCTATTTTAGAAGGAAGCTTATTCACATTCATTCATTCATTCAGCCCTGGCCAGTGCTGGCACACAGCACACTAGGAACTGGTAACTAGCACTGGCACAGCACTTGATGGTTTCCAAAACTACTTATTTCCCACACATTCTCTCTGGTGACTCGCACAGGACTCCTATTGCCAGACAGGGTAAATGTCATGCCCATTTTACAGATGGGCACACTGATGTCCAGAAGTGACTTGTCCAGATCACAGGGCAAGGGAGTAGCAAAGCCAGGCTAGGAACCCAGAACAGAGGTGTGTAGGCAGGCCATGCAGGCCACACGGCCCAAGACTTCAGAGTCTTTAGGGTCCTCTTGTGGCAGGAGAAGTGGGCTGAAGAGTGACAAATCAGAAATGTTTTGGCCTCTACCTCAATTCCAGAGATGGTGGAGGCCAACACACACCTCCCAGACTGCCCCTCAGCACTGGGACAATCCTTTCACCAGTCAATCCCCACCCCACATTCCCTGCACCTAACTGTTCCCATCTTTAAATGCACACATCGCAAGTGGCTTCCTCGTGAGAGCGCCACAGGAACTGAGTAGGATAAAGCCCACGTGGGTCTCTTCGCCATGCCAGGCACAGAGTGAAGTGCTCCCTAGACATCAGCTGAACATATTATGATCCCTCCTCAGTGTCCAGCCTGGGCACACCATCATGGCTCGGCACCTTCACCTGGATTGACCAGGGCCCCCAGGTCAGTAGGTTGGTGTCTTCCCTGCCCTGGCCCCCCAGGAGAGAGGAGGGCAGTGGAGGGAGGGAGGGAGGTAAGAAGGGAGGGAGAGGAGGCATCCAGCAGGGCCCTGGGCCGCCTCGTGGCCGGGCATTCCCGCTCCTTGCCTTTGTCTGCACCCCTGTAACTGAGAGGGCTGTCTAGACTGAGCGGCTACTAGAAGTAATCCAGGGAAAATCTCCCTGAAACCCGATCCCTCCCCTTATCGAGGGGCAGGCAGATTAGCCTGATTGATTGAACAATGGACGCCGAGGCTTTAACACAATCTCCATGTGTCTCCCATGCAGAAGAGGCTCTGGGCAGATGCAGGGCCCGCCTAGTGGAGGAACCTGTCCTGCGGGGTCAGCACCATCAGCCTCCCAGGCTGCCGGAGGGAGAGAGCTGGGAGGACCCACTGCTACCAGGGCGACACTAGAATCCCGACAACCACTTCTACCATGTAGGGGCTGCTTTCCCTGCATGACCCAGGTCTCTGGTCAGGCTTACGTGCTCCACATTGTGAGTGCCTGTCATCATCGCCATCATCATCATCATCATCACCACCCCTATTTCACAGGTAAAGGCACTGCACCTAAGCAACCTGCTCAAGGTCACACAAGAAGAAAATAGTAGAGTCTGGAGTTGGCGCTGGTCTGTTTGACACTGAGGCCTCAACCCTTACCCGCCCTCACATCCTGCCCCCTTGATGTTCACACCGTTGTGGTCAGCATGACACAAGCCCTGGCCATTGTTCCAGATGACCCTCCGACGTCCGTCAGCAAAGCAGTCCTCAACACCACCATAGGTGTAGAAATGCTCTGCAAACCACACACACCCGGCAGCCAGCATCGAGGCCAAAGGGCATCATTCTCTTTTGTTTTTATCTAAACCACCATGATTGGGAACTAACCTGTAAACAAAGGCAAGGTTGTCCCTAGCTGCCTGCACGGAGAGCCTTCCAGAGTGTCATGTCCAAAGAGAGGGCAGGGATACTGTCACACATGAGGACCGTCAGGTCAGGAATAAAAGGGTCATCCTGGCCAGATCCATGGGTCCCCACAGGGCTGGCTGCAGGGAAGCCCCATTGGTACGTTCTGTAATCCATGTGCTCTGGGACAGCTTATGGGCAGGGAAGGCAGGAAGGAGGGGACGGATGGGGACGGATGGATGGATGGATGGATGGATGGATGGATGGATGGATGGATGGATGGATGGAGGGATGGACAGACCAGTCACAGCCCGGCCCATGCCCAGCACAGGTGAGGCCAGAAGAGGGCAGTCCATCGCAGGAGCACTCAAGTGGGCCACACCTGACTTCCACGTACCTCCACCAGTCACCTGTGTGACCCTGGGACAGTCACCTACCCTGTCTGAGCCACATCAGCATCATTTTACAAACAAGATACTAACCACCCACCCCTACCCTGCTCTCCCAGGGTAGATAGAAATTAAATGAACCAACCTGCACCCACTCAACTCCCCAAGAGTGAAGGCCCCACCCAGAAACTTTTATTAAAACTCAGAATTGACATAACTTATCAATGATATGTAACTGTCTGATAGCAACAAGGCAGGAAAGTTACATTTGACTGTCCTTGGAGTGCTGATCCAAGATGGTGCATGCCAGGCAGCCCCTCAACACTGCCCACAGCACAGGGCTAGGGAAGCCTCTCTACCTTGGGCACCACCTGTGTGGCTCTGCAACGCCGAGCAGTGTCTGCTCACAAGACGGCTGTGGCACATGGGCCTCATTACACAGATGAGGAAACTGAGGCCTAGGAAGATTTCATCAAGGAAATAACACAGATTTCCCCTTAGCTCTTAGCAAAAGGGTTTCCATGGAAGCATTATCAGCTCATTAACTAGAGTGAGTAACACTGATCCCCCAATAATACCACTTTGAGATTCGTTTGCAACCTGAACAGCCAGCTGGGATCCTAATTCATTTCAGCAAATGACATCCAGTGCACGTCTGTCCCTGTGATCTCGGGTTGGATAATCCCCGCACTTCTGGTTTCCTGTTGGCCAGGTAACACCTGTGCTCCCCAGCAACGCCCTTCCCACCCTCTCACTGTGCCCCTGAGCAGATCCATGTCCGCCCCCGCTCGCTGCCCCATAACCATTCTTTTCTCTTACTCCAGTTAGACCCTCAGCCCAGGACCTGGCCCCATTCCACCTTTGGGACTGCAGCCCCTTGGGTCCTTTTTTCTACTGCCTCAGGCAGCCAGCCTACCCACTTTGGAAGACACCTGCCCACTGGGCCAGAGGGCAACACCTTCATCTCAAATAATGGGCCAATTTCTTCCTGTGACTTTATTATCAGGCAGGAAATGGCCACTAAGGCCAGCCCTCCATTAGGGATGAGGCCCATGCCAACTGAGGAAGAGGTCTGGGATAGTCCTGACACTGGCATGATACCAGGCAGAACATGACCATGAGGAACTCTGGGTGCTAAGGACAAAGGGGGCACAAAGGTAGGTGTTTCCATGCAAGTCAGTGTGCATGCCAGCCCCTACGTGGGCAGCAGGGGTGGGGAGACAGCCAAGATCCAATCCTCCCCTCTGGAACCCCATCCAACCCAGGCTGAGCATGCTGAGGGCCGGGGAGGGGCTGGTAGCTGACATGTGATTTTGGGGGCTGCTCCCTAGAAGTGGGGCCTCTGGGTTCTGCTTTGAGAGATAGGCAGGAGGTCTGGGGCACAGGTATCCCAGGAGAAGGCAAGATGTGAGGGAGGAAAAAGCACAGCTCAGTGGGACTCCTGGGGGAAGGACATGCCGGGCTCAGATCACAGGTAAACTGTGCACCGTGGGAAAGGAGAAGCCACTGAAGATGCAGAGCAGGGCTGAGTTCTCCAGAGACCCTGGGGGCAGAGGAACAGGTGGATGGAGCATGCAGGCAGAAAGAGAAGAGCAGTCATGGGGCATCACAGCAGTTCAGGCCGCAGAGGGCTCCAGGCTCTTTACCTTTTACAAGCTGTGTGACCTTGGGCAGATTACTTAACCTTTCTGAGCTTTGGTCTCCTCCTGGGTCAAATGGAGACTAAAACAGCACGGCTGTCATGAGGATTGAACTTGATAATGCATGAAAAGCATTTAGCACGGTGCCTGGCACACAGTAAATGCTCAATAAATGTTTGCTTAAAAAAACAAAAAGGCAAAGGCTGACTTCTTAGAGCCTCCTCCCTCCCTCAATCTCCCCAATCAATAAAAGCAGCCCTTTTATCTAAATCCCCGGGACCAAAGGGAAACCAAACACAGCAGCTGCAGCTCAGCCTCCCAAGACCTGCACCCCGCCCGCCTGCGCTTCTCCTGCTGGGGGCCCACCACTGCGGCGGTGCAAGGAAGGAATGCTGGCGCAGTGACCTGGCCGTGAACCTTCCCCCCAGCCTCCAAACATGCACAAAAGCATTTCTTCTACCTAAGCAACACAAGCACCACCCAGCTCAGCTCACCCTGCCCCACTGGGAAGCCCACGGAACCAGGGTGATCCGTGCAGAATTACACACCTGCCTGGGTTTGCTGCCTGAGACCAACGCTGGGACACAAGAAAGAAAAAAGTGAAAGAAAAATGTGTTCTTAATATTCATGACTCTGGTGGTATTTTTGAGCACAGTGCTGAGTTCCTCCATAAAGAGAGAAATTCAATCCAGTGTAAAATGTGCTTGATAGAGGAGGGGGTAACACAAGCTCCTGAAACCCTGAGAACGGTTTGTTAGTCTTTTCACAAGAAAATTGTGGGATCTTCCAGGTGGGCCAAGAGTTCGGGAGGCACACACTCTGCGAAATTATCAGGGAAACAGATCAGCCCAGACCCTCAGGAACTTCAGAGACAAGTCCTGCTGGCCGCTGTTCTCGGTGGTGTGGCGGTGGCCTGCTCCCTCACATGGTCCTCGGTGGCTTGTAAACCATGGGAACGTGCAGGCAATCTGCCACAGGCAAACGCAGGCAAGATGGCATTTCAGATGTGACAAGAGGGGGACTATTTCCTTGGCCATAGTTGGGTCACAATTTACTTCCTGTAGTGAGATGTAGCAGAAAGATCACAGGTTTGGGGGCGGGTAAGATCTCAGGTTTGAATCCTATTTCACAACTTAATTACCACATTGCTTACCCAATCTGACCCTCAGCCACAGGGAAAACATGGAGAAAATAGGAGCTCCCAGTGAGGCCTCTTCTGAGGGTAAAATTAAATGTGATTATGCTTATAAAGTACTGAGCCCTGTGCCTGGCACATCACTGGCACTCTGTAAGTATCTGTCCCCTTCCCTCAACAAGAGTCCATGTGGGAACGCAGCACATCTACACACCCCCACACCAAAGTGGGTCAGTGAATCAATTATCTAGATTAGGCAAAATAATTTTTCAATGATCACCACTAGATAATAAAAATAATGAATTTGTTTTTGCCCCATGGAAATTATCTAAATAAGTCTCAAGTTTCTTGTGGCTGCAAAAGACATGGACTGATAAACAAGGGACTTATTTGCTGTGGATGAAAATCTAACCCCTGGTCATATTTCCAGAAGACAGGACAACCTTACCTTTTCAGAAACGGGGATAAAAATGCAATTCCCCATCTCACAATAATTGCTTAGTACAGAGAACCAAGCTAGAGAATCCCTGGGGAGATACAAAATGCATATTAAGATGGTAGAAATTAAAAGTCCTAATGAATGTGACTTTACCTTTTGACTTCACCTTAAAAAGAAGCTTTTGAAAATTGATTTATGTTTTCCATTTTTAAGTGAGAATACCTGCAATGAGACTAGAAGGGTCTAAAATCAGAATTTCCAAATTAGACCCCAATTCTTGTTACCTAGTGAAAGTTCCTGTCCACTGAAGGGATTGCTTGGCATATTTTTTTTTTAACTTTATCAGGGCACAATTTACTTAAAGTAAAATGTACCCATTTTGAGTATACAGGTTGTGGAATATTGACAAGGCCAACCTAGCACAGGCAAGATCTAGAACATAGCTCCCTAAAATATTCCCTCATGCTCCTTTGCAGTCAAATCCCCTCCCCCAGCCAACAGTTTTGTTTGTTCTGAAATGACATATAAATGAAATTTTGCAAGGTCTACAGTCGTCCCCCTTATCTAGGAGGGATACATTCTAAGACCCCCAGTGGATGCCTGAAACCACAGATAGCACCAAACCCTATATACCCTATCTTTTTCCTATACGTCTATACCTGTGATAAAGTTTAACTTATAAATTAGGCTCAGTAAGAAATTAATAGAACAATTATAACAATATACTGTTAGTAAAAGTTATGCGAACATGGTCCTTCTCTCTCTCAGTAGACCTCACTATACCGTACCCACCTATTCTCCACGATGGTTGACCTGGGAAAGTGAACCCTTAGGTAAGGGCACACTCCTGTGCTCCACCGTACTGTACTCTCCTCAGCGTGTCCTTGAGATCCATCTACAAGGTCGTGTACATCAGTAGCTTATTGGTTTTTATTGCCAAGTAGTATTTCACTGTATGAATGTACCACAATTTGTCCATTCACTTACTGATGAACATTTGGGTTGTCTCTACTTTTTGACTCTTGTGAATAAAGCTATTAATATTTATATAAAAGTCTTTTGGTGAACATATGTTTCCATTTTTCTTGAATAAATATCAAGGATTGGAATACATTAAGTGTGTGTTTAACTTTAAAAGAAACTGCCAGCCCGTTTCCCAGAGAGGCTGTACAATTTTACTGACCCACCAAACTACAACAGTTCCAGTGACTCTGTATGTCCTCACTAGCACTTGGAATTGTCAGGTTTTTTACCATGTGAAATATATTCTCATTTTGCAGATTTAGTGAGGTATAAATTACAGTGAATAACATTCACCTGTTTCAAGGACTCAGTTTGATTAACTTTGGTAATTGTATATAGTTGTGTAACCACAAGCAAGATATAGAACACTTCTTTCGCCTAAGAAAGTTCCCCTGAGCCTCTGCAGCTGATCCCCTCCTCCGAACCTGGATCCTCAGGCACCACTGATCTGCTTTTGGTAACTGTAATTTTGCCTTTACTTGAAATTCATGTAAAAGGAATCGTACAATATGTACTCATTTTTACTTAGCTTATTGTTTTTTGAGATTCCTCCACTTTGTTGTGTGTATGCATATTTTGTTCCTTTTTATCGCCAACTAGTATTTCATAGTATGAATCCGTTACAATTTGTTTATCCACTCACCAGTGGATGCTCACTGGACTCTTCCCAGATTGTTTCCATTATTCTTGGGTAAATAAAGAGCTTAATTTCTGGGCTTGGCAAACATGTTTAACTTTATAAAACATAGCCAAATAAACTAAACTAAACTAAACTAAACTAAAATAAAATAAAATACACAGCCAAACTCTTGTCCATTTTGTCTGTATAATTTTGCATCCTCACACAGTGCAATGTATGAGCATTCCAGTTGCTCCATGCCTTTGTCAACAACACTTGGCACTGTCAATCATTAAAATTTTAGCCATTCAGAGGATGTTATCTCATTGCATCTCCCTGCTAAAGAAGCTAAACAGTCATATGATTATCATCCGTTCATATATGTTCTTATGTGAAGTGTCTATCCAAATACCTTGTCTAAACAAACAATGGATTTTTTTCTTCCCCTGTTTTGAGTTCTTCACATATTTTGACTAAAAGTCCTTCACCAGATATATGTGTTGTGAATATTTTATCCCAGTCTGTCATTTGCCTAATTGTCTTTTTTTTATTAAAAGACGTTAATTTTTTTATTATGTGACTTCTTTCTTCTCAAAGATTATGATTTTTTAATTTTTTATGATTAGTGACTTCTTTCTCCTCAAATAAACTTTAGCCTATTCCAACGTTGTGAAGAGTTTCTCCTATTGGTTCTTCCAGAAGCTTTTAAATTTTAGCCTTTACATTAAAGTCCACGATTCATTTGAGTTAATCTTTGTACATGATGTAAAGTAGTAAAATCAAGCTGCCTCTTCTTTTCCATATAGTTAGCCAGTTGTTCCAGTACAACTGTTGAAGCGAGTATTCATTCCCTTAGAGCCTCTGCTGCAAATCAAGTGACTGTATATGTGGCTCTATTTCTGGACCCTCTGTTCCATTCTTTTGATTTATATTCTATCCTTACATCAGTATCCCACTGAAGATTGCTGTACATTTATAGCAATCTAGGTTTTGAAATCAGGTAGTTTAAGTTCTCTAACTTTATTCTTCTTTTTCAATATTGCTTTGGATATCCTGTTGTGTTTCCATGTAAATTTCAGAATCAACTTTTTGTCCATTTCTATTTAAAAATATGCTGTGACAGATGTGTACTGCATTGAGTCTATAGGTCAATTTAAGGGGAACTGACATCTCAACTACATTGAGCGTTCCAACCATGAGCATAATATACTGCTCAATACCTTTTATTTAAGTCACTTTTTCTCAGTAATGCTTTGTAGTTTTGGGGGTAAAGGTCTAACATATATTCTATTAAACTTATTCCTTATGTTCGTTGTTGTTGTTGTTGTTTTTGTTGTTGTTTTTGAGACGGAGTTTGTTCCCTGTTGCCCAGGCTGGAAAGAAGGGTGCAATCTCGACTCACTGCAACCTCCACCTCCTGGGTTCAAGCAATTCTTGTGCCTCAGCCTCCTGAGTAGTTAGGATTACAGGCACCTGCCACCATGCCCGGCTTTTTTTTTTTTTTTTTTTTTTTTTTTTTTTTGTATTTTTATTAGAGACAGGGTTTCTTAGAGACAGGGTTTCACCATGTTAGCCAGGCTGGTCTCAAACTCCTGACCTCAGGTGATCCACCCACCTCAGCCTCCCAAAGTGCTGGGATTACAATGAGCCACTGCACCCGGCCCCTTATGTAGTTTTTAAACGCTATTGTAAGTGGAGTTGTCTATTGAATTATGTTTTCTAATTGTTTACTGCTAGCATTCAGGAAAAATCTGATTTTTGTAAATTGACCTTTTATCCTCTGAATTTGCTAAGCTCACTTATTAGTGCTACAAGCTTTTTCGTAGATTCCTTAGGATCTTCTACAGACGTAATCATATTGTTCATGAATGAAGACAGTTGAATTCTTCCATTCTACCTGCGTATGCCGCACTTCTTCTTTTCCTTGACTTATTGTACTGGTTGCAATCTCTAGTTCAACGCTGAACAGAAGTGATGAGGGTAGGTATACCTTGCATCTAATGTGGGGGGATAGACAGTGTTTACTATTTCACTGTTAAGTGTGAGGTAAGCTGGAGGTTTTCTGTAGATGCCGTTTATCAGGTTGAGGAAGTCCCCTCTGCTTCTAATTTGCTGAGAGATTTTATTATAGTAACGAGTGTAGAATTTTGTCAAATGCTCTTTCTGTCTGAGATAATCATATGGTTTTTTTCCCTTTAATTCTGTTAATGTCATTTACATTGATTGATTTTCAAATGTTAAATCAACTTTGCATTCCTAGAATAAACACTGCTCAATCACGGTATATTATCCTTTTTACACATTGCTAGATTTAGTAAAGTTATATTAAGGATTTTTTTGTCTATGTTCATGAGAGATGTTGATCTTGAGTTTTCTTGTATCTTTGTCAGGTTTTGGTATCAAGGTGATGCTGTCCTCATAAATAAGTTTATTCTTATTCTTACTCTTTCATTATTTTTTGAGTTAGGGTAAGTTTCCTATTTTTCATCCCTTAAATTCTTGATAGAATTCACCAGTGAAGCCATCTGGGCCTGGAATTCTCTTTATAAGGAGGTTTTAGATAACATATTCAATTATTTTGACAAGTATAGGCCTATTCAGTTCTAGCAATGAGTTCTTGGATATGACACCAAAAGCACAATCCATGAAAAGAAA
Organism: Macaca thibetana thibetana; assembly: GCF_024542745.1. Classification (NCBI taxonomy): domain Eukaryota; kingdom Metazoa; phylum Chordata; class Mammalia; order Primates; family Cercopithecidae; genus Macaca; species Macaca thibetana. The sequence continues at coordinate 46,369,949 of NC_065583.1, forward strand.
ATCTGGTAAGTCGAACTTCATTAAAATTAAGAACTTCTGCTCTACAAAAGACACAGTTAAGAGAATGAAAAGGGAAGCCACTGACTGTGGAAAATATTTGCAAAACATGTATCTGATGAAGAATTTGTAAACAAAATATACCAAACACCCTTGAAACTCAACAAGAAAACAACCAACCCTTTAAATGGGTAAAAGATCTGAACAGATACCTCACCAAGGAAGACATTCAGATGGCAAACAAGCATATGAAATGACATTTAACATCACATATCATTAGAAATACATTTTACCACACATTTCAATACACTGATGTGTGCGTGCATAGTATAAACTCATTAAACAAAACTTTCATAAACCATATTCTTATTAATGTTATGTACTATGAAATACTATCTTCATACTATTTTAAAAAGCAGAGATGTATGTGGTGAACATTATTTAGTCTAGAAATGTGTTTTTAGAACTCTTTGCCTAAGAAATTAAACTTATTATCTCAAAAATTCACTTCAACAGAACATCCCATTCCCTGAAATAAAATTGTTTATAATTATCACGATGATGATTATAATGACATTAATGGAAAGAAATGCCTAGTGTATTCATGCTGCTAGTCACTTTTCTATATTCAGTTCAAATTCTTTAAAGTCTCCAAGATAGATCTTATAACCTCTGTTTTACAGATGAGGAAACCAAGTATCTTAGGCTGCTCCAGCTGCCATAACAAAATACCAGAGACTGGGTGGCTTCAACAACAGACATTTATTTTCTCACAGTTCTGAAAAGTTTAAGATCAGGGTGCCAAGTATGATCAGGTTCAGGTGAGGCCTGCTTCTTGCTGTGTCTTCACATGGGGGAGAACAAGGGAGGGTGAGGGGTGAGAGGGAGAGGGAGGCAACGTGCCCTCCGGTCTCTCCTCTTATAAGTGCACTAAGCCCATCATGAGGGTCCCATCCTCATGATCTCATCTAACTCTAATCATCACCCAAAGGCCCCATCTCCAAATACCATCTCACTGGGGATTGGGGCTTCAACAGCAGAATTTTGGAAGAATACAATTCAGTCCATAGCACCATGGTTCAGAAAAGCTAACTTGATCAGTAAGTGGTAGAGGCCAGGCTATGCCCTTGCCCACCTGACTTGAAAACTCATATGTTCAGTAGACAGCATCTCCTGTTAATAAAGCTGGGCTCTGAGACAGCCTCCAAATCTGAGCTCCTGCTTTTACCAACGTAACACATTCACTGAAGAAAGCCGAAGCTGAGCAATGAAAACCAAAGCAGCCGCTTTAAGAAAGAGCATGGGGTTCATGTCCCCACACCACTCCTGATACCAAGAAGGTCTCTTGTGGGAAAGTTCATGAGACTGGGGCAGGAGAGGGAACAGCGAGAGGAATGAAGCAGGTGCCGTGGTGGCCTGGAGCGCTTCTCTCTGCTGGGTCATGGGCCACCCCGGCCTTGGGCCCCAGCAGCGCCTGCACCCCAGGCTTGACCTCTGGATTCCCTTGGAGTGTAAGGAGGCCTGCAGTGAAGAGGCGTCTCTTGTAAGATATAGGACTTTTAGATAAAGCATCCAAAAATAAATAGGCCAAGTCTTAATGTCTGCCTATCACCAAGAAATACAGTTTTAAGAAGTTTCATCACATCCTCCTCACCCCTACCTCAACCCACGGCCTCTCCCATTCTTACAGCTTCCTATTCAGGGGTGGGGGTGGAGTCAAGGACATCTATTGTTCCTATCATTCAGTAATGAAACAAGCCTTGTAAGCTGAAATCTTAATATATTTGTAAATGTTTTTCTTTAGATCATGTCAAAATGTCCCAGTGTCAAAACAGCCAAGTCAACATGTCCTGCTTCTGAATGGCATCCCTGAATCAGTCGTGTCAAAATGCCCATCATAACACCTCCCTGGGTGGTAACCAGTGGGAGTGACAGATACATTAATCCACACCCTCTACTCCCAGACTGGGGGCAAGGTCACCACCCAGGAAATGTGTGTGTCACAGAGACCTTTGCTGTGAATCTGCCTGTGCCTGAGATGGAGGGAGTTGGGGGTAAGGAGGAGGGGACAAGGCTTAGTAGGATTCTGGAGGGAACTAGGAGGCCTCTGGGAGGTGGCTGGGCTCACACCCCTAACAGGCACCTGAATGTCCACAGGGTGGATTCTAAGGAGACAGTGGAGAGAACCCTGGACTGGGCCTGGGTTCTAGAGCCACCCCAGTCACTAATTGCCTGGACCTCAGTCTTCTCTGCAATAAAATTAAATAGAAAACTTGGTCCTGCTCATTTATTCAATGAGACATGCATGTAAAGTGCTTAGTGCCTAGCAAATGCTCCATGCAAAACATTAATATAAAAAAGAGAGAGAATAAACTATAGACTTTACACATTAATCATTAATAAATACTATAAACAGCTCTGTATCCGTAAGTTAGATAATTTAAATAAAATGAACCAATTCCTTCAAAGACACTCACCCAAGAAAATGTAGATAACCAGAATAGTCCTTTGTCTATTACAGATACTTTGAAACCTTCCAATAAATAAAACTCCAGGCCCAGATGGTTTCATTGGTCATTTCGACCTAACATTTAAGGAAGAAACAATACCAATTGCACAAATCTCATCCAGAATGTAGAAAAGGGTGGAAGACTTTTAACTTATTTCACGAGGCTAGCGTAACTCTAATACCCAAACCAGAAAAGCACATTACAAGAAAAGAAACTATGAACCAATATTTCTCCTAAACAGATACAAAAATCCTCAAAACAACACTAACAAGTCAAATCCAGCAATACATTAAAAAAAAAAAAAATCACAACTGAGTGGGATTTACCCTAGGAGTGCAAAGCTGAATCAGTATCTAAAAGTCAATCAATGCAATTCATCGCTAGTCACCATATTAATATACTGTAAAGATAAAGAGAAGAAGAACTGCACTCAAATACTACATTGCAGTCTGTGAACTTAGTTTCTCAGTTACGAACTATGAGAATCACATAACATATAAGGAACTCATACTAGGGTATGAGTTAGCAATTTTGAAACAACATTCTATGTGCTAGAGTTGAACAAATAAATAGACGTAACTGGAAATAATAAACCCTAGGCTTCTCATACTCCGAGAAAGCAACTACAAATAAGCAAATGCAGAAGGCTAGAATGAACACTGTGGTAAGTAAAATTAGAGGCATCGATATTAACTAACAATTTTAAAAATATATTCTCTTAGGTAAAAACAAACACAAATGAACATATGCAAGTGTTAATATATATACATATATTTCCAAGTTCTGTGCACTGATAAAACCTAGACGCAATGACATCCCAGTAGCAACAGGACATCTACTGCCCAGAGCTTATCTTCTAAATACCATTCTCTAATTTAAAACAATAACAACAACAACAAAATCAGGCTCCTTGATTCAACGTTTTATTCCAGGGCTGAAACAGAGAAAATACAGAAAGAACCTGGAGCATCTTATGGTGCCAGAAAGTAAAGAAGTGCTCAGAAAAGAATGAGGACATGCATGCAGGGCATGGGAACCGGCCTTGAAGAATTCCCACTGGCCAAAGCTGAAACACTTGGAACAACAAAACGCAAAATAGAATAACCTACAGAATAAAATAAATAGACATGGGTCAATACTGATAAAAGCAAATAAAGGAGAAGGGATAGCTCTTCCTTACAGAAAAATTTCAATTAATATAAGCAGAAGGAAGAGGGGAACAGAAGATCCCCATTAGAAAACTACAGTAACTGTTGCAAACAAGATCCATGATGGATGCTTAAACTAGTGAGAGAAACTTTGAGCAGATATGAGATATTTGCATCCCCTCAAAATATCTCTTTCAAAGTATTTATGGATTACAAATGGAAAATAGTAACCTCCAGTGGAGAGTCCTGGCCACCACCACCCGAACCAGGTGATCCGTGTCAACACCACCACAGTATTAAGACTTAATGACACCATGTGCCCCTCGCCATAGGATAAACTGAAAAGGCCCATCACTTCTGGGGGAATCTTGGCCTAAAATGCACAATGTCGGTCTAGTCATAAGGAAATATTAGGTCAGCTGGAGAGACAGTCTACAAAATAAGTCTTTGAGGTGTCAAGATCATGAAAAATAGTAAAGGTAAGAAACTATCAGAGATTGGTGGAGACTAAGGAGCCATGACAACAAAGCACAATGCAAGAACCTGAATTGGCTCCTGGAGCAGAAAAAGGACATACTAGAAACACTGGGGAAAGCTGGATAAAGTCTGTCATTGAGTTAGTGGTACTGTATCAATGTTAACTTCTTAGTTTTTGTTTTTGTTTTTGTTTTGAGGCGGAATCTTGCTCTGTCGCCCAGGCTGGAGTGCAGTGGCACGATCTCGGTTCACTGCAAGCTCCGCCTCCCAGGTTCACGCCATTCTCCTGCCTCAGCCTCCGGAGTAGCTGGAACTAAAGGCACCCACCACCATGCCCGGCTAGTTTTTTTGTACTTTTAGTAGAGACGGGGTTTCACTATGTTAGCCAGGATGGTCTTGATCTCCTGACCTCGTGATCCACCCGCCTCAGCCTCCCAAAGTGCTGGGATTACAGGTGTGAGCCACCGTGCCCAGCCAACTTCTTAGTTTTAATAATTATGCTGTGGTTATGCAAGATGTTGCTTAATATGAAATGAAACTCAGTGAAGGGTCTACAGGAACTCTCCATGCTAATTTTACAACTTTCCTGTAAGTCTAAGTTATTACAAAATTTAAAAGGTCTAGAATTTCCTTTAAGAGGGATTTGGCTCTTTAATGTACCCCCTCTCTGTCTCTCATACACACACACACAAATATATATGAGATAATGACATATATATAAGTAAAGCATAATTTTAAAATAGCACAAGGAATAGAAGGGAGTAAATGGAACTGTACTGTTGTACAGGTCTTACATTATAAATGAAGTGTATAAAATTAAAGATGCATATCTTAAAACTTAAGGCAACTACTAAAAACTAAAAACTAAAATGAAATGAAGATGCACCTAAAAAACCATGAGTGGAAATCAAATAAATCATAAAAATTCAATTATTCCCAAAAGGCAGAAAGATGTGTTTAACAAAGACAGTAAAAACAAATAGAAAAAGAAACATAGCAAGATGGTAGACTTAAACCCAATCCAATTATATTGATAATTACATTAAATGTAATTCCAAACAGTCCAATAAAATGCAGAGACTCTCAATATAGAGGGGAATACCCATCAAAACTAGATATTCTCTATAGGAAACCTACTTTAAAATAAGACAGAGCTATATTAAAGTAAAACTGCATTAAAAATATATAAAAGATATACCAGGCAAACCTGAATCATGAGAAATCTGAAGTGGCTTTATTACTAAGAGACAAAGCAGACTTAAAAGAAGGAATAATATCAGATAAAGAGGGAATTTCATAATGATAAAGGGGTTAATTCCTTTCAAAAACATAATTCTAAATATGAATAAACTAAATGACAGTATTTCAAATATGCAATGAAATGAGAAAATATTTTTAACCCCAATGAAAACTGCATCTTATCTAAATTTGTGTAAGGGCGCTAAAGTCATGCTTAAAGGGATATTTATAACTTTAAATACTTATATCGGGAAAGACAAATGATCTAAAATAAAGATTGAGGATCGACCTTAGGAAGCCAGAAAAATAAGAGCAAAGTAAATTCAAAATAATTAAAAGGAAGAAAACAATTGCAGAGATCAATGAACTGGAAAATAAATAAACAATAGAGTAAAGTCAATGAAACTAAAAGTAGATAATCTTTAAAAAAAATCAGAATTAGACTAGACTCTTAAAAAAAGACACAAATTAATACCAGAAATAACAGAAGATAGACATTAAAATGGTCACCTACATTGTGCACCAACTATGTACCCACAACAATTAAAAATAAAAATGTTCACAGACATTAAAAATGATAAGGGACTATTGCAAACAACTTTCTACCAACAATTTTGACAATTAAAAAGAAATACAAAAGTTCCTTAAAAGATACTAATTACCAGAACTTACTCAAAAAGAAAAATAAAAACCTGAAAGGCCTGTATCTTTTCTAATTTTATGTTTTAAATTTATATACAGTAAAACTGACTTTCGGTATATAGTTGTTCATATCCTTTAAAAAACATCAAATTCATAATTTAAACTATTCCCAACATTTCAGGACCAGATGGCTTTACTGGAGAACTCTTCCCTTGGGAAAGGGAAGAATGGGGAGTAACTGCTAATGAGTACAGGATTTTTTTTTCTGGAGTCATTAAAACATTCTGGAATTAGATAATAGTGATGGTTGTACAATCCTATAAATATACTAAGAACCACTGATTTGTACATTAACTTTAAAATGATGGATTTTATCGTATGTGAATTATATATCAATATTTCTTTTAAGGAAAGAAAGACTACCAATCCTACAACAGTATTTCAGAAAATGGGGAAAGAAGAAACAATTTTCAGCTCATTTTTTGAAAGCAGCATTATCCTAATACAAAAACAAAATAAAAACTAAAAGCAATGCAAGAAAACCACAAACTATAAAACATTATTGAAAGAAGCTAAAGAAAAGCTAAATAAATGGAAAAGCATTCAATGTTCATGAGTTGGAAGACTTAATATTGTTAAAATGGCAACACTCCCTAAATTGATTAAATGTAGACCCTATCAAAATTCCATCTGCCTTCTGCAGATATTGACAAGCTAATCCTAAAAATTAGATAGAAATGCAAGGGACTGAAATATCCTAAACAATCCTGAAAAAGAATAACAAAGTTGGAAGACTCCCACTCCCCAATTTCAAATTTTTCTACAAGGTACTCAATTGACAAGCTAATTCTAAAATTCATATTTTCTACAATAATCAAGAAAGTAAAGTACTGGCAAAAGGATAGATATATAGGTCAATGGGATAGAATTGACAGTCTATAAAAAAATCCCATATATCTATGGCCAATTGATAACTAAAATGCCAAGACAATGCAACGGGAGAAAGAGTAGTCTTTTCCACAAATGGTGCTGGGACAACAGAATATTGACAAACAAAAGAATAAATGTGGATTCTTATTTCACACCATATGCAAAACTTAACTTGAAATGGATCAAAAACCTAAATGTAAGATCAAAGACTATAAACCCCTCAGAAGAAAATTTAGGCATAAATCTTTCCAACCTAGGATTAGGCAGTGGTTTCTTCGATATGATTTCAACAGAAACAAAAGAAAAAATAAACTAGATATCATCAAAATTTAAAAATTGTATGCTTCAAAGGACAGCATCACGAAAGTGGAAAGACAACCCATAGAATGGGAGAAAATTTTTGCACATCATATACCTGACAAGGGATCTAGACTATATCTAGACTATGTAAAGAACTATTAAAACTCAATAATGAAGTGATAAGTAACCCATTTTAAAAAGGGAGGGAGGGGCAAAGAATCGGAATTGACAGTTCTCTAGAGAAGATATTCGAATAGCCACTATGCCCATGAAAATAGGTTCAACATCATTAGCCATGAAAGAAATGAAAGTTAAGGCCACAATGAGATACCACTTCATATCCATTTGGATGGCTACAATCAAAAAGATAGATAATAGCAAGTGTTGACAAGACTTTACAGAAATTGAAGCTCTGGTACACATCTAGTGGGAATATAAAATAATGTAGCCACTATAGGAAACAATTTTGCAGTTCCTTAAAATGTTAAACAGACTTACCATATGACCCCATAATTCCACACCTAGGTACATCCCCTGTAGAATTGAAAATACATGTCCACACAAAAGTGCATACAAGAATGTTCACAGCAGCATTATTCATAATAGCCAAAAAGTAGAAACAATCCAAATGTCTGCAGCTGGTAAACAGATAAAATATGGTATACTGATATACCAGGGAATATTATTCAGCCATAAAAAGGCATAAAGTACTATTGCATGCTAAAACATGGATGAGTCTCAAAAATTGTATGCTAAATGAAGGAAACCAGATACAAAAAGCTGGATAATGAGGCTGGGTGCAGTGACTCACGCCTATAATCCCAGTGCTTTGGGAGGCCACGGCAGGCAGATCATCTGAGGTCAGGAGTTCAAGACTAGCCTGGCCAACATGGTGAAACCCCGTCTCCACTAAAAATACAAAAATTAGCCGGGCGTAGTGGCACGTGCCTGTAGTACTAGCTACTCGGGAGGCTGAGGCAGGAGAATCACTTGAACTCGGGAGGCGGAGTTTGCATTGAGCCAAGATCATGCCACTGCACTCCAGCGTAGGGAACAGAGCAAGCTCCAACTCAGAAAAAAAAAAAAAAAGACTGCATAATGATCCCATTTATATGAAATGTCCAGAATAGGAAAATTCAGAGATAGAAAGTAGACTAGTAGCTGCCAGGGGAAGTAAAGAATGACAAGTGACTGCTAATGGGTATGAGGTTTCTTTTGGGAGTGATAAAAATGTTCTGGAACGAGAAAGTGTCATGGTTGAACAACCTTATGAATATACTAAAAACCACTGATTTGTACGTTAAGTTTAAATGGTGGATTTTATGGTATGTGAATTATATTTCAATAATGAAATGAAAACCACACACCAACATCTGTCTTAAACACAGACGCAAAAACCTTTAAGAGAATGTTAGCGAATTGAACCCAACAATATATAAAAAGGATAAAATGGCCATATGTTGCTTATTTGAAAATAAATACAATTTATCACATTAACAGAACAAAGGATAAATATATATATAATCATCTCAATGGACACAAACTGACAAAATTCAGTGCCAGTTGAAGATGACAACTCTCAGCAAACAAGGAAAGAAAAGGAACAACAAAACTTTATTATTTTACAATTTCTAGGGTCAGGAATCTGGGTGTGGCTTAACTAGATACCTCAGGCTCCGGTATCTCACAAGACTGTCATCAGACTGTTAACCTGGGCTACATACAATCAGTCTCTTTTGAAGATTTAAATGGCAGAGGATACATTTCCAACTTCATTCACATGGCAGTTGGCAGGAGTCAGTTCCTCACAGGCTGTTGGGCTGAGGACCTCCGTTGTTTCCTGTTGGCTAGAAGCCTCCCTCAGTTGTTTGCCCGTGGGCCTCTCCATAGGTAGCTCACAACATGGCCAAGTTGATTTCTCTCACAGCAAGCTAGTGAGAGAGGGTGAGCCCCAAGATGGAAGCCACAGTCTTTTTATAACCTAAACATTAAAGTGATAGCCAATCACTTCTGCTGTATTTTATTAATTGAGGCAAGTCAACAAGTCCAGCCTACACTCAAGGAGATTGTAGGGTGTGAATAACAGGAGGTGGTATCTTTGGGGGCTATCTTAGAAACTGCCTCTGACAAAGGGCTCGTGAAAAACTACAACTAATTGTACTAATATATTTAATGGTAAAAAATTGAAAGCTTTCCTCCCTAAGATAGAGAACAAGAAAAGGACATGCACTCTCACTAATTCCATTCAACATTATACTGGAGGATTATTTTCAGTGCAATAAAACTAGATAAACAAACCAAAACTAAATAAATAAATGAGGTATAAAAATAAGAAAGAAATAAAACTGCCTCTCTCCTGAGGATATGATTGTTTATAGCATAAATTGTAAAGAATATACCAAAAAAAATCCATGCTACTAGAAATAAGAGAATTTCACAAAGAATAAAAATCAAAATACAAAAATCAATTATATTGTTATATTCTAGTACCAAACAATAAATGATATTTAAAACAGAATACTTTATTATGTATATTTAACCACAATGAAAAATTGGGGAAAAGCACAATACTATTTTCAATAACATCATAAACACAAAGTACTTAGGAATAAATTTAATAAAAGATGTGCAAGACCTCTACACTGAAAATTACACCGTATTGATGAGAGAAATTAAAGAAGCCTTAAATAAGTGGGGAGCAATACCATATTAATGGATTGGAAGACCCAACATAGCTATGGTGTTCATTCTCTTCTAATTGATCTAGAGAATTAACACCATCAATCCTAATCAAAATACTAGCAAGCTCTCTTGTAGAAACTGACAAACTGATTCTAAAAAGTTATTTGGAAATTCAAAGGACCTAAATTAGCCAAAACAGTCTTCACACCAAAGAAATTTGGATATCAACTGGACCAAACAGACCTAAGCAGAGTACTCCATCCAACATCAGCATAATATGCATTCTTTTTAAATGTATGTGGAAAATTTTCCAGGATAAATTATATGTTAGGACACAAAATAAGTCTCAACAAACTTAAGATGACTGAAATCATATCAGGTATTTTTTCTGACCACAGTGGTATGAAACTAGAATTCAGTGACAGGAGGAATCTTGGAAAACTCACAAAAATGTGGAAATTAAACAACACACTCCTAAACAATCGATGGGTCAAAAAGGGAATCAAAAGGGAAATTTAAAAGTGTATTGAAACAAATGACAAGGGAACACAATGTACCAAAACCTATGAGATGCAGCAAAGGCAGTTCTAAGAGGGAACTTTATAGCAATAAACACCTACATCAAAAAAGGAGAAGGAGCTCACATAAATAGCCTAACATTATGAGCCTCAAGGAATTAGAAATAGAAGAACAAACTAAACCCCAAGTTAGCAGAAGACAGAAAATTTTTAAAATCAGAACAGAAATAGAGAATAGAAAAACTATAGAAATAAATCAACAAAACTAAGAATTTTTTTTGAAAAAAAATAAGCAAAATCAATAAACCTTTAGCTAGATTAAGAAAAAAAGAGAGAAGATTCAAATAAATAAATGAAATTAGAAATAAAAGTGGAGACATTATAATGGATACCTCAGAAACAAAAAGGATCATAACAGACTATTATGAACAATTATATGCCAAGAAATTGGATAACCTAGAGGATAGATTTATGAATAAATTCCTAGAGAAATACAACCTACCAAGATCAATAATAAGAAAGAAATAGAAAGTCTGAAATAAAGAGATTGATGTAGTAATTAAAAACCTCCCAATAAAGGAACTCTAGAACCAGAGACGGTTTCATGGCGGAATCCTATCAAAAATTTTTAAAGTTTTCCAAAACACAGAACTAGAGGGAACGCTTCTGAACATATTTTATGAGGCCAGTATCACATTGATATGAAAGTCAGAAAAAGACACCATAAGAAAAGAAAACTATAGGCCAATATCTCTGAGGAACATATGTGTAAAAATCCTCAATAAAATACTGGCAAAGCAAATTGAACAACATGTCAAAAAGAGTATATATCATGATCAAAGTATGTAAATCAACCAATGCAATGCACAGCATTAACAAAATGAAAGATTTAAAAACCCACACAATCATGTCAATTGATGCGGAAAAAGCACTTGACAAAGTTTGACATCCTTTATTGATTAAACCTCTCAGCAATTTAGGTAGAGAAGGAAATGTTCTCGACATAGTAAAGGCCATTTAGGAAAAGCCCACAGCTAACATCATAATAAGGAAAAACTGAAAGGTTTTAGTCTAAAAATCAGTATTAAAAAAGAATACCTACTCTTGCCACTCCCACTCAACATAGGACTGGAAGTACCAGCAAGAGCAATCAGACAAGAAAAAGAAATAAAAGGCACACAAATTGGAAAGAAAGGAGTAAAATTAACCCTATTTGCAGATGTCATGATCCTTTATGTAGACAACTCCAAAGATTCCACAAAACAACTGTTAGAAGTAACAAATTCTGTAAAATTGCAGGACACAAAATTAACACAAAAAAATTAATTGCATTTCTGTATACCAATAATAATCTATCCAAAAAAGAAATCAAGGAAAAAAACATGTATGATAGCATCAAAAAGGAATAAATTTAAGGAGGTAAAAAAACTGTACACTAAAAATTCTAAAACTGATAAAAGGAACTGAAGAATACACAAATAAGTGGAAAGATAGTGTCTGTTCATGGATTGGAAGAATATTGGTAAAATTCCCATACTATGCAAAGCAATATACAGATGCAATGCAACTCCTGTCAAAATCCCAATGGCATCATTTACAGAAATAAACAAAATTTTCTAAAGTTCATATGGAACCACAAAAGACCCTGAATTGCCAAAGCAATTTTGAAAAATGAAAACAAAGTTGGAAGCATCACACTTCCTGATTTCAAATTATATTATAATGCTAATAATCAAAACAGTATGGTACCAGCATAAAAATGGACATGCAGACCAAAGGAACACATTTCAGAAATAAACCCAAACATATACATTCAACTAGTTTTTGACACGGACACCAAGAAGACACAATAGGAAGAGAATTATTTATTTATTAAAGTATCTTTGATAAGTGGTGCTGGGAAAACATGTAAAAACAAGTTAAATTGGATCCTTATCTTACACCATACGCAAAAATTAACTCAAACTAGATAAATGACCTAAACAGGAGACCTGAAACCAAAAAAACTTCTAGAAGAAAACACAGGGGAGGCCGGGCGCGGTGGCTCAAGCCTGTAATCCCAGCACTTTGGGAGGCCGAGACGGGCGGATCACGAGGTCAGGAGATCGAGACCATCCTGGCTAACACGGTGAAACCCCGTCTCTACTAAAAAATACAAAAAACTAGCCGGGCGAGGTGGCGGGCGCCTGTAGTCCCAGCTACTCGGGAGGCTGAGGCAGGAGAATGGTCTAAACCCGGGAGGCGGAGCTTGCAGTGAGCTGAGATCCGGCCACTGCACCCCAGCCTGGGCGACAGAGCAAGACTCTGTCTCAAAAAAAAAAAAAAAAAAAAAAACACACAGGGGAAAAGCTCCTTGATCTTGGCCATCATTTTTTGAGATGTCACACCAAACACCCCGGCTCCAAAACCAAAAATAAATAAGTATGACTATAGCAAACTAAAAACTTCTGTACAGCATAGGAAACGATGTAAAAAATGAAAACGCAGTCTACAGATTAGAAGAAAATATTTTCAAACTATATACCTAATAAAGAGTTAATATCCAAAATATTTGAAGAACTCACACAACTCAATAGCAGAAAAATGACCCAATTTAAAAATGTGCAAATGACCCAAATACACATTTCTCCAAAGAAAATATAAAAATGGTCAAAAGATACATGAAAAGGTGCTCAACATCACTAATCATCAGGGAAATGCAAATCAAAGCCACCATAAGATATCACCTTATACCTGTTAGAATGGCTATTACCAAAAAGATAAATGATAACAAGTGTTGGCAAGAGTGTGGAAAAATGGGAACCCTTGTTCACTGATGGTGGGAATGTAGATTGGTGCAGTTATTCAAGGAAACAGTACAGAGATTCCTAAAGAAATTAAAAATAGAACTGCCATACAACCCGGCAATCCCTCTTTTGGATACATATCCAAAACAAATGAAATCCCCACTTTGTAAATGTATCCGCACTCCCGTGTTCACTGCAGCATTATTCACAATAGCAAAGACATGAGAAACAACCTAAGTGTGCATCGACAGAAGACTGGACAGAGAAATTGTGGTATATATGTAAAATGGAACAGTCTTAAAAAAGAAGATCCTGCTATTTGTCATAACATGGGTGAAACTGGAGGACACTATGCTAAGTGAAATAACACAGATGCAGAAAAATACTACATGATCTTACTTATTTTTCATGCAGGAAAATATTGCATGATCTCATGTGAAATGATAGATATGTTAATTTTCTTGACTAAAATAACCATTTCACTATGTATATCAAAACGTCACGTGACACATCTTAAATATATATAATAAAAATGCAAATTCAGGAACAAATTTGAAGAACTAACTTACCTCATTTTAAGACTTACAAAACTACAATAATTAATAGAGCATAATGTTGGCATAAAGGTAATCAAATATAATCATTGGAATAGAATAAATAATCCAAAAATAGACTCACACCTGTCTGATTTTTGGCAAAAGAGCCAAAACAATTCAATTGATAGAAGAAAGCATTATTTTTAAGTAATAATGCTAGACAGTTTTTAAAATAGTGATGGGCCGGGCGCGGTGGCTCACGCCTGTAATCCCAGCACTTTGGGAGGCTGAGGTGGGCAGATCACAAGGTCAGGAGTTCGAGACCATCCTGGCCAACAAAGTGAAACCTCATCTCTACTAAAAGTACAAAAAAATTAGCTGGGCGTGGTGGTGAGAGCCTGTAGTCCCAGCTACTCGGGAGGCTGAGGCAGGAGAACAGCGGGAACCCAGGAGGCAGAGCTTTCAGTGAGCGGAGATCGTGCCACTGTACTCCAGCCTGGGCAACAAAGCAAGACTCCATCTCAAAAAATAAAAAATAAAATAAAATAAAATAAAATAAAATAGTGATGAACAATTGAATATTAATATGGAAGGAAAATGAATTTGAAATTGATGCCAGGGTCAAAATTCATTTTTACCCGTATCAGTAACCAGTTGTGTCAGCTTTTCTTCCTCTCCAGTGCTGGGTGTTATTAGTCTTTTTCATTTTACACATTGATATAATAATGGAAGAGCAGCAAACAACACTCTCATGTACTGCAGGTAGAAGTGTAAAATAGTGAAACCATTTTGGAAAACTGACATTTCCTTAAAAACAGCAAATATATATCTACCTACAACACACAACTCTACTCTATTACTCAAAAAAGTAAAAATATGTCTGCAAAAAAACTCTTGTTCGGAAAAATTGAATATAATTAAGACACAAAAATCCATACAAAAGATCAATGAAACCAAGAGTTGGTTTTCTGAAACAGTAAGATTGGTAAACCGCCAGCTAGATTAACAAAGAAAAAAAAGATCCAAATAAATATGATCAGAAAGGACAAAGATGACGTTACAATTGATCCCACAGAAATACAAAAGATCCCCAGAGACTACTATAAACAACTCTATGCACATGAATTAAAATCTCCAGAGGAAATAGGTAAAATCCTGGAAACACAGAATCCCCTGAGATTGAATCAAGAGGAGACTGAAACCCTGAACAGACAAATACCAAGTTCTGAAATTAAATCAGTAATTTAAAAAACCTACTGTGTCAGTCTGTTTTCACATTGCTATGAAGAAATACCTAAGACTGGGTAATTTATAAAGAAAAGGGGTTTAATTGGTTCACACTTTTGCAGGCAATTCAGGAAGTATAGTGCCAGCATCTGCTTCTGGCAAGGGCCTCAGGAAACTTCCAATCATGACAGAAGGCAAAGGGACAGCAGGCATGACACATGGTGAGAGCAAAAGTGACAGAATAAGTGGAGGGAAGTCCCAGACATTTAAACAACCAGATCTCACGTGAACTGAATGAGAACTCACTTATCACCAAGGGGATGGTGCCAAGTCATTTAGAAGGGATCCACGCCCATGATCCAATCACCTCCCACCGGGCTCCACCTCCAACACTGGGAAAGATATTTCAGCAGGAGATTTGGAGGGGACAAACATCCAAAGCATATCACCCACCAACCAAAAAATGCCCTGGACTAGAAGGATTAACAGTCAAATTCTACCAGACATACAAAGAAGAACTGGTACCAATCCAACTGAAACTGTTTCCAAAAAAATCAAGGAGAAGCGGCTCCTCCCTAACTAATTCTATAAAGCCAGCATCAGCCTGATATCAGGCAGAGACATAACCAAAAAGGAAAACTTCAGGCCAATATTCCTAGTGAACATAGATGCAAAAATTCTTAACAAAATACTAGCAAACTGTATCCAGCAGCACATCAAAAAGTTAATTCACCATGATCAAGTAGGCTGCATTCCTGGAATGGAAGATTGACTGATCATATGCAAATCAATAAATGTGATTCACCATATAAACATAATTAAAAACCATATAATCATCTGAAGAGATGCAGAAAAAGCTTTCAATAAAAATCCAACATCCCTTCATGATAAAATCCCTCAACAGATTAAGCATCAAAGAAACATACCTCAAAATAATAAGAGCTATCTACTACAAACCCAAAGCCAATATCTTACTGAATGGGCAAAAGTTGGGAGCATTCCCCTCAAGAACTGAAACAAGACAAGGACGCCCACACTCACCACTCCTATTCAACATAGTACTGGAAGTCCTAGCCAGGGCAATCAGGCAGGAGAAAGAAATAAAAGGCACCCAAATAGGAAGAGGGGAAATCAAAATATCTCTATTCACAGATGATATTATTCTATACCTGGAAAACCCTGAAAATTCCGCTAAAAGTCTCCTAGAACTGATAAATGACTTAAGTAGTTTCCAGATACAAAATCAATATAGAAAAATCAGTAGCATCTCTATACACCAATAATGGTCAAGCTGAGAGTCAAATCAAGAACACAATCCCATTTACAAGAGCCACAAAAAGAATGAGATAACTAGGAATACAGCTAACCAAGGAGGTGAAAGCTCCCTACAAGGAGAACTACAGAATACCACTGAAGGAAATCAGAGATGACATAAATAAGTGAAAAAATATTTTATGTTCATGGATTGGAATAATCAATATCATTAAAATGACCATACTGCCCAAAGCAATCTACATATTAAAAACCATTTCTACCAAACTTCCAATGTCATTTTTTGAAGAACTAGAAAACTATTCTAAAATTCATGTAGAACTAAAAAAAGAACCCAAATAGCCAAAGTAATCCTAAGCAAAAAGAACAAAGCTGGAGGTATTACATTACCCAAACTTCCAATACTATACTATAAAGCTACAGTGACCAAAACAGCATGGTGCTGGTACAAAAAATTTAAAAAGCACATAGATCAACAGATCAGAACAGAAAACTGAGAAATGAAGCCGTAAACCTAAAACCATCTAATCTTCAACAAAGCTGACAAAAATAAGCAATGGGGAAGGGAATCATTCAATCAATGGTGCAGGGATAGCTGGCTAGTCATATGCAGAAGAATAAAACTGGACCCCTACCTTTCATCATATTTAAAAATTAACTCAAGATGGATTAAAGATTTAAATGTAAGACCTCAAACTATAAGAATCGTAGCAGAAAATCTAGGAAATACCCTTCTTGACATTTTTCTTGGCAAATAATTTTTGGCTGAGTCCTCAAAAGCAATTGCAACAAAAACAAAAATTGACAAGTGAGACCTAATTGAACTTAAGAGCTTCTGCACGGCAAAAGAAACTATCAACAGAGTAAACAGTCTACAGGATGGAAGAAAATATCTGCAAACTATACATTTGACAAAGGTCTAATATCCAGAATCTATAAGGAACTTAAATCAATCAAGCAAAAGAACAAATAATCCCCATTTTTAAAATAGGCAAAGGATATGAACTGATACTTCTCAAAAGAAGACATATATGTGGCCGACAAACATATGAAAAAAGTTAAACATCACTAGTCACCAGAGAAATGCAAAGCAAAACCACAGTGAGATACATCTCACACCAGTCAAAGTGGCTATTATTAAAAAGTCAAAAAATAACAAACATGCTAGTGAGGCTGCAGAGAAAAGGGAATGCTTACACACTGCTGGTGGGAATGTAAATTAGTTCTGCCACTGTGGAAAGCAGTTTGGAGATATCTCAAACAACTTAAAATAGCTACCATTTGATCCAGCAATCCCATTCCTGGGTATATATCCAAAGGAAAATAAATCATTCTACCAAAAAGACACATGCACTCACATGCTCATCGCAGCACTATTCACAATAGCAAAGAAATGGAATCAGCTTAGGTACCCATCAACTGGATTAGATAAACAAAATGTGGTAAGTATACACCGTGGAATACTATGCAGCCACAACAAAGAATGAAATCATGTCCTCTGCAGCAACATCGATGCAACTGGAGACAATATTCCTAAGCAAATTAATGCAGGAACAGAAAACCAAATACCATATGTTCTCACTTATAAGTTGGAGCTAAGCATTGAAAACAAATGGACATAAACATGGGAACAATAGTCACTGTGGACCACTAGAGGGGGTGGGAGGGAGGAGAATGTGGGTTGAAAAACTACCTATCGGGCACTATTCACTAACTGGGTGATGGGATCTGTATTAGTCCATGTTCACGCTGCTGATAAAGACTTAGCCAAGACTGGGCAATTTACAAAGAAAGAGGTTTAGTGGACTCACTGTTCCACGTGGCTGGGGAGGCCTCACAATCATGGCAGAAGGTGAAAGGCACATCTCACACGGCAGCAGACAAGAGAAGAGGACTTGTGCAGGGAAATGCCCCTTTAGAAAACCATCAGATCTCATAAGACTTACTCACTATCATGAGAATAGCACTGGAAAGACATGCTCCTATGATTCAATTACCTCCTGCCGGGTCCCTCCCACAACATGGGGGAATTGTGGGAGCTACAGTTCAAGATGAGATTTGGGTGGGAACACAGCCAAACCATATCAGGATCCATGCCCCAAAACTTAACACCACACAATATACCTATATAACAAACCTGCACATGTACCCCCATATCTAATATGAAAGTTGATTTTCTTTTAATCTTATTCAAGAATGTTTGTATCAGCTTCACTCATAATAGCCTCAAACTGTTAACAACCTAACCTCCTTCAAAAAGAAAACCAGTAAACAAACTGTGGTACTTTTATACAATGAAAATACTATTCAAGAACTTAATGAAATACTGATGCATGTGACAGTATGGATGCATCTCAGAATACGATGCTGAATGAAGAAACTAGACACAAATGAGTACATACTGTGTGACTTCACTTACATAAAATTCAAGAGTAGACTAAGCTAATCTATGGTGATAGAAATAAGAATAGTTGCCTATTAGAAGTAGGTGGGATTGACTGGAAGGGACACAAGGGACTTTTGGTGGTAATGAAAGTGTTCTATGTCTTGGCTCTGGTGTTGGTCATAGATGTGTATATTTGTCATAATTCATCAGGTTACATATTTAAGCTATATGCGTTTCCCTGTAAGTAAATTTTGCTTCAGATTTTTTTTAAAAAGTGGTCATGCTGGCTGCTGCATGAGAATAGACAGTCATGCTAGAGGGGCTGTGGGCAGAGAGCAGTCAGCAGGTTGCAACAGTTACCCAGGGCAGAGACGGCAGCGACTTGGACTCAGTGGCAGCGGTGGAAAATGAGACAGATTTGGAATGATGGTCTCCTTTAGAGCATTTTCTCTTGGGGTGACAGCCCTCATACATCTCCTCTCACTCCTTTACAGCATGCACCATTAGGCCCATTGCGCTAATTCTACAAACACTATTGATAGCCGTCCATGCCAAGTACTTGATCATTTTCCTCTTCTCAGGATTCTGTTTATATGTGTTGGGATCCTGCCTGTGTTCCAAACCAGTCTCTATCCCTAATTAGTGCACAATCTTGGGCAAGTTTAGTAACTTTCCAGAGCCTCAGTACTATTTTTATGTAAATGCGGATAATACTTATATTTATCCTGAGAACTTACAAGGATTCGACATAGATAAAATAATGCTTATTCTTAAGTTTAAATCAGACAATAATGGCAAAGTGGCTAGTCCACTATCTGGCACACAGTGGGTAGTGAAGAAGGGATAAACCCTTCCCTTCTTCCCTAGTCTCTCTAACTAGGTTGGTGCTTCTATTCTTGTCTTTCAGACCACATAGTGGGCCACAATGGCAGGTGTGCTGCAGGTCCTAAATAAACATCTGCTTTGGTTATTGGCCAAAAATATCACAAAATAAGATACTTTGCAGAGTGGATTCTGGGTGCAGATTTGCTTAGTTGAGAATGTGGTTTTAGAGAACATGGCTTTGCCCTAATTAGAACCCAACAAAACTCAAAATTTCAAATGTAACAGATCTTTGTGGGGTCAGCTCAACTTTGTGGTTGTGAAATTTTGAAAAAACGTGGTTCTAAATAAAAGCTAAGGTAAAAGGCTTGCTTTAAAATAAAAGCTAATAAAGACTATTGACTTAAATAGTGCTTTATGAAGCAATATTATGATGTATTAAAAGCAAAAAGAAAGAAAGAAACATATGGATTAGATTCCCCTGGAAATATATCAAGTTTTAAAGTGTAGGGAAATGGCACTCAGGAAAATGTGGAGGCTTTGTTCATCTGAAAACACAAACCATTTTTCTGAGTTTATTAAGACGTTTGCATCCGTGTGATAAGCTCAGAGTGGGCTCCCTGTTTTTTGATCAAGTAGTATCAGACCTTCGAAAGCCAGTCAGTACATCACGCAGCAAAATCAAACATATTTGAATAAGATAGAGACATTTTGTGAAAACACCAGAGTTGAGGGAGAAATGGACTTGGAATCAAAGCTAACTCATCTGATGGGCTTCTGTTTGCTTTCAACGGAAGATGACATATAGCTTCCAGTCAAAGATGGGGAATTAAACAAACATACATTTACCTGCACTCCTTCGAGAAACACCACTTAATAAACAGTCAAAAGAATTTTGTTATGGTATAATCCCCATGGACAATGAGACAGGAAAGAATATAACAAGAACATTTTGGAAGCTGGACAAGTGGTAACCAATTTAGCTGATATAAACAATTTAGTCCTAAATCAACAGTAATGAAAGCCAAAAATCAACTAGTTAGGAAATGGCCACAACATTATTTCTGGAAGTGAAGACAAATGTGCATCTAAAAAGAGGAGGATTGTTTTACAATCTGTTTAGGAAACCGCCAAACTTTCAGATACCTATCATCATTCCGTCTAGCCAGGTGACAGCCTCTTCACTACTCCCACAGAAGACCATAAGATTATTTTCTGGAGAGGATGAAATAGTATTGAGATCATCAAGCACTGTTAAAGGTGGATGTATCAGAATGAAAACAGAAAGATTAAGTGAAGTTTCACACACTGTTATGGACTGAATTGTGTCCCCCCCACCAATATCCATATGTTGAAGCCCTAATCTCCAATGTGACCGTATTTAAAGATAGGGCCTTTAAGGAGGTAATTAAGGTTAAATGAGGTCATAAATATTGGGCCCTGATAGGACTAGTCTACTTATAGGAGAGGAAGAGACACAGAGTGCAAGCTTTCTCTCTCTGTGGACAGGCACAGAGGACAAGCCACAGAGGACATAGTGAGAAGGCTGCCGTCTACAAGCCAGGAAGAGAGGCCTCACCAGAAACCAACTCTGCTGGCCCCTTGATCTTGGACTTCTAGCCTCCAAAACTGTGAGAAAATAAATTTCTGTTGTTTAAGCCACACAGTCTGTGGTATTTTGTTATGGTAGTTCCAAAGGACTAATGCATATTGAATAAGGAGATGATGAGCCTTCCCCTGCTAAGCTCCCAGAATGCTGGTAGTCAGATATATATCCTCCAGGCAGAAGACTGGAGAAGATTTCTCCAAACAGTTTGATTGGTCTCAGAGAAAAGACCAAAAAGATACCAACATTGAGGATTTTCTATGAAAACAGCTCAGCTAGATGATACTACATGAAGTTTATGATTCAAACAGCCCCACCCAAGTACCCGGAGCTTTCAGGTCAGCTTTGTAGTTACCTCCACTCTTAAATATGAGTAACAACCAAGAATAACTAGGCATTTGAGGAAAGTACCTAGTAGAAAATATGTGTACAAAACAAATAGGTAAGGACGAGAAAACTCTGATAAAATTATTAATATTAGAGAATATTACATCTATGAAACAAGAACAAGATGCTATTTTAAAAAGGAACATTTAGAAAACAGAAAAGAATTCTTGGAAATGTTTTTACATGATGGTAGAAATAAATGCAATAAAAACCTCAAAGATTTAAAGAAATGGCTTAGAAAACAGAGAAGACAAAAAGATGAAAAATAAGAGAAAAATAAGAATATGGGAGAAAAAATTCAATAGATCTAATATTCAAATACTAGGAGTTCAGGGTCAGGGAGGAGGGTGTAACATAAGAGAAAAATGAGAGAGAAAATCATCAAGCAAATAATTTCCACAAGTAATAACCAAAACTGAAGGATATGAGTTTCCAGGTTGAAAAGACCTATTAAATGCCTCGCACAATGAGCAAAAACAGATCCAAATCAAGGAACCTTCTGAAATTTCAAAATAACGAGGACAAAGAAAAACTCCTATAGTAAGACAGAAAGAAACAGTTTTCATACAATAGACTTCTTAGCAATTCTGGAAGCTTAAAGACAATGGCACAAGTCTACCAATGTTCTGAGAGAAAAGTATCTCCTACCTAGAATTCCATAACCAGCCAAACCATCAATTAAGAATGAGGATACAGGCCAGGCGTGGTGGCTCAAGCCTGTAATCCCAGCACTTTGGGAGGCTGAGGTGGGTGGATCACAAGGTCTGGAGATTGAGACCATCCTGGCTAACACAGTGAAACTCCGTCTCTACTAAAGATACAAAAAATTAGCCAGGCATGGTGGTGGGCGCCTGTAGTCCCAGCTTCTTGGGAGGCTGAGGCAGGAGAATCATTTGAACCTGGGAGGCAGGGGTTGCACTGAGCCGAGGTTGTGCCACTGCACTACAGCCTGGGTGACAGAGCAAGACTCCATCTCAAAAAAGATAATAATAACAATAATAATGAGGATACAATAAATACATTCTCAGACATGCAAGGTCTCAAAGAAATTGCTTACCTCTTTGTGAGTTAATGAAAAAAAAACGTGCTCCATCAAAATGATGAAGCAACTCAAGAAAGAAGAGGACATGGAACCCAGGAAACAAGATGAGTAGGAAAGAAAACCTGAGGAATCGCCTAGATATTCATGAAGAGTAGTCCTCAAACGACAGCCGAAGAGCAGACCTAGGAAGCACCCAGCCCAGCAACAAAGGTTCCAGGAGAGATGTCCTCAAGGAGATGAAACTGATAGAACCAGAATTGTGGATATAATTTTGAGACAAATTGTATTCAACTTGTGGAGAGTTTGGTGTTGGATTGGTGACACATACATAAAAAACTAAGCAGAGGGGGAAAAAGATTAACTCCAGGGAAGAAATGTGGATCAGGAAAGTACAAGTCATCACAGCTCAGCTGTGAACAGTGTTTTCAGGGTCAAAGTAGTATAATCACTGAATATTGATCTAATAAAATTACACTATAACTGTTTGGAAAGATGGCAGATGGAAAGCAGGGGTGTTGACAGGCAGTGGGGAAAACAGCTAACTCCTCTTCTTCTCCAGTGAGGAGTCAATACACAATGCTGAAAATGGAAAATTCAAGTAGCAAAAATATAAATATGTCATTTAGAGATAAGTATTTTAAAAATTAACTAAATAACTAAAAGTAGATGCCTCTAGATAGCAGAAAATTGTTGGGGAGGGGTGATGGAGAAGTCCAGGACTTTGTGTGCTTGCACGTGTGTGTTTGCAACAAGCATGCTAGAACTATTCTACCCTCTAAACTAGGTGCAAAGGTAACTTTTATTTTGAAATTAAATGTAAAACAAAAACTAATTTTAAAAAAAGAAACTCTAAGTGAAAAAAAGGAGGAGGAGAAAGTGAAGCGGGATGGAGAATGACAGCAAAAAAAGTGTGGCTGCTGTGCCCGATGAGAAGCCACAGGCTGGCTGCACAGGCGGCTTCTTCCAGAGGCTCCCACCTCTCCCACTGCGCTCCTGATGGAGGCCTCCGCTAGCTCCCAAGGATTCAGGGGCAGAAAGCATACACTGTTCCTCAAATTCCGAACACTTGAAAACTGTCTGGATGGCCCTCACAGGAAATGCAGATTTGCACACCCATTTGGAAGATTCATTTTACCCAAACCTCCCCCAGGATAACCTGACCCCAGGCTCTCTCCCCTGGAGAACACCTGCTCACCAGCACAGGGGTGAGGTTGGTTCTGAGGATGCAGGGAGATCTCAGCCCTCACCCTGGCAGCTGTGTATTCTAATTCAACAGGGGGACTTGAACCCACTGCCTATTCTTCAAGCCCTGGGAAGAACAGGATTCCCTGGACACTGGCAAGCTCAGACCCAATCCCTTCTGTTTCACACTGGTCCAAGCACCGCAAGACCCCATTTTATGCTTGAACCTTGTAAATAGGTGACTATGCCTGAAAGCCGTTTCTTAAATAGTTCTTAGTAGGATCTTAGAGGAAAAACACTATTTATCAGTCCAAGCACACCCACAAAACTTGGAACAGCATTTTATTTCCTAACTACTAACGTGTACTTTACATGGTTTGACTTCTTTCTTTACAATTAGAAAAGTAATTCAGGCATATGATAAGAAATTCTGACACTATGCACAAGCAGAGTAAGAAGTCTGTCTCCCTGCCAGGCTCCCAAGACCTCTGTCTACAGGTAATCACTGTGAACAGTCTCTTATGCATTCAACAAGGGTATAATCTAGACATATAAACATATGTATGAACATATACTTTTCATTTAATACAAATGGGAGTATTCTCTACATAATGCTCTGTACCTTTCTGTTTCTGTACTTGACATGTCTTGATGATATGTTAAGATCTTCAATACATTATAGGCCCTTCATGTTCTTTATAACAGCTTCAAGGTATTCCATTGCATAGATGTACTTAATCAGTCCTCTCTCCGTGGACATTTACAGTTTTTTTTTTGTTTGTTTATTTGTTTGTTTTTGCTGTAATAAACAGTGACGTGATGGATGTTCTTAAATTGATATCACTGCACTCATTTATAAACGCTACTATATCCACAAGATAAATTCCTATGTATAAAATTGCTAAATCAAAAGGATGGTACATTTTTAATAGAAATTGCCCAACTTTCCTCCAAAAGTCTTGCACCAATTTACACTCCCTGCCCTGAGCGACCATGCCTGTTTGCCCACATCCTTTCCAACAAAATGCATTATCAAATTTTAAAATTTTCATCAGCCTGCTAGTTAAATGCTGTCTTGCTGTGTTAATAGGCATTTTTAAAAACATAAGTTTCTTTTCATTTGCTTATAAGCTTTTCACTTGATTACAAATACTTCTTTTCCTGTGAACTTTCTGCTCAAGTCTTTACCCAACTTTCCACTGAGTTATCCTTTTTTTCTAATTATTTTTAAAGGTTACATATAAATTCAGGAAATTAGTCAACTTTGAAGAATTATGCACCTGACTTATTAAATGTGGGGAAAAGAAAGAGAGATCAGACTGTTACTGTGTCTATATAGAAAGAAGTAGACATAAGAGACTCCATTTTGTTCTGTATTTGAGATGCTGTTAATCTGTGACCCTACCCCCAACCTTGTCCTTGCAAGAGACATGTGCTGTGGTGACTCAGGGTTTAAAGGATTTTGGGCTGTGTAGGGTGTGCTTTGTTAAACAAGTACCTGAAGGCAGTAAGCTTGTGAAAAGTCATCACCATTCTCTTAATCTCAAGTACCCAGGGACACGTACACTGCCAAAGGTCGCAGGGACCTCTACCTACGAAAACTAGGTATTGTCCAAGGTTTCTCCCCATGTGATAGTCTGAAGTATGGCCTCACGGGAAGGGAAAGACCTGATCATCCCCTAGCCTGACACCCGTGAAGGGTCTGTGCTGAGGAGGACTAGTATAAGAGGAAAGAAGGCCTCTTGGCAGTTGAGATAGAGAAAAGCATCTGTCTCCTACCTGTCCCTGGGCAATGGAACATCTCGGTGTAAAACCCAATTGTATGTTCTGTTTACTGAGAAAGGAGAAAACCGCCTTAAGGCGGAAGGTGTTCTTTATGCACTAAAAAGGTTTATGGAGATGTTTACATACGCATATCAAGGCATAGCACTTTTCCTTAAACTTATGTCACAGAGATCTTTATTCACATGTCTTACTGCTGACCTTCTCCCTACGATGATCCTATTATCCTGTCACTTCCCTTTTTCTAAGATGGTAAAGATAATTATCAATAAATACTAAGGGAACTCAGAGGCTGGTGCCGGTGTGGGTCCTCTGTATGCTGAGCACCGGTCCCCTGGGCCCTTTTCTCAGGTCTCTCTTTCCACCTAACGAGAAACGCCCACAGGTGTGGAGGGGCAGGCCACCCCTTCAATTAAATGCTTTCTTAAATATTAAGTCCTATAAGAAATGGGGGAGAGTCCTCCCAGTCTCCTGGAAGCACCTAAAAGCAAGAGAGCAGTAACAACAGCAGCAGTGCTAACAGGTACACATTTAATAGGTGCCACTAATGTGCTGAGCTCTGTTCTAAGTGTTTTTCATATATCATCTCATTTAATCTCTACCATAACCCCATAAGGAAGGTATCATTATCTCCACTTTATAGGCAAAGAACAGGTCTAGAGAGGTAAAGTAACTTGCCTAAGGTCCCACAGCCAATAAACAGCAGAGCAAGGATACAAAACCAGGTTTGTCCCATTCCAGATATTAACCACTCCCACACTGTCCACTGTCTGCTTCCCAGTGCTTGGCAGGAAGTAGGGACTGAAGGTCAGGTTGGTCACTCCAAACCTGGTACAGTTTGATGCCACCTTGGAGATGCAAACCACCAGTCTAGCATGTGGGCTCTGAGGGCGGGAGCCAACTGTCCTGTCCTCTGCTGTGTTCTGTTTCTAGGAAGGTCTCTGACACAAAGTAGGCATGCAGCAAATGGTGGCAGAGTGACAGCATGAATGAGGGAATTCACCTGACTTCTCACTTGACCACAAGCTCCTTGAGGGCAAGGACACAGCCGGTCGGCTGTTTCTCCCCAGAGCATAGCCCAGTGTCTTGCACAGAAAGGGAGAAGTCAAAGAACATTTGTTGAATGCAGTGAGCCCTCCACCATTTTGAAAGATGGCCCTGCCAAACTTCAGCTTTCAGTCCAGGTGGAGGAACACCACCAACTCCAGGAAATATTTTATTGGACAACGCTTGACGTGTCTCCCTGGGGAAATCCCAGGTAAAAGGGTTGGAGGTCCTGGGAAACAGGTCAGGAGGATAAGGGTGGCCCTCCCAACTCACAATTCAAGTCACTAGCCCCCTTTCCCCTCCCACAGTCCCAAGATCGTGGCCATGTTTCTCAGCTGAGAATAACAGCAGTCCAAAGCCAGCACATGGTTACCTTCTAGTTCACCGAGTACAGACCCAGCTTTCTACCTGCATTAACTCATCTGCTCTTCAAAACAACCATATGCAACATGCACTATTATTGTCCTCATAGGTGAGGAAAGGCACAGAGAGGTTAAGCAAGTTGCTCAGGGTAACATAAGGAAGAACCAGGACTTTAACCCAAACACACCCACTGGGCTTTTCTGCCCAGCAGCAATGCTCTCCTCTCCTGAGGGCAAATCCCTCACACCCTGTTCATCCTTCCAGACTCAACTCCAGCCCTCCCCGCTGGACAAGGGTCCCAGTTCCCACCCACGGCCCTTGGGGTCCCTCAGCTGGGCATGATTTTGCTCCTGGTTCTGTTAGCCGCAGCAGGACCAGCCTAGTTTTGTTATTAAGCTCCTTGGGGTGCAAGTACAGACTCTCTATGAGGGCTTGCCTGCCCAGGCTTCCTGTCTTCTGTCCCGGCACCATGCACCTGGCAGTAGGGCCCTCAAGAGTAGCCTCCCCAGCCTAGAAGAGACCTGTCCCCTCAAAGGGCTTAGTGGGGCATAGGTACCACCGGGTGTGCCCTTTTCTCTCCTGTCTGGCGGAGGCAGGCCCTGACCCTGAGGGAACTGCAGTGAGGCCACAGTGAGCTGGGCTCCCTCTCTCAGGCCCAGCTCCTTTAGGCAGGTGATCCTGCCAGTTCTGTGACCTGTGCTGAAGAGCCTGGCTCTGGAGTCAGACAGGGGTTTAAATACGCTTACTATCCATATGCCAGTGGACAAGTTATCCAACCTTTCTGAGCCTAGGTTTCCTCAGCTGTAACACAGGGACATTAAGTGTATCCACCTCACACCATAAGGGTTTGGGGAGGATTAGATTAGTTGGTAAGATCCCTTACTTTTCCGGAACCTACGCTGTAGTCAAGCACTGGTCTCATATCAGTACCAAAGTCCTGAGGAGCCCTTTCCCCCAGGGAGTGGCCCTCGGTCTCCCTGCCACTACCACGCGGGCCCAGCCCCGTTTCCTCATTCCAAGCCCGGGATCCCTGACAAGACAAGTTCTAGTCTGCAGCCCAGCCCTGCTGGAGAGGCCAGATGACCAATGAACTCTGAGTCCAAGGCCTGCCCCGGCTGCCCGCAGCTCCAGCCCCACCATACTCCCATCCCCAGGTGAATTCTCAAGCCTGGCAGGACCCCTGAGAAGGGAGAACCCAGAAAGAAAAGCTGTGAGGAGGCAGCACAGTCCTCATGCCAGATCCTCCGCACCACCTGTCTTGTCGTTCACTTTGTAGGCCCTTGTCCATTGGGAGCAACAACAGCTCCTTCCTGCCATCTCCCATCCGTGCTGGGCATCCCTCGCCCACCCTTTCTCTCCCTCCTCCCTTCTCAGAGCTCGACTGGGCTCGCTCTTAATTGACCTGACAAAAACAGTCACCAGGGGAAGTCCTTGAAGTTGGGGATTTCAACAAAGCTAAACCACTAAATCCCACGGCCGCCAGCCTGTCTTCACAGCTTCTCTGGCTCTGCCAGAAATCACACTTACTCCCATGCAGAAACCACAGCCCTGGCGGCCTCAGTGTACTCCCGGCCCGCCCCCACCTCGGGCCACCTTATCAAGGCAGGCCAGCCCATCCTTTATCTGCCTGCCATCCCTAAGTGCTTCCATTCCCTGACAGGCCCCATAAAAGCTGGTAAAAGACAAAGCTGCCCCACTTTTGACATCACTGACTTCAAAGGCCCCGCATTAGGTGGGGTCGATCCAGATGCCTTGTCAAGTTAGGAGTGATGCTTGGTACTCCTGGGATGGCCCTGCTGGTCTGGGAATCACTCCGGGAGCCCCAGAGCTGCTCAATAAATGCACAGAAGTGGTTAACAGCATGGACTCTGGAGCCAAAGCAGCCTTGGTTCAAGTTCCAGCTCTGCAACTTGGTAACTGGGCAAGTCACTTACCCTCATAGACCTCAGTGTTTTCACCTGCCAAATGGGTCTAATGAAATTTTCCTATCTGATCCTCCAAACGTCACTGGGAAAGGCTTTACATGGTGCAGAGGGTGTGCTCCTGCATAGGGATGGCTGCTTCTCAGGGTCCCTGAGAGCCATCTTTATAGGGCCCTTGGTAGAAGAGAGAACTTTCCTTGCTGGAGTGCATCAGGAACGAATGAAAGAAAGGGCCTCAGCCACACGATATACATAGCATCCACTCCTAATTCCCCACCACATGCCCAGACCCATCGGAGTTCAGGCTCCAAAGCCCCTCATCCTTTAGTGACAAAAATCTGCCCCCTAAGGAATAGGGAGTTATTTAGTGGGTACAGGGTTTCAGTTTAGTAAGATGAAAGTGTTCTAGAAATGGATGCTGGTGATGGTTGCAAAACAATGTGAATATTTAATGTGAATGCGATTAATCCCACTGAACTATACACTTAAAAATGGTAAATTTTATGTTATGAATATTTTGCCACAACTGTTTGTTTTTTGAGATGGAGTCTTACTCTGTCACCCAGGCTGGAGTGCAGTGGCACAATCTGGGCTCACTGCAACTTCCGCCTCCTGGGTTCAAGCAATTCTCCTGCTTCAGCCTCCCAAGTAGCTAGGATAACAGGCGTACGCCACCACGTCTGGCTAATTTTTGTATTTCAAGCAGAGATGGGGTTTCACCATGTTGGCCAGGCTGGTCTCGAACTCCTGACCTCAAGTGATCCTCCCGCCTCGGCCTCCCAAAGTGCTGGGATTACAAGCGTGAACCACTGTGTCCAGCCGACAATTGTTTGTTTTTTAAAAGTCTGACTCCTCCACCTCCCCTCAGGTAGAGGAAAAAGTGGAGAGTAACAGAAATAAGGTGCTTAGCTCTTCCAAGGGAAGGCTGCATAAGGGAAGTCTGACAGCGGAAATGAAGCCCAAGCCAAAAGCTGCCTACCTGCTGCCAGCCCCCAAAGCCATCTGTGGCCCCTTTAGCCCCCTGTCTAGAAGTTGACCGCATGAGCATAGGCAAGAGGAGCTCTTCGGGAGGGGGACATCTGTCATGCTCACTGCCCGCCTCCCAGAGGCCTGGGAGTCCAATCCTGCCTGGCCACGCCCAGAAACAGTGGCTGCTCCGGACCCCTGCTCCAGGCCCTCAATACAAAGAAATAAGTGCAGAAAGGGGAAGAGGGAAGAGGGAATTAAGTCATCCTCAGCTTTCTCCCAGGTTTCACTGAGAAGAATCAAGGCACTTTTTGGGCCCACTGCCCAGAGACAAAATAGGAGATGAAAATATTTATTTGTTCCTAAGGCTCCAGCAATCCCAGGCTGAAAAGCCCACCTTGGTTGTAACTTACTGCAGCTTGGCTGCTTCCAAGGTAGGCCCTCCCCACAGGCGGCCTCCCTCTCACTTGGCTCTTGGGGAAGAAGTTCCACTGCCCCACTGGGTGGGGGGAAAAAGTGGGATCCCTGTCCCAACAGAAACTGAATCTATTAAATGAGAATTATCCCCTATTGGCATCAGGGAGCCATAAATAGCCCAGCCGCCCCAGTTGAATCACCAGAGCTAGCACTGTGTCAGCGTTTCTGTATAAACCAGGGCTTGCTCGGGGATTAGCTCATAGCCATAAAAAATTTGCTCCAGGCTGAAACTTGGCCTAAAGAAAATCTCAGCCCGAGAGTAGACACCGAAAAGAAAGCTAGGCGACACCGCCCCCGAGCCTCCTGAGGACAAGGGTGCCAGTGACCAGGACCTCTTACATTGGGCTCTGTGGTCACTAGCACAGAAGAAGCCAGTGGTGTCGTGCACCAGTTGGGGTTGTCATAATTCAAAATTTGGGTTGTTTTTATTTTTCAAGCTAAAAGAAGGGGTATTTTCTGCTTTGAGAACTTTGAACAGATCTGACTTTCAAAATGTGTATTCCAAACCCTCCTCTTTTCCCTCTGACAGTAAAGTATCAAGCAAAAAGAGATTTACCTCAGCAGGCAGCCAGTGCCCGTGTTGTTTCCTGGGACACTGTTGGGACAGTGGGTGCTGCCTCCACCCCAAAGTTTTGAAAGCAAGGCCTAGGAACCCAATAGATCAGAAGGGTAGAGTAACTCCATATGGGACACAGGCGTACTCAGTGGGAAAAGGATGTTTTGTTTTGTATTTTTTCTCCCCTATGAATGGTCAGTCTAACACCATCTATTAAATAAAGCCAGGCCTTTCCACATTCCATGTACATAAATAACTTCCTGGTGGATTCATGATCTAAATGAAAAGAAAAACTATTAAAAATATTTGAACAAATTTAAAAGAATGTATATGTACAGCCAGAGTAGGAAAAGCTTCATAAGTCATTTTTTAAAAGTCATGAAGAAAGAGAATGTTTTAATATTTAGACAATATAATTAGTTTTATATTTTTAGGAAGCCAGATTTGTCAAAGATAAAATTAAAACAATAGATGGGAGAAAATATTTGCAATATATATGGCAAAGGGTTTATATACTGTCATAATAAAGGACTCCTACAAATTAATAAGAAAAAGGAAAGAATAGCAGAAAAATAGACAAAAAACATGAAACGGCAATTTAAAGAAGATAAAATGTAAGTTGCCAACAATGACAAGATGTGAAACTCCACTGGTAGGTAGGAAATATAAATCAAAACAAATGTGAACCACCAGATGGACAAAATTAAAACAGATTGGTAATGCCCAGTGCTAGTAAGGGTATGGGGAAATAGGAGGTCTCATTCACCACTAAATGTGATGAATTGCTACAACCTTTAGGAAAGGTATCTGACTTTTTTTTCTTTTAGATGGAGTCCCACTGCGTCACCCAGGCTACAGTATAGTGGCGCAATCTCGGCTCACTGCAACCTCCGCCTCCCAGGTTCAAGCAATTCTCTTGCCTCAGCCTCCCGAGTAGCTAGGATTACAGGTGCCTCCCACCACACCTGACTTTGTGTGTGTGTGTGTGTGTGTGTGTGTGTGTGTGTGTGTATTTTTAGTAGAGACTGGGTTTCACCATGTTGGCCAGGCTGGTTTTGAACTCCTGACCCCAAGTGATCCACCTGCCTGGGTCTCCCAAAGTGCTAGGATTACAGGCATGAGCCACTGCACGCACCCAGCCAGCATCTGGTAAAATTTAAAATACCTGCAGTCTCACTTTTAGGAATATGTCCTATAGACCATACCTATAAGAATGCTTATTGCAGCTTTATTTGTTACGGCCAAAAACTAAAAATGATTGTCTACCAGTTAAAATGTTGAAAAAATTATGTCTGTGCTATTGAATATAAATAAACAGCTATTAGGAAAAAAAGAATATTAACATTTACTAACATAGAAAAATGATAGATTTTTTCATTTTTAATTTCTCATATAACACATTCTCCTTTAACATCTTCTGCTTTATTAGCAAGTTTATCTCTTTTTCATATTATTCTTTTATATCCCTTCATATTTTTCAAAAGTTTTTCGTAGGTATCTGAAGGTTTGAATTTGCCCACGCCCCTTCCTGATAGGGGAGAGGTTTTTCAGCAAGTTTACTAGCTAATGTAATACCACGATGTGGCATTCATTTAAAAGCAATGTAAGAATGTAATGTTTAGCAGGAGCAAATTTTTATTTTTTTAAAGTAGGAAAAAGGTAAAATCTCTAAATATGCACCTATATTTTTATTTAAGTTTTTGCATGAAGAAAGGCATAGAGGTAATCACCATTTACTGTTGACACTGTAACTTCAGGGGGATGGGATTGAAAAGGGGACTCACAAACTATCGATTTTTTCTTTATCCATCTTTATGCTGGGTTTGGCTTTTTATAGCAAACATATATTAGTTTCATAATATTTTAAGTAGGAAAGTTTTCAATCACACCAAAACACAAAGTTTACTGGTAAAGGGGAAGTGGTTGCAGAACCTCAAGGCATGCTTACTATTAATAAATACTATGGCGTACACTCGTCAATAGCCACTAAGGAGCAGCCAGAGAAGTGGCACAGCTTCTACACCCAGGAGTTCACAGACAAGTAGGGGAGACCAAATACATGATGCTTTGAGAGAACAATTTTTAAAATCCATAGGGTACAGAGGCAGACAAGATATGAGCCTCAGATATGAGGGCTTCATGGTAGAGGCTTCTAAGGCCTTGAGAATGGGAGGACATGGATAAATGGGGGATTAGGGCCGTGCAAGAGATAATGACGGCATAAACAAAAGATCTCTGGATCTGAATGAGGTAAGGAGAAGCCAAGGGCCTAAGGAAGGGCCTGGCACACAGCAGATGCTCAATAATGCTTCCCAAGCTCTGCCTGGCAAACTTCCTACTCTTCAGAAGGTGGCACTGGTAAAAAGAGTTTGCACATCAGTCTGAAAACCGCCTCTGCAAGGGACTTCTTTTGGTTTCCCTTTAAGGGACTGGTTCTCTAGGGAATGATTCACAATCAGACCTCCCTCTGCCCCGAAATGCTGAGCCAAAGGCAGGCTCTCTGCATGTCTGGGAGCCCCACCAGGGAAGCGCAAGCCTGAAAGACTCACTTCTAGGGTCACAGGAACAGTATTCACGCTGGGGCCCAGCCACGGTCAGTTCCCACAGCCACCCCCAACTCCAGGTCAATTCACCCCCACCAAAACACACAGTCAGTTGCTATCATCCCAGGTATTAAAGTTCCCGGAGAGCAGCAACCACATGTGTCTGCTCGCTCTTCTACGTCCAATGCCTGGCCAGAGTGGGTGCTCAGGGAACACACACTGAATTAATGTCTGTTGAGAGAGTTGGTCTTTGCAGCTGAAACCTCTGACTTTTCTCTTTGGTCTCCGGCAGAGGGATACTACCACCAGGGTCTGGGAAGTAAGAAGTGGAATCTGGGGGTTACAAGACTGATAAACAATGTTTTGTTTTTAGGGACCAAAAGAAAAGAGTGACCCACAGCAATATTCTTAAGAGAGTATTTGAACTACGGAAGAGGGCAGGCTATGTGTTATATTTTCCATGAGGAAGGAGGAGAGGGGAGAGTTTGCAAATTATTTTCACTGGAGGCACAAGCAAGCAGTCTATTTCACATGTGATTTCTAAAGGAGGAACAAGGAAAGAGGGCAGTTTTCCCACAAGCACTTCCTTAGTGAAAAGCGTGGCAGTTTATGTGTTTCAAGCCCAGGAATATCTTGGTGGGGTTTTGATCTGAGATTGCTCAGGAACAGCAAGGCTGGCCCTGAAGTGAGACTCATCCCTTCCTGCCAGTCCCATCTCTCAGCCTTCAGACTGTTCATTCCTAAACAGGAGGTGGGCAGGCCTCCTTGCAAATCCCCAGGAGAATCATGCCCCCAGCTCCGTCCCCATCTCCAGTTCACAACTGGAGGTATTCACATAATCCTGCTCAGCCTACGCCACTTCACTGTCCTAACAGGGTGCAAGAAGGACAGACAGGAGCTCCCAGGCATACAATAAAGGGCTCATCCAACCCACCCCCTTATAAATTCTAGCTCAACACCAGAGTGTTGAGTGTCCACTCAGCATTAAGCCCCACGCAAGGAAAATCTGCTCACGGACTCCGAGCTGGCAGTCCCCAGTCTGAGACGTGTGGCTTCCCTCCCAGAACCCACGAGAGTGACGGCTCATTCTTCCTTCTGAAGCACTCACTGCTTCTCCCAGAACACCAAGGGACTGGCTCTCTCCCTTCGTTTCAAAATCTTTGGTTTTAAAAATGTTTGCTTTCTGCTCAGAGGTACCAAGATCTCTTCATTCATTCAGCAGATATTTAGCAAGTGCTTTCTATGAGCCAGGCTGTGATCTCCACAGTGAGGAGGTAGCAGTGAAGAAAAGAGACAAAAATCCCTAACTTTCGGGGCTTAAACTGTAGCAGAGGAGGCAGAAAGAAAATCTAATTAATAAAGACGTCATTTACCTAAGTGCTCTAAGATCAAGCCAGGCCCAGGCGTGCCGGGGTGGGAAGGGATCATGTTCAACCGGGTGGTCGGGAGGTTCCTTCCCAGCTCCTGCCTGTCCAGCCTTTATCTTCCTGCCGAGATGGTGTTATTATGGTTCCCAAATGTTTGAGGTTCAAGTGAAGAGTTCATCTGTAATGGGATTATTTCTCGCCCTGTTTGCTTTCATTACAGACCCACTCTCTCCAAGCATGAGAATCTAACCTTACCGAAAGCATATTTTGGTAATCTGATATAAACTAAATTTAAACTTTGACCTCCAACAATAAAAACGCTACTTTCCTTCTCTGAAGACCTGAAATTCAGATTAAGGGCCTGCCAGCTTCACTTTCCGGGTTTCTAACTGACTTCTAATTAGATTCTAAGCTTTACTCAGAAGGGGCTGGGGACAGGCCGGGGCCCATGGTGGACGGCAGCCAACTGGCCTGGTTTCTCCTCATTCTGATTAGAAGTCAGACGCTTCTCGCTTTCCCACACCCCGGATCCTGTTTTTTTGGTATTGTCACAGAGTACCAAGTTAGTGCAGAAAACTCAAAATAAAATTGCTGTCACAAGCTACATTGCAAATTTGCTCTGATCCCGTTTTGCACGAACTGCTTTAATCCTGCTGCGGGTAAAGGTTAAGTATGAGCTTACTCAAATCTGCCCCCACGTCATGTTCTAATTCCTATAGGTTATCTTAGTTAGAAATTAAGGCAAGCAACTGTGAGTCCACTTGGGGGCTGTCTGCAGCCAGGGCTGCTCCCTTCATCTGAGCCTTCAACAGCCTCGCCTGCCACCCTACTCGTGAACAATTTTCTGTTTTTCAGAGCTTGGCATTCATATGTTGTTCAGGTTTGCTATAAACAAAATTAATGCCATGCATTTCTTTTTTTTTTTAAGAAAGAAATTAAATAAATGTCACAGTCTGGACCAGAATAAGCAACTGAAAATTCAAATTCAGGGATGTCCTACATTAATAACTATTCACCGAGGAAGCATTTCCTGTTTATACATTGAGCTAATGAGAATCCATCACTCCTGTCAAATACACTGAACACCAAATTCAAATGTCAAACCAAATGTAAGAGGTCACACATTTCCTTTGCTAACTAAAAGTGTAATTCATAAATATTATTGCTACCAAACCCTCCATCTACAACATTTGTTTAGAAATATGCACATGTAATATAAATTGTGATTAAGTTAAATGGGTATATTATTTCCTGTTTTAAGGGCTAACAGCAGCATGAATTATGCTTTACTGCAAAGAAGGGCTCAAGTCACAAGCGGGTCTGCTCGAGCCCAGCCCCACATTTTACGCCCCCAGATTGTTTTTTGCACGTTCATTCATAAATACTTTACATTACCCAGCCGTACTGATAACTTTCACTTCTGCTGCCTTATAAAACAGCTCTTACTATTGAAAAGGTCAGCTAAATGGACGTAAACTTTGTATCTAGCTACACTTAAAAATAAAAGTGGAAAAACAAGATTTACAAAGCCAGGGTCTTCATTTACCTCCGTAAGCATAGTACCAGGATTCAAATTAAACTGAAACTTCACATCTGTGGCATGATTTAGTGAGATGAGAATTGTTAGCCTGGGAAGTAACAACACAGCATTTTAACTTCTAAAATTACCAGGGAGTAGAGAAACAATTGGGAAGTGACCATTCGTTCCATTTTTGTCAGCAAATAAATTCAACTAATATCCTTAGTTCAAAAAACCTGTATACACATTAATATTTGTATTACTTTAGGAGAACAAAATGTATTCTAGCAAGGAAAACAAGGAAAGCAGAAAAAAACAGAAATAGATTCTCACCTAACAACCTGATAGGGAAATGTCCTCGTGGCATTCAAATAAAAGGATGAAAAAAAAAAAGAAAGACCAGAATCAAAACTGACTCTTCCTGGTCATGCTCCAGCAGTTTAAGAAAGGTGTATAGTTTCATCCCCCACACCACCCCCAAAAATTATTACCAGTGACCAAAAAAAAAAAAAAGGCAAGCAAATAAACCCTACTCTCCCAGGCCTAGATTGAGAGGTCTTTTCCCTATAGGTAAGCAGGAGAGCTTTGCTCCAAAACCAAGCAGAGCCAAGCCAAATGAACCCCGCGTCCACATCAGCGAGGCCTCTGGCCAGGTCTCCCTGGGCCGAGCCTATGTGGAGGACAGCGGGTGGGTCAGGTGCTTCTCGGAGGAGCTCTGATTCATCATTGTGTTCCAAACCCTTCCAAAGGGGAGCCGACCTGACGCCATCGTGCCAGACGATTTTGCAATGAAACTAAGTCTTTGATGTCACAGACAGAGAGAGGGATAAGCTGGGCTCTTGAATAGATAACCGGGATGACTCCTATCTTTTGAAGTCTAGTGAAGAGCATTTCATAAACTCCAGATTTAGAAGCAGATAATTAACAGATACCATTGAGGCTTGTATCCGTGGCTACGGCTGTGACTGCTGCCCCATAGCCCAGAGGGACACCCTACCCATGTGCCACAAGGCAGGCAGGGGCCCAATCCTTACCTGCCCTGAAAGCTTAGGCTAAATGGGCAGATTTGGTTTTGAGAACAGGTGCTGCTGGAGAATAGATTTATTTACATGTAGCCTTCATTCAATATTTCAAATTAGACTTCTAATACTTTTATCCTAGCATGGTCCATCATACTATGATAGTTATATCGTCAGGTTATATTAAGTGTAGCAACTTCAAATTTGTTAATTGTGATTTGAAGTCCAGTGAAATAAATCACTTTTATCTCACTTTTTTTAATAAAAGTATAATTTATATAAAGTGCTCAGGTCTTAAGTGTTCTGTTCAAACAGTTTTGATGAATACACGTAAAGACACAGGACATTTCTCACACTTCCCAGACAATCTCCCACCCCCAGAATCAACCACTGGTTTTAGTTCTATCATCGTAGGTTAGTTTTTCCTATTTTGGATTTTCTTATAAATGGATCCCATAGTATGCACATTTTCATAGGCAGCTTACGTCACTCATCATATGTCTGAGATTCATCCATGATGGTATTAGTCGTTCATTCTATTATACTGCATGGTATCCCATTGCTGACTAAACCACAGTGTGTTTATCCATTCCTCACTCATGGACAACTGGGCTGTTTGCCAGTTTTTGATTTTTATGAATGAAACTGCTGTGAACATTCTTATACAAGGACCTTTGTGGAAATATATTTTCATTTCTCTCATATAAATACCTAGGAATAGAAATGCTGGCTATAGGTAAGTGTATTTTTAACTTTTAAAGGAAGTATTAGTTTTTCAAATTGGTTATACCATTTGACACTCCCACCAACAATGCATAAGAGTTCCAGTTCCTCCACACCCTCTCCCACTTCTAGTGTCATCAGTTTTTTTCACTTTAACCAACTTCTAGTTGATACCTAGTGGTAACTAACTATAATTTTAATTTGCATTTCCCCGATATCTAGTGGTTGGTATTCAAAACTTTTTCATGTGTGTATTGGCCATTTGTATATCTTCTTTAATGATATTTCTATTCAAGTTGTTTTGCCATTTTTAATTACATCGTTTGTCTTTTTATCATTGATTTGCAGGAATTCTCCATGTATTCCAAATGGAAGTCTTTTGTCAGACGTGTGTTGAGAAATCTGTGGCTTGCCTATTCATTTGTTTTAACAGTGTCTTTGATAAGCAGAAAGATTTAATTTTGTTGAAACCCAATTTATCAAGTTTTGCTTTTATGGCCTGTACTTTCCATGATTTCTTTAAGAAGTCTTTGCTACCTCAAGGTTACAAAAATACTCTGTTTTTTTTCTAGTAATTTTATCACTTTAGTGTTTACATTTAGATCAATGACCCATATTGAACTGATTTTTCTATATTATTAGAGGCAAGAACAAAGATTTTTTTCAAATTAATATCTAGTTGTTTCTGTACCATTTGTTGAAAAGATTTTCCTTCACTACTGAATTTCCTTGGCACCCTTGTCAAAAATCACTTTCCCATATATCTTGAGTCTATGCATGGACTCTATTTTGTTCCATTTATCTATTAACCCATCCTTTCATCCATACCACATTGTGTTGATTTGTGTAGTTATGTTGTCAGTCTTGTAGTCAAGTAGGGTAAATAGTCCAAATTTGTTCTACTTTTTCAATATTGTTTTGGCTATTCTAGGTCCTTTGCCTTTTCATATAAATTTTAAAATTACTTTGTCCAAGATAAAAGCTTGCTGGGATTTTATTTAGGATTGCTCAGTTTGGGAGAATTGACATCTTAATGTTGAGTCTTCTAATTCATAAACATGATATATCTCTTAATTTATTTAGGTCTTTAATTTCTCTCATCAATGTTATATAGTTTCCAGTCTTTTATATCTTTCATTAAATGTATCTTTAAGTAGCTGAATTTTTATGCTACAATTACTACTTTAACATTTTCGTTGTTAATTTTTCATTGCTAACATATGGAATTATAATTTAATTATATCCTGCAACACTGCAAAAATAAATTATTAGTTCTACTTATTTTTTAATCCCTTAGGAAACCCAAAGCAATCTACAGATTCAATGCAATCTCTATCAAAATACCAATGGCATTCTTTACAGAAACAGAAAAAACAATTCTAAAATGTATATGGAATCACAAAACTATCCTGAGCAAAAAGAATAAAACTAGAGGAGTCATGTTACCTGACTTCAAATTATACCACAGAGCTACCATAACTAAAACAGCATGGTACTGGCATAAAAACAGACAAATAAACCAATGGAACAGAATAGAGAACCCAGAAGCAAATCCACACACCTACAGAGAACTCATTTTTGACAAAGGTGTCAAGAACTTAAACGAAGACGACAGTCTTTTCAATAAACGGTGCTGGGAAAATTGATATCCATATGCAGAAGAATGAAACAAGACCCCTATCTTTTGCCATATACAAAAATAAAATCAAAATAGATTAAAGACTTAAATTTAAAACCTCAAACTATGGAACTACTACAAGAAAACACTGGGGAAACTCCTCAGGACATTGGTCAGGGCAAAAATTTCTTGAATAATACACCACAAGCACAGGCAACCAAAATAAAAATGGACAAACTTTATAGTTAAGAAAACTTCTGCACAGCAAAGGAAACAATCAACAAAGTGAGAAGACAACTCACAGATGGGAGAAAATACTTGCAAACTACTCTCTAACAAGAGA
The DNA here is from genome assembly GCF_024542745.1 of Macaca thibetana thibetana. Taxonomy (NCBI): domain Eukaryota; kingdom Metazoa; phylum Chordata; class Mammalia; order Primates; family Cercopithecidae; genus Macaca; species Macaca thibetana. The sequence goes on from NC_065583.1 coordinate 46,409,883, forward strand.
TTAATAGCCAGAATATATAGGCAGTTCAAACAACTCTATAGGAAAAATTCTAATAATCTGCTTTTAAAATGCGCAAAAGACCTGAACAGACATTTCTCAAAAGAAGACATACACATGGCAAATAGTCATATGAAAAAGTGTTCAACATCATTGATTATCAGAGAAATGCAAATTGACACTACAATGAGATAGCATCTAACCCCAGTTAAAATGGCTTATATCCAAAAGACAGGCAGTAACAAATGCTGGCAAGGATGTAGAGAAAAGGGAACTCTTATACACTGTTGGTGGGAATGTAAATTAGTACAACCACTATGGAGAACAGTTTGGAGGTTCCTCAAGGAAACTAAAAATGGAACTACCATATGATCCAGCAATCCCACTGCTGGGTGTATATACCCAAAAGAAAGTAATCAGTATATCAAATAGATATTTGCATTCCCATGTTTGTTGCAGCACTGTTCACCATAGCCAACATTTGGAAGCAACATAAGTGTCCATCAACAGATGAGTAGCTAAAGAAAATGTGGTACAGTAGTATTCAATCATAAAAAAAAGGAATGAGATTCTGTCATTTGCAACAACATGACATGAATGGAACTGGAAATCATTACACTAACTGAAATAAGCCAGGCACAGAAAGACACACATTGAATGTTTTCACTTATTTGTGGGATCTCAAAATAAAAACAATTGAATTCATGGAGATAGAGAGTACAGAGATGGTTAACAGAGGCTGAGAAGAGTAGTGGGAGGGTAGGGGGAAGTGAAGATGGTTAATGGGTACCAAAAATTGTTAGAATGAACAAGACTTAGTATTGGATAACACAAGAGGGTGACTATAATCAATAATAATTTAATTGTACATTTAAAAATAACTAAAAGAGTATAATTGGATTGTTTGTAACACAAAGGATAAATGCTCAATGGGATGGATACCCCATTTTATAGGATTATGCATTGTATGCCTGTACCAAAACATCTCATGTACCCCATAAATATATACACCTACTATATACCCACAAAAATTAAAATAATTTTTTTAAAGTTAAGAATTCCTTAGGAATTTCTCTGTACGAAATCATGTCACTTGTAAGACAATTCTATATCTTCCTTCCCAATCTATATATCCTTTATTTCTTTTTCTTATATTATTGCTTTGTCTAAGACTCCAAGTTAAATGCTGAAGATAAGTTGTAAGAGAGACCTCCTTGCCTTGTCTCCAATCTGTGGAGGAAGGCATTCAATCACCAATAAGTATGTCAGCCATAGATTTTTTTGTAGATGTTATTTGGCAGATTGAAAAAAGTTTCTTCATTCTTAGTTTGCTGAGAGTTCTTATCCAGAATGGATGTTGGGATTTATCAGTTTCTTTTTCTACATCAAAATGACCTTATAATTTTTCTCCTTTAATAAGTTAATGTGGTAAATTATATTGCTTTTTTAAATGTTATACAACCTTACATTCCTGAGATAAACCCTACTTTATCTTTTTCTTTATATTATGGGAATTTGTTAATATTTTGTTAAGGATTTTTATCATCAAAGATTTAGTCATGATAATGAGAAAACTTTGGTTTATAACTTTCTTTTCTCTAATTTCCTTGTATGATTTTGGTATCAAGGTAATTCCAGCCTCATAGAATGTGTTGGAAAGTATTCACTAACACTCTATTTTCTGAAAGAGTTGGTGTCGAATTGATATTATTTCTTCCTTAAATATTTGAAACAATTTGCCAGAGAAACTAGCTGGGCCTAGATTTCTGTTTGTGGAAAGTTTTTTAAATTACAAACCCAATTTATTTAATGAATATAGGGTTTATGTTTCCTATTTCTTCTTGGGTCCATTTTGTTATGTTTTTCAAGGAATTTGTCCCTTTCATCCAAATCGTTGAATTAATTGGCATAAAGTTATTTATAATATGACTACACTATCCTTTTAAGGTCTGTAGGCTATTTAGTGATGTCTCTTCTTTTATTCTTGATATTGGTAATTTGTATCTTCTGACTTTTTATCTTCAGTAGTTTTCCTAGGTGTTTATCAATTTTATTAATCTTTTTAGCAAACCAATTTCAGTTTTTGCTGATTTTCTCGATTTTTTGTCTCCTGTTTTATTGCTTTCTACTCTGATTATGGTTAACTCATCTCTTTTAGCTTTTTAAGGTGGAAGCAAAGTTCATTGATTTTATACCTTTCTTATTTTCTAATACGAGCATTTAAAGCTGTACATTTCCCTTTAAATTTTGTGTATGCCAAAGATTTTTATTTTCATTATTATCAAATTTTGATTTTCATTATCAAAATATTTTCTTTATCATTAAATTTAAAATATTTTCTAAATTCCCTCATTTCTTCTGTGACTCATGGTTTATTTAATCATGTGTTGTTTAATTTCCAAACATTCAAATAATTTTTCTAGGTATCTTGTTGTTATTGATTTCCACTTTACATTTGATTGTGTTCAGAGAATATACTTAGAAATTCAATCTAAGAAGTTTATTGAGACTTGTTTTATGATCCAGTTCATGATCTCTTTTGAGAAATGCTTCACATGCATTAGAGAAATATGTGTGTTTTGCTTCTGTTGGGTGGAGTAATCTAAAAATGTCAATTAGATCAGGTTATCAGCAGTGTTGTTCAAATCTTCCATACACTCAACTAATTTTTCAGTGTATTAATTACTGAGAGAGGGTATATTAAATTCTTCAGCTATTATTGTATATGTATAGTGTCCTTTAATTTTATCCATTTTTGCTTCATGTATGTTGGAACTTTGATATTAGGTATAAAAACTTTGGGGATTTTTATGTGGTCTTGATTAATTAAGCCCTTAATACCATGATAATATGTTTCTGATATCTTTTTGTCAACTTGAAGTCTACTTCACCTGATATTAGTTTCACCTGTTTTCTTACGCACAGTATTTGCAGGTTATCTTTTTCAAATACTTTACTTTCAACCTGTTTGTGTCTTTATATTTAAAGTGTATTTCCATAGTTGAGTCTTGCATTTTTATCCAGTCTGACAATTTCTGCCTTTTAATTGGGAAGATCAATCTCTTTATATTTAATGCAATTATCTATTTTGATTTTAAACCAAATTTTGGTTTGGTTTTTATCTTTTACGCTCTTTGTTTTTATGTTCCTATTATTTTTAGGATGAAATATATTCTTAGTATTTCATTTTAGCTCCTCTACTGACATTTTAGTCATGCCTCTTTGAATTATTTTTAGTGATTTTTCTACTGACTGCAATCTTTATCTTTAATTCATTACAGTTTGCTTTCAAAAAAATATTCTATTACTTCATGAGCACTTTACAGTTCCCCCATCCCTTTATGTTATCACTTTCATTCTAAAATACTATTAATCTCCATGTTCCTTTGTTATTTTTACTTTAAATGGCCAATTATCTTTAAAAAGTTTTAAAACTACTTTTTATATATAGACCTATTCACTCTTTCTGATGTTTTCCATTCATGCAAGTTCTTCCTGTAGGACCAGGTTTCCATCTGAAATCATTTTCTTTCAGCCTACAGAACTCTTTTTAGCATCTCCTAGAGATGGCTTCTTTCTGGTTTTGTCAGCTTGAAAATGTCTTCAATTCACTTTTATTTTTGAATGATATTTTTATTGGATATAGAATTATAGGTTGACAAGATCTTTTGTTTTTTCCTGTAGCAAGCCGAAACTGACATACTTTATCCTTTGTTTTCAGCAATTCGACTGATTCCGCTTGGGATTCTCTAAGCTTCTTGGTAAGGCTTATATTTACCCTTTAGTTTTGGGAAATGTTTTATTCTTTTATCTTTGAATATTTTTTCTGTCATGTTCTCTCTCACCTTCTTCTTCTAGGACTCTAATTATATATAAGACATTTGATATTATACCATAGAACTCAGATACTATTTTTTTTCATTCTTTTTTCTTTTTGTTTCAGATTGGATCATTTCTATTGATGTATCTTTAAGTTTTTTTCTCCTGTGTCCAATTTTCTAATAATTTCATTGACAGAATTTTTCATGTCTAACATCATTTTTTTCATTTTTTAGCATTTCTATTTAGATCTTTTTTTATATAGTTTTCATACCTCTGCTGAAAATCCCCATGGTGCCTACCTTTTCCACACTGGATCCTGCAGCATATTTATCTTAGCTACTTTACAGTCCCTGTCTGATAATTGCAACATTTGGGCCAGCTTTGGTCTGGTTCTATTGACTATGTTGTGTCTTGACAAGCGATCATATCATTGTTCATTTGTTTGCTTGGGGGTGTGTATGTGTTTGGTAAGTTTATATTGAATGCAACACATTGTATGTAAAAAATAGTAGCAATGAGGCAAATACATCAAAAGATGGAGAATTGTCTTCCTCTATCAGTCTGTTAATGCGGGAAGCTTACTATCTAATCTGTATTTGAGCTGGGTTTGCACTTTGCTATTGTTTTAGTTACATTCAATGCACTACAATCTTCAGATTCTCTTACTGGTGGACTATTGCTGTCTCCCACTTAGCATGAAGCCTAGTGTAATAGAGTTTCTCTCAATTCTCCTGTACCACCTTAGACTTCAGCAGGCTCTGCACTGTAGAAGAGGTCTCTCAACATTCCTGCCCCTCTCCTACTGTTATACTACTGTCTGATGCCTAACACAAGGCCCACCATTCAGAAGGATTTATTTAGGCAGCCCTACATACCTGGGCCTTAGAGAGGATCACTCTTAGCTCTCCTCTCTCTTCCTCACATGACATTATCTCACACTCAGTGCAGAACCTTGAGCTTGGGTCGGTTTCTGGCCTTCACCCAGTGGTAGAGAACAGCTGCCTTATACTCAGTGCAAGATCCTGAGTAAGACCTGGTTTTCTGCCCCTTTCTCAGCAGCAGATAACCACTGACTCTTGCCCATGCATGGTCCATGAGGGTTTCTCTTGGTTTCCCTGCCCTAGCCTTAGTGTTGGGCAGGCCTTGTGTATACCTCTACCTCGGGTATGCACCTCCCAGAACTTCCAGTGGCAGATAACCTCTGCCTCTTACTCACAAAAGGTCAGGAGCATGGGAGGGATTTTATTAGTTCTCTTGCTACAGACAGGCAGGACCTGCACCACAAAGAGTTGTCTATCCTTTTACTCTGCCCCCAAATTTTTTGTGTAAGCTCTCAGGGGAAGCCAAAGGACAAGAGTGAGACACCCCTTGTGTCTGCAGCTTACAATAATTCTAAACCGTTATGCTAGCCCATACTTGGCTCTTAAAACATGATTACAATTTCAGTTGTTTTCTTATTACTATCTCTGATGGTTACCTCCTCCTCCTGCTGCTCTGCCCAGCGTAATTTCTTTGGAGGGGCTGCCATTCTTTTGATTTTAGTTCACTAGGTTACCTTGTGTCCTCAGGGCAGACTTTAAAATATGTGATTTTATAAACTGTCTGGTTTGTTTTACTGTTAGGGTGGAAGCAATATTCTCTTGCATTTTGATATTCTATGTGGAAGCTCTCACTAAATATGAATATTAATAATCATCTCTCTCTTTTGGTATAAATTTATATGCTTCAAAACACACTTTTACTTTTTGTGCATTTATTCTTTTCTAATGAAATTGAAATGAAATCTCATCCTTCCCTCTTTGTCCCATAGCTCCTTGCACGAGGAGCTTAGTCACAGTTAAGTAAGGTAAAAAGCTTGTGAACAATCAGTCAAGGATTAGAATAACATTCGAATAATTATAATTACAAAGCAACAACAAAATTTGGTAGGGCACACAGCAGATAAAGCAGGTGTTTTATTTATGCATTATTTCATTTCTCAAAATTCATTGAGCTAGATGCTGCTTTCTAGGTGAGGAAATTTATGCTCAGAAAAATTAAACGACTTGCCCAAGACCACACAGCTAGTAATTGGAGACACTGGGACTTGAACCCATGCAGTCTACATTAAAGTTCACACTTTTAATCTCCATGTCATGAAGACATGAGTAAGGGGTTAAATGTTTACTTAAGCCAGATTTTCTTTCATTGATGATTTGACATCTGAGTTCTAACTAATTCATATAGCTCTCCATGCATTCAGGGCCAAAGCAACACTCACATATTTTTTTTTTTCCTCACACATCTTGCACAAGGAATTGCTGCTTCCAGACTTAATCTCACCAGAATGCCTTTACATCATTCTGCTGCCTTCAGGAGGTCCCTCTCCCCAGGCTACCTGCTCAACATAACAGGCGGAGGGCAAAGTTTGGATGGAGGTTGCAGAGTATGGCAGCAAAGCAATGCCCTAAAGCATACAGACGACTCCTCAGGCAAATGCAGACAGATGTGACTGTCCAGAGCAAACCTCTGAGGGGCTGGAGCCTTGACAGGTGGCCCGACTCCAGGAGAAAGTGGGGAGCCTTGGTGCACTGTGGGTCATCAGCTAATGCATCTAAAGGACGAAGTCATGATTTTAAGGGGACAGAAGGGAAAATTCATCTAACTCCATTTACAATTCAGCAGCATAATTTTCCAGACACATTGTCTAGAAACAGGGTGAGCTCTTTTTGAAGCAGCCTCTTGACTGTTCAAAGAAAGATTTCCCCAAGTCATTTTTAAAACTAGAGACATTGTCATTAGGGGAGAAGAGATCAAAAGCACCTTAATCTCCTCTATCAGCGGGCCAGCTACTTACCAAGTCTGAGAATGTTCCCCATGTGCTGCCTCCTGAGTCTGCCCCATAGTCCTGGGATTGGTACCTTGGATCGTAAAGAACAGAAATATGGTTTTACTTATGCAGGTCTCTATCTCTGGGAGATGCGTGGAATGATAACACAATGGCCCAATCAACGCCCACCCCAACGGCTGCACAAGGGTATTTCCAAATTCCTAATTGGGATAGCTGCGGTTGCTTTCTTTAAAGAGGGATCAAAACATTGAAATCCATCCAAGACCACTGCTATGTAACCTGAGAGTGGGGCAGCATTCATTAATGGGACACGCACAAGGCACTTGCCCTCATGTTCTTAAACAAGATTTCTTCAACAATCCTCAGGGAAAAGTGGGCCCTATGTCTCCAAGTGCCCCAAGAAGTCTCCTCTTGTATAAGAGGCTTACAATGCAGGCATACCTATAAAGGCTGTCTCTTATACCACCAGGCTGCTGCAAATTAAGGTTGCATTAATAGAAGAATGCTTTCAAGAATACAGGAGGTAAGGCCTTTCTTGCTTCTACGGGTAACTCATACAAGGGTATATGGCATTCGATGCCCCTGCACTTTAAAGTGAACTTTGCCCAGTTAGAAGAAGGATCAGCACATGTGAGATTAGAGTGCAGCATAAAGAAGGTGTGAGAGTTAGAGTGTTAAGCAACAGCAGCAGAAATAAAAACACCAATAGGCTAAATTTGTCCAGATCTTACAACCATTCCATATGTCTTGATCCCAGACCTCCTGTCACCCTAAGCACCCAGTGCTGCTGTTGACTAATACCCTAACTCACACTCACACTTTCTTTACTCTGCACTGTCATCTCACCTGTGTGGATCCTTCTTCAACTAAACTGTGAGCTCCTTGAGGGCAAGGATGGTGGGTGATTAGTACACAGTGCCTGGCATGCTCAAGACGTATTTGCTGAATGAACAAATGAGCAGACAGACAGACAAACCAAAGGACTGCCTTGGGAGAATGAGACCTCAGATACTCATATCCATGGGATGAAGGGATGACCCTGGCCTGATCATGCAAGGGGTAATAAAATTCTGGCCTGCCTCCCAGAGAGATGCCAGAAGCAGAAGGATTAGGCTCTTCCCGAGTCTATAAGCAAGCTACATGCCCACTATATAAGCAAAGTCATATATGCCAAATCTGATGAAGCCAAATATAGGAGTCAAGTGCGGTCAGGAAGCTGTGGAACCTCAGGCAAACCCAGGCCAGGCTGTGCCTCTGCTTCCTCTTGCTGTAAATGACTAAGATCACAGCTAGCTCATCAGGGTTGCTGGATGTATTAGTCCGTTCTCACATTGCTATAAAGACACTCCCCAAGACTGAGTAATTTATTAAAAAAAAAAAAAAAAGAAGAAGAAGAAGTTTAATTAACTCACAGTTCTGCATGGCTGGGGAGGCCTCCGGAAACTTACAATCATGGTGGAAGGGGAAGCAGGCATGTCTTACATGGCAGCAGGGGAGAGAAAGCATGTGAGAGTGCAGGGAAAACTACCATTTATAAAATCATCCGATCTCATGAGAATTCACTCACTATCATGAGAATGGTATGGGGGAAACTGCCCCCATAATCCAATCACTTCCCCTCCACCCTGGGACATGTGGGGATTACAGGTTCCTCCCTTAACACATGGGCATTACAATTCAAGATGAGATTTGGGTGGGGACACAGAATCAAACCATATTACTGGAAGAAGCAAATAAAATGCTATCAGTAAAGGGCACATTAAAAACTGTAAAGGGCCCTAAATGGGCAAGGACAGAAGACAGAGACAACAGAGATAAATGGCATTCTAGAAAGAGAGAACAGTCTGGCCTAGGATATGAGTGGGAGGTTGCAGGGAAGAGTTCTGGGACTGGCTGGGCCCAAGAGCACCCAAGCCCTTCACTTGAGGGATGGCCACCAGTTCATGGATGACATGAACCCAATCAGGAGGCTGGTGCCAAAGGGAGGCTGACAGCGAAGCAGGAGAGAAGGGAGCATCTCTGCACAGGGCCTGGCGGCACGTGTGTCATGATCTGCATACCCAGGACAGTAGGGTGAAGCTACTGTTGCTGTACTGTTACCAACACAACACTGATAACACAACCAACCCCTCATAATTGTAGTCACCTCTTGCTTTGGCCACCAGGAGACTCACAGTCTAATTTGCAGCCTACCCCCAACAAAAGCACTGGATCCATGATGGCCTTTCTTCCTGCCTCCCCCACCCTACCCCTGCACCTTTCTTGTTAGACTGTAAGCTCCAGGAGGGCAGGAACCATGACTGTTTTTCTGTTCACTGCTGTACCTACAGAGCCAAGCACATGGTAAATCCTCAATATCCTTGCTGAGTGACCAACAACACTCCTATTTTCTTACGCTTCCTTTCCATTTGCCCCAGGTTCTTCTTATTTAATGTTTGTCCTGCTGCAGCATCTGTGTTTCTGAAAGCGACCACAGATCCTCTCTTGTACAAGGTGGGATATAAATAAATACATAAGGAAAAGAAGACATAACAAATAAAGAATCCATGGATGCACAATTCCCCCAAGCAGCTTATATAACAGCATGGCTCTGCTGACCTGCCCCCACCCTTTCTAGAGGCAAGCGAGGCAGGTGCAGTTGCAGAAGACACTGTTTTTAAAGTTCAGTTTTGTCCTTAGGAGGCTTTCCTACCAGGCTGCTCCCAGAGATTGTGTTACCTCCAGGCCCAGCTGAAAGGTTGCCTAGCAACACTCAGCAGCCTCCGCGCCTCTAAATCCCTAATTTGTGTCTTACATGTACACAGTGCAGTGCTAGCATGACCCTGAGCAGCAGACACCTCTACAAATCCCTATCTAAAATAGGCCTGATCTGCCTGCATTAGCAGAGTCTGAGGCCCAGAACCTCCTCCTCTTCCTAGCCTGTGACTTCTAGCCTGGACACATGGGTGCCCATGCAGCATGAGCACAGAGGCAGGTGCTTTGAGTCTTGATGCTACTGTGGCTGGTTTGCCAGGAAGAAGCAAGGAAAAGGAGATGAGCTTCAGCTTAAAGCCCATATAGTTTAAGTCCATGAAGATCCCATCACCCTATGAAGAGCCGCCTCATTGGAGATTTTCTGCTCTCAGGCAAACACTTTATTTTTCATCCAGAAGGGTCAAAAACATGCCAACGTGTAAATAAATGAAGTGTTGTTTAAGATCATGTCTAAACAGTGTGCAAAAATAAATATCCTCACTCTAAAGCAAGATAGTATACAATATCCATCTGTGGAAGCAGGAATACAAGGAGTAATTTGGGGAAAAATTGCTTTATGAGACCCAAATTTCACCTGTGGCTTCCCAGAAACCATGATAAACAGCAAAGAACCCCAAACTCATAGACTTCCAAACAAGGCCCAGGGATGTGGACATGGGTTCTCATCCCTTCTTTCTGACTCTAAGAAACCTTGCCAGCAACCTCCTTGCTGCCAGTGACTGTAGATTTTACTGCAGCCTCTCCAGCTGCTTCTGCTGCTTAACTACCAGGCAACCATGAGCCACAGCACTGTCCACAGGAAAACACTGCTCTTTTCCATTTCACTCCAGGAGGAGGCCATGCTTTCTTGTACTGGGTCTAAAACCGGTCAGCTCCATCTGGCCTCTGTCTCTAAGCCAAAAGTTAAAACTGTAAGCATTATGTACATAAAAAAACAAAAGAACAATTTCAGTTCTTGTGTTAAATTACATTTTTGATAGTGAAATGAAAAACAGACAAGGAGAAGGGGTGAAATCAAGACACTTTGGAGCTGTGATGCTCAATACAGAAGCCACTAGTCCCGTAGTCCTATCTAAGTTAAAATTAAAATTAAATAGAAGTAAAAAATCTAGTCCCTCAGTTGCACTAGCCAGAGTGGGTATTTCAAAAGCTCAATAGACACACAGGAGTAGGAGCCACTGTGTTGCACAGCTCAGATCTAAAGAACATTTCTATCACCACAGAAGGTTCTGCTGGATAGCACTGCCCTGGATGAGCCCCCAAGTGGACCATGGGCACAGAGGTCCATCCCCAACATGGTGGAGCCTATCAACAAGCCCTGATCATCACTTCAGAACTGGTCCCTGAGTCTTCAGTCTCAGAAAAGCCTCTACAGCCAAGGCCCAAACACTTCTGGAAATTTGCCCAAGACCCCCAGTGCAATGTCTCACCCAGACTTATCCTCTTATCTCAACAAAAGTTCCCTTGTGCCTCATCTCCCAAGGGCACACTGTCACACTGCTCCAGGGGTGTAGTGAAAGTGGTGTGCCCCCCTCCCCCACCCACCAGGATATGTCCACCCAGGACCCATGAGCATGAACTTATTTGGAAAAATAAGTCTTTGCAGATATAATTAAGTTAAAGATCTCAGGGTGAAAACCAGGTTGACTCATTCCTAAACCTGATGACAAGTGTCTTTATAAAAAGACGAGATGTCACAGAGGAGGAGACCATATGAAGAGAGAGGCAGAAACCAGAGTTACGTAGCCATAAGCCACAGTGTGCCAAGGACTGCCAGCAGCCTCCAGAAGCCACGAGCGAAGCAGGACAGATCCCCCCTCACATCCTCCCGAAGGAGTCAACCCTGCCAACACCAAGGTTTTGAATTTCTGGCTTCCAGAACTCTGAGAGAATAAATTTCTGTTGTTTTAAGCCACCTGGTATGTGGCAACTTGTTGCAGCAGGCCAATAAACTAATATAAGGGGTTAATGGCAAATTATGACTGAATGGGTTTGCTCTCCCAGGAGAGATGCATTCAGCATGGATGCCTGGCCTGTGACTTCCAGCCTGGACCCATGAGTCCCCACTGAGCATGAGGGCTGAGGCGACAAGCAGATGGAGCCTCGGGCCCCAGGGCCACCATCTGATCTGCACAAGCCGGGAGGAAGTACCTGATGGCAGTGGCAGAGTGCAGGATGTGGGAGCAGTGAGGCCTTTGCAGGACCCATCAAAAGATGCTACAGAGATGGCTCTGGTGCCTCCCACCCAGTCTCTCCTGACCTTTCTCCCCTTGTGGTTCCCTCCTCCACACCATTCTGGGCTGCTGTGCTCTGCCCTTTCTTGCTCCTCCTCTCCTGCTGATCTAATTCCTACTCTTATCCCAAAGCTCATCTTAAAACCCACCTCCTCCAGGAAGCCTCCTCGGACCACCCCATCCCAGCATGACAGCTGCATGCCATGGCAGAGGGAGCCCTGAGTTCCAGGCTTGGCCTAGCCATGCCCTCCCTATGAGACTCCCATCAACCTCTTCACCTCTTTCTAGGCCTCAGTATTCCTATCTGCAGCATGAGGGGTGAGGCTTGACCAGCCCTAGGATTTCTAGCTCTCACATAACACACTCACCAATTTGCATCAGTATTCACCTTTCTTTGCCTGGCATGCAAGAGATGTTAAATAACAGCAATAAACATTTTTTACTTATTTATTTTTTGAGACAAAGTCTGCTCTGTCACCCAGGCTAGAGTGCAGTGGCATGATCTCAGCTCACCGCAACCTCTGCCTCCTGGGTACAAGCGATTCTCATGCCCAGCCTCTAGAGTAGCTGAGATTACAGGCACGCACCACCACACCCGGCTAATTTTTCTAGTTTTAATAGAGATGGGGTTTTGCCATGTTGGCCAGGCTGGTCTCGAATTCCTGACCTCAGGCGATCCTCCCACCTCGGCCTCCCAAAGTACTGGTATTACAGGTGTGAGCCACAACATCTGACCTAATAATATTAATTATGAAATAAACACTAGCAATTATGGAGCTGATCATAATTTTAAATGCTTTATGTGTGTTATCATAATAGCATTTTTTGGATGGATAGATGCATAGGAGGAAGGGAGAAGAGAGGAAAGTGGGAGGAGAGGCTGCACTGTAAACAGTCTCATACTCATGAATGCAGAACCCTTGTTCCCCTGGCTGGTCCCAGCACTGAGCTTAACATGCCACAAGGGGCTCAACACATATGGGGGTGGGGGGACACCAAAGAACTTAGAGAGGAGACCAGATTTAGGAAGTATCTTATCTTTGAACAGGGTCTGCCCTTTCCCAGTGACCTATCCACCCCCACCTGCTCCTGTGAACTTCAGGAGCTTCTGAAAGGAATCAGAGCTTCAAAGCAAGGGACTGCCAACCATAACAGGATCCCTGCACAGATACTGACCAAGTTGGGTGCACCCCTGATTTTTTTCTCTAGCCCTCTTGCCTGAGCACTGTGACGCAGAGGCACATGAGGAACCAGCATGGAACCATCCACCCACAGGGTTAATCCCAATGTCAATACCTGCTAGATGTCAGGGATCCCCTGGGCTGCTGGTGAGCCATTTGAAATGACCCATCTCCTGCCACCTTGGCCTGCTCCTCTGGGCCACCACACTCCACCTGCCCCTGTTTACCGTGAGTAACCTGACCCCAGTGGGCCCAACCCAGGTGTGTTAGTCCTGACACGGCCGGCCGAGAGGCCAGGGCAGCTGCTGTCTGGCCTCGTTCTCAGTACCCTGTGGAGAAGGGGCAGCTGGCTCACATTACCCCATCATTCCGGCACTAGGACACAGGGCTGGCTTCTCTTGGGGTGGAGCTGCTGGTTCCAAGGGCACAAGGTAAACCTTGGGAGGTCCTAGCAGTTCCTAGTGCATCTGCTAAATGTAAGGCATTTGCTCTCCTTCTCCCCCATGCTCCCAGGGAAGACGGCAAGGCTGGTGTACTTCCCAGTGCCAGGAGAAAGGCGCCTCATACTATTAGCTCAAATAAGGAAAATCATGCCGGGAAGATTGAATTTTCTGCAGACTTGTTTAACCTGGTGATTTCTGAGCACTTGGCGCTGGCAGCCACGGGGGAGTGGGCTGCCAGCCGGCACTTTATCAGCTACTTCTCAGGAATATTCCTAGGCTTATTAAATCAGCATGAGTCACTCCGTTGCCTTCCTCACAAGCATGAATCACGAATCATCAAAACCCAAGCAAAATGCATTACTCAATAGTTTCTTCGGGGCCTAAAGGGGCTAGTGAGCTGGCGGCAGGGTGTTGTCAACCCGAGACCTCCCCCCACCAAGCAGTACTTTCCAGGGAAGGTGAGGGGGCTGCCACAGGGCAGAAAGAAGAGCTCAGGGGAACCTTCAAAGACCTTGCATGGGCTTAGAAACACGTAGACCTGGGCTCAACCACACACTTGCGCAGTCCTGCTGTGTGCCAGGCACCTTGACAAACACACCAGAGGAGCCAGCAGAGAGCAGGACTAGCCATTCTCTGCCCCCATGTTGCTTACAGTCTAGAGGGAAGTGTTGAAAGTAGTTGGAATCCTATTTCTCTTTCCTTCCTAGCTAGGAAAACTTGGGCAAGTCATGTAACACCTCTGAGTCTCAGTTTCCCCATTCTAATGCCTGCTTACAGGGCTGTCCTAAGGATTACAAGAGCTAATACACATCAAGTTCCTCACATAGTCCCTAATGCATTGTACCTGCTCAACAAGCATTTGCCCTTTCACTGGAGAGAGAATGACCCGTGATGTCCTACAGAGTTCAGGGAATCCTCTGCCAGTCCCCACCTACCCTCCCCTTTGCACCCAGACCTGAACTCCGGACACCCCTGCAGTTATGGCAGGAAAGGGCAGTTTGGTCCAGGGTCTCCTTCCTGGGACAACTGCTCCCTAGAGCCTCAGCACCAGTTTCAGGTTTTCCTTCCTGGTAACCCACGGCAACTTTTCTTTCTCTGCAGCCTTTCTCCTCTGGTCTTTTGGCCAACAGGTCCTGACCACACTTTCAGCTTCTGGTCCTCATCTTTCTCCAAAGAGCTAAAGACTCTAATAAGCAGCTTCCTCCCTGTGGCCTAAGTCACCCTGCCCTGCCAACCTTGTTCTCCCCCGCAGAGCAAAAGAATTGAGTCTTCCACTTTAACCCCCACACTGGACTCCCCTACCTCTCCAAAAAAAACTTCTCTCCTGGACCCTCATTTTCTAGTCCCAGGCCTGGAAACATCACCTACATGACTGCCACATACAGGACAAAGGCTGTGCACTGCCCAATAGGGTCAGGGAAGGTCACATACACTGACATGTATGGGCACCTTTGGATTGAGCAACAAGATGGCCCTGTGCCCGATGCATACATTGAACCTGCATTGTTGGCCAACATTTGCTAAAACCTTCTGCCTGCCAGATCATCTCCTTTAATCCTCACAATCCTATCAGGCAGTAACTAATAACTCCCCCACACCCCCCAGCAAACTGAGATCAACACACAGTGAATGCTGGAGCTGAGTGAGGGGCCTGAGCCAAGACCTGGGTGAGACTGTTTGGTGGAGGAACTGGGGTGTAGACAGCAGAATCAAAGAGGCTGTGGGAGCTAAGTCAGGGCAGGGACATTCCTGGGGCTCTGCCTTCCTTCCTTCCTGCCACTGGAGCTGGCCTCTGATGCTGGGAACAACTTTATAAAAAGCAGACTGTCCTTGCGACAGTAGGAAGGAGACTCTATCTACCCACCCCACTTAGGACAAAGAGCTCTAGAAGAGGCTCTGTGTCCACAGGTGATGGCAGGGCTGCCGTAAGTGAAGGGGGATGTCCCTTCCTGGGGCCCCCACAGCTCAGTTGGAAAACCTCAGCCTAGAAATAATAGAACACAACAGTCACAGTGACTGTGTTTGAGCCATTTCACTTTAACTTCCTTTTCCTACTTTTATCTAGTCCTTAAACATTATGTAATTTTTAAACGGGACAAAATTTTAGCAAATATCAAAGGTGAAAGAAGTGGAGGCAGATGTGGAAGAGAAGGAGAAGGAAGAGGAAAAAAAGAGAGAAAATATGAAAATTAAGAAGGTGAGGGCCAGAGGAAACCATCAGAGCTAAATGTGAGGCTTTTTGTCATTTTCAGGCCCATCTTTCCCACAGAGGAAACAGTGATAGCTCCCACCAGCAGAGAGTGGGAGCTGCGCGAGGCCTCACCACCATCTTCGACAGAGGTCAGAGACAGAGCGCGGCCCCTCTAAACAGAAGAAGGGGGCAAGAACAAAGGCCTGGTGAAAACTGGGGACTCCAAGCCACCTGTTTGCCCATCAGTGTCCCAGACCAGAGCTGCCACTTTGGGCTGAAACTCCAGGGGCTCCTTGACAACTCCTGCTTCTAAGGAAGCATCTGCTGGTGACAAGTGTCCACCATCCACTGAGCCTCCTCCAACAAGGAAATTGGGACCCAGACTCCTAAGGCTCATTCTGTGCCTGTCCTTGACCTTCTGCTCAGAGCAGCCACCTTCACAACACAGAACCCTTTGGGCTGACCAAATACTTGCCCTTGCAGCCATCACGGGAGACCAAGAGGAGCTCCCACCAGCACACACACACCCATCACTGTAGGCCGCTAACTTCACAGGAGAAAGAGCCTTGCCTGGGTCCCAAGCACAGACACATAGCCACAAATAGGGGTGAGACAGTCAACAACCTTCCATCCCAATCTGAATGATGTCCAGCAAGGCCTTCTTCTAATGCCAGAACCGAGAGAGATCCAGAAGTGATAACTGTGTCATGGTAGGGGCCAATTACCCATGCTAGTAACACATCTGTGCTGGGTCCCAGGGTCACCCAGATGGTAGGGGGATTTATGGCCCAAACCTGACTTCCCAGAATTCAGTGAATTCAGGAACAGAGAGAAGCAGAACCAGAAAGAGCTCTCTTCCAGGTCTCGCTGGGAGCCAGTATATTTTTGGAGGGCTTTGGCCTCGCCTGCTTGCTGTACTTTATTGCTGGCAGAAAGATGGGAAATTTATTACTTTACAAATCATACCCTTCGCAGCATAAATGAACTGTCTGGCTGCAGCACGCTCGAGCCTAGATGATTTGCGAAACGTCTAATGGTAAGCGGGGTTATGCTATCTGCTTACGGCCTCCGAGACAAAAGCAAGCCGTAAGGCAGAGCATCTGCACAGTGTAACTCTAGGCCGGCAAATTGGCTGCGACGCGTAAATGTTGGCTCAGCAGCATTACATAATTCGGTACGCTCGGCCAGGGACTCAGAGGAGCACAGAGCAGCCCCTCAGCCCAGGGAGCCGGCTCTGACGGGGCTGTGCATGACACAGGGCACCAGTGGAGTTCAGGGTCCAAGGTCAGGGTCAGGCTGAGCTCCACAGCCTGGCTAGTCTTGAGGCCTGCTAGTGATCAGGAGGCTGGGGTGGACTCCTGGGACTGCCACGGCAAGGGAGTGCTCCCTACATCCCTTCTGCTCCAAATTCCTCAAACCTGAGGTGAGGGGGACGGTCTTGAAATCATTACAGCCCCAGTGTGCAGACAGGGCTGGTCAGCACCCACGCCCGTGGGGTGTTCCCTCTGGCCCGGCTGGCAAGAGGACAGGACTGATCACAGGATCCATCATTACCACTGACAGGCTCATCCACCACCTGTGATGCGGGATGTGACTAGGAGGGAAGGGAAGGCATACTCATGTATACAGAAAACCATGCAAGTCACTCGATCTCTCTGAGCTTCAGGGTCCTGTGAGTGGTAGTGCAAGATCCAAAGTCAGACTGTTAGGATCTTGCTCTCAAGTATCTGTGCTTTATATGGCACTTAACACTCATTATCGTCATGAAGCACTCAGAGCCACCCAGGCAGCATGCGTATCATCATCCCCATCTGACAGGTGAGCATATTGAGGTTCGGGAGAGTCATGGCACTTGACCAGGCTCATGCAGCTAGTGAGTGGCAGAGCCAGGATTCAAGCTCAGGACCCACCGGTTCTAAAGTGTCTGTGTGTGTGTGTGTCTGTGTGTGCGGGTCTGTTTTCCCATAGCACTTCTCTGCATCTCATAATCTAGGGTGTCATTTCATGGCCCCCCGGAATCTCATGCTGTGCTGTTTGCTGGACCGGGGGGTCCTCAATTCAGGCCTCGAAGGTTGCACTACCGACCCAACATAAGCTCTGCTAGGCCCAGGCATGCAGTAGAGATATTGACTCAGACAAACCTTCTGTTCATCTTGGCTCAGGGACTTGCGTGACCTTCCCAGAAAGGAGAGGAGCCAGCAGAACTGGCCCACTTTCAGATGGGCCAAAGGACGCTGCCTGAGTGCAGAGACAATCTTAAACTCAGGCTTAGGATGTGCAAGCGGGAAAAGGTCAACTGGTACTGCTTCTCAGCCTGGCGAAGTCTTTAGCTGAAGAGTAAAAACAAAAAAGCTTTCAAACCATTGATTTAAAAACAGGGAATGGCATTTTAAAACACTTTAATCTTCAAAAATAACAAAACTGTCTTGTTACCATGGCTAACTTTGTGCCACTTGGCATTAAAAATAAAAGGCTGTTTACTGAATACCTATCCAAAAATAGCCTCACTTCTATTCATAGCCTTGTGAGACAAGCAGTTGGCCCCAATGACATTGTCCTCTCACCCGCTCACCTAATACATCCATTCACCTATTCATGCCTTCAGCGAAGTTCTCTCTTCGATCCCAGCAACAGACCAGCAGAAAGGGTCCTTGGGATTTTCAATTCCCTCCACGTCAAATGCCAAGTACAGATTAGGTCCCATGATCTCTGGAGAAGCTTAAATTCAGCTAATGGACTTTTTATGGCATGTAAACGTTGCCCTCAGTAAGGAAGCCTATTAGCCACATAAATAGTGCACACATGTCCACATGAAGCCCAGACTGCAGGAGGGTGACGGTACCCACTGTCAGCACCACAGCCACCACCGGGATGAATGTTTTCCGGCATTCTAACCAAGGCCATTGGCGTGTCTCCGTCAGAACCTTTTTGGCACACAACTAATACCTTGTATGACAGCTGCTCCAGAGAGGGTGAAGCAGGCATTCACTGCTGGGTCTGATCTCTTAAGAGAGCCCCTTAAAGCCCAGGAAGCTTGGCCTTGACCTAGGCAGGAAGCCACAAGGGGAATATTCTGGATATGAGCCTATGCCAGCTTGAGTCATTCCACAGCCCCTGCCTCCAAGGGCCACAAAACTAAAGGAGGTTCTTTACTCTGCAGTCACACACTCCAAGAGGCTCTCGCGGCTCCCCTGACCCCAGGGGCACTCTTGTGGAAGCCCAGGAAGAGGAAGGCAGAAACACTTCTGGGCCCAGGTTTCTGTGCTCTTCTAAGCCAAGTGCCAACACCAAAAGAGGCAAAGACAAGAGACTCTTCTCTTGGCACATGCATAAAACGCAGCCCTGCGCACTTGTCTTGCATACCTTTTTCTGATGGCAACCTCCCCCAGAACTTGCCTATGGCAACAGCAGCCACCAGGAAAGTGACCAGGGAGGACAAAGACTCTGAAGACACCTCCGCATTCCTTTGATGAAACCAAGCAAGGCCATTTGCTCCACAGAGCTCACTGTGGTTGAGGACACAAGAAACTAGTGCAACTCAAATGTTCCAGGAAGCAGCGCCTTGTCACATGCCTGGGGCCAGGGGCCCCCGGAAGAAGCTAATAGAGGCATGGACCCCTCTCCCCAGAAAAGCTCATACAGCACAACACTTATTCAATGTCAAAAGATTCCTAAGCCCCTGAAGCTTTACAGCAGTGCTCAGATTAGGAAACTCTGTCAGGAAAATTCCTTAAAACAAGAAGACCAAGAGAGCTAAGTAATCTCCAAACCTGCCATTACTCTCCCAGCACCCTAAACTCTGGGATGCACAAAGAAGGAACCATATCTATGGCTGTGAGAAGGCCCAAGAGCCCCTCTGCATCCACATAGAGTCTCTGACTTCATGCTTGAAATGGAAATGAGGACTCTAGCACATGAATCTCCAAGTTTTCTAGTTCTGTTTCCCTGCCTGCACATGACTACCCGGCCAGCTCTCCCTGATGGAGATGCCTCTGCCAGGTTTCAGCTTCTTAGAAGATTCTGCCTCAACAGAGATCTCTATTGATCATGGCCACCACCTGCCTGCCCCACCCCTGGCCCACTGACAACATGTTTTGTATGTTTCCCCTCCCATCTGCTACCTGTGGCACCAATCTACGGGCTATCATGGACCTCTGAGTTGGGCCAATTGGATTCCCTGATTGAGCGAGGAAATTGCAGGAGAACTGCAGTGCAGCAGCAGATAAAGCCAAAACATCATGATGCTTCCAAAAGCTGGCAGCCTCTGGTTCTTTCTAGGTTGAAGAGACAGGAGTCAAGGAATAAAGAAACCCGTGCAGAGGAGATGGTGAGAGCTGTCCACCATTAGATAGAGAGAGGTTGGCATAGGAAGTGGCTGAGCCCTGGGACCCAGAGGTACTGTGATCCAGAACTCACTTCCCATGGCCTGAGCTGAACTGGTCCATGGGGGCACTGAAAGCCAGGGAGAGTCCATCAAATGTGTCTCCATTGATTGAGGACTTTGAACCCCAAAGAACCTCTCCAGAAAAGGAGACAGGCTAAAGAGAGCCAACTCGTGCAGTAGGGAGGGGTCTCTGGAGCATGGCCCAGCATCCCAACCCTCTGGGAATCTTCTAATTGCAGATATCTAGACCCCATCCAAGGGCAATTGATTGGAGTAGAGCTGTCTGTGCACAGGTTTATAAGCTCCCTGGGTGCTCAGGATGCTAGGCAGGATTAGGAACCATTAACTTGGGCCACATACCCCCTTGCCTGCTTAACCAAAATGGAATCCCCAGTATGTAGCTGGCAGAGGACAGAGTGTGGGGAGCACTGTTGTCTTCCAGTTCCATATCAGCCTGGCAAAACCTGTTCTCTTCTCTTCTGGGCTTCCAAATGCCACCCAGCCTCCTCCAGGAAGCCTACCCTCTCCTTACCTGAGTCCCATCTTCTTTATGCCCTGGATATCCACTGTCCCTTGCGTTTTTCAGCCTAAATCACATGTGGAACCCTTCTAGGGAGCTCCTGGCCTGCGGGAGAGAGGCCTGTGTCCTCTAAGGTGTGGAGCTATCCCTGGGCTTCCACTGAGCTCTGCTCTAGGCTTAGGCCTGGCGGTGGGCTGTGTGGGTGGGGCTGGAGGTGGGAGAGGGACTGGCTTGCTGTTGCTCTTTTGCATCTCTAGTGGGCCCTGTGTAGGGTGCACCAGTGGAGTGGAGGCAGGCTCAGAAGGTATTCATAGGCAGAAGCAAGACATGCAGGAGAGTGAGTGGAGGGGGGAGGGGGGAGGGGGAGCCCACATGATTCAAGCTAACCCTTCATACCCCTTCTTTCATAGTATAAGGCACTCCGAAGGTAGGTATGGGAGAGGCAGGAGTGAGAGAAGAAGAGGGAGGAGTCGTTCTGAAGCTCCATCCAACCCAGGCAGGAGTTCGGCTCTCTCAGGCTCCAGTGCCAGCTACTGGCCTGTTTGCCACAGTTCCAAGCAATCTGGTGCAGCTGGAAGAGTGCAGGCGTGGAGAAGGCCATATCATGCAAAATGTGCATTTGATCAAGGTTGAAAACATGGTGTAACATGAGTTCTCCTGATCTATTGGATTTCTACAAAAGAGCCCTGAACTCCCCAGTCAAGTTCAACCTCAGGTCTCGGGAAAAATGAGTTTGTTAATTCAAGCAATTCCCCAGTGGTCAGTAGTTTATACCACATGCTTTGAAACAATGTGGCCTAAGTCAGGGGAGAAGTTGAATTACTTCCTAGGGGAGAGCCAAGGACTATCTGTTAACCTTGACAGGCCCTGCAGCCTCCTGCGCTGGCTGGCTGGGCTCTCTGCAAGCCCCTTCCCATGAGGCTGGGGGGAGGGCTCCAGCTCCATGACTTGCACATTGATGCGGAACAGCCCCCTTATTCAGAGAATCATAGCTTTCCTACCATCCCCCTCCTCGCAGGCTGGAGGGCTGGGGTCTACCATCACCTGCCTCTCAAGAAACCTGTGCCTCCAGCAGCCACCGGGATCCACCAGGACTGTGACCCTCCTGCCAAGCAGACCCAGGAAAGGCACACTGGCCACTGTGGATGAGAGGCAGGCTCCCACCTGCAGGTCAGTCTCAGGCAGGAAGTTGTGTGGAAGATCCTTTTAAGAGAAGATTAATTATTGCCAGAGGCCTCTAGGGCACCTGGTAAATTGCATTCCTTCGTTCAGTGAATATCTATTGGACATTCATCATGTGCCAGCTTCACCACACTAACCCATAGGGCCTCCTGGATAGCAAAGTGTGGACCTGGGAGAACACACAGAGGATGACAATAATCACCACCAATACCTACTGATGTACCCTTTAGGCCCTTCATGTGGATTAGCTATTTAATCCTCACAACAACCCCTGAGCAAGTACAGCTGCTATCCCATTGCACGGATGAGGAAACTGAGGCACCTGCCCAAGGTCATTCAGCTGCTAAGCAGTGCTATGGTGATTTGGACTCAGGAGGCTGGCTCCAGGGCCTCTGCCCTTTATCACCTCTCCATCACCATTCTCATCATCATTACAACAAAAGCATTCAACCTCCCTGCTTATCTGTCCCAGGCAGGAGTACCTGACACCCTAAGAATAGGAGTACCTAAGAATAGGGTAAATCCAGGCTCTGAGTCCAGAGCCCCCACCATTGGCCTCCCTGCTCTGCCTCTCAGTGGAGTTCAGATGAGTTATTTCACTTCTCAGCTTCTGTTTCCCTCACTTTCAAAAGGCAATAGTAATCACCCATAGGGTTCTTGAGAAAATTAAATGAAATAATGGATAATAAAGTGTTTGGCACGGTGTCTGCAAATAAGAACCTACTAAGTTGGCTGCTCTTTAATTTATAATTATTAACAACATTATGGCATTAATAGATGATACATGAAATTCCAGGATATAGAATCCCTGAGCAGGCCAAATCTGGGGGAAAGAACCATATCCATAACACTTTCATGATCATAACATTATTCTTTCCAACTCTGGGCTGATCAGGATTTATAAGGGCTCCCATTTCACTTTTTACCAAAAGAAAATACCTTTCCTTTGCATCACGATCCACTGTCCAATGTTCCCTTTTTCTTCCATCCTCCTCCTTCCTCACAACCCCATTGTGACCCCAAGCATAAGCACCAGGGCCACCAGGTGTGAGCAACAGAAGCTGCCACTATAAACAAGACAAGGAAAAAGAAACGCTTGTCACTTTTCAGGGATTTCAGCATCAAAACCCCCGTTGAACTTGATCTTTTCTGGCAGGGTGTTCACTTGTGGCTCCTTCCAATAAGTCAAGCAAGATGGAAACATTCGAGCAATGCAAGGCGGCGCTACTTGGGGAAAGAGACACTGATATGCCACATCAGCAAGGACCACCAGGAAAGACGATTCCTTTCCAAATTCCAAGCCTCAACAAAAGCGACCACAGCAGTCCAGACTCCTGTCTCTAATCCCTACCTCCCCATGTGGACAAAGGGTGGGGCTCTTTAGGCCTGAGCTCATGGGGTTTCACGTCAGCCCAGGAAGACCAAATGCACCCCTCCTGACAGCCAGGCACAGGCTGGGGACCAGAGACCCAGCTAGCTCTGCAGGGCAGAACTGACACAGGGCCAGGGGAGGGTTGTGGCAGCCCACACTGCATGTCTGTACAAGGTGAAGCAACTCCTTGTGTTGGCTGCTGAGCTGAGAGGTCACAGCTCTGCCTCACAGCACCCTGGCCAAGTTTTCCATGAAATCATCCAAAGCCAACAGGAGTTCCGGGAACTGTCCATCTGTAGCTGCAGCTTCCTCCCTGGCTGTGGGAATCTTCAGATCCCTTGGGCCTGGGCTAAGTCCACTCTCTACACATGTAGGGGAAACACGCCAGAGGGCCAGCCCTTGTTCCCAGACATGGCCCTGGCCCCTAGCAAGCCCGGCCAGACACAGGGGGATGGTTACAGCAGACTTACCTAGCTGGCTAATGTCTCCCTAGTAGCCAATTGCAGCATTCACTGAGGGACTAGGCAGTCATGCAGAGGCCAAGCTCTAAAGGGCACCCACCCCAGCCTGTCCCCCGACAACCCAGACACGTAGACCCACAGCTACATCCCTGTGCAAATGCCATAATCCCAGCTTGGCTGCACGAACACGCGCACCTCTCCCATCCATGGCGGGGGCCCAAAGGGCAGGCAGCAGGCAGGAAGCAGCTGGACACTAGGGGTGAGCTGAGGAAGACCAGCCCTCCGCCCCTTCCTGTCTGCAGAGTGGTGGGGGAGACAAGGAGGAGTGAGGGGTACTGACCCAGGCCTGAGGAACACCTGGCCCAGCAGCACAGAACAGAGATGAGAAATGGGCCCCGTTTCCATCCCCCAAATCCTTCAGGATGACCACTGAAGCTGCAAAAAATCAATTTTCTGCAGCTTCTTCGGAAGCCAGGATTTATTTTCTGTGTGCAGAGCTATTGGCTCAGATGTTTCCCATCAGCTTCCTGCACGCTTCCAGGCAGAGCACGGCCCACTGTCTCCCTCTCCTTCCTCCCCCAATGCTCAAACCCACACTCAAGGTAGACCCCTGGGAAAAGCAGAGGGTCTTGACTTGGGAGAATCAAGCCAGGTGTCAGGAGTTCACCCTGGATATCACCACCTCATGTTTCCAGAGTTCCCAGTCACTTACAAAGGACCTCACACACCCCCCGGCTAGGAGACAAGGCTAAAGCCTGGGGAATCAGAGGATGAGAGAGAGAAGGGGCAGGACAGAAGAGTCGCTGGACCCCAGATTCACAGGGCACAGATACACTCTCTAGGTGGTAACATCAGAGCCAACACTTCTCAGTGTCAGTCCATATTTACTGAGTGCCGACTGCCCGGGACCCTGTGCCAGAGCTGCGCCCCAACCCCATCCAGCCCAAGCTTCAGGCTCCTCCCTGACCTGTGAGGCCCCTGACAGTAATGACCACGGACTCAGATGCACGGACAACACCTGTCACACACACATGCACTAGTGTTCAGCAAAGGACACCGCAGACCTAGTCACATCCCTGGGGGCACCTTTAGTGAAGGCTTTGTGCTCTCTCTCTCTCTCTACAATCATTTTTGGCAAATCCTGGCATGGTCTACGTTTGCTCTAGATCAGTGCTCTCAAGGCGTGGTCTCTGGACCAGCAACATCAGCATCATCTGGGAACCTCGGTGAACTGCATTCTCAGGCCCCACCCCAGGCCTCCTGAATCAGAGATCTTGGGGTGGAGCTCAGCAGTCCATGTTTTAACAAGCCCTCTAGGTGGATTCTGCTCAAGGTTGAGAACCACTGCTCTACGCGCCCATGTTGTGGGGGGAACAGGCTGCAGGGGTGGGGAGGGGTGTGACCTGGCTCCTCCCTCTGCCCTCCCTCAGCCAAGGTACTATGCTGACCTCTCAGCTCACAAGCCTGAGGGAAGCCTTCGGCCCCCCAGGCTTCTCCTCTGTCTGGATCTGGGGTCCTCCTAGGCCCCCACACCAGGCTGGCTACTCTACCTCTTGCTGCAGGCTCCCAAACCCCAGGTGCCCAGTCTTGCCATGTACTGATGAGTATAAAATCTTCATTCTCAGTATAATTAAAATTTACAACATGCACTGATCACATGTCCGTCTCAGGGGTCTTTGCACTGGCTGCTTCCTAAGCTAAAACCCCCTTCTCCAACTGGTATGCTCCACTCCCTGGCTTCACACAGGTCTATGAGTAAATATCACCTCTTCACACAGGCCCAACCAGACCACCTTACCTAAGGGGAATGCCTCTTTTGCTCCAACTTCCTACCCAGCTAACTTTTCCTTCATCTCCACCGAATATTTTGTTGTGTATCTACTAATTTCTTTGTGAGGTTTTGGTTTGTTCAGGGTTCTTTTTGTTTTGGGAGCTGTTTCTGCCTCTAGATGGTAGACTATGAGGGCAGAGCTTTCTTCATCTTTACTCACTGCTGCATCCTCCGTGCCTGGAACATGCCTGTCACGCAGCAGCAGCTCAGGCAATATCCCGGGTAAATGAATGGATACGTATCTAGAAACAAAAATTAGTGCAATCCACTCCTTGTATTTATCACCCTTGAACACATAAAAAGCCAAAGCAAATTTGGAAATAAAATACAAACAAAACTACCAATAAAATTAGATGATGTGTTTTGCCAAAGTTAAATTGCCAAGAATGGCTTTAATAGTAGAAAGATGTGGCCTCAGGCCAGTTCTGTTTCTGTATTTCAATTTAATTAATACCAACGCAGAGAGTGAATGCCTGCAAACAGATGTATGCAAACAGACAAAGTAGCATTAATAACTTTAAGACTTTGTTTGTAAGTTCGGGTTAACCAGCCTTGATACAAAACCAAAACCCTGCACACAACCCTGAGGCATCAGTTTTAATGAGGGATTACCTGATAACTCTATAAAGCTGTCCTGTTCACTTGAAGCCACATTAGTCTACGGTGCTACTAAAATCTGCCTTAAATAGACACTTAGTTCATTTCTTCCTAATTCTAATTCCAGGAATCTCTTCCTCACATATTTCCCAGCGCATTTATAGCCAGTGAACTCTAGCAAGTTGCCACATGGCAAGCCAGAATCTGTTTGCCATATGAATGTGACCCTGGCCACCCGCTAACGGGTGCCTGGCCTCCATCCTGCCCACTGGCATGAGCTTTGTTCCACCTTCACTTTATCTAAACAAATGCAAGCAAACTGAACTTCCTTTGTACCGTGGACCTCGGCAGTGTTCGGCCTTCCCTTGGTGCAAACACGAGCAATAGAACACGCAAACACCTTTATGAAGGCATGCAAAGGGCCTCTTCAGTGGTGCCGCAAATCCAAGCTATGAGGTGAGTACTCAGATAATCTTGATGAGATTGTATGAATTTTAACATATTTTTATCAAAATGAAAACAGACTTTTGAGAACTGAAAAACAGGGCTCCAAGCCACTGATGTCTTCACCTATTCCAGGGCCTGGACACTTGTCACCAGGTCCCTCTGAGCACTGCAGCAAAGCACTGATGTGCCAAATTCCAGCACACAGACCAGGCACAATCCTACCAGCCGAAAATGCAATTGGTAAGCCACCACAAACTGTTCAAGTTCCAGCCACAGCTGTGCCCCGCAGAGCTGTGAATCGTCTCACTGGATTCACACGTGCTGAAAATGGTTCTACAATTCTGGCATCTGCCAGAGCTTTCCAGGGATGAAGGCATAATGGGTGCCAAAGGTTTAATTAAAAATTTATGGAAGAAAAACTTACACTTGAGAACATTACATCCACTCTCTTCAGTTTGAGTTTTATTTCCCCTGCCAATATGGACAAGAGTGCCATGACTCTGTTTCATGACAACTTCTAAGTCCGGAGCCTCGCACCCGGGGTGTGCCGGCAGGGGGCATGCTCTGAAATAGAGCCAGCCTCAGCACCCTGCCCAAATGCTCCTCCGGAACTGGCACCTGTCCTCAGGGGGGTGGTGCCAAGATCAGCTGCCCTGGAGGCAGATGCTAGGTTCACTTGGCCAAGGGGTCATTTTGTCCAATCTCCTGCCAGCCAGCAGGTCCCCAGCAAAACCATGGGATTTGGTGGATTCTCCTAAGACTCAGCTCCCCAGTCTTAAGCAA
Source organism: Macaca thibetana thibetana (assembly GCF_024542745.1). Taxonomy (NCBI): domain Eukaryota; kingdom Metazoa; phylum Chordata; class Mammalia; order Primates; family Cercopithecidae; genus Macaca; species Macaca thibetana. The sequence goes on from NC_065583.1 coordinate 46,436,912, forward strand.
AACCAACTCTTCTTCTCCCACCTTCCACCTCCCCAGCTCCTAAGGACAGTGCAGGAACTGTCCAGGGAGGAGACAACTCTCCTCGGCCTTTTCTCTCTCAGCAGGAGAGAGTTTTACACTCAGCAGGAAGAATTCTTACAGAATCTAGAAAAACAGCTCATGCTGCTCTCCATGTGGCCTGAGGGCCAGCCCTTACCCTCCTGTGGCTCACTCTCTCCCACACGCCAGGCACAGCCTCTGTCCTGGCACACACCCTCCGGTCTCCAAGAGGAGAAGGGAGTGCCCTGTGTGTCAAGAAAGCATTGCTCTGTGTCAGTCATCTGTGTTCACCACCCAAATCAGGGGTGAAGCCAGGAACCCATGAAGACAAAGGCCTGGCAGCCCAAGCAAGCTGTGGGCAGGCGGCAGGCCAGCCGGGACCCAGCAGCAACAGGGAACAGACCCTAGGCTGGCACAGCAGCCAGCAGCAGCAGCCCTCACCTCCCAGGGATGGAGCCGCCTGGCCAAGGGCCCCTGAAGCTTGGCTCCACACCCATCTGCCCCTCGCCTGCCCTCAGGGAGGCTTCTGTGCTCTTCCACGTTGCCAGTGGCCCTTAGGATGCCTCCCAGCAGGACCCTAGTTTCAGCTCAAGAACCCCAGAAAGGAGACTGGGGTCTCAAGAAGAAGAGGGGTTTGGCAGAGCTCCCCTACAACCTAGCCCAGCCTTTTTTTTTTTTTTTTTTTTTTTTGAGACAGGGTCTTGCTGTTATGCAGGTTGGAGTGCAGTGGCACAATCACAGCTTACTGCAGCCTCGGCCTCCTGGGATAAAGTGATCCTCCCACCTCAGCCTCCTGAGTAGCTGGGACAACAGGTGCATGCTACCATTCCCCGCCGATTTTTTGTAGAGAAGGGGGTCTGTGTTGCCCAGGCTGGTCTTGAACTCCTGGGCTCAAGCCATCTGCCTGCCTCAGCCTCCCAAAGTGCTGGGATTGCTGGTGTGAGCAACTGGGCCTGGCCCCAGTCCTGCTCTTTGTTTTTTGTTTTTGTTTTTGTTTGAGGCAGAGTCTCGCTCTGTTGTCCAGGCTGGAGTGCAGTGGCACAATCTTGGCTCACTGCAACCTCCGCCTTCTGGGTTCAAGCAATTCTCATGCCTCAGCCGCCTGAGTGGCTGGGACGACAGGCACCTGCCACCATGCCCAGCTAATTTTTGTATTTTTAGTAGAGACAGGGTTTCACCATGTTGGCCAGGCTGCTCTCAAACTCCTCCTAACCCCTCTCTTGATGGAAGAGAAACCAGGGCTCCTCCCAGAAACACATTTTGGTTAACTGCGACCTTTTTTTCCTGTCTCCTCACTAAAACGCCTTTCTCTGAGAACACTTCCTGACAATCGTTAAAGGAAGGGGGAACGTAGAAGTGGCAAGTGCATGCCGTCTGGTCAGGCCGCCCACCTCACGGCACATCTTCCCCTCCGGCTCCCCAGGCCAGGAGGCTGGGCGGGATGGGTGGGGCAAATCTGGCTCTGACCCCCTCGGTAGCCAGTGGGTAAAAGGGCAGGCTGGTTCCTGCTCATTGAAGTCATGGGCGCAGTGAGGCGAAGGTGCCCCGAGGATGGGGAAGGGCCCTGGCAGTCACCCACCTTGACCCAACGGGGCCACAGAAAGGTTGTGAAGAGGCCTTGGAAAGGGCTGTGTGGAGGAAGACTTGAAAGGCTGGGTGTTGGCTTGGACCCTTGAGAGGAATCATCGGCTAGTCCATGAACCAGGGACCTCCTCTGCCCACAGTTCCTAAGCACCTGCTGGAACCGGGAGCTGTGTTAGGGCTTCCACAGATATTCAACCCTCCCAACAGTACTAGGAAGTACATGATATTATTCCCAGTTAGCAGATGAGATGACTGAGGCGTAGCATGATGGGCCCGTGGTGCCGGTCCGCAGGTGTTCTTCACTGCCACTCCATGCTCCTGAGCCACACCCTCAGGCAGTGGGGAAGCAGCTCCTCCCTCTGACCCTGGAGGCCCAGGGAGAGAGACTGACCAACCCTAACTCTGCCCTCTGTGGCCACTGTCCTGGGCCAGCCCTCTTCCATGCTGTGTTAGTAACCGTGTGGCCCCACCCTGCCTGGTCCACCCTGGTCTCTAGCTCTACTCACATGCTCTGTGCACTCCCTCCCCACCTTCCTGGAGCACACCTCTGGCACCAGCACTCACGTACTCCAAAACCTTCAATGGCCCCTGATTTTCAGACTCAAGTGTGGGCAAGCCAGTCACTGAGGGCCTTGTGTGATTAGGTAATGACTTGTCCTTTCTAGAGGTCTCTTATGGGACTCTCTCCTGTGGGGATACCATCTCCCACTCCAATGGGACGACCCATTGGCACACTATCCTGGATCCTTGCTTTGCCTGCGATTTACCTTCTGCCTGAAACACCCCTCCATGCCCCCAAGACTTCAAATGTGGGCAAACCCAAGGCTGCTGCCTGGAGCTGGTGAGCATGCAGAACTGTGAAGAGAGCTTACCAGCTGGGGCAGGAGCCCCATGATGTGGGAGAAGACTCGATGGGTACCCAAGCAGGTCACTGGCCTGAAGAGGGAACTGTGGGCACTCTCTGCTCCACACTGGGATGCTCCCAGAGGGCTCCGCACACGCTGCCCCCACCCTGGCCCATTGGCTTGCCATCTTGGCCTCCCTTAGCAACAGCATTGCTGAGTCATCCCTCTCCCATGAGCACGCAGCCCTCTCAGTTCTGTACAAAGGAACACAAGCATAGCCGAAGCCACACAGCTCTTATGCAACTTGGCCCTTCTCTGTAAGGGTGTTGGAGGGTGCTGCTGGAGTGAACTCAGGGCTTTTTCTCAAGTCCCATCTAGGGCACGTCTCCACACTCACGCCCTGCACATAGAGGCTGGATGCTAGGCGCACCTGGGCACTGGATGGGTCTCTGCCAACCCTGAAGCAGGCATCTGGATGCAGGGATTCCTGAGGAGGGAGGGCCGAGGCAACACTAGTTCAGTTGAGGCCTCTGCTGACAGCAAACAGGCCTGTCAGCAGGGCTGGGTGCCTTCTCCTGACCACACACCTTTATTTGCCCCATGCCCCTGTGCTTCCCAAAGCTACCGAGAATCCGGAGGCAGAGCCTCAAGGCGTTGGGCTAGGGGACCGGAGCCTGAGTTCCTGCTCTGCCAGTCTGCTCGGAGCCAGTATGACTTTGGGAAAGCCCCGGTTCCTCTCTGGCCTCAGTTTCTACATGCGCAAAATAGAAGCTAAGACTAGACTGGTGGTTTCCCAGCTTTGTTCCTGGAAGCCCTGGAGTTCTGAGGAAGAGTCTCAGGGACCCTTCACAGGCAAGCTGCAAAATCCAAACCCTTCTGCAGCCACATCTGGGGCCTGGAGGCCTATCAAAGCTGAGCCCTCTGGTGCCTGGTGCATAACCCTGGGCAAGTGTTTCCCTTCACAAGAAGAACTCTGGCCTCACCCTTTCTTTTCACTAAGATACAGGCTTCCACAAAGCCACAGAATGGGGACCTGGCCCAGAGGTCAGTGGGCCTCCACCCTGGGCAAGGCAGATCAGGGCAGGATGAGGGAGGAGGGGCCAGGCAAGAATGAAAGCAGGATCCTGGCAGGAAAACAGAGTCCAGAGCCCATGCCCCATAAATCAACACAGTGAACTAGTTACAAAGTTGCAAGAGCTACAAAGACAAGCAAGGAGCAGTGAGGCAAACAGAGATCAGCAACACCAGAGCCCTCTGGAGGAACAGCAGCAGGAGGAGGTGCTTCCAGAGCCCAGAAACCAGGGCCACCCAGGAGAAGCTAAAGTCACCTAAAGGCCTCTTCAATCTGGGGGAGCTGAGGCCACAGAAAGAGGCTGATGAATAACAGCTAAGGCCACAGAGAAGACACAACTGCTGCAGAGACACCACCAAAGCCAGAGCTCGGAGGAGACATACCCTTTCCTCTGTCTTCCTCCAGCTCTCCAATCTTCCGTCAGTGCCTCTCATTGGCCAAACTTGGCCAGAGTCAGTTTTCAAGGAAGCCTGGGAATTGCAGTTTTGCAAGACCAGTCCTTGGGATACAGAGCCAAGCAGGGGAAGGGCAAGAATGGATCTGAGATCAAAGAGGCAAATGGTATCCATGAAGCCACTCTCAGACCCCCAGGGATCCCTGCCCTTCCAGATCCTGCCCATACACCAACATCCAGCTAAAAACATCTTCCCCCAGAAAGCCTGGACTGCTGGTTCTGGGCGAGCCCTGATCTCTGTCTGGCCTTGGTGCCCCCTTGTCCATACAGGATCAGGGCAGGAGGCCCTCACTGCATTCTCTCCAATCCCATAGATGTCCCTGAAGGTCAGCAGGCCTCTGTCACAGCTGAGCACAAAGGCTGATGAGCCTTTTATCCTGAATTCCCCAGCTGGGTTTCTTTCCAAGAAAATCTACTTTTTCCCAAATGAATATTTCCAGGTCATTGTTTGGAAAATATATGTCATTGTCATTGGTTTTAAATAACTGGACAGGATGGATGCACAAAAGGAAGCCAAGCACTCCCCTGTAAAACTGCTCTAGGGCCAACCTGACCTTAGAGGGGAAAGGAGGAGGGAGTGTTGAGGTCTCACTGCCTCTGAGAAGACTCGCTGAGAAATGCATGTTTAGAGCAAGAGATCCCTGAGGTTCTAGACAGAGGGAAAGATTTTCACCTCACTGAATATGATGGGATCTGGCCCATCTCTTCCCAGGACCCTTCCCATCCCTGCCTGCCCCCAAGCCTCAATGCTCCCAAGAGTCAGCAGTAGCCTTCTAATTGGCCATGTTCTCCAGCCTCTTTTCCCAAGACTTGATAACCCTGAGAGTTGCATTTTCGAACAAAGGCTTGACAATGTCAACTCTCCTCCTATTACCTCTCTGCTGTTTCCCAAATAAACTGCAAGCACCAGAACCTGAGAGATGAGGCCAGTGGAGTGCCGAAGCCGGCCCCTGCTAGCTCACGAGAACCTAGTATTCAGTGACATCACACTGATAACTTGAAATCAGCCATGGTGGGAATATTTACACCATGGAAATTGGCAAATGCCTCACATCAGAGATTTTTCTACTATTTTTCCTGGAGAGCAGCTGGTGGTTAAATGCTTACCAACACACCACTAAATGATGTCTTTGATGCTCTGGGCACATCCCAACTTCTCCCTCCCAGCTGTTCAGTCAACACATCAGGTCTTTCCAAGCAGCTGCCAGAGGGGAGAGAACATGAGGGTGCTTCCATCCCGGGTTCAGCTCGAGCTATGGAATGCTGGGCAAGTTGCTTGATCTCTGTTCCCTCATCTATAATAGGCAGATAGCAACACAGGCCTTCATGAACATGAAATAGGAGCATAGCTGTTGCAAATTCAGCACAGTATTTTCCAAGGATGTGATCAGACAACGTCAGCCCCTTCTCTATTTTGCCTTCTCTATAGGCAAAAATTCTCTCATGCCTCAAGGTTCAGCCTGAATTCCACCTCCTTTGTGAAGCCAGATCTGTGAACCCAGCAGAAAAGTCTATTCCCTCCTGGCAGCCCACCCCTGGTGTCTGTAGCTCTGTGACATGAGACCAGAGTCCCTTGTGAGAGCAGGGCAGACAACTGGCAGGTGAGGGGCAGGGGTGAAGAGAGGGGCAGGGGTGAAGAAAGGGGGACAGGATTTACATGCAGCTTCATGAGAAGCAGGATTACAGGGCTGACAAAGCTACCAGAACCGCTCATGCCCTTACCCGTGGACTAGACAGACAAGAAAATAACAGAAAACACTCCTTCCTAGGATAGAGGTGCTCCCTCCTTCTGGCCTCACGCATATGCAGGCACCTGCCTGACAGTGGCAGGAGGGAGATACAGCATGTAGGACATGTGGTCTTATGTGAGCTCGGGGTGAATCAGCCTCACAAAGCTCACTTCCAACCACCAGCACACTTGCAAACGTAACGGAAATGGCAAGAATGTGGACCCCCATCAGCCCAGCCCAGATGCCACTGGCTGGCCGGGCCACAGGAGCTCTGCTGTCTTTGGGATGGGAAATGCCACTCCCACTGCTTGGCTCCTGCCCGCCCTGGGCAGCTGAAGAGGGACAAGGCTGGAAGGGACTAATGTCATTTCTACCTCTTAGGAGGGCTGGACTGCAGCAGAACCTAGGGTGGTCAAGGGGCACCTCCACCTTCCTGTGAAGAGCTCAGCAGATCCCTAGCAACTGGCAGACGTTATTATTCACCACTTACTTGCTGTGTAGCCTTCAGCAAGTTGGCTGACCTCCTTGGGCCTCAGTTTTCTCCTCTGTCAAATGGGGAGAATAATAGTACCTTTTCCTGAGAAGTTATGAAATAAGTGATTAAGTGCTTCAAGCTATGTCTGACACACAACAACTGCCTAATAGGTGTTAGCTATTATTATTTATTACCCCCTTTTTACACAGGAAGAAAGTGGACTTTAAAAGGGAACCTGGATAGACATAATTTGGAGTTTTTGTCCCAAGTCTCTGCAGATCCAATCTCTAAAGGCAATGCTGTGGGTGAGCCTAAGCCTGGAGCCTCCCAAAGAGAAAAGCCTGCGTCTCTTCTGTTTCCAGCAAGGACAGTAGAACAGGGGCTCCTGAAGGTCTGCTTAGAGCCCAGCACTGCATCTTCTATCACAGAGGTCCTTGTTGCTATCAAGGGCCAGCACAGCCCTGCTCAGACTCCACTTGTAAAGTGTAAATTACAGAATCTCAGGTTTACAAGAAACTCTAATGACCATCCAGGTCCACAGCTGCTCACAGAGGCCCTTAAAACCTCCACCAGGACACTGCTTGAACACCTCCAGGGATGGGGAACTCAGTACCTACAGAGGCCTCACATTCCACTCCAGATGCAGCTGAAGAGAGGGGAAGGGGAAATAAATGAAGGGGCCAGGGAGGCTGGGTGCAAAGGCTGATTTTGCCAATTTCTCAGTTGAGCCTAAGACAGGGCCAGACTCCAGCCACCCAGCTGCCACCACTGCCCCTGCCCAACTCCAGTTCTCTAGAAAACTGAGAGCCCCTCTGAGAGGTCAGGCTTGGCAGGAAGATGTGGGAGCAGGCTGAGCCACAGACCAACTGGTTCCATACCATTAGGCAACAGGAAAGCAAAAGGGTGGCCCCGGGCCGGGCGCAGCAGCAGCAGTGGCCACGGAGATCAAAACACCCAGATAATGAGCCAAATTCTTCTCCCAGAGACACCAGCTAACGAAGGGAGCACAGGAAGCCCCATGTCACGGGCCCAAAGTGTTTATACAAGTGTTAAAAATACATTTCAAAAGAAATCAGGGAAGCCCAAGGAAAACCCTCTGCCGCCCTTGGAAAACAGTTTTTGAAAACCACGTTAATTTGTTTTCCGAAAGGTGTTTGAAGTCTCCCTGTGTACCCCCTGGGCAACTTTAATTCCACCTCCTAATCCCCTATTAAACCTGATGCTCACTAACACAGCCCACTTAGGGGATTATGCTTTTTATTCTTCATTATACAGATACATATTTGGGCCCATGTGTGTTCCTATGTTGTCTTGTAAATTAAAAAGCCACTGTCAGCCACACTTCTCCAAGGGGCCTGAAATTGCCTGAGCGTCATTAAGGCGCTAAGGGGATTTGAAATGAAGTTTAAAGGGTCAGAAAGTGTGATTTTTAAAATTAATTTCCAAAGCCTTGTAACCTTACAGCCAGAGATGAATGGGTCCGTGGGAAAGTGCGAGAAGTACATGTGCGAAGAGGCTAACCAGAGAGGACGGGGTCACCTTTGCCACACGGAGCAGAGGTGGCGGGACAACTGGTTCCACAGTTCCAGCTGTGGTGGGGCTCAGGGTTCTGCAGGGGAAACGGGAATGCAAGCAGTAACTAGTATTTTCATCATTGTCAGCAGCAGGCTGTTTCTTGAAAACCTACTATGTGCTGTTTACACACCTCAACTCATTAAATTCAGTAGCCCTCTAAGGAGAGTATTATTATCCCATATTTCACATGAGGACACTGAGGCATGGAACACTCACGTGACTGCCTAAAATCCCATTGAAGAAATGCGAGGGACAGAATAACATTGGATAACGACGAGACCCATGAGATGTACTGAGCTAGCACTCAATAGCTAATGTGCCAAATCCAATGGATATGCATGATCTCATTAAACTCCCACCAAAAGCCAGAGAGAGAAATCTTGTTATCAACCCTACTTTACAGGCGAGGAAGCTGAGGCCCACAGAAGTTTTTGTTTTTCTAAGCTGTCAAAGGTCACACAACTAGTAACGACCTCAGACTTGAATCGAGGTCAGTGAGACTCCAGATCCCAAGCCCCCGACTTCTCTCTCACTCCACAAACTCACAACATGCTCCCCCGCTGCAGAGAGCTTCATAAAGGTAGCACAAAAGATGTGACAAGGCAGCCTCCTTCCCACAGGCTCCAGCACCTCAGCTAGAAAGAAAGCTCTGTGGGTTGAAGTAACCTAGGAAGGCTCCTTGGAGGAAGGGTACAGAGGCAGGCTGGGGAAAAATGGGCTCAATCAGTAAAAACAGTGGAAGTGGGTCAAATAAGTTGCACAGGTGGGAAAGGACACGTGTGCTCACTGGCCAGAGATGTCAGGAGACAGATGGGCAGGAGGATCAGGAAAGAGGTCTGGTCTGGGGACAGATATTTAGGCAGAGACCCTAAGAGCCTTCGAGTCCTTCCATGAAATCCTCTCCTCTCTGCCTTTCCTCCAGTGACCAGGCCTGAAGACAGCATCCCTGTTCCTATTCAAGCTGGCCCCTGACTTTGCACACCCTAACCCACTTCCCACACCCTCAGTCATCACTCCTGTCCGTGCGCCCACTCCCTTTGGATATTACATTTCCCCTGTCCCCTGGATCAGCCTACAATTTTGCTGTGATTTCTCCCTAATCTTAAAAACCCTGCCTTGACCCCCACATCCCTCTCAAGCTGCCACCCTATTTCCATGCTTCCTATTTTGGCAAAAACCCCTGGACAGCTGTGTGGATCTGACATCTCTTCTCCACCCTCCCAAGCCAGGCCTCATCTCCACCTCTCCACCAAACTGGCTCTCACTGAGGTCCAAGCCAACTCTCAACAGTCTTTCCCATGAACACCTCCTTTCTCCTGCCTCCCATAACACTGCACACCTCCCTGGCTGTACCTTCGCAGGCTCCCCTACTGGTTCCTCTACATCCAAGTTCTGCATTGCCTGAGGGCTTACTCCTCTGAGACCTCTTCACGTGTCTCCCTCCTCTCTCCATCCATTTCATCTAGTCCTATGGCTTTAGGTGTCACCTAGTCCTGTGCCACTGCCATGCCATGTTGCAACAGGTCTGCCTCTAACCTCTGCCTCTCCTCTCAGACTCAGCACAGCCAATGTGACATCAGCATTTGTATGTCTAATAGGCCTCTCAAATCAGACTGATCTCCAGTGCCCACTGCCCCAAACCTGCACTTCCTCTTCTCCTCCATCTCAGCAAACAGCTGTTGGGGTGAAAGAAAAGGGGAAGTCAGGAATAGCTCTTGGCTTGAGCAATTGGACGGACAGAGTGGCGATCCATCAGAAAGTCCTACTGACTCTACCTCCAACACATACCTGGATCCATCCCTTCTCTCCCTCCCCACTGCCCCATGTGAGCCTACACCACCATCATTTGCACCTAGACTCCACACTAGCCTCCTATGACCTCTCTGTCTTCACCTTTGCTCCCTACCACTGTTCATTCAACAACGGGGTCTTTTTAAAACACAAATCTAATCATGTCACTGCCATCACCACCCCATTGTATTTGGATGACATCCAAACTCCCAGACATTGGCCAGGACAGCCCTGGAGGATCTGAACCCTGCCTGTCTCATCAATGTCACCATGTGCCACTCCCTTCTGGATTCCACGCCCAGCTGGATTTCATGGTCCATTCTCTCCTTGAACACACCAAGCTTGTTCCACCCCAGGGCTCTTGCACTTGCTTCTTTGTCTCCTTGTAATGCTCTCTCCTGATCTCACAGCTGACTCCTTGCCTTGCCACTGAGATGTCACCTCCGTGGGGAAGCCAGCCTGACCACCCATCACATCACCCAGGTTTAATGCTCTACAGGCTGCTTCTTACACCTGACAATCTTCATGTTTATTTATATGTGTGTGTGCTGTCTCTGTCTCACCAGAATAGAAGCCCCAGGAGGGTACGGACCTTGTCTGTCATGCTCATGGCTGTGGTCCCAGCATCTAGCACAGTGCGTGGCTTAGATCTGACATTCAGTCACCATGGCATGAATGTCTGCTTCCTCCCGTCTCTGCATCCCTCCTCCCCGGCCCACCCACCTCCCATAAGACCCTGATCGTTCCCACAAGGCCCAACATGGTGAAGATTGAGTGTTCCGAATATGTGAGGGCTTGGGGTTGAGGGTGAAGAGAGTGGAAATCTTAGTGGCCATCTTTGATCTCCCAGCCTCAGCTGCCACTTCCACCTTCCCACTGACTAGGCGAAACCCCTTGAGACCTGTATGTGGCCCTGGGTCACACCTCCCCTCAGCCAGGAGACTGCAGGCAGGCAACCTTGAGCTTGGGAATACCCGCTCTACAGTCAGACAGGCAGGGCCCACATTCTGGCTCCCCCAGTTATGGCCAGGGGACTATGTAGAAGTCTCTTCAGATCTCTGGTCCTCAGGTGACTCATTTGGAAAATGGAGCTAGGAACAGCACCTTCCTCTTGGGTTACTGTGATGATTTGAATGAAATAATCACGTAAGGAGGGCCTGGCACACAGCACCTGCTCGATGAAATGGAGATGTGGTGGACACTGTGGAGCCATTGTGGGGTTTGGGAGCGGGCCTCGGGGAGAACAAGGGTTCCACGCATGTTCCTCCTGAACCAGGGCCAAGTGTGGCCAACAGATCTCAAGACTAAGAACTCAACACTGTCTCTGCTAATCCCACCAACAGGTTCAAACAGCCACACCTCCTCTGCCCTGCATTCCCTCTCAGTCAAATGACAGGGCCTTGAGTCAGTTCATGATATGGTGACATTACAAATAATGGAACCCACTTATGCTGACATCACATGTAATCCTGCCCTCCCTCCTGACAGGGGGCCAAGCTCCTCCCACTCAGGGTGTTAGGCAGGGCACTGATTCCTGCCTTGACACACAAGATACTGAGAAGACAGATGGCCCACATGCCTTGAGTGGCAGCACCAGATCTGAGCACCATCCCCCAGGCCCAGCCCATGGAATGTGATCTGGACAATGAGATGGAAGGCCCCGCACAGGGCCCCTTCCAGAGAGACAATGCCAGCTAAAACTCAGCACCTAGCCTGGCCCCAAGGTTCCCTCTGATATGTATTTAGTAAAATTTGACTGTGCCTCTTCATGTCCTCAGCCTACCAAGTAGCTAGACACAGGCCTGGATGCTATAAATCAATTGTACCATAGTTATAACATTAAGCTACACTTAATATCCAAAAAGTAAGAGCTCTAATTACAGCCACATTGACAAACCTTTCGTCCACCTCGCCCTTGACTGCCAGACAAAGAAATAGAGACTGAACCCTACAGCCTGGTTACCTGGCAGGTTATACCTGGGCCACAGGAAAATGTCCAGCTTGGAACAGCCTGCAAGGTATGCATGGCCCTTGGAGCCAGTCTGGCACCAAGATATCTTGGCCTGAACACCCTTCCCAGCAACCAACCACTGCCAGCCCAACACCATCAATGCCACTCCCAAGTGCTTCCCAGCCTGTAAAAGAACTTGCTCACACCACCCTACTGGCATGTGAGTAGCCCAGGAAAGAAAGCGGGGGGCGGGGGGTGCTGGTCCCTCTTGATAGGCAGGGACACTAAGAACCAAAGACAGGCAGAACTTGCCCATGGCCACACAAGAGTTAGGAAGGAGAAACTAGAAATCCAACAGCCTGACCCCTAACTCCATGTTCTTAAATGGGTGAAAAAAGCAACAGAAATGGACTGGCTGTTATCATTACTACCCCTTTTATATCTCTATTGGTGAAAACAAAAATTAAAACTCCTTCACAATGTGCTGTCTTTATCATTGTTTTCAAATCCATGTTACTATCTGGGCTTCACCACAAGCCTCTCAGGTTGGTATGCATCTCCACATCCTACAGATTGTGAACTGAGGCCCTTCTGGCTCACCCAAGGTCACGTGGAGTTTCAGAGGCAGGGGTCATGTCTCCTGACTGCCAGCTCAGTGCTCCACAATCTCCACCCACTACCTCCCAGGCCTAAATGCAACTCCACCCTAACTTCCCATAGAACCACAGAACCACAGTTCCTCACCAACTACCAGCTGTTGGATGTACCACTCTGCCCTCTCCTGTACCTCTCTCCTCGCTAACCTCAGCCCATTGACCATGAGAAAACAGAGTCTATGGCGCTTGACCACGGGGCCTCTGGGATCCTCTGGAAGCCCCCATGAATGTACTGAAACACACCTGCCAAATATCACAGCAATCAGATTATCCTTCAGCCCTTCCTAGAGCACAGCCAGTGATGCTTCCCAACTGGGTGGGGCGCTGAGAAGGGGCCAGATGGCACAGGCAAGGGGCTAACAGACAAAATACACAGACCCTAGCCCAGAGTTCTGGGTGGGCCTGGGCACCCCTCAGCATTTTCCATCCATCTATTCTTGCAGCCAGCTGCTCAGCCCACTCATTTCTGCAGAGGTGGGCCCAGCCCAGAGGCCCTGCCAAGCCCCAGCTTCACCCCAGGCATAGCCTGGGCATCACAAGTGTATCATCCCCATCTCCAGGCTTATCTGTGGTCACTAGTCAAGGGCAAGCAGTTAGGACACCTTTTTCCGCCTCTGGGACATCTGGCGAACAAGCCCAAGCCTCAAGTGAAATGTGTAGATGTTCTCCATGGGACTGTGGTTCAGGAAGCTGACTCTGGGACAACTGAGCCTAACCAAACAGCACTGAGCGGGGGTGGGGTGCCTCGGGGAAAGGCTTCAGCCAATACTGGAGGGATGGGACAAGGCAGGATAAAAGCCTACAAATATTTGGAAGCCTCATATACCCTGGAGGGATGGAATTACCTTGCCTAGTAGCCAAGTGTTTTAAGGCATCAGGCAAGGCATTGCCCATAATTCACCTCCTGTCTATACATGAAAGTCTCACCAAGGATGGAGGATATGGCTAAACACTGGACCTGGTCTGGAATGGAGTGGACATGAGAAAGTCTGTCTGCTGACACTACCCTTGTTGGACTTCCTGGGGTAGGAACAATAAAGGAGACCCATGTGACCAGAGTCTCCACATCATCCCAGATGCTGGGCTTCCAGGGAGTATGGAAGGAACTGCTCAACGCACATCCCAACAGCAGGGCCTCAGCACCACATCAGAATCTTCCTGGAAAGAGGCCAACCCCTGCCAGCCTCTCAGGATCCCTGAGTGCCTGAGCTCTTCATACAGATGGGGCAAGCGAGGCCCAGAGAGTGTCAAGGACTGCCCGGTCACACAGGCACGATAAGAGTTGGGAATACTCCTGCTTTCTCCTGATGTCCATGGGTAGCACGATGCCCCGTTAGCAAGGCCGTGGCACTTTATCTTCCCAGGACTTTTCCCAGGTTGCTTGGGCCATTATAAAACAGGTAATAGGTGGCCCTCAAGTGTTGTGACAAGAGCCCTTTGCTTCATCAAAGGAGCCTTCCCATAAAGGGTCCTCAGTTCTCTGAACGTGGTCTCTCCAGGGCTGACGGCACACAGCAGAACGCATGCCCAGAGAAAGAATGGGAAAATGGGTATAAAATTACATAATAATGTCTGAGGCACACCCCAAGAAAATCAATGTTCTCTCAACCGTGGAGATCCACTGGGAAAAGACAAGGCGAGATGACCAAAGATTTGATGGGTCTTTTCAAGCTTTGTTTGGTCGAAATATTTGCTCTTATTTTAAAAACTTCTTTGTCGCAGATAAAATTGTTCTCTAATTTGGTCATACATTTGGATTTCATTATTTTCCGAATGTATTCCAGACATCTAAAATTAAACAGATGTCATCAACCCCGTTTAGACCTAAAAGACTTGTAACCAAACAGTGACTTCAACCCCAATACAATACCGACTGGGAACACTGTGTTTTAGTCATTAAAAGTTTTAAAACTCTGCTCCATTTTTCTCATTTCCTATAATGAGATCTTTTCCCCCTCCTTGAAATACGCCAATTCTTCAAGGGTCAGTGGAAAGTCAAACTGGAGGGTAAAGCAAATTTAAATATGAAAAATGGAAGAGTGAAATATGAAATCCTTATCCACTGAAACCCTCACTGAGAAACCGAAGCTCAGTTTCATTGCAAAGGAGGAAAAATGGTAAGGCAGAGATATAGAAATAGTATGAGTACAGGAAGGGGATTTGGCTTCTAAAGCCTGAATTGTTTTATCGTTCCTTTTCTGACAGGGATTAGATTAGTGAGAATCCTCCAAGCTTGCTCAGAGCGTCCTGGGGACAGTTAAGAAGAAAAGACAATTCTTTCTCCTCTCCAATCCTCATCTCTGAGCTCGCCCCCAAATGAATTTGTTAAACAGCATAACCAGGTCAGAGGAAAGTGCCTATTGGAGATGCCCAGAATTCACAAGCAGGGACCTGTGGCCACCGGGGAAATACCTGGGAAGGGGCTGGGGAGTATGGGCATTTGGGTTTGGAGGCCACATTGGGAGTCTGGCTGTATAATGTCTTCATGAGATGTCCAAGCAAAATGTAAATAAAATAGAGAATGGGATGAGAGAGGGACAGAGACCAAAGAAGACCTTTGCCTCTCTCATGGGAACTCGAGCCATTGAGTCCTGAACTGGGAGGCAGGCCCCTGTCCCCAAGCCCAGCCCCACTGTACACAGCTGGGGGCTTCAGGCGGGCTTGCTGCCTTCAGAAGCCCAATCCGTAGCCCAGCACATCGCCCTGCCCTCCCAACTCCTCAGGCCCCATCCTTCCCCATTCAACCCCCCAGCTACCCCTCGCAGTGTAGGATCCAACATAGGAAGGAGGACAGGAGAGCTCCAGCCCACTCACCTGTGCTTCCTAATGCACACGGGGAAGCAGCGCGTTTGCCCCATAACTCACCCCCCACACCCAAATAACCCTCTGCCTTGGGTACTCTGGGAAGAAGAGCACCTCAAAATATGAGAAACCAGCTTACTTCAGAAAGACAGCACTTCCTAGGGCGCCCAGCCCCAAATACCTATTCCAGGAAAGAGGTTCAAGTCCCTGACCCCAGAAAGGGCCATGGCCGCAAATCTGCTCCTGCAGGGACTGGCAAGATTCGTGTTGGGGTCTGCCTTGTTCACCCCAGGAGAGGAGGCAGGAAGCCAAAAGACAAACACCCAGCTACCTCTGTTAGAGGACAAGTCAAAAGCCACCTTTGAGGTAGGCAGGAGAAAAGGTGATGCCCCTGAAACATACACAGGAATGGGCCCACGTTGGCCCTGAGTTGGGCCCCTTTCATGTATCCCAAACTGGCCCACCACTTGAGGTGGACAACACCTCTTGCCTCCCCCAACTGCATCCAGAGAGGTGCTCACTCCTCAAGGGGCAGGCAAGTCACTTAACGTCACTGGACCTCGATTCTCAACTGCACCTCCTGATGATTTATGAAGATTCACTCCCCACAACTGGCAAACAGCTTGGCCCCAGGTGCAACCCTGGCTGGCTCTCCAGAAGGCTCTGCTGAGGAGGACTGCATCCCTGGAGTTCACTAGTGATGGCTGCCTTAATTGTGGGAGAAGAGAAAAATGACAGCATCTGATTCTCCTACTCACCAACCCAGAATCAGCCCATCTTATTTCACAGGTGTAGAAAGTGAAGCCCAGGGACATAAGGTGAACCTATGCAAGGTGGTCACATTGGAACAGAAGACCAAGCATTCAAAAGCTATAATACTGGAAAGCTAGCAATGTGCCAATGGGTAGATTTCAATCTTCAGGGTTCCCTGGATTTGAATTATGTTGGACTTTTCAAAGCACTTTAATCCACTATGTTAGAGTAAGCCCCTACACATTTGGAAGAGATGCATCAGGTAGGGGAAACTGAGGTCAGCTAGGTGAAGTGACACTCCAGCTCACCTAGCAAGCCAGTGACAAAGCTGGGAGGAAAACTCAGGCCACTCTTCCCATAAACCACCTGCCAGTCAAATTAGCACTGTCACCCAACAATACTGACAAGTGCGGGCTGCCAGAGGGTATTATTTAGCTGGAACAGGGAGGAAGGGGAATGTGGAGAAAGAACTGGCTGTCCAATACCCTGGCAGGGTGGAGGGGGGGTGGTAGTAAACAGTGACAATTTATTAATGGCCTTTACATCACTTCGGAGACTTGGAAGGGAGAGCCAGTTGACCAATAAGACATCATTACCACCAGGCCCCTTGAGCTTACTCACACGAAGACGTGTTAGCCAGCAAACGTCACTCATTTCTCTAATAGGTGGCTGGCAAAGCTCTTTTAGTACCTATAATAAACTGAAGTCACAAAAGGGACAAATTAGCTGGCAATTGTTTGCTGGTAATTATTTGTTTTACCAAAAGATTGTTTTCTCTTTATCCCAGAGTTCTTATAAATAGCAAAAGCCCTCCTAGCATTTGAGTATAATCCCATTCACAAAGGCTCTGAGTACACCCAGCCATTCAGAAGCTCAGAGCTATTCATTACCTTGGGACTTGACAACTGCCCTGCATAAAGCACCAGATCCTCGGCTCACGGCTGTTCCAAACTCCAAACCCAACCCCAAAGATCATGAGGGGTGGGGGGCGCATTTGACCACAGAAAGGATGCCAGGGAAAGTGGGCATAAGCTCCATAATCCCCAAAGCGAGGGCTGGAAAACCTCTGGTTCTTGTTGAACCTCAGAGAGCAAGGCTCATTGCACAGGTGCAGATGGAGCACCTGCTGCGTGCCAGGCATTATGCTAGGCATGGGTGAAATGGACAACAAATCCAACACAATTCCTGCTTTCCCAGAGCATGGGGGGGTGGGGTGGAGGGAGAGGCAAAGATCAAGACAAATATCAATCAGGTAGCCACACTAATGAACACCTAACTGCAAAGGCACCTAAGGATCCTGAAGGAAAGGAACTCAGTTCCAGAAGAGCTCCTGAGAAAGACACCTGACCCAGCCTGAGGGGATGCTTTGCAGGAGTTGAGATCTAAAGGATCAGTGACAGTTAACCAGACAACAAGGGGGAGAGCAGAAAGAGGTCCAAGAAGAGGCCAAGGCATGTATCAAGGCCCTGGGATGGGAGAGAACATGGCATGTTTGAGGAACTGAGAAAGGAAAGCAAAAAGTGCCTGGGCAGCAGACAGCAAGGGGCAGAGGGATAACAGAGTAGGGTTCATAGGTCATGCTAAGGAGTCTGGTCTTCATCAAATAACAATGGGAAGCCATTGGAAGGTTTAAGAAAGTGAGAGCCATGATCAGTCTTGGGTTTTGAGCAGATGGCTCTAGGTGCTGAGTGGAAAAAGGACTGCAGAAGAGCAAGGTAAGAGCAAGGCAACAGCAGGTGGCCAGCTAGGATGTGCTGTCCAGGTGAGAGGTACAGGTGACTGGACCAGGGTGGCAGCAGCGATGATGGATAGAGGTGGAGGGACTAAGGAGCTGTCGGATATAAAACTGACAAGGCTTCAGGAGGGATTGGACATGGGGGTTAGAGAGAGGGCATGTCAGGGATGCCTCCCAGGTGGCCCCTGAGATGGAGACACTGGAAGAGGGGCAAGGTGACTGTGCTATGCTGGGTGGAAGGGTCAGGAGTGCAGCCGTGACCATGGCTGTCTCAGATCCCTTTGAGACAGCCATGCAGAGGGAGACACGGAGGGGCCAGATGAGTACAGGAGTCCCACAGGAAGACACAGGCATATCCAGCCCTGTGGTCCTTCTTGGAGGGCTGTTCAGAGACAAGTCCCAGGATGTTACAGAGCACACATCTCTCTCCACAGCCCCCTTAGTTCCTCCTTTTAACTCTTCTTACGAGGCAATTTCACAGGGAGATTGCAAGATAGAGCTGCTTGCCACAGAAGTCAGATGTCTTCCTGCATGAGGGAAATCTGTCTTCTCTCCCTAAGGAAACAGCAAGAGGAAGGAAGCCTCAAATCGGGCGATGGGGTTTAAGTGTAGACACTCAGGAGAAGTCCCTGGCTCTGAGGGTGCCACGCTGAAAGGCTTGGGTAAGCAGGAGTCTGGGCTTCCCTTCCCCTGAGGTTTCTGAGACAGGATAAGATAGATGGCTATCTCTGGGGATGCCTGGAATCCAGTGCTGCCAAGAGGCAGGGGACTGGACCTGAGGAACCAAACCGAGAGGCTCTCTGCACCCAGGTGACTAAGTCATAGTCACAGGAACTCTATATGCCCAGTGACGATAGCTCCATTCACCAAGTATTCCCAGGCACGGTGCTCAGGGGCTTCATCCACACTGTTTCATTTGATTATCGCAACAATAGCACTTGGTGAACACTAGCCCCAGGTGAAAGATACAACACTAAGGCTCAGAGAGGTTAGGTAGAAGAAAGGTAAACTGCTAGGATTCGAACCCTTACCTAATACTAAAGCCCACACTACTTTCTCTCCCTTCTCCTCCAACCCCCTCCCAACTCTAGCATTTAATTCTATTTGAGAAGAGCCTGGTACTAAAGTGCTCTTAGAAAAGTTAATAACGTGGGTTATGGGCAGGGTAGAAACAATCTGCAGCAGCATTTCAATACAAATTATAAATAATAATAAAACTTATAACACACATAACACACAACTGCATCCCACAGAAGGAAAATTCAACGGCTCATTAGCAGAAAGAAAAAAACCTGGGAGAAGAGTCCGTAAGAAACACACCTTTGTAGAAACAGACAAAAGAGAAAGCTTTGTGTATAGTTTAATATATATCTAACACAGTTTGCCAAAG
Source organism: Macaca thibetana thibetana (assembly GCF_024542745.1). NCBI lineage: Eukaryota > Metazoa > Chordata > Mammalia > Primates > Cercopithecidae > Macaca > Macaca thibetana. The sequence goes on from NC_065583.1 coordinate 46,455,764, forward strand.
CACCTTTCAGAGATGCCGTGGCTATTTTCACCTGCATTACAAGAGGGTTCCTACCCCCACATTGTCACAAACAACAAAGTTCTACCGATTTGTAAGAACTCTTGTGTATTCTTCATCTATCATATGGTACAAATGTAATTTCTCGGTCGGTTCTTTATGATTTATTCTTTAGGTTCTTTTTCTAGAATTTTAACTTTAATAACCTAGCTTACAAAGTAGCATAAATTTATACTTTAAAGCAAAGATCAAGGAATCTGTCACCTATAAAGACAACTTTCTGCAAGATTTTAATTCTACTCTCCATGGTTGACAAAGCCGCCGTGTCTGGGGAGTGACCCTCCGAAGGAAAGCGGGTCTGCCCTGGGGCTCACCTAGAGTGGCTGTGGTGGCCAGTGGGTAAGTCCTCCCAGGAGAGACAGTCGACACCCTCTGTCCTGTTCCCAGGGCCCTGGATCCAGCTGCTGCTGCTTGACCTTCACATCAGGAGGCCCCACAGCTGCAGCCAGTAGCACAGCACTCAAACAAGAGAGCCACACGGGAACCTAGGTACCTAGCTGCATCCTCCCAAGCATCACACCCCCTTGACAGGCAGCTCCACGCTCACTCCAGGCCCTCACCCAACCCAGTTCTCTGTCACGCAGACACACACACACGTGCCGAGCACGTCTCCAAAAGAACAATGATCCAAATGAGCCTGTGCGACTCGAAGTTGCTCACAGGTCTCAGGATGCAGAGCAGGGAAACTGAGCTCCCGGCCTTCCCTATACCCCACAAGAAAAGAGCCAGGAGCCAACAGCAGGCCTTCCAAACACGCTTTTCTTCCCCCTCACCCATATTGTAGGGCAGGGGTACCAGAGACACACTGAGCAGCACAGGCCCATCTGTCCCCAAATTGCTTCAGAGAGGCCACACTGGAGGGCTCCCTCCACAGTACCCAACCTTCCCTCTGCATCACCCATGAGACTGCAGGGGGCTGCTACAGGGGGACAAGACCTTTGAATACAGGAGCAGGCACTGGGGTGAGACCCCCACAAGTTTTGCGGAAGCGGCTGCCTCTGCCTGGGACCTCAGAGGTTACAGGCAGAGAGGACTCGGAGGGTGACAAGTTCTGGTGCCCCCCAGAATGTGACCTATGCAAGGACCCATTGCTTCCTGGAAACAGGGCCTCTGAAACCCCCCTTTGACTCCATAGCTTTTTGTCTCTCCCCTTCCCCATGTTGCCCAGCTATGCAAACAAAGGCATGTTTGGGGGAAGAAGGGCACTCATACTTAATAACCCTCAAATCGGGCTCCACATGTGGCTATTGTTAGGCAGATTTAAACAGCAATTACAGAGGTACCTCCTTCCTCCTCAGCAACAACCTAGGCCCTTAATCCAGCTAAGACCCAGAGAGTTTAAGGCTGAGCTCACTGAGATGAAGGTACCAGCTTAAGCGAGGCCTACTCAGGGCTGGGGGAGCTGGAACGCAGACAACGGCCCTCCCTAAATTTACTTCTTGCCAGCAAAAAAAAAAAAAAAAAAAAAAAAAGTGGGGGTGGCGGTGGCGGCTGAAGATGGGGGTGCCTGGCTGAAGTCTCTGTGGTAAACTGGCTTCCAGAGAATTCATATGGAAAGTTGTAGAAACGTTTGGACCAAGAATTCAGAAAGGAAGGCAACATGCCCCCACAGGAGCCTCAAGCTCAGGCTGAGGCTGGGGGATGGGGGCTCCTCCTTCTAGAACACTTGGTATTCAAGGCTGCCAAAAGTCTGACCAGAGTAGAAAATTAGTTTCCACAGGGGAAAGGTGGTCGGGGAGTGAGGAGAGGGTTTACAGAAAGAGGCCAAACAATGCACTGTGAGCATGCCGCCTGCGTTTCTGTCCCCTGCCCCTCTTTCTGTTCCTTCCAGTTCCCTGGCCAGGGGTGCCCTCCCCTCCTTGCACTTGTCTGAACCCCCAACTTCTCATCAGGCCCAGCTGGAAGGTTCCTGCTGCTGCCCTGGAGCTCAGGCCTCCTGAGACGGCGCGCACACTGCCTGTGCAGGGTTGTGGAGCTCATGGTGCTGACAGTTGGCCCTTTGAGCCACCAGGTTCCCCACCCACTTGGAGAAAGAGGCGCTGCAAGACAGAAGGCTGTGACTTCTCTCGGCGGGCCTGGGCTGGCTCCATCAAACCAAGCTCCACTTTAAGAAGCAAGTCCTTCCTCCTTGTCCCAGTGTCGGAGGCGGGAGTGAGCTACCCACCGCTGGAAGCCTTCCAGCCGGAAGACCCCTCACACTGTGGACATCGCAGGACACTGCATGGAGGCCGGAGGGAGCCACCATCTCTAGCCTTGAGGGCCTATGACTAGTGAATCGGCACCTCTCCAATTACCATCCTTTCAACCCTGGATTTTCTCATCTAAGTTTTCTGAGTATTATTTGGTCTGCCTTATCACAAAACAATAATGAAAACCATTTGGTGTCAACTGTAATCTTGGATAAAGGCCCAAGCCCACTGTTGGTCTAGAGAGGCAAAGGAACTGCAGCCAGCCTTCACTGAGCACCTCATCCTGCCAGGCAGCGCCACGCTAGAGCTAGAGGTGAAGGCAATGGCTTTGGACAGCACAGACCTGGACTGGGATTCCAGCTTCACCATCAAGCATCTGTGCGACCCTGGGCAAGTTACCTAATTCTCTAAGCTTTCATTTCCTCCTCCACAAAGGGAAAATAACAATACAACACTACAGGGCTGCCAAGATGAATTCAGTGAGTGTGTGTAGCCCTGCACAAAGCGTGATTCGGGACCAGCAGCATCACCTGGGAACTTGGTAGAAATGCAAACTTTTCCACCTTAGACCTACTCAATCAGAACCTCTCGGGGGGGGTCTCAGCAATCCCTGCTTTATAAGCCCTCTGGGTGATTCTCACGTACACTGTAGGTTGGAGAACCACCAAGCTGTGTGTGGAAGGTGATTAAGAACTAGCATCTGCAACGCAAGCTACAGTCACAACTGCAAGAATCGCCACCTGCCCCTCCTGTCTCTCTGAATGGACTGGAGGCTCAGAAAAGTCAAGTCACTTCTCCAAATTCAAATAGCTAGAACCCAGGCAATGTGACTCCTGGGGCCATAGCCTTCCCACCACACCCTGCTGTCTTCCATTTAAAGCTCAAATCCTAATGCAGAATAAGTGTTGATGATGTTCTTTACAGGGCTAAACAGAGGTGAGTGTGGGTAATAGCTATAAACAGTCTATCACTCTTCAGGGAAAGCAAGAAGACTAAGAATAGAAATCATCCCTCCTAAAATACAAGGGTGCAGAGCCTCTCGGGCCAGAGATGACTTCATTCCTTAGGAATAAAGGGCACTGGATACACAGAGGGTTCTCCAGGACACAGCTGCTGGGTACGCTTAGGAATGCCCAGGCATCTTAACAGCACTAACAGTAGCTATTCGAGCTATCTATTTCTTTAGTACTTTTCTAACACAAAATGGAAAACACAATTATCAGCTAGTCATGAACTTTGTGACTTTCTCTCCAGGTCTCAGTTTCTCCATCTGCAGACAGGGTAAACAGTAAGCACCCAAATGCTCTATAGCTTGAGGAAGTGCTGTTTTCCCCTTCCCTACCTGCAATTTGGGCTGAGGCCTCCTCCCAAGGACAGGGTCTCCTTAGCTCACACTGCATGGAGTCCCAGTGTACTGTGCACCTACTGTGTGTAGACCACTGGTCACATCTGCAGCAAGCACTCATATAAGCCCGAGCCCCAGGCTGACATGACAGGTAGAGAGAAGAGAGTATCGGTATCTGGAATACCATTTTGCAGAGAACTCACGGAAGCCAGTACCACTGCTGCTCTGCCTCCATGACTCACCATGTCACCCTAAATTAAAGACCCCTGTGGGCTCCTCTTTGCTTTTGAGAGAAAATTCAACCTAAATTTAAGCTTAACACCCTGTTTGGCAAGCACTAGGCCCCAAATAAATCCTTATATACCAATGCACACAAAGCGATTCACTCAGGGTACACCCACCCCCAATCTCCATAAAACCCTGTTGGCCTTATCAGCCCCTGCAAAGCTCCTCCAACCACCAGACTGGCACACAGCCTGCAATTCCACCAGGAGCTGTTCTTAGCTGGCCCTCACTCACCACACACTAGCCACACTGATGGTTTTTAATTCCACAAGGAAACCAAGCTCCTCTGCCCCAACCCAGAGCCTCTGTACCTGCTAGTCCCTCATCTGCACTGCTCCTCACTTACTAGGTTCCATCCCAGTCTTTAGGCCTCAGCTGAAGAGTTACCTCCTAAGAGAAGCCACTCTATCCAGACTATGTCCCTCTATCCCATTTTGTTTAATAGCACTCTTCACAACTTGCCATTGTCTTTTGGTCTCTTTGTGCTTTATCTGACTATCCTCCCTGCTCTAATGAAACAGCTCCAGTAAAGTGGGCACCATGTCTGTCCTGCTCACCCCTGTATTCCTAGTATCTGTTACACTATAGGTACAAAATAAATGTTTGTAGAATGGGTGGGTGAATGACTGAGTTCCCAGAGAGAGATATAAGAATAATCACCATCATCCACAATGAATAGAGAGTGATGGGGTTCCCTGGTTGGAGGGGTGTGGATGGAGCAGGCAGGGCAGGCTCCTGCCTCCCTCTCAGAGACTGGTGGGACAGACAGAGAATGGCACTAGAAAACTCACCATAGGACCAGTGATGACATTCTGCCCTATCACTAGCTACCCCTGAAGCAGGGCATCTCAAACAGCCTGTGGTCTATGACCACAACATGCAGGCCAGGGTCTGAGCCCTAAGGGAGGAGATCTTTCCCTTCCCAGCTTACCTGTACCTTCTCAAGGCCTGCTGTGGGCCAGGGTCACTGGTGGGAGATAGGGAAGGGCACCCTGGAGAGGACAGCAGCCATCGACACCACGTTGACAGGCCCCAACGGGAGCCTGATCTCATCACGTGTTCCCTGCTGACAAAAATGCAGCTCCCTGGGTGGGGACACTTACAGAGAACATCAGACCCCACGCCCAACCCCCCATATACATCCCAGCCAACATTTCCAGTTTGCGAGTTTCTCTAAGCAGATGTGTGCCAGACTGGGCTGGATTACCATTGCAACATTTGCCTTTCATGGGAGTCTAAGTTTCTCCCTCCCAGACTTAGATTTGAAACAAGCTGTGATGGATGTTCATGCTAATAGGAAGACTAACAGCTGGTCACCATTTATTTATGCAAAGAACTTCACGTGGGGAGAAACGTCTACATACCACATCAACAACTAGACACCATTCCGTTACCACGCACAAGCCTGCCGTGTGGGGCTTCCTGCTAAACTAGAGTCCTCCTGTCCCCATGGCTTCTCCTGCCCAGGGATCCCTCACTGAGAAGCAGATGAGGCTGAGGAAGGGGTTTCTCCTCACATTCATGTCCTCACTCACTCCATGGCCCCAGGCTGGAGTATTTATACAGCCACATTGACTGCTTACAGCCAGCGAGGTCCATTAGCAGGATGTAAACAGCTCTCAGCTCTTCAAAGGCCAGGGCCAGCCACTCTGTGGGGTCTGAGTCAGCCTGCCAGGGGCTCGCGTTTCAAGCCTTATTCATCTTCCTGATAACTTCCATAAAGGGCCAATGCTGCCTTCCTGGTATGCTGGGCTGCCAACAGCACCCCCAGTGGGATTTTCACAAGAAATTGGCATTCACTGAGCTCCTGCTGTATACATAACTCTTTCCCAGTCACTCTGGGGAGGGAGAAAAGAGCAGAAAATATATTCACTATCTTTTAGGGCATAAGGCACATGTGGGTAGGGAATAATATGAGTCAAATCACACAGAAAACCCAAGAAACCAAGAGTAGATTGACATGGGGAAGGGCAGGGTGAGCTGGGAGGGCATATAACTTAGTGTCCAAGGACATGGGTGACCTCTAGAGAGCCTGGGGTTTGAATGCTAATTGCCTTTAACTGTGTGACCTCAGTCAAGTGGTTTAAACCCTCTGGGCCTAGGTTTTCTCACCTAGAAAATGGAGATGACAGTAATAAGATTATGGTGAGGACTAAACAAAATAGCACATGGAGAACACTTAGCATGATGCCTGGAAGAGAGTAAGTGCTCAAGAAACATCAGCTGTGGTTCATTACAAAAGGAAGCTTTCTGGAGAAGGTGAGTTCTGAGACTTCAGAAGAAGTGAGGAACACAGACCCCTTCCCTAGCTGGTCATCCTGTCTGTGGGGTGGTGACATTGGCACACACTGCCTCTCTGATCTAGAGTACAGAAGAGGGAAAGACCAGCTGCTGGTCTTCTAAGCATGGACAGAAAACTCCACTCCTAAGAGCCACTTGGTTTTCCAGGAAAAATGAATAAAAATCCTATAGCAAATTAGCCCATGGAAAAGATTGTCCAAAAGTTCTGGGTCAGATTGTCCTTAGCCTGGGGTAACCCTGTCACTCGAGGAAACTGAGCCTGAGCCATGGCTGTGGGTCAGGGCACAGGGGTGGGGGGGCAGGGAGACAGTATGCTTCCTGGCAACACTCCCATTGTCATCGCTGCAGAGAGGCGCTTGGAGGAGAGGAGCACCAGCCTTGCACTTTGAAACTGTTACTGGCTTCCGTCTCAGAGCAAAAAAACCAAACCAAACAAACAAACAACTTCCTTGATTATGCTGGGAGAATGCAAAAAGGAAAACAACAATAACAAAAAGCCTTCCTCTCCTGGCCAGACTTAAAGTCAGAGTGTAGAGGGAATATCTGTATCCGTGCAGATTTTCACAAAGCACTTTCTCATCCTTGGTCTCAGGGCACCCTCACAACGATCCAGGGAGGCAAGTAGAGAAAGCATGAGCATCATCTTCCATTTGCAGGTGAACAATTGGGGTTCAGAGAAGTTAAGGGACTTGCCCAAGGTCACAATGACAATGTGGCAAAGCTCAAACTCAAACCCAAGTCTTCCAATGCCTGATCTAGTCCTCATTGCCTTCCCCACCTGACTCTCTTCCTAACAGTCCCAGCTGCCAAAAATCAGGGTTGTTTGGACAGATAAAGAATATATACAATACAATACAATACAAAAAAAAAAAAGCTTTCAACCATGCCTGAGACTCCATGGGAGCAAATGATAAATTGCATATGGCAACTTCCTTCCCAGATGTTCCCAAGATGGCAAGAAAGCTCCCAGAGGGAAGAGAACAAGTTCTCAAGAAGGAAGCAACTTAAGTTCTGCCAAGAGGGAATGGCAAAATGAACTATAGCATGTTCACACTGTGGAATAGCATCAGCCACAAGAACAGAACAAGGCTGATCTCGATGTACTGGCACAGGAAGAACACTGGGGCACTGAGGAGTAAGAACTACCGTTGTGAATGAAGCATGCTGTATGATTCCATAGATATCAAACAAGCAATGAAAACAAAATCACATACTGTCTCTGAATTCATAGACACATATGTAAATGCATAGAAAAACATCTGGCAAGAACCACCCTCTATCAGATATCTTCCACTTGCCCCTGCAGAGCCACACTTCACCCTCTGGGCCCCAGGAGGCAGCTCTGTATGAACTGCATCAGTGGGCTGCCTTGCAGCACCAGCAGGAGACCAAAGGAAGGGGAGAGAATGAGGTTGGAATACTTATTAGGTTGGTGCAAAAGTAATTATTTTCCCAGTCCTCCCACCAGGAGGTCTCCAAAAACTGGCCACTTCCCTCAGCCAAAGATCATGGCTCCTTTCAAGGTGCCCATACTCTCTTCTTCCAGGTTCTTGTTCTTTGGGCCTAAGGTGAGAAAGACTTTCTGCTGTAGCAAGCCCTAGGGTGCTGCACTATGCTTTGTGGATTCTCCTGCCCACAACTTTACAATCCTGTCCTTATAGTAAAATCATCCTAGTTAGAATGTGCCATCTGTTTCCTCCCGAGACAATGCTCAAGTTATTCACTCAGTAGATAACTAGAGTGGGCAGTAGAGGAAGAGAGGAGCAGGCACTGGTAGCTGAGGCTTGGCGATCTATAGTGGCATTAGCCTTTGCAGTAATTACATGCTTGTGTGTTTACTTTGTATCATGGAAAATTTCAAGCACATGCAAAAATAGAATAGCATAACAAGGTTCCCAGGTATCCATTACCCAGCTTCAACAATCATCAATTCGTGGCCAATCTTGTTGCGACCATAGCCCTACCCACTTCCCAGCCCTATATTATTTTAAGGCAAACCCAAGACATCATATGTTTTAAATTTACAAAAAAACTATATTTCTATATTGCCTGGGTAATTAAAATTTAATTAAAAACAAAGAAATTCTCAAAACTAGAACTTCTAATGGTGAGGAGACCCTGTCTTTGTTTTTAGATTGTACCCAGGCCAAGGTTTTCCCCCTCCTGTTTGCCCCAGAACCATGGCTCAGAGGCTGACCAGGTGGCCCTGTTGGCCCCTTCAGTGGGTTGGGGGCCCAACTAAGACTGGAAGTCCTTGCCAACCTGTCTTGAATATGGAGAATCTTGTTACAAACACAAAGCCACAGGAATACCTCCCATCTGAGCATCGGCTTCTAGTTTTCACTCAGCTACTTTTGTCCCTTGGTTTCCTTGTTTTGTTTTTACTTTTTATTGAAGGACAACTTTATATTTGTGAGATTTATTCCATATTGTTACATATAATTGTGGACTATTTCCACTATGGTATAGTATTCCATAGTATGAATTTATACCACAATTCACTTACCCATACACTCTTGATGGGAACTTGGGTGGTTTCCAGTTTGGAGCTATTACAAATGGTGTTACTATGGACATTATACCACATGTCTTTTGAGGTTCATATGCATGCATTTCTGTTTGTTGTACACATAGAATGGAATGTCTGGGTCATAAGAAGGCATATGTTTAACTTATCCAATGCGTATGAGATTACTGGTGTTCAATATCCTTGTCAACACCTGGGTATCTTCTGGGTTGCCTTGCTTCACTTTAGTCATTCTTGTTGATGTGTTGTGTCTCTCATTGTGCTTTTAATGTGCGTTTCCCTAACAACTAATTAAGTCAAACAGTTTTTCTTATTTTTTGGCCATCTGCATATCCTTTTATGAAGTATCTTTTCAAGTCTTTTGCACATATTTCTAGTGGGCTGTCCTCTTTGTCTTATCAGTTTGTAAAAGTTGTTTTATATATATATATATACACACACACACACACACACACATATATACACACACACGTCACTTATCGGTTGTAGGTTTTGCAAGTATCTTCTATGCTATAGCTTGCTTCTTCATTTTCCTAATGGTGTCTTATCATAAAGAAAAGCTTGTAGGTTTAATGTGGTCTAATGTATAGGCTTATTTTCTTGTACAATTAATAGTTTTAGTAATTTGTTCAAGAAATCTTTGCCTATACTACTTTCAGTTGTTTTGAAGATTCCTTTAGGGAAAAAAAAAAGGCAATTATTGAAAATTGAGTAATAAAAGCCTTAAAAAACCACAAATGGAGACACCAAATCAGCCACTCCAAGAAGGAATCAATATGTGGTTACTTCATTGGAAAGACAATCTCCTGATTTTGTGACTCCCTAGTTAGCAGCCACCTGTAAGAACCAAAGCTCTTCTTACCTGTAAAGGTGAAGAGAAGGCAGGTCAGACAAATAATCTCTACCAAGAGAAAAATGTAAGAACTTTGACTATTTTTTAACGCTTAAAAGTACTAAATACTTAACAATATGCCAATGACCAGCTTCTCATAGATGAGAGGAGTTCTTGAACCCTAAGGAATGGTAGAAAATGGCAGCATTAAAATTGAAATGACTTCCACAGGACAAGTGTTTTTACACAAAGACGGAAACAACAGACACTGGGATCTACTTGAAGGTGGAGGGTGGGAGGAGGGAGAGAAGCAGAAAAGATCAATATTGGGTACTGGGGCTTAATACCTGGGTGATGAAATAATCGGTACAACAAACCCCCATGGCACAAGTTTACCTATGGAACAAACCTGCATATGTACCCTCAAACCTAAAATAAAATTTAAATTTAAAAAAATGTAAAATAAAAAATTAAAATTATTTGTTAAAAGAGGAACAATTCTCTTTCCATAGAGCCTCCTCTCTCCCAAGAGAGGTTTGCATCCTTTCCTGTAGGAAAAGATTTCTAAAATCTTCCACCAGGGGGCATTTCTCCCACTGAAAATAAGTGAAAACATGATTAATACATTCAGTGGTCTTACCAACACCAACTATATTAATCCAAGTAATTTTTAAAGCATTTGTTGAAATGACAAAGATTCCTTTGAAAACCAATGTTTTCACTGCTTAAAGAGCAATAAGTCTGAAAGGCAATGGTGGCTTCCTAAATCCAAACCACTTCTTATATCTTAAAAAAAAAAAAAAAAATTACATCAACATGGGGAAAAAAAACAAGCAAAAATAAAATCTATGTGTGACTCATTTCTTTGTCATTACTAGGAGTCAAATAATACTATGAATTTCAAATTACATTTCAGTAGAGAAGTACCAACTTCTAACAAAGCACCTACCACTACTGGAAATCTGTAGGTGTAGAAGGCAGGAAACGGGAGTCTTAAGAAATTCCATGGAAACAAAAGGAGGAGGGAGAATAAACAAGACAAACAGAATCACCCCAGAGTACAGTACAGCACTAAATGCAAAATAATGAACATGAGTCTGGAACTTCGTAGTTTACAGTGATGGCTGCCAGGAAGGTACTTCAAAGTGAGTAGGGTCAGAAGTAATAATGTCAGAGAAGCACTGCTTTTGGGAAGAGAAGAAAATAAATAGAAAATAGGTGCCTTTTGGCAGTAAAGAAAAGAAATTAAGCATACTGCAGGGGGAAAAAAGAGAGAGAGAGAAAAACACGCCAAGCCATCCCACTCCCTCTATTCATTCAATAAACTGCACTTAATCATATTGACAGAAGAGGGCACTCTTGAAATAGGCATTCACCACAAAATGCCTAGGAATAAAGGGAAAATTCGTACTAACTCCACATTGTTATTAGTATTCCTTGGCTAATCAGAGGAGCTGATTTTTTTTCAAAAAGATAAAATATGCACCAAAACATTTCAACTAATTAAAATTCTCCCCAACAAAGAAAATCAACCATGAAGCAGAAGCAAACTGCCATGTAACATTCCAAACTGAGTTAAATATTATAAAATAAGTATTTGAATATTGTTTAAACAAACTAGAATCAGAGATTTAAAACTTAGAAAAGAACCTTTTAAAATCAGGAAGAAATGCAATGGGAGTTGATCAATTTCAGGAAATAAATTTAAGAAAAAGACAAAACTATTTCAGAAATGAAGAACAAATTACAATGTGTCCAGGAGAGAATAGGTTCCAACGAAAATTTAATAGGGAGCATTAAGAAAGGTAGTAAAACAAAAACCAAATGAAAATGAATTGAGAAAGAGGTTAAAAAAAATCAGCAAAAGTGGTTGAAATGGAAGGCAAGCAAAGAAGATCTAAGCTATGTATAATTGGAGTCCATGAAGAAGAAAAATAAAATAGAAATATTTGGAAATATAACCCAAGAAAACTTTACAGAAATAAGATAAAGTTAAATAAGATAAATCCTAAACCAACATAATGTGTGCCTTGGAGAATTGATCTGGAATGAACAACTCTGAAACATATCCTAGTAAAACTACTAGATTTTTATGACAAAAAATCTTCAGGACTTTCAGGCAAAAAGATCAAATCTTATTCTGGCAAAAAATCTAGACTGACCTCAGGCTAAGAACAACACACAGAATTGGATAAGAGTGGAAGAGCATTTTCAAGAAACTCTGAATCACCCCAGAGAGGTGAAGTACAGCACTAAATGCAAAATAATGAACATGAGTCTGAAAGTTAGTAGTTCACAGTACTGGCGTAGGGATTTTATAGTGAGTAGGGATTTTATATCCAGCCTTCATCCAACCAAGTGGTAAATGGGGCAGCTTCCATAAAAGAACTAATAATCATTTAATACACTGAATTACAGAGCTAAGATTAAAACAAGGGTGGGGTCATGGTATCAGAAGATTCTGTAAATATGACATCTTCTGATCAAGTAGAAAGAATGTGATCTTAAAACAGTACCAAAGGAGAAAGTAAAATATGACCATTGATTGTTGTTTAGATAACAGGTGGGAGTCAAAGGATATCATGTAAAACTGACAGACTAGATAGTAAAAGTTTAAGAAAGGGGAGAATTAAGGGCACTATAAAAGGTATAAATACTATGGCAACCACTAGATCAAAAATGTAAGCCTTTCTAAATGCCAAAATAATTTTTAGACAACAATGAAAATACATCAGATAGAGAAAGAAACTCAGTAAATAAAACAATACAATCAGCACCTCAGCAGCCTACTTAATATGGACACACTAGAGGTATTCCCACAAAAGGAAAGAACAAGGCACTTTCCCACTACTAACACTGTGCTGGAAGTATTAGCTAACATAGTCAGACAAGAGAAAACAAGAGGAGGCTTGAGGATTAGAAAAGAAGATGAAAAACTAACTCTATTGCAAAGGACACAGTAATATATCAAGAAATCCTAAAGAACAAATGATAAAACTCACAACTTCTCAAAATATTTATTCTCAAAATTCCTTTACACTCTTAAAAATCAAGGACCTCAAAGAGCTTTTGTTTATGTGGGTTATATCTATTGATATTTACAGATTAGAAATTAAAACTGAGAAAATGTTAAATATTAATTTTAAATAATATAAATGCATATTTTTGAAAAATAACCATAAACAAAAACTTTCAGTGAGAAGAATGACAACATTTTACATTTTAAAAATCTTTATTGTTGAGCTTAATAGAAAACGGCTGGATTTTCATGTTTCTGTAGTCAATCCATTATGATAGCACACATTACATAGCCTCCAGAAAACTCCACTGTACACTTAAGAATGAAAGTTAAAAGGGAAAATTATGTCTTAGTATCATAAATACGAGAGTCTTAGGAACATGAAAATGGTTTTGACCTTGTGAATTCACTAATAAAATCTCAGGAACCCCCAAGGGTACCCAAACCATATATTGAGAGCCACTGAACTAACTCAAACAGTAAAATATTCAGCAAGTCAGTAGGATATAAAATAAACACTAAAAGTCAATGGCCTTTATAGGCACAAATAATAACCAATTATAAGATGTAACAGAAAAGAAACTTCCATTTATAATAGCAATGAAAATAATAAAATACTCGGAAATAAATCTAACAAGAAATGCTGAAAACCTATACAAAGAAAATCATAACACCCTCCTAAAAAACATAAAAGTTGACTTGAATAAATGGAAAAGATGTCCCTTGTTCATAGTCAGGATGTCTCATCATTAAATTAATGATATAAGTTTAATTTATAAACAGTTATAAAATTACTCAGTTAATTTATAAACTTAATATGATGCCTTAAAAATTATAAATGGCTTTTTTTCTGTAGCCAGACAAGTTGATAGTAAGGTTCATATGGAAAAATTAACTTGCAAGAATTGGTAGGTGGGAAAACACTGAAAATGAAAAGCTCTAAGGAAGGAACCAGCCCTACCAGGTATTTTTAAATATTACACAGCCTCTATAATTAAAGGTATGGTAATAGCACACAAAGAGACAGGCAGACCAGTGGAATTGAATTCAAAGTCCAGACATAAATCCAACTACATGTGGAAATCTAGCATATGATAACAGTGATATCTCAAATCACTCAAGCAAAGATGATATTATAATAAATGGTATTGGTATGGATAGACATTTGAGAAAACACAACTAGATCCATTCCTCACATCTATGCAAAAATAAATTCTAAATAGACTAGAGATCTAAGTGTAGAAAATTAAACTACGTAGTACTGAGAAAAACATGAGTGAATTCTTATATAACCTTGGTATAGAAAAGCTTTCTAATTATGAATCAAACTCCAAATGAAATCAAATTTTAAAACTGATAACTATAATTTTTTAAATTTTCATAGCAAAAAAAAAAAAAAAAAAAAAAAAACCCACCACAAGCAAAATCAAAAGACAAACGTCAAACTTGGAGAAACTACTCGCAACATGTATCACTGGTAAGGAGCCAATACACCTAAAAAAAAAAAAAAAAAAGACCTCAAAAAATCCTATAGAAAGACAAGCAAAGATATAAATAGACAATTCACCAAAAAGACATTAAAATGCCTCTGAAACCTATGAAAAAAATGTTCAACTTTACACACAGAGAAGTGCAAATTAAGACTTCCCTACGATAGTGATAGTATGTCCCACCCATCAGATTGGCAAAAATTCAAAATCTTAACAATACATTCTATTGGCAAAGTGGGAAGGAAATAGGCATGCTCATATATCATGAGTGGGAATGCATATTATACAACTCCTATGAAGAGGAATTCAGCAATACTAACAAAACTACATATTCACTTATTTGATCCAGCAATCTTACTTCTAAAAAATTACCCTAAAGATACACCTCCCACAAGAATATACATACATACAAGTTTACACACTGCATCATAATATCGAAAATTACCTAAATTCTCAAATACAGCAAATTGGTTGGAAAAAAAAAAAACCTATGTTACACATATACAATGGAATAATATGCTGCTGTAAAGAAGGATGGAATGATCTCTATGAACTGATAAGGAGTGGTTTCTAGAATATATTGTCAGGTGGAAAAAGCAAGGCGCAAAAGAATATATAACGTACACTAGCACTGTGTAAGAAAGAAGAGGGAACTAAAAAACATACATGCATTTGCTTGTTTTTGCCAAAAAGAAACATAGGAAGGAAAAATCAGAAAAATGTAAAATTGATTACCTTCTGGGGAAAGGCGGAGGAGACACAGTGAAAGGGAGACAGAAGTGACACTTTTCTCGGTATTTTTTTTGGTGTAACATTTAATTTTGGAAGCATATTCATAAACTACAGAATCAAAAGTAAAATCAACAAGGATGAGGGGAACAAAAACCAAATGGAAAGCAAACAAGCCAAACTGTATTGCAAATAAATCCTAAGAAAACAGCTGATGAACCCAAATTTATAACCACACTGATGAGGGAAAGAACTAATTCAAGTGATGGTTGAACAAAGAATATTGACTATATATCCTCAGCATAGAAGAAAAAGAACTGCAAACTAATTGTGAACTCTTTTACTTAGACTTGTTTCTCATAGCAGTATGGGTGTACCAATTTTGAAACAATCTTCTACATATAGCATAGGATTAAGACTGAGTAAATGTGAAATAATGTTCAGAGTCAGAGTTCTAAACATAGGAGAGATTCAACTATGGGAGCAGGGAGGCAATGAAGAACCTATAGGAATGCAATTAACTGGGTGAGGGGTGGGGGTAACAGCACGAACTCATTAATATGTATGTATACTCATGACACATATGTATACTCAGAGAGACAACAGACACACATACATTTTCATATATGTATGCATAACTCTGAATGTGTATATGTATGCATACGCACTTGTATATTTCACAGCTGGGATGGATAGAGGATATATGTGTATGTGTGGACATATCTATCCTAGATTTGAAGGGGCCTAGAGGCAATGACACTCCAGTAGTGTTAGGCATAGCCAGTGCCTAGATCTTGGTTTTTAAATACCATTCCCCACTAAAAGGAACAAGGGTTCCTTAGCAAAACAGCTGATGCCAGGATTAGGTCAGGGAAGGTACAAGGTAAGCCTGGAACATCTGGTTTATGCCAGAAAATAAAGAAGTATTGAAAGTAATGATGGTGGCATGTGAAAAGCAGACAGGAGACAAGCCTGAAGCAGATCTCACTGGCTAATTTGAGCACAAAACAAATAATGACAATAACATGTTCAAACCCATTAAATAAAACAGGAATCAATGAGGCTATAGTGATAAAGCAGCAGCAGCAGAAGAGGAGGAAAAAAGAAGAAAGGAGAGAGGGAAAGCGGGAAAGCTTAAAATCAGAGGAGAACGCTAATGGGATATATGCAGACAGTAACGGCACTGGAAAAATCACCATGTTCCAACCATGCAGTAAAGACTGGCTGAGGCAGGACTCATCAACAGACACTAAATTCAGCAGGTGGGGTGGGGTGTAGATTTTGAGGAGGAGCAGAATATTTGCACGTCAAAGTGTCTTCCCACAGATCAATTATTAGTTATAAGGGAAAATGGTAACTATACAGTGCAGCAACCAGATAAGATTTTGGCCAGGAAATCAAAGTTAACATCACCAATGAGAAGCAGATAGTCATCTGACAAACCTAAATTGAATTGGAATATTCTATATCCTGACCTGGTCTTCAAGAAAACATCAGTGTCATAAAACACAAAGACAGACTCAATAACCACTACAGATTAAAGGTTAAAGAGACCTGACAATGTGTGACCACAAATGCAAAATGTTCTCAACAAAGTACTAGCAAACCAAATTCCACAGCCCATCAAAAAGTTAATTCGCCATGATCAAATAGGCTTCACTCGGGAATTAAAAACAAAAACCATATGATCATCTTAAGAGACATGGAAAAAGCTTTCCATAAAATCCACATTCCTTCATGATAAAAACCATCAAGAAACTAGGCATTGAAGGAACATACCTCAAAATAGTAACAGCCATTTATGACCAATCCACAGCCAACAGCATGCAGAATGGGCAAAAACCAGAAGCATTCCTCTTGAGGACTGGAACAAGACAAGGATGCCTACTCTTACCACCCCTATTCAACATAGTACTGAAAGTGCCAGCCAGAGCAATCAGGCAAGAAAAAGAAATAAAAGGCATCCAAATAGGAAAAGAAGAAGAAACTAACTTTCTTCACAACAATTCTATACCTAGAAAACCCTAAAGACTTTGCCAAAAGGCTCCGGGAATTGATAACTTCAGTAAAGTTTCAGGATACAAAATCAATGTATAAAAATCAGTAGCATTTCTATATACCAATAATATTCAAGCTGAGAAACAAATCAAGAACACAATCCCATTTGCAGTAGTCATCAAAAACTAAAAATACCTAAGAATACAACTAATCAAGGAGGTGAAAGATCTCTACAAGGAAAACTACAAAACACTGCTAAATGAAATCATAGATGACACAAATGGAAACACATTCCATGCTCAGATTGGAAGAATCAATATTGTTAAAAATGACCATACTGCCCAAAGCAATCTACAGATTCAATGCTATTACTATCAAACTACCAACATTATTCACAGAATTGGAATAAAACTATTCTAAAATTAATATGGAACCAGAAAAGATTGTGAATAGCCAAAGAAATCCTAAGTAAAAAGAACAAAGCCAGAGGCATCACATTACCCAACTTCAAACTACACTGAAAGGCTACAGTAACCAAAACAGCATGATTTGGTATAAAAACAAACACATAGCAAATGGAACAGAACAGAAAACTCAAAATTAAAGCCACAGACGTACAGCTATCTAATCTTCAACAAAACTGACAAAAATAAGCAATGGGGAAAGGACTCCCTATTCAACGAAGGATGCTGGTATAGCTGGCTAGCCATATACAGAAGAATGAAACTGGATCCCTATCTTTCAATGTATACAAAAATTAACTCAAGATGGATTAAATATTTAAATATAAGACCTCAGATATAAAATTTCTAGAAGAAAACCTATGAATACCCTAGGTTTTTGGCAAGGCCCTACCCATTGGCCTTGTCAAATAATTTTTGGCTAAGTCCCCAAAAGCAACTGCAATGAAAACAAATATTAAACTAGTGGGACCTAATTAAACTAAAGAGCTTCTTCACAGCAAAAGAAACTATCAACAGAGTAAACAGACAACCCACAAAATGGGAGAAAATATTCAAAAACTAAGTATCTGACAACAGTCTAATAACTAAGATCAACAAGGAACTTAAACATTGAACAAGCAAAAACCAGATAATCCCATTTTTTTAAATGGGCAAAAGACGTGAACATGTATTTCTCAAAAGAAGACATACAGGTGTCCAAAGAACATGAAAAACTGCTCTACATCACTATCAGAGAAATGCAAATCAAAACCACAATGAGGTACCATCTCACACTAGTGGGAATGGCTATTACAAAAAGTCAAAAAACTACAGATGTTGGCACTGCTGCAGAGAAAGGGGAACCCTCACACACTGTTGATCAGAATGTAAATTATTTCAGCCACTGTGGAAAGCAGTTTGGAGATTTCTCAAAGAACTAAAACAGAGCTACCATTCTATCCAGCAATCCCATTACTGGGTATATATCCAAAAGAAAACAACTTGTTCTAAAAAAGACACATGCCCTCATAGGTTCATCACAGCACTATTCACAATAACAAAGACATGGAATCAACCTACGTGCCGATCAATAGTAGACTAGATAAAGAAAACATGATACATATACACCATGAAATACTATGCAGTCATAAAAAAGAATGAAATCATATCCTCTGCAGCAACATGCATGCAGCTGGAGGCCATTCTCTTAAGCAACTTTACACAGCAACAGAAAACCAAATGCCACATGTTCTTGCTTATAAGTGGGAGCTAAACATTGGGTATTCATGGACATAAAGATGGCAACAATAGACACTGGACACTGATGGGGCAGGGGACAAGGGTTAAAAAACTAACGCCCGGGTGCAGTGGCTCATGCCTGTAATCCCAGCACTTTGAGAGGCTGAGGCAGGCAGATCACGAGGTCAGAAATTCGAGACCAGCCTGACCAACATGGTGAAACCCCATCTCTCCTAAAAATACCAAAATTAGCTGGGCGTGGTGGCACGTGCCCGTAATCCCAGCTACTCAGGAGGCTGAGGCAGGAGAATCACTTGAACCCAGGAGGTGGAGGTTGCAGTGAGCCAAGATAGCACCACTGCACTCCAGCCTGGGCAACAGAGCAAGACTCCATCTCAAACGAAACAAAACAAAAACTACTTGGTACTATGATGGGTGATGGGATCATTCATTCTCCAAACGTCAGCATCACACAATATGCCCAAGTAACAAACCTACACATGTACCCCCTGAATCTAAAAGTTGAAAAAAAGAAAAGAAACAATATGTGATCATGAACTGGATCTCGTGCTGAAAGGAAAAATGTGGTATGTAGACAGTAGACTAGGGTAAATAATACAGTTAAGACTAACCATTCAAGGCAAAAGTCTTACAATTCTGAAAGGACTTTTTGAAATCTAGACTTGGCAAATGTCCCAGCATATTCTTCCTCCACAGCTATGTCACAGTGCCCTTCCCCAATGAATATGCAGGCGTTCCAAGAAGGGCAACCATCCGGGGCCTGAAGAGGGCAGCCCCAGAATCATCAAGCTTAATCTGCCCAAAGAGCATATATGACTTAAGTGTTTCCAGCCTTCTACGGTGGATGTACTTGGCAAGAACATACCCGTAGGATCCCCTGGAGAAGACAGGGCTATTATGGAAGCCTAGAATCAAGGGGTGTGGTCTTCTTCTGACCCTCTGCCAGGATGGACATGGCCCAGAGGACCAAAACCCAAAACTCTCCCCAGCTGGAGCTCAATGACCTGTGTAGATCTGGCAGCAACCCCAGGCCTTAGCAAGCCCCTGTAATCATCCTCCCAACCCTGGCCAGCCCACAGGAGCCATCGGCAGCCACCCCAGTGACTCACCCAATATAAAAATGGTGGGGGGGGGGAATGGGAAATGAGTGATCATTCACTTTGAGGTGCATTTTTTCTTCCTGGAGATTTATTCGGGATTATTGCATCTGACACCATTCATACACTGAGAATAGCTTTTGTGCAGGAAACAAAAGGAAACTGTGAGATAGCTTTTATTTTATGTTCTTAGAGATTTATTTGGTTGGATTATATCTGGCATGAGGACGCCCACAGCTCCATCAGATTGCATTGGCAGAAGACAGGACAGACCAAGTAAGGAGTCTGCATTTTCCATGCCTTCAAGTTGCTGTGGCAATTCTGGAATTTCACAATGTTCTCCCTCATAGCCAGGTGAATACTACAAGATTCCAGTAGGACATGCAGAGGAGAGGGAGAGAGAAGCGGGGACATGGAAATCCAGGGAGAAGGGCCTGACATCTGCAATGATAGTTTCATCGTCTCCTTTAGTTCTTCTAAAAGTATTTGTTCCTATGCTCTTGAATCTCATTTGAGGTCAAGATGCAATTTCAATTCAAGCTAGTAACAAGGGCTCTGAGAGTGGTGTTCTGCTCGCTGGAGTCAAAGCAATGCTCAGCTGTCTATGCTGAGATCAGGCAGAGAAGAAAAGCAGGGCTGAACTTTATCTCTAAAATGAGGGTGACCTAGAGCATGGCCTCTTGCGGGGATTAAGTGGCTAATAGCAATGAACACTCAATGGTCAGAGCACATGCTAAGTGATTGTTTGACAATGAGTGACCCAATTGACTGTTGTGAAGTGCATTTTGTCTTCTCTTTCCTCTCCAGATAAATACCACGATGAATTCCCCAACTGATAATCACAGAGAATTCCAGTGCTTTACAAAAAACAGTCTTATCACCCCCAAATCCAAAGTGCCACTATAGCCTCATCACCTCTCGGCTTTGTGAACCAGGAAAGCATCAAGGTCTTCCTGAACAGCTCAACCTCACAACCAAGAATGTTCCCACTTAAAAGACCTTCCACACACCACATTTTCTTTTCACTGGCCTCTGGAATATGTTATCTTGAGAGAGGGAAAGTTAAAACAAATGAACTCGCAGCAGCTGGGGAGGAAGACTGAGAATGACTCAGGAGTCATTCTCCCTCCAGACAGGGTAATTTCCTACCCAGTCATAGGCAAGGTCGAGAGCTGAGCTGCATCTTAAAGCTGCCTGGGGTGAGAGACAGGAGTTTAGTGATGTAGAGAATAACTGCCAATAAAGTACTTTCTCTCTTTATTTGCTACAATTTTGTGAAAGTCTCTCAGTTCCAGATGCATAAAACTGGAGAAATGGTCCACGGCTTAGTCACCCACCTTCTCTTCCAAATAATCCACAAGGGCTAGAGGGACAGCATCAGCAACATGCCGGGCGGAATCACCCGGGGGCCTTGGAAAACCTGTTCTATTTGCTGCTGAAGGTGAGGAAAGATTGGAGGACCCCAGTGAGTCTTTCCTCCCATGGAAAATTCTCGTGACTAAGCAGCTTCAAGCTCTTTGGAGCCCTATGGGGCTGAGAGGGCTACTTACAAGGGAGGTTTTCTAGACTCTCCCAAGGCAGTCACATAGCCTGATTTTAGAATAATATGTGGCCACAAAAAGAAGTCAGTCTGCTGGGATTCCCCTGGAGAGCCTGAGAAGGGGGACAGGGCAGCCAGCTGGCTGGCAGCCACTCCAAGCACAAAGGCGGGAGCCAGCTGTGCCAGGTGTGTTTAAAGTTCATCTTACCTTTGGTCCCCCAATACCTGTGTGATGGATGGCATTGTGGGAAGGCGTATTCAGCCAGTAATGCAATGCTGGAAATAAAAGGGAGGTGATGGGAGGGGGGCTGCTTTTGTGCTCGGAGTAAATAACCAGTCGGCTAGGGTTTTTCTTCTTCTATTCATGTTCATGGGGCCAGGAGGGACTAAAAGTTTACTGACTTTCCTAACATTCCTTCTTCTCCATAAAAATGTTAAGTCTGGGCTAGGTAGGATTCCTCTCCCTCCTCAGCTGGCCAGCCTCAGAGATTTCAGTGAGCCACTCGCAGTCCCTGAATGCACAGACCTGGAATAACAAGAAGATTTCTGACTACGGGGCATTTCTCCTTACAGAACGGCTCGAAAGGCAGTCGGCACCCAGGAGGAAACATGCCAAAGAATTTTTCTACATTAAATTATGAGGTGAGCTGAAAAAACACAACTAAATCACCCCTAGTCCAGGGCTTGCATGAGCCCCTTGACTAAGAAAATAACTTTTCAGGACTAGGTTCTCAGCAGCCATTTGGCCAAGTACCAGAGTCTCTTTCTATGATCTCAGAGACCAGGAGGTAAGAACATTTTGGCCTCAGATAAGCCAGGAGACAATCACCTAAAAACAGACATCCTTGGCTTTGACAGCCAACTCCCTCTATAGGGCAGAGAGAAGGTGCCTGGGTTAGATATCGGTGGGCCCTGCTGCTACCAGCTGAAGGCCTCATAGGAGCTGCTTGACCTGTGCTGGTAAAATGAGGGTGCAGGGGCAGTCCAGCGTGCCAAATGCGCAGCATGGAGCACGGATGCCCTGCTGCACCCAGACGCCACGTATCGCGCTTGCACATGCTGCAGGCTGGCATGGCTGAGCGGGACACAGCCTTTGTGTATAAAACCACCACAGAAAGAGAAAACATTGGATCTGAAATGGGGCCAAGGCTCCTCCATTGACAAACATCAACTGTGATTCCCAGCCCCTTCCGAAAGGGCCTGGGGGAAAGCCATTGCTCCAGGCCCCCTTCCCCAAGACAGGAATGAGAGTATCACCACACACAGCCTCTCCCCTCAGTGCTACTGAGCCCCATGTGACATCCTCACAGGCCAAATCCATTCCCAAGACTCAGTCCCCTCAGGACATAGATGTCTAATTTTGCCCCCAATGGTTTAGAATTATAGCTGCTATACTACCTTCTACCCCAAACCCAAAACAGTCACCAAGAGCCCCACTTGGCTGGAGACTTCCTGATAGGGTTGTTTGTGTAGGTAGATCCAAGCCTGTTTGTAGTGGATACTTAGGAACCCAGTCCCTAGGAACAGAATGGCTAATCCATGATATTTGAGGGATGTCCATAACTTCCAATGAGTAGGCATGGCACTGTCCTTGGCTCTGAAGCTCCTCCACCCTTCTTCCTGACTTCCGGCGGAAGCCCCTGTGCTGCTCTTCCATCCCCACCCTGGGAGGTAGAGCCTGCTCCCAAGCTGAACAAGCGGGTTTATACCCCGCTTGCCCCACTGTACCCCGCCAAGCAGGGCACGCCAGCAGGACTGTCCAGAGGAAGCCATGGCGCAGCCCGGCTCCCGCGAAGGCTCTCCCACCGCACTGTCGCAGGAGGGCCCGGGACGGCCTGGCTCCTGCTCTCAGATACCCTCCGCGGGTCGGCCAGCCCAGGCCGTGGAGCGCACAAGTCATGAATTCCAGGCCAGCCACTGAAGCGCGGCTTCTCCCAGTAGCGTCAGCACCGCCGGCGGCCAACAGGTGGCAGGAGAGCTTTGGGGAGCGCGCACCTGAGGCCCGCGGCTGGGTCTCAGGCTGCAGCGGCAGAGGCCGAAGTCTCCCTCTCGCTGCGACCCACGGGGGAAGACAGAGCCGCCGCGGCCAGGAAGAGAAGGCGCAGAACGGCGTGCGGGAGCGAGCTAGCGGAGCCTCTGCTTTGCGCCGCGAGCCGCGAAGCCGTTCCTGGCCGCCGGCCCCGCAGCTGCCCCCTCGGGCCTCCCTGGCTGCGTGCGGACCCGCCGTGGGACCTGGCCGGGAGCCGACCTCGGCTCCACCCCCGGGACTGGCACCCCCAACCCCCGCAGACCCCAGGCCAGGGCCAGGGCCAGGCCATCTGGGCCGTCCTGGGTCCCGCGGCGGGGTTTTGAATTACTTCTAAAGAGCAAGCAGGCAGTGGCCAATGGGGGTGAGAAAGACAGCCCAGAGATACGGGGTCATGGCTGTCATCGGCACCCCTCCTTGGCTTCTTGCTACAAGCAGTGATAAAATTACGGTTTTTGTGAAAACCAGAATGGTAACAGAGGAATTTTTCCTTTTTATAAATAACTAACATTTCCTACCACCAAATTCCAAAGCTGCCAGAGGGAACCCCTTCCGCATCGCCACAGCACTTTGTTATGCATTGCCCCACACTACACAGACAGCGAAAGGAATCCATCAGGTTTAATTTGTTCTGCTCTGGTCAGAACTGAGGTCTCTAGAAGCCTCCCATATACTTTACCATTTTAAGTTTGAGAACCCTAAACTAATGATGTGAAACTAATGTAGTGTAACACCAAGTGCCCTCTCTGCCAGTAGGAAATAATTTCTGCAGCGCTTCTAAAAACCAAACCAAACCAAACAAATAAATCAAATGATTTTACAATGTGGAAAAGCCATGAGCGAGCCGGCTGGGCCGTGGCTGTGCTTGGGGGAAGCAGGCGGTTTGAGCGGCTCAGCGACTCAGCCGCGAGCAGCTTTCCTGGGCTGGGGTGTCTGCAGCTGGGAGCGGCATTCGAGCTCTGGCCCAGCAGGCCTCGGGAAAACAATCTGGCCCACAAATTCAACATGACAGTTTTAACAAATACGATTTCAACTTTTATATTTGGATTTAGGAAGGAGATGATGGCCTTACCCCGGAATCACTATTAAATAATAAGCTTATAACATATTTGCTGACGGCAATATAGACCCTGCTTCAAATTAACTTTAAAATGTGCTGCCGATACATACGGCTTATACTTAGAAAGAAAACAAAGCTGGTGACCGGGCAGATTTAGTCAAGAGGCAAACGTACAGAAATGTACACAGAGTTGATTAGAGTTTTTGCTACCTGAACAGCCAAAGGAGGCTTTAAAATTCAAGTTAGTTCTTTAAACACTTATAATAATTTTCCCCCAACTGATTAGAATATGAGTCTTTAAATATTTAAGCAAGCTCAAGTTCTGACCATTTCAGCTTCTCAGAAGTGTAGACATTTTTTAATGCATTTACTTTATTGTGAAATTGCAATATTTGTTAATGAAAGAGAATTGGTTGCATCTGTCTATTTTACAGGTTTTTAATATCCACTAGTCATTTGACCAATGTAGAAAGCAAATAAATATTTTCCCCTCATGTCATTTTTTTAATTTCCCAGAAACAAGTGTTCCTTTATTATCTGTGACCTACTCAAATGAGAATTATTGTTAAAGAGTTGCAGGTTTCTATACCGGCTGGAGTGTTTAGAGCCCAAAGCACTGTATTTCTCTAGAACATTTTTGTTGAGCTTTAACACAGTCTTACCTGCATATCTTATATTACTTGGAGTTGGGTAACATATATCACTTTGGAAAAGATAAACAGGCTACTATAAAAGACAGGAAATAAATAACTCATAAGGTTGCCTTTGGTTGAAGCAAGCTTATTCTAGTACTAGAAAATATTCCTTTATTTTAAAAAAAAAAAATACAGACAAAGGAGTAAACCTGTAAGAATTAACTAAACATTCAAATAACACAACTGTCTGTTGCCTTGTGTCCATGTGGGGTTTCACACAAAATTGAGTTTGAGTTTATTGGAGAAATTAAGGTTATTTGAATCAACACTGAGTCGTAGGTCTACAAATCATGTATCACTCACTCATTCACTAGCAGAAAAGCGTCTATGGGACCCTTTTGTATGGGAAGGCTTGCGTTTCTGAGAGCAGAGGCACAAAAGAGAAGCCTTCGTTGTTGGTTAAAAATAATTACAACTAATACCTGACCGTGGCCGACTTTCCTGTCGTTCACCACTTTAACATCGGAAACATGTGATCGGCCCTCCAGATGCCCATTATTAATTGCATGCCCTTTGATGTCTGAACATCGATGGAATCTACAAAAGCTTTAACGTAAGAAAATATGCCTCCTGAAAAATTCCCAAGTCACTGACTGGTGATCGGCACATGTTCCCATTCGTTTGCTCACCTTCAGTGGCACTGTGAAAATAGCCCCAAACCCCAGACATTTTGCCACGAGTTTGGGCAAAAAAAATTTCAAGACTTGTTTACAGTTTCTACTTCAAGTGGGGGAAAAAATGGCACATTTGCACATTCAAGAGGTATCTGTGTAATTTAAGACAACATATTTCTAAAATGCTTAAGGTTCAGGAATTTGCATGAACATAATTATAAAGAAAGAAAGAGGGGAGAGATAAAACAAAGGTTAAACAGTTCTACTGGACAAGTGAATAAAGGCACCTCATTATAAATATCTCCCCTTCGCTATGTTTATTTTCTCCCAAGAGACAACTTTATTTTTTAAAGGCTTATCATGAAGGAAATCGCTGACTATAGGTAAATTTCTTTTCTCAGGCGGAACTCAAAGATATTGTTATAACATGGTTTTTTGTGTGCAATTTGAAAACAAATAGACTTTTGTTTTTACAAACCACTTATTTGGGGGGATTTATTTGAAGAAAAATTTTCCTCTGCAAAGAAAAATTTATAAAAAGCTACATGTGCAGATTACTTGACCCACTGCCTATCATAACATCTTTACACATCTCAAGGATTTAATATAGTGAAAGGAAAAGAGTAAAGAGGGTTTGAAGGGTAGCCCAGCGTGGCTTGCATGGATGGCTGCTTTCCTATGCAGAGCTCAGAAATACATCCATCCCAGAAATATTTGTTTATCATGAAAAAATATTTGAGCCACTCATATTGAATTCTTTCACATTTTTGGGCAAAGTCTTTTTGCCATCTGGAATTAGGTATGTCAGTGAAGCTTATATTTTCAAATATTAGATTTTCTATCATTGTCTGAAATTCTCTCAAAGTATAGAATTGAACAGTCTTACCTTACCAAAAACAGAGGTAGAGTGCAGCAACTAAAAATAAGAATGTTTAAAGAAAAAAAAAATCTCTTCCAAAGAGTGAAGCTGAAAAAAGTATCACAGCGTACATCTTTCTAAGAGTTAAATAACCTCCGACAGAGCTACAATAAAACTGATCGACATTCACTATCTGAAATGATGCGCAATTAAAAGTTAAGTAAATATTTAAAACAATCTTCCTTGCTCAAAAGAAGAATTGGAAAATTAAACATTTACAGCCAGAAATCTTGGAATCTCGATTCTTATACTTTGCAAGGGTACAAAATAAATGTGGAGATGCAGTTTCCAATTGTTTAAAGATTCCCTTTGCAAACAGTATCATGGCTTCTATGTGTGTACAAGCCCCGCAAACATAATGATGCATTAGCTAAACATAAACCCTCTCTGAATTCCTAGTAAATCTAAATATGTACGAAATTAAAATTGAAACAAGGAACAAGTCTAGTGTTAGTCCTTTCAAAATACTAATTTAATAACTCTCCAAGAAATAGAGTGTTTTAGGAAAGGCAACCCAGATGTCAGCATATAAAATCAAGCTATAAAGTGCCCTTCAAGTATATTTCAATCATTTTTAAATATTTACATTTAATAAGGACAAGTTTTTATGGCAAGAAGAGGTCATTACACTTATCATTCATGGAAAAATGTACTTTTAATGGCTTGTATATTGATTTGCAAAGGTGAAATGGTAACCTAAAATATGTAATTGTCTTTTTTTCCTTTCTGTTCAGCAATTTGTTGCTCTGGCAAAGCAAAATATGAAATGCTACATGTGCCGCTGTTAGCGGCGGTGAGGCCGGTGTTGAAAATATTCACTTACATACATTGTTCCCTCTTTTCTCCATGTCTCCTATTATGCTAAACTGAAACCCCAACTATTTGTGCTTTGGGGGATAATTAGAAGAATCTTATCGGACTTTTATAGCCCTTCCTAATGAGGGTATTTATTTGGCAAACATTAGCCAGCCGAAGGATTAGTATCACCTTGATATGGACCTTATTGAAGCTGCTACCCTCTTGTCTGCGCTGCACAAAAGCCTATCTTATCAGCAGAATAGGCTCAGTGCAGGCAAGTCATGGCTTCTGAAAATTCACCAGGGGTCAGCCTTCATTAGTCAGAAGTTCTGACCAGGAGCTGAGACAAATTCAGGTTTGGCCACTTTGAGGCCAGTAAACCCAATCAATTCAGGGTGGTGGGTTGCTGGGAAGATGGGGAGGGGCAGGAGCCCAGCAATCATCTGGGTGAGCCTTGAGAGAAATACCACCAACATTCAGCATGCAGAGTTCACCCCTGGGAGCGATCCAGGCCTCCAATTCCCAGGGACCTTCTTCCTTACAAGGAAATAGATACACTTCAGGGATCCCAGAGAACAAAACGACATAGGCTTTCTCTACCTGTCCATGTCAGCCAGGAAAGCAAGTCAAAGGGAGCTGGTTACCTGTCCTAAAATGCCTTGCTCCAAGCCAATGCCCTCTTATTCTGATGCTTTGACAGAATCCCAGAGAGAGCGTCTTAATTTGATTAAAAGTGATTTTGAAAGTAATTTAAGATGAATTCATAAAATACTCTCACCTCTGGCAGGGAGGGCAAAGGGCTTTGCATGTCTGGACTGGGAAGTCCTGACACATTCTGGAACTCTAAGAAGAACAGACTAGAGAAATAAACTGTTCAGGCAAGCTTTTCAAAATCAGCCAAGGTGGAATTCTTAGTCCAAGGCTTCTGACTTCATTTTGGGCAACTAGGCTGGAGGGGACAACCTTGGGGTGGGATGACAGGGGTTAGGTTTGCAAATGACCTAAGGTGAATAAATATTTGTAAAACACTTTGAGAGTTAACAAGCTACACAAGCACCCTGGCTACAAAAAAAGGCCTCCATTCCGTCACTTAGGAAATGTTTCAGGGGATCTGATATTTGAGGCCTAAGTCAAAATGTGGCCTGAAGGAACAGACCCCTAAGGGCCAGAGACCAGACTCTGGGTGGCAGAAGGCTCCATAAAGAACACTGTATTGTGAGTTTGCCTCGAGAAAGAAATTTTCAACTCCAAAATCTGCCATCACTGACTAGCCCTTTCTCTGTTGGTAAGCCTACCTGTGGGTTCTCTCTTGGAATGCCTGGTGACCACTCCCTTCTGGGCAAGCCACTGGACCCCTAGAATAAATGCTAGGGCAAGATGGCCATTCTGAAAGGCTGTCACCCCTCCTCCTGAGCCAGGGCTTGACAACGTCCAATCCTTAGAAGGGAGCGAGGACTGAAGCTGCTGGGTTAACCTCCCTGCCTTTGTCTAAGACAGGCACTCTAACCACAAAAACAACTCTTGCAATTGGCACCGCTTCCATCACCATAGCAACTGGTGCTTCTAGAAAGGCTAAAGCATTGGTTTAAGATTCACAGCCAAATTTAAATTTCCGCAGCTCACTTTGCTTCTCCCTCATCCCCTACCCATCCTCTGGGACTTTCAAGAGCCCAGGGCCTTAGGCAGCTGGCAGGCTGCATAGCAACACCAGCCCACAGCTGCTGGGCTCTGCCTGGGAGGAGTGGCTGTGCACCAATGACCAAATGCCGACTGACCACCCTGCTGAGACAGGTGAGCCCACAAAGCCTTCCGCTGGGTTTCTATAGCAACGGAATATTTGTTGGACCACTCATGGGGGAAGGGGAAGCAGGAAAGGTAGATTTTCATTCCTGTTATGGAAGCAGCTTGGGTCAGTGAGCATTTAGGCCTCACTTGGCCAGAGAAGGCCAAGCTGGGCTCTGCTCACAGGGCAGCAGCCTTGGGATGCGAGTCACTGACACCAGCAGGCTGGTGAGGAGAAAGGCATTTGGGGTCCTTCTCCCCCACAACCACCACCCTCACTAGATGGTACTTAAACTAATATACTCTAAAGCCATGGATTCTGCCCCTCACACAACATGATACCCCATAGCCCCTCAAATACCTTCTTCGCTTGAATGAAAAGGCACACTGGCCTCCAAACTGCCCCCCAAAAGGAATAAGGATATATTCGGGACACTCAGGCCTAGCCTCTGGACTGTAGATGTGGGGGTTGGCAAGGACATAAAGCAGAGTTTAGTCTAAACCTTGGCCTCTTGCACACGTCTTTGGCTGTGTCAGTCTTCCCGGCTGGGTGAGATATCTGTTCCTGACTGTCTGGGTCAGTAACAATTTGCAATGAGGGCCTATTCCACAAACTAAGAGAGACTGGAGATGGGCTATTAGCTTCAGCTCCTTTCATGTGGAATTACTTCTACTGGCACTAATATGCCATCATCTGAAAGCCTTAACCCAAATGGACGGCCATCCGCCCCAAGCCAGGGCCGCCTGGACCAAGGCAGCGGGCTCCATGTGCTAGCTATTACAGGGTTGTTTGGTCCCGTCCCCAGTCGGCATTTGTTGCTGCACACTGAGAAACTGCTGTCAGGAAATGTTCTTTTCTAAATTACATAATTAGGGTATTGGAGAGTGTAGTGAAGGCAGATTAGGGGCATCACTTGTTCTTACTGCAAGCAATGATTCAAAACACATAAGTAAACACTTAAACTATGTGAATGGTTTAATATTGATTAAACAATGATCTCCAAGACTAAACTCTAAGCATGGTAGGTAGAAGGCTCTGGAAGGAGAAAAAACAAAGAGTGGGCTTAATGGTGTGCATTGATTTACAGAGAAGTGTGGACTTTGACCTGCCAGATCAAAATCAGGATTTGCAATGATTACCTAAAATACAGTCCTAGGGTCCCACCTCTGCAAGCTGATGGTGAGGCTGGGGGCTAAATGGTCAGGGTCAAGGATCAAGTTCTTCCCTCAGAAAGGCCAGCTTCTCACCCACACCCACTTCCAGAAATGGAAACTCAGGCAAAGTGTGGGCTCAAATTGCATTTCATTTATTGTTTCTAACTACGGGCCACGGACTTCAACTTGATTAGAAAATTGTGCTGACGCTTCCTGTGAAGCATATCCTGAGACTTCCAGAGGAACTTCAGAAGGGAATTTTTTGCATGCACCCACTTCTTCCAAATGGCATTCCCCCTGCTTGGCAGAGCCTGTGGCCACACGTCTGCCCAGATGCCTGGGCAGGAGACTCTGCCAAGGAAGCACTGTTGACCAGCTTCTCAGGCTCCGGTTGGGGGAGGGAAGGTAGGCTCCCTCTAGGATGTGGCTGGAGGACATAGAACTGGTCCCCACTAATTCCTGGGACCACCACCTGGCTAGGGACACGGTCCTTGCCAGGGGGAAGCCCAAAAGCCACCTCTGGCCTCCTGTGAATGCAAACTCGGCAGTCTCCACTCACCTCCCTAACTCCTGGCTCATGCTTTGCATTTTCTCTCTCCCCACATCTGAACTCAAGGCAAGACACTGCCAACTGAACCGGGAGACAGCTGCCAATTAATAATATCAATGATACAAATCATTGACAGTTTTTTAAAGCTTACCTTGTGCTAAGCATCGTAAGCTCATTCTTCATTATACTGAGTCATAGCCACCCTTTGTAGTAGGTATCAATATCCATCCCATTTTTTAGATGACTAAACTGAGGCTAAGGGCAATTACCCCAGATCACATGGCAACTTCATATGTTTTGTCTACTTTACAAGCACTCATATAGCTCTTATTTTTGTACCAGGACTGTTCTAAATAGTTTTAAACTATTAACTGGTTAAATCCTCAATGCAACCCTCAGTAATAGGTATTTTTTTTTTTTTTGAGACAGAGTCTTGCTCTGTCATCAAGACTGGAGTGCAATGGCATGATCTTGGCTCACTGCAACCTCCGCCTACCCGGTTCAAGCAATTTTCCCGCCTCAGCCTCCAGAGTAGCTGGGATTACAGGCACCCACCATCATGCCCAGTAATTTTTGTATTTTTGTAGAGATGGGGTTTCACTATGTTGGCCAGTCTGGTCTCGAACTCCTGACCTCAGGTGATCCACCCGCCTCAGCCTCCCAAAGTGCTGGGATTACAGTTGTGAGCCACCGCACCCCGCCCCGCCTTCTTATTTTAAAATGAGCAAACAGACACAGAGAAGTTACTTGTCCTGCGTCGAACATCCAGTGAGTAACTAAGCCAAATTCCGGCATGTGCAGTCTGACTCCAAAGCCCAAGTTCCTAACCTCTCCATGAGGCCGATAGCAATCTCTAACAAAAGAAGAAGTGCCACTGTGAGAGGGAACAGCTGTGGCATGGTGCTGATGTGAAAAGCACACAGGTCCACAGCCCAGAGGCCTGGGCCCCAGCGCCAGCTCTGCTGTGTGGTGACTGGGAGGCCTCACCACCTGGAAGCGGAGGTGACTGGTGGGGACCAGGGACCCTCCAAGGTCTCAAAGTCAGCCTCTAGAAGATTCATGGGGGGCAGGTAAGTCTGCCAAGAGCCCTAGAAGACTGGGGGTGTCCTGCCCTGCTCTGCCCCAGCCCTACTCCCACCCTTCCTCACCTTCCCCCTTGAGCTAGGCCTGGGGGGATTCTCTGCTGGGGAATTCATGTTCATCCCCTTCCTCTGCATGAATGCTCAGGCTCCTAACTGGACACACAACCAATTCAAATGACATTCCCATTTCTGCCAGCGCCCTGCAAAACCAATGGGGGCAGAATACAGAAGGGCACACAAAATGAAAATCCTGCAATGATATATTCCTTCTCATGTATATGTTTAAAATATGTCCCCAAAATAAAAATATCCCCCAACTCACCCACATAAACACACCGCCATAAACAGCTGAAGTGCTCCGTGTGGAAAATCCATCAGGGTAACTATGGACAAAGCCATTCAGGCTCAGCCCCAGTCTAGCCTAGGGCCTCAGAGTCCCCAGCCTCCCTCTGCTCAGGGCTGGGCCAGCAGCTGGCTGTGGGACCACGTGGAGGCTTCCTTGCTCTCCATGTTTCCTATGGCTCAATGGCTCTGTCCACTGTCCCCTAGCCTTGAACAACCTCCAAACATCTGGACTAGGCCATGCTCACTAAATTCTATTTGTAAACCTCCAAAATTGACACTTACAATTGCTTTTATGGTCATCTGCAGACATGCATAGAGTAGTGACACACGTGAGTCACCCAATGTGCAAGTGTCCAGCTGAGGTTAAACCCTCTGCCTTCTTGTCTCAGCTCATACTGTAAACAAGTGTCCTTTTTTTTTTTTTTTTTTTTTTTTTTTTAAAGACAGTTTGCTCTTGTTGTCCAGGCTGAAGTGCAGTGGCATGATCTCAGCTCACTATAACCCCCCACCTCCCAGGTTCAAGGGATTCTCTTGCCTCAGCCTCCTGAGAAGCTGAGATTACAGGTGTTCACCACCAGGGCCAGCTACTTTTTACTATTTTTAGTAGAGATGGTGTTTCACCACGTTTGGTCAGGCTGATCTCGAACTCCTGATCTCAAATGATCCTCCTGCCTTGGCCTCCCAAAGTGCTGGGATTACAGGCATGAGCTACCATCCCCAGCCAACAAGTATCCTTTCTGCCGTGTGTAGGGTTATGTGTGTGTGTGGTTTTTTTTTTTTTTTTTTCCTTATATTATGGTGCCTTTTGTTGGTGGTTTTGCTGTTTAAAATAGCCCCCAAGAATACTTCTGTGAAGTGTTCCCCAGAGCAAGAAGGCCATGATGTACTTTAGAGAGAAAATACTTGTGTTAGATCAGGGGCATCCAATCTTTTGGCTTCCCTGGGCCACATTGGAAGAATTGTCTTGGGCCACACGTAAAGTGCACTAACACTAACAATAGCTAATGAGCTAAAAAAAAATCATCAACAAATCTCATAATGTTTTTAAAAAGTTTATGAATTTGTGTTGGGCCACATTCAAAGCCATCCTGGGCCTCATGCAGCCTGCGGGCCGAAGGTTGGACAAGCTGTGTTAGATGATAAGCTCCATTGCAGACATGAGTTACAATGCTACTGGCCATGAAGTCGATGTTTCTGAATCATCAACATATATTAAATAGGTGCTTTAAACAGCAACACACATAAAACAAGGTTATGTATTGATCAGTTGACAAGAATGTGACCAGAATCTCACAGGAACCTAACTTTGTATTGTCTGTAGGAGCAGTGGTTTAGTATTTGCTAATTTGGTGTTGGCGGGGACTTTATAGAACATAATTAGTGTGAGTAATGAGAATCAACTGGAGTTTCGGTCCTTGGGAAGGTGGGGCTTAGACCCATCAGGGGATGCAGGAGACAAAGCGCCAATAGCTAATGATAGCTACTATTCGTGGAGCACTCTCTTCCTGGGCCAGGCCCCTGTTACCTCACAGAACACGGTCTTTTTCTTTAGTCCATTTATGTCTAGTGTTCCATTATTGGAACGTTGAGCATGTGGGAGTTATTTATATGCTACTGCTCAAGGTCACCACCAAGGTCTGATTGCAAAAACTCAAAAAATTGCAACCTCAGGCATAAATAGGTTAATAGTCATGTCTAATGTAATAATAATGGCTGCTAACACCAAGTGAACACTCACTCTGAGCCAGGCACATACCAAACACTTCATATTGATCACACAGTATCTCATTGAATCCTCCTGTACCTGTGAAACCTGGAGGGTTTTAGGCCTCATGCCTGCTGTTCACATCAAGTGTTTAGCACACTCACTTGTCCCAGGTTTTGGGTTTCTCAGGGGGCAGGTTGTGCCTGGTTGGAAAAAGCCATTGCTTCAAGGATTTTTAGAACATTTTCCAGCTCTGGAGTGCACAGTAGAGGATAGAGGAGCCAGAGACTCAGCCTGCTTGATAGTGGCTAAGAGAGCGGGCAGCCAGCTCATTCCCAGGATGTGCCCCAAGCCTAGTGCCACTGAGTCCCAGCCAACCGCAGGGCTGAGCTGCCCCTCTGCTGACCGCAGCAGGTGCCATACTGACATCCCTCCTTGTGACTTAGCCACCAGCAACTTGGTCTCACTCACCTTGGTATGGAGGAAGGAGCCCAGTTCCCAGCTTCAGCTTCACCCCAGCTAAGCTGCAAAAGCCTGAGTATGGTAGCACTTGGCACATCAGTGGCCCTAGGCCATGGTCACCTTCCCCAGGTGACCCTCAGCAAGCATCTCACTTCTCCTACCTGTGGTTTTTCCTGCCTACAAAGTGGGAATAATTACACTCCTGCATCCAAGTTTTCACATCTACTATCTCACAATTTTAGAAGAGAAACAGGCAGGGCCAGTTAAAAAAAAAAGAAAACACAGACAGTGATTGTTATTATTGCTGATAACATTAGATGAATAAAGTAATATTCCCTGGACACTAAAGAGAAACAAAGTGGCAGCATTAATTATCTCATTTCTGACATTTTTCATTATGGCAGGATAGGTGGGGCTCCTCAAAAGCCAACTGCTCAGAATATTCCTGCCACTGAGTGTCCATGGGAAGAGGTGCATAAGGCATCTACTGACCACCAGCGGAACTAATCCCCTCTAGGATGCTGCCAGTCCTATCCATAGCCAGAAAGAGTGAGAAAGGCTCAGAAATAGCCCCCAACAGGTGAGGAGAGGGAGCAACAGCCCCTCTCAAAAGCAGTGCCCCAGAGAAGATATAAACAGGGCTGAGCGGCAGGATGGGTTGGGACAATTCCCTCCTCCTGCTGCGAGGTGGAAGCTGTGACCCTGCAGTCCCAACAGCCCCACCTGCTTCTTGGCTGCCCCTGCCGGAAACGTGCAGGGCCCAAGCCTGGACAGCAGGAGCCCAGGTAAGCGGCCCCAGGTGCAGCAGTGGCCTTGGCCACAGGAAGTCCTGTCTCCCGCCTGCAGCTAATTGCCACCACTGCAGAGGAGCCAAGCTAATTATACAAAAGTATGTGGCTCCCACATTCCTGGGCCACCACACACTTGCACACATCTCACAGGAGACCAGCCTGACTCCGGCATCCACCCCAGTCCCCTGCTGGCTCCTCTGAGCCCCCAGAGATGTCCCTTCTCCTGCAGCCTCCTCTATAAGCTCTTCAGGTAAGCCCAGCAGCAGTTCCCTCCACTCTCCCTTTGCCTGCCTCTGAGGCACTTAACCCTTAACTTTACCTAACGTAAATATTTAATCCTGTACATTTAGGATCTGCCTGTCACCTGCCTCCAGTCTGTTCTCTCATCATCCAAATCGTCTTCCTGCCAGACCCAGGGACAGACTCGGGTCTCCAAAGGGCGCTCTCTCTCCCCATAGAGCTCCCCAACACAGCCCAGCACCTAGCTGACAGTAACCATGCATGGGGGGTGACAAATGTTCGAACCAGTTGTGCAACCTCAGTCAACGTGTGTGCTCTGAGCTTTAATTTTCGTATTTGTAAAATGAAGCTACCACCACCTGCCTCACAGAGTTTCTTGGGAATTGAAACCTCGCATGGTGCCTAACGTACAGTAGGTAGCCCATAAACGCTTACTGAATTCCCAGCAAGCATTCGTGATGGTCTGGGGCCTTGCGCATCTAAGACTGAACTCATCCACCCATGTGCAAGTATCCTTCCCTCCCCGCACCCACTCGAATGAGAACTTGATGCTGGCCCATCCCTGCCTCTGTGATGCACTCAAGAGCCTGGTAGGCAGGACAGGGGAGGATGGAGCTGGAGAAGGGCTGAGTTGAGAGGCAGGGTCCACCCATATAATCAAGTGCTGGGCAGGTGGCATGAGAAGAGAAAAGGAAAAGCTGGATGTGGGGAGAGACCCTAAGGCCGTGGGTGGCCAACACCTGCACTGGCCAGGGCTCAAGAGTGCTGCTGGGGCACAGGACAGGGACGCCCAACCTTCAATCTTCTTTCAGAAGACAATAAAGTCTTCTAATTACTTCTGGCTGCCTGAGTGTGCAGAGACTGGGGCATGTGGGGCCCTGGGGCTGGGAGGATGACACACCCTTGTCTTTGTCCATGCTCTCAACACTCCTGTAAGGCAGATTTTTGTCTCCATTTAAACAGATGAGAAAACCGAGGTTCAGAAAGGCTAAATGACTTGCCTGAGGTTACACAGCCAGTCAGAGCCAGAGCCAGGCCTCCCTCCAGATCTGCTGTCTTCTGAGTCTGTGCTGCTAACCATGTCATGCTCAGAAAATGGCATCACTGTGTGGCATCATTGCTTTACTCTAGAACATGGGGGTGAAGAGGTGCCCACTGGGTGACTCCTGCCACTTCTTGAGGAAATGCAGCCTCACCTCAGCAAATGGGGTCCTGAACCCCTACAGAGTGCCAGGGTGCCAGCCTCATGGGGACACACACAGGAAGGATGGGCCAGCTGGAGAAGCCCCTCATCCAGCAGTCCTATGCCGGCAGAACCAGCACCAACACAAGGGAGGGTATGGGGTAGTGACAACCACCAGGACCAAGGGTGGTGCCCTGAGCCACGAGAGTTGCACTCGGCCTAAGAGGGCTAGGAAAGCTAGGGAGGCTTCTCAGAGGTGGTGATCTATGGCCATCTGGGAGGATGAGCAGGACTTAAATAAAAGAGACAGGGACCTGTGTAGAGGAAATAAGATAAGCACAGGTGTGGAGGCGTGGGAGCACCAGTGTCTCCTGGGGAGGAGGGCAGATGGTGGGACACGTGGATGTAGTGGCTGTGCAGGCTGAGATGTGGGCCATTAGGCCGACTCCACACGGCCTGCCTGCCTGGGTGAGAAGTTGGGACATCCTTCCAGAGGTACAGGGGAGGAAGCTGGTGATGGTGAGAAAAGCAGGCTGGTCGCGGTGACAGAAGCAGCACCGGGCAGGGACCTACCTTCCTTCCCCAAGATGAAGTCTCCCCAGATAGCAAGGATGCCTTGGGTTCTCTCTCACCTGAGGCTCTCAGACCCTACTGGAGGATGGAGGTACAGAACATGGAGCTTCTGAACCAAGAGAAATGGTCTTCCCAGCCTTCTGAGGGATGCATTTCAGAGGGAATCGAGATTGTATGTTTCAGAGTAAAGAGAAGGGCGGTGAGGCTCCCCCAACCACCACTCACCACCTCCCATGGATCCTGCCCTACCTGCCATGCCTGGCCTGTGGAGAGAAGCTCCATGATGCCACCAGCAGCACCCATGGGTGGGCCAACACTGCAACTTCCTCAACGCTGCCCTGCCTGGTGCCCTGGGGGGCTCCCTCCTGGGCAGTCCACCTCCTGTGCACCCTCACAGAGCCGGCCTTCCCTCGGAAGTGAACCAGGCCTGCTAGAGGCCACTCGTCAGCCTGTTGCTGACATCCAGGCCTTTCTCTATGCTCTCCCTTCTGCCGTGACCACATGCCTTTCCCCCGACACCCCCCATTCCCTGCTTCTTCAGGTCTCAAGTCGGAAGTACCTTCCTCCTGGAAGCCTTCCCCAAGCTGCCCTCCTCCGCATGCCCACAGCCTCAGTGCAGTCATCAGTCACCACTGCCTATCCCAGTCAGTCATCCCCAAGGGACTGTGACCACCTAAGGGCAGAGACTGGTGTGTCCTCTTCACCTAGGCTGTGTATCCCCAGCTCCTGGGCCAGGCTCTGGCCCACGGTTAGTGCTTGATAAGGACCACCCGAAACAAGGATTCCCACAGCCCACACTTTCTCAGACACCATTCCCTAACCTCTGGACTGAAGGGCTCCATCCCATCACCCAACTAGACTGTTGTCCCTCTGGGCACCAGCCCCACCATCCCCTGGGCTTGGCATTCGCTCAAGCCTCTAAGGAGAACCCAATGTATGCCAGCCCATCCCTGCCTCCATGATGCACTCCAGAGCCTGGTAGGCAGGACAGGGGAAGGATGGAGCTGGAGAAGGGCTGGGTTGAGAGGCCGGAACTCACTAGAACCCCTAAATGGACTTCCCCGCCCTGGCATGCACCCTACCCAGACAGCCCTGACTCCCTGTCCCTAAGGAAGAAGCCCAGCAGGGACTGAAGGTCCAGAGCTCTCCCACCCTCCTGCCTGGGTCTTCTCACCACCAGCCCAAGGCCTTTCCTTTGCCTCCCAGGTCACTGGGCCCAGGGCAGGCAGCTGGCTCCATCACACCCTGTGATGCCTTCGGCTCAGCCAGGCCATGGCTCCCAGGCCCTCCTCAGGCAGATACACTTGGTCCTGTACCTCTCTGGGCCTCAATCCCTCATGTGTAATATGGATTCAGCATCTCAGAGATCTTGCAGGGACCTGAGGGGCTTTTTGACACATTGGTCCCCTCCCCTGTTCCTTTAGAAACTTAAGGCAGGCCCAGGGAACATATGCAGAAGGGGAAAGGAATTGTTTTCCTTTGACTTAGCTCAGTACTAACTTTTTGGAAGGCAATTTAGCTAAAAGTATCAGAAGCTTTAAAAACACAGACACGCAGGCCGGTCATGGTGGCTCACGCCTGTAATCCCAGCACTTTGGGAGGCCGAGGTGGGGTGATCACAAGGTCAGGAGTTTGAGACCAGCGTGGACAATATAGTGAAACCCTGTCTCTACTAAAAATACCAAAAAATTAGCTGGGCATGGTAGTGCGTGCCTGTAATCCCAGCTACTCGGGAGGCTGAGGCAGGAGAATCGTTTGAACCCAGGAGGCAGAGATTGCAGTTAGCCAAGATCGCACCACTGTACTCCAGCCTGGGTGATAGAGTAAGACCCCAACTCAAAAAAAAAAAAAAAGACACATAACCCCAAAATTCAACTTCCAAACTTTTCTTTTAGAAAAAAGTACACCAAAATGCTGGAACAAGGATGTTAGTCACAATGTAGTTGTGAAGGCTAACACCCAGAAATAACCTGTATATCCAAATACAGGAGTGGGGTTTTGAAAAGTATAGTACATTCATACCACAGGCCATCATTCCTACCACGCAACCATCACAAATGATGGTGTCAGGGTAAAAGGCCGCCATGATATATTATTAAGCAAAGAGAACAAGTTTAAAAAACTGGATCATACTATTTTGTAAGAAAAAAGTAACACGTGTATTTATAGGGGAAAAAACTTCAAAATGTTGACAGTGGTTACCTCTACTTTTTCCAGTTTTTCTAATATTAATATATAGTACTTGTGCAGAATAACACTTTTAAAACAATTGTCCATTGATAAAGCCACTGGTTAGATGTCAAGATGGGAAAACCCTAATGATAATCCCAGCCCCCACCCCACCCCGACCTCACAACATACATACACAGGAGTTGGCACTGAGACATATACCTAGGTGTATGCGTACACTTCCACTCACCCACCCAGCCAAGCCAAGTCACCAGCCATCAGCCCAAGGCTTGTTTTAATCCTCAACTGAACCTATTACAACTAAGCAATATAATCCATTGCACTCCAGAATAGATTCCTAGTACCACCAGCCTATGTCCTCTACAGGCACTACCCAGAAATTCCCTGCAGGAGGTGGTAGTAAGACAGCTGCCCTCTGGAGAGCAGCCACCGACCTCAAGCTCCCAGTGAGCACCAGAGCCACGCGATGGTAGGAACTAGCCATGGCTCTGTGAACTAGCCAGCCAGCAACGTCATCGACCTATCAATTGTAGTGCTAATTCTCTTAGGAGCTGATGACTTCATCCATCACACTGAGGACCCATAAGCACCCCTTTGGGTCTTCCTCATTCTCAGTGTATGGGGATGGAGCACAGGGTAGGTGTTGGCCCAGGCTGCTGGTCCAGCCAAGCTCATAAACAAGGCAGGAAAAGGACGGTGTGACATAATGCCAACTCCATGCCAGGCACAATGTTTGGCACCAGACACACTAACAGGCCTCAGAGCAGTTTGGCAAGGAAGATGTGGGACTCCAGGTCCTCACCTGTAAATTGGGCATGATTTTCCCAAGTTCACACAACTAAAAGGAGGCAGAGCTAAGATTTGAACTCTGATCCTCCTGCCTCTTCCATGAGCCCATACTTCCAACATACTTCCCTGGCCTCATGACCCACACCCCCAGGACCTTCAGGAAGTCCATGGCACTGGAATCAAAGCTGGGTGAAGCACATAAACACAGGGCCAATTCCTCTCCCCAACCCCTCCCTTGCTCATAACACAGAAGAGGCTGGAGCTGCCCCTCTGCCATTGTGTGCTGAAGAATATAGCATGAACCAGGAAGAAAATATCAAGAAAGCACTCACCTGGCCCGGAGGCTGCAGTCACCTGGTTCCATCACAGCACAGAGGCCTTGTCCAAACTATCCAGAGGCAGCTTGGGGGCTGCTGTAGAGGCCTTGGCTGATGTCATTAGGATGGACCCGAGTAGGTGGTGCTGGGGGAGACAGGAGAGAGAAAAGAGGGGCCCACTGTGCAGGTCTCCACTGCTGAAAGAACAAAGCAAAATATTTTCATTCATGAGTTCATCCAGCCCAAACACGCACCTAATCCCTAGGAACTGACAGTGTGAAACTGCTCCCAGGAAGAAGAGACACAACGCTCAGCTCAAAGGAGGAAGGGCTGGGCAATCACTTATCACCTGGTGACCATCGGGGGCGGCAAGGAGCTGCCTGTGCTTAACAAATCCAGGCCAGTCAGAGAGGCCAGCTGCTTAAAGGACAAGGGCCCAGACTGTGAGCTCTTGGTCTGACCACCATCCTCCCGCTGTGACTGGGACCCAGGGCAGAGGGAAGGGGCCCTTTCTGCTTGGTTGCTGGGTGCAGCTTCACTGGAAAGCACAAAAAGAACTGTGAATTTTCTCTGGGTACAAATGATATGCTCAGTTTGGGTGCTTTAGTTTCATAAAATTTGGCACCACTAGGAAGAGAAGTACGCTAGAAAGAGAAGGGCAGAGCTGCAAAAATCCAAAGGATTCAGACATGGTTCCCGCTGAGATCAAGGGGAGAGGCCCCCTCCCCCAACCAGGAAAATGCCTGCCTGGTACCACCTTGATGCACAATTAGTTTCTCAAGGGGCTGCCTTGCTAGACCAGCCATTTTCCTTGAAAGTATCCATCCAAATAGGAGCCATGTGGATTTCTTTTTCTTTTTCTTTTTTTTTTTTTTTTTTTTTTTTTTTTTTTTTTTCTTTTGGTCTACTAGAAGTCCCTAAGGGCAATCATGTCTCCCAGAAGAGATTACAAATTTTGGATTGTGTAAACACTCTGCCCAAAAAGCAACTATGGAGATCTTCGTTATTCCAGCCAACCTGCCTTCAAGGTAGAGAACCTGGTCAGCTCTGCCAGAAAAGGCTCCAGAACCAGCCCTTGAGGCTTGGAGCTGCCCCAAGCCTGCTTCCTTGAACCCTCAGGCAGCCTTGCATGGGGAGGCAGGGATGCTGATCATTGTCTCTGCCGGGCTGGTGCTGAACACAGCTTTGCAGAGCCTCTGCCTCCCTCTTTTCCCCCTTCTCCATGGTCACCGGGCATCCAAAGACCCTTCCTGGAAGAGCCCAGGAGTATGCTTGAGCAGAAGGTGCAACCTCTCGCCCATGTGTGTGCCCCCCTCACAGCTGCTGCAGCTGCTGCTCTGCCCTTTCTCCTGGGCCAACAGCTTCCAACAGAAAGACAAGGAGGATCCCAAAGAACTCTCAGGTGTCTACATGCAACTGAGCCCCAGTGTTCACTGCACCACCAGTTGCCAGGCTGGATGTCATGCATTTCACATGCTCTGTGCTAATAATCCTCACTCAGCAAGGTAAAGTCCCATTTTACAGATGTGTAAACTGAAGTTCAGAAAGGTAAAACAACTGCCCTTCATAGGTAGTAAGTGGGAGTCCCAGGACACAGCCCAGGGCTCCAAAAGACACTTGAACAGAGAGACAAGACCCAGGCAAGCCCAGAAACTGCCTTCTCCAAGGACGTCCTACTTGGCAGCCATCTGTTCTGAGACTTCAGGAGAAGATCAGCGGCCCTTAGGAAAGAGATTTTCAGTGTCAGTGATGGTAGAGTGAAAGCTAAACATGGATCTGAACCACAAAGATCCTGGATAACCAAAGCAATCGTGAGGTGGGGTCAGTGGGCAGAGAGCTGCAGGCATCACACTACCTGACTTTAAAATGTACAACAAAGCTATAGCCACCAAAACAGCATAATATTGGCATAAAAACACACAGACCAATGGAACACAATCAAGAGCCCAGAAATCCATGCATCTATAGCCAAATGATTTTTGACAAAAGTGCGAAGAACACACAATGGGGAAAGGACAGTCTCTTCAATTAATGGTGCTGGGACAACTGGTCATCCACGTGCAGAATGAAATTAGGTCCTTATCTCATATACAAAAATCATCCCAAAATGGATTAAAGACTTAAATGTAAGACCCAAAACTATGAAACTACTGGAAGGAAACATTAGGAGAAATGCTTCATGATGTTGGACTGGGCAAGGATTTTTTTTTTTCAATAAAACCTCAAGAGCACATGCAACAAAAGCAAAAATAAACAAATGTGATTACATCAAACTAAAAAACTTCTACATAGCAAAAACAGACAGCAGAGCAAAGAGACAGTCTACACAATGGAAGAAAATATTTGCAAACTATACATCTAACAAGGGTTAATAACCAGACTATATAAGGAACTCAACTCAATAAAGCAAAACAAATAACCCAATTTAAAAATGGGCAAAAGAAATGTGTTAATAGACATTTCTCAAAAGACATACAAAATAGCTAACAGGTATGTGACAAAATGCTCAACATCGTTAATCATCAGAGAATCATTAATTTGTCAAATCAAAGCAATGATGAGATACCACCTCACTCAAATTAGAATGGCTACTATCAAAAAG
This sequence comes from Macaca thibetana thibetana, assembly GCF_024542745.1. Taxonomy (NCBI): domain Eukaryota; kingdom Metazoa; phylum Chordata; class Mammalia; order Primates; family Cercopithecidae; genus Macaca; species Macaca thibetana. Next base: position 46,498,754 of record NC_065583.1, read on the forward strand.
ACAAAAGACAACAAGTGTCAGCAAAGAGATGGAGGAAAGGGAACCCTAACACACTGTTGGTCAAAATATAAATTAGTACAGTCACTATGGACAACAGTATGAAAGTTCCTCAAAAATAAAAACCAGAACTACCATATGACCCAGCAATCCCACTGCTGGGTACATATCTGAAGGAAAAGAAATCAGTATGTCAAAGAGGTATCTGCACTCACACGTTGATTGCAGCACTATTCTCAGTAACCAACGTACAGAATCAACCTAAGTATCCAACAATAAATAAATGGATATAGAAAATGTGGTATATACACACAGTGGAATACGAGCCAGACATTCAAAAGACTGAAATCCTATCATCTGTGACAACATGGATGAACCTGGAAGACTCAATGTTAAGTGAAATAAACCAGACACGGAAAGGCAAATACTACATGATCTCTCTCATATGCAGAATCCGAAAGAGTTGATCTCACAGAAAAGAGAGTAGAACAATGTTTACCACAGTCTGGGGAGGGAAGCCGGAGAAAGGATGCGGAAAGGATGGTCAACGGGTACAAAGTTACAATTAGAAAGGAAGAGGTTCTGGCATCCTATTGCACAGTAGAGTGACTATAGTCAACAACAAGGCATTACATATCTCAAATAGATAGAAGAGAGGATTGTGTACATTTCCAACACAAAGAAATGATAAATGATTGAGGTGATAGATATGCTAATTATCCTGATTTGATCATTATACAATGTGTACATGTATCAAAACATCCCAATGTACCCCATAAATATGTAGAAAACATGTGTCATTGAAAGTAATTTTTTTTAAACCATGGATCTGAAAGTGGCCCACTCCACCACTGTATCCTTTCCCATCTGAGCAGCCCTGCCTCACCCACCTGTCACCCAACCAGGGGCCCACCTGACTGCATTGCCATTTCCCTTCACCCCGTCAGAAGACCTCAGAAACCCTCTCACTCAAAGGTCAACCTACCCAGAAGAAAGTGTGTCCTCGTGGAAACATTTCTGGCACCATGAAAGTGATGTTCTGGGACTCTCCTCCAAAGCACACAAGCCCTATTATACCTTTCATCTGACCTCTGGAGCCCGGTTTAATCGGTAGGAAGAACTCTGAATTTGGAACCAGACCCTAGGTTCTAGTTCCAGTTCTGGTTGTAAGTTCAAGGACCTCACTTTGTCTGAGGTTCAGCTTGCTCATCTATGAAGTGGAGATGACAATTCTGTTGGCACTACCAGTTCACGATGGTGAAAACACTTTGCCACAAAATGGAACAAGGCCACAGCTGGAAACAGATACTGTGCCCCCAGATGCCCTCTCACCCGTCAAAGCAGGGTGGCGATGTTCCCCAGTTATCCCCAGGGCTCACCTCCTCTCAAAGTGACTCCCTCCAAAGAGAACTACAGGCGCATGCACAGCAAACCCAATGGCATGGTCCCCCACGGATGCTTGTGGTCCTCATGGCCACTTGTTAACCACATCCCTGCTCTGGGATTTGGAGTCCCAAGATGGGAATTTAACTCATGGGGTTGCAGTGAGGCAATGTGGTATCATGGTTGGGAGGAAGGCTTTAACCTAGACCTGTCTAATTCTAGGTTCCCAGCTCTGCTATTAGCTGTGTGACCTTGAGCAAGTTACTTCACCTCTCTGAGGTTCAGCAACCTTATATTTAAAATGGGGGTCATAGTACCCAGCTCATAGGGCTCTTGGGAGGATTAAAAACATGTTAAGGTCTTAGCACAGAGTCTGGCACGTGTATGTGTCCAATAAATAGCAAGCTCAACCACATAAAATTATGTAACAGCCTCAAACCTGAACAAGAGTCAGAGAAGGCTCTAGATGTGCACTGTCCAATAGAAATACAACGCAAGTCACATATGCGATTTTAAGTTTTATAGAAGCCACGTTTTAAAAAGCAAACAGAAACAGGTTAACTTTAATATGTAATCCAGTATCTCCAAATATTATTTCAATATGTAATATGTATTTTTAAATTATTTAGATACTTTACATTTTCCCATACCATGCCTTCCAACTCTGGTGTGTACTTTATCCTTACAGTATGTCTCAATGCAGATGCTAGATTTTTCTCAAATACTTGATGAGTATCTAGGACTCATAAAATTTACAGTTGTAAAAGTAAATTGACATACCCAAGTTGTTCCAAACATACTTAAAAGTTTCCCACTACCTTGAATCTTAGGTCTGCCTTTTTATAGTTTTTCACTCCTTCCTGTTGACAGGCTGTAACTGGTTTTCAAATTAAATTTAAATTTAAAAACTTTCTCAGTACCATTAGTCATATTTTCAGTACTCAAAAGCCTCATGTGACTAGCAGTGACTGTCCTGGACAGGGCAGGGTGCAGACCGAGATGCTGAGGGGTTGCTTTGCAGCAGAAACTTGCCCTTTCCACTGGACTGGGACCATCACTCCTCCCGTTCAACTCCACAGCATCTCCTGTTCCCCCAGCTCCATTCCAGAAGCGTCCCCTGGAAGAGCCACCTGTTGCGCCATTTCCACAGCTGCTGTGACCAGGGGAAGGTCCCTCGGCACTGTACATGGACGTGCCTCTGTCCACGGTCTAAGACTGCTCACAAACAAGGCGTGGAACATGAAGGCAAAAATGATGAAGATGTTTTTCGATTTGCTAACTAGCTTTCTCTTTGAAGACACCAGCCAATGTTTGACTTGTTTCCCTGTGCGTGCTGGAAGTATCTGGATATGAAGAAAGGATGAGAGAGTTCGAGTTGGGAGGGACAGCCTGCCAACAGGGAGGACAGAGGAAACTGTAAAAAGCAGACCCAAGGACTACAGAAGTATAGCCCCTGGGACCATTTAGTACAGGACAAACCGTACGCCTCACCCTCAGAGGGTAGCCCTGGATCACAGCCCAGAACAGGCATGGGGACCTGAACGTGCCACAAAAGCACGTCGCAATCTTTCTTGCCTTCCAAAATGGGGAATATGGAACACAATAAAACATTATGCAAAGATTTCCATGCAGAACAGCAGAAGGAAGCTGGTGAGCTCTCCAGAGCCAGGACTGCCCATTCCCCAGAAAGCCAACATATGACCGTTGTGACACACAGACATGTGTCTACGTGTGCATTTAAACCAAACAAAAAAAATTTTTAACCCAAAAAAATATAGAAATCACTTAGATTTGGTAGACAAAACTACTCTTACGTGCAGCCTCATCTCTGGACACATTATGTATTTGTCTGTTTTTGTTTGTTTCGGGGTTTTGAGACAGGGTCTCACTCTGCCACCCGAGCTGGAATGCAGTGGCACAATCACAGCTCACTGCAGCCTCAAACCCCTGGGTTCAAGCAATCCTCCCACATTATCTGTTACTTGACTCCCCCTGCCCCCTCACCCCTAGGATATAAGCTCCATGAAGGAAGGGATTTTTCTTTCACTCCCTGCTGTATCCCCAGTGCCTAGCAACGGTGCCTGGAACTCAGCAGTTTGGATGGTTGGATGTACTCTAAGCTGCCCCCTAAATTCAACACCCTTTTATCATTCAACAGATATATGTTTTCCCATAGATCACCTGCCCCAAATTTTGTACAGATTGAATTTTTCATACAGAGAAAGTTCTAGATGCCCAGCTATTGCCCACTTACCTGCATCAGGTTCCAAACTGCCCCCAGACAGTGTGGTAACTTTCTCCAAGCTGCAAGAAGAATGGGTCAACACACCCCGAGCCCTGGGTGTAGAGTTCAGTGGCAGGATCCTTCCTCCCCCATACCTGGACTGTCAGCCTGCTCCCACTGGAAGAGCCAAGCAGCCCCAGCTTTTCCCTGGGTGCCCCCGTCACAACGAGCTGTGAAGTCCTCAAAGCCACAGAACAGCCTCTTCTATCTCAGGGTAGCCGCATCAAGGTTTGGTAGTTCCACGTGATGTGGTGGGTGCAGAAAATAGAGCTGCATTTTTCAGCAGCATTTATGCCTGTGTTTAATTTCTGCTTACTAAGACAGGGAAAATGTTCTACCTAAAGGCCAGCTGACTGCTGGACACACATTTCCGGATTAACAGCTCTGTCAGAGATGTTTCCAACAAGCAGATGACCCCTCTGTGATGTCTATAATTATATCCATATAACATATAAATCTCAATACACTTTTAATAAGCAGTTAATACTCTGATATAAAATATTTACATCTCAACCAAATTCATCCTGCATGGAGTAGCCCTGGTTTACTGAGTTATTAAAACCACTGCCATCAGTCAGTCATCCTAGCTAAACAGAGAACTGAGAAGCTAAAGAAAGCTTCCTTTTCACTTTCAGCCTAGGCTGAAGCCTGGAGTTTAAATATCACCAAATGTCTCTGCCCATTGTTCTTCACTAAGTAGCAGGACCTCTGTCACTGCAAAGCCATCCATCCTAGCATTCAAGCTAGAAACCCAAGAACCCCATGGAGCCTCCACCCTCTCCAGCATTAGACTGATACATTATGAGGACCTATGGTGGGTCATAGGCAAGCTGCCAGGGTGGGAAGATGAGGCACATACCCTGCAGAACTCACAACACAGACAGCCAATCATCACCTAAGTCTAGCTCAAATGTCAAACCCTCTGGGAAACCTTCTTGAGCAGGGCTCCATCTTTCGGGGCAGCCAGACCACTGCAGCCAGTCATTCTCAATGCCCCTCACACCCCACATGCAACCGAGCAACAATTCCTATGGCTCTCTTTCCAAAATTCATCCAGCACTCACATCCTCCTACCCTCCACTGCTGCCACCCTAGGCTGAGCCACCCCCATCTCTGACCTGGCTCATCGTAACAGCCTCCTCCCCGGTCCCCACCTGTCTTGGTGCAATAGAACAGCCAGAGCCATGCTTTAAAAACCTAAGTCAGAGGCCAGGTGCAGTGGCTCACGCCTGTAATCCCAGCACTGTGGGAGGCCGAGGTGGGTGGATAACGAGGTCAAGAGATCGAGACCATCCTGGCCAACATGGTAAAACCCCATTTCTACTAAAAATACAAAAAAAATTAGCTGGGCGTGGTGGTACATGCCTGTAGTCCCAGCTACTCAGGAGGCTGAGGCAGGTGAATCACTTGAACTCGGAAGGTGGAGGTTGCAGTGAGCCAAGATCAGGTCACTGCACTCCAGCCTGGTGACAGAGCAAGACTCTGTCTAAAAAAATTTTTAAAGCCTAAGTCAGACCTCATTCCTGTGCTCAAAATCCTGCAACAGCTCCTCATTTCCCTCAAAGTCCAAGTTCCTAAGGTGGGTTAGCAGATTCTGCATCAAAGGTTCTTCACTATCTTTGAGCCATGGACACCCCTAGCAGTCTGGGGAAGCCTATGGACCTTGTCTCAGATAAATGTTTTAGATGCATAAAGATTACATAGCATTAAAATGAAACCAGTTACACTGAAATAGTGGTTTTTTGTGATATTGCTATGCACATGCATTAAATAGTAAGATCTCATGGGTACTGTAATTTCAAAGTAATGATAAGCAAAAATATTTCAAGATATCTGAAATAGTTAGCAAATCATATATTGCATAGGTTTTCTTCTAGAAAAATTTTGCAGTGTATCCATCTGACAAAGGGCTAATATCCAGGATCTACAAGGAACTTAAATTTACATTAAAAAAACAAACAATCCCATCAAAAAGTGGGCGAAGGATATGAACCAACACTTCTCAAAAGAAGACATTTATACAGCCAACAAACATATGAAAAAAAAACTCATCACTGGTCATTAGAGAAATGTAAATCAAAACCACAATGAGATACCATCTCACACCAGTTAAAATGGGGATCACTAAAAAGTCAGGAAACAACAGATGCTGAAGAGGATGTGGAGAAATAGGAACGCTTTTACACTGTTGGTGGGAGTGTAAATTACTTCAACCATTGTGGAAGACAGTGTGGCAATTCCTCAAGGATCTAGAGCCAGAAATACCATTTGATCCAGCACAATCCCATTACTTGGGTATATACCCAAAGGATTATAAATCATGCTACTATAAAGACACATGCAGAGTATGTTTATTGCAGCACTATTCACAATAGCAAAGACTTGGAACCAACCCAAATGCCCATCAATGATAGACTGGATAAAGAAAATGTGGCACATATACACCATGGAATACTATACAGCCATAAAAAAGGGATGAGTTCATGTCCTTTGCAGAGACATGGATGAAGCTGGAAACCAGCAAACTAACACAGGAACAGAAAACTAAACACCACATGTTCTCACTCATAAGTGAGAGTTGAACGATGATAACACATGGACACAGGGAGGGGAACATCAGACACCGGGGCCTGTCGGGGGTCGGGGGCTAGGGGAAGGATAGCATTAGGAGAAATACCTAATGTAGATGAGGGGTTGATGGGTGCAGCAAACCACCATGGCATGTGTATACCTATGTAAGAAACCTGCATACTTTGCACATGTATCCCAGAACTTAAAGTATAATTTTTTTAAAAAAGAAGAATAGAATAGAATAGAATAGAATAGAATAGAATAGAATAGAATGGAATGGAATGGAATGGAATGGAATGGAATGGAATGGAATGGAACGGAACGGAACGGAACAGAAAAGAAAAGAGGTTTTCCATTTGGGGTGGTGACAAGTTCCTGGAACTAGATAATGGTGATGGGGGTGTAACATTGTGAACGTACTTAGAGCCACTGAATTGTGCACTTTAAAATAGTTAAAACGGTAATCTTATGTTATGTGTATTCTACCATAATAAACAAAACCAAAATTAAAAAAAAAACAAAACTATAGTTTCTGTTGTTGACAAAGTCACAAGTGTCTCTATACTTCGGGGGGAGTTTTCTGTGTTTTGCTTTCTGTTAGGTTTTTTTTTTTTCTTTTTACCTACATTGACAATCAAAAGGTGTACTAAATTTCACTTAAAGTCCAATGAAAATTAAAAATAAAGATGTGATTTTTTTTCCATCCAGTGGGAATCTGAATCCCATTCAGAGATCCCCTGAACACTATCCACAAACCCCCTGGGAGTTCTCTGATCCGCACCCTTCACCTCTCCGCCCTGTCTGTGCCTCTCCTCCGTGACGGCGTCACTCTGAGCATACTGGCCTCCCCTGCTGTTCCTGAAACACACTGGACACATTCTTGCTTTATGGTTTCTTTTGCCCTTCTCATGATCCAGAAAGACCTTGCTCCTGCCCCTGTCTACACAAATAACATCTACCTCTAAGTCTTTGCTCAAATCTCACCTTCTCATGGGACAGGACATACCCTGTATACCCCCAGCATTTCCTAAACCTCTAGGCCTACTGTTTTCCGTAGCCTTTCTTACATTCTAGCATACTACATCATCCACTTATTTATTATAGTTGTGTATGCTCATTCTCTCTTCTCCTTTTCCTCCTTCTCCTCTTCTCTTCCCTCCCCAACCCCAGTCTCTCCATCTCTCCCTTCAACCATTCTTTCTCCTAGAATATAAGTTCCCTGAGGATAGGGATGGCTATCTATATGTTTGGTGATATAGCATTAGCTCCTAGAATAGGGCCTGACAGATAACAGAAACTCAAATATTGGCTGAATAAGAAATTAACAAATGAATGAACAGCCCGCCTCCTCAGTGGTCTCACCCTGACACTAGTCTGCACCCTCACCTTACATCTGATCACATGCTCCTTTCCTCAAATGTGCCAGGGACTCCATCACCTCTGGAATGACCTTAGTGGGACCCTTGGGGCCTCTACACTTGCTGATCCCTGTCTACCTTTCCAGCCCCATCTCAGCCTCTCATCCTGAGTGTCCCATCTCTCTGTGCCTACCTCTCTTTTACCATTTTTCAGTCTTCCACTTGTCTCTGTCTCTCTTTCTAAACTGAAGTCCACAAGACTCTATCTGGTGTAGTTCACTTTTGGGTCTCAAGCATCCAGCTCCAGGCCTGGTGCCCAGCTAGCACCAGGAACTGTTTGATGGATGAATGAACGAGTGGAGCAACTAGTGGCTGAAGCAGGAGCAGAAGCCTGTCTGGGTGCCACTCAGGCGGCAGGCTCACTGACACTGAGTACATGCTCTGGGTGAGGCGTGTCACTCTGGCTCCTGACTGAGCGTTTCACCTGGGACCCACAGGAGCTGGTTCTCAGTGTGAAGAGATAATCCAGCTAATAACAGGATTAGTTCAGGCACATCCCCTAAACCATAGGCTTGAAACCTCTACCTGGGCAAATGTTTGGCTGGCCTCTGCCAGGATCCCTATGCTCACCAACCACATCACGCATGGCTCCTCAGCTCTGACAAGCCACCCATGGGGCACAGGCAGGGGCTCGAAAATGAGAAGCCTGGAGGCTCTGATGTCTCTAGTGCCACAAGTCCCCACTGCACTGCCCTGCCAGCCTCCACCCCTATGACACCACCTACTCTTCCCTGTGCCAAGAAAGGTGATTACGTGGGCACCGTGGAGAAGGAGACCCCAAGAGGGCAAACACCAGTGACTCTGAACTGACAAGTGACATGAGGCAGCACCTGGGAAAGCAGGCTCTAGGACTGGGCCACAGCTCATGTAATGCAAAGGTGTTGCCATGTGTCTCAGTACTAGCATCCAGAGCCTGTGTCTAGCCTGGGCGCTTCTGCCACCCTTCACACCCTCATCTCCTGCCAGCTCCCTAACTGGAACAGACCCCAACTCCAGGGGGACGGCTGCGGGAGGGTTACACAGAAGGCTTACAGGGGTCGTGTTAGCCAGTGGTCGAACAGCAGAGGGAGTGGAAATGTTTAAGGCTGGGGCTGAGGTCAGGGAGAAGTGGCCACATGGCCAGGACTGCCTAACTCCAAACCCCTCTCTCATTATGGCCCTAATTCTGTCACGTGCTAAGTTAAGACCCTGGACAATGTAACCTATAAGAACTGTGCTGTCTCACATGGTAGCATCTAGTCGCCTTAGCCATTTAAATTTAAATGAACACTAACTGAAATTAGGTAAGATCGATCATTTAGTTCTTCAGTCACACCACTCCCACTGCAAGGGCTCAATAGCCACATATGTGCTGGTGGCTACCATATTGTACAGCACAGAATAGAACAGTTCACTCATCACAAATGAAGTTAAATAATTTAACTGTTGTGAAAAAAGCTCAGCATGATGCCCAACACATAGTAGATGTTCAATATCCTCCACCCTTACCATAGGCTCCAGACACTCCAGGGACTCCTCACTGCCCTTGCCATGCTACCACCTTGAGGCACTCTTGACTAGCAGCTGCTCAGTCCCCACAGCATGCCTGCCTTGGGTTTGGGAAATAAATTAGTATCCTCTGGCTCTCCACTGCTACTTAATGACTATGTCATCATCACCCCATTTTACAGATAGAGAAATGGCAGCCCATAGAGGGTAAGAAATGTACACATGGTCAGGAGACTGGATGCTTACAAAATTATTGAAAGGGCTAGAAAATAGGCTCTAGGTGCACCCCTAGGAATGACTTCCAGAATCCCACTGAGCTGACTTGCCAATCTGGAATTCAGGTGTTGTAGACAGAATAATGGCTCCCCAAAGATGTCCATGTCCTAATTCCCAGAACATGTGAACATTCACTTTTGTGACAAAGGGAATTTAGGATAGCAGATGAAATTACAGTGGTAAAATGGCTACCTTCGAATTAAGGAAATTATCTTGGATTATGTGGGTGTATCCAGTGACTACAGTATCCCAGTATAGACACAAGGGTTCTGAAATGTGGAAGATGAAGAAGAGTCAGTGCCAGAGTGATATAATGCGAGAAAGACACAACCAGTGGCTTTGAAGACCGAAGGGTCTTCTCTAGACCCTCCAGAAAGACATGCAGCCCTACCCACATCTTTATTTTAGCCCATTGGAACCCATTTTGGGCTCCTGACCTTCAAAACTATAGGATAATACATTTTTGTTGTGGTACTTTATTATAGCAGCCACAGGAAATAAATACAGTTTTTGGTACCAGAAGTGGGGCTACTCTAACAAATACCTGAAAGTGTGAAAGTGACTTCGAAACAGAAGTTGCACAGTCTAGAAGAATTTTAAGGAGCATGATAGAAAAGACTAGGTTTCCTTGAAGAGACTATTAGAAATACGGATGTTCACAACTTTACTAAGACTCAGAAGGAATGAGGAACATGGTAAAGAAAACCAAAATCACTTTAGAAAATACTTCAGTTGTTGTGAATGAACTATTTTAGAAATATGGATGTTAAAGGTGATGCTGGTAAGGGCTCAGAAGAAAATGAGAAAATGTTATTCAAAACTAGAAGAAAGAAGATCCTTGTTATACAGTGGCAGAAAGTCAGTGGAATTGTGCCCTGCAGTTATGTAAAAAGCAGAACTTGCAAGTGATGAACTTGTGTATTTAGTTGAGTAGCAGTTCAAGAAAAGTGTTAAAGGTGTGGCCAGGTTTATTTTTGCTCCTTATAGTAAAATGCAAAAGAGAAGAGATAAACTGGGCAGGTGTGGTGGCTCATGCCTGTAATCACAGCACTTTGGAAGGCCAAGGCAAGTGGATCATGAGGTCAGGAGTTCGAGACTAGCCTGGTCAACATAGTGAAACCCTGTCTCTTCTAAAAATACAAAAATTAGCCAGGCATAGTGGCACACGCCTGTAGTTCCAGCTACTTGGACGGCTGAGGCAGGAGAATAGCTTGAACCCGGAAGGTGGGGGTTGCAAATGAGCCGAGGAGCCGAGATTATGCCACTGCACTCCAGCCTGGATGACAGAGCAGACTCAGTCTCAAAAAAAAAAAAAAAAAAAAAAAAAAAAAAAAAAAAAAAGAGAGAGAGAGAAAAGGTAAACTGAAGGAAGAATTGTTTTTGGTTGCTGTTTTTTGGTGTGTGTGTGTGTGTGTGTGTGTGTGTGTGTGTTTAAGGAACCATGACTTGATTTAGGGAAAGTCTCAGCCTACCTAGATTGTAAAAACACTAAAATTAAGAGTTACCTTCAAGAAAGTGTGACAAGAGACAAAAATAAGAGTGTGGCTTGACAACCCATTGCTAGTAAATCAGAAAGATCAAAAGATTAGTCACACGAAAGGCTCTTTGAAAACAGCGTGACTTATCTATCCTCTTGAACATCTCAGCAGAAGCCAAAATAGAGATGAGATTGTCTAGAAAAGACTGGTGGAGGAGGAGGAGACCTACAAGATTCTTAAGAATGTTATGCCAGCAGAAACACTGCAGTTTTTACTGAAGAGGGCTGAGAGGAGATGAAAAAGATTGTAGGACCTCTGAAAATCTCCAGGCAATAAATAGGCTGATAAAACTCCTCAGCTGCAAACACATGCTACCTTTAATGAAAAAGGAAAGCTGACTCAGAAGGTGGAGTCTTGAACCCAGATGGTGAGCCATGATTTAGAACCCTCATTCTAAAATGAGGGGGACAAAAGTCAAAGCCTCAATTCCACCCATGTAAAATGAGCCCATAAAGGGGTTCACTCTCAGAGTGAGGGTGAACTACAAATAAACTAGCCCTCTTGTGAGCCTGTAGCTCCTGTTCAAATAACCGGAGAGTTAAATGAATCTCATGTTTAAAATAACAGCATTCCACAGCCCAGAGGAAGCAAATAAAATCCTCTCTGAAAGAATTATTTCTAAAATAATTTAGCATTAATGACCAGCACATACTCAAAAACAACCAGGCACACAAGGAACTAAGACATCAAGAATCAGAAAACTGAAACAGATTTACAACACTTCAGATAACAGAATTTTCTGAGTCTATTAAAAAAATTATGTTTATGATGTATAAAAAAAAAACAAAAAACAAGGTGGAAAATAGCTACGGGGACAACTGCTCTAAGAACCAAGAGATGAACAGGAGTTAACTAGATGGAAAGGAAAAAGAGAGGGATGCGGGAAGAAAGGCATTCCCAGCAAAGAAGCCAATAGGCTCCACGTTCTATCCCACCATGAGGCCTCTGTATGTCAGATATTAAGAAAGAGGCCAGCATGGAAGGAATGTAGAAAACAAGGGGACAGGGAAATAGTGTGACATTAAAGAACTGAGATGAGCAGAGGCTGGATTCTGATAAGCATTTTGGCCTCTGTCCTGAAAATAATCACGAATGTTACCATTGAAGGAGCCTTGAAAGATTTCAAATAGGAGTTGGGCTAGACAAACTTGGATTTTTGGAGAATTCTAGTCTTCTGCTCAGCTCTGAAAGAACCTTCTCCCCTTTTTCTCTGGAAACTCACACAATCCCAAGATCCATGCTGAGCCAACACTATTGCCCCATCAAGCAGGCGGTAACACTGAGACCCCGAGAGAGGCAATGACCTGTTTTAAGGGCCCTGTTGAGTAACCTAAGTCTGTTGGGCTCGTTTCATCTGGGGATATAGCACAGAAAAAAAAGTAGGTAGAGAAGTCACTGTTGGCAGAGTCAACTAGAGGGTCGCATCACCTGAGGCCTGCTTAGACTAAATATCTACGAGTCTCCCAGCACCATGGTCTTGAGTAGTCTGAGTTCCCCAGTAACATGAATCACACAACCTCAGCAGGCAAGGTAGTGCATGTGTGTGTGTGCGCATGTGTGTGTGCATGCACACATGCATGTATACATGGAGAAAGAGGGGCAGGGTCTAAGAAGAAGGGCCAAGATTTTCATCCCCAGTGCTGAACTGAGCCTAGACGTGCAGTATGGGTAAGGTTTCTAGGGAACATTTGCAACCCCTATAAATTGGGCCCCATTTTGTGGGAGGACAAACATACTTGCCTCCCCAGCAGCTCATGAAGCTCCTCCCTCCTCATGCCAGGTGGGAGGCACTGTAGACACATCACCCACCCAGGGCCCAGCCACTCCCACTCACACACCACTCATTCCTCCCAGGCCTTTGTTCCTGCATGTCCAGGAGCTGCCAGCCTTCTCCTTACTCCACAGCAGGCTCCCAGAGGATCCTGGACAAGTCTTGACCCCATCAGGAGCCAATACCCACCCCCATTCCCTGCTGTGAGCCTGCCAGGGGATCCCTACAGGGGAAGCAGGCAGACCACCATTGGCCCAGGCTCCCCAGGCAGTGGTGGGGCCTTTGAGGGGAAAGTTCATTTCATCAATCAGCTCATTGTTGGCCTGCCAAGTGCAGGCTCGTCCTCCCCCGGTGTGTCACTGGGCGCTGTTGACACAGATGTCAACTGTCAAGGGTGCCCTCCACCCTCCGCCTTCCTCCTGGGGCATCCTGCAGGTCCAGCACAAGGGCCTCTGTCGCAATGCTCCCCACTGGCCCCTTGCAACCAAGATTGCCACACCTTTGGAATTGCCAAAACTTGACTGGATACTTCATCATGTGGATTGGCCATGAAGGCTGCAGCTGACTCGGCCAGGTATGGCAGATACTTGACTGTTTGCCAGATGACAAATCCCAACTGAGTGAAACCTGCAGACTTCACAGTATCTGTGGTGCAAGCTTCCTCCCGCCCGCCCAACAGAAGTGGCAGGTGGTAGCTTTCTGGGGCCCATTTCCAGCATGGGAAGGAGGAGTTCACATCCCCACAATCTGTGCATATATGGGCCCAGCCAGCAGGCTAAATCCACTGCAATGGCTGAGCTATCCTTGTTCCCTCCAGACCCATCCCACGCCTGCCTCCAGGAAGGGCTGGGGAGCAGTGAGCACATGGGAATCTGTGCAGTGGGCCCCAAGGGGCCCTGTCCCCATTCCTGTCCTTCACTAGTCCCAGGGAACTCAGGATAGAGGGCAGCTACACTGTGGCAGCCCTCAGGTGGAAAAGACCACACAATTGCAGGCATCATGAGGAACCACCAAAATCACTTCATGCTGGGCCCCAAGGAAAGCTGTTAGAACCCAAGGAAAAAGACATGATGCATAGTACACTTCACTCCCTCGGTCACCATGATTCTGAGTTATTTGTCATGTTTGTGGATTCCAAGTATGTCCACATGCCATAGCAGAGGGAAGTACTTGGGCTCCCATCTTCATGGAGAAAACGTACTTACAAAGAGAGAGAGAGGAGAAAGACACAGAGAGATTACAGCACAAGGTAGGAAGTGTGCCCAGTGAATGGGTCAATGGAAATCACAAGGAAGGAAAATCACTGTGTGCTAGAGTAGACAAGGAAAGCAGGCTTCCCAGTGGGGCTGGATTTGTTCCAGCATAGCCAGGTGCAATCTAGGAAGCATGATGGCTTAAACTAGAAAATGGGGACGAGCATACCACTGTGTGAGGACACTGACCCTGGAACCACAGACTGGCTGAGACCTTCTGGTTCAACCCACCATCGCCACTGTTGTTCAGGTAGGAAGACCAAGGCTTGCAGGTAAAGGGACTTCCCCAAGACCACTCAGTCAAGTGGGAACTGGTGCTCCAGCCACCACCAGAGATTGCTGTACATGGCAGAAGATGATGTCCTGGGCCCTTTCTCAGGACATGCTGTTATGCACATGACTTATGATCCCTTCCCAATCATCAGGCAAGATTTAGTACCTAGAGCCCAATCCTACAGAGCTGTAGCAAGAGATTGAGGAGAAAAGACAGGAGTTAGGAGCCAGACAGCACCCTGGTCTAGCTCAGGCCAGGACAGGCTGACAGGATAGGGCTTTAGGTCTTCCCATTTTGAAACCTCTGTGAAATAACTATTTTGAAATCTTGCTCAATTTTGAAATTTCTTCAAGATAAAACCAAATCTGGTTGTGATGAGTTGATACCTTGATCACTGGCCTGGTATGTGGCAAACTGTCTCCCCTGTCCTCATGACCTTGGGGGCTGGCTCTATGAGCCCTACATTGTAGCCTGTCAGCAGGACAGGACCTGGCACAGTGTGGGTCTCTGCCCTGGGAAAATGCTGCCAGTGGGAGGCAGCTGCCTGGCATAGCAGAGGAGACACACCTGGACTCCCTCCTCAATGCTCGAGCTCTAGGTCCTGTATCTATCGTGGGGCTGTGGCACATAATAGTACCCAATGGTCACATGTTGCCCTTATGGTCCCGATACCAGTTCTAAAAATCATCCAGGCACCGACAGTTTACCTGCCAAATGCAGTCAGTCCATGGTTTCCTCCTTCCAAAAAGCTCCACCAGTTGAACCAAGGCATTGCTTGGGAAGAACTCTGAGCTGCGCAGACCACAGCCTTGGCCCATGACCAGTACAATCTTAAAAGAGGCCCAGGGCCCAAAGAAGCTAATTGGCTTGCTTTTCCACTGAAGGGAACAGGTACCCTGGACGCTCCCACAGCCAACCACATAGAGACCATGTGGGAAGCTCTTGGTTTGATGGAAGCCATGGACTTTTCTATCTAGAAGGTCCTTCAGAAGGCACATCTCCTCATCCCCACCTCATCATACCTTGAATATGGGGCTGCTGCAGTGAAGAATATCCCAGAAGGCCAGCCTATTTTCTAAGTCAATATTTCCTCTCTGGGACAGAACAACCAACAAGGCCAAGATGAGGATCTACACGAGTGAGGTGGGCAAGAGCACCCAGGGCTGGTATAGATGACTTGGACATAGCAGTGGTAGGTCCACCATAAGATGCCTCAGTTGGCAGGACTTTATCTTTCTTTTCCACCGTGATAGAAATTTAGTCCTTTTCCACTGTAGCAGAACATACAATTCTGCTGGTTATGCAACTCAGGTCATGATTCAAGTTCTATGTGCATTGGGCAGTTTAGTCATGTTTGAGAAATACCTCCAAACACTGTTCACTCACTCAATAGACTTCTCCTGAGCACTTACTAAGCCACAGGCTAGGAAGCGCCCAGTCTAGCAGGAGCAGAGGAGGGCCTTTCTGCTGGGAAGCAAGCAAATGGAACACACTCTCTTGAGCTGTGCCCACCTTTCACGACTCCCTCTGAGGCCAATCAGGCATATCTGCCAATCGCCAAGACCACAGAGCACAGTCAAGAGATCATGAGTTCTGACCTGGAATCAGCCACACAAACAGCTTCAACCCTCTAGGCCTCGACTGTATCATGGGGATAAAAGTAGCAGCCCTGGGTAGCACCAAGAGCTAATAGGAGGCGGCTTAAACAACAAAGGTGATGCCCCTCATCATCACTGTTGGATCACTCCTGCAGAGGAAGGGGGAGGGAGCCAGGGACCAGGGTACCCTCCTTAGGAAGGGCTCTCAAATCTGTCCTCACATCCTGTCAGTCCACACCTACTCTAAACAAGTCTCCTGGCTAGGCCACCTCCCCCTCTTCTCACCAGAGCTGTGCCACAACCTAGACTAGAGCTAGTCACCCTTCCCGCCCCAGGCAGAGGCAGGAGAATGACACAACTCAACACCCTGTTTAATCCTGCTCAACTTCAATGCTAGGATGGTGTTGGGGAAGGAGACAGGTCCTCACTGTGACTCACCTGCAAACAAGGTCACTACCCACAAGACCAGGACTGGTCTGCCCTGGAGGTAATCCCAAGAGTGTGAAGGAAGGTCCTCTCTCCACCTTAAAATCTCTCTTCCAATATCTGCATGGCTTCAGTTCATACCAATAGATTGAATTTCTTTGGATGCTAGAGAGTTTTGGAGGCTTGAAAGTTCCCTGTTAATAATTGCTAACATTTTTGGCAAGTGAGCAAGTCATTGTACCAAACACTAATTTAAACCTCATAACAAACCTCATAACAAACATACAAATGAGGCAGGTATTCTTATTATGCCCATTTCACAGATAAGCAAAAGGAGACAGGTTCAGAAACATGCCCAAGGTCACACAGCTAGTGAGTGGCAGACCCAGGAATTGAACACAAGCTGTCCGATTGTAAAGCCCATGATCTTAATCTTCATACCTTAACGCACCAGGGACTTGGCTTCAGGAAAAGTCGTTTATAAACCATTTTCCAAAAAGCCCTAGAGTTGCATGGTGGCACCTCAGGAGCCACCAAAGGCAGCAGAAGGAGCAGAGGGCGAGGCTCCAGTCCCCTCCCCCATTTTAACCAAAGCAGCTTTCTTAAGCAGAATCTTAATTTTTAAAAAGAAACAATTTCTAATTAGTTTCTAATTTCACTCTAATTGTAAAAATAGATCTCACCAATTGCTTGAACCCAGGAGGCGGAAGTTGCAGTGAGCCAAGATGATGCCACTGCACTCCAGCCTGGCGACCGAGCGAGACTCTACTTCAAAAAAATAAAATAAAATAAAATAAAAATATCTCACCAGCAAAAACACTTCTGAAATTTTCTTCTTTAGGAAAACCCCAGCTCATACTTTACAGAATTTCATTCCCAAGGGATCTTCTGATTTGGGGGATGAGACACAAGGGAGGTTTTCAGGAAAAACTTAGAAGTCTTCAGAATGTAGCTGAGAGTCATCAAACTCAGGGCCTTGGAAACCAAGGGTCTCCTCCTTTCTTCCCTAACCGTCTTAGGTCCAGAAAAGAAAATGTGATCACAAGGTTCAGAAATGTGGCTGGCACCAGTAAACAGAGTAGGGAACCCAACTCCTTCCACCAACACACATAGACACACACTCTCTATTTCAGCCTGTCCTCAGCATGGACTCAGATGGAGTGACCCATGAGTGATCTCTGAGCCCTGATCAGCCACAGCCACTTATGGGGCATCCCGGGACATCCATGTGGGAGCCATGAGCCCGGGATCCTCAACTGAAAGTGAGTCTACGATGGACAGAGGGATCGTGGCTGTAATGGGGCCTTGATCTCGTCTCCCTTTGCATGGAGACAAGGATGACCTTAGAGGATAGGCCAGGACTGAGAACGGTTTTTGGGGAAAGGAGTCAAGACACCCTCTGGCTTCCCAGCCCACTGCCAGGGCACAGAAAATCCTGAGGCATCATGGACAAAATCCTGGGAAACTACACATGGCTCATAACTGGGCTTCGTCTCCTCATTCCCTCTCCTGGCCCTCCTTCTCCCCTGAAAGCTGCCACAAACCTTTCAGCCTGGACCTCTGAGGAACAGCCATGTTCCTTCCTGCTTTCCCACTTTAAATCCCCCACCCCGGGAAAGAGGCATCAAAACCTGGGGAAGGCAGGGGACAGTGTGGCTAAATGAGAACCACGCAGGAGAAAGACACAGGAGTGGGTGCTCGATGGCCACAACACCACCCAGCCACAGCAGGCTACTCCAAAATACCTTCACTTCCATGTGGCTCAATCACTTCTCAGAAAGCCAACGGCTCCCTCCCCAACCAAGGACCCCCATTGATAGGCATGGCTCTGGCCCTAAGGGGCGTTTGCACAGCCATGGCAAGGCTGCTGTATTGCACAAGATCCAAGTGAAGTTCGATTTGGAATCAAAAAATGCTAAGTGGAAGAGCCACACCCCCTGGAACGTGAGCCCTCCCACCCCAACCTACAGTTCCAATTTCCCCAAGAGATAACCTGGATCTCATCTGATTGCTGACATTGCAGGGGTCAGCTCAGAGAGACTGAGGGTCTTCTGTAAGCATTGCTCCTGTCCCCAGAATGAAGAGGCAGCAGCCAGGAAGAGGAACAGGCCTTGCTGTACACAGACAGACAGCCTTGCTCCCATCTCCCCCACACACATGCAGCACCCCCAAAGCAGCCCTATGTTCCCCTCGAAGGACACCCAGGTAAGATGCTCAGGTCCGAGAGGGGTGAGCACATCAGTCTGTCCATTCAACCCATTTGCTCAGCTTAATCTGCCCTCCCCACTTAACAAGGGTTCAAAAGAGGTTTCACCAGCTCCCACCGCCCAATCGGGCGCCTTTCTCAAACCCCACACTGGCAATTACTTCCAATTACACGATGTGACAAGGCTCTGGGGCCTGAGCTCTTAACTCAGGCCCTGCATTATGCAATGTTTTTAATCCTCTTACTTAAGGTGGAAAACCGATATGGTACTCTGAGTTCACGTGAATGACTAGAAAAAAAATTCTAAGAAATAAAAACATCGCCATTAATATCACCTTACAGGCTCCCTGAAAGGATTAAAAAGGATGCATACTTTGAATTTTCAAATGCCCCTGCTGAACTCTTTTCGAGCCTTTTTGATGCAAACGTTCCTCAGTGGGAGAGGGACCAAGTGGGGATTCCCTGGTGAAGAGAGTAGTCCCTCCACGCCTGTGGGGTGAGGTCCATTAGCAGGAACCCTGGATCCCACCAGCCTGTGCCCATGGCCAGAGCCAGGGCTGCATGGGCCTCCCGCTACCCCAGAGCAGCCGGGGTACACAGATTGGGGCTCTTCTATCTATGCAAAGCTGCCCAGAGCCAAAGCCTACACGTCCCTTATCCCTAAGGCAGGTCCCACCTCACTTGGCTAGGAAAGATCCCTACCACCCTGCCCCCAGAATGCCCAGCCCTCTGGACATTCCCACAGACCCCACAGGCCACTGAGATAACCCACTCAACAAGGATGGAGGAGATTTCCTGAGTAGCTCAGGCCCTGACAAGGTAGGAAGGCCCCTGCATTCCCATTAGCAGGTCCTTAGCACACAATGGGCTCCCTGATTTCTTTACCATGAGCTCTGCTATCAGTCCTTGCCAGGCTGCCATGCCACAATGAAGTCATACATTGGCCAACCAGCAATAGGCGGGAAGGTGGACAAGCACCCAGGACCTGCCCTTCAATGCCCAAACCCAGCCCAGGGCCTGGCCTTTGGATGGAAGGGAACAGCCCAAGACCAGCAGGTACAATTACAGTGGCTGGGCCCATTAAACCCTGGGAAGAAAGAGCTGCCTGGTAATTACCCCTAATCCCCTTCGAGTCTTTGTCTGCTAGCAGCACCGCTGTAAGCCTAATGGTGTGAGATAAGTGGCCAGACTCCCCAGCCTTCCCCAGAGCTGCCTCAGGCAGGGCTAAGGTGGGGGCACCCATCAGCACAAGCCTACCAGGATGCCATTCCTAAAAGGCTCCTGTGACAGGACCCTCCACGAAGAGGCAGTTCCCACAGGACAACGAGGTCCCCGGGGCTACAAGATGGCGCCAGAGTAGGAGGAGGGTCCCAGACCCTGGATGGGCCAAGTGTTTGAGCAAACAAGACTCACATCACCTGGACCCCACAGCCATTTCCAAAACCATATTCTGATCATGCTGGGACCTAAATCCTGTACTCCAGGAGCCATACACAGGATGAGGCTTGTGGTACAGAGCAATTCACCAGAACAGTATGCGGCCCCCAGAGCTTTGAAGAGTGAATGACCTGCCTGCCACAAGCCATTCAGAGGCTTCCACAGGTGGGAGCTGGCCCTTCTGCTCTTCATAACAACCCAGAATAGAGGGGGCACTTATGGACACATAACATGCCCTTTATCCTCTGGCCCCCATGGCCCCATTCAACACTTGCATCCTGAGGTGCAGGAGTCCCAAACTCAGAAGCTCCCGGGCTCAGCTGTGACACAAAGAAGTGAGGTCAGCCCAGGGTGCATCTCAACACTGGCACAGGAAAACATGGCTCTACATGTACTGGCTCGTTTCCCGGAAACACAGTTTTCCCAGCCTCTCCCTTCTTCTCTCTCTTAATAGAGACTTTGGTCCATGCCCATTTAAAGAGGGTTGCTCTTGGTGACTTTACCAAATTTTATTTCTCTAGAGAAGTCAGAAATCTAAATTTCTAGCCAATTATCTCCTGGTTTTTTTTTTAAACAGATTCCAATAATTTTAAACACTGGATGAACCAATCAAATGTGTCTGCAGGATCCCAGTTTACAAGCTCTGCTGTCCTGGATTTGCCCGTTTTGGGGTCCCTCTACCCCTACCTCAAACCACGCTCCTTCAGAAGAAAAACCACATCATGTTCACACCTATAATCCTACCACCTAGTCTAGGGCCTGGCACACATCAGATACTCATTAAATGTTGGGTAACTGGTTGAATAAATGGTGAGGAAACTAAGGGCAGAACAGTTAACTCATCTGTGCAAGGTGACCCAGCTGGTGAGCACAAAGCAGACATGGGCAGCCAAGCCCAGGCCAGGCCCCTGGCCCAGTGCACCTGCCACAGCACCTTGTTGCTTCCCTCAGCCCTAGTCATTCACATTCCTGGAAATAGCCCTTCTTTCAGTCCACAGTTCTTATCCACAGTAATTTAAATTTTGGTGTTTCAAATGATGTTTTGCACAGCACCCCTCAACCCACCCCACCCATGACAGCTGGGCTGCAGACCCCTTGCAAGCATGACAACTGGGGGTACATGCATAGTCTATGCATTGCGCAAAAAGGTTTTCAGACCTCAGCAACCCTATGATGCAGGAAGAATGACACCTCATGAGGGAGAGTACCTCCCTGAACCTAGGAGGCCCCTCTTGTCCAGTATTCTGAATTCTGTAAGAAGAAATGTAAATGAGGCCTTGGGACAACAGAATCCTGAGAAGTCCACTGGGGCTGGACATTCCACTACACATGGTTACCAGGCCCAAGAAGCCAAAGCACTAGGGCTAAACTTCCAGTTCAACACAGCAGCTCATCTCCTGCCTGTATTCGTTATCTATTGGTGCATAATAATATCCTCACAAACATGGCAGCTTAAAACAATACACATTCACTGTCTCAGTTTCTAAGGGTCAGGAGTCTGCTCTTTCTGGGTCCTCTGTTTCAGAGTCTCATCTGAAAGCTACAAAAAATATGTTAATGAGGCTGCAATCTCATCTCAAGGCAGAATATGGGGAAGGATTGAGATTGGCACCCCCAATCTCATGTGGGGTTGCCATAATTCAGTTCCCGATAGCCCATGGAACTGAAAGTTTCCTGCTGGTTTTCAGCTAGAGGCCACCCTCAGCTCCTCGCTGGGTGGTAGGTGGAGACTGCCCTCAGGTCCTTGCCATGTGGGCCTCCCACATTGCTGTTTGCTTCATCAAAGCCAGCAAGGGAGGGAATCTCTGAGCAAGGTTGATGTTACGATCTGATGTAACATATCATCGAAGTGACAGGATGTTCTACTGGTTAGAAAGAAGTCACAGGTTGTGACCACACTCAAGGCTCGGGGAATTACACAAGGGCATAATTGCCAGCAGGAGGCGATATTGGGACCATCTCAGAGTGTCCACCACACTGCTGATATGGTTTGGCTGTGTCCCCACCCAAATCTCATCTTCAATTATCGCTCCCATAATCCCCACGTGTTGTGAGAGGGACCCAGTGGGAGGTAATCAAATCATGGTGGCAGGTCTTTCCCATACTGTTCTCATGATAGTGAGTAAGTCTCATGAGATCTGATGGCTTTATAAAGGGCAGTTCCCCTGTACACGCTCTTGCCTGCCACCATGTAAGACGTGCCATTGCTCCTCCTTCGTGTTCCACCATGATTGTGAGGCCTCCCCAGCCATGTGGAACTGTGAGTCCATTAAACCTCTTTCCTTTATAATCTACCCAGTATCACATATGTCTTTATTAGCAGCACGAGAGTATACTAATACAACTGCTAACACAAAGTAAAGGAGGTTTTTTTGTTGCATAAGTCCTAGAGGATCAAGAGAAAGGAAAGGAAAACAAGAGCAGATAAGCGATGTAAACACTATTGTGGAAGCCAGCAGGTAAATGAATGAGTGATACTGACTTAGATTCCAGCCTGCTATACCTCCAGTGGGTCAGCCTTCAACAAGCAAGCGGCTGTGTGTGAAGAATCTCACAAAAACAAGAGAACTGGAGCCAATAGGTGCTTGGAAGGCAGAGGTGCGGCTGGAACAGAAAACAGACTGGCTTACAGTCTTTAGAGTAATCGTTAGATCCCCCAGGTGCCTTCCCTCAGCCCTGACAACCAAGTAACAATTTATTCTTCAGACTTGCAAGAGAGATCCCTCTGGATCCAGGGAAAGAAAACAAAAACAAAAACAAAAACAAAAAAAACACGGAAGACTATGGTGAGATGCTATAACCGGGGATTCTATGAAAATGAACATACTCAACAACAAAATCCTCCAAGTTCCTTTTCTCTTTTTGGTTCTAAAAGTTATATGCGTCAGGCAGAAGACTGGATGATCCCTCTTCAGAAACTAACCAGTCCCTGAGAAACTCCTAAAGATGCCATTATTATTTTTTATATATATATATAATTTTTTTTTTATTTTTTTATTTTATTTTTTTTTTTGAGATGGAGTCTTGCTCTGTCACCCATGCTGGAGTGCAGAGGCACAATCTCGGCTCACTGCAAGCTCTGCCTCCCGGGTTCAAGTCATTCTCCTGCCTCAGCCTCCCCAGTAGCTGGGACTACAGGCGCCCACCACCATGCCCGGCTAATTTTTTGTATTTTTAGTAGAGACGGGGTTTCACCGTGTTAGCCAGGATGGTCTTGATCTCCTGACCTTGTGATCCGCCTGCCTCAGCCTCCCAAAGTGCTGGGATTACAGGCGTGAGCCACCGTACCCGGCCAAGATGCCATTACTTGAGTATTCCTCATCAAAAGAGGTGGCTTCCTATCCAATACCATTATGGAGAAGCCCATTAGCCAACAGGTCCCACCCATGCCCAGAGAGCTTCCAAATAGCATTTTGGTGCGTTGTCTCAAATACAAACCAAGAATCACCAGACATTGAAAAGAGTCTCCAACACAAAAGACAAGACTAAAACCAAGAGGAAATAAAAAGAACCCAGAGGAAAGATACAATATAGGGAGCAAAGGAAAACTTCAGAAAAAAACTACAATATCTTCAGAGAAATAAGAAAACATAAAGCATATATGAGAATTGAAAGTCATGCAGAACAAACAAAAAGTTCTAAGAATTTAAAACTATCAAAGCAAGAGAAAAAAAAAAAAACAGAAGATTGTAAGATAAAGTCAAAGACTTAGTCTAGAACAACAGTTCTCAAAATGTGGTCCTCAGACCCCAAAGGGCCCTGAAGCCCTTTCAGAAGGTCTGCAAAGTCAAAATTACGTTCATAATAATACTAAGCCATTATTTGCCTTTTTCACTGCAATTGATATTTGCACTGATGGCACAAGAGCAATTGTGGGTAGAGTTGCTATAGCCTTAACAGAAATCAAGGCAGTGGCAGCAACTGCACTCGTAGTCACTACATTCTTCACTACCACACACTCACAGTAAAAACAAATCAGTCCCACTAAATTATATACTCGTTGAAGCAGCAAAAGTTATTAATTCTATTAGATCTCAAACTTTACATATATTTTTTAGTATTTTATGTAACAAAATAGAGGACATAGAAAGCGCTCCCATAGCACACCATGTAGGATCAATAGCTATCTCAAAGCAAAGCACTTTAGCGACAGATCAAGTTGCGAGATAAACTAGCCACTTTTATCACAGAGTACTATTTTTACCGAAAAAACAACTGACAGTCAAGTGACAGTTATTCAGACTTGGGTATTTGGCATATATTTTTCTAGAAAACGAACAGCATACACCGGTCAATTTCAAGGAATGTAATATTTGTTACTTAATGTAACTGTAATATTTGTTACTAATGATAAAATTTGAGCTTTCATGAAAAATTAAAGCTCTGAAAAACTTATCTGCCACAATGAGCTTGAGAACTTTCAAATATGTGCTTTTCAGCTGAGATCGGGGCAATATTTACAAATCTGATTGTTTGATATTGTATCAAGAAATGTGTCAACATTTGAAAGATCTGTATAACTCAGTGAACCAATATTTTCCAAATGACCAATGAATGTTACAAACACAGCCAGTTAAAATTCTACACCACAACTAACCTTTAAGAATGTACTATTGTTGAGTTCTGGTGTGGTATCAAAGGATATCTACAATTAACTTAAAAGCTTATTAAAATACTCTTTCCCTCTTCCAACTACACATCTGAACAAAACCAGACTTTCTTCAGATACTTCAAGTCAAAACAACATATCACAACAGATTGAAAACAGAAACAGCTGAAAAGACAGCTGTCCTCTATTAAGCTACACATTAGGAAGAATTGCAAAAATATAAAACTATTTTTTCACTAAATGTTTTGTTTGGGGATGTATATCTACCTTTTTTTTTTTTAAGAGTCTTGTGCTATTGCAAAGGCTGGAGCACAGTGGCACAATCTTGGCTCACTGCCACCTTCGCCTCCCAGGTTCGAGTGATCCTCATGCCTCAGCTTCTCAAGTAGCTGGGATTACAGGCGTGTGCCACCAGGCCCATTTAGTTTTTTGTGTATTTTTAGTAGAGATGGGGTTTCACCATGTTGGCCAGGCTGGTCTTGAACTCCTGGCCTCAAGTGATCCTACTGCTTCAGCCTCCCAAAGTGCTGGGATTACAGGCATGAACCACCGCACCCAGCCTATATCTAAATTTTCATAAATTATATATTTATCTTAACATATAATTGGTTTATTATTTTACATTAATATTCTAAAATGTTCTCAGTATTAATCTCTACTATAGTAAATATCAATGGATAGAATCCACATAAGTTCTTCGGGATTCTCAATGATTTTTAAGAGTGTAAAAATGTCCTGAGACAAAAGAAGACCTGAAACCAAAAGATGAGAACTGCTGGTATCAAAATGACAAAAAGATAGAAAAGAGAAAAGGTTAGTGAAACAATCAATTCTGGAGGTTTAACATTAAAAAAAGAACAACTCCAGAAAAAGAGAAAACAGAGTGCATGAAGAGGGCAAATTTTATCAAATAAATAAGACAAACCCCTGGAACCGAAGTCTGGAGATTTAAAAGGAGCTGCACCAAGTGCCCAAAACAATGAATTTAAAAATCCATCTTGAATGATGAAAATGCTATATTTCAATACCCTGGTTATAAAGGAACTCTCAAAGTTTCTGGGTGGGGGTGGTGTAGAAATTATCATGTTCCAAACATATGAAAAAAAGCTCATCATCACTGGTCATTAGAGAAATGCAAATCAAAACCACAATGAGATGCCATCTCATGCCAGTTAGAATGGTGATTGTTAAAAAGTTAGGAAACAACAGATGCTGGTGAGGCTGTGGAAAAAAATAGGAACACTTTACACTGTTGGTGGGAGTGTAAACTAGTTCAACTATCATGGAAGACAGTGTGGTGATCCCTCAAGGATCTAGAACCAGAAATGCCATTTGATCCAGCAAACCCATTACTGGGCATATACCCAAAAGATTATAAATCATTCTCCTATAAAGACACATGCACACATATGTTTATTACAGCACTATTCACAATAGCAAAGACGGAACCAACCCAAATGCCCATCAATGATAGACTGGATAAAGAAAATGTGGCACATATACACCATGGAATACTATGCAGCCAATAAAAAAGATGAGTTCACGTCCTTTACTGGGATGAAGCTGGAAGCCATCATTATCAGCAAATTAACACAGAACAGAAAACCAAATACTGCATGTTCTCACTCATCAGTGGGAGGTGAACAATGAGAACACACAGACACAATGAGAATACACACAGGGGCCTGTCGGTGGGGTGGGGGGCAAGGGGTGGGAGAGCATTAGGACAAAAACCTAATGCATGTGAGGCTTAAAACCTAGACGACAGGTTGATAGGTGCAGCAAATCACCATGGCACACGTATGCCGTGCCTCCTACATAACAAACCTGCACATTCGGCACATGTATCCCAGAACCTAAAGTAAAAATTAAAAAAAGAAATTATTACATTCCAAAGACTGGGACACAGAGCAGCACACAACTTCTCAACAGTCATACAGGAGGCTGGAAGACCAGTTCCTAAGGGAAAGTAATTTCAACACAGAACTTTACATTCAGCCAAACTATTAATCAAGTATAAAAGTAAAACAGGCTGGGCACAGTGCCTCGTGTTGGAATCCCAGTGCTTTGGGAGGCCAAAGCAGGAGGGTAACTTAAGGCCAGGAGTTTGAGATCAGCCTGGGCAACCTAGCAAGACCCCATCTCAATGGAAAAAACTTTAATTAGCTGGGTGTGGTGTTGTACGCCTATAGTCCCAGCTACTTAGGAAGCTGAGGCAGGAGGATGGCTTGAGCTCAGGAGGTCAAGGCTGCCGAGAGCTATGATCACACTAATACACTCCAGCCTGGATGACAGAGCGAGGTCCCATCTCATTAAAAAAGGAAAAAAAAAAAAAAAAGTAAAACAGATTTTCTTTTTTGTTGTTGTTGTTGAGACAGAGTCTCGCTCTGTCACCCAGGCTGGAGTGCAGTGGCACTATCTTGGCTCACTGCAAGCTCTGCCTCCCAGGGTCCCGCCATTCTCCTGCCTCCGCCTCCCAAGTAGCTGGGACTACAGGTGCCTGCCACCACGCCCAGCTAATTTTTTTTTTTTTTTTTTTTTTTTTTTTTTTTTTTAGTAGAGACGGGGTTTCACTGTGTTAGCCAGGATGGTCTCTATCTCCTGACCTCATGATCCACCCATCTCAGCCTCCCAAAGTGCTGGGATTACAGGCGTGAGCCACCGCGCCCGGCCATAAAACAGATTTTCAAACATGCAAGATCTCAAAGATTTTGCCTTCCATGGACCCTTTCTTTGGAAGACACTGGAGGATGCACGTCTTGAAAGTGAGGGAGTAAATGGAGAGAGAGAAAGGCGCAGATTTCAGGAAATAGGCAATTCAACAGGCTTCCCTGGATGATGGCGAAGGGAGGACTCAGATGAGTAGCTGGGCCCAGAGAACAACTCCCATCCAGGGAAAAAGGAGACACCTGATGTGTTTGAACGTATTCAGAAAACATCTCCAGTTCAGCCAGAATGGAAGGATAAATACGTAACAGAAAACTAAGCAAATGACAAAATCAGGTACTATGTACCTAATTCCAAGGAAAACAAAACATCTTTGAGGAAAAAGAAAATGTGATTCCAGTACGCTACACAGCTCCACCGTGGGTATTTGCACAGTGAGGCCTGGAGGCAGCTGTGCTTTGGGGAAGGGGGAGTGTGTGGGTATCTATTTGGTCAGAAGAGAACTGGTATGAAAAACTTACTCCCTGTCCTCCATAATGGAAAGTCAATCGAAAATAACTAAAATGTAAAAATCAAGAAAAAGGTGAGATAAGCAATCTTTTTTAGAAATATGGTAAACATCAAAAACACTAAAAGAATTTTAAAAAAACTTAATTAAAAAAAGGATTAAACAGTTACCTACAGAAAGCAGAAACCAGGCAGGGAGGGGCAGGGCCCAGCAGGCGGCTGCTTCTCATGAGAAGCTTGTTGCTGCTGGGCTATGAATATGTACTCCTTTGACAAAAATCAAAAACTACGAAGGCACCAGAGGAGCCTAACTTTCCTCCTCACAGTCTTAGCCTAATAAACATTCGGTGGGTTTTTACTTCTACCCACTAACCACGGGGCCAGCCAGGACTGAGTAGAAAGTATGGCATGATTGGGAGTGCAGGAGTTCAGGTCTCTCATCTAAAGGCACCGCCTCCTGCGGCTGATACCTGCAGCCACCCAACAAGCCCTGTCGTCATCCTCACCCCTAACTGAACTCCAAATACAGGGCTGGTTCATAGCAAGTGCCTGGTAAACATGACATCACCCCAAGACCTAGGCATTATTGTTTATCTTTTTCCAGGCGAGGCTGATACTCAGAGAGGTCAAGAAATGTGGCCTGCCGTCTAGGCTCACTGAGTTTGCAGGTTTCAACCTAGGTGCTCAGTGTATCTCTCAGAGCCACGTTAAACTTCAGAGCTGGTCCCTGCCCCTCCCTGAGGCTTCCACACCCTCACCTCCAAACCTCAGGGCCACCTGCTCGCCTGACACCCTCAGCATCCCAGGCGCCCTCAACAATCCACACACATTTGGGAGAAATTGAGGGCATGTCCCCCTGGAGCTTCCCCATCGTGAGAGGAAAGGGGCAGGACAGACATCATCACACCTCACGTGACAGAGGAGGAAACTGGGGCCAGAGAGAAGAAGGAGCCTGCCTGAATCATGTAACAGGAACCCAGGTGGCCTGACTCACCTTCTGGCACCCCTTCAGTGATCCTCCAAGTAGGCTCCTCCTTGTCCTCATCTAAGCTCTGGGCTTGGCCTATTTTCAAGGAAGAACCGCCCACAAGTCCCCAAAGTCCAGCTCTGTGTTTACTCTTCAGTGAAAATGGTGGCAAATGTATACAAAACAGATGCTGTGACGTATGGTGTGTTGTCAAGAGCAGAGGTCAGAGGGCAGCAGGACTTGTTTGCAAGGGGCAGGACTGAGGTCCGGTGGCCAAGACATTCAGGATGGGGAATCTGCTGGTACCCACAAGCTTTAAGGGAAACATCTTACTTCCCAGAGGGGTACAGAGCTGTTCCTGGAGACCAAGGTGGAGCCAGGGATGGGCAGGTGGGGAGGGCACAGACGACAGCCAGCATCCCCACGCCAAGTACTGTGTCATGTCTCCATCCCATACCCCCTCAGCAGCCAGCCCAGCTGAGCACAAGGAAGTACCCCACCCCCACCCTTGTTAGAGTCACCGGTGCTGGAACCATTCCGCCTGAGCGTCTTTCCCGACGCTGAAGACACGACATACCCAGGGCTGGGCCCAGAGTGGATGCTGGCGGATGCCTGATGAATGAGTCTGCAAATCCACAAAGCCAGGCACTGCTTCGTGTGGCAGCAAGCCGGCTCTGCCCATATTATAGGAGGCTCCAGCTTCCTTCTCAAAACAAGGAAGTGGTTCCGTGGATATCACGAATCCACTTTCATCCTCTTAAAGGCATGAATTACAAGTTCTCAGACCCAGCAAAGTTGTGTAAAGGATTCCCACCAAAGCCCATGCACTTCTCTCTATCAGTTGTCCTCAAAGTGCGGTCCCTGGACCACAGAGTCAAAATGCAAATTTTCAGGACCCACCCCAGACCTAATGAAGCAGAAACTCCAAGGGTGGGTGGGGACCAGTGATCTGCTTTAACAGGCCCTGCAGATGGTTCTACGACATGCTAGTTTGAAAAACACTGCTCTGAATAAAATCCCCCAAAATAATACCCCTTGTGCGAAACAGGGTTCTTGCTTCAAACAAGTGAAAAATAGCCGATATCCCAGATCACTCATCATTAGCATCAAATCAAATTCCTCCAAAATCAGTTATTCAGCATCTGTTCTACATGTATCTGTGTAAACCTACAGAGAAATGTGAGTGCATATAAGATACGACAAAGGGAGGGAAAATAAATGAGTTCACAACTTGTTACAATTAGGCATGTATGTTTATGTTTGTGTGTTTTCCTACCTATTCACTGAGATCTCAAACTTCCTGAGCATAGGACTCAGCTTTCCTTGGAACATCAGCTCAGTCCTAGGGACTTTGCAGAGAGGGTGGCTCAGTCCACTGTAGGAGACCCAGCAGAGTTCCAATCCAGACCTTGCCCCCAGGGGCTCACACCAAGTCTTGTCTGAAACTCCTCCAGAGGATGTACGACTCTTTCCTCCTCAACATTTCTTGCTACACTCCTTTGCCCTCTTCCCACTCAATGAAGTCATATCACATACCCTGTTATTGTGAAATCCCAGAGCGTATTTCTCCTGTTCCACTTTCCATCCGCAGCCTCTGATTGGGCCTCTGCACCTGGCTCCTCCCACCTCTCTTCCCTGACCAACCTCTCCCCGTAAGCTTCAAGAAGCTCGTGGTTCAGGGTGCTTCACTGTCCTAGGGTCCAGCATTCTATATCCTTGTTCCCATTTCACACTCTAATCCATTACAAGCCCATGGGAATTTGAGGAGGAGTCGGCCCCCTTCCTGTGTTTTCCAAGTGGGTCCCCTCAGGAGCATGCCACAGGCAATCCCGGCTGGAGACCTGCGCCTGCACCATGGACCCCTCTGAAAGCCTCATGAAAGCATTCCAGGATGTAATAAACCCGTCAGGCCCTGGCTAATTTATATCGAAGCAGATGATTTCCCATTTTTTAGAATGTAAATGTTTAGATTGCAGCATTCCCCTGCCTCGGCATCCGGGGTCCTGGCACGTAAGTGATGAAATCGGCCACTTTTCCAGAGGGATCCTTAGATGGAAGAGCCACCATGCCAGCATCCACCCATGGGAAGGATCCAGCTCTCAACAGGCACATGGACAAACCCCACACCAAAATCAGTACACCAGCATTTGCTTAATGTCAAGAAGTCTCATCTGGCTTTCGCAGAGGATGGGAGGAGAAATGGAGCTTTCAAAGGCAGGGCTTCAGAGCAGAGACAGCAACTCAGATTAGCTAGGTATTCCAAGATCGCTTTCCTTTTATGCTTCTTTCCAAAAAGTTCCTCATTTACTCTGGCCTCAGATACATGTTATTAGATCTCTGTGTTGTATAAACAGGCAAGAGGAGTAGATTAGTGGAAATAAATATAACACAACCCAAGAAAACAGTCCAGCTTGGCCAGTCGAGCCCTGCGCATCCTGCTGTTCACTCTGTCCTGGGCTGTGTGCACTGACCCATGAGACCCTGCCACCCAACACCCTGGGTGGTCCATCCATGAGGCAGCCTCCACCATGGGAGCTGCTAGCCCAGGGAACCACAAGTGTCTTCTTGGGTTCCAGGCACAGGAAAACCAGTTTCCCAAGACCAAGGGAACTCAGAAATGGCCCCTGTAATGAACCACTAGTATCCAAGGACTCCAACTACTTCAACCAAAATACACCCATTGTCTTGGCACCATTTTCTATAGACAAGTGCCAATTTGTGCACAATGTGAGCCCTACAAGCCACTCAGCCTTTTAGTTTCTTCACTGGCCAAGTGAAGCTACCCTCTCCATCTCCTGACAATGATGTAAGAAGTCCAGATATGCTGCAAGGAAGGCTTGAGGGTCCTAGAAGGAACTCTAGGCTCGGATGGCTGCTTCACCCATCAAGAAGGCAACAGAATGCAGTACTTGGGCTTGGAAGTGAGTCACACTGCTGAGTTCCAGTCCACTGCCTCTAGGCTATATGTCTTTGGGCAAGTCACCTCACCTCTCTGAGCCTGACTTTCTTTATCAATAAGATAGAGATAATATAGTATCAGTCTCTTAGGTTGTTATCAATAATTAACATGTATTGAGTATTTACTATCCTAATCCAGGTCAGATCACCTGAGAGCAGACTTCCTGCCTGGCCAAATGATCCACTCTCTTGAGCTCTGCATGGTGCCAGATGGTGCCAGGCAGCATTTGAGCAATATTTTCCAACATGAGACCTGCAGTAGACAGCTGGGCTGGGAGGAGAGCAGACACGAACCAGACCTGCTCCTTCATTTAAGCAACAGGCTCTGATTCACCTAGAGGGCCAGGACTCAGCCCGTGGCTCTCAGCTCCAGGCCTCTGCCGCCCTTATCAGAAGTAGTAGTGGCAGAAGGTTGGTAAAACAATCACTATGATCTGCACAACCAAGGTGCCCCACCTGTCCTCAGGACCTATGGCAAAAACAAGAGTCAAGGCAAGTTTGGGCTGCCCATTTACAGACATAGCACCTGAGCTTCTCAGAATCACCTGAGGGCAAGGTTTTCAGGCAAATGCTCAAAAGCCCCTCAAGTTCCACCTCAGCTTTGCCCCAGGTCTGAAGCTCACTGGCAGCCTCAAGGAACTGAAAGGCTCACATTCACCTCTGCAGGATGCCAAATCCAATGTCCCCTCCAGCCCTGAGGCTGACGAGGAAAACAGAGCAGCCTGGGGGTCCTACAGACTCGCCCTGAGCAGAGGCAGGAGGACTTGGTGGCAAGTCTCCTAACTTGAGTCTCTGCAAACCAAGCCTTGTCCAGCTTCCCGCTCAGGCTCATTCCCTCCTGCTTCTGAGTCAAGGGGGAAATGCTGTGAGAATTAGCAAGGATCCGTTCTGGAGCCCCAACCCATCATTTGCAGACAGGCAGGGGCTTTCTCCCTTCCTTCCAGTATGACTGCCCCAAACAGCTCCTGGCCAACCCTGGCCATGCAGGAAAAGCCCTGCCTACTCCATCACTGGGCAGCCTGGCTAGAGATTTTATTCCATTAATTTTCATCCTGATAATTGGAAGCAGCTCTCCTCCCTGCTTCTGTAGGGTTTAATGAGCTACATAACGTCACATTTCCCACTGAGGCTGCTTAAACCTGCATTTCACTCCAGGGACACTGCCACCCCATCCTGCCCTATCCCAAGCTACCCCAGGCCCTGACAGCAGCCGGCTCTTCTTCCTCCCTGGAGTCAAGCCTCCTCAGAGCAGGGCCAGGAGCTCCAGCCTCCACAGGGGCCTCCGACAAACCCCTTGGTAGAAAGCAGAATCGAATCCTCTTTGGACCCATGTCTACATTATGGGTAATAAAGGCCTTTATGTGCCTATAAAGCAAAATTCCTGCAAAGCCTTTCCATCTCGACATGCCACGTGCAATAAAATGACTGCTGCTCGCACACAGCCCTTACACGTGCCAGGGTCTACCCACATGCGCTGCGACCAGGTGATGCCTGCACCCACCTGACCTATGTATGCATGGGGTGCCAATCCCAGACCCTGGGGCCTACCAGCTAACTAACATGAGCCCATCTCACTGAGCCCTATTTTCCTGCTCTGGAACATGTGATAACGGAAGCACTTAATCCACCAGACTGTTGCAAAAGTCCAACTTGCATTTTATTAATTCATTAAATTAGTAAACAAACACCTAGTGAGTTCCTACCCTGTGCCATGCATGTTCTGGGCACAGGAGATACCACACTGATTGTCAAGATCCATGCCACCACAGTGCTTCCATCCTAGAGGGAGGAAACACACACAAAACATGGAATGAATGAATGAACTTACATCTGAGATAATGAAGAGTGCTATGAAGACAATGAAACCAGGGCCAAAGTAGTGTGGGGGGGGAGGGGATGGGGGGCTACTTCAGACTGGGGATTAGGGTCACATGAGTTTATGCATGGCTAGAACAGATATCTACTATAACAGTATACTATTATGGTGTAGATGAGGTGCTATCCTGCATCATAGCACAACTAGGCTTACTGAATTGGGAGGTGCCTGCAAAACCCAAAAACTCGGGATGCCTTGTGGGAGCTGATGGCATGCCTAGGGCTTTGCTGCTGAAACTTCATTATCTGGAATGATTTCTGGGGGGTTTATCCCAGAGATATATTATACTCCTCCCACCCCTACCACTGCCACCAAGTCCTCCTGCCTCCGCTCAGAGTGAGTCTGTAGGACCCCCAGGCACTCCCCTGGTGATCCGTAAGGGCCAGGCCCATGTCTGTCCTTCTCAATGACCAGCACACAGCAGGTGCTCTGCACAGGTGAAGGAGCTAAGCTTGACTCAGGTGGTGCTACAAGTGTGACACAGCTCAGTCCCCAAAACAGACCCACCCCAGATGCAGGGACCGAGGAAGGAAGCCACATGTTGTCCAGAACAACTGTAATGCCCAGATAGGGCAAGAGACTCATGCCACATCATATGCTGGTTGCAGTGCCAAGTCCTTCTGGCTCCCCTTTCAATAATCCAGGTTACTTCTGGCCCATCTCTCTTGTTCAGTCAAGCGCCACCCCCCTCCCACCCATTTCCCACTCTGCCAAGACCGTGTCATCCACCTCAATAGCCAGCTCTGACGGCCTCCAGCTCACCACACCCCAGCAATAGGCAGTGGGCCAGACCCACTAACCCCATGCAGCAGCTGACGCAACAGAGGTAGAGCAAGGTCACCAAGGAGCCACACCAGCATGCAGCATGTACCAAGGGAGATGCCTCGGCCCATCTGAATCTTATCTCCTGCAGCATCAGGCAGGTCCATCTGGCCCAAAGTGGACAGACTGGCCCTCCACTTCATGTTTGGCCATGGGCTGAGCAGCACGACGGGCATGGGGACAAAGCAGCTCTGCTCCTGCTGTCCGTGGGGGGAAGATGGCGATCGTGCCTTCATTTGGCAGACATCCTAGATCAACATCACAGGGTCCCTCTGCCAGGGGAAGTAATGCACAGCAAGAGTTACCTGTGAGCAGACCTAGAGAGAGTGTAAAAGGTGCACAAATGGAAAGAAACGGGCATATTTAGGAGGTAGGGGTGTCTAGGCCGGTGGGAGGAGGTTAAAGGTGGGATTGGCACCCCATGCGTACACAGGTCAGGTGGGTGCAGGCATCACCTGGTCGCAGTGTGTGTGGGTAGACCCTGGCACATGTAAGGGCTGTGTGCGAGCAGCAGTCATTCTATTGCACACGGCATGTTGAGATGGAAAGGCTTTGCAGGAATTTGGGGGCCACCAACAATGCTGGCCCCAGCCTGACAATGTTGATAAGGGCTGAACTGGATATGGCAGGTCAGGATGCAGCCACCCAACAGTTAACGCAGAGTGAGCCAGACAGGGGACAACAGCACAGCAGCACAGCAGGACGGGAGAAGCCTGTCCTGAAGCCACACGCAGAACTGAATCCCAAGAGTCAAGAGCAGCAGCCTTCACAGAGCCTGGGGCGTGGGACATGTGGTGGCACTGAGCCACAGGGATGCTAGCCTGTGCCAGCCGCTGCTGTGTTGGGACACTCTTCCCCTCCTGCCCTAGTGACCACTCAGAAACCCAGAACCAGGGGCGGGACTACAGCCGGTCATCCACTTGCCAGGGGGACCCCCAGCTCAGTGGGGAGAATAGGGTGGCCACTTCCCTCAGGAAACCCCACCAGGGCACAGGAGAGTGGATCTACTAAAGGGCGCAGGGCCAGGGCATGGCATGGCATGGCCCTGCCCAGGTTGCCCAACCTGCTGCAGAGGACACAGAACAAGCACTGTCACAGCCTCTGTGGGTTGGGCACCCTTCCTTTCCAATCTCCAGTGCTCTGGGCAGTTTGACAAAACTGCCTCACCCCAATTTTCAATGAGGTGAGGCCTCATGTATCAGGGCACAGGCACCCATCAGAGTTGGACCCTCAGACCACACTCCTGTCATCTGGCAAACACCTGGAACCCCTTGACAGCCACCTCAGGTCACAGCTGCTCTAGACCCCAGTCTGCAGGGTCCAAAAAAAACTAACAACTCACTGGAAAAACCTACACCTCCCCTTTGTTTCTGGAATAGAAGGGCTGGGGTCAGGCCACCCCTGCTAACATACTCCAAGAGATAGGAGGTGACCCCAAGGTGGCCATGCCCATGGATGGACACTCTGATGGGCAAAGGTTCCTCCTCCCCGTGAGCTGGCATTGGTCTGCATAGAGCTTCCGCGAGGCAGCCTGCGTCCTGCCCCTGAGGCCACAAAATCTGCAGCTTCCTCTTCCAGCCGAGAGCCCTTCAGCTCCCTGAAGATTCTGTGTCCCTTATCGCTCCATAATCATTGACAGGGTAGGGGCCACGTGCCGGGCAGTGAGTGAGGAGACACAGGGAAGACAGATAAGGGCCCTGCCCCAACCATCCGGCGGGGAGGACATGAGCGAGGAGGTAACGCAGGTCGGCGAGATAAGCACTCCCACATACAGTGACCAAAACCTGCGGAAGCAGAGAAGGGAGCCACTGACTCCCAGGGGTCAAAGGTGGCTTCACAGAGGCAGCCACACTGGGGGTGGACCTGAGTGAGAGGAACAAGTCACCACATGGCAAAAGGAAGAGCAAGTATGCAGCCAGGCCCAGGGCTGGTGGGGGAGACTGAGAACCAAGATCAGGGGCCCGGCAGGGACAGGCCTGGGAGCCCCTGTCCCTCCTCTCGCTCACCACACCTCTGCACCACTGAATCACTGCTCCAGGCCCCTAACCCTTCTCCAAGGCTCCTGATCAGCCAGAGATCCTCCAGGGGTAGAGTTTACTAGCTGTGGTGGTGCCCGGCATTCATTCATTCACTTGCTCCCTCATTCATTCACTCGCACACACATAATCTCTCTCACCCGCCAGAACTGTCACAGGGCCCTGCTTCACAGCCTGGGAGGCTTGTCCAGCCTGTCATGCCTCCTCTGTCAGCTCTCTGGTCCCTTGTGACAGCTAAATTGAGATGGGGTGGAGGGGATAGTCCAAGTCACCACCCTAGTCACAGCAGCTTTTCTGGTCCTTGCACTTACAGAGCTAGCTGGTGGCAGAGAGAAAGCAGGGGCACTGCAGTTCCTGCCTGTGGGCAGCACGTGGTCTTCTCCCATGTTCTGAATTGGCACCACCCCCTCTCTGCCAGAGCTCATTCACTCAACAAGTATTTATTAAGTTCCTACTCCATTGTCAGCACTGAACAAGTATGTTTTAAAGTTTCCACTCTTAGGTCACTGCAGTAAAATCTCCCTGCATCCTCACACCTTCCAATCTAAGTAATCATCAAGTGCCTACGGGCCTCCCGTCACTGGGCAGCGCTGCTGGACACACCACCTGTGCAGCTTTGAACCTGGTGACTGGGGTCCTGGCTGTCACAGAGCTGAGTGTCTAAAGGGGAGACAGACAGTAAACAAGTGCACACACCAGTGCTATGAAGGCAAAATAGGGGAACCTGACCGTGTGACATGAGAGTGGGAGCGCTTTATACTGGGTGGTCAGGACCAGGCTCTCTGAGAGGTGATGTTGAGCTGAGACCTGAGTGGAAGTGACACATGTCTGTTCATGCTCTGTTGGGCCACACCAGTCACATGGCCACACTCAACATCAAGGTGACAGGGAAGTAGAATCCTACCACGTGGCCAGGAGAAAACCGAGACATTTGGTAGGCAGAACATTTGTTGGTTGAATGGACTCTCGGGGTCAATGGGGAGGCAGGCCTATGATCTGAAAGAACACCCTCGTCATGACAGGTGCTGATGCCTCTGATGGAAGCCAAGACTCGTTTTGGAAATGGGAGTGTAAGTGAAGCCGCACACCAAGCGTATCTCCCCATTCTTTCCCACTGTGAGCATGGCCTTTGACCAGGTCTTTTGCTGTGATTCATACCCAGTCACGAATGCCCTACCTTGGAAGTTCTACACATATCAGATTTGTGTCCTCCAGCCTCTCCCCCCTGCCTGGATTGGCCTCCAAACACACCATCTCAATTCTTTCATGAGGCACAAGGTGCCACAAAGCAGCAGCCTGAGATTAGAAAGGTGTCCCATTTCCCCATCCTTCCTCAAAGGCGCTGGACTAGATCTCTTTGCTCTTCTCTCCCTCTGGGGCCATGAGGAAAGGACCTCAAATTCTGATGCAACCATGGCTCCTCTGGGCGAGGCCAAGAAACTTCCAAAACCATAAAGATGTCCAAACATTGGCCCAGCTTCCTCCAAACAGACATAAAATGCCTCGCTCACATCCGGGCCCACCACACCCCTCCTCCGGGCTCCAGGCACCATCTGGCACCTCCATCCTCATAGCTGCATGGGCGGCGGGAAGTGGGGCCCAGAGAAGAGGGGCTCAGCCACTCCCAAGCCCAGCTCCCCCATGGCTCCAGGGGTGGGAGGCCTTTGATGCCTATCTTCACCCTTTGGCTGAGCAGTGACAGCCTGCATGCTAGATTTGGTGCCAAGCCACCCCAAATCCAGTTATTTTTAGTCTGTTTGTTTATCCCATTTCAAGCTAACTCTGTGTCACCACTTGTTATCATAACAGAGAGCACCTGGACGTGTCTCGGAAAAGCAACAAATAAGCTTTGGAGAGTGCCGGGGATTGCCAGGAACACCAACTGTGCTTCTAGCCTGGTGCCCAGTTGTGACAAGGCAGATTCCTTTCTTCCCTCCACATGAAGGGCCTAATCCAGACAAGCCAGGCAACAATGGCTGCCTGGCTTCCCAAGCCCTTCCTTCCCGCTCATCACCCCATGCCTAGTGGCAGGATTCACGCTCGGTGACATCAGCCCCATAGGCCTAAGTGCAAGTCCTGGCCAAACACCAGGTCCCAAGAATGTCTTAACACTCAAGGCACTAGCTTAGGCCTAGAACAATCTTCCCTTCCACATGCCAGCCTCGGGCCGGCCTGTCCACCAATAGCCAGAGCAGCTGGGGACTGGGTCAACGTCTGGAGGGGCAAATAAGTCCGTGACATGGTTGCCCATTTGGATAAGCCAGGAGGGCACAAGAATCATCATATGACCATGTCCTGCCAACCCTGTCCATGGAGAGGTCACAGAGAGTTACAGCACAGCAGGCCTTCTGCTAATGTGGCTGGGTGCTGGAGGTCACACAGCAACCCCAGAGGGGCTGGGCAGAGCGGGTCCTCTGGGGCTGATCCAGAGTCTTGTCCTTACTCTGATTTGTCCTTTCTCAGCATGACTTCTACCATCACCATCACAAAGCTTCTATTAGCTAAGCACTCCCCACACCCAGACTGCAGGCTAGGCTCTGTACACATAGTACCTTCAGCGATGTTCATGGTAATCAGCATCATCATCATATTAGACAGACTAAACAACTTTCCATGGCCACCATATGGGAGCAGCATCCAAACCACTCTGCCTGCAAAGCCACCATCCCTGTCTTTCTCTACCTGGTTCTCACCTGTGATTGAAGAGAGGGAAGGATGACAGAGTGCCCACTGGGAATGGCTTTCCACCCAGTTCTCACCAGGATTCACGGCCCAGGTCAGCTCTAGGCCAGCATCCCCTGAGCACCTGCTGTCTACTGGCCTGTGTGAGCTGCTTTACAGAAGGACACACCAATGGGAAGCAGCAGCCCTTCCTTCAGGAAGGCCCAGCCTGGGACAGAACTGTGCCTGGCACTCGGACAGAGAGGCCCGGGAGGCATCAGGTGGAGTGGGCCCCTCCTTCCTACCCCCACTGTCCTCCCCGACCCAGGCCCTCCTCCCCTCAGACTCTCTCACTGCCTTTGAAATGGATTCCTCGTTTCTAGTTCCTCCTCGCCCAGTGATTCTCTCTGATCTGCCACTCTCCTGCTCAGAACCTTCAACCCTCTCATCATCCCCTTGTCCATTCACTCACCAGTTACTGAGTGCACACACGTGCTGGCTATATGCCAAGAGCTGTGGCCGCAACAGCCTGCAGGACCTACAAAGCTGATGAGTGAGGGAGGGAGGCAACCCTTGCTCCAGAGTGAAGTTGGATCTCCAGCATCCAAAAGCACCAGTGCTCAGGCAGACCCGCGACTTTGAGTCTCACTGCTGCCACCCAGCACACACGCTGACCATCACCGCTGCAACAACCACCACCTCTACTAGTTCCAGGCACCGCAGACACTGACCCCAGAGCAATCCCTGGGGAGAGAGCACATCCGTGGCTGGGGAATGGCTCCGTCACAGAGTCTGTGACCTCAGTCTCCAGCAGTGGAGAGGAAACTGAGAGAGAAGATCCCAGTCTAGGCGAGTGGCTTGAACAAAGGTCACAGAGGCCAAAAGGCACAGAGTCTGTCTGGGGGAGGGTGAGTGGGTAGATATGGAGGGAGACTGGATTTGGAGACCAGAGCAGGAGGCAGGGGCCCCTCACAGAAGTGACCGTGACTGGGCTTTGTTCTCCTGCTAGGCAGGAGGGGCAACACCTAGAACTGCTATGAAGGGGACAAGGAATTAGCCAAGACAGCTGTAGTGGTGAAGAAGGATGAGCTAGGGAGAGACTGCAGCCAGGGAGGTCAGAGAGGAGCCTCAGCTGATGTGCTAAGGGGCTGCCCTTGCATTGGGGCACAGGGAACAGAGGCAAGGAGGCAGAGCATAGAGAACAGACAGCTCTTAATGAGATGGCTCACTAGGCCAGGGACAGGGAGAGCAGGTCCACACATCAGGCTGACACCAAAGAAGCATACCACCCCATAGGCACCGCAGCACAGAACGCTGC
Source organism: Macaca thibetana thibetana (assembly GCF_024542745.1). Taxonomy (NCBI): domain Eukaryota; kingdom Metazoa; phylum Chordata; class Mammalia; order Primates; family Cercopithecidae; genus Macaca; species Macaca thibetana. The sequence continues at coordinate 46,539,095 of NC_065583.1, forward strand.
GGGCTGCAAGGATGCCCAGGCCTGGAGCTCAACAGCTCAGAAAAGAGCTGTGTTCCACAAGCAGCGGCCCTAGCTGAAGTCCCAAGGGTGAGAACGCTCTGAGAGACAACGCAGCACCTATTCCCCTGGCCGCAGGTGGGACTCTCCTCCAGGCACGGCAGGGAGAAGGTTGCCTCACTTTCTTCCCTTGGTCTGCAGGCTACTCTGTTTCTCTGTCACCACGGACAAGTGGAATCATAGCCACGTCCTCCCCAGCACTCCAGGCAGCAGCTTCTCACCTGGCCCTTGGCCTCCTTGGCCCCTTCTTGCCGCTCAGCACATGTCGCTGAGTGCATGTGTACTGGTGAGAGCCCGCTGGGGAGTGCCGACCCACCTTGCAGGCCAGTCACACAGCACTCCCTCTGAACCCGCCTCGGGGACGGCACATGCGTTTACCATGCAAGCTGCACCCAGCCACACACAACCAAATCAATGCAAAACAAAACCACAACGAGATACCATTTGTCATCTATCAGATTGGCAAAGATCCACGAGTCTGATAGCACTTTGTGTAGGTGAAGATATGGGGAAACAAGCCACTCATACCTCGTTGGTGAGGGAAGAAATTGCCTCAGTCTCCTGGCAAGGCAATAGGATAGAATCAAACCAATTTAAATGTGCATATACACTTTGACCAGCATTTCCACCTCTAGGAGTCTCTCCCGGGTGCAAGTGGTTACTGAGACATTTGCTGCAGCAGCATTATTTATTATAGCAAAAGATAGAAAGCAGCCAAAAAGCCCATCAATGGGGCACTGATCAAAAACTCATATGGAGGCCAAAGGGGGAGGATCATGAGGTCAGGAGATCGAGACCATCCTAGCTAATACGATAAAACCCAATCTCTACTAAAAATACAAAAAATTAGCTGGGTATGGTGGCAGGCGCCTGTAGTCCCAGCTACTTGGGAAGCTGAGGCAGGAGAATCACTTGAACCTGGGAGGTGAAGTTACAGTGAGCTGAGATTGGGCCACTACACTCCAGCCTGGGGGACAGAGCGAGACTCCATCTCAAAAAAAAAAAACCAAAAAACAAACTTGTATGGTCCATCTACAATGGAATAATATACAGCTGTTAACAGGAACATGGTGGCTCTGTATAAGATGATACGAAATGAGGGCCAAGATATACCAAACGTTGAAAGGAAACAACAGGACAGCTCAGCATGTGGAGGGCACGGATATTCACATACAAAGCAAAACTTTGGGTACATGGAATATACGCTTAAGCACTGACCCCTACGTGCTTGAATGAGCACACCTCTGGGAAGGCACAGCCTATGCACTGCTGACCGTGGTTGCCTCTGGGGAGGGACACTGGTGGCTGGAAACAGGTGGAGGGGTACACTCATCACCACATACCCTTTTGTAATATATACTCTGTGACAGTTTCACCATGTGTCTGTTTTACTTTAAGGAAATCAACACACAGGTCTGCTTATGGGACAGTGCTTCTCCTGCCTACATCAATTTATGTTAGATTATTCTCACCCCTATCCCCAAGATCCCTGACAACTTACCCATTGTGCTATTTTCCCTGAATCCTCAGTTCCCCACACTGTGCTTAGCAATGAGGTACTTGGAAAGGGGCTGAGTGGGGAGGGGCCAGCACTTCCAGTCCAAGGGTCTCCACTTCTCCCTGGCATGCTGGAAGAGGCCAGAGCTCACTGTCCCACCCAGGATCTATGGGACTAGGCGTGGGGCAGTGGGCCAGGCCATCAGCCCCCAACTATGTGGCTCTGCAATGAGCAGAAATCCCAGCCCTGGAAGCGCACCCCCGAATCGAATCCCGAACTCGGTGTCTGAAAAGACACTCCTGGCAGGCACGGCGCCTGCGCAATGCCCGCAGTCAGCTGCCTATGGTCCCGGGAACGGCCTCTGTTGACTAATTTCTGTACATAATTCCACCCAGGATGAGTCAACAGTCAGGGCAGGCAGGACTCCTCACAGGCTGGCCCCAAAAGCCTTTGAGAAAGACGAAAAGCAGAGCACAAGGTGCCTGAGCCACTGAGATAGAGGATGGGCACCCCCTCGTTGGATCAGGCAAGCTCCCTCTGCAGGGGCTTTTGAGACTCCCCAGGCCCCACCAAGGCGTCAACCATGCAGGGTGGGGACAGGGGTACCACAGCCCCTCATTCTGCCCAGGGCCTCTGCTCGATCTACTGGGTTGGGTCAGCACCACCCCACCTGATTCTTATTAACCACCCTCTAGAGGCAGCCATCAATTACACAATGCTGCCATTTATCAAGTCCCTTGTCCCCACACAAGTCACCGTGACCTGGCCAGAGGCCCAGGGGCCGACCCTTCCCATCCCTGCTAGGCACCTGCCTGAACAGGCAGGCTTTTCCAGTCTCTCAGATCCCACCCCATCACTGACTGGGTCACCTGGGGCCAGTCATGTCATTTCTTGTGCCCTTGCCTATAAAATGGGCCCACGACACATCTCCCTCGGGGTTGCTGTAAGGACCAAATGGGATGACCCCAGCACACTCCATACAAGACAAGGGCTCAGTAACTGGCAGCTGCCATCAGAATTGTCATCGTAAGAGGCCACAGGAAACCCATTCCGTTCCATCCCCCAGGCCCTTCCCTGCAGGCAGCACTCGGTTCTGGGCAGGGAAGGGTGAGAGAAGGTTCAAGGAAAGGAGAACCACTCCCGCCTGGGCTTGGCACCCTGCAAAGACCAGTAGCAGCACCACCTCCCCCACCTTTGTTTGCTCTCTCATCTCCTCTCTCCTGTGCAGGCCTTCCTATCCCCAGCCCCTGCTCCTGCAGCCACGGCAAATCTTTGTCAGCAAACAGCACATTAATTGCTTCTTGGCCACATTTCAAATGATATCACAGAAGCAGGCTGCTCAATTTGAGCGAATGGAAAGGAAGAAAGAGGGGCACCCGACAACTCACACAAGAGCCAGGGATGATGGGTAGCTCTAGTTACTAATTAATTGACTGCTCAGATAGAATAAATCTGAAACCCCAACAGGTCAGGCTGGTGAGCCCTGGGCTCCCCGCCAGCCCCCTTCATCAGAGGGAAGCAGAGCTCTGGTCCTGACCACCTTCAGGAGGGGAGCCCTGGAGTCCCGCCGCCCACTGCCCGGAAAAGCTAACAGAGGCTCCACCTCAGTGACCACGTCCTGACCACTCACAGAACCACTCACTCACTCACTCACTCAGCCAGCACACCTGAGCTCCCAGGCTACCACTAGACTAAACTCCAGAAGGGTGGGGATGCAAGTGCAGGGCTCACTGCTGTACCCCATTCCTAACACAGCACCCAGCATGAAACAAAAACAAGGAGTGCCAAGTATGGTGTTAGATTCTAAGGATATAGTACTGAACGCAAGCCCTGGCCTCATGGCACTCACATTCTAGCGTGGGAATTGCTGTTAACCAAATAGCCAGACAATGACAGCAATATTGCAACCATAATAGATACCATGAAACGGAGGCTGCCAAAATAAAGAGTGGTGACAGTGGAACTTGTCCCCATGTGGTGGCCAGGAGGAGCCACTAAGCGGGAGAGAAGTTTACCACCACCCCAGTGTGCTCACCACATCCCAACTCCCTGAATTCCAACACCCTTGTACCCTATCACCACACAAGACCACCAGCATCTCACCCACCTAAGGTGGTGCAGGGTGCAGCCCAGGGAATATGGGAATGAGATTGGCTGGAAAAGATCTCCTAGAGCAATTGTGCCTCCTCCCGAGTACTGCCTGCTGCAGTGGGGGCCACAGGCACTAACAGACACATACAGCCCTGCAATGCCCAGGCCTTGTGGGACCCCGAACTGCCAGGCACTTTTCTTCATCTTCTAAGAACGCCCAAGTCACCATGGCCAACCGAGATCTCTCAGCCTCTCGATGCCAGAATGTTAAGATGTGGACACCTCCCCCCATCCACCTGGCACTCCTGGACATGGTGTGTTTCTGAAAGAGCGTATTTGGAGAGGGTGGGACACAGACCTGAATTTGAGCCTCAGCTCTGTTCCTTCCTAGCTGTAAAACCTGGAGTAAACTATTTAGCCATCTCTTTTCTGTAAAATGGGGGTAGAACTGTCAGCTGAGGGGCAGCAACCGTGTCATGAATACAAAAATGGCAAAGGCTCATACAAGCCCAAGGCTGGCGCTCAATGATTTTCCTCCCCTTGGCTGCCCTTTCTAATTATTTTTGGGGTAGGGTGTGGGAAACCATTCTGGGCCCCAATTTCTGCTTTTCCCTATGGTCTTTCAGCCTGTGCCATCTTTTACTACTCAGGTATGTGTAACCAGCTGCCAATCTGCCTTCTTCTCCTGAACCAAGAAGCAGGCACCATAGATCCAAGGTCCTTTTCCACCCAGATCTGCCAGACGGTTAAAAAGTGGCAAATTATTTTGAAGTGTTATTGTGTACACCAATATTAATCCCTAGTGGCTCCACAATTTCTATAAACAGAGGCTCGAAGGTGGCCATCTGCTTAGAAGTAGGGCTAGGAACTTGTCTGGAGGCTGCATTTGCATAGAGAACACACTGTTTTGCATGGACTGTGTTTCTTTGGGATCTCTTTGGTATAATATCAGTAACCACCACTTCCACTAATTGTATCAAGCACTGTGCCAAGAGCTTTACATACATAGTCTCATTTAATCTTCTTCACAACCGATAAGGTATTATTGTCTCCATTTTACAGATAAGTAAACAGATTTGGAGAGGCTAAGTCACTTGCCTAAGGTCTTGCAGTTGGCTCAGGCCAGAGCCAAGACTTGAACCTAGGTCTGTCAAATGCCAACTCCACTGTTGCTATGAAATAAACTGCTACTCTCCTGGTCACACTCCCTAGCTGTCCCACGCGACACTCTCCTTCCACTCGAGGACACCCACCCCACCCCACCCGACCACCCAAGCTGCCTGTCTGCAGCTGGAGGGCTTCAAACTTCAAACTCCCCACAAATGGATTTCTGAGCGTGATTTTTTTTTCCTGGCAGGAGTCTGAAAAGGCTGTTCCTCTCAGTTACTGATGTCTAGGGCTTTTGAAAACATTAGGGGGGCTTAGACCAACTCAGGAAGCCAGTATATGCCCGCAAAGGTCTGAGCCCCTTGCTCGGGTACCTCCCCCACATGGAAGTAGTACAGGGGGCTGCTCCAAATTCCACCCGAAGGAGTGTGCTCCCTTCCTCGACACACCTGACAGATTCTCTTCCACAGATGCCGGCCCAGCCCGAGGCTGCACCTCACAATAAGCCCCCACCTGCAAAGAATGTCTGTAAATCCTGGGGCTCTGCGCAGGGCAGCCAGATCGCAGGGAACGGCAGCAAATCCCAGGATAAAAGCAGAAGCCATCCTGTTGACAATTCATTCGTGTTTCTCCCCCAAATCCATCCACAACAGAACTGTTAAGCTCATGTTTCCTCTCCTGTTGCAAACAATTGTAAAAATGATTGGTATCTGCCCTCAGTGTAGAGCCTGTCTGCTTCTTCCCCAGGCTAAATCTTTCTGGAAGGGCTGCATGTGTGAAAAACACGCATTCCCAAGATGTGCAGATAATGGTTGCTCTTAGAGACCCTAATCACTCAGCTCAGAGAAGAGAAATGCAAAGGCTGGTCAAAATAACCGATGACTTTCTAGAAACCAGAGGTCTGCTGCAGATGCTGAGCTGGGCACCTGAGGGCGGGAAGGCTGAGGGTCACCCTGGAGATGGAGTGGTCCCACAGGGTTTCATTCTGCTACTGGAGCTCCCATGATGAGTCCTCTATCCTCCTGTATTTATCTCCTGTCTTTGTCTATGGCCCTAAAATCTCTTCTCAAAGTAGAAATGGTATCAAGGAGTAGGGGAAGGTATAAGGAAGAGAGCTCAGGCAGTGGCCAGGACACCTGGTTCTGATCCTGGCTCTAACACCAACTGGCTGTGCCTTCACCTCTCTGGGCCTTGGTTTTCTCATCTGGACATCTGCAACAAATGACCTCAAAATTGACAACCCATGAATGTCACATGCAGATTCAGAGCTGTTTAAGTCAGCAGCACTGCAGAGCCCAGTGCCAACAGCTAGTCCCAGTCAAGCCAAGAAGCTGGCATCTGTGGGGCAATATGGCTGCAGCTAGATACATACTATGAGATGACACATATGGGTCTGTGGGAGCTCAGGCAGAGAAGCCAAGAGGAAAACATCCTTTCAGCCTGAAGGAACCTAGAATTGATGCACTGATGCACAGATTTTCTAAAATACATATTGCTATCTATGATGAATATACTTATATTCCTCTCCATATCCATCTTCCCTTCTTCTAGCAAAAGCTCTAATTTTGTTGGAGAATCCATTGCTCCCACATCTCAATCCACTTGGAGCACAAGTCACACATCTAGGTCAATCAGTACATGGCATTCCCCTGGCCAAGTCATTAGTTCAGAGGCGGGCACGTGACCATGCCAATCCAATCAGAGTGAGCCACAGTCCTCTGCTAGGAATGCTAGGATAGAGATTCTCAGCCGATCCCACTGGATCAAGTAAGATAGGATGTAGGGATAGAGCTGCGGCAGCCATCTTTTAACCACATGGGGACTGAGAACAGAACTCTACTTAAGGGAACCAAGGAACGGGGAGAATTAAACCCTGTCGTGGAGAAAGTTTGGGTGCTGGATCAAGCCACACCTGATACAGCTATGGACTATTCAGATAGAGCTACTAAGGAAACATCACAACCAATTCCTCAACATTCCCAATCCTCTATTTGAAAGAATATTTTGCTGATTGAAAGATAGGATAAGACCTAACAAGCACATCCAGCCAATTCTCTGGGTTGGAAATGGATTCATCCAATCATCTACTGATTTAACAAATATTTACTGAGTAATTATCAGCTTTATGCCATTAATGGTGATCAAGGCACAGACTCTGCCCCAAGAGCTCTCTGATTGTGGGGCCACAATCTCACATGTTGGTGGTTTTACTTCAGTGTGATGATGACTGTAACAGAGCGAGTATAAGTGAGCTGTGGATACACTGCCTCTAAGCCACGAGGAGGGAGATCAGGGAAGTCTTCTCAGGAGGCTTCCTAAAGGCAACCACGATGCCCTTTTAGATTCAGCACTGACAAACCTCAGCAGTCCTCAAAGCAACACTGTGTCAGACTTGGCAGGAATTTCCATCCCTACGCAATAAAGAAAGCAACAGAGACCTAAGGTTCAGGCTCGCACAGCAAAATGAGGCTAAGCAGAGAGGAAGGGGAACAAAAATCTCCTTGTCACCCTGTGACAGCACAACCATCTTCTGAGTTGATGGCTGCACGGGACCCCAAAGTTGGCATCAAAAGGACCGACACACAGGATGTCTGGGGTGCAGGGGAGGCGCTGCAGGGAGTCAGAGACAGGTACACACCTGCTGGGCCAGGGACAGCAGCAGCCCTTCTGGACAGACCCAGGCCAAGCTCCTGGGTAGAGTATCATCATCACTTGGGTCATACAGGGAAAGGGAAAGTTTTCCAGAGTCACAAATGCTTCTCACACAAACCTCAGCAGAGCCCTGAGCAGTTGGACACACCTCACATTGTCTATAAGAACGGCAAAGGGCCCGTGGCCACTGACCAGGATGGAGGAGTCAGTGCCTCATCTCAATGCACCATCCTCACTCTACAGGCCATGAGGTCAAGGAGAGGCATGCCATGAAATCCTCTCTTACCTTTTTGTATTCAGATATGATGAAAAACAAGAGAAAATAAATCTCTCAGAAGAGATTAAGAGCATGGACTTCAGAGGCCAGAAGTCTTGAGTTTAACTCCATTTACTAAGTTGTGTAACACGTTTCTTTAAATAATCACAACAAGTAGTAATAACAGTCACTCAGGGTTTCTGAAACTCAATTTCCTTATATGTAAAATGGAGATAACACCTACCTCCTGGGACTTATAGGCAGTACATGCAAAGCACAGAGGCATGCACAGTAAGCGGCATGAATATCTTTTATTTTTTGAGATAGAGTTTTGCTCTTGTTGCCCAGGCTGGAGTGCAATGGCGTGATCTCGGCTCACTGCAACCTCTGTCCCCCAGGTTCAAGCAATTCTTCTGCCTCAGCCTCCCAAGCAGCTGGGATTACAGGCATGCGCCCACCATACACAGCTAATTTTGTACTTTTAGTAGAGACAGGGTTTCACCGTGTTGATCAGGCTGGTCTCGAACTCCCGACCTCAGGTGATCTGCCCACCTCGGCCTCACAAAGTGTTGGGATTACAGGTGTGAGCCATTGTGCCCGGCCACAAGAATATCTTTTGATTATTATTATTCCCATGTAGAAATGGCCACTCTTTGCCTATCCCCACACATAGCTATAGAATAAAACTGAGGACACACCAACTGAAGACAACAGAGAAAGAGCCTGGGGTCTAAAATGAAGCTCTTCCACAAAAGCAAAATACAAGGGCAAAAAATATCTGAAAAGCAGCCATGGCCTCAACAAACCTCCAGAGCCCATGACTACAAAACCACAGCCTCACTCCCCATTCTAACCCTCTGCACGCAGCCAAATGAAGACCTCTCCCGTCAAGAGGCATGAGGCCAGAGCTCAGAACCCTCACTTTCTTCGCCTGCGAGGGGGCTCCAGACCACTTAAAAGAGCCCTCCTAATCCTCTTGGGACATTAGAGCCCCATGACCACTGGTGCGAGGACACGGTAGTGCTGCTGCCCCTGCAAGCATCCCCAACAACCCTGCACCCCCGCCCCCCCCAGCTCCATCAGGGCAGGGTAAGACCTGGTAGGTTTTCCCACATGAGGCTTCCAGAAGCCTCTCCTTGCTCCTTTCAGTTGTCTTCTCGAAAAGCAAGCCTGGCTAGCCATGGTGCCAGCCTCACAGAGGATTCAGCCTGTGGGTGTCAGCCCAGTTCCCACTGGGAACAAAGAGCTCAGCTGTGGGGCCCAGGACGTGGTGGCAAGGGCACCCTTCAGGCCCTGCAGACATTAACCTCAATTCACAAATCACATCACTAGGCCCTGGGAGGGCAGGCTGGAGCCTTTGTGGCCCACTTGGGCTAAGCAGGGTAATCAGACTCAAATACCCAGCTTGCCCCTATCTTCTCACATGTTCCTCAGAACAGGGGTTGCAGGCTCCAGGCAGCCTGAAGTCCCAACACCATCTTTCTCCTGGCCCCACCTCAGATGTCTCTCCCTAAAGCAACCTGAGCTCCCTGGGCAGATCCCCCATCTGCCTTGTACCTTCTTGGAAGGCACCGATTCCCTTGCAAGGGTGGGCCCCTCGGCTCCAAACAGGGCCTGTTTAGAACCAAGGATGACTACACATGGTCCCATCCCTCAGGAGCTCACAGGGTGGTTGTAGCAGTACCAACAATGCCAACAACATCACAATAGCTACCACTGAGCGCCTCCTTTGTGCCAGTTACTATCCCAGCTGGGCCTCAGTTAACCTTGCAGCTCCACAAGTTAAGCATTACATTCCCTGTTATACAGAAAACTGAGCCAGCTAAGATATCTTCCCCAAGGATACATAGAAAGCAAGTGGCAGGGATCACACTGGGGTCATATGTGCACCCAGGATTGTCTATGCGGAAAGAACATTGACTGTGGGCTTGGTCACTTGCACTATGCTTTTTTTCCTTTTTGAGACAGAGTCTCACCCTGTCACCGAGGCTGGAGTGCAGTGGCACAATCTCAGCTCGCTGCAACCTCCGCCTTCTGGATTCATATGATTCTCTTGCCTCAGCCTCCTGAGTAGCTGGGATAACAGGTGTCTACCACCACACCTGACTAATTTTTGTATTTTCAGTAGAGATGGGTTTTCACCATGTTGGCCAGGCTGGTCTTGAACTCCTGGCCTCAAGTGATCCGGCTGCCTCACTCTCCCAAACTGTTGGCATTACAGGCATGAACCACCACACCCAGCCTGCACTATGATTTGTTCAATGTTTTTCTTTAAATACTTTTAATGACAGTAATAACAACAGCTAACACCAACTGAGTCCTGATTATATGCCAAGCACTTTGTAAATGCCTCACATGCATTAACTCAATTCTCACAAGAGCCCTAGGAGGTAGGAGCTATTATTATCCCCAAGTTAGACAAGAGGAGGAAGTAAGCCCAAGGCCTCACAATCCATAAGTGGCAGAGCCAGGATTTGAAGCAGGCAGTCTGGCCCCTCCCTGCTCTTGCCAGCATCCTCTGCTGCCACTACAGACCTGGGGTCTCATCCTTGGTTCCAATACCTGAGAAAACATGGTCTCACGTGTTGGTTAACATTTTCTAATAGGCATCAAGCATAACCATAACTATTAACTTCAAAAAAAGTTCCCCACTTCCCAGAGTCATCGGGGGTACTATTGGTCGTACACAAACCACACTCCAGAAAACCCCACCTTGGTGAGGAGAGGGCCAGGTGACAGAGGGTGGCCCTGAAAAGCCTGGAGCCATCACAGGTCCCATCATCACTCTGGCCCTGGGTGGACCAGTCCAGAAGGAGAAAAGAGCCAGGAGGCAGAGACAACGGGCACTTGGCCCAGCAGCTCAGAGAGAAAGCGAGAAATCAAGGTGCTAATGCAACACAGCCCAGTATGCTCTGCCCTTTGCTGGGGCCTTAAAGGGGATTGGCAGTACAGAGGCTGAGTCCAGGAAAGAGACAAAGGAGACAGAGGGAACAGAGGGGATAGGGCTACCCCTCAGACCTGCCCTAACACCTCCCTGAGAGGAGGTCCCGCCACCACATGCCCTGCCCTCTGGCTGTTTCCATGGCATCAGGAAATGATTCTATGGCTAAGCCAAGAATTGTTTTCATTTCTCTTGAAGGACACCTCAAATGAGCTGCCTCTGCCTGCCCTCTGTCCGGGTGATTTTTCAAGCCCTGAAGGCCAGTCGCCACATCACCCAAGCTGACCTTTCCACCTCCACAGCTGAGACACGGGTGTCACATCACACACAAGGGCACCCACTACATCTGTCATCAGCACCAACTGGCAACCAATGGAAACAAATAATGGGAGCTTTTGCCAGGTACTCCTTTTTCCTTCTCCTCCACTGCTTCCCAGCTCAGAAATCACACAGGGGGCCCCTCAAGTCATTCCCTGAGTACCAGAGGGCTACCAGACATGTGACACATCCCTGAGCCATTCCTAGAAAAGACCAAAACCCTGTTAAGAGGAAGAACATAATTAAGTTGTAAGAAAAAAAGGCAAATGATGTTACATATAGAGCTCTACATTTATCACTTTCCCAGACATACCGATGTCCCTGTGTGCAACTTTGTTCTTCAGATTCAACAACTGCCTTCTCCCATCTCCCAGCAAGTCTCGTTTCCCAAGCTCTCCAGGCGGCAGTTCTCACCAGGACTCCATCTCCTTGCCCCACTACAACTCTCCCAACAGCCACAGACCCTAAATTGAACGTTCCCCAATGAGGAGGAATCAATCTGCTTTGACCAATTGTCCCCAAACCACACCCTTCCTACAGATCTGGAGGTTTTCTGGGTGATGCCTCAAATTAGAAACGCTCAAAACTGGTGTCTCATTCCATCACCACCATGTCTTCCTCCATCACACACCCCTGTAGCCTCTCTCCTCCTTCCTGTCCCAGGCCAGGTCCATCTACTCCTCACTGGGCTAATACGCCACACACTGGGGTCACAATCCCAGCATGGCCAACTGCTTCTCAGACACAAGTCAGTCAGATTGTCTGCCAGCATTTAAAATAGGAATAAATAACGGTCACAGCAGGGGTGCAAAATCAGAACCCGACTCATTTGAAAGCTTACTGAAGGAGAGCAGAATTAGCAGAATTGGCTTGGGAAAAGGGTTCAATGGCACCTACTTCCTGGAGAGTGGCCCCTGCAAAAGACAGGAGGAGGGCACAGAGTGGCCTCAGTCACTTAACTCTTGCCCCAGCTCTGCCTCCCACCTTAGGATGAGGCTCTTGGCCTTAGCTGGGAGGAGCGGGTGCTACACTTTCCTTAGACAGCAGGCAGCAGCGGTGCAGCCCACAGCTCTGTATCCTAGACTCTGCCTGAGATGAAAGCCTGCTCAGCTCCGGGTTTGGAGAGTGGCAGGTCACATCCCGAACTGCTCCACTCTCTCAGCCCCAAACACTATCATGCTCATCCCTGGGCACAGAAGGAAAACGTCCAGTTCAGAGTCTTCAGCACAATACCAAGTTCCCAGGGAAAAGGCTGCAAAAGGAATAAGTTTAGTACTGGGGTCTTCTTTACACTAATACAGTGGCTAAAGGCCCATACCCCTCGAGCTGGACTGCCTGGGGTCAGAACCCAGCTCCACCAGCCTAACTGTAACCCTGAACAAGATGTTACCCCCGACATTGGTAAAATGTGTCTAATACCTCATAGTTTTTTCATGAGGGTTAAGTGAGTTAATACCACAAAGCACCTGGAACCCTTTCTGGCATATTTCTAAGCACTGTGTTAGCTTTATAATTTTTTCATTTTTCAGCTTAATTATTATTACCACTAGCCCCCAGAGTAGAGGGCCCTACAACAAATGGCCTCTGCATTTTCAAAGTAAAATCCTAATTTCTGTCCTCCTCATGAGACATCTTGGAAACCACAGCTGACCTAACTTCACCTCTTTCTCTGCCAGGCCCACCACTGCCCTGCCCCCACCCCAGCATATCACCCAGCTTTGGGCACACAGCTGGTGCCTAGTCAGTGTTTCCTGAATTGAACCAATCAGATTCCAGGTCCCTCCTGCCCCGTGAACTTCCTCTCAGTGAGTGTTGCTTTATCTCTGTCCCCTGGAAAAGGAGACATCAAAGCTTATGTGGTTCCTTTATCTCTGGAAGCCCTTAAAAATGCTAAACAGAGCCAATGAGGAAATGAAAGTTTGGGAAACAAGATGGTCATCATGAACAGAGCCATGGGGGCAAACCCAAAGTGTCCTCTTTCCACTTGAAGAAGTCACAAGGCCCATTTCCTTACAAGAAAGACACGTTTAGGAACTGAAATTGAAGTCCCAGGAGTCAGCCTGCAGCATCACAGAGACCCCCTCTCCACCTACCATAGGCTCATCACCCAACAAATCATGCCAGGGAAATGGGGCTGTGGGCGGTGCAAGTAACACTCCCAGAACCACTCCCCCAGTGGGAGACACACAGGCTGGAAGATGCCAGAAGAACTGCGAGTGCCCACATGTCCACACCCTGAAGTAGTAACAGAAACAGAGCCTGCCGGTGTCAAGGCCCCACATTTGTACAGACAGGCACCTGAGTGTTTACATAAGGCCTGCAGGCCCTCCTTGCATGAGGCAAGATGCCACCAGCAGTGGAGGTTTCCATTGCATAGGAATTCCTAGGGCTAGACCACAGGGGCCCACATCTCTCTTTTCCAAGGGGGGATCCCTCAGGGAGTCACATAGACTTTGGGTTGGGTGAGCCTCTTATAAAGCAGCTGGAAGGCAACTGCCCTGAACGAGGGACCTCTTTCCCCTTCCCATGTGCCTTTATAGGGGCTCCTGCCACTAATGAGCATTTGAGTAGAAGAAAATATGAAAAAAGAGAGAAAGGAACCACATTGAACTTCCCAGAGCCACAGACTAGTTTCTAGACCAGCCAGAACCCAGCACATCAGGGACATGAAATCAAGAACTTGGGCTCAGAGAGGCATCCTTGATAATAAGAACTTAACCTTAACCCTTGCTGAGCCCTCAGACCACGTGATAACTCCTAAGAAGTGCCAGTTAAATACGTTCAACTGAGAAATTGCAACTAGTAGAACCAAGTCTTTGCCATTTTATTCAAAAATGTTTACTTCATGTTTCCCTATTAAATATAAGCAATTTCCCCTTGTTTATATTTGCGCCACATTCACACAATGTGTTCCCCATCAGCATTTGAATTATGGGTACAGGCCCTGAAATGTTAGTTTTGTGCTAAGATAAATATTGGAATAATATTCCCTCTGCTTTTTTGAAGTAGTCAACATTACAGTTTGTGAGTGAAGAGCAGAGGCCCCATTTGCTTTGTTAAATAACAAAAGGATAACCAAGCAATCCCCTTGGGGAAGACAGATCAAAATAGCCCCCCAGAACACTTTCACTGCCTTTGTCATTGCTTTATCTCTAACAATAGACTAGTCCCAGCTTCTCTGATGGCACTGGGCAAACACCTTGAGCTTCCAAGCCCAGCCCTGTGAGGATGATGGTGTCCACTGTGTGCCCAGCACCTGCCACCACAAGCCCTGACACCATCACCAGCACCCCGCATGGAAGCCCCAGCACCATCACCAAACCCAGCATGGATTTTCTGGCAATATTGCTTGGAGTTCCAGAAAGAAAAAGGAAGAGAGAAAGAAAAAGGAAAAGAGAGAGGGCGAGCTTACATAACGCCCTGGGAATGAATTCCTATTTGGGGCACATTGGCTGGAAAAGTACTGGTCCTCCCTTCACACAGTCCCATGCCTCTCACAGATGACTCACCTGAAGGTTTGCCTCCATAGGCTGAGGAGAACAAGAACCACTGCGGAACAGCTCAGAAACACAACATTCTCAGCTCTGCCACACAAGATCCACACAATGGCCACATCTGGGGAAAGCCCCAGAGCTCAAATCTAGGCCACCCCCAGTCAGAAGCCCCAGTTCTGGTGATCCTGATCATGCTGGCCATTTTGAGAGGCTCAAAATGTTTTTGGGGTTGAGGCCAGCAGCTTCCCATCACAGGTGAGTGTGCCCTGGGCTGATGATCCTGACACCCTGGCAGCAATCTGCGGGGGCCCTCTCCCCTGCATTAATTCTCTCTCTGGTGTCACAAACCAACTCTGGGGGAAAACAGGGGAGGTACCAGAATCCCCATTTTACAGATGTGAAAACTGAGCCTCAGAGAAGCTTACCTAAGATCAGTTGGCTGATGGCAGAGGTCTCCCGGTCCCCTCCAGAGTCTGTCTGTGAATGGCAGCCCTGGAGCCTTCCCCTCTGTGTTCTGAGAAGGCTGAAAATCTGGATCCAGGGCCTGTCATAAGCCATCTTACAGCCTCTCAGAAGCTCAACTGTAAATTAAGGGGGCTGCCCTAATGATCACTATGACTGTTACTGCTATCAAAAGTATTAGCACTTGGTGGCCACTTCCAGCTCTAGCTTTCACTCTTGCCCTGAGTGTCCTTTTACAATCCAGACAGCCATGCCCAGCTGAGAGCTATGGATCACAGCTAGGCAGCACCTGCTGTCTGGCCCCCTCCTCACAGCCCCTCAAGGTCCCCAGCCGCATGGCTGCAACCCCTAAAACTCAATCAACAGGACATTGCAGTGCATGAGGCTGGCGGCTTCTCTCTGCCCTGCCAAATACACTCACTTCCCCATAGGAAAAATGTGACGCAGTTGGATCTGACTTGGAGAGCATTAGGTTATGATAATTTGAGCTCTGTTCAATTATTGCTATTAAATGCATGAGCAGACACTGTAGCTGGTGGGCTGGATTCTTAAGAAAAATAAGTGGGTTTATATTTCAAGCTGGAAGACATCTCTAACCAAAGGATCCAAATGAATGAAGTAACTTTAGACCTTTTCCTCTTCGGCCGTGCTTTGCTCTGAAGAGAAATGTGCCTTTCAAACCAGAATTCCAGGCCTATTCTGGTGATCTGCTCGGCTTCAATCCAGCTAATTAAATTAAGCCACGGCCACCTCACTCCTAGCCGGGCAAGAGGGGGCCCATAAATTACGCTGCCCTGAGCTCCCCAACAAATTGCCTCTCCCCAAAGAGGGTTTCGCCATTTGAGAAAATGCATCCAAAGGCAGTGCGTGGCAGTGAGGCCCTGATAATTGGTCTTCCCACTCCCCCGCCAGTGGAGAAATAATGAGTGGCCCAAGCTTGAGGGAGCCCAGCCAACGGGGCGAGCAAGGTGTTGGGCTCCAGAACTCAGGCCAGCTGGTTGGCCAGACTTATTCCAGCTAGCCCAAAGCACCACAGGGCAGGGACAGGGGCACGGGCAAGGGCAGAGGCGGGCTCAGGGCTGGACTGGGATGGAAGGACAGGAACCTGCTCCTGGGGGTGGCCTCCCTGCTCTATCTTGGACACACTTCTTGTAGCCCATGACCCATACCAGCAGGTGGTGACCCGGACAGTTGGCAGACAGCAGATCCTATAGATATCTCCTCCAACCCCAACCAGCTCCTCAGACTGCACACATCCAGGGGTGCCACATGCAAAGTGTCCCCAGAGTTATGCAATAGGAGGGCCCTGATACTCTGAGTCCCAGAGTGGCAGCTCCAACTCTGCCCATCAACTCTCACAAATTGCTACGGAGTTGGGAGGCCGAGGTGGGCAGATCACGAGGTCAGGAAATCAAGACCATCCTGGCTAACACGGTGAAACCCCGTCTCTACTAAAAACACAAAAAATTAGCTGGGCGTGGTGGCAGGCACCTGTAGTCCCAGCTACTCAGGAGGCTGAGGCAGGAGAATGGCGTGAACCCGGGAGGCGGAGCTTGCAGTGAGCTGAGATCACACCACTGCACTTCAGCCTGGGCGACAGAGTGAGACTCCATCTCAAAAAAAAAAAAAAAAAAATCGCTACGAAGTAAGTAAAGCAGGCAGCACTTCCTGGAGGATGAGGAGGAACAGAAATGACTCTTGGGAGTCCTGCACAGTTACCTAGAGGGACCTGACCCTCCAAGGCACCCTCACTCGGCTCTTTGCGGTCCTTCCCAAAACACCCAGGGGAACAAAGCGGGGGAGTTGTTGCAGCTAATGTCTCTGCCTCTCTGTCTTTCCAGCAGAAGTTACTCTTTTCCTGCCAGAGCAAAGAAAAAACTCTCCATCATTTTAGCAATGGGAGTGGCCCCTATTATGTGTGGGGAAATCCCCTGGGTGTGTAGGGAAGAAGATCAGCAAGAACCGTGCAGCAGGGAAAGTAAAAATGCAGGCAGGCCTGGGATGGGAAGTTTGCAGAGCGCTAATCCCCCCGCACCAAGGGACTGATTTTAACAAGGCAGGCTGTTTGCGAGGGGATTCGGGCTGACTCACATGTGCTGTTGTGGCAGGCTCTTCTGCTTTGTTCTGCATTCAGAAATTTCTCATTTTAGGCTTTCTTATCCAAAAATGACTGTGCTGTGAAAACCAGCTCCATATTGGACAACTCCTCAATTTAAGGAACATTTTTTAAACGTCACTTCTCTGTAGCACACTGCCACTCAAAAAGGCAGGGTGGAGAGGGTAATTTCAGTCTAACTCCCCAACCACATCTGTCTCTGCTCCCTGATGAGCTGGGGCAAGGACCCTGGGGAGGAGACTGAGCTCCTCAGCTAAGGAGCACACCAGGTAATTGGGCTCTGTAGTTACAAAACCCCGAAGGCCACAGGGGAGCTGGGTAGGTCCCTGCCCACACTGTTTCTCAGACTGCTCTCCCAGGATTTGGACGATAGCTATAATAGCGAACATTACTGAGCACCATGCACCAGGCACTGTGCCAGGCCCTTTACATGCACCGTTTCATTTAATCCTCACAGCAACTCAGTGAGGTGGGCACCATTATCCCCTCTTACAGACAAAGAAACTGAGGCTTAGAGATGCGAGGGGAGTTGGCCAAGGGCCCAGAGCTGACTACAGAGAGAGATGGGTTTCCAACGCAGCATGGGCTCCCAAGGTCATCCCCTTCTTGGGCCGAGCAGGCATCTGCTCTGCCCTGTGCTCAGGTTTTGGAAGGCAGAGAGTGCAGGATGCCGGACTGGGAAGAACTGGTGAACATAGAGAAAGAAACCTAAGGCTGCTGGGTCTCCCTGCTTTCCTGGTAAGTCAATCCCAGCACATTGCCAGGAGGGTGGATTCCCACATGTACCTTAGACAAAACTGCCACAGTGTGTCAGCAGAACCAAGACACAAGTCAGGGGGCACTGTGAGACCTTGCACACAGCCTAAGGGGCGGCGTCTGATGAAGTGCGGGAAGAAACTGGGACATTACAAAGCCCTCCCCCTGCACCACCCAACAGGTCTACCAGAGTGCTGGAGGCAGCCGGCTGGGCCACTTTCTGAGTCACAGAGGGGTGTGAGTGATGCCAGGAAGCCAAGCTGAAAATTGACCTTCTCCTTGAGGTCACTGCCAACACAGCGCTCGTCACATGGCAAGCATTCACCAATGGCTTAACCCGCTGCAAAGGGGAAGAGGGCAACTCGATGGGCATGTGATATGAGACTAGCATTGGAAAATCCACCAGGCCCTCTCCCTAGCAAGAAGGACCAGCAGACAACATCCCCAGCAAAGCCAACACCACATGACAGAGGCCAAACCCAAGTGCGGACACCCATTCCGACTGTTCTCAGTAGCTGGCATGCCAAGATGAGGCAGCCACACCTTCCCCAGCCAGCATCACTTCTCAACTCCCCTAGATAAACACATGCTGATTGGCACTTGCTTTGAAATCTGAATCTCCGAGATGGAAACCCAGGGTTGTAAGCGATCAGACTTTGTTAATTTTGCCAGGCATCACCCACAGGACTGAGCACGGCTCTCAGGGTGTGGCCACCATCCGCCAAACCAGCCACATCTGCTTGCATTTCATCACCAACATGGTAAAGCTTGACTTTCAGCTGACCTTGAAATTCACAAATTCCAGCAGGGGAGGGAGTGGAAATGGGGGGAATAGGAGCCAAGTGAAAGCCGCTAAAAGGAAGCAGAAATAAAACAAGATGGTGCTGCCCTGTGTCCCCCCAAATTAAAACCAAATGAACATATCAAAGGACACTTTTCCCAGCTATTTCAGCTCTAACACTCCTCAGCTTTAATCAAGTCGCTGGGAGAGAAAGCCTCAAGTGGCTGTAATTTCCTACCTGCCTTCACCTGCATAGCTCAGGACTGAATCTGGGAGTTATTTGGGGCTGGTTTTCCCTAAATGCACAAGCCCTTCTGAGATGCTGTCTCCCCAAGCCAAGCCTGGTTCCCTAGGCTCTCACAGGGCATCTGCTGGCCCGGGCTTTCTCAGCCCTAAGCAAAGCAGCAGGATGAGGAAGAGGTTTGCATTTGCCTCTAGGGTGTCTGGAAGGACTTCGATGTAGGCCTTGGCTCAAAGATTAGGTCGTTCGGACAAAGAGGATGGAGTTGCCACTGGCAAGGGCCGGACATCAGACCCCAGGGGTGCTAATAGCTGTGGATATACCTTTGTCTTCTACCTCCTGGTGCTTGCAGAAAGTAGAGGCAGGGAGAGCACGTGGAGAGAAAAGGCTGCCTCACAATCCAACTCCTACGTCTCTCTCGCTCCTTTTTTGTGGGACCACAGGCCAGCCCCATCCCTTTCAGAGTTCCAGATGCCCCCTCAGCAGAATAAGACTGGAAAATATCATAAATGATGCAGCTTTTTCCAATACGGTTGCACATATGTTAACAAACATACTCACAGCTTTTCACTTCACAAAGACTCATTTCAACTTCACAAGAGCCCCAAGGGGCAGAAACTGTTGAGACTGCTCAGAGAAGGGAGGTGGGCAGCACCCCAAGGCCACACAGCTGGCAGCTGACAGAGCTGAGATGAGACTTCGGTCTGTCTGGCTCCTCAGTCTATGCCCGTTCCATGCTGCTTCTGCGGGCCTCTCCAGCACTGGCATTCTCATGTCTATTTAAAGACGTCCCTGAGGTTTGCTCCTGGGGAATCTCCTCCAGAGAAATTACACTGTCTGTATTCTAGAGCGAGCCACAGAGGCCCAGGTGACAGAGCAGAAGCTAGAACAAGCAACATGCATTGTGAAAGGGGAAGGAGGATGTGCTCCCCAGCTCCATCTACAGAAAGAAGGGCCACCTGCACATACTGAGCGCTCACTGCATACCAGGTGCTTTCCATCCTTCATCTTATTCAATCCCCCCCAAGCCTCTGAGATAGGAACTATGGTAACTCTCACTTTACATATTTGTTCTTTACTCACTCAATAAGCGTTGGCAGTTGCTTACCTGTCAGTCACCAGATGAGAAAACTGGGGTTCAGAGAGAAGCAGTGACCTACTTACCCCAGGCCCACTTCAAGTTGTGGTATAACCCCAAGCACACTGATGGCATCTGGGTGTGGGGCCCCACCAGTACTCCACCTTTCCTTCCGGGGCTGGTCTTCCCTCACCCCGGAAGCTGCCTTTCTGATGGTGCGTTCCAGGGAGTATGCACTGTCCACAGAAGGAACTCTGGGTAGATGCACATGGCCTTGCCAGCCTCAACTGGACTCCAAGGCCGCTGGCCTCCCCCATCGACTGCCTCTGGGCTGGCGGTGGGACAGCTACCCTGCCATGGGGTGCAGATGGACCATGTCAGGTTGGCCTTATGGCTGGCCAGCCTGATGCAGAGCCCCTGCCTGGCCTCCTGTATTGCAGCACCATCAGTGGGCAGCCCCAGCACAGCAGCCCTATGGGGCCAGGCCAGAGCAGCCTTAGAGCAGCAAGGCCAGCCCCAGAGGATGGGGGCCCCTTACTCCTCCCTGGCAGGCCTTCTTTCTCCAGCCTATCCTCTCCCTGCCAGGCACCCTGAGCTGTGGGTTACATGGGAGCATCTTGGACCTTCTTCAGAGAGGACTTGACACCCAGAACAGCCAAATGATGAAGACTCCCAAGGTTGGCAAGACCTTCAGGCTGACGGAGTCCTCACCCCTAAGCCCAAACTTCTGTCACCCCCAACATGTAGCCCCGCCAGAAGGAGAAATACGCCTGTTTGAGGTCAGACTGCCTGAGCTTAAATCCTGCTCTGATCTTAGCCTTTCTGAGGATTGGTTTTCTCATCTGTAAAATGGGGATGTTGACAGGGGAGGTGGGGTTGGGCTGGCTAAGCCATCAGCCTCGGGGAGAGGAGCTGGGAGAGAACAGGCTGCAACAGGTGAACAAGAAGATCAGGACACCTGTGACAGAAATGGAGGCTAGGCATGTGCAGTGCTGGACCTGCCATCAGTGTTGGTAGGTGGCTAAAAGAGGCCCCAAGCGGGTGAGACCACCATGAGGGAAGAGGAAGGAGTAAGGCAACAAGCACTCATTGAGCATCTGCCAAAAACAAGGTGCAGTAAGAGGACTGGAGAGAAATCAAACATTCAAAAGCAACAGCCAACCCTGCGGTGCTCCTGGCTCAGTGGCGCCTCCCTGACAAAGACAGACACTCAGCCTGCCCCACAGAGCCTTGAACCCCACTCTGAGGCTCATTTTAAAGAGTGCAAAGCATTGTCTGACTCCCAGTCAAGGAAGACCCTGGGCTAAGCTAGTCTCCCACATGGCTCTGCCCTCCTTGGCCCAGCCCGGGCCCCGCAGCTGCAGCATGAGCCCCAGCAGGTGTCTCCAAGCTCTGAGGTTACCTCTGCCCAACTCCAGGACAAACCCCTGCCACACTCATGGAACACTTCTGGGCACTCGCTGCCTGCCTGGGGACCTCAGTCTTGAGGCAGCATCAAGAGTGGAGTGGAGGTGAGGACATGGTGGGGGGCAGGGAACCTGTGGGTCATGAGAGCTCTTAGAGACCCAAAAGGTCCCACTGCATACCCAACCAAGACCACCTTCCTACAGTCAGGAGACCCCGCAGGTCCCTCAAGGTGGCCAGAAAGGCCTTGATCTTCTGCAGGAAATGAAACAGTCCTGTCCTGGGTTCAAGTTCTGAGCCTGGCACTTAACCAGCTTCCAGTAGGCCCCTGGGTCGCAGCTTCCTTTTCTGAAATTAGTGGGGTCGGGCTGCACAGGGTTTCTGTGAGGAGCAGAGGAGATGAAGTGATCATCTGGTGGGTATGTCAGACCCTTCTCTCCATGCCTGAGTCCTCTCGCTGCCCAGCCATGCTGGAGGCAGAAGGTCACTGGCCCCAGAGCCAGGGCAGTGCTCTTTTGTAAGGTGAACAAGAATCAAACTAAAGTCCGTCAAGTGGGAAGATTCCTGGCAGGAAGGAGGCCCTTGCATCCCCCTATGATGGGGGCAGGAGGAACATCTTTCCCAGGTGCCACCAGGACAGAATTCCCTCTTTGATTAAACTCTTTCTAGAGGAGGAGGAAAAAACCCCTCTCCCCTCAGCCCCCAGCAAACAAGGTTGTGCCAGCCAGGACATACTTCCACAGACTGTAAACCAGGGCCCAGCCCGCTGCAGAGCAGGGCACGCTGCAGTGCGGGGCGAGGCGACCTCGGCAGCTGGATGGCTTCTTGACAGTTATTGGCAGGGCCTTGCTACTGAGGACGAGCGGGGGAAGGGAAAAGGAAGAAAGCCAATTTTGTTTCGATTGCTGCTGACAGCTGTCCATAGGAAAGCGGAGGCGCGTGCCCACGTAATCTAAACTCAAGCAGCCCAGGTCTCCCTTCAACCCAGAAATGAGCTTGTTAGAAGAGCCTGGATCCCGGCCGTTTCCCTTGACAGCTTCCTTCTCCTAATACACGCAGCAAATTGGCAACCTGTCCTCGGGCATTTGCATCCCGCGTCCCTGGAGGGAGATATCTCTATTATTCTGTTTTGGATAAAGGAGGCTGTTTGAGATGACAGGTAGCAAAGGCCTCTTTAATAAACCACGCAAGCAGCCACAGAGAGCTAGGCTGCGGAGAGGGACTTGACAAATAGGTAGATTTGCAACCCGGGAGCATTAGCAGGGCCAGTCGGAGCCATGAGCAAGGGAATGTTGGGGCTGAGATAAATCACCCCCTTGTTATTCTGGTTTAACCCTCTCACTGCTGGAGCCTCTGTCCACTCCCATCTCCATGAGGCAGCCTCAGGAAATGGACTCACACATCGCTTTCTGGCCCCAGACGTGCAAGCTGCAACTTGATTCTCTGAGCTCATCTCCTAGCCATGGTGTGGCAAGACTTCCATGGCAGTCTGCAGATCTTTAACAAATGGCCCCTGCCTTTTCCTCATCTCTATCCCAGTCTCTACTGCTGCTAAATCTGTTTTTTCAATAATCCCAATTTTAAGACAAATAAACATTTACTGAGCACTAATCACGTTCCTCTTGTCTTGCCTTAAGTCACAGAAGCTCATTCCCCTCTCTTGTTTCATTTCCCTTGATGCAACTATTTACTCCATTGTACAAACAGCTTCTCGTTCAATTTTCTCTTTCTGGGCCCCATCTTCTCCCCCTTTCCTTAATCCAAAGGAGCTGGGCCTAGGATTTGAGTTCCCTCCAGTGGCGTGCTGGTAAATGTTTAACAGCCAGCTTTCTGAGAAAATAAATAAACACCTGATTTGCAGTGTTTGCCAATTTCTGTGGTGTAAATACTCCCACTGTGGCTGATTTCAAGCTTCCAATGAGATGTCACTGAACTCAGAGATGGGAAGAAATATGCATAATCTACATGTGAGAGCTGGCTCCAATACCCAACTGATTCTGTTTCTCCTTAGTCCCATCTCTTTCCCCTCAGCCCACAGAAAAACAGCCAACCCTGGAATTCAGTGAACACACACACACAGAGAAACCTCTTCTGCCGACCCCAGCCATATCCTCCCACAAATGACTCCGCCCAAATGAACAAGCCCTTCACCAGTACCACATGGAGAGCTCTTCGCCTCTGACATCCCGGATTCAATTCACTGCTCTATCACTTAAGAACATTGCTGTGACTTTGGGTACATTCCATAACCTCTCTGTCCCTTAGTTTTGACACCTCTAATGGAAATCTTAGTTCTTGAGGGAATGTGAGAGTTAAATGAGGCCATGCATGGCACAGTGCCTGGCACACAGTAGGTGCTCAAGAATGTTGGCAATCCTCCTCGCCTACCTGAAGATGGTATCTCTGATCTGAACACAGCAGGATGCTCCCATTTCCTTACCCAAGGGGTTTGCCACAACCCTGCCAAGGATTGCCCAAGCAGGACCACAGGTTTCTTTGCTTCTCAAGGGCAAATAGATGCAGTTGTGCTTGGGCCCAGGGTTGAGCCACGAATTCCTGCTCACCTCCACTTCCTACAATACCTACTCTCCCGATGTGGCTCTGTGCAACTGCTCACCATGGCTGTGCATTGCAATCACCTGGGAATCTTGACAAACTACTCATGCCTGAGCTTCCCGTCCCCGCCCCATTCTGATTGAATAGGTCTGGGGTGCTATCTGAGCATCAGGATTTTTTTTATCTCTCCAGCTGATTCTCATGTGCAGTCAGTCAATGTTGAGAACCTGGTGAAGATTGATGTGCAGGACTACTCAAAGTAGCAGCTTGACATGGCTGGGAGAGGTTGGCTTTTGCTCCCAGCAGGCTCTGGCCTGAGGCCACCTTTGGATGCCTTCTTCCTAGTGCCATCACTTCAGGCCAGTGGGCCCCTGTGGCATGGACCCACAGATGCTATGTTGCAGACGAGATTCCAACAACCAATGGAGCCCAGGAGCAGAGGTCTGTAAGGACTCCCTGACCAGGAATTCTGGGGCTTCACGCAACCATCCATGTGTGTCTAGCTCAAATGCCTTGTCCCTTTCCTGCTCCAAGAACCAAGACTGGGCTGTAGTGGTGTGAAAAGTGCTGTGGGGAATTGTGCCTGCCCATCCTACCTGACGCTATGCTGTGGCCTCACTTAAGGGCAGCAAACACAAATACAGCAGACTGGGGCTAATTTTCCAAACTCAACGAAGAACAAGTCTTCCAGAGTCCTCCCGGGCACTGTTTGGGCAGGTGGCCAAAACTCAAAGTGTCCCCTGTGAAAAAGGGAGTAGCATTGTTGGTGTCCCAACATGTTTTCTACAGATTGCTATAGTTCTGTAGATGGTCATCAGGGATACAGGATTCAAATATATTTGAAGGAAGCTAGATAAGAGAAAGTTAAATCAGTTTCTTTACTGCAGGACTTCTCACAGTCTTTGATATAATAATGTGCATGAGGACTCTCCAAGACAGTAGATAAGATACAGTATTTTCCAAACATATTAGACCATGAAACCCTTTTCCCACATAGTATCTCCCAGGACCAGTGACCCACAAAACATCTGTGAAAGGCTCAAGAATAGCTAAGGTGGGCCGTGTGTGGTGGCTTACACCTGCAATCCCAGCACTTTGGGAGGCCGAGGCAGGCGGATCATGAGGTTGGGAGATTGAGACAATCCTGGCTAACACGGTGAAACTCCGTCTCTACTAAAAATACAGAAAAATTAGCCAGGCATGGTGGCATGCGCCTGTAGTCCCAGCTACTCGGGAGGCTGAGGCAGGAAAATCACTTGAACCCGGAAGGTGGAGGTTGCAGTGAGCTGAGATTGCACCACTGCACTCTAGCCTGGGTAACAGTGAGACACTGTCTCCAAAAAATAAAATAAAATAGCTAAGGTGGCTAACACAGGCATCGCCATGGCATCAGGCAGAAGATGAGCCTGCCTGTCCTCCTCCCCACCAAAGGACAGTCACCAAGAGGAGAAGCTGCTCTGGAAGCACAAGGGGAAGACTCTAAGCCAAGGACCCACTCCAGATCCCACAAACAAGCTTTCACAGGCTTGCGCAAAGTGTGGATTATGCAAATATGTATTTAGGGACTTTTTAAACACAGATTATTCACCCAATTAACTCTAATGGCCCCTCGGAGCTGAGAGAAACTATTGTGTAAACATGTGGGGCTGAATGTGGCCTCAGCCCCAAGATTTTCTCAAAAGACGGGGTTTATGAGTCCCCCATAAGGGTTCCCTCTGGGCCCCAACTTGGCAGATAAGTTCATTGCCCGGAAGGGAATTCTTGCCTAAAATTTGAAGAGGGTAAGAATAAAAGAAGAATCCAGTCCCCTGTAAGTGAGCAGGGAGCTCTCTGGGTACAGATTTTATATATATTTTCATTTGTCATAAAACATACATTATAAGACACAGAACATCTGGTAGCCTCTGGTAGTCTAGCTCTTTCCCAATAATGGGAGAAATTGTAGATTTCTCTCCTGCGGCCACTTACACTCACATATTCCAAACGTTTCCTGCTGGATACAACACAGCCGGTAGGGAGGCCGACCCACGTCTGCCTCGGTGAGGTGGTGAGAGCCCCACACACAGGCGGCTCTGCCTGAGACCAAGGAGGCCAGCACACCAGCCCCAGCATGGAGCCCTGGAGGGAAGTGGGCCTCCTCCAGATGGGCCAGAGGCCAGCCCCCCAACACGACCCCGAGGTCAAGTCTGACCCACAGTCAAGTCTGCAGACCGACAGGGAACCCGGGGTTAGTCTCCCAACTTCAACCAAGAATACATCTTCCAGACTCCTCCTGGGTACTCAAGGGGAGGATGAGAGTCCGAGGGCCCACCCCTCCCAGATCTGCAGGGAGATGAGCTGAGGGCTCATCTTCCCACAGCCCCCAATCCGCTCTCCACCCACCCACCCACCCATCTACTCGCACCAGCTAGAAACCTGGGGGGAGTCATTTTCCTCCCTCTCCCTCACTACCATGTCCCACCCATCACCACGCCTTGGCCACCTGAACTCCTAAAGTTCTCTCCACGGCCCCCATCCCAACCTGCCAAGTCCCTCCCTGGGACAAGTGCCCCTCCTCACTGGTCTTCCAGCTTCCTCTCTGGCCCTTGTCCGTCCATTGTCCACTTTTTCAAATGCACATGTGATCTTGTCCTGCTTTGGCACTGAATGCCCCCTGGCCCTCTCAGGTCAACTTTGCCATGGCTCATGCTGACTGGGTGCCACTCACCCTGCTGCTGCCTCTGCATGAAGTGCTCTTCCCTCCCACTTTCTCCAAATTACGTCCCACAGATCCTCCAGAGCTCAGCTCAAACGTCACTTCCTCCAGGGAGCATTCCCTGATTCCTGACAAGCTGAGATCTCTCCACCCACTAGGGCTCTCACAGCACCGTGTTCCTCCACAACTCCTTGCTAGCAGACACCCAAACAAAAATTATTCCCAGTGTCCAGTACCCAGCACACTGTCGTTGTTCAATAAACATTTGTGGGGTGAAAGGGCTCCACCAAGAAAAATAAGCAGAGGAATAAGGCATCTCCGGGCCTAGCACTAAGAATGGTGGTAGAAGCTAAGAAAGGAGAGAAGAAAGTACAGGCACACCCTGGGCACGTGACATCCACAGTCTCCCTTGGTTTAGCCCTCCCAACAGCCCTGCGAGGTTGATGCTCTTAAGTGCATTGTAAACAAGTGGTCAAGTCAGGATTTGAACCGACATCTAGCTGACTCCAAAGCCCATACTCTTTCTCCTACAGGAGTCTACTCAGGAGTATAATAGGATAACTGGGGCATAGTCCCATGATGACAGGTGAAGAAGACAGGACTCAGCATCAGCAAAAGCATAGCAGTGTGAGAAACGCAGTGAGTTTGGAAAATGCAAGAGGTTCAGCAAGGCCAGAAGAAGTTCTACAGAACAGAGAGCCCAGAGCAGCCTGGGGTGCCTGGGGAAGGAGGTCACGGCATGCTAGCCTTAGGAACCTGGGTGTTATCCCGGATGGCAGAAACCACAACGTTAGACCTCTCCTCCATGCCAGAGACAGTCACCACCTGCTCCAGCCTGGTAAGAAGGTAAGCCCCATTAGAGCTTTTCAGCAGATCAGATCACATCACCAGCCTCGGCACAGAGTGAACAAGCAAGCAATGAACAGCAAGCACAACATGCTTCTGTCTCAAAAACAGACCCTGGGTCAGCATTAGCAATGAGCATCCCTCTAGGATCCAGGGTAAGTATCCCCTACACCTGGTGCGATCTTCTGAGGGCTCACAGGACTGGAAAAGAGGAAGATGTGAGCCCAAAGACAGTCCTTGAGAATAAACTACATGCCATTGCCTAGCTCAAAACCCTCACTGCTCCTTCTCCAGGAGGGCTTCCAGGTGAAGGGAGCAGCCAAGTTCTCCTAACCTTGCTCTGCCTGGGAGAGCCACTCCCACGCCCCTTTCCCTCTTCACTGTCTGTGCACCCTTTTCCCACTGCACGGGAGAATAAGAACTTGCACTGCCAGGTTTTTAACACCAGCTCCGTGTTACCCTGTTAATCCCTAGTCCTCAGTGATCCCCTTTCTCCCATCATCGCTGCAGCTCTCTCTTCATCCCTTTGAAAGGGGGCCGGCATGTGCAGGCAGGAACCTAAAGCCCACTTGGGCCTGAAAGCATTTCAGTTCATGTTTATGTGTTGGCTAACTCCAAATCCACCGGGCCACCGACATTTCCTGAGGGCCTACTATGCAACACACATTGCTGAGAACACACAAATATGGGAAATCTGAGTTCACCGCCTCATTGGATCAACAAATTCCATCTCATGGAACATTATTACAATATAAGGTGTAAGGGAAAGTTCAAGAGAATGGCGTTCAAAGGCAGCCTATGCTTAAGGACCACATGAACAACACACAAGAAAGAGATCAGCATTCAGAAGAGGAAGGCACCCGACCTTTGGATGAGGCCAGGTAGAGAAGACTTCGAAAAAGAGCCAGAGGAAGATTTGAGCTGAGCCTTCAAGATCAGCCAGAATGTCCATCTGTGGAAAAAAGGGAGATGTCAGTGCCGCTGGGCAGAAGGACCAAGGCAAAAGCACCGAAGCGCGGCCTACAGTGCAAAGAGGCTAATGATGGAAAGCTGCACCCACAGACCCAGCCAAGTTATTCTACGATTTGGCCCAGAGAGTAGGCTGGGGTCCCAAAGACCAACAGCTCTATGCACATGTATATAGGTGTGCACGTACACGCATGCACACACACACGTACACACACACACACAGAGCATCACTGGCCAAGGTGATTATGCAAATAATGGGACACTGGGCTGTTTCTCTCATGGGAACCAGCCTGCGGGCAGTGCAGTACTTGGGGCACTGAAAGTGCAGTCAGGAGGTGCCAATCTCGACAGTAATCCTTATCATGCTCTTGGAAAACACCCATGGTGTCAACCATGAAGACCATAGAACAGGAAAGGCCCAGAGAAGGAGCCAGAGTATACCACCCTCCAAACACCTTCCCACAGCAGTTTAGCAAGGCCTATCCCCAGGGCCACCCCAGAGTTCCAGGAGATTAGGCTTTGGCTTTACCTAACACCTCCGTACCACTGTCCCTGGCAGCCAAGAGCTGTCCCGGCTACAGTGCTTACTCAATAGGCTTCATTCCAAGGTATGGATCTTAGAGCGTGCCCAAGCTCATTATAGCATGTAGGAAATGACATTGCTGTCCACGTGGCAGGGGACTTTGGGAAAGTTCTCTCCCATCTTGGGGCATCAGCTTCTTCAACTAAATGTGGCAGCATTGGACTTTGCGATCTTTAAGGACCAGTGTATTCTACAACTCTAAGACCCAAAGGAATCACTTAATTCCCATCTGCTCAGCAGTGGGGCAAGAGCTCACCTGGGCACCTGCCTGACCTGCTTATTTCTACAAGGAAGACCGCCAGTCAGCCGTGTCTGCAGTGGAATCTTGTGTAACAGCTCTGAGACTGAGCACACATAATCCCATCACCATGCCAAGAGGTCAGCTCTGCACTGACCCTGTTTTGGGGATGTGAGGTCAGTGCGCTAAGAGTCACAGACCTGGCTCTCCTCTAACCATACCTGTGGTTTGGGGCAAGCCTTTGCTCCTCATGGGCTCAGAGTTCAATGATCTGAAGTGAGGGCCAATTACCTTCCAGCTAGTATTTCCTTTTTTTCTTTTTTTTCTTTCTTTCTTTTTTTTTTTTTTTTTTTTTTTTGTAGAGATGAAGTCTCACTATGTTGCCCAGGCTGGTCTTGAACTCCTGGCCTCAGTCTCCCAAAGTGCTGGGAGGGATTACAGGCATGAGCTGCCATGCCTGGCCTCAACCGGTATTTTTTAAGCCCCCTCTCCCACATGCCCTGGAAGGTGGGGAAGAGCGGGAGTGGGAAGAGCCCGGCTCAGGGTCTGGCAACAGACATGGACAAGTAATTCATAAAACAAGAAATATCAATAGTTACCAACCATCAAATAAACGGAAACAGACACTAGATGTCATTTTGTACTACCATACTGGCAAAGAATAGAAAGATTAACAAAACCCAGATTGGTCAGAAACAGGCATTCTCTGTAGTCAGTGCCCTGTGTAGGAGCCAAGTTGGTACCATGTAGCAGAATGATAAACATGCAACCCTCTGCCCCTGCAAAGAGATACTGTGACAAAGATATTCACTGAAGTTTGTTTATAATAAAGAAAAATTGGAAACAACAACCTAAACAGACATGAAGGGAAGGCTAGCCGAGTAAATTATGATATTTGTGGAACACTGTAACTCTGCAAACGGGCCATTCTATTTCTGAGGCTGAGATGATGGAGATGGTCACTGTTCCCATTCTACACATCTACGGTAGCACCTCCTTATCAGCAGTGTTACTTTCTGCGGTTTCCATTATCCACAGTCAGCCATACTCTGGAAATGTTAAATGGAAAATTCCAGAAATAAAGGATTCATGATTGTAATCCCAGCACTTTGGGAGTCTGAGGCAGGCAGATCACTTGAGGCCAGGTGTTTGAGACCAGCCTGGGAAACATGGCGAAACCCCATCTCTACTAAAAATACAAAAATTAGCCAGGCATGGTGGCACACGCCTGTCAACCCAGCTACTCAGGAGGCTGAGGCATGAGAATCCCTTGAACCCAGGCGGTGGAGGTGGCAGTGAGCCGAGATCACAGTGCCACTGTGCTCCAGCCTTGGCAACAGAGCGAGACCCTGTCTCAAAAAAAAAGAAAACAATAATTCATAAGTTTTAAATTGCACACTACTCTGAGTAGCATGATAAAACCTCAAGACATCTTGCTCCTTCCCACCCAGGAAATGAACTGTTCCTTGGTCCAGCAAATCCATGCTGCAGATGCTACCTGCCTGCTAGTCGCTTAGGAGCCATGTGGGCTATCAGATCAACTGCTGTGGCAGTGCAGTGCTTGTGTTCATGCAACCTCTGTTTTACTCCACAAGGTCTCCAACACACAAGCGTAGTGATGCTGCATATTGTCATAATTGTTCTATTTTATTACGAGTTATTGGTGTTAATCTCTTACTGTGCCTCATTTATAAATTGAACTATCATAGGTATGCATATATAGGAAAAAACACAGTGTATATAGGGTTTGGTACCATCCACAGTTTCAGGCATCCGCTGGGGGTCTTGGAATGTGTTACCCTTGGAGAAGGGGAAAGATACTGTATATATGAACATTTTACAATGGGTGTGTACTATCTTCCCAATCAGAAAAAGATGTTCAAGGTAAAAAATACCTATAAAAATATGATCTTAATGAAGATGGACAATCTACCACGTAGGTTGTGTGGGGAAAAAAATTACAAACAGCGTAATACACTATATACAGGTGCATGTTCATGGGATTTTCAGCAAAATGTCAACATTTCTGGTAGTGGAATTTCCATTTTGTTTAACTTCCTTATATTTTTTCCTTCCTTTGTACTTTTATGTATAGTCTGAGAAATTTTAAGTAAGCAGATATCATTTTTAAAAAATAATATTAACTCTCACTTTACTTCCCTAACCCAGGAAAAATCCATAGCGAGGAATAGTTTCCCTTTGGTTGTGTCTTTTTAGTTTACCATTATAAATTCAGAGTTAGTGAGTGTCTGGTACAGAGTAGGTCCAAAAAGCAGTGGAGGTTTTTTAATTAGCAAGAACATGGAAAGTCATTTTGCATTAGTATTATCTTATTTCAACAGCTTTGGGAGTACACGTGGTTTTTGGTTATCTAGTGAATTATGTAGTGGTGAAGTCTGAGATTTTCGTGCATTTGCCACCCAGGTAGTGTACACTGTGCCCAACATGTAGTTTTTTATCCCTCACTCCCCGAACCTTCCCCGCTTCTGAGGCTTCAGTGTCCATTACACGACTCTGTATGCCTTTGTGTACCCATAGATTAGCTCCTACTTATAAGTAAGAACACATGGTATTTGATTTTTCATTCTGAGTTACTTCATTTACAATAATGGCCTCCAGTTCCATCCAAGTTGCTGCAAAAGACATTATTTTGTTCTTTTTCATGGCTGAGTAGTATTCCATGGTCTATATATATCACATTTTCTTTATCCACTCATTAGTTGATGGGTACTTAGGTTAATTCCATATATTTGCAATTGTGAATTGTGCTGCAATAAACATACATACACAGGTGTATTTTTCAATATAATGACTTATTTTCCTTTGGGTAGATACCTAGTAGTAGGATTGCTGGATTGAACGGTAGATCTACTTTTCGTTCTCTGAGAAATCTCCATACTGTTTTCCACAGAGGCTGTACTAATTTACATTGCCACTGGCAGTGCGTAAGCGTTCCCTTTTCACCACGTCCACGCTAGCATCCATTGCTTTTTGACTTTTTAATAATAGCCATTCTGGCTGGGGTCAGGTGGTATCTCATTGCGGCTTTAATTTGCATTTCTCTGATGGTTAGTGATGTGGAGCATATTTTCACGTTTTTTGGCCATTTGTATATCTTCTTTTGAGAAAAGTCTATTCATACCATTTGCCCACATTTTAATGGGATTATTTGTTTTGTTCTTGCTGATTTAAAAAACAGTGGTTTTTGAATGGCTAAAAAGTAAAAGTCAACTCTGGTACTCACATATCTGGGAAGGTCCCCACCCACATCAGTAGTTCTGCCAGCTGGTACGAGAAACACCTGAGCTGCCCATAGGTGCCTGGACACCTGACTCTAAATCACCCCAGGCTCCTCCTAATAGATTCCTCTGATCCTTCCTGGACCCCATCACCACCTTACACTGATTTTGCATTCTGAACTTGGCTCCCAAAAAGAGCTCCCACTCACCAGATACTCTGAACACATAAAAGGCAACCTGATTGGCAGGCCCCAAAGGGGAGATGGGTGGGGCAAGGGAATCACCATCACCATCATTATCCCAGATGCCTGTTACTGAGCACCCACTCTGTGTCAAGCACAGTACTCTTCATGCACAATTTGTTAGTCAGTATCCCCGTTTAACAGATGAGGAAACTTGGGCTTTAAGAAGTCAGGTCACCTGCCCAAGGTCACGCAACTGGAAATTGGGATTCAAATCCAGACTCCATGACTCCAAACCCTGTGCTCTCAACCACTACTGTCAAAGGATGGGGCAGACAGCTGAGAGGCCCACGGCCCCATCAGCAAATGCCACGAGAGCAGCAGCAAGATGGAATCCTGGGAAGGAGGGGCCCGGGGGAGCAAGTCTGAGCACAACTCTTGGAAAACATGGAAAGGCTCAACATTGCCCACACTGTGAGAGGTGGGGGACAGAGTGGCCTCCACTGAGCCCTGGGGACCCAATCCAGAAAAGAGGCTGCACATGCCAGAGGGGATGACCTCCACACTCTAGGATGGAGGCAGGGGGGCTTGGGAATCCCACCCTGGTTGCCTGTCCTCTCCAGAGTGAGGAGGCAAGGATGGGTACTGTGACTATGCCCCAACATCTCAGTCAGGAAGACCCCCCTACCCTCAGGTGAACAGGTAAGCACTGAGGGCTCAGCAACTGGGTGAAGACGCAGTGACTTAGAAGCCAAGCCAACCCCCAGGCAGGCCTCAGTCCACAAGCCACACTCCGGCCAAGACACACACAGGACGCACCTGCTGCACTGGCCATGCCTGACATCTTCAGGTCACCTGAATCCAGGCTTCGGCTTGGGACCCACCACTGACAAAGGACAGGGGTCACCTGGCCTGTGGCACTAAGGGACTACAGTGGAGGTCAGGGAGAAAGCAAGAAGGAACCCAGGACATAGAAGAATCTGGCAAGGGAGTTTAGGAGGTCAGATTCACTAGCCAGGGATTCTCAGGCCTTCTCCAAGCAGGCCTAAGCAACAGAAATCTGTGTTCAAACAAAAGTTACAATGAAAGCCCAGGAGGCGGGTCACACAGGGAAGAAGGCTCAGGGGCCAATGACCTGTTGTGTGCCAGCTCTGAGTTTGTTCATCCCTGAGAAGAGAAAGAGGGGAAGAGCCCTGCCCTCCAGAAGTAGTATAAAACAAGGACTCCCGAGGCGGGCAGGGGGCGGCCAGCGCTCACTTTGGCCTTCAGCTGGCTGGAGTCAGAGTGGTTTCCTGGGCCAGGGAGATGGAGACAGTTTCAGGAAGGTCTGAAGGTTCAATCTGGGGAACAGGCACATTCAATTTAGGAATGTGGGGAAGAAATGACCATAGGACAAGTCCAAGAAGAGATCCCTGCCAAGAAGCAGCTGAGCCTGTTCTGGTCAGAGCAGAGGGAGTGACAAGACAGAGCAAGGGAGAGGTAGCAGACCTGGGGAACAGCCAGGAGCTTGAAGGGATCATTATTTACCAATTCTGCTTTAACTGAGGAATCCTAGGACTGGACCACAGTGTGTCACTCAGCCCCACACTCTTGTGGCAAACTGTGCACGTGCCAGGCCTGTTCCCAGCTAAGCAGCACACAGTTACCCCAGCACTCCATGGGGCTGGGCTCTCAGCAAACATGAGGGAGGGGATGTCAACAGTCACAGGTCTGGTGTTTGGGGCCATCCCCAGGCAGTGACATGGGGCTACCAGAGGACAACCCCCCACAGCAGGTCTCAACACCACATCTCCCAGGAGAGCAGGGCCCCTTCCAAACCTGCCAGGGATCCAGAGCACACACCAGCCCCAGGCAGAGGAGGGTGAGGCTACAGGGAAGACACTCACTTAACCCTGGAGGCAGGTGCTGGAAAGCTCCAAAGAGCTTTACAAAGGCTGGCCTGACTTTGGCCAGGTAAAGGCAGGGCATGTGTGAGAGGAAGAGAAGAGGTTTGGCAGGGAGACCACATGGGTGGGTGGGTAGCAGGAGGCCAGACCCAGGTAGGGGCCATGGATAAACAATCAAGAAATACTTCAGAAGCAGAAGGAGTGGCAGCATCCTCTGCCTGGGCTGGAAACCCAGGCCTTTCTTTTTCTTCCCCATGCCCTCAGCCTAATTGGCCCCAAAAGGGAGCTTTCCATGGGAGGGGCAGCAGACCTGGGGAAGAATGTGTGGACAAAGACTGCAGCATGAGCCTGGCCCTGGGGAGCATCCTGGGGGCAGGACACACCTTGTCCTGCTGGGTCACATGTCCTCAGACATCTTGTCCCCTGGACTGTGTCTCCCTGAACATCCTATCCCTGAGCTGAATGCCATGCCCATGAGAGTACACGGTAAGCACTCAGCCTGAACTGACTGAGTGAAGAAAGGATGCCCAGCAGACAGCTGGCAGTCTGTCTCTGGAGCTCAGGAGAGAGCTCTTGTCTAGCAAGAGCACAGGGAATGATCAGCAAAGAGCAACAGTGGCCTGGGCTGAGTGCTGGCTGCCTGTTGGGCACTGTTCTAGGAGCCTCATGTCGAAACTCAGTCAGTGCTCATAACCACCTTAAAGGTTTACAGGTGAGGAAACTGAGTCACAGAGCGGTTAAACAACTTGCTTAAGGTCACACAGCTAGGGCACGAGAGAGCCAGAAATGGACTCAGGCAGATTGGCCCTTCTTAATTGCTATGCTAGAAGTTGCAGCCAACAACAAACATATGAAAAAATGCTCAGCATCACTAATGATCAGGGAAATGCAAATCAAAACAACAATGTGATACCATCTGACTCCTGCAAGAATAGCCATAATCAAAAAACTAAAATATAACAGATGTTGGTGGGGATGTGGGGAAAAGAAAACACTCGTACACTGTTGGTGGGAATGTAAACTAATACAACCACTATGGGCAACAGTGTGGAGATTCCTTAAAGAACGAAAAGTAGATCTATCATTTGATCCAGTAATCCCACTCCTGTGTATCTATCCAGAGGAAAAGTCATTGTACAAAAAAGATACTCGCACACACGTTTATAGCAGCACAATTCGCAACTGCAAAAATATGGAAGCAGCCCAAATGCCCAGCAATCAACAAGTGGATAAAGAAAATGTTATATATATATACACACACACACACACACCATGGAATACTACTCAGCCTTAAAAAGGAACAAAATAATGGCATTTGCAGCAACCTGGATGGAATTGGAGCCCATTATTCTAGGTGAAGTAACTGGGGAATGGGAAACCAAACATTGTATGTTCTCATTCTTAAGTGGGAGCTAAGCTATGAGGATGCAAAGGCATAAGAATGATACAATGGACTTTAGGGACTTGGGGGAAAGGGTGGGAGTGGGGTGAAGGAGAAAATAGTACACATTGGGGGCTGGGCGTAGTGGCTCACACCTGTAATCCTAGCACTTTGGGAGGCCAAGGTGGATCACCTGAGGTTGGGAGTTTGAGACCAGCCTAACCAACATGGAGAAACTCAGTCTCTACTGAAAATACAAATAAGTCAAGTGTGGTGGCGCATGCCTGTAATCACAGCTACTTGGGAGGCTGAGGCAGGAAAATCACTTGAACCCAGGTTGCCCTGGGCAACAAGAGCGAAACTCCATCTCAAAAACAAAACACAACAAAACAAAAACACTACACACTGGTACAGTGCACACTGCTCGCGTGACGGGTGCACCAAAATCTCCGAAATCACCACTGAAGAACTTATTCATGTAAACCAACACCACCTGTTCCACAAAAACCTATTGAAATAAAATAAATAAATAAATTTAAACTAATCAAGATTTTCTAAAAAAGAAAAGAACTGCAGCCAAGAGTAGATGGAAGCATGAGAAGAGGGAGAAAAGAAAAGGACCAAGGACAGAGCCCAGGGCAAGGAGCAGCCTGAGGAGGTGAGGCCCCAGGGAGGAGAAGAGAGGGGCAGAAGGAAGTCACGGGTGTCCCTTTCACAGTGAGCACTCAGCAGGTGCTTGAATGAATCAGTGAGCCAATGAGTACGTGAAGGCTAGTGAATGGGAGCGATGCAGACACCACGAAGCAGACTGGGGTGAGGAAGGAGAGGGTGTATGGTCAGCTGTGCCCACTGCAGAGAGGCAGGGGGTCCCCAATTTGGAATTGATTAGCAGCTGCCAGCTCTGGCCTGTCCCAGCCCACAGGGCCTGCTGCTCAGCCTGGGGCCAGCCAGGTAAGAGAAGGCCTCAATCCACTCGACACAGCTGCCAAACCGTCACTCTCTCCATCCACTGGGATCCTTCCTCTAGGCCACGTTCTTTCAAGTGGGGAAAGGATTGGCTACCCAAGTAGTTCACAGCTATTTCTAAAGCTCACACTGCTAGATGTTACCCATTTATAAACAGAAATTCCTCCATAATCAAACTGGACACGCAAACGTGGCAACTCCATATTGCCTTTGATTTTCTTTTAAATAAGAAGAGCTCAGAATTGCGTCCTTGACTGTATCCAAGTTACTCCTTTTCCCCATATATGGCTGGATCCACTGTTTGCCAGGACAAGCCATGTTTTCCTTATTAAGCAATATACAAAGTTAGCAAACAGAGACTGCTTACTGCCCCACATCCCAATCCCAGCTGTCACCGCAGGAGCAAGGGCCTGAGCAGGCTGCAGAGCATCAGAGGGCCCCCGTGACAGTAGGCACAGACCAGAACTCTGGGCTGTGGGTCAGGGAGCCTGTCCCAGTCTGGCCATCACTGACCCAGGTGCAGCCTGGACACCCACAACAGTAGCGCCTGCTGGGTGCCAGACTCCAAGAAAAGTCATGTGAAATCCTCATAACAACCCTAAGGTGTGGGCATTATTCTCCCCATCTTACACATGAGCAGAATGAGGCACAGAGAGGCCACGTGGTCTGTTTATGGTCATCAGCTGGGATGGCAGAGGTGGAGAGGGTTCCGTTCTGTCTGACTGCACGGGCATCTTCACGTCTCCATGGGCCATCTCCTGTCTGCACTCTAGTTTACCCGTTTATTAACTGAGATGGTTGGAAAAAATATTGCTCAAGCCCCCTCCAACTCTCCTGTCAGCACTTATTCTGTTATGGGGTATCAGATGTTCCACTGGGCGCTTTGATCAAGGTCTAGAATGGGTAACACAGATCCTGCGTACTCGAAAGCAGATTCCAAAGGCAGCAGCATGGGACCTATCTGGAACTCAGAATAGAGCCTTGCTCCTTCCTGCTCACAGGGTTTTCCCAACCCTTCAAGGCCTCCTCCTCCAGGAAGCCTGCACAGGTTTCACCATGACCCTGCACAGCCTGCACCATGACCATGTCCATGGCTGCTGTCTGGGCCTCACAAGACTATCTTTGATGCCCAGGCCTCTGGTATTTGACAGCGGGAACATACAAAGCGGCAGGAAATCTCTATCCTCCCAAGGGCAAGGATCCACTGTGACTGAAGCAGACAGAACACATTCCCCACTTGGCATCTTTGGAAAATGCACGACTGGGCTGACTTCTCTATGGGTCCCACTACTCCTCAGAACCACCTAGGGTGGGTAGCTGGGTAAACCTGTGGGACTCCAGCCCAGGCTTCTAGGTGTGAATCTTGGGGGTGGGCTCTGAACCTGCAGACTTAACCAGCACAGGATTTTACAATGGCATCAGTGAAACCCACTGCCCTAGGACAATACATGCTGGTCTCTTCCCCTGTCCCTCCCACCTCACATCTTTGTTCCCACCTCCTACCTCTTCCTCTGTATACATGAATCCAAACATGTAGCCTGTGGGAGCCCCACAAAATGCACATGCCTATGATTTTCCTTTATAATTGCACTTTTTAGTGCTTTTCACATTAATCTGACAATAATAAACATAACAGTAAACCAGCATTTCAAGCTGCTTTTCATACCCCCAAGAACTAGAGGATTTTAAGATACATAGGGGTGAAAAGTGCACTGTTTCTGACTCACATCTTCTTGGGACCTGCCTTCCATCCATTGCCTTTTGATGTATGTTTTGCAGAAGTTAATATCAATAGATATTAGCTAAACGAATACATGAATGAATAAATAACCTTTAAGCAAGCCAGTCTCAAGCAGTTGATTTATTTCACATTGGTAGAATTTTAAAAGATTAGCAAATGTTCTGAGAAATGACTGTTACCCTTGGATGGCAGAAGTCTTTTAATCCATGATGATAGTTTGTCTTGTATTATAACCTGACGTACCTTTTCCAACCAGGCATTGACTGGGTGCTGCAGTTTTCTGAAGACACCTCATTGCCCACTGCAACCAGATACCCCTGACCTGCTACAATTCAGAGCCGTTTCTTGGAGCTTAGCCCCACATAGCCCATCATCACCCAGGTAGTTCAGACACCCTGTCTTCTTTTTTGTTTTGAATTACAGCAAAATGTTTATCATTTTAATTAGTAGTATGTATTTTTGTAAGAATGTCAAATGATACCAAAGTAAATGAAGTAAACTATGACAGCTCCAACCCCAGCCTGAGCACTGTGGGCAGACAGGGAGGCCTCCTCCTTTCTTCTCAGGAGACCCTATGGCCTTCAACACTGCTGGCTCATTTGAAGTCACTGAGTACTTAACAGCTAGCACAATTCACTTCCACCTGCAACTACCGAGAACCCAGGGGTCACCAGGTGCTTGGTGACCCTCCAAACCACTGTCCTCAACACCAGGACATCTCTGCCTGACTCCCCACAGCCACCTCTCCCCCATCCAAACCATCTCACTTATGGGACCTGATCATCTTTCTTCAACTTTGTTTAACATCGACATCAAATATAGCAACACACCTGTTGGCCATTTGTGTGTCCTCTTTTGAGAGATGTCTGTTCTGGTATTTTGCCAGTTTTTAATTGGATTATTTGGTTCTTTGAGTTCCTTGTATATTCTGGATAATAGTCTCTTCTCATGCTGCTAATAGAGACATACTCAAGACTGGGTAATTTATAAAGGAAAGAAGTTTAATTGACTCACAGTTCAGCATTGCTGGGGAGGCTTCAGGAAACTTACAATCATGGCAGAAGGGGAAGCAAACACATCCTTCTTCACATGACAGCATCAAGGAGAAGTGCCGAGCAAAAGGGGAAAAGCCTCTTACAAAAACATCAGATCTCGTGAGAACTCACTCACTATCAGGAGAACAGCATGAAGGTAACCATCCCCATGATTCAATTACCTCCCACCGGGTCCCTCTCAATACACATGGAGATTATGGGAACTACAATTCGAAATGATATTTGGGTGGGGACATAGCCAAACCATATCAAATGGATTGCAAATATTTTCTCCCATTCTCTTGATTGTCCCTTTACTCTGTTGATTGCTTCCTTTATGGTGCAGAAGCTTTTTAGTTTTATATAATCCTATTTGTGTATTTTCACTTTTATTGACTGTGCTTTTCAGGTCTTCTACATATGGCCAACAGGTATATGAAAAACTGCTCAACATCACTAGCCATCACGGAAATGCAAATCAAAACCACAATGAGATATCAACTCACCCCAGTTAGAATGGCTATTATCAAAAAGACAAAAGATAACAAGTGTTGGCAAGGATGTGGAGAAGGGGGAATTCTTATACATTGTTGGTGGAAATATAAATTAGTACAGCCATAATGGACAACAGTATGGCAGTTCCTCAAAAAACTAAAAATAGAACTACTGTATGCTCCAACAATCCCTCTTCTGGGAATATATCCAAAGGAAGAAAGATCAGTGTATCAAAGAGATACTTGCATCTCCATGTTTATTGCAGCATATTCACAATAACCAAGATATGGAATCAACCTAAGTGTCCATCAGTGGACACAGAGAAAATGTGATATATATCCACAATGGAATACTTTTCAGTCATAAAAGAGAAGGAAATCCTGTCACTCAAAGTGACATGGATAAGCTTGGAGAACATGTTAAGTGAAATAAGCCAGGCATAGGAAAGACAAATACCACATGTTCGCATTCATGTGAGAAGCTAAAAACATTGATTTCCTAAAAGTGGAGAGTAGAATAGTTGTTATTAGAGACTGGGAGGTGGGGGAGCAGGAGATAGACAGAGGTTGATTTACAGATACAAAATTACAGCTAGATAGGAGCAATAAGTTCCCATGTTCTAAGCACCGTAGGGTGGCTATAATTAATAACAATTATTGCAAATTTTCCAATAGCTAGAAGAGCAGACTTTGTTCCCAATCCAGAGAAATGATACATGTTTGAGGTGATGAATATGCTAACTGCCCTGATTTGACTGTTACTTATTGTATGTGTATATCAAAATATCATACTGTACCCCATAAATATGTATAACTATGTGTCAATTAAAAATAATAATAAAAGCAAAAAACTTGTTAAACATAGCAACACACCTCACTTCTCAATACTGATAAGAGTTCTCCATCCCCAGAAGGAGTTCTTCCATCCCTCAACACTCAGCCCCTACCTGCTTTTTCAGACAGTCTCCTATTTCACTTCTGCACATCATCTGAACATCCCCTGGTCCCTTCTACAAGTCCCCACTTTCCTGTCTTCTTAAAGTTGCTCAAGACTATCCCCCTGGAAGTCTTTTCCACCCAACTTTGCAGGACCAAATCACTTCCTCATGAAATCACTTCCTCACCTCCTCCATGAAGCGTTGCCTGATGCTACCAGCTGGAAGCAATGATTGCTTGCTAAGCAAACCTCACCCTGGAGCAAGGCTCCTGAGACAGCTGTGCTCTCTCACCTGGCCTGCACTATGCTCCTGGCCAATTCAGGTGCTGTGGCTGGTGCCCCAGCATAAGGCTCTGGACCAAGATGACTGATTCCTCTACAACTCCCCTTGCAGGCTGGATCCTCACTGTCAAAGTGGACTCTCCCGGCCAGGCACTGCTGAGGGTTAAGGGAAAAACGCATCTAAAATCTTAGCCCAAACCCCTATCCAAGGGACTCAACAGAATATGGCTTAACACGGCCAATTTTTGTTCCTCTGAACAGCAAATGGATGCATTGAGCCTCACTCTCCGCCAAAAGCTAAAGCCAAGTCCACAGGTCCACATTGTCCACAGATTGGCAGAAGCAGAGGCTGAAAAGGGGAAGAGTTAAGCTGCTCCACACCCTGTAAGGTCCTAGAACACCACCCACACCTAAATAGCTTAAATTGGGTTTGGCGTGCACTGAATTTCAGCTTGTACCCCAAAGTTCCAGTCCCCCAGGGGATACTGGTCTAATGAGGCAGCCCTCAGGCTAATGGTCAGAACACCATCCCTAAGAGAAGTGAGTCTGTCAAACAATCCAGTCACAGGGCAGAGCCCAGGGGCTGGGACAACCCTCCTCCCCTCAGCCAGTGCCCAGGATCCACCAGCATCCGTGAGGGGAGCCTAACCCCATGCAGCAAAATTCATCTTTCCGGGGCAAGTCCCTCCTTGCTCCTGCTCGCTCTTCCCTACTCTACGTCCAGCCCCTTCAACCTAACCTCAGCTGGAGCTATGCCAGAGCATCCACTGCACACTACACACACGTGCACACA
This sequence comes from Macaca thibetana thibetana, assembly GCF_024542745.1. Taxonomy (NCBI): domain Eukaryota; kingdom Metazoa; phylum Chordata; class Mammalia; order Primates; family Cercopithecidae; genus Macaca; species Macaca thibetana. Next base: position 46,581,169 of record NC_065583.1, read on the forward strand.
CACCACAGGTAGACACAGGTGAGCTGTGGCAGTCTCCTGGGCAGGACCACCCTTTGCCCATGTGGGGCTGGTCCAGGTGACTCAAGAGCAACAGCTTAAGGGGAAGAGCCAGAGGTAGGCAAGCAGACAGGGGTGGCTCCCATGCTGGTGACTCCCACTCCTCTGTCTAGACCTCCCTACCGAGCCCCACCCAAAGGCCCACTCCTCACCTCCTGCTGGATGAACCCCAAACATGGCTCATCCAAATGGAACTCACTTCTCTCCCTTCCAGACCAGCTCCTCCACCAGCACCTCCAACTCTGGAGTGGCTCTGCCCTCATGCAAGCCCCTCCTCCTCCCTCTCCTTTAGCATTCATCCCATTGGCAAGTCCTGCCCCTCCTACCCTGCTTCTCTTCATGCCTCTGCCACTGCTCTCACCAGGATTCCCACAAGAATGACTGAACCAGTCCCCCCTTCTAGACCCTTCTTTCACACGTGGCCAGGGTGATCTTCAAATGCAAATCTGACCCAGTGTGCCTAAAGCCAAAGCCCCCTCCAGGTACAGTCTCCTGGGCAGCTCACAGGGGCTGCAGCTCCAGCCCCTCTCGCCTGCCCCCGCCCCCACCAGCTCTCACACCTCCTCCTTTCACTCTCTTCTCCAGCCATGCTGACCTTACCTGCACCCCCTCATCACGAGGCCCCTGCACATGCTCTTCCCCTGCCACAGTCACTCTTCCCAGCCCCTTGGCCTGGCCCGTAGTCTCCGTGCTTCAGGTCTGCTTTCATGCAGGATGCCTCCCTGGCCACACTGCTCCATGCCCAGCCCCACATGCCACCCTGCTTGTCCCTCCATCCCCCTCACTGCACCACCCAGTACCAGAGAGACCATCCCATCCTCAGAGAACTTTCCACTGGACTGCGAGCTGCCTGAGGGCAGGCATTGGACTCTGCCCTGCTCCTCGCTGCTACCCCATGCCTGGCTGACAGCAGGAAGCTGTGTGGGGGCTGAATAAGTGAAGGAGCCACTGATAAGGCAGGAAGCGGAAGTGGGCAAGCAGTGTGAGGGCTGAGGCCCATCCACTGTGTATAGGGGCTGCCCCTCAGTGGTCCCGGGCATTCCCTCCTGGGGGCTGGTCACTGGAGGAAGACATCCCCTCTGGGGATGCACCATGGGGCTGGTGCAGCAAAGGGAGGTGAACTATGAGACAGGAGATTCTCTCGGCCGGGCCCCAGCCCAGGGTCAGGAGCACACAGAACAGGCAGGTCCAGTCTCCCCTCAGCTGCTCACAGGCCCGTCCAACCCACCAGGAAAACCTTCTGTACAGAGGACACTCCTAGGAGAGGAGGAGGCTGTGCTCACACCACATGGCCTTGCCTCTGGGGGTCAATGCCTTGTGTCTGACCCAAACCCAAACCAACCAACCTGGCCTGCCCCAGAGCTTCCAGCTCTGGATTTCTGGGCTTCTCCTGCTCCTACAGGTTCCACCCAAATTCCTTAGGTCCGAATATTCCTTGAGTCTATCAGGGCACAAGTCAGGAAAGTAGGGCTGAGAGGTAAAGCACAAGTCACAGACTCAATGCCCCTTCCCCACAGACCAGACCCCAGCCCCTACCTAGAGCCCCCACACCTGAGTGGTCCTCCCATGACTCAGGGATGCCCTTCCCCAGCCAGAGACCTGGGGTGGGCTGGAGGGTAACATCAGCCCAATTGTCAAGGGCAAAGTGCCAGCTCCACTTGCCACGGTATTATTAAAAGTCAACTGTCTCCCAGGGTGGTGGTTACATGGTGTTTGCTTTATAATAATTTGTTAAACTGAACATTTTCTATATGTGTTATATTTCACAATTTTGCAAAAAAAAAAAAAAAATTAAAGACAACTGTCTTCATGGAATGTAAACCCTTGTGAATGCCAAAACTCAGGCCAGTGCCAGAACCACCAACTAGGCTTCAGGCACTGATGAAGCCATGTGTGGAGCCGCCTAAGAGGGCCACACTGCCCTCAGGGCCTGTCACTGCAGACCAGTGCTAACAGGGGAGAAGGCTGTGCTGACTCCCAATTAAGCGACTTTGTCCCATGAAATCAGAGAAATCTGGGAGGGTGGCACACACTGCTCTCTAGACTACCCCACCCCCACCCCATGCCTCTCCCCAGTATCCACGCAGCCTCTAGACCCCAGAGGCCCGTGACACCCAGGCAGCAAAGTCAGGGATGAAGCGGGGTCTGAGGCCTCCCTTCTGGAAGAGAAAAAGCTGCACAGAAAGCCAACAGTTCACAGGGGTGTCACACTGGCCCCAGACACACAGAAAAAGGCTCAGCCCCACTATTCAAAGAAAGGCAAGTCAAAGCACAATCAGATACCCTTTCACCCAACTAACTGGCAACAACTAAAAGAGAAGTAAAGACAGGAGCAGGAAAGGAGAAATGCCCTCTCACATGCTGAGGAGTGGAGTACATGCTGGCCTGCCTCTCTCGAGGGCAATCTGACACTATCCTAGCCATGCATGCCCATCCAGCAATCCCACTTCAAGAAAATGCCAAAGGAGACAAAAGGATGGGTTTGCAAAGATATGGGTACACTCACATTCAGAGTAGCAAAAAGTCGAAAGGATCCTAAGTGTTCATTAATAAGAGACTAGGCATGTAAGTTATGGTATGATAGAACATTCTGCTGCTTATTCAAAAGAAAGTAGTAACTCCTTAAGTATGATTGAAAGATGTCCAAGATTTGGTGTTGGGGGGAAAGACTGGTTACAGAACAGTGTAGTATAATGTGATCTCATGTATATTTGCAAAGTGTATGTGTTTATATATGTGAGTATTCATTTCAGCATACACATGCATATAGTTCACAAAGGCAAAACTATCTGGAAGGATAAATACTTAAGAGTAGCTATGGAGAGGGCATATTATGAGGGAAATTCACTTGCTCTGGATGGTTTTGATTTTTATAATGACCACGTACTATCAAAGAAGTGATAAAGACATCCCATTAAAATAAAGCACTATGTACCCCCAAAAGGCCTAAATCCACAAGGATAGGAAGAACATAAGAGAAAACCATAGCAACAAAATGTTGGAAACTGAAAAGCAGATGGATGAGGGGAACTGACTTAACAGACCTAAGTAAACTAAATCCTAAGTCAGCAGTGAAGAAAGCCAAAAAGCCACCTGACATTTGCCATAGAATTATACAAAGCCTTAGGAATTAGAGGCACCAGAGACCTGTGGGAGGAGGGGTTGAGAGCAGGAGGGCCGGCTGAAAGCCCTTATCATCAGCCTTTAGAGGTACAGATGCCCTCTCCAACTCCCTGCAGCCAGGTGACTGCCCCCCTCCCTGCTGATAGAAGACTAGAGGATTTTCTGGGAAGAGTTAAACAGAAGGAGTCTGGTTTGGGGGACACCAAGCACAGATGAGAGGTAGAGTACCATACTGAAAACAGAGAAATTGAGTGAAAGTTTACATTCTGAATGTCAAGGCCCCCTTGACTTTTCCCCCCATCAGATTCCCATCAGGCTGGCAGCCAGGTGAATGTCCTTAAATCTGCAGAATGAGAGGGGGCTTCTCTGAGTCCTCCAGCCAGCCCTAGAAAAGAGTCAGAAGTTCCCCAAAAAATATTGCTGTTCTGTGAACAACACACACACAGTGTTCCAGTTTCTTAGTGAATATGAATGAACAGGCAAGAAATACAAGACATTAGAAGAAATTATCTAATATGAAACACAGAGAACAAAGAAAACAGAATAACAAAGCTATTTGGAGGAAAGATTCAATGCAAGGAGAGAAAACTTTAAAGAATAATAGTGAACGCAATGAGAAATGATCTTGCTTCCATGAAACCATAAAGGATGCTAGAAGGCAACAACATCATGCAGAGAACCAAAAAGAGTTCTTGGAAATTAAAAATATGATAGCAAAAATGAAAAACTCAGTAGGAGGGATAAAAGATAGTGTTGAAAGACTCTCCCAGAAAGAACCGTAAAAGGAAAATTAGAGGACTATGCTAAGAAGTCCAATATCCAAACAATCAGATATATCAATTATTGCCACAAAAATTCTTAATAACAACAATATCACCGTGTCTTAAAACAACAAGCATTTATTGCTCATGTATCCAGATATCTGCTAATCTTGGTTGCTCCACCTGTCTCTCATTCCTTCCTGGAATCAGTGGGCTAACCTGGGCATGTTCTTCTCATGGCAATGGGGGCAGGCAAGAGCAAGAAAGCTCAGTCACTTTCAGTGGCTTTCAGTCCTCTACTTGTATTGATTACCAACACCCCCTTAGCCCAGAGGAAGACATATGGCTGAGCCCAGAGTCAGAGTAGGAGAGGCCACAAAGTTACATGGCAATGCGCATGTAGACAAGGAACAGGCTGTGTTTGCAATCTACCACATAAGAGTTCAAAAAGGGAGGCAGAAAATAGAAAGGATAGAAAGATAGAGAGATACATAATTCTAGTAGATTTCCTAAAACTAAAGGACATGAGTTTCCCAACTGAATAGCCCACTGAGTGCCTAGCAATGAAACAAAATAGAATTATACCAAAATCATACCAAATGTCAGTTTCAGAACATTGGGAAGTGATATGATTTGGCTCTGTATCCTCACACAAATCTCCTCTCAAATTGTAATCCCCACATGTCAAGGGAGGGACCTGATGGGAGGTGATTGGATCATGGGAGTGGTTTCTCCCATGCTGATCTCATAATAGTGAGTTCTGATGGTTTTATAAGTGTTTGGCAAATCCTCCATCATGAGCTCTCCTCTCCTCTACCACCTAGTGAGGAAGGTACTTGCTTCACCTTCGCCTTCTGCCATGATTGTAAGTTTCCTGAGGCCTTCCCAGCCATGTGGAACTGTGAGTCAATTAAACCTCCTTTCTTTATAAATTACTCAATCTCTGGCAGTTCTTTATAGTAGGGTGAAAACGGACTAATATGGGTCCAAAAAAAAGGTACTAAAAGCCTCTAGAGAGAAAATAATAACAGGTTTCACACAAAATATCAGGAATCAAAATGGCATCAGAATTTTCAACAGCCACATCAAAAGCTAGTAGGTAATGGAGAAAACCTTCAAAATTCTTAAGGAAAATTACTTCCAAATTGGAATTCTATATCCAGCCAAACTATCGAATTAAGTGTGATGGGAAAGTAAAGAGTTTATAACATGTAAGTGCCTTTAAAAACATTACCTGCAATGCACCCTTTCTTGGGAATCCACAGGGAGTATGCTCTGACAAATGAGGGAGTAAACCAAGCAGGAAGGCATGGGATTCAAGAGACAGGAAATCCTACTTGGAAGATAAATAAAACTAATTACCAGGATAATGGTGAAGGAAAATCTCAGGAATACATATGCACACCCGGCATAGAGGGCAACCAGCCCAGACCAGAGCAAGTCTGAATGTTCCAGGCGAGATTTTTCTCAGAAACATTAACCTAGTATATACCTAATGCATCTAAATACATTGACAGGAGATTTATACAGCTGGAGGACAGTGTGCAAACAAAATAATGACAAATACACAGAAAACTAAGCACATAACAATAATTATTAATTATGGAGGAACAAAACATTGTGTAGCCAAAAGAAAATGCTCATAGTCTCATATGACATAGCCCACATAACTGATTTATCAAAACACAGAACTCTTTTGGGAGCGTAGGGGAGTATCATGAGGGCATGGGATGGAGCATGTGGGTGAGAAGTATAAAAGAAAGCTGGAGGCTAATCTCCCACAGTGAGAAGTCAATAGGTAATGCTCAAAACTGAACCTTTTTTTTTTTTTTTTTTTTGGTATTTTTAGTAGAGATGGGATTTCACCATGTTGGTCAGGCTGGTCTCAAACTCCTGACCTCAGGTGATCTACCCACCTCGGTCTTCCAAAGTGCTGAGATTACAGGCATGAGCCACTGTGCCCAGCCTCAAAACTGAACAATTTAAAAGTAACAATACAAACATGTTTTATAGAGTTATAAAAGTAAATACTCTTAAAAGTCAGCTAAAAGGACTGAAATTGCCTTTCTCTGGGAAGTAGAAAATGGAGGTAGATGAGTTGTGTAAAAGTGTATGGCACCTCTCCCATCTCTCTCTTCCTCCTGCTCTGACCATGGAAGATGAGCCTGCTTCCCCTTCCCCTTCTGCCATGATTATAAGTTTCCTGAGCCGTCCTCAGAAGCTGAGCGAATGGCCAGCACCATGCTTCCTGTCAGCCTGCATAGCCATGAGCCACTGTGGCCTCTTTTCTTTATAAGTTACCCAGTCTCAGATATTTCTTTATAGCAGTGTGAGAACAGACTAATACATTGTTCTCCAAATATTTATTGAGCACTTAACTATATTAGGCACTATATTATTTGGACTTTATACAGTATCAGCAGAAAAAAATAAAGATTTAGAAATTTAAGAAAATAAACACTAAAATAGCTAATTCCAACATGTTTTCATTTTTAAAAATAAAATGTCACGCAGAGGACATATGAGGAGGTATGGCCCCATCAACCCCAGGCTAGGGAGGGACCATTCCAGAAAGCTGAAAGCCTGTGAGTAGGTCCTCTGCCTGCTTCCTGAGCTGGGAGCCTTGGTCACGCTTGCTGGTAGGCACCTCTGGCCCTGCAGGATCTGCCCTATGGGAAACAGGACTCTCCCTGGTAGGATGTAATTGCACCCCAGAGGCTCATTTTGGGATCCTTGGCTGGGAACTGCAGAGGGACCTAGCTAGCCTGGGCCTAGTGAGGCTGGGGTGATAGAGAACATTGCTGTTAAGTGGGGATGTTCTCTGGTGCCCTGAAGGTGTCCCTGCAGCCTGCACCAGGCGTGAAGCACCCTTTCAATCTTGACTAACAGTTCTTCTCTGGGGGTGAGTTTCCAGACTCCTGACAGGTGTGAGCTGAGGGTCCGCCTGTCTTCAGCAGCATAAAACGGTGGAAGGAGAACAGGACGGGAAATCAACTGGCTCTGAGCTCTGCCACCACCTGGCTCTGTGACTCTGGAAAAGTTCCTCAACCTGTGCAAGCTGGGGTAAGTGGCCCTCATTCCAGGCCTGCGGGGAGGATTCCTGGAGAGATATACTAGCGTAGTGCCTGGAGCGTGGTAAGGACTCCACAAGTCCTCATCCACTTTTCAGAAAGGAGTCAAAGGCTTGCTTTCTGGCAGGGCAGCTCCATCTCCACCCTCCTTCAAACACAGCCAGAGCTGACTACATCTTATGACCTCAGGCACCAGAGGACTGAGAAGTCAGGAGGGTGTGGGGGTGAGAGGAGGAGCCACCGAGTTGAAAGGATGATAACACTGAATAAAAAGACAATGCCAGGAGGTCCCTTACGAGAAAGTCAGCAGATTCTTACTGGAATCATGTTCCAGAAGCAAAGGCAAACCACAGGCACGTATCAGAAGTGGGGACACTTCCTTGGGTCACACAAGGCAATCTCCCAGGGGAGACAAGGCTAGTCAGAAGGCCTGGGACCAAGCTTGCTGCAAGGTGTTTGCTAGGAAGCAAAATCTCAGCTGCAGGGAGAAGAAATGCAAATTAATACCCAAAAACCAAATTCCTTCTTTCTTACCTAATAAATAGACATTTTAAAATTTATAATTCATGATGGTAGTGAAAGATGTGGGGAAAGAGACAATGTTAGACTCTGCTGGTAAGGGGGTAGATACAGCCTTTCTGTAAAATAATTTGCTGACACATATGAGACTATAAAACGTGCACACTGATTTAGCAATGGCTATAAAAACTGTAAATGGACATAACTCTCCAACTCAACAATTCTGCTCCTAGCATTTCTCCAGTTCTGCTGTGCAATGACACCAAGACATAAGGATGTTCACTGAAGCATTTAAAAAAAAATGCTTTGTGGCCGGGCACGGTGGCTCACGCCTGTAATCCCAGCACTTTGGGAGGCCAAGGTGAGCAGATCACCTAAGGTCAGGAGTTCGAGACCAGCCTGACCAACACGGCAAGACCCCGACTCTACTAAAAATACACAAATTAGCCAGGCATGGTGGCATGCACCTGTAGTCCCAGCTACTCGGGAGGCTGAGGCAATAGAATCCTTTAAACCCTGGGAGGCGGAGGTTGCAGTGAGCCGAGATCGCACCACTGCACAGAGTGAGACTCTATCTAAAAAAAAAAATGCTTTGTAATTTTTTTTAAAAAGAGTCCATTGATAAAAGACTAGTATAGCTATATCATGAAGCTGCCATGCTAATGTGGGAAGTTGCCCAGGATACCTTATTAAATAGAAAAATCACTGTTCATACTGTTACGAAAGTTATGAATCAATTTATCCTTAAAAGGTACACACATATACACATGCGTGCACACATGCACAACTTCTGGAAGGATACCTAAGAAATTAGCAGTGGTTATTTTAGAGAGTAGAGGATGGAGGAGTCTTCAAGTTCTCACTATATTCCCTTCTGTACCGTTGAAACTTTTTACCATGAATTTAGTAACTTTAAAAACGCATGATTTAGCCCACCAAATCCACCTGCAGGAATTTATCCCATGGAAAACACGCCTCACATCCAACAAATATTTGTTAAAGAATAAACGTGAGCAGATTTGGCCATGAGGTTGTTCACTGCCAGTATTGAGGAAAACAGAAGTTACAAGCAGTCTAGGTTCCAACCAATGAGAAGATGGTCTGCAGCCCTAGAGATGATGTTGTTTAGGACTATTCAGTGACAGTCACCGGCATTCACAATAAAATAAGAGGAAAAATTGGTGTTATAAAAATGTTACATAATTTGTCGGGCACGGTGCCTCACGCCTGTAATCCCAGCACTTTGGGAGGCCGAGGCAGGCGGATCACCTGAGGTCAGGAGTTCAAGACGAGCCTGGCCAACATGGTGAAACTCCGTCTCTACAAAAAACACAAAAATTAGCTGGGAATGATGGCATGTGCCTGTAATCCCAGCTGCTCGGGAAGCTGAGGCAGAAGAATTGCTTGAACCTGGGAGGCAGAGGCTGCAGTGAGCCGAGATTGCACCACTGCCTGGGTGACAAAGCGAGACTCCATCTAAAAAAAAAAAAGTTACATAATTAGCATGATCCCACTTTGTTTTACATACAAACGTGGTGAGATCATTAGAATATTTTTTCTTTATATTTTCTGCCTTTCCACAATAACCATGTACTACTTTATAATCAGTAAAAACTTTTTTCTTATAAATAAATGATAAATCTAGAACAAAATCTTGGACAAGAGGCTGCCTCTGTAGCTAACAGTTTTCCTAATCTCAATAGTGATCGAAAGACTCAGTGGTGCAATGCGATCAGGTTTGGATCAGTACCAGTTTGTCCCACAGCACCAGGGGAGTAAGGGACTGGTGCAGTCTCAAACTGCAGGCTGTGGATGTGGTCTCAAACTGCAGGCTCCACATTTCAGAAGGCCCTATGTACCAGCCCTGTGCACCTCCAGGAGGCCAGTAGGACAGAGGGCTAGAGCAGTCTGGGACTGTGGCAGCAAGGAATGGGACTGAAATGCATTGTATCAGTGTTCCAGGTCTGTCCCACTCTGGCCTGCTGGGGAACGGTGCAAGCGCCAACCGCTGTCTGACTCTGTTATCTTCATGAATGACAACAACCCCTGCCCTGCCTACCTTGCAGTAGGGCTGATGGAAGGAGCAAATGAGATGCCTACTACGTGCCAGGGACTGGCAAAGTGCTATATGGATGTGAGGTTACTCCATGTCCATTCCATACCCCAGAGCCAGGACAGACACCGGAGGTGACCCCAGGAATGTGGTAAGGTGCGTTTCCAGCAATGCGCCGCCCCCACTCCTGCCCCTTCTCCCCACCACCTTTCAGAGCGCCCAGTCACACACACCTGCCGCTCCCTCCCTGACGCATCTTTCAAGGAAGTCAGAGTCCCAAAGAAAAGCAAACCCCTTGGGCAGCTGCTGGAAGCAACAGTAGCCCTACTGTCCCAGTTATGAGAATCCCTTTGCAAAGAAAGTTTTTATAAAGAGAAAGGCAAAGAGAAAAGGGGGGTTATGACAACAGAAGCACAGAGCAAACCATTTCAAGTCCTGACACAGGCAAACTGGTTCTGAAAGTCACCTGTTTCTGAACAGGAACGCAAAGCCCTGTCCTGTCATGCCACACAGCTGGGTCTCTGTGCATTGCCAACTGACTTATATAAGCTCTTCAAAAAACCCATTCGTTTGAGTTCCCTGTTTGTGCAAATACTGTCAGGGGCGCATCCGAGCACCCTGGCCATCCATCATCACCAGTGCATTTCCCAGGCTGGCAGTGACTCACCCCAGCCCGAACCCACTGTGCATTCTGCAGGCGGCTTCTGTCACCATGAGGCCTTGCAGCCTGTTAATGCCTCTTTCCCATTTATCAGGCCCACAATAGGCATATCAGTGATGCTGAAACCCTGAGCACTCCCATGGAGAAGAAAAGAGCCGGGTGACTGAGAGGATGTGTGTGTGTTTATTTTCACCATTCAGCCCAGCCACAGCGTGGGTGTTCAGAAACAATTCCTCTGCTCTGGCAGCACATCTGCCCTGGAGAGGAGAGAGCCATGGGTCTACAGGCCCCTCACAGGGAGCACTCACACCAGCCCAGAGTGAGAATTACAAAGAAGGAAAAAGCTTGGGGACCTTGATCTCTGCTCCCAGTTCTCATGGGGCAGTGAGACCCTAAGAACCCAGGGTCAGCAGCCGGTCAGTGTGAGAGTGGAGGAGGCTCGCTCAAAGCCTCTCAGAGACTCCCATATCCACGCCTAGGGTCAGCCACACCCACACCCACACCCACAGAAGATCAGGCCTGTCCCAATCAATGCCAAGTCACTTATTTAACCCCCAGGTAGGAATTCTTCTCTAGAAGTCCATTTTAAAGAGGAAATACAGACTTACTGATTTGCAGCCTCAGAGCACAAGTTCCATGAACCAAGAATGGTTCAAATGCACACACACACAATCCCATTCTGTATTCAAGAGACCCGGCTGCCTTGCATCCAGTGCTCTGGCTTAACACATCAGTGGAAAACACACAAACCCCATTTGCATCCCTGAAAATGAACGACACGCACTTAAGTTACATATTTGACATGATCTCAGATGAGCAAACAGTACAACATGCCCTGTTATGGTACTCTTAAAATGTATGCTTCAGTGAGCCTAGATTGCGTCACTGCACTCCAGCATGGGCACCACAGCAAGACTCTGTCTCTCAAAAAAAAAAAAAAAATGCTTTAAATTATCAGAAGATATTGATCTTTGCTATTTGTGTACATAAACAAATAGAGACACATTTAGACATACATGACTAAGGCAGAAATCCCAGCTAATGTTCACATTAGGCCACTGATGCCAATACTACCCAAAGAGCCTGGGAAGTGTTGAAGAACAACTCACAACATGATCCTCACTAAATCAGCACCCTGAAAAATCAGCAGGATTGCTTCCGCAGCCTCCCAGGCAACAGAACTGGGAGGTCTACCCAGGGAGCACAGGTCCTTTTGCTTTCTCCAAAGAGGGTTTTCCAGGAGAGCCTGGGCCCTAGCCACAAATCTAGGATGAGTTTCTCATTCCAACAGGAAAGATTTCAAGCAAACCCAGTTATTATTGAGGTTTTTTCCTATTTATCCACCGTTTCTCTGAGCCAGATACTGTTTCAGGAGCTGGGGAAGCAGCAATGAACAGAGCAGATGCATCCTCACCTCAAGGAGCTGACTGTCTACTAAGTCATTTTACTTTTGCTGATTTGTTTCTTAATCAAGGTAGCAATATCCTTTTCACTTCACGCTTGTGTTGAGTCTCATTTTTCTCAAATATTTAAACCTTGGCTTCAATTGAGATATCTATTAAAAGAGCCACAGGATCCTGTGGTTGGGTCCACGCTGAGTAAAGAGACCTGTGAATTATAATGCTGGGTCCTATTTTCTGTCTCTGGGTTCCTCCAGACAGGTCAGATGTCAAAGTTCAGCATACCTGAATTCCCTCCCATCCAGCTGTGGGAAACCTTCGAGCATCAGACCACCTGCCAGGAATCCAGAGAGACCTTCAAACATCCAGCAAGTCTTGAGATGTTTCTAAGGATGCCCTGCAGAAAGTCAAACATTAGAAGTGTTTCTTGGAAAAACACATCACCAGATAAAGATAATTGATTTTGAGGGATCTAATCGTGGGTTCCAGATTATTCCCCAAAAGGGAAATAAGGAGGAAGGGCCATGCTTTCCGGGGCATGAATCTCCAGCAAGGCTCTGATCTGGCAGAGCCCAGAGGAGACACCAAATGAGGGGCAGCTCTGCACAGCTCAGCCAGCTCGACATGGCCAGGGACAGGCCACACAGCCCTGTCACCAGTGACAGAAGAAGAGAACAGAGTGGACAACTTCCCCTCTCTGGCTTTGGCCGTAAGTCTTCCTGCTGAGCCTCTCACCCGGCCTGACTTCTGAGAGAACACCCCACTCATCTGAGAAAGGCCAGCATTGCTCCCCCAGCAAATCAGGGGGAGAGGGAGCTTTCCCAGGCTTTTAATCATTCTCTGATTCAGCGCCCAAAAACCCAGGGACAGGAAGCCCAGTAGAGTTTGCTCAGAACTGAGATAATATATTTTCTAACCAGAAAACACATCTCAGCTAGTTACCACCTCATTCATCTTTCCAGAGTGGTTATAATTACAGTATTCATTTCATAATTGCTGCCTATTTGCAAATACAAAATCCCTGAATCTTAAAATAAATTACAGTTCTCTTTTCTATTTAACAGCCATTGTGCTGCTAGTTTACAAAGAGGAGGCGATACCTCCAATTATTATTTTAATAACAAGCCTAAGGTGAACAAGACTTGAGTTTTCAGAAGACGACGTGACTTATTAGCACAAAAGAGAATTACTGAAAATAATTTTATTGAACGACTCAGTTACGGATTTCTCAATTCTAGGCTCAAGGGCCAATGACAGCAACCTTTGATCTGCCCTTTTTCTGGCTTGCTGCTGACCTTGGCACAAATCATGAGGCGGTCCAAGCTCACTGTGGTCAGTGTGCCTCTCCCCGCCACCCGGGGCATCTGGTATTACTGACTTAACCCAGTGATTCTAATTCTTTAACGCCGATCTATAAAGGGCTCTGAAGGAAAGTGTGTGTAGTATGGAGTGTTATTTTGTGTCTAGGGGCTGTGGGGAAACACGTGGTGAGCTGGGCCTTGGATGTTGGCACTAAGGCAGGCAGAGGACAGACATGCAGCTGAGGCCAGGGCAGCAGGACCCAGCCAGGCAGAAAGGCAGCAGCAAGTAACAGGTTTAAACCTTACTTTCGACGTGCCTTTTGCCTGTGAGTGAGGCCAGCAGCTGACACAGCTGTCAGAGCCCAAACGAGAATGTTCGGAACGACTCCGTGCTGCTATGCAGAGAGGAGGGACTGACAGAGTCACTCCCAGCCCGCAAGATGTTTGAGCCAGGTGTGCCCAACAAAAGGCCATACCACCGTGCTACCACCTACAGAGCCCGTGTTTGCTGACAACGGGAGGGGCCTCCCAGCCGACGAGGAGCTCACTCCAGGCTGCAGGGAAAACAAAGCCTCACCTTCTGAGACAGGCACCTCCTTTCCCGTAGGGGGCTGCATGGAAGTCTCCAGCCCCCGATCCCTGCAGGTGTTCGCAGACAGCACTGCTCTCAGACCAAGGTGAACTCAGGGCCCCATCTGAGGGGCAGCGTCACCTCCAGGAGGCCAGAGACAGGATCATGGGTTTATCCCACGGTGGTCCTCCCTCTGCCTCACACCCCCAGACTGCTGTCCCTGCCTGCCAAGGCCACCTCTGACAGCCATCAACCCAAACACCTCTTTGCAGGGGTTCCTGGTGTGAGATTTAGGGATGTCACTGCCAGGAAATCAAAAACTCCTGGATGTCATTCACAGGGAATGAGCACTTTCTATGCCCCAGGCTCCAAGCCAAAAGCCAGTGACACATAGAAGGACAAACTGGTCCAAGTCCCTGCCTTCAAAAAGCTTGTAGTCTAATGTGGTCTGGAGATCCCCGCTGTTCCTACCAGTCACATGCCCTTAGCCAAGCCCCTCACCCTCTAGCCTTGGCCCTCATGCAAAGAGGGAGACAAAAAGACAAAATGACTAGATACAGATCCCATACTCTGGAGCAGCCCGGAGATGCAGTCTGGCCTAGCATTAAGAGCAGCCCCGACAGACTGCCCGAGTTCGACACTTTATGCCTGTGTCCTGCATGTCAGATGGCAATAAGAAGAGTAGCTGCCTCGCAGGGCTGATATGAGAAGTAAATAAGTAAACATCTGCCAAATGCTGTGCACAGCGCCTGGCACAGGCTGAGTGCTTATTGTCATCATTATCATTGTCACTCATTATTATCATATGACATGCTGGGGACATGACAGTAAGGACGAGACAGTCCTTGTCTCTGAGGAAGGTGGAACTGCCTGTTTGCCTATTTTGCACAGTGTGATAATTGCTTCCTTGAGACCCCCCCGCGCCCCTGCAAACCCCAGGCTTGTGGGGATCAGAGAAAGGCCCCGGAGGAGAGCCATCCTGTTGCAAGCAGTTGAAGGCCAAGTAGGTATTAGGCAGGCCAGGCAGAAGGAACTACATGTGCAAAGGTACAGAGGCCAGAGGGACAGGGTAGGCTGGCAAGAATGTGTGAGGTGCGGTGCTCTTGCTGGGCCACTGTGAGGATGAAGAGGGTCTGCCCATCAAAGGCCACTGAAAACTTAGCCACTCTGCAAGAGCAGGGATTGTCCGCTATTTGTTTCTCATTCAACTCCAAAATAAGTATGTGGAATAAGCATTTACTGAGGCCCCACAGCAGCCCTGGACTGGGTCCTGTGGGGCAGATGGCCAGAAAAAGACCTCGTGCCTGGCTCAGTGAGACCACAGATCCCAGACAGAGCCTGCCTGCTTCAGCAGAGATGCTCACCCATGCGGGACCCAGAACTCACGCGGCTCTCTGCTGGGGCCTGCCCCGTGTCTGTGGCAGCTCTTCTCTGAGACACACACAGCAGCCCACTGTGTGACTGACAGGTCATAGGGCCTCCCCACAACACCGTATCTGGCATGGGGACAGCTCACCAGCCATTTCATAGGCAGGGATACCTTCTACACATTGTAGGGTCCAACTGCTCCTTGTTGGATTGAGGTTGGGGGCTCATGGTTGTAAAGCAGAGTTAGTCTCCACTCTCACGGCTTTCTCGGAGTCCTGCTGCACCTGATATTGCTGGAGGCAGGCAGCCAGGGGATGGGGAAGGAAAGCTGGGCCTGGTGTTCAGGTGGATTGCAGAGTAGAGAGAACTCTGCTTGGGCTTCCCTCACTGGAGCCACAACACCCATCCTGGCCAACATGGCCAGAGTCTGCCCCTGCACACTCCCTCTGTGGCTCTGGGTAACCAAGGTCCGCAAGTGAGGATGCTGGTCAGCCCTTCCTGGTGGAGACTGGAGAAGGTCTGGCAGCAGACAGCCCCCTTCCCAATCCAGGACCATCACCTCCTCGCTGTGTGATATGAGACATGTCACCCTCTCCACGCCTGTTTCCTCACCTATAAATAGGTTTCCTAATAGTCCCTACCTCAAGACGTAGACTGATGATTAAAATAACACACATCAAGGGCCCAGGAGAGCCTGGCACAGTCTGGCTCTCAGTAATGTTAGCTATCATTTACCCCACCACTTTTCTGGAGAGGAAACGCCAATGGCAAAGCTGTTATTGGCACTTCCACGCAGCATTTCCTAGCTTCCTCCACCCCAGGCACACTCGGGAGCCAAATAACCCTGAATACTTCCTGTTTCCTGGGGACAACTCTGAGAAAAAGAAAAAAAATATATTCAAAATGTGGTGGATACTGTTTCTGAAGAAATGAGTCACGCAAACCATCCCCTCAAATCTATTCTAAATCTAAGGCAAGTAAAACGGCAGGCGACGTGTAGTACAATGCACGTGGGGACAAACATACTCACTAGGAACCAAAGTCAAGGCCCCCAGAGCTGCTCTTGTTGTATGGTATGCTCACAGCACTGGGGCCCCATGCATGTGACGAACGTGGGGGGCACACCCACGCCCCTCTGTAGAGCTGGGGATCCACACTTCATTACTGTAATGCACTACAACCAGGGATTGGACGTAATGGGCTGTTCGTCCGTGACATGCTATTGATGGCGAGTCTCATGTGCAACCTCTGTATCTGCCTCTGGGGAACAACAGAGTATCCTCCACAGTCCAAAGACCAGGAGCAGAGGCAGAACCACAAAGCCCCAAACAGAGAGACTCGGCAGGTGTGTCTGACAGCAAGAGCTTCCCAGAACTTCTGGGAAGCACACCACAGCCAACAGAGAGAGTCCACCTCCCAGAATGCACTTCCTCACACCTACCGTAGAGCCCTGGTGGGAGCTCTGTTCCCCATTCTGCCCTTTTTTCTTCTCCACAGGGTGCTGCAGCCCATCTCAGAAGCCAGCCCAACTTGACAGTGCTTGGGAGGATTCAGACATCTCCCCCAGTGATGACCCGGTCACAACAGAGCTATCGTTGAGGCCACCTCCAGCAGGTGGGCAATGTCCCCTTGTAGCTCAGCCAGCACAGAGCCTGAGAGCAGGCACAACTCAGCACTACCAGCCAGGGCCCACAGAACCACCATGAGCCCCACACCTTGTAATTAGTCCATGGGCCTGGGCTGGGGACAATGGCCTGGAAAAGCCAGCAAATAAGATATGTGCATTAAAACCAGGTCTCTGTGCCAAGCATGCGACTTAATTACATATCCCGCGTACTCTCTTCCTTCATGAACTCTCACCCCAACCAGTGACGACACAAAGGAGGGATTAAAGACTGCCTGCCGGGGCCAGGGAGGCTAAGTCTGCATCTTCAAAGCAGAGAGGCTCTGCAAACAACACACAGAGCCAAGAGGCCCTCTGCAGCCCCCACAAGAGACAAAGGAGGTGGGCAGGTATTCAGCAGTCATGACCTGTGTGAAATTCTGACTCTCCGTCCATAACACCTTGCAACAATGGTAGCCTTCCAGCAAAGCGAAGAAGCCCAGCCAGCTCCGGTGACGCTCTTGTCCCACGCAGGCCTTCTCTGCATGGCAGGCATGGCCCCAGAAAGTGGCTACCACAGCTCACACTGTCGTTCTCTCCACAACCAGGGCCAGATCATCTGGGCAGAGTAAGCCACTGGCTTTGGCCTGGAAATCTTCACTCTGCAGGGCCACAGCCTCACTCCAGCATCCTCTAGGATGAGGGTACAAAGCCTTGTCCTAGCAACAGCAATGGGGAACTGGACTGTTGGAGAAGAAAATGTGGTCACCCTCTCCACTGGACAGGGGGTTGAGCTACAGGAAGCTCCCTCTATAAAGCTGAGGTCCCAGTGCCCAGCATGGCCATTTCCCCTGACAGCCTGAGCAGGGAGAGCAGAGTACACAACACAGTGAGGCTGGCTCTCACCCTAAGCTGATCCCCTGGACCCCCAGCCCCCTCGGGAGGACCATGGCCCTCCCAAACCACATCTGGAAAAACCTGTGGTCAGCTCCTAAAGAGGTTAAGCAGCAAGCCTCAGAGAGACCCAGCTACCTCTCCTGGGGCCCTCTGCCGAGGTGTGCTGGATCCAGGCAGAGGAGTTGGGCAAAGGCTGTTGTTACTACGGACTGGGTGTTCCATTTGGGCAACTTCATCCCAATGCTCTATAATGCCCCTTAATCTCAGCCCACGTGTCTAGAGGGAAAGACAGAGATCCCAGCCTTCAAGGATCTGGCCTGGTTTGCTGACAGCAATAGAAGCACAGTTTTGTTGTTGTTGCTGTTGTCGTTGTTTGTTTGTGTTTTTTGTTTGTTTGTTTTTTAAGATGAAGTCTCGCACTTGTCTCCCAGGCTGGAGTGCAATGGCACGATCTCAGCTCACTGTAACATCCGCCTCCCGGGTTCAAATCATTCTCCTGCCTCAGCCTCCTGAGTAGCTGCGATTACAGGCGCCTGCCACCACGCCTGGCTAACTTTTATATTTTTAGTAGAGACAGGATTTCGCCATGTTGGCCAGGCTGGTCTCGAACTCCTGACCTCAGGTGATTTGCCTGCCTCGGCCTCCCAAAGTGGTGGGATTACAGGTGTGAGCCACTGTGCCCGGCCAGAAGCACAGTTTTTTATACCAAGGTGGATGGCTCCAAAGGCATGTGCTGGCAGAAGGGAAAGAGCTCAGAGGGCCAGAAGAGCCAAAGAAGGGCCTGCCAAGGGGAAGGCTCTTCCAGCCTGGCCCCCGCCCTGCCATGAAGAAGTAGACCAGGCCAGGAGGACAGGAAGATATAGAGTAAGTCAGACGTCCTGCCCTTCCCTGCCCTGCAGCCCCTAAAACACGCTGGGCCTGCACACCTGCCAGCCTCAAGGATGGACAGCAGCAGGGCCTGGACTGCAAATTTGAGCAAGAGGCTTCTGGACTAATGGCAGGGCCCCTGGAGAAAGAAGGGAGAACCTCCACATTGAGGGGGCTTAGACCCCTCAGCCCCTAAGCCCTAACGGAGGCCCTCACCCATGCCGCCTTTAATGTGCCCGCCAAAGCCGGCAGCCTTGAGGCCCTGTCTGCATTCCCAGGTCTGCTGAGGTCCCAGAACTGCACCTGTGCTGTCTGTCATGGTGGTCGGGGCCTGGTGGGCACCCCCCATCAGATCCCCCAAGCTGTGGTGGGCACACCAAGCCCAAGAGGCAGAGACTTACCAGGGCCACACAGCTTGTGCTTCTCACTGCCCCAAACACCAGCATCCACACTGCTGGCCATGCTGGCAGGGAGGGGAACTCTTTGGGCTGGCAACCTGTTGCCTGTGGTCCAGGCCACTTGGAGAGCCAAGGCAGCCCCAGAATCAAAACGAATGCACTCCATCCACTGGAGACTGTGGCAAACCATTATTCCTGCCACTGTGATGTTAGTGATCAAACAAACTCCTCGGCATCTCTGTTTCCTCATCTGTGACATGGTCCCTCTGTCACCCCCACCTGTAAGGGAGGAAAAGGCAATGCAGTAGAGCACCCTGATCAAAACACACATTTTGACTTTCACTCTGGGGTTCCTTTTTATTAACAGCAGGCTAAATCTGTGATTAAAATTAAGTACCAACATTTAGGAATGATTTACCATCTCTATAGATTTACAGCAGATTTAAAGAGATTTCTGTAACAACATCCCTTTCACAGTTGGCTTTCCAAGGCACTTTCTTCAGGAAAGCAAAGCAAAGAAGAGACTGAGCACTGAAGGAGGAGGGTTGGGAAGGCCTGGTCATGCTGGGGAGGAGGAGTCAGGGAGGCCTGGCCATGCCAGGGAGGAGGGGTTGCGGAGGTCTGGCCATGCTGGGCAGGACAGAGCACTGGGAGCAGCCCTGACGCTGCACTGCCAGCACACAGCAGCCTCCACCCCACCTGGAGATGGGCAGGGTGGCCCAGTGGTGAGACCACCCTGGCTTCCTCCATTCCCACCACTTCTCTGCTAAGCCTCCCTGGCAGCAGCAGGCCCATCTCTAAGATGGGTCACACTGGCACCCCTCCTGGGGTTGGTGTATGGAAAGCACAGAGCCTAGCGCGTGCCCAGGCCGGTGGATGCTGGCTTTCACATCAGCCTTCCCACACCAGCACCCCCACTGCTCCACTGAAGGCCCTGTGCTGAGGCTGCCGGTCTGCATGGGGTGGCCATAGGCAAGATGGCACTCTGCAGCCGTCCCCCACCTTGCCCATAAAGGATGAAGATGAAGATGCTGCCTCCACACTTTGCCACTCCATTCCCAGTCCTCCCCAGTCCCCAGTTGGTTTCCCTCGAGAGTCAGGATGAGCAGAAACAAGAAAGGCACAGAAGGCAGGGGTGGGACCAGTCATGTATGAGAGTCTCTTAGAATCATCCAGCTCCAAATGGTAGCAGTTTAGGGGTCTGGGGGATACCAACAGGATGGGCCAAAGCCTGTGGGAGAAGGACCCAGAGTCCCAAGGCAGGCGGATCATCCTAGGTTGGAGCAGCTTCATAACAATCAAGTGAGATGGGATTTCACAAAGGAGAAATCAGGCACAGAAAGAGTAAGGCATCTGCCCAAGGTCACACAGCTAAGTGGTAGAGGCGGGACTGGAACCCGGGCAGTCTGACCCTGGAGCCCTCGCTCCAAATCACTGCTCTGCAATGTCTTTCAACCCCACCCTTCCTTCCCACCTCCTTGGCCACACCTCAGACTGCCCAGCAAGGGCCAGGAGGTGCCAGGAGAGCAGCTCCAGCCTCTGCCCTTCCTCCCTGCTGCTGGTTTGCAGACCTCCACAGCCCAACCTAAGACCCAGCCCCAATGGCAGCCCACTCCCACACACTGCCGCCTGGGAGAGCTGGCAGGCTCAGCCTAGGAGGAGCGGCTCGTTCACGGGCTGATAAAGGGGTTAATTAAATACCCAGCCCATGCCCCCTGCCATGACTGGGACACCCTGCCACCTCACTGCCCTGCTGCCAGCCAACAGGCTCAGAGGAATGCCACACAGAATTCGGCAGCGGGCAGAGCAGGGCGAAATCCCTCTTTATAGAGTTATTTTTGCTGTGGAATTTTCACTGGCCTGTAAAATATTTTTATATTTATTACACGTTTAACGGGAGCTCCTAGAACCAACAGGGTGTAAATAATGAAAACTAGGGCAGTAAAGGCCCCAATAAACCTTGCACCAGCCCTTTGATGCTCCCTGTGAGCTCCAATTTCTCCTTCCTCCCCAGACCCCAACCCTTTGCCCCGGAGCAAGCCCAGAAGGCCAGCGGACCTTCAGGAAGCCCATCTTTGGCTCATAGAAAATAGACTCACTCTGTTGGCAGCTGGGGCTACGCTCCTGGCAGACCCCACTGAATGTGCTGACCGAGGAAAGGCCTACTGTGTGCTCAGCCAATGCCAATGCTCATGGGAGTTGGGCCAGGAGACTCCAGTGAGGGCCTCCACCTCCCCCATATTCCCAGGTCCCAACACCAGTCCCAAGAGCACAGACATGCATGGAATGGTCACATTCCTATGCCCTCAGGGCCTCACTGGAGAACAAGAAGTCCTAGGAGAAAGCGCTCCATCCATAAATACCAACCTCCACACCTCTGCAGCACCCCGGCTCAGTGTGTCTGCAGTCTAGTGCTGCATCCTATAGGCACAGAAGGCTCCCATCTGCACCCTGCTCCCCATGGCCGCTCATACGATCCACAGGAAAAATCCAGGAGGAATCAGGCCCTTAGATCCTGTCCCAGGCAGGAACACAGAGACACAGGAAGGGTAGAGACCTACCCAGAGGACAGGTGCCAGTCAGTGGCAGAGCCAAGGCTAGCCTCAGAGCTAGAGACTCTTCAGTAAGGGTAAGAGATCTCGCCCGAGCCCCTCCTCAGGTAGGAATCATCTCTCCACATGTCAACAGCAGCTACCCTACCTCTGCCTGCCAAAATGCCCGATGACCAGGGGTCCGTCCCCAACAACCCAACCCTCTCCATTCTGGGTCATCCAACAGTCAGCAGCCGAGCCCAAACCTTCTTCCCCAAAGCGGAGCCCAGCTGCTCCCACCTCTTCACACGTGTCCTTCCCATACCTGAACCCAGGTAAGCAACCCCTCCCAGACCATCCCCAGCTCTGGGAGCATACTCCCCCAACCTGCGCCCCACCCCAACATGACGAGGTGCCCAATCCTCACAGCACCAGGCTGCCTGTGCCTCTCATAATGGGGACCCAGCCCCAGGAGAGCACCCAGTCCCCTAGACCAACCAAGACACTGAATGTCTGTTTGTATCTGGAGGTGGTCTTCACTGGTGTTTTTTTAAGCACTCATAGCATGTGACCAGTTGACCCCAACTTCGTAGCCAAAATCCTGGCTGTTGAGTCTGGTCTGTCCTACTAGACTCCAGGGAAATGATTCCTGACTCAATGCAAGACTCTGCACCTGTGCTGAGCAAAGCGCCCTCACGGGCGGTGGGCACCCCGCAACCCCCTCCTGGGCACCCATGCAGTCAGGGCTGCCCTTCCCTTCAGAGCAGAAGCCTCTGCACATCTGCAAGACTACAAGAGGGGCCTGTCCTTCCCAGATGCTCAGAAGCAATGCCAGCCACACTCCATACGAATCACATCCCATGTCTACCCCACCAACAGAGGTTGAGCACAACCCCAGGAGCGCACAATCCCTGTGGGGCTGCAGACAAATGTGGGGGTGAAGGGTGCGAACTCCGGCGGCTCCTCAGACACGAGTCAGGCTGGAGCAGCTCCTCTCTGGGGACAGATCAAGCAGCAGCTCCTGCCTGCAGCTGCTGCACCACCAGGAGATTCTTGTCTCTCAACCCCCGATAATTATAGTCCCTGGTGCTCAGTTAACACCCGTGTCATTGCAGGGTGTTGGAACAAGCAGAGTCTGAGTGAAGAAAATTAAACAACAGCATTTGACAAGTGGCCCATCCCCTGTGGCACCGCCCTGAGCCAGGCAAAGGGGACAGTCTAGGCCTTGCTGGCCCAGCCGGGAGGAGCCAGCTCCAAAAGGCAGGAGGCAGGAGGCTCTTGGTAAATAGGGGCCACACCCACTTGGAGACCCAGGAGTGGAGAGAAGGGGAGCTACAGGGCCCTGGAAAGGCGGCTGTGGAAGACAGTCCTCTCACAGGGAGGCTACACAGGCCCCATGGCCTCTGCACTCAAGAGGGGCCACCTCTCAAGGACCTCTGTACATCTGCTCCCCAAGTCTCACTCACCCAGAGAGCAGACAGAGTCAGATTCAGGGGCCTGGTAAGGTGCCCTCTAGGAGCTGCCTGGGGCTCTTCATGGCTGAGCAGGTGGGGAAAACTCAGCCTCACCGGATAGAAAGTAGCACCTATGCAACTACTACTCCAGTCCCTCCCGGACCTCTTGAGGAAGCAGGCTAGGAAGAGATGGGGTCGGTCACGAGGGCTGTGCTGGGGCACTTCCCAAGCCTTTGCTGTGTCAGCCCAATAGCATTCCCATCTGGACCCCAGCCTGGGAACTGCAGCCCAAGACGTGGTGCTGAGCCCCCAGGTGCAGGAGTCACCCAGGAGACTCCCACTGAGCCACCAAATCCCCAGAGGGCTTTGACATCAAGCAATCAACCTCCATTCCCTGTCCACTGAAAGCTCCTGGGTTCCGCAGTCAATGAACAAACAGTAATGCATGTCAGCTGCATTGGAGCAACTTGTAGCAGACTGACGATGTGCAGAACCACACACACCCCCAGCCCTTGACCCCGCCTACCGGACCTGGTGCTAGTGTCGGCCAGCTACACAGTCCTGCTCCTCATGGTCTTTCTCCACGGGATCAAGCTCAGGCCTCACACCAAGGACCAGCGACACTGATGCCCAAGACACGCCACCAGCAGCGCCAACCATTTGCACCCACTCTAACAGTTGCTGTAACCTCCCATTTTCATAACTGAGAAAACTGAGGGGCTCAGAGAGGCGAAGTGACTTGTCTGAAGGAGCAGAGCCAGGATCTCAGTCCAAATCCAACTATCCAAATCCCAGAGGACATCTGAGGACAGTCCAGGCTCTTTCTAAAGGACAGCTCAAGGGCACCTCCCCAGGCAACCCTCCCCAAGCCCTGCGTTCCCAGCACAAGCGCCAGCTTCCAGCTTGCCCTCCCTGTGTCCCAAGCTGCAGCTAGGAGGAGGGGGTGTGGCTCCCCCCAAATTCCAGCCAAAGAGAGGCGCAGAGCAGACTTCAGCTTCCTGGCACCCATCATGAGACAGAACACATGTTTTTTGTGTTCCCTCCCTCCTCGAGCTCCCAAACATGCTGGAGATATTATTATTATTTATTATTTGCTGAGTGCTGACAGCGTGCTGAGCATCAGACCCAGGAGCCCAGGCCCTGCCAACGCAGCTTGCAGTCAGACACCCAGCACAACACGGCCCCCGGCCACCCAGATACACACGCAGCTGCTGGGGCTGGCTGCCAGGGTCCCCAGCTCAGAGAGCCTCCTCTCCTGTCCTCAGACTCCACAGCCATGCCCCTCGGCCTCTCCCCATCCCAGGAGGAAGATGTCTTTAGTCCCAGGCAGCCAGATGCTCCAAGGCAGGGCCTCCGACCCTAGAAGGGGTTCCGGAGGATTCATTTGGAGCTGGGCTGGAAGATGCAGGAAAAGCCCCTGCCACCAAGGCCTACTCAGCCCAGCCCATGCTCACGCCTGCCGGGCCACTGCAGCAGATCCCATGAAAAACCAAGACGGCCATGTCACCAGCCCGTCCTCTCCTGAACACCCAGCTCACTCTCGCCTTCCTCCTCTGGAGAGAGGACCAGAGGCCAGAGTCAGCTCCGGCATGGAGATTCCCTGCTGTGTCCTGGGAGGCAGGGCCAGGACTAGGGTGAGCAAGTGAAACTCAAAAGCTAAGGGAGCCAAAAAACTCAGGAATCAAGATAAACAATATTTCCACACAGTATTTGTAAAAATCAAAATTAATGCAAAAATCCATGATGAATAAAACACCAAAATGTTAAATAAAGACAGGATCAGTAGTACTGGTGTTTCCTTCACCTCAGGCTCCAGGGTGGCTTCCACGGCACTGCTGGGAAGGCCACTCAGTCCAGGGCACTCCCCCAGCCCGTCCTCTGCATTGGAGGGGTCTCTGCAACCCCATAGCAGTGTCATGGGTCAACACCCCAGACCTCCTGACTGAGGGCTCCTAGAGAAGGTCAGCACCCACCCTGAGGGTCCTTCCTGGAGAAGAAGGTACACAGAAGTCAGTGGGAGCCTGCCAGCATCTGGGGGTGGCACAGGGAGGAAACGTACCCTGGGGTACCTGTGCTTCTCAGTTGCTCAGCTCCAGCTCCTCACTCAGAAATGGGTCCTGGCCAGGTGTGGTGGCTCACGCCTGTAATCCCGACACTTCGGGAAGCTGAGGTGGGTGGATCACTTGAGGTCAGGAGTTTGAGACCAACCTGGCCAACATAGTGAAACCCCCGTCTCTACTAAAAATACAAAAAACTAGCTGGGTGTGGTGGCAGGTGCCTATAATCCCAGCTACTCAGGAGGCTAAGGTAGGAGAATCACTTGAACCCCGGAGGCAGAGGTTGCAGTGAGCCGAGATCATGCCACTGTACTCCAGCCTGGGTGACAGAGCAAGACTCTGTGGGAAGGGAGGGGAGGGGAGGGGTGGGGAGGGGAGGGGAGGGGTGGGGAGGGGAGGGAAGGGGTGGGGAGGGGAGGGGAGGGAAGGGGAGGGGAAGGGAGGGGTAGGGAGGAGAGAAGGATAGGAAAGGAAAGGAAAGGAAAAAGAAAAGAAAGAAGGGGTCCCCTGCCTGGGTCCCCAGAAGCCATGGTCTCCCATGGGGATACTCAGTGTGCCCCATATCATCGCAGCTCCCTCCCCCACCAGGACTGCAGCCCCGAGCTGAGGCATGCTGCTGAGAAAGCCTGAGAAGGAGCCCTGCCCCGGGGGCTGGGGCAGGTCGAGGAGGGGCAGGCCTCACAGTCAAGGTGTCCCCACCAGAAGTGACCCACGAAGAAGGGTCCTCCATACCCAGTTCTAGCTAGGGGGCGTGGTTTCTGTAGGTTTGAGTCTTGGGGGACTGCCTACCTTCGAAGCCAAATAAGAGTCACATGCTTCTTTGTCCCTGGCTGCCAAGATTCCTGGGCAGAAGGCTTCCCACCCACCCCAAGCAAAGATGTCCATGACCCACTCCCCAGAACCTGCAATGATGTACCTTACATGGCAAAAGGGGTCTTTGCAGATGTGATTAAGTTTGGGAGTCTTGAGATGGGGAAATTATGATGCATTACCTGGGAGGGTCCAATGTAATCACATGGGTCCCTAAAAGTGGAGAGTATTCCCCAGCTCTGGTCAGAGGGAGAAGCAACGATGGAAGGGGGTGTCCAAGAAATGCAGTGTGGCTGGCTTTGAAGATGGAGGAGGAGGTCACAAGCCAGGGAATGCAAGCAGCCTCTAGAAGCTAGAAAGGTCAAGAAAACAGATTCTTCCCTAGAGTCTCCAGATGGAACACAGCCTGACCGAGGCCTTGATCTTAACCCAGGGAGACCATGTCCAGCTTTTGACTTACAGAATTGTAAGACAATAAATGCATATTGACTTAAAGTCCCTTAGTGTGCGGTAATGTGCTTCAGCGGCAATAGAAAACTAACACTGCCCCAGAGACTTCAGCCATCCTGCCCTCCCCTTCCCCAGGCTTCTTCATGGAAGGGCCTGCCCTTGGATGTTGCTTAAGGAGCTCAGCTCTGTGACTGACACAGCCTGCTTTCTAAGTATGGGCCAAGAGTCCATGCTGAGACCAGCACAAGCCCACAGGTAGCCCTGGCCCCCACCTCTTCCACAGGGGCCCCTGGGCAGGCCCACTGTCCATAGCACAGCCTGCTCCCATTAGCTGCTCAGTCTCCCACTCCGGCCCCAGACTGGTCCAGACCCACTCATCCATCTGTTTGGATGCCACAGCCTTCCTTTACTGCCATAGCCCCTCTCAGACCACTCTGTTGGGTGCATCATCCTGCAACAGCAATGTCGACTTCTCACTGCCCTGCTGCTGCTGTTCTGAAAGATGCAAGGCTTTTTTGCTAGCCCCCCAATGCCATGATGTCCAAACTGTACTCCCAGAACCTTGGGGCCACTGGGGACTTGGGGAGGTGGTTTGAAGGGCAAGTGAATGGGGGTCAGGAACACCCAGCTAGCTGTTCTGCTGTGTACAGACAAACGTTCACTTCAGCAAAGGGGTCTCCAGATAAGTGAAACCTGTGAATACCCTGGCATGAAGGGAGAAGTCACAAACCAGTGGCAAAACTCAGCAGAGAGTGCGTCCCCATGCAGTATCAGTAGTTTTGTGTCTATTGGTGCGATTACTGGACTGATGTCTGTCTCCCTCTGTAGGCTGTGAGCTCCCACAGGGTGGGACCATGTCAGTTTTGTCCCCACCTTGAAACCCCAGAATTAAACATGATGACTGGCACCTTAGAATGAATACATGAATGAATGAATGAGTAAATGAATTAGTGAATACCACACACACACACACACAAACACACACACACAGAGACTACAGCCCAAATCACTTCCCCAGCCTCTCAGCATACTGTCTCCAGGACACAGCCCATCTGAGAGCTGCACTTTCTGGGACTCCCTCAACACGCTCTATCGGAAGTGCTGTGGGAAAATGTGGAGTAGAAAGGCTTTTCACACATCTCCACTCTGCTCAGACCCAGCCCAGCTTAGGGCTGGACCTATCCGAGGTGCTAGCAACATCGACCCAACCTCAGTCATCAGGGCCAATGATGGGCCCATCAGGGGCTCCCTGGGGTCCGTAAGTCCCTCCTTGGCTTCCTCTGCACTCACTGCTGCCTGCATCCTCATACAACCCCCAGATTCAGCCAAGAGTAGGGGATCTGAGTGTACTTGCACAAGTGTGGGCATAAGTGTTTGCAACAGAAAGGTCAAGTATCCCCCAGGAACCAACACTCACCAGCAGCATCCTGGGCAGTGGGTCCCCATGAGCTGGGAGAGGCTGGTCCTTGTGAGAATGCTAGGAAGGCTGCTGTGGGGGAGGACGACAAGAGCCCTCGGGTGTTGGGGAGGCCACGTGTAGCTTGTCTAAGCGTCTGAGGCCCACCCTGAGCCTCGCATACTTCCATTCAATAGACATCAAACACCTACTATGCACAGGCACTCTCGCCCCCCCACCTGGCAGATGCCCGTGCACAAAGGCGCCAGCTCACTGCAGCAACTGCTCCCCAAAAAAATTCCCCGGGCCAGGAAGCTGCGTCCCGCACCCTAACAACCAGACAACTCAAGCCTTCACGTGTGTGTGCATCTTCGTACACCAGCAAGAGGCGGTGAGGGCCTGGGAGATACCATCAGGGAGACAATCAGGTCTGTGTAGTGCAGTGATTCACAGCCTGAGACATCCCTCCCGAGGCTACTGCCGAATTATCAGCCCCACCATCTTCAATTACGAGGCTTGTCACTCATCTCCAACCATCAGAAGGAAGTGAGTGAGGAGATTAATGTCTTTTTAAAAACTGCTTTCATCCCTTAAAAGGATTCCTGCACACATGCCATTTGCATTTCTAAGAGGAGAGGCAGAAGAGGCACTCAGAGACTCAGCTGCTCCCCTGGCCCCTCAGCCATCTTTGATCACCCGTGTCTCTCCCGAGGCCCTCCCAGAGCTGTGAGGCCAGGCCGGGAAAGCTTTCCGCTGGAGCCTGGGTGGGCCGGACATCCACGCCTGCTTCCCTGGGCTGCCCTCAACAGAAAGAGGACAACTGAGCCACAAGTCCAGCAATGCCACAGCAGCGCCCAGGCATTTCTCTCAGGGAGTCTGTCATGGGTTGAACTGTGTCCCCAAAAAGACATGTTGAAGTCTGAACCTCAGAATGTGAACTTATTTGAAAATAGGGTCATTGCAGATATAACTTGTTAAGATGAGGTCATCCCGGGGTAAGGTGAGCCCTTCGTCCAATATGACTAGTGTCCTTATGAGAAAAGGGAAATTTGGACACAGACACAAGGAGGATGCCACATGATGGAGGCACGGACTGGCATGATGCGTCCACAAGCCAAGGAAAGCCAAGAGTTGCTGGCCATCGCCAGAAGCCAGGAGAGAGGGATGGAACAATGTCCCCGCAGAGCCCCCAGAAAAGAGCCAGCCCTAATTTTGGACTTCTAGCCTCCAGGAAGTGAGAGAATACATTTCTGTTGTTTTAAGCACCCGGTTTTTAGTAGTTTGTTATGGTAGCCCCAGCAAACAAATACTGAGCTCATGGTCATCCTCATCTCCTTCATCTTAAGGCATCTCTACTCTGGCCCCAGTAGGGAAGCAGACACTGAAAACTAAGCACAGATAAGGTCCATGTTGGGTCTCAGAAACAGACAGGCCCCTCTCCTCCTGAAGTGCTCTCAACTACTCAGTCAGCTCATTAAACAGTCACTGCCCCCAGCTTCGACCTCCTCCATAGCATTAAAGATGTTCTCCAGACACTGCACAACAGAGCCTGGACAGACAGAAGGTGAGGGAAGACATGGGGTCCTTAGAAACGCCTCAGGCCACCCCAGAGCTTGGGATAAATGCAGGCAGGGGTGGGCACCACCTGGGATCTGTGCCAGACCTGCAATGTAGGATTAAAATAATGTGAAGGCCATGCCAGCTGACAAGATCATGCTCCACTGAGGCAGGGACCTCTACACCTCAGTGCCTGGGCAGTAAGTGGATCATAACTGCAAGTAAAATAAATGCACATTGTGGAGAGGCAAAGGAGAGGGGACTCCCATCCCCTGCATGGCAGGCAGTGGGGGTAAGAGAAGGAGATGTAAAAATACACCTGAGTATGTCATTAGGATAGATTCAAGAAAGCCCTTCCCCCTGAGGGCATCCCCGACCACCCCCACACCATGTACCTGTGCAAGGTTGCCAACAACCATCAGCACCAGGACCCACCAGGTTACGGGGGTGCCCTTCACTTCCCAGGGGCCAAATATCACTGCTGTGCCTGGTAGGAAAGAAGAAATATTGTGCAAGTTTGAGAGCCTGGCTGCAGAGGTTCAAATCCCAGCTCATCTGCTTACTGGCTGCATGAGCCTGAACAAGTGACTTAACTTGCCTGTGCCTCAGTTTCCTCATCTGTAACATGAGGGGCTAGCCACACCAATCTCTTGGGTCGAGGAGGACTAGATGCGTTAATGCATGGAAAGCACCTGGTGCAGTGTCTGGCACACAGTACGTGCTTGGTAAGTGTAAACTTACACTATTTGCTATCATTATCCCATGTCCTTACAACTCCAGGGAATAGATCCTTTCACTTGCTTTGTCGGCATTCACTAATGACTCTTCTCCGTATGACAACATCCAACAGCTATTTAGAGAAAATTATGCCTTGTGCCAGGAGCACAGAGGAAAGTTACCAAGGCCCAGTGGGAAAAGCAGACAAAACACTCCAAGAATATGAGATATAAAACATCATCATCAGTCGAGATAGGATGACCTAGGAGGTCATGCTGATGAGGGCATGTCAGACCAAAAGAAATTTGGGTCTTGAGAGTTGAATAGGAGTTTATCTGGTGAGTCTTGCCCAGTCCCGTAATAGGTATTCCATCAATAAACAGTGACTAAACTGAGGTAGAGTCACAAAAGAAAATTTCAGCCTAAGAGAAATGAGAATGTATGGTGTGTCCAAGAATAGAGAAGGGATAGGCTAGGGTTTAGCTAGAGTAGGGAGCATGTGAGCAAAAAAGCAGGAAAATAGGTTGAGGTCAAGTGACGCAAAGATCTTGAACGCCACACTCAGGGGTCTTGGCTTCATTCACAGCCTCTGCAGAGCCAAGACGGGGGTGAAGGTGAGGGTGACAAATAAGAGCTGGGCTTAGAAAGGTGGCTTGACTTGCAAAGCAAGTGACACAAAGCTGAAGGCAGGAGCCCAGGGAGGAGGCCAGAGCATTCCCGTCTTCCCTCACCAACCAAGCCCTGCTCTCCATTTGCCCTTGAACCATCTTCCTGGTAGAGATGTTCTCAAGCTCACACCCCTGAAGACCTCACACTCCAGCTATTCTGGCGAAGGACACAGTGCCCACAGCTGCCCACTATCAGAAGATGCCCTCAGCCAAGGCCTTTCAGGGAAACGTTCATGTCTCCATGCAAGTCCCCAGTTGACAAATGGAATTTGGCTCAGAGACAAGTTAAAGCCATAAATTGGGAACCCTGGTAGCAGGGTGACTCCTGGAATTCAAGCAAAATGACACTCAGCACTTAAAGCATGCAGGCCTTTCCTCTCCCTCACTCCCCAAAGGCACCCCCTTCCAGTCTGCTCAATCCAAGGATCCCGGCTAGTGGATTTCTTTCCAAATGCAGGCTGTGATGTTCTGTGTCATGGACACTGAAGAATCCCCCCCACGGCTCTGTGACTTACCCAGCCGGGTCCCAAGCTGTGCTCTGACCTCACCAGCCTGGCAGAGAGGTTGCCAACGCTGCCAACACCACCCTGACCGTCTGCCTGGCAGCTGGGGCCACACTTAGGCAGCTGCCCCAGCATGCACTAAAATTAGGTGGCCCATTAGACCCAGGACATGGTGATCACAGGCACGTTGCCAGTACTGGCTCAGAGGATCATTCCTCCCAGCCCAGGACTCAAGCCAGGGCAGAACAAGAGTAGCCCAGCATCTCCTCTTAGGCCCAGGGAAACTGAGGTCTGGAGAAGAGCAGGGACCACCAAAGAAGTGTAAACTTTGATTTTTGTTTATTTATTCAATAATATTTTCTGAGGCTGAAAAGTAATATATACCTCTAGCAGAAACTGAAAATATATCCCATGAAGAGGTCAGGGAATTGAACAATCAGAATCCCACCGTCTGAGCTAACTCACTTACATTCTGCTGTGTTTCCCTCCTTTGTAGATTGTTTTATACAACAGAAAACTTTAGAGACAATTTATAAAATATTTCTTTCCCCTACTTGTGTCATTTTGGCAAATCATAAAACATTCTTTATACACACTGAGTCAGTTTACAGTATTCCATTTTATTGAGATGCCATAATTAATGTAATAAAAATGTCCTACTGTTGAACATTTAACTTGTTCCTTTTTTTGCTATTATAAATAACACTGCAGTGAACATCCAGGTGCATGAATCTTCGTCCCCATCTATGATGATTTCCTCAGGATGGATTCTAGCCAATGGTATGAATGGGTCACCAAGAGAAGCATACTGTAAGGCCCTGATACAGATTGCCTGCTGCTCTCCAAAAAGCCAAACCACAGGCTAGCTTTTGATAGCAACCTCAAACACCTCTGCCTGCACTGGGCGTGGCTCCTTACAGCCACAGTTTGCTCGTTCGTGGGATAATTTCTCTCCCAAGGAATCCGGTGTCTATAAAGCCTGCCTGTCTAACACTGCAACCACATGAATCTCTTCAGTGCAAGTCTGCCCCATGGTTCCTTTCCCTAAACTAGCCACAGCATCCAAGAGATACAGGTAGGAATCAAGTCCCAGGCCTCAGGGACTCAGAGGTGCTGCTACTCCAGTGTATGTGGGGCTTAAATTAGGGGTCAATGTGAAACCCATGATTACATCCTTTGAATAGCCCCATGGACCTCTCCTACCTCTCCACCTTTCCCCCAGTTCACCCTGCTGTACACACACCCAGGAAATGATCCCCTTGAGGGGTGCTATCCCTCCCCAGCAAGGTTAACTGATGACCCAAATTATGACACCAGACCTAAGCCAGCAACCCATAAAGCAACTTGGCCAAGAATCGAATTGCCTTTGCATGTCCCAGCAGAGAAACTAAACTCCAGGCTCAGTGTAAATAAGCTGTCTCTGGTCCGACGTCAGCCCCTCTTGCCGGCAAGTTATGGATGGCACTGCGTATCACCCATCATAAATACAGCCCCTTGGCTAAACAAAGTTGACAGCTTTGTGCCAATAACCTTTGAACCACTCAAGCCCAGTGTCAATTGTATTTGTCTTCAAGCTGAGGTTTACTCTAGACTGTTTGCTAAATCAGGGCTCATCTGCAGAGATAATTCAAATATATTACAGGCACCAGGCAGACACAAGGGCCTCCCCCACCTGGCCTCACAAGGGTCGCCACCATAGCAGCCTGAACATCCCCTAACCACTCAGCAAGTTATTCTGGGAAAGAACAAGAAACAAGGGGCAAAAAGAGACACGGAGGCCAGGATCATAACCTTGGATCTGCCGCCAGCTCTCTATGCAACCCCAGCGAAGTCACCAGACCACGTAAAGCCTCTGTTTGCTCCTGAATGAAGGGAGAACCTATTCTCCTAAATCACAGAGAACTTATTTTTGGAGGCCTATTAACAAGTGAAATCAGCCTGCATGAAGGAATCAGCTCTGGAAGTGCAGAAATGCAGAATGAGTTCCAACCTCATGCAGGGGATGGATATGCCCAGAGCAAAACCAAGTCCTGCTGGCTTGAAGAGCAGCCAATGTAAAAACAATCTTACCTGACTTGGGTGGGGCATGGGGAGAGGTTCTAGATAGATATGGTATAATACATAGATACCTTTAACAAAAAGCGCTATAAAAAAAATGCAGGGGGAAGCCACTCTGTGGTCAAGGCAGGTGCAGTTACCATGGCCACCGAGGCTGAGCTAATTTGTACAATTTGCATTTCCCTAGTGCCTGCTGCATGCCAAGCACTGGGCGCTGCCAGAGAGACAGGGACTCAGGCAAGGCTTATGCTCCCACAGCCAGGGCCCCCACCGCACACCCACTCTGACCACCCCACCCACCCATCTTCAAAATCTGGGGCCCTCTCGCCCAGGACTCTGAGTCCCCAGTGCTTCTCACCATTTGGGGAGCTTTGCCAAACCCAGCCACGAGCCTCTCACCTGTTAGGACCCCAAACAACCCCCAGGAAGCGGGACCAAGACCCAGGGAAGTACCCCACTCTGCTTCGTCTCATGACCATGAAGCTGTGGGCTTGACAGTTCCGGAGGTTAGGGTAGGAGGACTAGGGAGTCGAGAGCTATGTTTAGATTACGTCCCATGAGCTGCTCTTGAAAATGAATGAGAAGAAACTCCACAAGAAAAACTGTCAAGAATGGAAGGGCCAAAGAGTGAACACAGCTGTCAACAGAGGCTCCAGGCAAGCTGGCCCCAGGCACCCAGCACCTATGAGCATCAGTTCCTCTTATCTGTAAAATGGGAATCACATGCTTTGCCCTAGGAGTCACTGCAAAGATCAGACAAAATGGGAACCATCAAAGCCTTCCGCATCCTGAAACACGCAGGAGGGATTATTGCTGTTATGGTTATAAGGTTGTGCTTCTTGCACCCAGTCAGGAGGCAAGAGATTCGAGTTGTGCCTCTGGTTCCAGAATTCTGCCTCTGCCTCTGCCTCTGCTTCAGGAAAGTGTCCACCACCACCCCTAGGCATCACCAGAATAACGAGAGACTTGCACAAGGCAATCTCTAAAGTCTGTTCAGCTCTCATGCCATAGGATTGATTCTGTGATGTGGGTTAACTACAGAGGCCAGCCCATTGCAAGATGCCCCCTCCTCAGAGGTCAGCCCACCCCTCAATCCCCAACAATATGATGGGAGGAAGCTGGCAAGACCAGGGTCACTGTCACCCACCTTTGGGATTCTCACCCCCGTCTGGGATGCCAGACCCCTCCAGCTTCCACATCTCATCTCAGCTGGCACCTGGAAGACGGGAGAAAAAGGTCACCGTGCTCCATGCCTGGACCATCTCTTTACCATCCACGTACCTGGAAGCAGGAAGAGAGCAAGGCGGCAGCGCCTGTGCTGAGAAGGAAGGCAGAAGACATTTATAAATGACCCTCTTAGCTGTTTACGAGACACCTTCTGAGAGAAAGCAGAGGAGGAGAAATAAACTTGAAGTAGGGAGACCTGGCGGGCGTTGCGATGCGCTTTGATAAGCCAGCTGTGCCAGCATTTCTCCTCCATTTTTATGACCACCTTTACGGCCCTGTGTTTGGGACTCTTTATCAGGGTCCGGAAGGAGACCGTGAGCAAGATCCAAGGCAAAGAGGCTTCCCCAGCAACTCCACAAGCAGATACAACCTCATCTGGAGATCAAGATAACCTCTGTTTTACTCCCATTCCAGGCGGCCATACCCCAGACACCCATATCTGAGGTGGACAAGAAATGCCGGAGCACGGCAATAAATCTGCAGATCCAAGCCCTCCTGGAAGCCCTGACTGAGCCAAAGCCACATGGAAACAAAACCAGGGCTGGGGCTGGGACTAAGGTTCTCCTGAGACCTCTTAGCAGCCCTGATTCATCAGGACACTCTGGAGCTGTTGTCCCAAAGCCCACTGAAGTTGGGAAGAGCGTTTCAGGGCTCCCCCACCAAGCAGGGTTTGGGGTCACACCCAGGTTGGAGCTGGGACTCTGCCATCTCCACTCCCCTGAACTTGCCAGGATTGTGAAAAGGCTGAAAGCACCAGGGCAGGAAGCTCTTGCATCAGCCAACCTAGGTCTGAATCCCAATTCCTCCCTGTGCTGCCTGAGGCAGTAACTCCCTCTGGGCCTTAGGTTTTCTCATCTGTAAAATGGCCCATGCAACAGTACCTAACCTTGTACGATGGGGCACACAGAAGGAACTCAACAAATAGGAGCATTACATTGGATGACTCGACAAAGTAGCCAAGAGGCCAGAACTCACTACCTGTTTTCACAAACTGGCTGTGCCCTAGAAGCCTGAAACCTTCATACCAGCCTCATCTGAATGATGGTGGCTCTAACCCCTGCCCTACATATGTGGCAAACCATACTGGGCTCCTAACATATCATTGTGCTTGGGGGAAAGGAAAGTGCTTCAGACATGGAGAAAGGCATAGTTCTGGAACTCCCAAAAAGCCTGTGACCAAAAACAAGCCTACAAAGACAGGACATGCTAAATACAAAACTCCAGGATCATGGCAAGGGAACAGGAGAGTAGATATAATCATGGTCAGGGAGGGAGGCCGGAGAAGGCTTCTCAGAAGAGAGGTATCTGAGCAAGGCCTGAACGGGTGAATAGGAGTTTGCCAAAAGGAAGAGAAGGAAGAGGAGAAAGCCTCCTGCAGTCAGTTAGGCTGGTACTGGGTCCTTGGTGAGTCCCATGGAGAGGCGGCAGAGATGGCTGGGAAAGGGCAGCAGAGGGTGCACAGAAATGGTGGACCAGCATCCAATTATTAAGAACCTTGAATGCAGGCTGGGTAAGCTCAGTCTCATGTTGAAGGTGTTGATCTGGAGTCTGGGGCTGGTAAAGGTGTGGGACAAGGCGGCCACATCAACGTAGATCTAGATCGCTTTGGGGAAACTCCTCTTGGATCACAGCAGAGGGGAGCGTTCCGGGGTGGCTGGCGAAGAGGCCAGAGAGCCCGCGGAAATGTTCGCCTAAGGTCTCAGCTGTGTGGACTCCAGGGTGCCCGCCTTGGGGTAAATCACAGCCGCCCCAGGTGGCTGGATCATTGCACTCACCGCCTGCGCGCGCCTGCACCAGCGCTGCTGGCAACCGCGAGGCTGGGGACAGACGCCCGAGTGCGGCCCTGGCGGCTCCACGGGTCTCCGGTGGCACAGCGGGCTCTGCGACGCGCGGCTCTGGACCTGGGCGCGAGCACCTGCTGCTGGGCCACCCGGCACCTCGTGCGGAAGAGTGAGGCCGCGCGGACACCCCGAGTGTTCCTCTGAGCTCCGTGCCTCTGCGTCAACTCGCTGTCCCCAAGTGGTCAGAACCCTTACAGTCAAAACCCACACGCGTCCTCCTCGCCGGGCACAGTTCGGGCCCTCTGCGCCCACGTTCTGTGAGATGTGCTCGCGGCCCGCGATCGGCCTGCTGGTCCCAGCAGCCATGCCGGGATGGGCTCCAGAGAGGCTCTGGGCGCTTTCCCTCTGCCTCGCCACTTTTGATCTCCCCCTTCCATCGCCCTAGCCCCTCGCCCTCCTGCCTTTCCCGGAGACAGCTCCTGGTGTGCCATGAGGGCATGCCCGCCGCCCCCCAAGCAGAACCTCAAAATGCCTATTTATTTACAGTTTTAAACGTTTTATTTTGAAATAATATAAATTCACGGGAGTTGCGCCATATTTCCTTATCTGAAGTAATATAGATTCACCTAGTTTTTCCTAGTGACTATACCTTATTAGCACAATAGCCAAACCAGGCAATTGATTGGTATAAAGTGTGCATATAGTTCCATGTCATTTTATCACATACGTAAACTCATGAGATCACCACCGAAATCCAGACACTGAATCAACCCACCAACACCAAGATCTCCCCACTGCTCTCTGGACAGGCACACTCACCCCCTCTCCCCACCAGCCCCAGCTCCCGGCCCAATCTGTTTTCCACATTGAAATGTTCGTCATTTTGAGGGTGTTACATAAATGAAGTCAGACAGTAAGTGTCCTTTTGAGATTGGCTTTTTTTCACTCAACATAATGCCCTTGAGACTCAGCCAAAAGGAATCAACTGTTTGTTCCATTTTATTTCTGGGTAGTGTTCCATGGTATGGATGCACCAGTTTGTTTAACCATTCACCTATTGTAGGACATCTTAGTTGTTTCCAGCTTTTGGCCATCACAAATAAAACTGCTATAAAAACTCAGGTACCTGTCAGGAAGCTGAGCATCTGCCCCATTTTTAAACTATTCACATTTCTTCAAAATGTCTTTTTTTAAGTGGTTTGTGTTTATGATTTAATTATGTTTACATGTTTAGACCTACTTCCTCCCAAAAGGCTTTAAGATGGCCTTTTCTTAAGTACATACAGTAAAACAAATTAAAAAATCAAATCAAAATGGGGAACGGAGAATGAACTCAAGAGATCCAGCCTCAGACACAGGCTGGTGAAAGGGTCCACACCTAAATGAAGGTGGCTGGGGAAGTGGGGACCACTCTTCACCCATCCCAGGCCCACCAGAGAGTGGAAGGCAAAATAGAAGCGTGAGCAGGAAGCAGGGAACCCAGACGTATGGACCCAGAACCCAGCAACAAGCTCCACAAAGGCCCCAGCCTGCATTCCTCTGTCCTCCAGGAGGGAGGGCCAGTCACCAGCCTTTCCATAAAGCAGTTCCCACACACACTGGCAGCCCCTCTTCCCCCTCTTTGTAGGCTAGGGTGTGGGTGGCTAAAGAGGGTTTCTCCATTGCCATGCTAGAGGCCCAGATGGACCCTTGGCCAGGTGGGAACCCCACAAGGCTGCTGGAATGAAAGAAAGTACCTGACCTGGGGTGAGTCCTTCCCATCATAGGCACTGAGGCCCCAAGCTCACCTCTAAAGCAAGGTACACAGCCGGGGAAGCCTGGACAAATGGTGACAGTTCCACAGTAATTCTGGGTGGGCCTGTGACAGAGCCCAGGATGGGGAAAGCACCCGGACTTTCTCTACCAAGTCTCCTGGCCAGCTCTCCTCTTCCTGAGGGCCCATGGAGTGGGTGCCTTGAAGAATACTGGACACAGGGCATGGAGAGCCAGTGGGAAGCATGGAGACACAGACTGAGGCATGGAGAGCTCAGGCCACATCCCCGGTGGGGGGTCCAGGGGCCAGAGCCTAGGGATCTGGACCATCTCCACTTAGAAAAAAAGGAGGCCCAGCCTTGCTAAGTAGGCCAGATCATCAGTGAACTAAGGAATTTGGCCTTTCCTGAGTTCCCCCTGCTAGGACACCTCCTTCCCAGCTCAAAGGAGAAAGGCAGGGGCCCTTGGTAGTCCTCCACTGGTCTCTCATCCAGACCAGCTCAGCCACCTCTTATCCCCCACCCCCCAACCTTCCTAGAGCAGAGCCCTGCTCAGGCCATTTCCCAGCTCAGACATCCTTGCCTGAGATGGTCCCCAGGGGGTGGGAAAGGCACCTCATCACACCCCCATGAGCACTCTGGGCTCTGCCACCCTGAACTCAACTGAACCTGCAGGTCCCCAAACAGCCCATCTTCCCCAGCTCCACGTGCTTGCCTGTCTGTGCATTCTCCTAAACACCCTCTCACCTGCTCTGAAGGAAGTCTTGCCAGGGCCTCGAGCCCCGGTGCAAAAGGTACCTCCTCTAGGCAGCCTTCTCTGATGCGGGCCCTCACCTGATGCTCACAGTAACAGGGGATGAGAAGGTGGGGGATCGCAGCTGGCTGGCCAAGCCATATTACAGCAAAGAAACTGAGGCCCAAATAGGCAAAGTGTCTGGTCTTGCCACTCTCTGCCTCCTGCCCTGCCCTCTTCCTTTGAAGAAGTAGGTGGCCATATTTGTCTGGAATATGGGCAGAAAGAACAAGGTTCCCTTGAGCCCCCCAGTTCTGGGGGCGGGAGTATTGAGACCCCTCCTAGCCTGAGTATATCCAGGTGTCACAAGCTCCCAGGTCCCAGGACTAGACCAGCTCTGCCTCTTAGGAAACTTTACCACTGTTGACTTTAGCCAAACTTCCTGGTTCCTACAGGAAGAGGGACCTTGGGATGTACAGGTCACACTGACCTCCCAGCCTGCCAGGCACCTCAGGTGACCCAGCACCCAGGGACTCCCAGAGAGATGCAGCTCGTGGAGCAAGAAGGTTGCCACCAACATGGCCCAAGCTCTGGCCAGCTGGCCCAAAGCACGTGGGAGAGGATGATGGCAGCTTTGGCAGAGGACAGAAGCCTGGAGACAAGGTCCCATGGAGCCTTCAGGCCCAGGCCACTCCCTTTTCCTTGCTATTTATGGCCCCTTGGAGGCTGCTTTCCCCCTTTGTTCTGCCAAACAAGCTCACTCCTGACTCCCAAGCCAGCCAGGGACTTGGCAAACATTTGTCAAGACTCGTCCCCTCACTTTGTGTTTGTCTACGCGGCAAAGATCTGGGCTCTGTGCACAGACAAGTTTCCCCTCCAAGGCTCAGGGGGAGCCCTCATCCTCAGTGGCCCCAAGGCCCCACTGCAGGTATACCAAGGTAGGAGTCTCTCTATCCACCAAAAGTTCAGCGTCCCTTCACCCTGCCTGAAATGCCACCATTGTTCCTCAGTACCATGCATTCCCCCTGGGGCAAGAATAGCATCCAGGCCGTGTCACTCAGACAGTCACACGTAAGTACAGGCACTTGAGGAGTTTTGGAGAAGGGGGTGGGGGAGCCTGTGAAGACTCAAGGCTTAAGGTGGAGGGCCGAGGGTGAGCTAGAATCCAACAGGAGGCAAGGGAAGGGGAGACAGGTGCACCCCCAGCTCCAGCCTCCATGGGAGGGGCTGACCCCACCCTGTGTCCTGGACTCACCAGGATGGTTCTGCCCAACCAGTCGAGGTCAATGTGCCCTGATTCATGCTGCTAGACAGGCAGACAGTCCCCAGTAAGGCAAGGTCTCTGGGGAGACGCCAGGTTCTCATTTCATAGTCGATGCCAGGATGAAGAAAGATGGAGGTCAGTGCCAGATGGAGCCCCAGAGAGCAGACACATTC
Organism: Macaca thibetana thibetana; assembly: GCF_024542745.1. Taxonomy (NCBI): domain Eukaryota; kingdom Metazoa; phylum Chordata; class Mammalia; order Primates; family Cercopithecidae; genus Macaca; species Macaca thibetana. Next base: position 46,620,949 of record NC_065583.1, read on the forward strand.
CAGGGAGAGTGAATCTCTGGGCCTCAGTTTCCCTGCATATACAGTAGGAACACAGAGGGGAGCCCACTATCCTGGAGGCCGTGGCTGCAGCTGCCTCAGATTCCCTGGCAAAGGGCAGGAGGGAGGGAGCAGCCCCAGACACAACCCAGACACCAGGCAGCACTTTCACCTCCCTGCAACTTGAATTCTTTGATCCTTGAAGATGGAAACAGTCCCTGCTCTACAGATTCGCTTTGAGAACTAAAGGAGCTAATGTACAGGAAGATGTTTGCAAAGACCTGACACACACCTGGGGGCCTAATCCATGCGAGCTGATGTTATTATTACTGTTATTTGGGGCTTTAGCCATGTCAGCGAGCCTCAACCAATTTGAGTTCCTCGTGTAAAATGAGCTGGCAGCCAGTCGTGATGGGGAAATAGCCTGATACAATGAGCCCACTTCAGACCTAGCACAGAGCTGGTGCTCAGAAAGTGTTAGCCCCTCTGCGTGCATCCAGTAGGTATTCAATAGATGCTTGCTGACTTCAATCACAAATGGCTAACAGGACATTTAAAAGGAACAAGAAACAGGTCCCTGAGGGATAAAGAGGGAGGCTGCCTTGGCTATCCCCAGGGTCCAGGACCCTTGGAGGCTGGGCTGGAAAGCCTCTAAAGGGGCTCCTACAGTTTGCAAACTATGGCCTAGGGAGCTCTGGAGCTCCTCGGGGGTATCTGTTGCATCCGAAGGGGCTACAGGGGAGAGCAGACAGCAACCAGGGCATCACTTCATTCCTCTGTTTAGGGGTCTTAGTAAAGTTTCATCTGAAAAATGTGCCCTGTTGCTAGAACTAACCTCACTTCTAATTTTTTAGGTGAGAAAATAAAGCCCAGAGAGGACGATCAGCAAGGAACCCAGCACCTTGGAGCCATGGAAACCCTTCTTGGTGCCTCTTTAGGCTCCTCATGGTAGCAGGGGCAGGAGGGCACACAGGGTGTTGTGCACCTAGCCCCAGGTAGATAAGAACATCCAGATGCACCTGCCCTTCACTAGCTTTGTCATGGCCCTGCCCCCATCCCAGCTTCAGGGTAAACCCCTGCTACCCTCAGTGCTCAGCCAGTAGGTCACTTCTTCCAGGAAGTCTGCCCTGACCACCAGGTTAGCTTTGCTCTCCTTGTTCTGTGCTCCCATGGCTCCAAACCGGCACCACTTCTAAAGATGCATTCATCTTTGGATCTGATCCCCTGTGAGGGATTGCATCAGCATTGTCCATCACTCCTGAGTCCCCAGCATCCCACCCAATGCCAGCACATAGAGTGGGTACTTAATAATTGCCTGTTGAATGAACGACTGAAGTATGGCCTCCATTTTCCTCATCTGCAAGATGAATAAATACCACCTTCCAAGGTAAGAAAAGTGGGCCCCTCACTGGGCTGTCTGGTAGGCTGGCAAGCCAAGAGCTCAGACAGCAAGGGTCCTTCTCCTGCTGCCCCTGAGCAGCTTCCGAGGTCAGGCAGCCAGGCAGGAACCACCCACCAGTTTCCTCTGCCATGGCGGAGCCTCAATCTAATGAGCAAAGGCCTGGGCTGGTGGGCATATGGGGTTCCTTACCAAGACTCTAGGGCATCCCACCCACCAGAAATGCCTGCCAGGCTGGCACAGACCCTCCTAGCATGAATATTTATTTAGGATTTGCAGAGAAGGGAAAAACACAGACTACTACAAAGCATCTGCAGAGGAAAAGAGACCACAAAGCCCCGGGGATCCCGTAGGGGCTCCCATAGCCAGCCCTGGCCTGACCCTAAGATCTACCAAGGGCTGCTTGGGATGGTCTCGTGAGCTGTGGCTGAGGGCCAGGCCCTCCGCATATGGGCATCTCTGTCCCTCACAACCCTGCGAGGCAAGAACTCTGCATCCCTCATTGAATGCCTAAGAAAACAAGGCTCACAATGCTAAGGGGGCAGAACTGACGCTCGCACCCAGGCTGACTCCTGGGAGCCTTGAGTACAGGGAGAATTGGGGCCAGGCATAAACATAGAGCATCTCAAGTCCCCAGGTTCTGTTCCCTCTCTGGTACTAGAGTGAGACTGGAGTGCCAGGGTGCACAGCATGGAATGAGGCTATAGCAGTGCTGGCCCCCAACCACCCTTACAACTGCACAAAATGCACTCCTATCTCCCCACAGGGAGGTGACCCAAGGACCCCCAGGAACAATGGCAGTCACTGTGAAGCCACCAGCTGTGTACTTCCAGGGTTCCCAGGCTAAAGGGTAGCAGCCCACAACACTGAGGAAACATAAATATTTCATGGGCCACTCCCTCCCAGCCTCCAATCCTGTGTTCAATTATCATGAAACAATTCAGAATTTCCAACTCAGGGCTAATAGGCTGCCATCAGCCAGTCAGCCAGTGCGGGCAGGGGCAATTACTTTAAAAGCTTCCGACAGGGTTGTTCACTGTACTGGCTCCCCGAATTGTCTATCTGTGATAGTGGCTGTGCCCCTTCAGGCCCTGAGCACTCTGTGTCCTGTGCAGGAGGGAGACATCTGGAGGGAGACCAAGGCACTGGCTGCAGAGCTTGCGATCATGAGACTCACTAGGCCTACAGATGGGTAAACTGAGGTCTTCGAGGGGCAGCTCCAGAAAGGCAGGGGCCATAATGTCTCACCTTCACATTTCCCATGCCAAGCTGTGGCCTCCTGCATTCATGGCAGATGAGTGGACAAAGGCTGATGGATTGATGGAGAAATGAAGGGATAGATAGAGAAGCTGGGCAGCTCAGCAAATGATGTTGCAATAATATGCTTCCATCTCACCTCAAATCCATCCTCCTCTCTCCAGGCAGAGTGGGCTTTTAAGATACACATCTGGCCAGGTCTCTCACTGTTCAAACCCTTCATCTGCTCCTCTTTGCTTTCAGGATAACATCCCACCCTCCTATCAAAGATTATGGAGCCCTGTGGGATCTGGTTCCCACTTGATTCTCCAACTTCCTCTTCCCCTATCTGTTGCCCTGCCTTCTCATCTGTTCCAGTGCTATTATGAAGCCACACTGTCTTCCTTTATTATCAAGCATACCACAGTTTATCTCACTTCAGATCCTTTGCACATTATATTTTCCTAGGGAGGGGTCCCCAGGTGGTAGAAAAACTGTTACAGCCAACTCCTCTGTGTGTCACTCAAGACGCTTCAACAGCAGGCTGCAGATTTCTCTCCAACACTGTGCTCCCACTATGTAATGGATTTCTGTGTCTGCCTCCTTGACTCAACCCAAATGAACAGGAGCCACCTATCTCTGTATCTCTGCAATCACAGGCACAAAACAGGTGCTCTCTACATTTTTTTCGACCTGAGAGGTCATTCTAGGAGGGTCTCAGGACAGGGTTCTGTCCAGTGTTCCATGCAGATGCTGAGAGGACTACAATGAAAACAATACTTCAGATGCCCAAATAGCTTCTCATTTTGCTTTGACTACCAATACTTGCACAGTGCAATAGAATAATGCTCAAATACATTAATATCTTACCTGATCCTAGGGGGTCCTCCCTACTTTTAAAGCCTCAAACTTCCTCCCTCTCACAGATAAAAAAGGGAGTACAAATACATTCCCTTCCTTACTCTGTGGATCCATTCCTACAGGTAATCAAGACTCCGAGCTTCCCCTCCGACTTTCTGGCAGTGCTTCACCTCTCCCCACAGATGAGTGCAGGAACAATCCTGATGGACTTCAGACTCTCCCAACAGAGCCAATCCTTCCCCATCACATTGGACTGGACTTGCTACCCATACCATCAGCAGCCCCCTGAGAAATTTCACAGGGCAGAGTCTTCTTTGGAAACCAACCCTTTCCCTCCACCAACTCAGAGAACTTATTCCAAATAGATGCCAGGACTCTTGGAGGAGCATGGTGACTCTGGGGTGCAGCCTCTGACCCTGGCCAAGCAAAGGCCTGAGCCACTCTTCCCCCACAAAGTGATTGGTGCAGGAGTGGGCATGTAAGCTGTACCCAGTCAATCAGCATAACTAAATCCCTTGCCCACTCTGGGGAGGGTCCTATAGTTGTTGCCAAGAGACGCTCAGCCCTGTTCTCAAGAAGCTTACAACTGGTAGGGGCAACAGGTTTTAATCTATCATTACACAAATATTTAATTTCAATACTGTTGCAATAAGAGCTATGAAGGAAAAGAATACTCCCCCTAGTTTTACTTGGTATTAAGATTTGGAAAAAAAAAAAAAAAAAAACACTGCCTGAAGAATTGTTATGGTCCTCTGTATAATAGTGGCTGCAGACATTTGCTCATTATGTTCAGCATGAACCCATGTAACAAATTCATCAAAGCGTTTTGCACTAGGGAGAAAAATTTATATTAGAGGAAGCACAGTAGTTTGGACTGAAACACAAAGAAAATTCAGCCAATTCTGCTGACCTTCTTTGATGGGGCACCTGGAAGCTGAAAAGTAAAGTGATATTCAGGAACAGTGACTACTACTTCTCTTCCTGGTGAATCCTGCCCCAAATCTCTTCTCTCTCTGATTCCCGATTCCACTGTGCCAGTGGGAATATATGCTCCCCAAGATGTCAAAACTAAAGGGAAATTGAAAAAAAAAATCTTTTTAGAGAAGGGAAAATAAGATTATAAAAAGTGTGTTTTGTACCCCCCAAGTTTCACTAAGAACTTCCTGACTTCCAGGCCCTGGTGTGCCCCACTCACCAGCCTGGCCAGCTATCCTGGACCAAACTTCCTAGCACCTAAGCAGGGGATGAGGGCAGATAAACTAAATCAGAAAAGGGATCTGTTCCTCCTAGACTCAACCAACATGACCACCGTGGAGAAAGAAGGAAACAAAAACAAGAGCAAACTCTCTTAAAGAACAACCTGGCATCTATCACCGTTAGCATTCAGCCCCTCTGTCCACAGGACTCAGGACCAAGCCTCTCACCTTCATTATCTCATCCATTTCCCAAGAAGCAGGAATTCTTTTTCTCACATTTCACAGATGGGGAAGCTGAGGCTAGGAGAGGTTATGTTATTTGCCAAAGTCACACAACTAGTAAAAGCCACTGACAAGATTCAGGCTCAGGCCATCAGGTGCCAGAGGCAGCATTTTTTGGCACCATAGGCCCTGCCTGGGGACAAGAGCATGCAGAAAATCTCGTAAGAGATGAGAACAAAACTCGGAAAATTGCTAGCATGCAGGGAGGGGGCATGCAGGGAGGGGGGAAGGTGTGATTTCCTGCTACAGACGCCAGAGTAAAAGCCACCCCAGGAGTGCCTGTGCAGCCCTCCATAGTAAGGTCCAGCGGTTGCATTTATGCCCAAAGATGCCCCTGGTGCTTGGAGTGGAAGGTTCCAGAAACAAGATTGGAAGCTTCTCGGCTTAGCAGTTCTAGGGCTGGACCCTCCAACAAGCCATTTTACACATTCAGCAGTCAATGGGGGGGAGTGGACGTAGGGGGCTAAAATGCCCACAGCACAGGGTCCAAGTCGGCAGACTGCACTTTCTCCACGTCCAGGGTCCGCTAGTGCCGGCATCGGGGACTCAACCCCGGGTGCACAGAGCCCGGCACACACCACTGGAGAGGGATTCCTGCTGTTGAGGGTTGAGAGGAGGGTATGGAGTCCCCCGAACAGCACGACAGGGTTCAGGGGCCACCTGGCAAGGCCTGAATGCTGAGGCCTCTGTGAGCTTGGGTCGGGCTAGCTTCCCACTTCGGAGGTTGGGGAGGGCGTCGTGGGCCTCTGCGTTCCCAGGCCAAGCCGCCCTGGAGGCACGGACTAGCAGGACGCCGAGGTGGCGCGGGTCGCGGCCTCTCCCGCAGCAGCTGTCGGCGAGAACCAGGCAGGGAGGCGCCGCTGCTGACTGCACCTCATGAAACATTCACGCCCGGCTGCCGCGCTGCCATCTCCCGGCACCTTGCGCCCGAAACGGTCGCTCTGGAGCCCGTGGCCGTCCGCGGCCGTCCCTGAGAGGGTCAGGCCACAGCTCGACCTGCCCTGTGGTCCCATCCCAGAATCCCAGCAGCAAGCAGGCTCAGGCTGGGCACTTCGGGGTACCAGGAGTAGGTTCAGCCAACTGGTTTCCCCCATGAGGCTTCGCGCACAGGGTTATCTGGCCACGGGGCAACGCTGGGGAGCCCTGTGGCCTGAGGGTGAGCAAAGGGCAGGCTCCCAGTTCCCTTGCGTCCAGCCCATCTCCCAGTGGCAGCCAGCCAGGAACAGGCCTGCGGGGCCACGGAGGTGGAGGCGTCACCGTTCGCAGGCCCGGAGCAGGATGGCCGCTGGGGGATGTGCAGGCATAGGGGTTGGACAAGGGGCCCCAGAAGTGTCTGTCCTGAGGGGTTGGTCTGCCCTTTCCTCACCAGCCCAGCCCCTGAGGAGAGAGAAGGAGGCAATCCCCCAAACAGGGCAGGTCGGGCGGTTGCCCCTCCCTAGCACCCCCTACTCCCAAACACAGAAACCCTGGGGTCTGTCCTCAAACCTCCCTGGCTGCCACGTTCTGGGCAGCGGACTCTCCCTGCCAACACGCAAGACCAGCTCCCTCCCGCAGGCTGAGCAGAAAGAAGAAAGGTCCAACCTCAAAACCCCCGACTCGACCACCAGCCCCTGTCTAAACGGAAGTAGGGCCAGCCCCTCACAAGTCAGGTGGGAAACTGGGCCCAGGGAGAGAAAGTGCGCCAGGGCCAGGCTGGGACCCGCTGCGGCTTGGTCCGCATGCGGCCGGGCGCCTCCACGGAGGTCCCAGGGCGAGCTCCCGGGCCTCGACACCCGGCCGCCAGCCACGCGGACCCCAGCCTGCGCCCCGAGGGAGGCCGGGACCCCTAGCCGGCGGGACTGCGCGCCGCCCCTCTCCCCTCAGGTCCCGGCGAGCGCCTAGCTTCCCCTCCCCCGCTTCCCGCCTCCCGGCCGGTGTCCCCGCCTTCCCCGCGGGCGACGGGCGGCGGCGGCTGGAGGAGCGGGCCGAGCCGAGGCCGCCCCGGCCTCGCGCGCTGGGATGTAGCGAACCAGCAGGGGTCGAAGAACCGTGCAGTGCCAGAGCCAGAGCTGGATCCGGGTCCCACAGCCGGAGCCGAAACCTGAGCCAGAGTCCGCGGCGGGCGAGCCCGGAGCCAACGAGCCGCAGACACAGCGCTGCCCAGGTGGGGTAAGAGACGCTGGGCTAGGCGCGCAGGGTCTCCGCGTTGGAGGGGCGCAGGGAGGTGGCGGCCGAGTCCTGAGCAGTTTGCTTCTGGCGTGTGTGGGTCCAGCCGGCAGCGCCTGACAGCGCAAGGCGCGGAAGGTCAGGAGCCTTCGAGGCAGCGCGAGGAGCTCGTTCCTGCACCCAGGGCACAATCATAGCCGCCGTCACCGGGTGCTACCCCACCTAACTGGTGGGATCAACCCTCTGCTTTAGCTCCGGACACCCCAAGAGGGTAGCAGCCTCGGGGTCATGGGCCACGGCCCCGCGAAGGGCACAACCTGGGAAGCCGGTGGCAGCCCCTCGCGGCGTTGCGGGACGCAGGGCCCCCATCCCCACCCCCAGGAGAAGTGGGCAGGAGAGAGGGCCGCCCGCTGCTCCCCGCTGCGTCCAGCGATAGAGTGCCCCACCACCCATGGAAGTGCCGGCCCCTCTGCGTGGCCCGGGACTTCGGCCGTGGCTTCGCTTCAAGAGGGTATTTTTCCCAAACGAAACCGCTTCATTCGTTCGTTCGTTCGTTCGGGCAGCAATGCCGCAGAAAAGCAGCAGACGTCGGTCCGCGCCCTGGCTCTCTTCGCCCCGGACCCAGACGTCCCGTCGCAGCGCTCGGAAGTGCCCCCAGCCCATGGCGGCCTGCCCTCGCCGGCACAGGTCGGGCTTTTTCTTCCCAGGAGAGAAACCCCAAATTTCCTTCGTAACGTCCAATAAAGACATTCCCGCGGCTTCTCCCGGGTTTGGTTGTTGACGCAGGGTCCCAGAGCACTGCAGCCGCTTCTCAAGAACCGGGTCTCGGATTTCTGAAATTGACCAGCTTCGTAAATTGGAGCCTATTCTCCCGCAGCAAAGGGCCCCAAAGCTGGTATCGCAGTAATGGGAACCCCAGGCTGGAATCCGGGTCCCAAACTTTTCCGATTTAGGAATTCCCTGAATCTACAAATATTTAGTTCACTTTTCTGAAAAACTAAGGCTTGTGTATTCTCTTGATATCCCTGTGACCTCTGAAAGCCACCAGGGTCAGAGGGAGGAAATCCCAGGTTGCTGTCCACTAGGGGAGGATTCAGGTCTAGGGTTCAGGTCTAGGGTAGTCAGGGCAAAAGCTACAGGCAGCAGGGGCAGCACAGAAGACCTGCTGTCCCCGTACCCTTTCCTGGGGCTGCTTTGGGCCTCCCGCCTCTCTTCCAGGGAAAGGAAAAGAGGTGGGCTGGGGCGTGGAGACCAGGCTGTCTGGACTCTAGGATGCAGAGGCCTCCACACAGGCTTAGGGTGCTCTTCTCCCATGAAAGCAACCGCTGGGAAGAGGAGGCTATGGTGCATCCATAAGTTGCCCCTGCTCCCCAGTTGTGCGACCAGCTGCTACCTCCTTCCTAGTCTTCTTCCCCCCAGCTCAGCCATTCTCAGGAACCAGACAGCATCCATGGACTTAAGTGAGAGATGGGCTGGGGAGAGCCATGGGTCCTACCAGCTGCTGACTGAGGGGCCCACAGCACAGAGTCCTGAGTTCCATACTCCCATCTGTGCTTCACTGGCGGCAGTCCTGCCCAAATACATCCTGGCTGTCCCCAGGACAGGCTGGGGATCCCCAATTGGCAGGAAGCCTCAGACTGGGGTCCCAGGAAGCCTAAAGGAGCCAGTGAGGTCTTTCCAGCCCCTACCTGAGCACCCTCCTCCCCACTTACCCAGTAATTGCTGTATTCAAAGAAACAGGAGCTTTTATTGGGGAGGGGGTATTAGATCAGGCAGAAAGAGGTAGGTGGTCCAAACCTGCACTCCCAAAACTGGGTTTTCAAGTTTGAACTTCTCCACAGACTAAGAGGCTTAGGGCTGGAATGTCCCAGAGAGTCATGGATAGCCCTGGTGGCAGGTCATGGCACATTCCTTCCTTTTTCCTAAAATACCTTGATTCTGGGAGCAAGGATTAGAGCAGGGTGCCCCCATGGGTGGGTAGAAGGATGGCCCCCACCCCTAAAAGCCTTCCAACCACCCTGCCCAAATTACATTACTAAACCATTCTTGGGCACAGGCTGTTTTTAGTGAGCTAGGCTTCAGGAAGCATCCTCGTGGTGACTACTTCAACCCCACAACAGCCCAGGTTCTTCTGCTCAGCCCAGCCAGGACCCTAAACTCCAAAATTCTTGAACATCACAGAATCATTGCTGGCTTTGTGTGGTCAGGGAGGGGTGGGGAACAGGGCACATGGTTCCAGCTCCACTAAGCCCCCTTCCCTCCTCTCTTCCTGTCCCATCAGCAAGTGAGCTGGACACTGAAGCAGCAGGCAGAGTCCGGTGTTGGACGTGGGAACTGAGGCTCAAGGCAGATCAAGTCTTTACCTTGAGGCAAACACAGGTCACCCAGCGCAGCTGGGGGAACACAGAGCCTCTGCTTACTCCTGAAAGAGTGCTGTTTTCTGTCCTGTGTGTGTGACATGTCCCTGAGTGTGCAAGAAGCCCCTATCTTGACTGGGACAATGACCAGTGAGAGAGAGTAGCTAGGGAAGAACAGAGAGCGTGTCCAGGTCCCTTCCCCAGCCAATGCCCAAGATCAGGCCACAGCCTCCTCACAATCAATTGCCTCCTCACTCCTTGATCACTCCGTGCTGCCCAGGCCCAGCAGAACAGACTCTGCCAGCAGGCCCCACTAGCCCCAGCCCCTCTTTGGGTCTCAGGTCCCCTGAGGATACGGGGCTTCACCTGAAACAGTCTGAGGGCTTTTCCATCTACACAGCAGGCATCAAGATCACCAAATAAAGGGACTATTGTGCCTGCCTGGAGCCCTGCCAGAAGTTTGGGCCCAGAGGGGCACACAGCAGGTGCTCAATAACTGCATTAAATGCACCAACAGTGAGGATACAGCCCCTCAGACTAAGCAGTGAGTGCTGCTCACAAAACAGTTCCCACTGGGGGATGGCCCAAAGAGTCACTTTGGTCCCTCTGGGAAGTGAGGGGGCTATGAGTCCCAACCTCCTCTGGATGCCCACAGACAGATCATTCATTTCTAAGTCTCTGCCCAGAGACGCACGGTGCTTCCCACCTTGGCCTGACATGTGGCGGGGTTAGAACACACCTCCTATCCCATGCCAGCCGGCGTTCATGCCAAGTAGCACACATATGCCTAAACTCAGCGCTTCCATAGTGCAGTGAGTACATGTGTGTGCACAGCATCTCCACATGGATGTATAGGATGTGCGTGTGCGCGCGTGCCCCCATGCTGTCTGCACTCAGGCTGTTCTATGGGATAAGACAGCTAAAAGGAGAATGGTGTGTGAAGGGACACTCCCCAGCATGCTGCAGCACCTGAATATCTCCTTGAAAGGAGGGATCTTCTACTGGAGACTCCAAGAAACGTGGTAAAGGTGGGGCTGAAGGCAAATGCTGGGCAACTGTGCTTCCCCATGTTCCTCTGCCCATGACCAAGACTCATTTCATGGAGGGAGATCTCAGCTTGGAAGAAGGCAGAAGTCACTGAGCCTCCCCAACCCAAACTCCTGGGAAGTGTCATCCCTCTGGCCTCAGACCCTGCATTCTATGGTCACAGACGCACAGTGAGAAAGGGCCAGGCCCTAAGGAGCTGTGCTGTCTCTCCATGGCCCAGAGTGGGGGATGGGGGCAGGGGTGCTTTGGACTAACATGGAGGGAATGGAAGGCAGGTCTGGTTCCAGCCTGTGTGCCTGCCCCTGGCCCCAGCCGCCCTCACAAGGAGCTCAGCTGACCGTGGGTGTCTCCCTGTGATGGGAAGGGGTAAGGCGAGGACTCAAAGGCAGAACCTGCAGAGTGCCCCAGACGCCGACACCTGCGCAGTCAGTGCCACCCACCCAGGAGTTGAGGAGGCACTGGGTTTTGGGGTGAGGACACTGGACACCTCCCTGCTTCTTTCCCAGACCGACAATCTCCCTGGCGCTGCTCCCTTGGGTTGCTGTGTCTGGTGGAGCTGGTCACAGGTGAGGGGCAGAGGGCAGTCTGGGGTCCGCCTATGGCCAGAGAAGCAGGTCAGGGCGGCGCCTTGCCGCCCCAGCTGTGGCCTGTTTGCTCAAGACGCTGAGGTCTTGGGGCCAGGTAACAATTGTTGAGCAAAATCCTTCGACAAACTTCACCTACGTGCAAGGACTTGAGGAGGGAATCACTCTTGGGAGTGGGAGAGTAATGTCTTTGCCTGTGCCCAGTGAAGGCCCATTGGAGCTGCAACTCAGCTACCACTGTGTGGGAGAGAAGCTGGAAGACTGAGGGCTTCCTGGGCTGCTGGCCCAGGGTTGGGAGACAGCAGTCACCTGGCCTACCAGGCCTGTGCCTGAAGCCCTGGGAAGCCAGGATGCAGGCCCCAGGCTGGGACAAAGCTACCCTGAAGGAGGGCAAAGGCTGCCAAGGCCAACCCCATGCCTGCCAAGGCCAGGCCTGGCCCATTTGGCCAAAGCGTAAGGTGTAAAACAAGGGGAGAGGTAGAAGAGGCTGTGGGGCCTGGCTGGGATTCTGGGGTCTTCCCTCTGCATTCTCCAAACGCCTAGAGCCAGCAGAAACGTTTCGTCTGATTAGAAGCCATCATTTCTATCCCAATCCCGGAAAATTGACTGCGGTGCAGAGAGGGAGGCCTGAGAAGCAGCCTTAGGGGAGAAGGTCCAAGCTAATTAGGAGGCAGCATCCGGGGGCCCATTAGAGCGCAGGCTGCTGTCACTCAGCCGGGCTGAGTTCCCGGGAGAAGAGGCTGGAGAAGGAGGGGCAGGCGGCCCCTCGACGAGGACACCGCTGGGAGCTGCCGGAACGGGCCCCGGGCTCTGCCCCCGCCCCGGCGCTGGCTCGAAGGCGCCCGCTCCGTGCGATCCTGCTCGGCAAACATTCACTCATCCTGGGCTGTTCTCGCCAGCGCTGGGGACTTCGAGGCGGCGGAGACGGGAGTTGATTCTAGGCGAAACAAGTCATTTGGGGCCCTGAGGTGGGCACGAGCCGCCCGGGACTTGCAGGCCAGATGCGTTTCTTTTGTGAGGCCGAGGGAGAACTCGGTGTGTCACCGGGGAAGGAGGGAGAGGCGCGGCGAGGCCGCGGGGGGCGGGGAGGCGGCGGGAAGGTGGCTGCGGAGGGGGAGGGCGCGGGCGAGGCAGGGAGGGAGGGAGGGCGGCAGAGAGGGCGCGGCGGCGCGGGCGGCTTGGGGCTGGATTCCGCCCGCGCTCCCTCGCTCGCTCGCTCCCTCCCCAGCCCCCTCCCACCCAGGCCCACCCCACCCAGCACCCCTGGCGCAGGGACTGCTGGAACCTGGCTGTGCGCGCTGTCGCTTTAAGACAGACTCTGCCGGCGCCGTCCGGAGCCTTAGAAACCGGCCCCGGATCGCGAGTCGGAGCCGGAGCCGGGGCCGGCCCGGCTGCTGAGGCCCGAGCGGCAGAAGCGCAGCGCAGAGCGCTGAGCCAGGCGCCCGGTCGCGAGAAGCTGCCGCCGCCTCTGCCCGCCCGGCCCCGCAGCCCCGGGCGGTCCATGGGGCGGGTACGGCGTCGCTGCGGGCGCCGGCAGCCCTGGAGGGCAGCTGCTTAGGCGCTGCGCTCTTGTCCCCGCAGGTCGCAGCCAGGGCGGCGGGGCGCGCCCAGCCCCGGCCCCTGGAGCGCCCGCCGCGGTCCCCACCTCCATGGACGCCTTCAAGGGGGGCATGAGCCTGGAGCGGCTACCGGAGGGGCTCCGGCCGCCGCCGCCGCCACCCCATGACATGGGGCCCGCCTTCCACCTGGCCCGGCCCGCCGACCACCGCGAGCAGCTCGAGAACTCCGCCAGCGAGTCGTCTGACACGGAGCTGCCAGGTAAGCGCCGTTCCCCTCGCGGCGCGCACGGAGCCTACTTGGGCGCGGGGCACGGGGAGCTGGGAGCAGGGCCTGACGCCCGCGCCGTGCAACCAAGCTCCCTCTCCGCCCCAGAAGCGTCAGGAGCTTTCTTTTTCCCGTTCTCGACCTGACGGTGAACGCGGAAACTTAACGCACACGCGAAGGCACTTCCACGCGGTCCCCACGCGCCAACAGACTGGCAGATGCATGAGCCTACAGCTAGAGGGTTGGACTGACAGCCCCTCTTGATCAGGAGTAAATAGAACGGGGGAAAATTGGATTTGCGCAACTGGGCACTAAGAAGCGACTCGGACGAAGGGAGAGGAGCAGACCGAGAAAGGAATGGGGGTGACGGGCGAGAGAACGCCCTCAGAGAGACAGAGAGAGAGGCTAACACCGTGACAGTAGGCGACAGAATGAAAGAGAGAGGCCAAAGAGAAGGGGCGGGCGGGAAGGGTAAACGGGGAGAGGGGGTCATCAAGTAGAAGGAAGACACAGAAGACGGTGAGGGCGAGCGGGCCAAGAGGGGCGGCCGGACTCCCAGCAAGGCCAGCCCGAACCCCGATCGAGGGATCCGGCCCACGTGTGCAGCCGAAGCCCGGAGCTGCCCGGCCCTGGCCCCCGCCCCGGCTCCGGCGCGTCTCCCTCCGCGCTGCCTTTTTGTACGAGCTGGAGCTTTTTTCCAGCAGCGAACTGGGCCCGGGGATGGCCGGCGCGGGCAGTAGGGTAGCGAATCCGCTGCCCAGCGCAGCCGCCTGGGTCCCCGAGGGGCTCAGAGCTCCCCGGCATGGGCGCCTCTTCTGCTCGTTTCTTCTGTTCGTTTCTTAATACACAGCTGAGTGTTTCTTTACACTTTCTTAATCTGTTTGTTTCTCTTTTGCATCCCTAAGTGATTTTTCTGAGAGGTTCTGTTTGCTTGGTTAAAACACAATCAACGCTGAACTATACTTTTGTTTTCAAAAGTTTTAAGTGCGGTCTTTGGTTGGTTTTATTTTTAAAACCTAGAGAGATATATAATCATAGATTGATTTTTTGAACCAAATCTATGAGGATGAATTAACAATTTTAACTTTATCTTTCGATTTTGAAATAATTAATATACTAAGTGTAGGTCTCTGGAATTTAAAATATCTACATGCAACATTATTCTTCCGGAGATTTTAAAAAGTCAATCCAAAATGGCGCGTTTCTCCGGAATTTTCTCAAAATCCATTTACAGTGGTGTTATTTGGGGAATTTAAATTATCTAACTATAATGTGTTTCTCTGGGATTTAAAAATTATCTCTGTAAGGGCCTTATTGGGAGGGAGTTAAAAATCTATTTACAACGGTACATTATTTTTTTAAATCCCAAAGAAATAAATGCTTCTGTCAGCCTGGAGTTTATACACTTACAGGTCTGTATTTAGTTAGGGGTGTGTTTGTACCGAGCTTTCTGGCTTCTTAATTTACATTTGCTCTGTGTTTCTTCCTGTCTGATTTTGAGAATTTGTGGCCCTTTCTGTGTCTTTAGGCATAGAGCTGTGAGCTTTTCTGGGCTTCTGTGTTTTGTTTTTAAATTCTTTTTCTTTATGTATCAATGTTTCTATGGCTGCGTGTGTTTTGTGTAGCTTCAAAGAGAGACAGACTGAAGCCCGAGGTCACCTAGACAGAGTCTGTCTGTCTGGGCTGCAGTTGGTGGGGTTTTCTAGGCTTTGGGACTGGAGGCCTGGAAGCAAGGCCGAGAACCGGCTGTGTTGTGCCTGCCCAGTGGGGCTCCCACACATCCCTGAGGAGAAAAAAGTGGAGGAGTTTAGGCTGGAAAGATCTGCTCCTAGTTCAGAAAAGCAGAGACCCCCTCAGATTTAGACCCCCTAAGAGGTCGCAAAACAAACAAAACAAAGCATACATTTGCTCCGAACATCAGCAGCAGGGCAGTCTGAGCCGAGCTAAGGGTGCAGGCCCTGCCCAGCCAGGAACCCAGGCCCGCGGCTAGAGCTCCGATTCTTGGGCTCTTCTCCGCGGTACACCAGACTAGAGGTGCCTGCTGACGACCAGCACCCGGCGGGCGCTTTCCAGTGGGGACAGTTCCCAGGGACCCTGGAGGGAGGGAAGGAGGGAAGCCAGCGCTGGTGGCTTGGCGGGCGCTTCGGTGGAGCCGGGACGGGGTGCAACGGGGCGTAAGCCCAGGTGACCTGCTCCACGTCCTGCCTACTGCAGAGAAGGAGCGCGGCGGGGAATCCAAGGGGCCTGAGGACAGTGGCACGGGAGGCACGGGCTGCGGCAGCGCAGACGACCCAGCCAAGAAGAAGAAGCAGCGGCGGCAACGTACGCACTTCACAAGCCAGCAGTTGCAAGAGCTAGAGGCCACGTTCCAGAGGAACCGCTACCCCGACATGAGCATGAGGGAGGAGATCGCCGTGTGGACCAACCTCACCGAGCCGCGCGTGCGGGTGAGCAAGGGGTGCGCCTAAGAGCACCCGCGCAGAGGGCTCCCGGGCCGCCTCTGCTGCAGCCCTCCAAAGCTTAGACCCACAAGCAGACCTTAACTCTCCCACCATTCAGACCTGGTCCCTCCCACCACCGGCGATCCCCACCTTAGGCCCTGGCCCACCTAGCGTCTGCCAGGCCTCCAGGCCGCCATGGACCTCCAACCCCTCTGACCGTCATCCTACCTGATCCTCGGACTAAGGCAGCCCCAGCCCAAAGACCTGTGCCCTCAGGGGACTCCCCCATGCCCTGTGGGGCCCAGGACCCACTTGGATGTTAACAGGATACCCTGGGCCAGAGACTGGGCAGTGGATTCCCTGCCGCTGGGGACTTCGGGAGCTGCTGGCTTTACCCCGAAAACGAAAGGGAAAGGCAGGTCCTGCCTGGCTGCATCGGAGAAGCCAGAAAGGTGCCTGGGTTTGGGGCTCTCAAAACTTCCTGGAGCAGTGGTCCCATCTCACAAGCAGATTCTCTAAAAGCTCAAGATATTCTCCACCCTCCCCAGCCGTCAGTAGGACCCTTTGCCTTCTGCCTTTTCCAGAAGGTCTCCTGTCTGGTGAGGTGGGGGGTGGCTCTGGGACCCAAATGTCCTTCCCAATCCCTTTTGGGATATGCCATCTCAGACCCAAGACCAGCCTGCATTCTCCCTCTTCTCACCCGTTCGGTTTCAAGTAAAAGCAAGGCTTTCCTGCCAGGGTAGCAACAGAATCATTTCTTCCCTGGGGGCGCAAATATTTAATCAGATATTGGGAGCACCTCCCAAGTCGACCGAAGTCCCACCTGGCCCACAGACTCCTTACCATAACCCGCACCCCTCCCTAGGCAGGCTGGCCAGCCCAGTGGGACTTGGAGTGAAGACACAGCACTCAGTAATCCTGAACTCACTAATCCTGCCCAGGTTTATGGTGGTAGGGGTGAGTGGGGGTGGAATCAGGCAGTGTCAGTGCTGGGGACTAGGGAAAGCTGAGAAGCAGGGGTCTGGCAATCTAGCTCAGGAAACTTCACTCAGAACTGGAGGAAAATCCGAGAGGGCAGAGAGCATGCGGTAGGCAGATAGGTAAGGATGGGGAAGGACTAGGAGGTTGTCACCAAATTTGGGGGGAGAAAAGGAAGGGCAGGAAGATTAGAAGAAACTAGTGAGAATAGAAAAAATTAAATATTTGTGGAGAAACATATTTGGCATATATTTAGGCGGCAGGAAAGAAATTAGGAAGCAAAAAGATCAGGTATTTGAGAAAAAGAATCAGCTGTTTAAGGGGAACAGTAGAGGTCAGATATTTGGAAAGGATGAAAAAGCCTAATATTTGGGGACGATTCAAAAGGATCAAAAATGGGGGATAAACAAGAAAACAGACTGAGGGAGAAGAAAGAGGTTCAGACAGCGGGATGGACTAAACGAAAATAAACATTTGGAGCCGAAAAGAAAACATCAAATATTGCCGATAAAGATGATAGCAAACTATTTGAGCGATGAAACAGATCGAAGAATTGGGGGAGTCGGAAAGTCCTATGTCTCAGGGAGGAAAAATACCTTTTGTATTTGAGGGAGAATAAAAAGACTGAAATATTTAGCAGAGTGAACCCGTTTGGGGGAGAAGGCAGAGGTGAACTGGTTGAGAGAGGAAGAAAGAAAACGAATATCTGTTCAAATAAACGAGAATCTGTATTCGGAGAAAATGGATATAATTTGGGAGAGAGTATAAAGATCGGAAAAAGAAAATAGTATTTTCTGGGGACAGGAAAGGAACCATTGTGGAGGGAATGCAGGAGCGGAAATATCGGTAGAAGGAGAGAAACGACAGTTCGGAGGGCAGCGGGCGGATGGAGGGCTCCAGGCGGTGGGGAGCCAGGTGGGGGCCCTCCCGGCCCACAGCAGCCCTGACCCTTCTCCCGTCCCCTCCCCCAGGTCTGGTTCAAGAACCGGCGAGCCAAGTGGCGGAAGCGTGAGCGTAACCAGCAGCTGGACCTGTGCAAGGGTGGCTACGTGCCGCAGTTCAGCGGCCTGGTGCAGCCCTACGAGGACGTGTACGCCGCCGGCTACTCCTACAACAACTGGGCCGCCAAGAGCCTGGCGCCAGCGCCGCTCTCCACCAAAAGCTTCACCTTCTTCAACTCTATGAGCCCGCTGTCGTCGCAGTCCATGTTCTCGGCACCCAGCTCCATCTCCTCCATGACCATGCCGTCTAGCATGGGACCAGGCGCCGTGCCTGGCATGCCCAACTCGGGCCTCAACAACATCAACAACCTCACCGGCTCCTCGCTCAACTCGGCCATGTCGCCGGGCGCCTGCCCGTACGGCACTCCCGCCTCGCCCTACACCGTCTACCGGGACACGTGCAACTCGAGCCTAGCCAGCCTGAGGCTCAAGTCCAAACAGCACTCGTCGTTCGGCTACGGTGGCCTGCAGGGCCCGGCCTCGGGCCTCAACGCGTGCCAGTACAACAGCTGACCGCCCCGCTGCACGACGCGGGCCGGCTGCCGGCACAGGGAAGGGCTGGGGCGCGGAGGACGCACGCGGGGCCCCCGGCTCGCAAGCCCCGGCTCACCGCTTTGCGGACCTCGCGCCTGCGCAGCCCCCTCCTCCCACTTCCTACTCCGGGTTGGTTTTGTGTTTGCTTTTCCGGATTCCACTCTGCCCTCCAAAAAGAAAAAAAAAAAAAACAAAGCAAAAAGACGTCGGAGAAAAGTGCCGCGAAAAAAATGGATGAGTTGCAATTTCCCTCGGGATGGCGCGGGTGGTGTGTGTGTTCCCACGGGCCCCGGAGGCCCACTCCGCGGAGGGGACGCGGCGCGGTAGGCGAGCGGCCCCCCCCCGCCCACGGCGGGATGCCCAGCGGCCGGGGGAGGACGCCCTCGTAGCCCGCGTCCCCGCCGTGCTGGACCCATACTGAGCGGCCGGGCCTGCGGACTGGAATGTGTGGGACCTGGACTTGCCTGGGATTTCCCGACCCCGTACAAACCAAGATGCCCTCTCCAAGCTGGGCCCGGCCGAGAGCGCGTTAGCTCAAGTCGGGATCCGCGTTGGGGCAGGCGTTGGATTGGGGGTGACGGTGCCCCAGCCCAGGATCCGGCACTTGGTGGAGCCGCACTCGGCTCCGGCGCGCCTGGTAGAGCCCCGCTGGCCCTGCGCCCCGGAGCCCTATATTGAGGCCACGGAGTGGCAGCGGGCAGTGCGGACCTGGCGGGAGGAGGGGGAGGTGCGTCTCAGAACACCCCCAGCCTCGAGCTTAGCCGCAAGCCCAGGCCTTCTGCTCTGCTCCCGGGCTAGGAGGCGGCCCCCTGTCTGGGCGAACAGTCCCCTCCTCACCGCCCGCCGTGCAAGAGTCGAGCCGGTAGAGCAAGGGGCGCGGCCCCAGGGCCCTGCGCCCACTTTGCACACCCGCTCTCCGGCCCGCGCCCCTGTTTACAGCGTCCCTGTGTATGTTGGACTGACTGTATAGAATTATAAATCTGTCTATATCGACTTGTCCATGTACGTCTATTAAAACCATAGTCCGAGCGTGCTAAGCACTGCTGAGCCCCGACTGCTTCATTGGGCTGAGGAGGGAGGCGGATAGAAAGGAAACTGTGGTAGAAAGGGAACCGGGCCCCTTGGGTAGGAGGGGAGCACCAAGGCAGCCCCCGCCGAGGTCTCCCTACCCCGCTTCCCCACCACCATTCTTGACCTGCTCAGCCTGGCTGCCATGAGGGCACCGACCGACGTTGCGAGCCCGCCCGGTGCGCGCCCGCTAAGCTGCGCCTCTCGGCGTTGTGCGCGGGATGCCTTAGCAAGAACCCCCTCCCTCCACGGCTGCCGAACTGTGCAGGTTCTTCCCTGGTGACCCTCGAGGCCCCAGGGTGCAATGGGGTCCTTGCCTGCCCAGAGCGTTCGGGCAGGGGGCTGCTGAGAGCCTCTTTAGACCTGGGGTTGCCTTTTCTTCTGTGGGTCCGGCAACAGCCCCTCTTCTCCCCTCGGAGCCAGGGCCAGGCTGTTCCAGGACTCAGGCAGCTGGATCTATCAGAGTCTAGCGAGGGCCTCCCGCTGCCTTTCTCCCTAATGCCCGCAACGTGCCGAGGGCCCACCCAGGGGCGTGCGGCTGTGCAGGAGAAAGTGTCCGTCACACAGGACTCACTTCTCACTTCCAATACATCTCAACTTGTGGGGACTGCTGGCCGCCTCCGCCCTCCCCTGGCTTTTGGAAACTACTGAACAAGACCAGCCTGTAAACTGCCTGTAAAATTCTGCTTCCCTTAAGTAAGTCATTTCTAATGGCAAAACAAAATGTTTGCAGCTGCAGTGGGGGAGGAAGGAGGGGTTGATATTCTGCTTTAGAATCACCTTATGATGGGGGTTGGCACTGCCCTGGACTCAGGCGAGCCCTAGCTAGGAGTGGGGCACAGCCACAGGCTTAGTCACGAGCTGACAGCTGGAGAGCCCTGTGCACACATTCTCAAGCCAGGTCAACACAGCCTTTGAGGTCAGGAGTGTTGTCCCTCTTTTACAGATGGAACCAAGGCTCTGTAGCTGGGCCAAGGTCACACTGAGCCAGTAGGTTTTTAGATTCCAAAGCCAGGCATCTTTCCACTGATTTTCTCACCTTCAGATGAGGAATGAAGAGGGGTCCTCTCTGGAGGATGGTCAGCCTGATGCTGTGAGACCTGGAGTGTGGAGCTCTGAGATGGACAGTGCCAGATACACAGGCTAGTGGGGGTGGGGGTGGAATAGGGCAGGGGGCTGGAGCCAGACCACCCCTCCCCCAGCGGCTCCAATCCAGAGCGCCGACCCACTCTCTGGGAACATAAACACAACTACATCTGGACTCAGAGGGCCTCCCCCAGACTCACACATCTGCCAAGGCCAGAGGGCCCTGGTCTCAGCTGAGGGCAGGAGTCAGGGGAGACCTAGAAGGAGGCGGGCTGGAGGAAAGTGAGGAGCAAAAAGGAAGCCTCTCTGAAAGTCAGGTCTAGCACCAGGTGCGAGGGGAGCCACACAGGGCTCAGGTGGAGATGCACTGTGGCTGTGGGGCCACAGGCCAAACAGCTGCAGACGGGTCAAAGGGTAGAAGTAGTCCCAGAATGACCCCATCATCCATCAAGGACTGTGGCCAACCAGGTGAGTGAAAGACCCAGCCGCAGGCCCCTCCCAGCTGTTCCCACCCAGCTATTCTGTGGCTGGCAGAGACTACAGCATGCAGCCCTTTGCCGCTGCTTCGGCTGCAGGGTCATCACTGAAGGGGGCTAGGGACTGTAGGGGGCTCTGAAAGCCCAATCCTCTGGGAAAAAAAAAAAAAAAGGCAGAATTCCTAGCCAGCTCTGCCTGAAGAAGATTGGGGGAAGGGACCGCCATTCATTGAACATTGACCGTGCCCCTGCTCTCAGTGCTAGGATGGAGCAGTGGAAACAGACACAGCCCCCGCTCTGCTGGACAAGTAAACAGACGTGTGTAATTACAACCTAGGCTGAAGAAAAACAACAGGGTGCTGTGAGAGTAAATGGGGTCTTGCTTTAAACAAGGTGGTCAGGCAAGGCCCTTCTGGGGAGGCGGCTCCATCCCTATGTTCAGTACCAAGCTCCAGTGCTGACTGAACCTACACAAGGCCCCAGGCCCTAAGCCAAGTGTACACTCCTCATTCATAAGCCCCTTTACCTGCACACAGCCCTGTGAGGCTGGTATGGTTATTCTTTTATTAAAGTGAAATGCCCTGGCTCTCCTCTTGAGGTCCTATTCCCTGCTTTCTGCATTAATAGGACTTCCCTGTCAAAATTTCTCAACAGGTCACTTTAGATGTCATTTGGGGTTTTCCCAGCTCAGCTTTCCCTCCCTGCCTCTGCAGGGTGTCCTGAATATGAGTCATGATTGACAGTTCTCCTAGCCACACCCCCACCCCACCCCAGGAACTATCCTAGATGCTGGGCCCTCGGTCACCCAGCCTATTGTCCTGTGGTACAATCTTCCCATCATCCTCTGTGGGCCAGGCCCTGGGAGAGGAACCAGGCCCAATTCCTGCCACCCACTGGGCCTCTGGAGAGAGGCAGAGCCCAGTCAATACCCTAAGAGATGACAGGACGCAGGGGGGGGGGGGGGGCGGGCAAAGCAGGGGTACTCACCCCAGCATGCTCTTCTAGGGGTGTCCTGCACCATGGAGCAAGGATGCCTGGACACTTCTTTTTGTTTGCATATCATGTTATGAGTAGCTAACAGCAGGCTCTTCCTGAGCACCAGGCCCCAGCAAAGCTCCTCATAGCAACTTCATGACGGAGGGATATGTTATCCTTATTTTTCACAGGAAGAAACTGAAGCTCAAAGGGAATCAGTAACTTGCCCAACATGGCACAGACAGCTAATGAGAGGTAGAGGCAGCACCTGAACTCAGACCCTCTGACCAGAGCGTGCGCTCGCACCCACCATGCTGTACACTCCCCTTACATGAATCACATTTGTATTCAGGAGGGAAAGGAAATAAAAAATTAGATTTCTCTTCAAGAAGCTAGACTCAGCTGGGCTCCAGAACGGAGACAGAAAAGGCCCCAGGGCCTAGGATTTGCCCTCCTAAGCTCCAAGCTATGTGACAGCAGCAGAGGGCACAGGTAGCGGGGACAGAGGAAGCCCTGGGGTGGGGGCAGGCAGAGGCACAGAGCAGCTTTTTGGTGAAGAAAGGGCCCTGAATTCTCAATCAGGAAATCCAAGCTCCCACGTCAGTCCGGATTACAAGCTTCCTGTTTCCGAGATAGGGAGAACCCCCCAACCCCGAGGCCACCTCCCAGCCCCTGCTGGTGCCTGCCTCCTTGCCCCTCCCATCAGGGGAACCCCACTCTTCACACTCCCACGTTGCTTTTGCAGGTTCCTGGGTCCTGCCTCCTGACTGGCTGGTACTGCCCAGGACAGGTGCCTACCTGTCAAGCAGCTGCAGAGCACTCAGGAGACACGGCCACTGGAGCCCTGGCTGGAGGGGCTGCAATTCCATGAATCAGACCACTGCAGGGGAGCAGGTCAGGGTACAGGAAGCTGCTCGTGGAGCAGGGAGGAGGCAGAGGGCAGGATGGCCCTCACATGAAAGCTGCTCTGGCTGGCTGAGGCACGTGTCTCACTCTGTGCTGTCCCCCACTGCACTTGACATGTTTCATTTATCTTATTAGCTTCATTTTATAAATGGGGAATGTGGAGCTCAGAGAGGTCATGTAACCTGTCCTAAGCTGCACCACACCACTTTAGGGACTCAATCTCTAGCCTGACTGCAGAGTCTATGGGCTGTGACTATAAACACTGCCTCCCAGAGGCTGGCCCTGGCAGCTGGACAGGATCAGTGTACTCAGAGAGCCAGCACAGTGAACTGACTCAAACAGGTATAGACAGCATCCCCTCAGAAGTGTCTGCACATAGTAGATGCTCAATCAATATTTGTTAAATAAAATAATTGAGGCACTTTGGGAGGCCAAGGCAGGCAGATCATGAGGTCAGGAGATCGAGACCATACTGGCTGACACGGTGAAACTTCATCTCTACTAAAAAATACAAAAAACCATTATCTGGGTATGGTGGCAGGTGCCTGTATTCCCCAGCTACTTGGGAGGCTGAGGCAGGAGAATGGCGTGAACCCAGAAGGCAGAGCTTGCAGTGAACCGAGATCGCGCCACTGCACTCCAGCCTGGGCAACAGTGCGAGACTCAGTCTCAAAAAAAAAAAAAAATTTGAGGGATGGCCGTCCCTCACCCCAACACTCCACAAAACATATCTTGACCCTTTCTCCCTCTCTGAACTCCTTTCTGTCCTCTATCTTGCATCTTTCCTTCTTCTGCCACTCACTCGCTCACTCCTTTTCAGCACAGGCAGCTCTTGGTACCGTTTTTAAAAGTGTTTCTGAACAACAAAATAACCAAATTCAAAAATGGGCAAAGGACTTGAATAGACGTTTCTCCAAACAAGACATACAAATGACCAATAAGCACATGAAAAGAGACTCAAAATTGCTAGTTATTAGGAAAATGCAAATCAAAACCACAATGAGATACCATCTCACACCCATCAGGATGACAATTATCAAAAAAGAAAATAACAAGTGTTGGCGGCCGGGCGCAATGGCTCACACCTGTAATCCCAGCACTTTGGGAGGCCGAGGCGGGCGGATCACCTGAGGTCGGAGTTTGAGACCAGCCTGACCAACACGGAGAAACCCCGTCTCTACTAAAAATACAAAATTAGCTGGGCGTGGTGGCACATGCCTGTAATCCCAGCTACTAGGGAGGCTGAGGCAGGAGAATCGCTTGAACCTGGGAGGCAGAGGTTGTGGTGAGCGGAGATCACACCATTGCACTCCAGCCTGGGCAATAAGAGTGAAACTCCGTCTCAAAAAAAAAAAAAAAAAACAAGTGTTGGCAAGGATGCAGAGAAATTGGGACCCTTGTGCACTGCTTGTGGGAATGTAAAATGGTACAGCCACTACAGAAAACAGTACGATGGGCCGGGCGCGGTAGCTCACACCTATAATCCCAACACTTTGGGAGGCCGGGGTGGGCAGATCATTTGAGGTCAGGAGTTTGAGACCAGCCTGACCAACATGGCGAAACTCCATCTCTACTAAAAATACAAAAAAATTAGCTGGGCATGGTGGCACGTGCCTGTAGTCCCAGCTACTCAGGAGGCTGAAGCAGGAGAATTGCTTGAACCCAGGAGTCGGAGGTTGCAGTGAGTCAAGATCGTGCCAATGCACTCCAGCATGGGCGACAGAGTGAGAGTCTGGGTATATACTAAAAATAAATGAAAGCAGAGGCTCAGAGAGATATTTGCATACCCATGTTCGCAGCAGTAGCTAAAACATGTTTACCGCAATAGCCAAAAAGTGGTAGCAACCCCAGTGCCCATCAGCAGATGAATGGATAAACAAAATGTGGTATTTACATATGGTAGAATATTATTCAGCCTTAAAAAGGAAATTCTGACACAACTACAACATGGATGAACCTTGAAGACATTGTGGTAAGTGAAATAAGCCACTCACAAAAAGACAAAGATTGTGATTACACGTATATGAAGTTCCTAGAAGAGGCGAATTCATAGACAGAAAATAGAATGGTGGCTGCCAAGGGCTGAGGGATGGGGAATGGGGAGCTACTGTTTAATGGGTACAGAGTCTTCGGAAGGATGAAAAAGCTCTGGAGATGGATGGTGGTGACGGTTGCATAACAATATGAATGTACTTAATGCCACTGAACTGTACAGCTTAAAAGGTTAAAGTGGTAAATTTTATGTATATTTTTACCTCAATTTTATTCAGAAAGTATATCTGTGTTTATGCCCTTCGTTACCCAGAGAGGCATTTAGAGGCTGATTCCCAGGACTCCCAGAGGCTGTGGTCACTGTTTGGCAAACCTTTCCCTAGAATCCTCCAGCAGCCCCTTGGAGGCCCCAGCAATAGCTGAGCCCTTGCACGGCCCTCATCCTGACTTTTCATCTTTCTATGCAGCGTAGCAGTGGGACCCCAGTAAGGACACTCCCTTTACTGAGCGTCTACTATGTGGCCACGAAAGAGCAACCCAGGGTGGATGACTTTTCTTTGTAAGTTTAGCATAAAATTAAATGTAGATTCACTATTGTCTTTTTTTTTAACCGAGCTTCTCTGTCAAAAAGGCTAAACTAAGGCAAGCAACAAAACAGTCTTAAGCACAGTACCATTTTTGTTCTTATATATGCACAGAGAAATGTATGGATATGTACAAAGTGTTAATAACAGCTACCTTTGACAGGGGGAAAATGAACATTTTTAAAATTTGTCCCTTTCAAGGTCTTTTTGCACTGACAATGTATCAGTTTTGCAATGATGAAATAAAATAATGATTATTTTAAAAATACAAAACCCTGTGACCCGCAGGGGATACCCTTCTGCCCACTGCCCCTGTCCTCCCACTGAGGTGCCAGTCATCAGCTACCTGGGATGCAGCCTCATTTGAGGGAGGCCGGTATGACAGCTATCAAGTAAACCTTTACAGATTTTGATAGAAATGAAATTTTTGTTTTCAAATACATTCTTCTTTGAACAGGTGTCAAACTAGTAGGTGCCATTAAGAGTGTTCAGTGAGAATTTGTAATGATCTTTGATTACGAAGCAAAAGAGTTCAGAGTTTGAAGCAGGTTCTCCTAAGAGGGAGTCCTTCCCTTTTCCTTCCATCCCTTGTTGCACTCTCCCCTCTCCCCAACCTCCAACTCAGCAACCAATCTGCACCCCTACCTTGCCCTGACACACACACAACACACACACATAGTGTGTGCCTGCCAGCCAGCATGATCATGGAATCTTTATTAAAGAGGTCCAAATTACCAAGGTTTTACTACACTACTAAAAATAGTCATGCTTACTTAGCCTGTTTAATAAGCACACCATTTCTAATTTTTCTGCCTGAGTAAACTGAAACATCATTCCAGAAATACATTTTTCCTGAAACAAGAAGGCTCGCTTTTTTCTTCTTCATCCATACACCGTTCTCCCTCTTTCCCCCTCCTCTGCCTCGCCTCCTCTATCTGTCCCCTGTGTCTCCCTCAGCTCCCACACCTACCCTTTTTTAAGTTTCCAACATAAAGGGTAAAGTAACAGTAATTTGAACTTGGCTTTCACGCAGAATGGACCAATTTTTTTTAAGTGTTGGTAATTTGTCCTGAAAATGGATATCGGGAGTTGGGCTGGAAAGGCTTTGAAGAATGGGGTTTTATGAGTGGAAAACGCAGCCTGAGCATGCGGGAATGTGAGCTGCACCCCCCTCCATGCCTGGGACAGTGCAGCACGTGTGATGATTGCAGCTAATAGCACCATTATTGCTATTATCACATTATATTACTATTCTTCATCAAAATCAGACAATGCTTATTAACCCATTTAATTGAACCAAGGGTTTAACATCCCAATGACTTCACAGAAAGTGCTTGGCAAACTCTCTAAGACATCGTAGCCACAAAGTGGCCGGCCACTTCACCGCCTGCCAGACTGTGGCAGGGCCCAGCAAGGGTTTCCCCAAACTGTTCCCTCCTGTGGGCTATCTGGGAACTTTCCAGGACACACTGGGATGGATGCTCATCCCCACCCAGACTCCAGCCTCTTCATGCACACACATGCCCACACAGGCACACACACACACACACACACACACATACACCTCTCTCCCTCTGGGTAAATGCAATTCAATAAAGGATACCCTTACACAAAAGACCCCACCCCAGGCACTGTGTGGCCAAGGATCCTTCCTCCATCCCCCAAGCTGGCATTCCTATTGTGTCACCAAGGCCGGAATGAGTACAGGCACACACAATTCATGGTGAACCCCTGGCTTCTCCTAATCTTGGCACTAACTCCACCCAGGCCTCTCAACTCTCCCACAATCCAGAGCCCACAGTGGGGCTGCTGAAGCCCACCGAGCCCCCCAGGCTCACAGAGACTCACCCAGCCCCTCCAGGCAGGGATATCCACTGAGCCCAGGCTGGTGGAGGGGCCTGGAGGAGGGCACGATCCCCTCGAGGAGTCAAGGAGTCCAAATCCTAGCCCGTGGGCTGGGCTCTTCCCAGGGCATGACCTCACTTCACAGAGCCCCAGTAACCCTCTGTCAAGCGGGCATTGAACACACCTGCCTACCTCTACCTCTGAGGGTTTCCTGTCAGGGCTTGAAAAGACCCTGGATGTGACCATTAAATATTGCTGTCAAGTGGCCTGTTTCTTCAGAGGCACAAAATTACTCATTTTCATCTCACTGACCTCGTATTGCTGGAGGATTTCTGAGTGAAGACGCTCTTTCTTGATCAACGTGTCCAGACCCCCTCCCCTCCAGACAGGTTCCCCAGGGAAGCCTCTTGCTTTGCTTCCTTGGGAGTAGTGGCACTTCCAAGCCCCCAGCAGGGATGCTACACTGCTCCAGATCCTCCACCAGGTCAAGAGCTCCCCCTTGGGTGAGAGGGAACCACGTCCCTCTCTGAAGTCCCTTAAGTCCTGAGCTTTCACCAGCCTCCTGCTCTGGCCAGCAAGGCCTAGGAAGGCCCTGCCTCAGCCCACCCAGCCCAGCCTACCTCTGGGTGTGGTGGGGAAGTGAGGGCCAGAGACAAGATCATGGAGGTTAAGAGCACGAACTTTGGAGTTAGGCAGAGCCTGAGTTTAACTCACAGCACCACCACTCAGTCACTGCCACAGAACTTCTCTGAGCTTGTTTCCTCATCTGTAAAGTGGGGAAAATGTGAAAAGTTATATATGGTGTTTGGCACTGTGCCTGTGACAGGCATAAAATAACTGCTGAGTCTCTTTGCTGCCCTCCCCCTCCCTCCCTCCATCAGGATTCTAAAGCTGGCATATCTCAGGCAGGCTGATCACTGGCGTCCAGGTGTCAGGGATGACCCTGCAGTCCACAGCCCTCCCCAGCTGGTGCTAGGAAAAGAAGTATCTATGGATAGAGGAATTAAGGTCTGATTCAATGTAGGATACAAAAGATCAAAGGTGAGAGTATGAGAAAGGAGAAATCAAGGCTAATGGGAGCAATCTGGGAAGGCTTCCTGTTAGAAGGAGCCTGGTACTCTGCCTTAAAAGACAGGCAGAACTGGGATGGGTATGCAGGAGCAGAGGTGAGACTGAGCCAGGCAAAGAGGATCCCTGGGAGGCATGGGAAGAGGAAGGAGAGACAGAATAGGGAGAATAGAGGAGCCTTAGATGCCAACTGCAGGGGATACAGCCACCCTCAGAGGCAGTG
This sequence comes from Macaca thibetana thibetana, assembly GCF_024542745.1. Taxonomy (NCBI): domain Eukaryota; kingdom Metazoa; phylum Chordata; class Mammalia; order Primates; family Cercopithecidae; genus Macaca; species Macaca thibetana. The sequence continues at coordinate 46,649,054 of NC_065583.1, forward strand.
GGAATGAAATCTGGCCAGGTCATTGCTTTGCTTACCACGATTCCATCCCTTAAAGGCCAAACTGCCTGGCTGAGCGTGTAAGCCCTCAGGATCTGGCTCCAGTCTACTGCCCTAGCCTCCAGCCCCTCACTGCCCACCCCACAGCATAGGCTGCAGCCACACTGATTTCTCGGCACTCCCTAAACCCTCGCTGAGCTCCTGCCCGCTTTCCTTTGTGCATTTGGTTCCTTCTGCAGAGAATGCCCTTCCACCTACCAAGGGGACACACATACAATGTTTTCAAGGTAAAAACTGTTGTTTTTCCTGATCATAAAATACATACTCATTCTTAAAATTCAAAAAGTTCAAAAAAATGTGAGCACAAAAGTTGAGATCCCACAAACCACTATGTGTGTGTGTGTGTGTATATATATATATATATATATATATTTTTTTTTTTTTTTTTTTTTTTTTTTTGAGACAGAGTCTGGCTCTGTCACCCAGGCTGGAGTGCAGTGGCACAATCTCAGCTCACTGCAACCTCCGCCTCCCGGGTTCAGGTCATTCTCCTGCCTCAGCCTCCCAAGTAGCTGGGACTACAGGCGCCTGTCACCACGCCCGGCTAATTTTTTGTATTTTTTAGTAGAGATGTTGTTTCACCGTGTTAGCCAGGATGGTCTCGATCTCCTGACCTCGTGATCTGTGCGCCTCAGCCTCCCAAAGTGCTGTGATTACAGGCGTGAGCCACCGCGCCCAGCTCACTATGAATATTTTTATGATTATCCTTGCAGACGTCCTTCATCAGACATATATGTCTATATGCTCATACATTCTATATGCTCACTCACTATTACATAAAGGATGCCAGATCCCATGATGCTCTAGAAAGCCATTTTTTTCACTCAATAAAATATCAAGAACATTTTCTCTTATCAAGAAATCATTACTTTTAATGGCCACAAATATGGATTCATAATAATATAGCCAATTCCTCACCAATGAGCATTTAGGTGATTCCTTATATTCCTATTATAACAAGCCACAGTAAACATCCTTATCCATGCATCTCTGTGTATTTGATATTTATTTAGCTCCTTGGGATAATTTCAAGAAGCAGAATGATTGGGTCCTAGAAACACACATATAAAATCTAATCCACATTGCCTTATGAGAAGGCCACACTTATTTGCATTGCCAAAAGTGGACAAAGGTGTGCATTCTCCACACCCAGGCCTATCCTAGGTTTTTTGTTTGTTTGTTTTTGTTTTTTGAGACAGAGTCTCACTCTGTTGCCCAGGCTGGAGTGCAGTGGTGCAGTCTCGGCCCACTGCAACCTCCGCCTCCCGGGTTCAAACAATACTTCTGCCTCAGCCTCCCAAGTAGCTGGGACTACAGGCGTGCGCCACCACGCCCAGCTAATTTTTGTATTTTTTTTCAGTAGAGACTGGGTTTCACCATATTGGCCAGGCTGGTCTTGAACTCCTGACTTCGTAATCCGCCCACCTTGGCTTCCCAAAGTGCTGGGATTACAGGCGTGAGCCACCACGCCCAGACTGATCCTAGGTTTTGTCTATCATCTTTGCCACCTAAATGAGAAAAAAAACCTCTCACTGCCACTTTATGTGTGGTGTTTTATTTATTTCTCTCCTTTTTTTTTTATTTTAATGCAGATGGTGTCACATATGTATAGTTCTGCAGCTAGCTTTTCCCACCTGATAGTTTTCTCTCCTTTTCCACTTGCCCTTTCAAGGGTCAGATTAAAAACTCCAGCCAAGAGTCTCTCAAGGCACCCCTTCCAGGTGCCCACAGCTGCCACTCCTGCTGATCAAGTTATGAGTGAGTGCAAGAGCAGGCGGAGGGAACTGCCTGAAAGTCGCCACCCTAGAGGGCCAGCCTTGTGGGCATCTGGACACCGACCAGGCTGGTGCATCCTGCCTGCTGTGACCAAATCACGCCTGCTCAGCACATCCCATCTGCAGCCAAGCCTCCATGTGGGCCTGCTGTACTGAAGCCCAGGGAAAGGCGATGTCAAGCCAAACCTCTCTCTCTGCCCAGGCTGTAATTTCCTCATTAGGCGCTGCAGTCACCACCCTTTCTGCACACACTGATTGCTTCCTGCCCTCCTCCCAATCTCCAGGCTCCCGGGGCTCCCAGGGCCAGCAGACTTCAGAGCCTGGACTAAGCATTGAGAAGGTGCCAGTGAACTCACTGGCCAACCGAGAATCGTCTGTGCAACCACCGCCCCCTTTTCAGAGTCAGGCCCCTCTCAGAAGGGAATCATGGCTTGGTTTTTAAAGTTGAAAAAATAGCTGCTTCAATAAGAAAGAACAAGATTGCTATGAAGCAGTAGAGCAGAGGGGCCTGTGTTCGAATACTGACTCTGCCCTGTAATGATGACCTTGGCCTAGTGAGTCTCTGAGTGCTGGCTTGCCTGCCTATAAAAGGGGACAACAATTCCTTGGAAGATTGTTGTGTGGCACCACAGCAGTGGCTAAAGAGCCAGACACACTTGGTTGTGAATCCTGGTTCTTTCCCCTTAGCTGTACAACCTTGGGTAGGTTACATCACCTCTTCAAACCTTAGTTTTGCCACCTGTTTAATGGGAATAAGTGTTGTTATGTGATTGAAGTCATACATGTGAAAAAATCTTATAAACAGAAATACTGGCAAAACAGAAGGCAGTATTTCCACAGTCAGTAAGGAGAACAGGCTGTGCCGTTGAAGCTCTGGCCTGACCTCTGTTTGGATCCCTCCTTCTCTGGGCCAGTGTCAAGTTTTCTTTTTTACATTTTAGAGATGGGGTCTCACTATGTTGCCCTGGCTGGTCTCAAACTCCTGGCCCCAAACTCCTCCCGGCTCAGCCTCTTGAGCAGCTGGGATTAAGGGTGTGAGCCACCACGCCCACCTCCAATGTCAAGTTTTGAAGAGTTCTTTTTATCTCAGGCCCTGATCCCAGGCATTGAAGTAGCACTGGAGAGAGAGGAAGTCAGGGGCAGTGGTCCCCAAATGCCAAGCTGGAGGGCAGCCAGGTTCTGCTGCTGTGAGAACACCACCATGGTCCATCACCAGTTCACACAGCTCTCAGTTACTCTGCAGTTTCCCAAGAGTTTTGAAACAGGCTCTTCATCACCTTCTGGTTTCTTGCACACTTCTCTTCTGATACTTTAGTTTCATCTTGCAAGAAGACAGTCATACCTGGTGCCACCACCCTCTGGTATGCTTCACCTGGAGGCCCCTGATCCAGCTAAGGGCTCAGTCCATGGAAAGCCCTCTTATCATTTCCCACTGTTAACCCAACAGGTCCCTATTATGCAGGGTGATCTTTTATATAACCCGAATATAACCCAGAATCCACATGCTCTAATCTATCCATGGGGCTTCATTTTTAAAAGGTAGAGCAATTAAAATAAAATTTAAAAATAATTTTAAGATAATTCCAATCATCATTTGCCTCTCTCAAAGAACACCTATAGGGATCCCACTGTTAACCCACAAGGACACTTAACCCCCTCTTTTGTCCTATCTCCAGGGCACACCCACCAGCTATGTCACAGCTGCTGTCCACAATTCCCAGACTCTCAGTCCTCAGATTTTGCATCCTCCTTCCCTCCCTTTTCCCAGCTCCCTGTTGTGTTTTCATCCAGCCTTGCTGGTCTTTTAATTTTCCCTCTGTTTTGCCCATTACCCCGATTGACCAGCATGGAGGAGAATGCAGGAGCTGGCTGAGAAAGTACAAATACTCCCCTTTCCCTCCAGCTTTGCAGGCGTGGCTCTCCACCATTCTCCTAATGCCACATCACACAAAGCCTACAATAAAGTCAAACATAGAACTTGGGGCAGGTGCAGCCTGTGGCTGACCAAGCACAGACAAAATTCTTTGTAACACAGTATGGGGAAGAGTGGGGATGCCCATGTGTTGATAGATTTTGCACCATCACATTTACCTCCTTCCCCTCTTTCCAACCCCTGTGACGATAATCAGAACAACCACCTCTCCTTTCTGAGTAGCCTAGACAGGAATTCAGAACCATCTTCTCTCTTGAGGGCCTGTAGGACGACACAGCAGACCCATTTGGGGCCAGGGACAAAGCCTGACACAGGCAGAGATGCCCGGAGAGCCAGACCTGACCTGCTGAAGGCCAGTTTGCTCTAGGAGGTGTCCTAAAGCATTTGAAGAAAGCCTCAAGGGGCACAGTCTCCAGAGTCTCAGTATCAGATTTCTAGGGGCTGTTGGAATGGACAGGAGCATTCACATTATCAGTCACTGCCTCGATCTCCACAATACAGGGCCTGCTTCCTGCTGATGGAATGAGAAAACAGTTAAAAAAAAGAAAATCCGGCCACCTTCCAAACACCTCCAGCCTTGAATTCCAGATCCGTTCCACAAGAACTGGGGGAGGGCTTGGGCATGACCAGAAGGAGACTCGGGCCCCCAAACCATCAGACTGGCAGGCTGGAGATGAAGGAGCCATTCAGGGTCAACCCTACTAGATTCCAGGGTCAGGGGAGGATGAGGAGGATCCTGCTTTCCATAGCCAGGCATGGGTAAGCAGAGCCACTTCTGCCCCAAGCAAATCAATTAAAGGTCTTGGCCAAGCCTGTTTAAGTTGGTGAGAGCCCAAGTGGGGATTCCAATCTGCCGTGTTTGCTCTGCAGGCTAATAGAGCCAAACAGAAATGCTGCTTTGGGACTTTGTGCCAAATATCCATCAGCTTGCTCTGCCAGCAGTGCTGGGCCGGCCCTGTGCACGTCACCTCTGCCCCCACCAGCTCTTTGCTGTCTGAAAGCCTTCTTGTGCCCTTAAAGGCAGCTTGCCTTTTGATATAATTTGGATGTGTGTCCCCTCCAAATCTCATGTTGAAATGTGACTCCCAATGTTGGAGGTAGAGACTAGTGGGAGGTGTTGGATCATGGGGGCGGCTCCCTCATGACGGGCTTGGTGTCCCCACTTCGTGATGAGTGAGAGCTTACTCTGTTAGTTCACATGGTAGCTGGTTGTTTAAAAGAGTCTGGCAGCCCTTCTCCCCTCTCTCATGCTCCTTCTCTCACCACATGACACACACGGGCTCCGCTTTGCCTTCCACCATGAGTAGAAGCTTCCTGAGGCCTCACCAGAAGCAGGTGCTGGTGCCATGCCTCCCAGACAGCCTGCAGAACCATGAGACAAATAAATCTCTTTTCTTTTAAATTGCCCAGCCTCCAGTATTCTTTAATAGCAACACAAGATGGACTAATGCACCCTCTCATACCACACCCTGGTGGCTGTGCCCAAAGTCTGCCTCCCTAGGCATGGGATCTAGGCCTTTCAGATCTGACGTGCCATCTGCCCATTCTGAACCAGCTCCATCCTGGGACCCATTCATACCCCTGTGCAGTTCCTGACCTCTGCGTCCTGCTCTCAGCTCCGTACTTTCCCCACCAGCAGCAGCATCAAGCTGGCCTCATCCCTCTCAGCCCCTGACCAGCACAGCCCGCTACAGGTGCCCCAGCAGAGGTGAGGGCTGACAGTGGGGAAGGGTGAACCATAAGCTGACTACCTCTTTTCTCACACCTTACAGAGATTTGATCCTTGTACCCGGTCAGTTTTATCATCACATTTCTCACAGGAAACAGGTGAGGCTTGAAAGACCAGACACTTTGCCCAAGGTCTCCCTATGAGGGAGCACAGGTCTCCCAACTCCAAAACCATGGCACTTTCTACCTTGCCCCACTGCAGCCAATTTTTACATCTCTGTTCACTCTCAGATGCCTAGGGCAATTCCCAGGATTCCTGATGAGAGTAGCTGGATATGTTTTAGCGTTCCCATGGCTATGCTGGCACACCCTGTGTGAGCAGCTGGCAATGTCTGCTTTGCCCTGGCCCTGAACTGGAGCCACTGCCTGGGGCCTGCCTGCCCTGCTAATGGGGCTGCACCCACAAGAGCACCCCTGGAAGCCCCGAGCCCAGCGTCTTCCCTGGACATGTCAGACCCAGAGCAACTCCCCCTGTCATGAGGGGCACAAACACCCTATCTACCCCAGCCCAGCTTCAGGGCATGGACACAAAGCTGTCTCCGTGCAGGAAGTGGCCAGGCTGCATTTCCTGCCCTCAGAGGATTCCCCCACAGCACCTCAACAGGTCTCACCCTGAAGAGCCATCCTTCTTCCACACTGTTTTCATGTGTCCCTGATTCTCTCTACGCAATCCCCCCACTCTGAATTCAATGATTGTCCCTTCCTCAGTGGCTGGATGACTGTCTTCCCTACACAACTGTGAACTCCAAGAGGGCCAGGGCGAGACCATGGGTTTCTCATCATAGAAGCCCCAGCACCCAGCATAGCTCAGTAGATAGCAGTCAGATGTATAGATGAAACCAGGAGGACAGGTTCCTACAGCCTGTGGTGGTGGCTTCAGGGGTGCCACCACCCAGGCCTGACTCTTTGTGCAGCCACTCTCCATGCTACCCCATGCATTTTCTGCTAACCTGAATCCCCAGTGTGGGGATGGGGCCTTTCTGCACCCAGCTACAGGTGCCAGTCCCAGAATACACCTCCTCCTCTGTATGAGGTGGCACTGCCAAGGTGACAGCCTCAGGCATACTCCCCAGCAATGGTGTAGAGTGGGCACTGCCAGGCCTCTGGGCTGGCCAGTCTGGAGCAAGGAGTGTCATCTGTGCTGTGTTGCCCTGCTGGGGCCTTCAGATGGCTCCATCATGGCTAAGCCAGAGTGGTGCCAGGGCGTTGATGGCCCTGGTAGTCATATGGCTAGGAATAACAGAGAAAATGCCACCTTTTAAGTGAAGAGTCCTACTTAACCATATGAGGCAGCAGCACACAGTGCTGATGAAACAACCTTCCCCGGGCTCTGTGCAAGGTGCCCTGGCATTGCCAGCAGGCTACTCCCCCAGATTGAGCTCCAGGCCCACACAACAGAATCCTGCCAGTCTTAGCAGCACTCCTTGGGGTGAGCCTTGGGGAAATCAGTGTAGCCTTCCAAAGAGGGGTCTCTGCAGCAGTGGGTCCACAGAGAGAGATGTGACTCTGTCAGTATGAGAACACCCGCAGGGCCACACCAGTTCAAGGGGGCCATGTGCCTTGGAGGGTGGCTGGAGGTCCTCTTGGTCTGTGGTCCTCAGGCAGCTTCCCCAGGTCCTTGCTGCTAGGTCCAGGGAGCCTAGAGCCAGCATGGGCCCTGGATGTGGCCTCTGGCCAGGACAAGCCTTGAGCCTCCCGCTCCCCATTCCTTAGGTCTGCATGTCCTGTGGTGGGGGATGGGGGATTGGCTCTGGGGAATCACATTTCATAAGCACCTATCCAGGCCCGATCTCAAAGGTGGGGAAATGCCATAATCATAGCAACTCTGGAGAGGACAACTCAGAAAGCGTGTGTTTAATAGGGACCTGTCATAGTCTGCAAGGCTTTCAGCACATGGGTGTCCCCATGCCCAGCTACTTCTCCTCCACCTTTTCCAAGGACTGAGGCTTCTCTTGGGGCAAGTCTTCCAGCATTAGGCCCAGCACATGCACGATCTCATAGTACAGCTCTTGAAGCCTGCAAAATGGAGCAGGAGGAGATGAGATCTGAGGTCAGGGGCAGGCTCCAGGACCCCCTAGCCCCACTGACCACACGTTTGCACCTGCACAGGTGTAGGGTCAAAGAAGAGCAAGGACTTCAGGCCAGATCAGGCTGGGTTGGAATCCTGGATCTGCTACTCTGCCTGGGGTACCCTGGAGCAAGGGATTTTACTTCATGTGTCAGGTTGGAAATAAATTCTTAGGTCCTGAGAGAAGTAACTGTGTGGAGTTGCCCAGACAGTGACTGACCCCCTATTGGGCCAAAAGTGGGCATTCCCCAACAACTCCTTCCTTTTTGGTTTCGCCCATCTCTAAAGCCCTCCAAGCGGCTTTCATTGAGAAGCCAGGCTAATTATATCTGTCCTCACTGAAGAGCCCACTGTAGCTCCCTAGTGCCCACAGCCCACCATAGCTCCTGATGCCCACAACCTGTCCAGCCATCAACCAGGTTTTTACATCCTTCCTGCTCAGTAATGGCTGCTCATAATCCCAGCTGACTCACACTGAGCACAAGCCCTGGGCCAGGCCAGGTGCAGAGCTTCACACACACTGTTTTCATTGAATCAGCCCAGCAGCCCCTCATGTGACAGATGGGAAAGGGGCAGAGAATTGCCCAAGGCCACACAGGAAGGTAGTGGCACAACCAGGCCAGAAGCTGAGACTACCCGGTGGTCTTTCCTCTGCACTCTGGAAAGGGGTTAGTGAGGAGAGGCCTGGAGACTTTAAGGAGCTGGCATTTACATACAAGTCAAGGTGGGTTGGGGAGGGGCAGGAGGGGCAGATTCCCCCAAGCCACAGCCTGTCCACACAGCAGCCCAGCCCCTGTGTATACATGGAATGCTGTACCCCCAAGAAAGCCATGCCACATCAGCACTTCAGTCATCATCCCCCTCACTCTCCCAGGGCACCTGACACAGCCCGACCTCGAGGAAGCCCCAGGGACCAGGGAAGGCTAGGGCTGGAACTGACTTGTAGACAGTTGTGTCCTGGTAGTCCAGAGTGGAAAAGTAGATATCAATGAAGGGTAGGCTAGTGCCAAAATCATCCAAGACCATGGGGTCAGTGTGGTGCAAGGTCTTCTTAAAGTTCTCCACCAGCTCACTGAAACTTCTGCAGTCAGCATTTTCCTAGAGAGGAAAGCATAATGAGAGAGCAGTGATGAGAAGGTGACAGTCGAGCTGCACAGAGGCATGGAGAACCTCCAGGATGGGCCGCAGGCAGCGGCCTGACCCTGGTCCTGGAAGGAAGCTTCAGCCTTGTCACAACTTCATCCTGGACCCTTCTGAACCTGGACTCCTGGGTGAGGCGGTCACCATTGAGGACAGGCAGCACATGAAGTCCAACTGAGGCTCAGCGCAGCCTCTCCCAACCCTGGGCAAACCTTGGCACGGTGAAGACAGGCACATGTCTCCACCCCAGAGAAGAGGCCAAGGAGGGATGCACCCAAAAAGGGAGGGAGGCCTAGCAGAGCACCCGAGGCTCAGCATGGGAGGCTCAGAGCACTCAGGCTCAGAGGGAAAATTCACCCTGGTCCCTCATGGTTGCATCATGCTTGACAGAAAATCTCCAGCCTGGTTTGCTCATTCTTGCTCTGGTTTAAGGAACTTGAGAAAACCAAGGTTGTCTGACACTCTATCAGAGCCTCCGCATCCTTGTCCACTCAGTGGCCTGGGGCCATGGCTGCCTGGCACCCAGTGAGCCCTCAGGAAGAAGCCTCAAAACAGACTGCCTGGCCCCAAAGGGCCCAGCAGTATAGGTCTGCCCACAACAGAGGGAGATATTATAATCACAGCACTCAACACTCTGAGAGGTCCAGTGAAACACAAAAATGCCAACAGTAAAGGCTGATTCTATAAAACATGGGAGGAAGGCGGCTGTCTTACCTAAGGTTGCAGGTGCCTGAGGCCACCTGCTCTCTACACAGGCACCACGGCCCCTCCTCCTCACCATCCCATCAGCCTGATGATCCATCCACCCATCTGTCCACCTGCCTGCAGGGGCCACTCACCTGTATGTGCATCAGCCTGCTGATCTCCTCCTGCTGCCGCTGCAGAATCACCTGCTTCTCTCCCATGAGCGTCACCTGCCGCTCCAACATCAGCTCTCGCTCAAACTTTTTGATGGAGTCCTAGAGAGTCACACAATGGAGGTCAACTACAGGCTCTTGCTACATGCCCAGACCCAGTCTTTCCTCTTCCTCAGCCTTGCACCACTGCTCAGGCCCTCAGCAGGAGCACTTTTCCCCACACAGTGCCAGCCCCCACTCAAGCTGCCAACTGCAGCTGCAGAGGCTTCCTAGGCCCCACCGTCCTGTTGACCACCATCAGCAGGCAAGGCAAATGCACTGGCTCAGGAAGGAGAGTTGGGCCGGGTGAGGGACAGGCCCAACTGGCCTCCTCTACTCCACTTCATTGGGAAGTCACAGCTACACAGCTCCAGGTCCTCCCTGGAGACTTGCCCTACAGCTCCACGTGCCACACCTGCCCTGACCTCCGATCCTCACAGGCGGGGCCTCACCTCCGTATGCATGATCATCACACCCACGAACATGTTGAGGAAGATGAAAGAGGCGAGCAAGATGAAGATGATGGTGAATGCCCGGCTCAAAGCAAATTCCCGAGTGTCCAACTGCTTCTGCAGGTCTGTCCAGCCATCAACCTGCTCAGACAGGGCAGAGTATGCTGAGGGCCCAGGCCCAGTGGCACAGGCCTCCCCTTCACCTACACTAGGGGAGTGCCAGGCCCACTGAGGAGGAGGGTGGCTCTTCTTCCACGTCATCCCCTCAACACCTCTCAGTCCACTGGCTCCAGCACATACGTGATGGCCTGGGAATGCAGAGCACACCTGGCTGGGGATGCTACTGACCAACATGCCTCGAGGTCTCTTTTCTCAAGGCCTCCCAACCCTCCCAGAAAGACACTGCCTCTCTGCCAGGCCCACCTTTGAAAAGACCCCACTCTTTCCAGAGTCCAGCAGAATCTAGATTTCTAGATTTGGGTTTTACATGCTTCTTCTAGGTGGATTTGTGACAGCCGGTTCCCCAAAAGGCTATGTGACATGGGTTTCATTTATAAATTAAACTGAATCCAAATGAATTATTATTTGAGAACTCTGCAAAGTCTGATCGCCCTGTGAGACATGTAGAAGCACTCTAAGGAATCACAGGCCTAGAGCGATGGAGCCCTGTGCAGGGTGCTGGCTTGTGATGGGGAACAGACCCCAGCTTCCCTGGGCCCAAATGAGTACCTGGACATGAGGAAAGCCCCATGTGAGGCCCCACATGTCCACACACTCACACCAACTAGGCTGTCCCTTCCCAAGGCCCCTGCCCTCACCACTGTTCCCAAACACAGTACCGTGGCCAAGCTGAAGAGCGTGAAGAAAGCCGCAGCCAGGTTCCCCCAGTTATCATGGTCACCCTTGTCTGCAGATCCAAACAGGCAGAAGCCCAAGATAGCAAAGATGTACATGAGGAGGAAGAGCAGGAGGAGCACAGAGGCCACAGTGTAGACTGTCTGTCCCACAGCAATGATGAGCGTCTGCAAGGCAGGGACACTGTGGTAGGCGAGGGTGCTGCTGGGCTGGGTGGGCTCCAGGGACAGAGGTCCATTCTGCCCAGTTCACAGCTGTCCCCAGCAACTGGTGCCATGCCTGGCACAAGGCAGATGCTCAATAAGGGTAGGTGGGTGGGTGGGTTGGTTGGTTGGTTGGATAAACTAATGAATTAATGAAGTGAATCAGAACTGTGCCCAGACTGAGGGCTGGATCCATTTAACAGTGCTTCACCAATGTCTGACATCCACTCTCAGTCAATTCTCTCAGGTCTGAGGTGACCACTCCACTTGAACCCCAACCTGACTGTGTGGTCATCTCAGGGCATCCTGCTCCTGCTTCTCAGCTGAGGGCCAGCCCTGAATGCTCTCTGCCCCAGGCCCAGGAGGAGTAGGAGAACGACCCTGGGAGTGAGTATACAGAGGGCCGAGAGGAATGTGGCTCCCTGGTCCTTGTGGGCCCCGTCTTCACAGGTAGGTCCCTGTCTTGTAACCTCAGTCTTGCCCCATATGAAATGGGCATTTTTCTTATCTCCCCACTACATTGCCCATTTCTGGGAGCACCGTGTATGACTCCTTATTCATTCTTCCTGCTCTGGAGTCTTGCATGCAGTAGGCACTCAATGCATGTTCACCTACCTAGACATTTCACAGACATAACCTCAAGGTAGGTAGGTGTTATCATTCTTCCCATTTCAAAATGAGTGGTCACAGGCTCAAAGAAGCAAACTATCTTGGCCAGGGTCACACTCCAACACAATGGCAGAGCTGTGACCAACTCTCAAGGCCTTTGCCCCATGCCACCACCTTCAACCACCAATGACCCTGAGCACAGAGACTGTTTACTGGCTTAGTACTAGGAAAGGAGGTCCTTAGAGCTAAGAAACAAGGCAGTACAGTTTGGACAGTTTGGGGTAACCTGGGAAACAGAGACAGTCCAAGAGTCCCAGGCTGCCCTGCGTGCGGAACGGTTTGGCACTGCCTGCAGGGGTGAATGCACACCAGATGCCTCCCATCTCTCCTTGGGAAAAGAAAATAAGTGTTTTTGGATTAATTGCAAAAGAGCTGAGATTTTTTTTTTTTTTTTTTTTTTTTTTTTTTTGAGACAGAGTCTCGCTCTGTCGCCCAGGCTAGAGTGCAGTGGCGCGATCTCGGCTCACTGCAAGCTCCGCCTCCCAGGTTCACGCCATTCTCCTGCCTCAGCCTCCTGAGTAGCTGGGATTACAGGCACCCACCACCACGCCTGGCAATTTTTTTTTTTTTTTTTTTTTTTTTTTTTTTTAGTAGAGATGGGGGTTTCACATGTTAGCCAGGATGGTCTCGATCTCCTGACCTTATGATCCACCCACCTTGGCCTCCCAAAGTGCTGGGATTACAAGTGTGAGCCACCGTGCCCAGCCAAGATTTTTTTTTTCTTAATGCCTTCCTCCCCACTAAACAGAGGCAGAACTTCTTTCCCAAGGACTAAGACGAAAGCAGTAAATCCTCATGAGAAAAGCTGTGATGAGATGTGGTCTGCAGATCAGGTTTTTAGTGGGAAGGGAGGAACACTGGGTAGTAGAACCCAAAGCCTGTGCAGAAGAGTTGCGGGGAGACCTGGCTGGGCCTCCCACCTCCAGGCCGGCCCATAAGCTGGTGCCATCTAAGGTCCAAGCTGAGCAACCTTGAGAGCAGCAGTGGAGGAACAGACACGCTCTCCTGGGAGCCCCATATAGGACCCATGACAGCTGGATTTGGCCAAATTCTTTAAGCACAATCCACGCAGGCCTTCTAGGGCACAGTCCAGAAAGGTACAGAAATCCAGTCCTAGGAGAGGGTTGCCCAGTTCCCCTTAGGCCGGTAGCTCCCTCCTGAGGAAGTCCTAAGCTTTTGAGGCCCATAGTGTGGCCCCCATTGGATGTGTGATTTTGAATTCCCAAATTCTTTTGCGGGGGGCAATTCCCTGTACCCAGTTCAGCTCTCCCGGGCTCTGGATCAAGCCACGGCCCTGGGGCATTCTGGATGTGGAAACGAGCTCCAGGCAAAGCAGATGCCCAGGCCCAGTGCTTGGAGGGAGCCCTCCTACACAGCCCCTTGGATGTGTGGAAGATGATCCGGCCCCAGGAGGAGGAGGCAGGGAGGAAGGGGGACTAATGCTCACACCACAGCCCAGCATCTGAAGGTTGTTTCCAGGCTGAAACGCAGATGAACATTCGTGCATCTCTGTGCAAAACAACATTTCCTCATGGTGCAGGTTTATTGTCATGAGGTAGAAGGCAGAGTGTCATTTTAATCTGGGGTCAGGAGCCAAAAATGTGCCAGAGTGCCATCTCTGGGCTCTGAGATTGTAGCCCTTTATTTAAGGGCTCCTTTAGACTTGAATTAATACAAATTAGCTCAGAGGTGCAAGTGCCGACCATGGGCAGGTCCAGCTCCCTCTGGCCAGCAGGCCAGCCAACATTCAGAGGGCATGTTATCCAGGGTCACTTCTGTGCCTCTGGGGCTCTGAGGTCCTATGACATCCCAAGGCTACAGGATAGCCACAGCTCAGGGTGGTTGGTGATCCCCAGGGAATCACTCTAGGATGCAAGGCCCTGCTTAATGACAGAAAAACCATGAGGCCAAACCTGGGGTGCATGCATGTGTGCCTGTTGCCCCTTGCATGCCCAGGGTCTCTGTGCATGCCTACAAGGGCAAAAGGCTGAGCAGTCCCCAAGCAGGCCAGCTTGCTCTGGGATACAGCCCTTGGCCAGCAGGAGCCTCTGCCACAACATAGAAAAGACAGGTGCACTGAGCCAGCAGCCAGTGTCCCCAGCCTTGAGGTGCCAGTCTGGTCACTGCCCCTGCCCCTTTCTTCCAACATCGAAGCCCTCCCTGCCACCAGTCCTTTCTGCTTCCCTCCTCTCCTGGCCTCACCTGAAAGTCCTCTATCAGCAGAGGACATCGCAACCCAGCTCCCCTCTCCAAGAAGGCTGCCTATCCCTAACAGCCCTCAGATTCAGGGGGCCACCATCTGCCTTATCCTGGGATCCCCTGTTTTCACAGGCACAGCCCCAGCTTTTGGGCAGGGCCAACCTTCCAGCTTCCCCCTCTCCCTCATGCCTTAAAATCTCTGCCTCCAGATTCAGTACCTCCTTCTCCAGCCAACCCTGCTGTCAGCCTGGGGGCCTTCCACATCTTTATGGAAGATGCTAGGCCTCTTTACCCCTGGGCTTTCCTCTCTAGTGACCCTGGTGCCACTCCTGGCCCCTGCTTCCTTGGTGCCCAACACCTGGAAAAACCAGATCACACTTCCCACTGCCAGATCCCACCCTTGCTCCGGGGTGCCCACCTGACCATGAACATCTCGGGCCTCCAGTCTACTTTCCCTTCCACCTTCCTTCCTCTCGTCCCTGCTGACTCTAGTGCCCAGCACCTTACCTACTCCCTTCCTTCTAGGACACACTGCAAGGTCTGTCTGTAGCCTGAAAAATGGGGAGCCACCCTCAGGCTTGAAACCTAGGGTGCTGCAATTGGATGTGCACTTTCAAGATCCTCCCCACCCTGCTGGGGCATTTCTGTTCCAGGGCTCCCAGTAGTGTGGGATACCATTGCAGGAATCCAGGTAAGGCTGATGGTGACAGGGATGAAGAGATGTGGACAAGTCAATAACCACCGAGGAGGTCACACAACAAAGCTTGAGAGAGGAGTCTAAGTAGACAGTCAAATTTATGACTTGGCAACTGAATGCGGGTGGGGGACTCCTCTTTACCAAGAGATGAAATACTGGAGGAGATGATGGCGAATAGGAAAAGCTCCAGTCTACAGCTCCCAGTGTGAGTGATGCAGAAGACGGGTGATTTCTGCATTTCCAACTGAGGTACCAGGTTCATCTCACTGGGGCTTATCAGACAGTGGGTGCAGGACAGTGGGTGCAGGCCACCGAGCAAGAGCCGAAGCAGGGGGAGGCATCGCCTCACCCGGGAAGCACAGGGGTCAGGGAATTCCCTTTCCTAGCCAAGGGAAGCTGTGACAGATGGCACCTGGAAAATCGGGTCACTCTCACCCTAATACTGCACTTTTCCAATGGTCTTACCAAATGGCACATCAGGAGATTATATCCCACACGTGGCTCAGAGGGTCCCACACCCACTGAGCCTCACTCATTGCTAGCATAGCAGGCTGAGATCGAACTGCAAGGTGGCAGCGAGGCTGGGGGAGGGGCACCCACCATTGCTGAGGTTTGAGTAGGTAAACTGGGTGGAGCCCACCGCAGCTCAAGGAGGCCTGCCTGCCTCTGTAGACTCCACCTCTGGGGGCAGGGAATAGCTGAACAAAAGGCAGCAGAAACTTCTGCAGACTTAAATGTCCCTGTCTGACAGTTTTGAAGAGAGTAGTGGTTCTCCCAGCACAGAGTTTGAGATCTGAGAAGGGACAGACTGCCTCCTCAAGTGGGTCCCTGACCCCCAAGTAGCCTAACTGGGAGGCACCTCCCGGTAGTGGCAGACAGACACCTCACATGGCTGGGTGCCCCTCTGAGATGAAGCTTCCAGAGAAACAATCAGGCAGCAACATTTGCTGTTCTGCAATATTTGCTGTTCTGCAGTCTCCACTGGTGATACCCAGGCAAACAGGGTCTGGAGTGGACCTCCAGCAAACTCCAACAGAGTTGCAGCTGAAGGTCCTGACTGTTAGAAGGAAAACTAACAAACAGAAAGCCAAAACCCCATCTGTACGTCACCATCATCAAAGACCAAAGGTAGATAAAACCACAAAGATGGGGAGAAACCAGAGCAGAAAAGCTGAAAATTCTAAAAATCAGAGCACCTCTTCTCCTCCAAAGGAATGCAGCTCCTCGCCAGCAATGGAACAAAGCTGGACAGAGAATGACTTTGACAAGTTGAGAGAAGAAGTCTTCAGACGATCATAATTCTCTGAGCTAAAGGAGGATGTTCAAACCCATCACAAAGAAGCTAAAAACCTTGAAAAAAGATTAGATGAATGACCAACTAGAATAACCAGTGTAGAGAAGTCCTTAAATGACCTGATGGAGCTGAAAACCAGGCACGAGAACTACGTGACGCATGCACAAGCTTCAGTAGCTGATTCGATCAACTGGAAGAAAGCGTATCAGTGATTGAAGATCAAATGAATGAAATGAAGTGAGAAGAGAAGTCTAGAGAAAAAAAAGTAAAATGAACAAAACTCCAAGAAATATGGGACTATGTGAAAAGACTAAATCTACGTCTGATGGGTGTACCTGAAAGTGATGGGGAGAATGGAACCAAGTTGGAAAACACTCTTCAGGATATTATCCAGGAGAACTTCCCCAACCTAGCAAGGCAGGCCAACATTCAAATTCAGGAAATACAGAGAACACCACAAAGATACTCCTCAAGAAGAACAACTCCAAGACACATAATTGTCAGATTCACCAAAGTTGAAATGAAGGAAAAAATGTTAAGGGCAGCCAGAGAGAAAGGTCAGATTATCCACAAAGGGAAGCCCATCAGACTAACAGCGGATCTCTCGGCAGAAACTCTACAAGCCCGAACAGAGTGGGGGCCAATATTCAACATTCTTAAAGAAAAGAATTTTCAACCCAGAATTTCATATCCAGTCAAACTAAGCTTCATAAGTGAAGGAGAAATAAAATCCTTTACAGACAAGCAAATGCTGAGAGATTTTGTCACCACCAGGCCTGCTTTACAAGAGCTCCTGAAGGAAGCACTAAACATGGAAAGGAACAACTGGCACCAGCCACTGCAAAAACATGCCAAATTGTAAAAACCATTCATGCTAGGAAGAAACTGCATCAACTAACAAGCAAAATAACCAGCTAACATCATAATGACAGGATCAAATTCACACATAACAATATAAACCTTAAATGTAAATGGGCTAAATGCTCCAATTAAAAGATACAGACTGGCAAATTGGATAAAGAGTCAAGACCCATTAGTGTGCTGTATTCAGGAGACCCATGTCACATGCAGAGACACACATAGGCTCAAAATAAAGGGAAGGAGGAAGATCTACCAAGCAAATGGAAAACAAAAAAAAAAAAAAGCAGGGGTTGCAATCCTAGTCTCTGATAAAACAGACTTTAAACCAATAAAGATCAAAAGAGACAAAGAAGGTCATTACATAATGGTAACAGGATCAACTCAACAAGAAGAGTTAACTATCCTAAATATATATGCACCCAGTACAAGCACCCAGATTCATAAAGCAAGTCCTTAGAGACCTACAAAGAGACTTAGACTCCCACACAATAATAATGGGAGGCTTTAACACCCCACTGTCAACATTAGACAGATCCACGAGACAGAAAGTTAACAAGGATATCCAGGAATTGAACTCAGCTCTGCACGAAGCAGACCTAATAGACATCTACAGAACTTTGCACCCCAAATCAACAGAATATACATTCTTCTCAGCACCACATCGCACTTATTCCAAAATTGACCACACAGTTGGAAGTAAAGCACTCCTCAGCAAATGTAAAAGAACAGAAATTAAAACAAACTGTGTCTCAGATCACAGTGCAATCAAACTAGAACTCAGGATTAAGAAACTCACTCAAAACCACTCAACTACATGGAAACCGAACAACCTGCTCCTGAATGACTACTGGGTACATAACGAAATGAAGGCAGAAATAAAGATGTTCTTTGAAACCAATGAGAACAAAGACACAACATACCAGAATCTCTGGGACACATTTAAAGTAGTGTGTAGAGGGAACTTTATAGCTCTAAATGCCCACAAGAGAAAGCAGGAAAGATCTAAAATTGACACCCTAACATCACAATTAAAAGAACTAGAGAAGCAAGAGCAAACACATTCAAATGCTAGCAGAAGACAAGAAATAACTAAGATCAGAGCAGAACTGAAGGAGATAGAGACACAAAAAAGGCCTTCAAAAAATCAGTGAAACCAGGAGCTGGTTTTTTGAAAAGATCAACAAAATTGATAGACTGCTAGCAAGACTAATAAAGAAGAAAAGAGAGAAGAATGAAATAGAAGCAATAAAAAATGATAAAGGGGTTATCACCACCGATCCCACAGAAATACAAACTACCATCAGAGAATACTATAAACACCTCTATGCAAATAAACTAGAAAATCTAGAAGAAATGGATAAATTCCTGGACACATACACCCTCCCAAGACTAAACCAGGAAGAAGATGAATCCCTGAATAGACCAATAACAGGCTCTGAAATTGAGGCAATAATTAATAGCCTACCAACCAAAAAAAGGCCAAGACCAGATGGATTCATAGCTGAATTCTACCAGAGGTATAAGGAAGAGCTGGTACCATTCCTTCTGAAACTATTCCAATCAATAGAAAAAGAGGGACTCCTCCCTAACTCATTTTATGAGGCCAGCATCATCCTGAGCCAAAGCCTGGCAGAGACACAACAAAAAAAGAGAATTTTAGACCAATATCCCTGATGAACATTGATGCAAAAATCCTCAATAAAATACTGGCAAACCAATCCAGAGCACATCAAACAGCTTATCTACCATGATCACGTGGGCTTCATCCCTGGGATGCAAGGCTGGTTCAACACATGCAAATCAGTAAATGTAATCCATCATATAAACAGAACCAAAGACAAAAACCACAAGATTATCTCAATTGATGCAGAAAAGGCCTTCAACTAAATTCAATAGCTCTTCATGCTAAAAACTCTCAATAAATTAGGTATTGATGGGACGTATCTCAAAATAGTAAGAGCTATTTATGACAAACCTACAGCCAATATCATACTGAATGGGCAAAAACTGGAGGCATTCCCTTTGAAAACTGGCACAAGACAGGGATGCCCTCTCTCACCACTCCTATTCAACATGGTGTTGGAAGTTCTGGCCAGGGCAATCAGGTAGGATAAAGAAATAAAGGGTATTCAATTAGGAAAAGAGGAAGTCAAATTGTCCCTGTTTGCAGATGACATGATTGTATATTTAGAAAACCCCATTGTCTCAGCCCAAAATCTCCTTAAGCTGATAAGCAACTTCAGCAAAGTCTCAGGATACAAAATTAATGTGCAAAAATCACAAACACTCCTATACGCCA
This sequence comes from Macaca thibetana thibetana, assembly GCF_024542745.1. Lineage (NCBI taxonomy): Eukaryota > Metazoa > Chordata > Mammalia > Primates > Cercopithecidae > Macaca > Macaca thibetana. The sequence goes on from NC_065583.1 coordinate 46,668,180, forward strand.
GTAACAGACAAACAGACAGCCAAATCATGAGTGAACTCCCATTCACAATTGCTTCAAAGAGAATAAAATACCTAGGAATCCAACTTACAAAGGATATGAAGGACCTCTTCAAGGAGAACTAAAAACCACTGCTCAACAAAATAAAAGAGGACACAAACAAATGGAAGAATGTTCCATGCTCATGGATAGGAAGAATCAATATTGTGAAAATGGCCATACTGCCCAAGGTAATTGATAGATTCAATGCCATCCCCATTAAGCTACCAATGACTTTCTTCGCAGAATTGAAAAAAACTACTTTAAAGTTCATATGGAACCAAAAAAGAGCCCGCATTGCCAAGACAATCCTAAGCAAAAAGAACAAAGCTGGAGGCACCATGCTACCTGACTTCAAACTATACTACAAGGCTACAGTAACCAAAACAGCATGGTACTGGTACCAAAACAGAGATATAGACCAACAGAATAGAATAGAGCCCTCAGAAATAATATCACACAACTACAACCATTTGATCTTTGACAAACCTGACAAAAGCAAGAAACGGGGAAAGGATTCCTATTCAATAAATAGTGCTGGGAAAACTGGCTAGCCATATGTAGAAAGCTGAAACTGGATCCCTTCCTTAAACCTTATACAAAAATTAATTCAAGATGGATTAAAGACTTAAATGTGGCACCTAAAACCATAAAAACCCTAGAAGAAAACCTAGGCAATACCATTCAGGACATGGGCATGGGCAAGGACTTCATGTCTAAAACACCAAAATAATTGCAACAAACGCCAAAATTGACAAATGGGATCTAATTAAACTAGAGAGCTTCTGCACAGCAAAAGAAACTACCATCAGAGTGAACAGGCAACCTACAGAATGGGAGAAAATTTTTCCAATCTACCCATTTGACAAAAGGTTAATATCCAGAATCTACAAAGAACTCAAACAAATTTACAAGAAAAAATCAAACAACCCCATCAAAAAGGGGGTGAAGGATATGAACAGATACTTCTCAAAAGAAGACATTCATGCAGCCAACAGACACATGAAAAAATGCTCGGGCCGGGCGCGGTGGCTCAAGCCTGTAATCCCAGCACTTTGGGAGGCCGAGACGGGCGGATCACAAGGTCAGGAGATCGAGACCATCCTGGCTAACCCAGTGAAACCCCGTCTCTACTAAAAGATACAAAAACTTAGCCGGGCGAGGTGGCGGGCGCCTGTAGTCCCAGCTACTCGGGAGGCTGAGGCAGGAGAATGGCGTGAACCCGGGAGGCGGAGCTTGCAGTGAGCTGAGATCCGGCCACTGCACTCCAGCCTGGGCGACAGAGCGAGACTCCGTCTCAAAAAAAAAAAAAAAAAGAAAGAAAAGAAAAAATGCTCATCATCACTGGCCATCAAGAGAAATGCAAATCAAAACCACAATGAGATACCATCTCACATCAGTTAGAATGGCGATCATTAAAAAGTCAGGAAACAACAGGTGCTGGAGAGGATGTGGAGAAATAGGAACATTTTTACACTGTTGGTGGGAGCGGAAACTAGTTCAACCATTGTGGAAGACAGTATGGCGATTCCTCAAGGATCACGAACTAGAAATACCATTTGACTCAGCCATCCCATTACTGGGTATATACCCAAAGGATTATAAATCATGCTGCTATAAAGACATATGCACACGTATGTTAATCACGGTACTATTCACAATTGCAAAGACTTGGAACCAACCCAAATGTCCAACAATCATAGACTGGATTAAGAAAATGTGGCACATACACACCATGGAATACTATACAGCCATAAAAAGGATGAGTTCATCTCCTTTGTAGGGACATGGATGAAGCTGGAAACCATCATTCTCAGCAAACTATCACAAGGACAGAAAACCAAACACCACATGTTCTCACTCATAGGTGGGAATTGAACAATGAGAACACTTGGACACAGGAAGGGGAACATCACACACCAGGGCCTGTTGTAGGGTGGGGGTACGGGGGAGGGATAGTATTAGGAGATATACCTAATGTAAATGATGAGTTAATGGGTGCAGCACACCAACATGGCACATGTATACCTATGTAACAAACCTGCACATTGTGCACATGTACCCTAGAACTTAAAGTATAAAAAAGAAAGAAAGAAAGAAAGAAAGAAAGAAAGAAAGAAAGAAAGAAAGAAAGAAAGAAAGAAAGAAAGAAAGAAAGAAAGAAAGAAAGAAAGAAAGAAAGAAAGAAAAGAAAGAAAGAACGAACGAACTGGAGGAGAAGCCAGGGTTTGGGATTTGAGGTTGGGGATGGGGGTGAGTGACAAGTTCAGTTTAGACACATCAAATTTGAGAAGCCTGTGAGATGCCCAGGGTGCAGTTGGGTCTAAAGGTCAAAGAGAGAGGGGTAGGCAGGTGGAGGGTCCTGGAAAGTGGAAAAGATCACCCAGAGAGGATGTGCAGAGGGAGCAGAGGAGGAGAACTCAGGGACCATCCTGAGAAAACAGCGTGTATGAGCCAGGCAAAGGATAAACACTCCTGACAAGTCAGGCTGGAGGAAAACCAAGAGAAAGGAGTGACACGGATGCCAAGGGAATTGGCCACTGGATTTGAAGACAAGGAGGATGCTGGCAACCTCAGAGAGGCTAGATATTCTGGAGTGTAGGGAAAGCAGCTAGGGCATAAATGATGGACAGGGAAGTGGGACTGGAAGTACAGACACTTTTTCCCAGAGGGTTCGCCATTAAGAGAAGGAGAGGGCAGGCTGGATTGCGTTGTTTGAGAGGGGACACACACAGGCAGGCGCTTGCTTACATGACAGCAAGAAACAAACGAAGGTGTATGCGTGGCAGGGGAGACCTCTAACGCTCCCCTTCTCTTCTCTACCCAGGCCTGGGGCTCCCAGAATGTGGGGCCAGGCCCTAGACAGCAAGCCACCAAAGCCCAGGCGAGGGGCAGCCCCTGACAGGACAGGTCAACACACCCTGACTGAACACAGGAACCCAGACCAGCCCCCGCCTGGAGAAGCATGGACACTGGGTGCAGAGCTAGGTGAACCTACTGTGCACAGGACAAGTGCCTGAGGGCACGATTCAGGGCAGGGGGGCAGCCCTGAGGTTCTTTCTGAAGCCTCTGAGTCAAGGGAGTGTTGGTCACTCCATGGTTTTCAGCAACCCAGAAAGACTTCTCAGCAGCAGTAGCCCTTCTAGAGCCACCTTACAGAAGCACAGACTATTCCCAGCAAGACAGCAGCAGACTCTCAGCTATTTGGGGAAAGCAGCTAGTGGCCTGGGCCACCAAAAAGCTGAGGCGTCCTGGGTATGTAGTTCAAAGGATGTGTAGCATAAGAAAATCAGGCACTTCGCAGCACAAGAGAGAGGAAAAGTTCAGATGTGGCCTCTGGAGTCAGACACACCTTTCACATCTCAGCTCTGACATTTCACTGCTGGGTGACCTCAATTTCTTCATCTGTAAAATGGAGCTAATAATACCGTTCTTAGAATTGTTTTAAGAGTAAATGAGATAATATTGGTAAAGATCAACCTGCCACACACGTTGGACTCAACAACTGGAAGATGGTAGTACAGTCATTATTTCCTTAGGGCCTTCGGGGCAAATGGGCCTACAGCCTGCCCTCCCAGCACCATGGCACCCCCAGCGCACTCACCCGGATGCCCCGGCTATAGCCGATAAGCTTGAGGATGCGCAGGGACTGCATGCCATCAGCGATATTCACGTAACTGAACTGTCTGCCCATGAGCTCGCGGACGGTATAGGGGAGAAGCATAATGATCATAACGATCACATCCAGCACGTTGTAGCCGTTCTTCCAGTAGTTGATGGGGTCCACATAGAGCTTCATGGACAACTCAGATGTGCAGATGGACACAAAGAAGATCTCCGAGAGCTACAGGGGTAGCAAAGGTTGGAGAAGTCAGACCGAGCTGCACAGCCCTAGAGCTCTGGCCTGCTCCCTGCCTGAGCCCTGGAAGGGGTGCTCCTAAGTCACCCATGTGACAGAGAAACCCAGGCAGAGTTCCTGGCACACAGCGGACACTTAGTGTGCCTGACTCCCTTCCCCTTCTCTGTCCTTCCTACCCCGTGGCCCTATGCCTGGGGCTGGGTGTGACCCTGGGTACTTGGGAATGACTGACTGGCAGACAGAATGACTGTATAGGCTCTAGCATACTGCAACTCAACCTGAATATAAAGTTTCCCAAGGGAAGGTCCCAAGAGTTTTCTGACCAACTTGAATATACAAACTTTTAGGAATATAGATGAAATACACAGATATCTACTTCTGTTTAATCTATTAACTTAATCATACATATTCAATCTGTTTCTGAAGAATATTCTTTTAGTTTATGAACCAATCTTCTTCAAATTCTTTTCATGCATCTACAACTCTAATGGCTTTGCTTTTACCAAGAAGTACGCTTTGTGTCATCCAAGTGTTTCCTTCCCATCACATGTTGACTATCACGCAATTCCATTCACTCACTGGAAGAGCTGTGATTGGGCACCCACCCTGTACCAAGCAAACATCATTTTAGGCACTGGGAAATGCAACAATGAGTAAGACAGAAAATGTCCAGCCCCCAGGAAGCTTACAGTCTAGTAGGAGAGACAGAAATAAATGCTGGAACAAATGTATATAGAATATAATGTCAGGCAGGAAGGAAAATAAACCAGCCAAAGGAGATAAAGGGACTCACCAGGTTGGAGAAGAGGCAGTCCTAGCAGCTATTTTAAAAAAGATGGAAGCAACCAAACACAGAAGGACAAATATCACATGTTCTCACTCATCTGTGGGAGCTAAAAAAGTGGATCTCATGAAGATAAAGAGTAGACTGGTGGTTACCAGAGGCCAGGAAGGGCAGGGGATGAAGAGAGGTTGGTTAATGGTTACAAATATACACTGAGAAGAAATAAGACCTAATGTTCAATAGATCAATGAAGTGACTATAGTTAACATCAGTCTATTGTGCATTTCAAGATAACTAGAAGAGAATAATTCAAATGCTCCTAGCATAAGAAAAAGATAAATATTTAAGGCAATTATCCTGATTTGATTATATGAATGTATCAAGTTATCACATGTAGCCCAAAATACGTATATCTAATATGTATTGGAAGGAAGGAAGGAAGGAAGGAAGGAAGGAAGGAAGGAAGGAAGGAAGGGAAGGAAGGAAGGGAGGGAGGGAGGGAGGGAGGGAGGGAGGGAGGGAGGATGGAAAGAAAGGAGGGAGGGAGGAAGGAAGAAAGGAGGGAGGGAGGAAGAAAGGAGGGAGGGAGGAAGGAAGAAAGGAGGGAGGGAGGAAGGAAGAAAGGAGGGAGGGAGGAAGGAAGAAAGAAAAGAAGGAAGGGAGGGAGGTAGGGAGGGAGGGAAAGAAAGGTAGTCAACAGAGGTCTCACTGAACCCAGGAATCGAGACAAAATAAAAACTGGGGGGAAAACCTTGAGGAAGTGAAGGAATGGTGAGTCCAAGAGCCCTAGGGAGAAAAAGAGGCCGTTCAAGGAACAACAAAGTCAGCAGGGCTAGAACAGAAACAGGGAGAGCAGAGCAGGAGAGGTGGTTAGACAAGCAAACTGTCATGCCTTGTAGGCCTGGTGAGGACTTTGAATTTTAATCTCAGCCTTGGAGGATTTTGAGGAAGGAAGTGATCTGAACTAATTTACATTTTTAAGATATCTCAAAACGATTCTTGTATGTTTTATTGTACACATGTCTAAAGTATCTCTCAGATATATACCTAGGAGTGGAATTACTGCGTTGTAGGATATGAATGTCTTAACTTCACTATATATGGGCAAATTGTTTTCTGAAGTTATTGAACCAATCTACTTTAATATCAGCAATGTTCCTCTTGTTCTACATCCTTGCTAACACTTTGACTATCAGACTTCATCAATCTAACGAATATGAAATAGTATCCTATTTTTAAATTTTTGTTTCTCTAATTATGAATCAAGTTGGGCATTTTTATATGTTTAAATTATGAATTGCCTGTTTCTAATCTTTTGCCAAATTTTCTGCTGTATTGTTTTGTCTTCTTCTTATTGATCAGGAAGACATCTTCTATACATTTTGAATCCTAATGCTTTGCCTGTTGTATGTGTTACAAATATCTTCTCCTACACCAACTTATCACATTGACTTTTCACCTTTTTTATAGTTTTTTGTTTGTTTGTTTGTTTGTTTGTTTGTTTGAGACAGAGTCTCACTTTGTCACCCAGGCTGGAGTGCAGTGGCACGATCTCAGCTCACTGCAACCTCTGCCTCCCAGGTTCAAGCGATTCTCCTGACTCAGCTTCCCAGGTAGCTGGGATTACAGGCGCCTGCCACCACACCTGGCTAATTTTTGTATTTTTAGTAGAGATGGGGTTTCACCATGTTGGCCAGGCTGATTTCGAACTCCTGACCTCAAGTGATCTGCCTGGGTCGGCCTCCCAAAGTGCTGGGATTACAGGTGTGAGCCACCATGCCTGGACAGTTTTATATGTTTATAATTATATCTTCCATGCAGGTAAACCATATAGTCCAGGTTTGTTCGTTTTGGGTAGTAGAAATTTTAAACTAAGACAATGCTTTATAGCCATTAAAGGATATATAATATTTATTTCAGGTTTTTGCTTTCTTATTGAGAGTCAGTTTTATAATTTTTTTAAGAAAATTATCTATTTCAGCTAGGTTTTCAAACTTATTGGCATAAAATTGTTAGATTTCTGATATCTACTGTATCTATACTTCCATTTTTAATTCCTAATTTAGGGCTTCTATTTATCTTGATCGTCTCATGAAGAAAGTTCTTTATTTTATAATTATTTTCTGAGAGCTAACTTTTGGTTTTGTTGATACTTTCTAAATATATTCTATTGAATCTTCATTTTCTCTTTCATCAATTTCTACTCTTATCTTTACTATTTCCTTCTTTCTACTGTTTTTGGTGTTATTCTGTGGCTCTTTTCCCAACAGTTCAGCTCATTAATTTTTAAAATTGAGATATAATTTAAATACCACAAAATTCACTATTTTTAAGTGTAGAATTTAGTAGTTTTTTTTGTTTGTTTTAGTTTTTAGTATTTTGTACATTTTTATTGTGGTAAAATATACATCAAATGTATCATTTTTAACCATTTTAAGGTGTACAGTTCAGTGGCACTAAGCGCATTCACAATATTGTACAACTATCACTAGCATTTCCAGAAGGATTTCATCATCCCAAATGGAAACTCTGTACCCAATAAACAGTAAGTTCTCATTGCCCTCTCCCTGCAACCCTAGGTAATCTCTAGTCTACTCTCTGATGGTATGAATTTGCCTATTCTAGGTATCTCATATGGGTGAAATCATACAATATTTGTCCCTTTGTGTCTGGCTTATTTCACTTCCTGGAATGTTTCCAAGGTTCATTCCACCTTGTAGCACAGGGAATAGAATAGCAGAATTCTATTTCTAGTATGTGTTAGTTTCTGACTTAAAAATATAATTCTATTCCTTTTTAAAGATGAATAATATAGCATTGTATGCATCTACCATATTTTGTTTATCTATTCATCTGTTGATGGGCATTTAGGCTGCTTCCACATTTTGACTATTGTTAATAATGCGGTTATGAACATGTATGCACATACAAGTATCTGTTTGAGTCCCCGCTTTCCAATCTTTTGTGTATATACCCAGAAGTGGAATTGCTAGATCATGGAATACTATGTTTAACTTTTTGAGAATCTGCCAAACTGTTTTCCGCAGTAGTTGTCCCATTGTTACACTCCCACAAGCAATGCAGAATAGTTCTAATTTATCTACATCTTCACCAACACTTGTTATTGTCCATTTGTTGTTGTTGCTTGTTTGTTTGTTTTTTGAGACGGAGTCTTGCTCTGTCGCCCAGGCTGGAGTGCAGTGCATGATCTTCTCACTGCAACCTCTGCCTCCCAGGTTCAAGCGATTCTCCTGCCTCAGCCTCCCGAGTAGCTGGGATTACTGGCACCCGCCACCACACCTGGCTAATTTTTGTATTTTCAGTAGAGATGAGGTTTCACCATGTTGGCCAAACTGGTCTCGAACTCCTGATCTCAACTGATTCACTTGCCTCGGCCTCCCAAAGTGCTAGGCTTACAGGCGTGAGCCACTGCACCCGGCCCCATTTTTTATTGTTTTTTAATAATAACTATTCTAATAGGTGTGAAATTGTATCTCATTGTGGTTTTCATTTGCATTTCCCTAATGACTAGTGATGTGAAACATCTTTTCATGTGCTTATTGGCCATTTGTAATATCTACTTTGGAGAAATGTCTATGTAAGTCTTTTGCCCATTTTTAGATTGGGTTGCTTGTTTTGTTGATGCTGTTGAGTTGTAGAAGTTCTTTATATATTCTAGATATCAATTCTTTATCAGATATATAATTTGCAAATATTTTCTCTCATTCTATGGATTGTCTTTTCACTTTTTTTTTTTCTCAAAACAGGGTCTTGCTCTGTCACCCAGGCTGGAGTGTAGTGGCACGACCATGGCTCACTGCAGCCTCAACCTCCCAGGCTCAAGCGATCCTCACACCTCAGCCTCCCAAGTAGCTGGGACCATAGGCACATGCCACCACACCTGGCTAATTTTTGTATTTTTTGCAGACAGGGTTTCGTCAGGTTGGTCTAAACTCAAACTGGGCTCAAGCGATCCTCCCACCTCAGCCTCTCAAAGTGCTGAAACTACAGGTATGAACCACCATACTCAGCCTCTTCTCACCTTCTTGATAGTGTCCTTAGATGCATGAATGTTTTAATTTGATGAAGTCTAATTTGTCTGTTTTTTCTTTTATTGTCTGTACTTTTAATGTCATGTGTAAGAATCCATTACCAAATCCAAGTTCATGAAGATTTACCCCTTTGTTTTCTTCTAAAAGTTTTAGTTCTTATATTTTGGTTGTTGATTTAGTTTGTTTTTGTACATGGTGTGAGGTAGGTGTCAAACTTCAGTCTTTTGCAGGTGAATACCAAGTTGTCCAAATACTATTTGTTGAAGAGACTACTACTTTTTCCCCATTGAATGGTCTTGACCCCCTTGTCAAAAAATCAATTGACCATAGATATTTGAATTTATTTCTAGATTCTCAGTTCTATTCCCTTGGTCTATATGTCTATCCTATTGCTAGTACGATGCTGTTTTGATTGCTATATCTTGGTAGTCAGTTTTGAAGTCAGAAAGTGCAAGTCCTCCAACTTTGTTCCTTGTTTTCAATATTGTTTTAGCTATTTGGGGCCCTTTCACATCCATATGAATTTGAAGATCTCCTTTCCCATTTCTGCAACAACAAAAAAACTATTGGAATTTTGACAGAAATTGCATTGCATCTGTAGATTGCTTTGAAAAGTATTGCCATTTTAACAAGATTAAGTCTTCTCTTCCATGAACACAGGATGTCTTTTCAGTTATTCAAGTCTCTTTAATTTCTTTCAGCAACGTTTTGTAGTTTTCAGTATTCATCTCTCACTACCTTAATTTTTTTCCTAGGTATTTTATTCTTTTGGATGCTCTTGTAAAGATAATTTTCTTAATTTCCTTTTCAGATTATTAATTGATAGTGCATAGAAATACAATTGATTTTTTTCAGTTAATACAGTACAGAGAAAAAAAGAAATATAATTGATTTTGTTGTTAATCTTGTATCTTGCAACTTTGCTGAATTTGTTTAATACCTCTTGTGTGTGTGTGAGTATACGGATTCTTTTAGGATTTCCTATATATAAGACCAAGTAATCTGCAAATAGAGATACAGGCATGCCTTGTTTTATTGCACTTCACTTTATTGCACTGTGCAGACACTGCAAGTTTTTCACAAATTTAACTTTTGTGGCAACCCTACATTAAGCAAGTCTATAGGTGTCATTTTTCCAACAGTGTGTGCTCATTTCATGTTTCTGTGTCATATTTTGGTAATTCTCACAATATTTCCAAATTTTTCATTATTATTATATCTGTTATGGTTATCTGTGATCAGTGATCTTTGATGTTACTATTGTGAAAGGAAAATATCCTGGGCACTGAAATCACTAAGCTAAAGGGAGAAGTCAAGCTGAGAACTGCGTAGGGCAAACCTGCCTCCCATTCTATTCAAAGTCACCCCTCTACTCACTGAGATAAATGCATATCTGATTGCCTCCTTTGGAGAGACTGATGAGAAACTCAAAAGAATGCAACTATTTGTCTCTTATCTACCTAGGACCTGAAAGCCCTTCTCCCTGCTTAAGCTGTCCCACCTTTCCAGACCGAACCAATGTTCATCTTACATATCTTGAATGATGTCTCATGTCTGCCTAAAATGTATAAAACCAAACTATGTTCTGACCACCTTGGGCACAAGTCATCAGGACCTCCTGAGGCTGTGTCACAGGCATGCATCCTCAACCCTGGCAAAATAAACTTTCTAAATTTGCTGAGACCTGTCTCAGATTTTCGGGGTTCACACTGTTTTAATTGCTTGGGATGGCATAAACCGGATCCATATAAGACAGCAAACTCAATACATGTGCATGTTCGGACTGCTCCACTGACCAGCCATTCCTCCATCTCTCTCCCTCTGCTGGGGCCTCCTTATTCCTTGAGACATAACAATATTTAAGTCAGGTCAGTTAATAACCCTACAACGATCTCTAAGTGTTCAAGTGAAATGAAGAGTCGCAAGTCTCTCACTTCAAATCAAAAGCTAGAAATAATTAAGCTTAGTGAGGAAAGCATGTTGAAAGCCTAGACCTCTTGCACCAAAAAGTTAGCCAAGTTGGGAATAGAAAGGAAAAGTTCTTGAAGAAAATTTAAAGTGCTATTCCAGTAAACACATAAATGATAAGAAAGCAAAACAGCCCTATTGCTCACATGGAGAAAGTTTTGGCGGTCTGGACAGATCAAACCAGCCACAACATTCCTTAAAACCAAAGCCTAATCCAAAGCAAGGCCCTAACTCTCTTCAATTGTTTGAAGTCTGAGAGAGAGGAGGCTGCCGAAGAAAAGCTGAAAGTTAGCAGAGGTTGGTTCTTGAGGTTTGAGAAAATAACGTATCTCCAGAACATAAAAGTACAACATGAAGCAGCAAGTGCTGATAGAGAAGCTGCAATGCCTTATCTAGAAGACCTAGCTAAGAGAGTTGATGAAAGTGGCTACACTCAACAACAGATGTTCAATGTGACAAAGTAGACAAAAAAGCTTTATATCTGAAGAAGAAGCCATCTAGGACTTTCCTAGCTACAGGGGAAAAGGAAGGCCTGGCTTCAAAAGTTCAAAGGACAGGCTGAATCTCTTGTTAGGGGGTAATGCAGCTGGTGACTTTAAGTTGAAGCCAGTGCTCATTTACCATTCCAAAAATCCTAGAGCCCTTAAGAATGATGCTAAATCCACTCTGCCTGTGCTCTAAAAATGGAACAATAAAGCCCAGATGACAGCACATTGGTTTACAGCATGGTTTATGGAATATTTTAAGCCCACTGTTGAGACATATTGCTCAGAAAAAAAGATTCCTTTCAAAATGTTACTGCCCATTGACAATGCACCGGTCACCTAAGAGTTCTGGTGGAGATGTATAAAAAGATGAAGAAGTTGTTTTCAGGCCGGCTAATAAAATATCCATTCTGATCAAGGAGTCATTTCAACTTTTAACTCTTATTATTTAAGAAATATATTTCATAAATACATAGCATATGTATTTATAGTATTTATAGACAGTGATTCTTCTGATGGGTCTGGGTAAAGTAAATTGAAAACCTTCTGGAAAGAATTCACCATTCTAGATGCCATTAGGAACATTCAGGACTCACAAGAGATCAAAATATCTACATGAACAGGAATTTGGAAGAGGTTGATTCCAATCTTTGCGGATGACTTTGAGGGGTTCAAGACTTCACTGGAGGAAGTAATTGCAGATGTTGTGGAAATAGCAAGTGAACTAGAATTAGAAGTGGAGCTTGAAGATGTGACTAAACTGCTGCAATCTCATGATAAAACTTGAAGAGATGAGGAGTTGCTTTTCATGGGTGAGCAAAGAAACTGGTTTCTTGAGATGGAATCTACACCTGGTGAAGATGCTGTGAAAGTTGTTGAAATGACAACAAAGGATTTAGAATATTCCATAAACTTCGTTGATAAAAGCAGCAGCAGGGTTTGAGAGGATTGGCTTCAACTTTGAAAGAAGTTCTACTGTGGGTAATAAGTTAACAACCAGCATCACTTGCTACAGAAAAATCTTTCATGAAAGGAAGAGTTGATTGACGTGGCAAACTTCCTTGTTGTCTTATTTTAAGAAATTGCCACAGACACTCCGGCCTTCAGCAACCATCACCCTGATCAGTCAACAGCCATCAACATCAAGGCAAGACCCTCCACCAGCAAAAAGATTATGTCTTGCTGAAGGCTCAGATTATTGTTGGCATTTTTTAGCAATAAAGTATTTTTAAATTAAGGTATATACATTTTTTTTAGATCTAATGCTATTGCACACTTAACAGACTCAGTATAATGTAAACTTAACTTTTATATGTACCAGGAAACAAAATAAAATCACATGACTCACTTTATTGTGGTCTGAAATTTAATCCACAATATCTCTGACGCATGTTCATAGCTTTACTTCTTTCTTTTCAATTTAAATGCCTTTTGTTTCTTTTTCTTGACTGATGATTCTGGCTAGAACTTTCAGTACAATGTTAAATCGTGGTGAAAGCAGTCATATTAGTCTTGTTCCTAATCTTAGGGGGAAGACTTTTCGTCTTTCTCAATTAAGTCTGAAGCTAACTGTGGGTTTTTTCATAAATGCCCTTCATCAAGTTAAGGAATTTCCTTTCTATTTGTAGTTTACTTTTTTATATATAATGAAAGAATGTGGGATTTCATCAAATGCTTTTTCTACATCAACTGAGGTGAACTTTTTTCCTTCATTCTACTGGTGTATTACATTGACTGATTTTTGTATTTTGAATCACCCTTGCTTTCCTGAGATAAATCCCACTTGATCGTGGTGTATAATTCTGCTAAGTATGCTACTGGCTGGCTCCAGTTTGTTACTCTCTCAATTACAATTTTTGCATCTATATTCTTAAAGAACATCTGTCTATAGTTTTCTTTTCTTATGATGTTTTGTGCTGGTCTCATGGATAAGCTCAGAAGTCTTCCCTCTTCTCTTTTTTGGTAGAGTTTGGGAAGAATTGGTGTTAGTCTTTCCTTAAATGACTGGTAGAATTCACATGTGAAACTACCTCGTCCTGAGATTTTCATTGTTGGGAGGTTTTTGATTACTGATTCAATCTTTTGTTATCTGTTCTGATGGGTCAGTTTTCTATTTCTTCTTGAGTCAATTTGTGTGCTGTCCATTTCACCTAGATTATTTAACTTGTTGGCATATAATTGCTTATGGTATTCTCCTATAACCCTTTTTGCTTCGATAAGGTCAGTAGAAATGTCCCAAATTTCATTTCTGACATTAGTAATTTGAGTCTTATTTTCTTAGTCAATCTAGCTAAAGGCTTGTCAATTTGTTGATCTTTTTAAAGAACCAACTTTTGATTTTGTTCATTTTCTCTACTGTTTCTCTACCCTCTATTTTGTTTATCTCGTTCTAGTATTTTTTTATTTCCTTCCTTCTGCTAGCTTTATCTGCTCTTCTTTTTCTAGTTCCTTAAGGTATAAAGTTAGGTTACTGATTTGAGACCTTTCTTCTTTTCTAATGTTAAGCATTTATAGGTACAAATTTTCCTCTGAACACTGCTTTCACTGCATCCTGTGAATTTTGTTATGTTTTTTATTTTCATCTTATATTTTCTAATTTCCCTTGTGATTTCTTTCTCTGACCCATTAGTTAAGAGTATGCTGTTGGCTGGGCACAGTGGCTCACACCTGTAATCCCAGCAGTTTAGGAGGCTGAGGCAGGTGGATCACCTGAGGTCAGGAGTTTGAGACCAACCTGGCCAACATGGTGAAACCCCATCTCTACCAAAAAATACAAAAATTAGGTGGGCGCAGTGGCATGTGCCTGTAATCCCAGCTACTCAGGAAGCTGGGGCAGGAGAATTGCTTGAACCCAGGAGGCGGAGGTTGCAGTGAGCTGAGCTGAGGTTGTGCCATTGCACTCCAGCCTGGGAGACAGAGCAAGACTTGGTCTCAAAAAAAAAAAAAAAAGAGTATGCTGTTTAAGGCCAGGCACAGTGGCTCACGCCTGTAATCCCAGCACTTTGGGAGGCCAAGGTGAGTGGATCACCTGAGGTCAGGAGTTTGAGACCAGCCTGACCAACATGGAGAAACCCTGTCTCTACTAAAAATACAAAATTAGCTGGGCGTGGTGGCACATGCCTATAATCCCAGCTACTCGGGAGGCTGAGGCAGGAGAGTCGCTTGAACCTAGGAGTCGGAGGTTGCAGTGAGCTGAGATTGCGTCATTGCACTCCAGCCTGGGCAACAGGAGCCAAGTTCCATCTCAAAAAAAAAAAAGAGTATGCTGTTTAATTTACACATATTTGAAAAATGTAGTCTTCCTCTGTTATTGATTTCTAGTTCCGTTTTATTGTTGTCAGTGAAGATACTTCGTCTAATTTTATGTATATGTATATTTCTTTAAGTGACTGGTAGAATTCATTATATATATGTATATATATATATATGGCTCTGTGTGTGTTTCGTGTGTGTGTGTGTGTTTCTTTTTAAATTTTTTTTTATTTCAATTGTTTTTTGTTTGGGGGGATTCTGTCTGTTCGTTTGTTTGAGACAAGATCTTGCTCTATCATGTAGTCTGGAATGCAGTGATACAGTTATGGCCCACTGCACCCCTGACTTCCTGGGCTCCAGTGATCCTCCCACATCAGCCTCCCAAGCAGCTAGGACTGCAGGCATGCATCACCACTCCTTTTTTTTTTTTTAAATAGATGGGGTCTCATTATGTTGCCCAGGCGGATCTCAAACTCCTGGACTTAAGTGATCCTCCCATCTTGGCCTTCCAAAGGGCTGGGATTGCAGATGTGAGCCACTGCCCCGGGCCTATTTCAATACTTTTAGGGGTACACGTGGTTTTTGGTTACATGGATGAATTGTGTAGCAGAGAAGTCTGAACCTGAGATTTTAGACTGCCTATTGGGTGCAATGTACACTACTTGGATGCACCCATCACCCATGTAGGTGTGCATTGTGCCCAATAGGTAGTTTTTTGTCCCTCACCCACCTCCAAATCTCCCCCTTCTGAGTTCACTGTCTCCCTACAATGTCCATTATACCACTCTGTATGCCTTTGCATACCCAGAGTTTAGCTCCCACTTATAAGTGAGAATATGCAGTATTTGGTTTTTCAATCCTGAGTTACTTCACTTAGAATAATACCCTCCAATTCCATCCAAGTTGCTGCAAAAGACATTATTTTGTTCTTTTTTAATGCCTGAGTAGTATTTCATCATGTGTATATACCACATTTTCTTTATCCACTCATTGGTTGATGGGCACTTAGGTTGATACCATATCTTTACAACTGTGAATTGCACTGCAATACACATATGCATGCAGACCTGGCACAGTGACTCATGCCTGTAATCCCAGCACTTTGGGAGGCAGAGGTGGGCAGATCACTCAAGGCCAGGAGTTTGAGACCAGCCTGGCCAACATGGCGAAACCCTGTCTCCACTAAAAATACAAAAATTAGCCAGGCGTGGTGGCTTATGCCTGTAATCACAGCTACTCAGGAAGCTGAGGCAGGAGAATCACTTGAACCCGACAGCAGAGGTTGCAGGGAGCTGAGATCGTGCCACTCACTGCACTCCACTCCAGCTTGAACAACAGAGCCAGATTCCATCTCAAAAAAAAAAATGCATGCAGGTGTCTGATATAGTGATTTTTTTTTTTCCTTTGGGGAGATAGTCAGTAGTGGGATTGCTGGATTGAATGGTAGATATACTTTTAGTTCTTGGAGAAATCTCCATACTGTTTTCCATAGAGGTTGTCCTAATTTACATTCCTACCAGCAATGTATAAGCATTCCCTTTTCACCACATCCACTCCAACATCTATATTGCTTTTTGACTTCTTAATAATGGCTACTCTGGCTGGGGTAAAGTGGTATCTCACTGTGGTTTTAATTTACATTTCCATGCTGATTAGTGTCATGTGGAGCATTTTTTCAAATGTTTGTTGGCCATTTGTGTATCTTCTTTTGATAAATGTCTATTCATATCCTTTGCCCATTTTTTAATGGGATTTGTTTTTCTTGCTAATTTGAGTTCTTTGTAGATTTTGGATGTTAGTCCTTTGTCAGATGCATAATTTCCAAATATTTTCTCCCACTGTGTATGTTGTCTACTTACTCTGATTATTTCCTTTGCAGAAGCTTTTTAGTTGAATTAGGTCCCATTTATTTAATTTTGTTGCATTTGCTTTTGGGGTCTCAATTGTAAACTGTTTGCCTAGGCCAATGTCCAGAAGAGTTTTTCCCAGGTTGTCTTCTAGAATTTTTATCGTTTCAGGTGTTAGAGGTAAGTCTTTATTCCATCTTGAGTTAATTTTTGTATATGGTGAGAGACACGGATCCAGTTTCATTCTTCTACATGTGACTAACCAGTTCTCCCTGCACCATTTATTGAATAGGGTGTCCTTTCCCCAATTTATGTTTTTGTATGCTTTGAATATTGGTTGGTTGTTAAGTATTTGGCCTTATTTCTGGGTTCTCTATTCTTTTCCATTGCGTCTATGCATCTACTTTTATACCAGTACCATGCTGTTATGGTTACTATAGCCATGTAGTATAATTTGAAGTTGGATAATGTGATGCTTCCAGATTTTTTCTTTTTGCTTACGATTGCTTGGATTTCAATATTAATTTATTGAGATTTGTTGTATGGTCTAATATATAATCTATCCTGGAGAATGATCCTTGTGTACTAGAGAAAAATTGTTTTTATATTCCTGATGAATTGATCCCTTTGTCAATATAATGTCCTTTCTTTTCTCTTAGAACAGTTTTTGCCTTACTATCTATTTTGTCTGATATTAGTATAGCCACCCCCAGATATCTTTTGGTTTCTATTTGTTTGGAAAACCTTTTTCCATTCTTTCACTTTCAACCTATTTGTATCTTTGGTTTGTTTGTTTCTTTGTTTGTTTGAGACAGAGTCTCACTCTGTCACCCAGGTTGCAGTGCAGTGGTGCTATTTCAGCTCACAGCAACCTCTGCCACCGAGTTCTAGTGATTCTCATGCCTTAGCCTCCTGGGTAGCTGGGACTACAGGTGTGCACTACCACACCTGGCTAATTTTTGTATTTTTAGTACAGACAGGGTTTTTGCCATGTTGGCCAGGCTGGTCATGACTATTTGTACCTTTGAATCTAAAGTGAGTCTCCTGTAGACAACATATGATTGGGATTTTAAAAATCTGTTAATCTCTGCCTTTTAATTGGAGAATTTAATCCATTTATATTTAAAGTAATTATAGATAAAGGACACACTTCTGCTGTTTTGCTATTTGTTTTCTATATGACATATTTTTGTTCCTCAATTCCTCCATTACTGCCTTTTTGTGTATATACCTAATTTTTTTGTAGTGTGCCACTTTGATTCCTTTCTCATTTCCCTTTCTGTATAGTTTTTTTTTTTTTGGTTGTTCCCTTAGTGTTTACCCTTTGGATTATAATTAACCTCTTAAATTTATAACAATCTATTTTTAATTAATACAACCTTAGCTTCAATAGTATATAACAATTCTGCTCTATACAGCTTCATCTCTCTCCCTTCTTGTTTTTGTGATTATAAACTACTCCTTCAAACACGTGTGCCCATTAACTATAACACTGGAATTTTAAGTCATATATTTTTAAAGAGTTACAAACCAAAATATACAATAACACTAGATTTTGTATTTACTGATGCAGTTGCCTTACCCGAGTTCTTTATTTCTTTATATGAGTTCAAGTTACTGTCTTGTTCATTTCCACCTACAAAATTACTTTTACCACTTTTTTGAGGGCAGATTTACTAGCAACAAACCCTCTCATTTTTGTTTATCTGGAAGTCTTTACTTCCCCTTCATTTTTGAAGGATAATTTTGCTGAATACAGCATTTCTCATTGACAGTATTTTTTCTTTTCTATTTTAAACATGGCATTTCACTGTGTTTTGGCCCCCAAAGTTTCTGAAGAGAAATCAGCTGTTAATCTTATTGAGGTTTGTTGTATGTGACAACTTGCTTATCCCTTGCTGCTTTCAAGATTCTCACTTTATTTTTGGCTTTTGACAGTTTGATTATATGTCTTAGTGTGGCTCTTTTTATGTTTCTCCTTTTTGGAATTCATTGGAATTTCTGGATGTATATATTCATGTCTCTCATCAAATTTGGGGATTTGGGGCCACTATTTCTTTAAACATTCTTTCTGCCTCATTTTCTCC
This sequence comes from Macaca thibetana thibetana, assembly GCF_024542745.1. Lineage (NCBI taxonomy): Eukaryota > Metazoa > Chordata > Mammalia > Primates > Cercopithecidae > Macaca > Macaca thibetana. Next base: position 46,686,550 of record NC_065583.1, read on the forward strand.
TCTCCTTCTGGAACCTGTATTCTGTGTATGTTAGTATGTTTTACGGTGTCCCACAGTTCTCATAGGCTCTGTTCATTTGTCCTCAATATTTTTTCTTTCTGCTTCTCAAACTGAACAAGTTCAATTGACCTGTCTTCAAGTTCACCAATTCTTTCTTCTACCTACTCAAATCTGTTATTGAATGCCCCTAGATAACCTCCACCTCCTGGGTTCAGGCAATTCTCCTGCCTCAGTCTCCTGAGTAGCTGGGAATACAGGCCCCTGTCACCAAGCCCGGCTAATTTTTGTATTTTTAGTAGAGGCAACGTTTCACCACGTTGGCCAGGCTGGTCTTGAACTCCTGACCTCAAGTGATCCACCCACCTCAGCCTCCCAAATTGCTGTGATGACAGGCATGAGCCACTGCACCTGGCCTCTTTGAGCATTTGTTTTTAAAGCCTTTGTCTAGTAATTCCAATGAATGGGTTTCCTCAGTCATTGAACGGAACAGAAGAGTTTCTGTTCATTTAGCCTGTGTATAAGTCATACATTTTTGTTTCTTTGATTGCTTTATAATATTTTGTTGAAAACCAAATGTTTTAAATATTGCAATGTGGTAAGTCTGGAAATCAAATTCTTCCCCCTCCTCATGATTTATTTTTGTTGCTTTATGTGAGTAGTATTTACTCGTTTAATGCCTTTTCTAAACTATTTTTGCAAAGCACTATATTCTTTGTTTTATGTGATCTCTGAAGTCTCTATTCCTTTACTTTCTGGTCAACTAGTGTTTTGACAGGGATTTTCTTTCTATCTATTTTTTGAGATGGAGTCTCACTCTGTCACCCAGGCTGGAGTGTGTGGCACAATTTCAACTCACTGCAACCTCTGCCTCCCAGCTTCAAGCAATTCTCCTACCTCAGTCTCCTGACTAGCTGGGATTACTTCATGCCTGGCTAATTTTTTTTTGTATTTTTAGTAGAGACAGGATTTCACCATTTTGGCCAGGCTGGTCTCGAACTCGTGACCTCAAGTGATCCGCCTGCCTTGGCCTCCCAAAGTGCTGTGACCACAGACATGAGCCACCATGCCCAGCCAACAGAGATTTTCTTAAATGTCTCAAGCAAAAAGAAAGAAGGAAAAAAGAAAGGAAAAAAGGGAGATAGAGAGGGTTTGGGGAAAAAATGGAGGGAAGAAGAGGGAAAGAAGAAACAAAATAAGGAAGGGAGGAAAAAGGAAGAAAGAAAAAGGAAAAATAAAGAGAAATAAGAAAAAGAGAGCGAGAGAGAGAGAAAGGCCAGGCACTGTAACTCATGCCTGAATCCCAGTGCTTTGGGAGGCCAAGGTAGGAGAATCTCTTGAGGCCAGGAGTTTGAGAGCAGCCTGGGCAACATAGTGAGATACCATATCTACAAAAAAAAAAAAAAAATTAATTAGCTGGATATGGTGGTATATGCATGTAGTCCTAGCTACTCAGGAGGCTGACACATGGGGATCTTTTGAGTCCAAGGGTTTAAGGCTGATTGAGCTATAATCATGTCACTGCACCCAAGCCCAGGCAACAGAGCGAGACCCTGTCTGATAAAGAAAGGAGGAAAGGGGCCAGGAGTGGTGGCTCATGCCTGTAATCCCAGCACTTTGGGAGGCTGAGGCGGGAGGATCACAAGGTCAGAAGATTGAGACCATCCTGGCCAACATGGTGAAACCCCGTCTCTACTAAAACTACAAAAATTAGCTGGATATGGTGGTGCATGCCTGTAATCCCAGCTACTCGGGAGGCTGAGGCAGGAGAATCACTTGAACCAGGGAGCTGGAGGTTGCAGTGAGCCAAGATCACGCCACAGTACCCCAGCCTGGCAACAGAGCAAGACTCCACCTCAAAAAAAAAAAAAATGAAAGAGAGAAAAAAAGGAGGAAAGGAAGGAGGGAAGAGAGGAAGGAGGGAGGGAAGGAAGGAAGACAGGAAGGAGGGAAGGAGGGAGAGAGGAGGGAAAGAAAAAGAGAAAGAAAGGAGAATAAAGGAGAGGATAGAAAAAGGAAAGGAAAAAGACAGGCTAGGCATGGTGGTTCATGCCTGTAACCCCAGTGCTTTGGGAGGCCCAGGCAGGAGGATCTCTTGAGGCCAGGAGTTCAAGGTCAGTCTAGGCAACATAGTGAGACCCCATCGCTACAAAAAATTTAAAAATTAGCTGGGCATGGTGATATATGTCTGTAGTCCTAGCTACTCAGCAGACTGAGACAGGAGGATCCCTTAGGTCCAGGAGTTTAAGGCTGCAGTGAGCTATGATCATATCACTTCACTCTAGGCCACAGAGTAAGACCTTGTCTCAAAAAGAAAGAAGAAAGGGAGGGAAGGGTAGGAAAGGAGGGAGGGAAGGTTGGGAAATGAGGGAGGGAGGGAGGAAGAAAAGTTCTCCTAGTTTTTTTAGATTGGCTCTGTGTTGGGGTACTCTTTCAGTGCTTAGCAAAGCCATTTACAACTCCACAATACCCCTAACTTCCAGTTTTTACTGAGCCTAAAGATCAGCTAAAGTTGAAATCTTGAGATCTTAGGTCTTTTTGAAACATTCATCCTGCCCTGGGCATCAATGCTTTCTAAATTCCTCCATATACACAGGAGCTTCTCAATGTCCTACTTATCCAAAGAATCTCCCTTCTAGGTCTTTCTTCCTACACTTCAGTATGTCCGTTGTTTGCTTTAACTTTTTTTTGCCCCAGGCAGCAATAGACTGTTCATATGCCTTTTAATGTTTGTAAGAAATTCCCTCTCCATAGCCACCTTTCTGCTTTGAGAAAATTCCAAGCTAGGTGAAACAAAAGCAGTCAACTTCCATCAGTCCTTCAACCGGCTCTCAGGTCAAAATGGACCAATACAATTCCTTAAGAACAAGGTCTGGGTTAGTGTATGGTGGCTCATGACTGTTGGGAGATCCAAGGTGGGTAGATCACTTGAGCCCAGGAGTCTGAGACCAGCCTGGGCAGCATAGCGAGACCCCATCTCTACAAAACATACAAAAATTAGCTGGGCATTATGGTGCATGCCTGTGGTCCCAGCTACTCAGGAGGCTGAGGTGGGAGGACTGCTTGAGCCCAAGCAGCTGAGGCTGCAAAGATCTGTGATCACGCCTCTGCACTCCAGCCTGGGCAACAGAGCAAGACCCCATCTCAACAAACAAACGAGTAAGGTCTGCTCTGGAACCAAGGACCAGGGTTCTACATTAGGAATGTGAGCTGCTGTCTTCAGGATCATCACCACGCTGGGGAGGGGAGTGGACAAGGCAAGTGAAAATATAACAAAACTTTTCCAACTTTTAAAATATGTATGTGGACAAAGACAGTTTTATTTCTTCCTTTCCAGTCTTTACATGTTTATTTCTTTTTCTTGTTTTACTGCATTAGCCAGGACTTCCAGTATGATGTTAAATAGGAGTGGTGAAAGTAGACATCCTTTTCTTGTTCCTGATCTTAGTAGGAAGGCATCAGGTTTCTCATCATTAAGTATAATGTTTGCAATCAGTTTTTTTAATAGATTGTGTTTTGTAACTTCTATTTTGTTTTTAATTGACATATAATAATTGTATTTATGGGGTACAGTATGATGTTTCAATACATATATACAATGTGTAATGTCAAATCAGGGTAATTAGCATATTCATCACCTCAAACACATCATTTCTTTGTGATAAGAACATTCAAAGTCCTCTCTTCTAGCTATTTTGAAGTATGCAATGCATATTGCTAAATATCATCACTCTATTGTGCAGAGCACCAAAATTAATTCCTCCTATCTGTAACTTTGTACCTCATTAACCAACCTCTCCTCCTCTACTTCCTCCCTACTCTTCCCAGCCTTTAGCAACCACTATTCACATAATATGGTTTGGATGTTCATCTCCCCCGAATCTCATGTTGAAATATAGTTCCCAGGCCGGGCGCGGTGGCTCAAGCCTGTAATCCCAGCACTTTGGGAGGCCGAGACGGGCGAATCACAAGGTCAGGAGATCGAGACCATCCTGGCTAACACGGTGAAACCCCGTCTCTACTAAAAAATACAAAAACTAGCCAGGCGAGGTGGCGGGCGCCTGTAGTCCCAGCTACTCGGGAGGCTGAGGCAGGAGAATGGCGTGAACCCGGGAGGCGGAGCTTGCAGTGAGCTGAGATCCGGCCACTGCACTCCAGTCTGGGCGACAAAGCAAGCCTCTGTCTCAACAAAAAAAAAAAAAAAAAAAAAAAGAAATATAGTTCCCAATTTTGGAGATGGGGCCTAGCAGGAGTTGATTGGATCATGGGAGCAGATCCCTCATGAATAGTTTAGCACCATTCCATTGGTGATAAGTGAGTTCTCACTCTGAGTTCACATGAGATCTGGTTGTTTAATAGTGTGTGGCAGTTCCCCCCTCTCTCTCTTGCTCTCTCTCTCACCATGTGACATGCTGGCTCCCCTTTGCCTTCTACCATGTAAGCTTCCTGGGACCCTCACCAGAACCAGATGCCAGCACCATACTTCCTGTATAGTCTGCAGAACCATGAGCCAAAATATAACCTCTTTTCTTTATAAATTACTCAGCCTCAGGTATTTCTTTACCTCGTAGTTCTTTACCTCAGCAACATCAAAACTGACTAATATGGGAAAAATGGTACCAGAAGTGTGGTACTGATATAAAGATACCTGAAAATGTGGAAGCAGCTTTGGAACTAGGTAACAGGGAGCATGGAAGAGCTTGGAAGTCTCAGAAGTCAGGAAGATGAGGAAAAGTTTGGAACCTCTTAGAGACTGGTTAAATGGTTGTGACAAAAATGCTGACAAAAATATGGACAGTGAAGCCCAGGCTGATGAGGTCTCAGATGGAAATGTGGAATCTATTGAGAACTACAATAAAGGTCACCCTTGTTATCCCTTAGCAAAGAACTCGTTTGCATTGTTTCCATTGTTTCCATATCCTAGGGCTTTGTGGAAGGCTGAATATAAGAGTGATGACTTAGGGAATTTAGCAGAAGAAATTTCTAAGCAGCAAAATGTTCAAGATGTGTCCTGGCTGCTTCTAACAGCCTTTGATCAGATATGGGAGCAAAGAAGAGGTTAAGGTTGGAACTTATATTTAAAAGGGAAGCACAGTATGAAAGTCTGGACAATTTGCAGACTGGCCATTTTGCAGAGACAGAGAAAGCCCTATCAGGATGGAAATTCAAGCAGGCTATGAAGCAACCATTTGCTAGAGAGATTAGCATGACAAAAACAGAGCCAAGTGCTAATATCCAAGACAATGGGGAAAAGGCCCTGAAGGCATTTCAGAGATCGAGGCAGCCCCTCTCATAACAGGCCCAGGGGCCTAAGAGGACTGAATGATTTATGGGGCCAGGTCCAGGGTCCCGCTGCCCTGAGCAGCCTTGGGACACTGCTCCCCACATTCTGGCTTCTCCAGCTCGTCTTAGCTCAAATAAGGTCTGCTCTGGAACCCATATTGCTGGGGCCATGACTTTGGAAAGAACAAGCTGCTGCAAGCCTTGGTGGCTTCCACATGGTGTTAAGTCTGTGGGCTTAGGGAATGCAAGAGTGAAGGAGGTTTAGCAGCTTTCCCCTAGATTTCAGAGGACGTATAAGAAAGCCCAGGTGTCCAGGCAGAAGCCTGCTACAGGGCCAGAGTCCTCACAGAGAACCTTTACTAAAGCAGTGCAAAGAGGAAATGTGGGGCTAGAGCCCCCACACAGAGTCTTCACTAGGACACTGCCTAGTGGAGCTGTGGGAAAGGACCCACTGCTCTCCAGACCCAAGAATGATAGAGCCATGGGCAGCTTGCAGCCTAAACCTGGAAAAGTTGCAGGTACTCAACTCCAACCCGTGAGAGCAGACACAGGGAGTGCACCCTGCAAAGCCACTGGGGTTGAGCTCCCCAAGGCCCTGGGAGCTCACCCCGTGCACCAGCTTACATTCCCAATGTGAAACCCTGTTCCTTGGTTCCAGAGGCAACAGAACCGACCTTGGGTTTTTGGTGGCGGGGGTGGGGCGGTGGTGGTGCTGGGGTTTTATTTTTGTTGTTTTGGTATGGGGTGTTGCTCTGTCACCCAGGCTGGAGTGCAGAGGTGTGATCACAGATCATCACTCAAGTTCAAGCAATCCTCCCAAGCATCTGGTGCCAGCATCACCAGAAGCAGATGCTGGTACTATGCTTCCTGTACAGCCTGCAGGACCATGAGCCAAAATAAAACCTCTTTTATTTATAAATTACCCAGCCTCATGTATTTCTTTATAGCAATGCAAAAACTAACTAATATACTACCTCTATGAGTCAACTTTTTTAGATTCCACATGAGTGAGATCATATAGTGTTTGTTCTTCTGTGCTTGGCTTATTTCACTTAACATAATGTCTTCTAAATTCATCCATATTGCTGTAAATGACAGGATTTTGTTCTTTGTTATGTATGAATAGTATTCTATTATGTATATATAGCACATTTTAAAATCCATTCATCAATTGATGAACACTTAGGTCGATTCCATATCTTGGCTATTTTGAACGGTGTTACAATCAACATGGGATTACAGATATCTCTTCAATATACAGATTTCGTTTTCTTTGGCTATATACTCCTCAGTAGTGGGATTGTTGAATCATATGATAGTTCTAATTTACTGAGGAACCTCCCTAATGTTGTCCATAACAGCTATACTAATTTACATTCCTGCCAACAATGTATATGAGCTCCCCTTTCTCCACATCCTCACCAGCATTTATTTGTTGTCTTTTTTTTTTTTAAAAGAGACAATGTCTCACTCTGTCACCCAGGTGGGAGCACAGCAGTGCAATCATGGCTCACTACAGCCTTGACCTCCTGAGCTCAAGCAATCCTCCTGCCTCAGCCTCCTGAGTAGCTGGGACTATAGGCACATGGCACCATGCCTATTTTTTTGTTTGTTGTTGTTGTTGTTGTTTCCCCAGAGATACTGGGTCTCACTATGTTACCTGTGCTTTCTTTCTTTTTTTTCTCTTTTTTTTTTTTTTTTTTTTGTCTTTTTTATAAGCTTTCCTACATTTCTGAATTTGCTTCTTTCTTGATTCAGTGTTCACTGGGTTGCTATAGACCTTTGGCTATTTTCCAGAGCTCTGGCAGTTTTTGCTCCTTTTTTTAGATGTTTCTCTGAATAGACAAACCTTGGAGTTACCTACTCTGCCATTTTCACTGACATCACACCCCTCTTTCATTTTTGAAGGATAGTTTTTCTAGATGTAGAACTTTTGATTGATACTCCTTTTTTTGCAGCACTTTAACTATGACATCCCATTGCCTCTGGCTGCCATGGTTTCCGGTAAGAAATCAGCTGTTAATCTTACAGAGGATTTCTTTTCTGTGATACATTGGTGGCCTCAAATTCTCTTGTCTTTGTCTTTCAACAGTTTGAATATGATGTGTCTAGGTGTGGATCTCTAAGTTTATCCTACTTGGAGTTCATTGATTTCTTGGATGTGCAGATTAATGTCTTTCATCAAATTTGGGAAGTTTCTGCCCGTTATTTCTTCATATATTCTTTCTGTCCTTTCTCTCCTGCTCCTTCTGGGACATGTATTACATGCATGTTTTTATGTTTGATGATGTCCTACAAGTCTCTGTTCACATTTTTATTCATTCTTTTTTTCTGTTCCTCAGATTGGAGAATCTCAGTTGACCTACTTTCCTGTTGATTCTTTCTTCAAACAGCTCAGATCTGCTGATAAGTTCCTCTAGTGAATTTTTCATTTCTATTATTGTACTTTTCAACTACATAATTTCTATTTAACTATTTTTAATCATTTATATCTGTTTATTCATATTCTCTGTTTGGAAAGACACTGTTCTCATATTTTCCTTTAATTCTTTAGATATGATTTTCTTTAGTTCCTTGAACATATTCATAATACCTGGGTTTGGGGGGCTGTTTGTTGTTGTTGTTGTTGTTTTGAGATGGTCTTGCTCTGTCACCTAAGCTGGAGTACAGTGGCGTGATCATGGCTCACTGAAGCCTCAACCTCCTAGGATCAAGCAATCCTCCCACCTCAGCCTCCCAAGTAGGTGGGACCACAAGCATGCACCACCAGACAAGCTAATTTTTAAATTTTTTGTAGAGATGGGGGTCTCCCTACGTGGGCAGGTTGGTCTTGAACTCCTGGGCTCAAGCAATCCTCCCACTTTAGCCTCCCAAAATGCTGGAATTATAGACATAAGCCACAGTTGCCCAGCTGCTTTAAACTTTTTGACTAATAATTCCAACAAATGAGCTTCTTCAAGGATTTTTTTTTTTTTTTTTTTTTTGAGACAGAGTCTCACTCTGTCACCCAGGCTGGAGTGCAGTGGTGCAATCTTGGCTCACTGCAACCTCTGCCTCCCGGGTTCAAGAGATTCTCGTGCCTCAGCCTCCCAGGTAGCTGGGATTATAGGTGCCCACCACCACACCCAACTAATTTTTGTATTTTTAGTAGAGATGGGGTTTCACCATGTTGGCTAGGCTGATCTCAAACTCCTGAACTCAGGTGATCCACCTGCCTCGGCCTCCCAAAGTGCTGGGATTACAGGCATGAGCCACTGCGTCCAGCCAATATTTTCTATTAATTGCTTTTCTTCTTCTTGTGTATGAGCCATACACTCTTGTTTCTTTGCATGTCTCATGATTTTGTTGTTGAAAATTGAACATTTTACATAATATAATGTTGCAACTCCGAAATCACACCCTCCCCTCTCCCCAGGGTTTGTTGTTGCTGTTCTTTTTTCTTTTCTTTCTTAAATTGACTTTCCTGAACTGATTCTGTAAAGTCTATATTCTTTGTCATGTGTGGCCACCAAGGTTTCTGTTCAATTTAATGGCCTACTAATAATTGGATAGAAATTTTCTTAAATGGCTGAAATCAGTAAGCCTCTTGCCAAGGGGGGTCTGTGGAGGCACATGTTCAATGCTCTAGCAACTTACCACTCTGCCTCAGCCTTCATTTCCTGTTTGCACAGAGCCTCAAGGTTAGCCAGAGGTGAGAGATCAGGGCTCTCTCACATCTTTCCCTGCACCTTCAGTGGAGTTCCCAGAAGTGTTAATAATTTCTCAGTTTCACAGTTAACCAGGGGCTTTCATACATGTTATTTTCAATGGCTGCACCACCACCCTGTAAGTTGTATATTAATTATATCATTTTACAAACGTTACAGACAAACCACAGAGAGCTTAAGTAACTTGTCCAAATTCTCAGTTAGTAATAAGGTAGGAAGCTGGGGCTTGAACCCAAATCTGTATGACCCCAAAGTCTGCACATCACAGAACATCTCCTAGGCTTGCAAACCAGGTCCCTAAACCAGGATGCATGTTTAGTGACCCTTATGGCCTCAGGAGGGCAATCAGAGGATTTAGGCTCCTCAATTTGTCTCTTTCCCTGACCCCTGCCATCATACCTAACATGATGTTCCACAGACCGTGGCCAATCTCTGGATTTGTAGTGTGGAATTCACTGCCATACCTACATGTTAACAGAAGTGGTGCCAAGTGGATCTGACACATTTTAAGCATTAATTGTGGTATCCCACCACCTCGACTGCCTCTGATATCACACTAAGTTTATGCTAACCTTTTCATCCCCAAGAAGGAAATTTGTTATTTATCCTAAAGGAAGTTAAGAAGAGTATATATTTAACCTTTTTATTGCAAAATAAACACACATATAGAACCACATGAACAAATATATAGCCTAATAAATTATTTCAAGGCCAATATCCCTGTAACTACCACCTAGGTCAAGAAATAGAACTCTGCCATCCCAGAAGCCCCTCATGTGCCCCACATCCCAATTACAACTCCCTCCCCCCAAAATTAACCACTATCCAAATTTTATAGTAATTAATTCCTTGTATTTTTTTTTAAATAAACATGGTGATAGTTTTTATATAATTACTTTGTGTAACCTTTTAAGCAATAAACAGATAAATATTTTAGTAAATGTAATAGAACAAAGTACTTCTTTATAGATAGAAATTCGTGTATGCATCCCTAGAACTAATAAGTAGTCTTGCCATTTTATAAATTTTTAAAATTTTGGTGTATCTTTTAATTCCCCCATTCCTTTTTCTTTTCTTACAATTTATCTGTTAAAGAACCTGGGGAGTTTGACTTGTAAAATTTCCCAGTCTGGATTTTGCTGAGTGCACGCTCATGGTAGAGTTCAGCATATCCCTCTGGCCTCCATATTTCCTGAACTCTTTGGCAAGATTAGAGGTGCTGTTCTTTTATAGATGGCACATAATTTCTGGTTGTCTATCTTTTTATGATGGTAGCAGCCACTGATGCTCAGCGCCTAGATCAATTACTTCCTTGGGCGTTGAAAAACTGTGATATTCTATCATTTCTTTTTCATTTATTAAGGGGGACACATCTATAAAAAGATGTTTCCTCTCACCTACTATATGGTTACTCAGTATTGCAGTTCACATAAGGCCAGTAATGCTTGACTCTCTCCCTTAATTTACTAAGTATCAAGATAAAGGATTAGCTCCTTCTCATCCTCCAAAAGTGGACAGTTTGTTTTGGGGTATCATTATAACCTCATAGATTATTTGATGACTTTCAATACATGGCAATTATTATTCTTATTGGAGCTCAAACTGTCCCATCTTTGACCAGTAGGACTCTTCACACAGTCTCCTGAGACTTTCGACATGACCCCAGTAGTCTTTGATAGCTTCTTTGCTATGTCTATGACAAGATAATCCTGGCTCATCTCATGTACCTCCTGCCCTAGACCTGGAATTGGTTATTTCTCAAAGAAGTCCTGGATTCTCTCTTCCATGAATATCCTGGTTCTTAAGAACACAGGAGGTGACAGAAATAAACTGTCCCATAATTACTCAATTGCCTTATCCTGTATTACAAACATACAAGTCTCAGAATAACACTACTAATAGTGTTGCCACTAAGTTGATTACTGAAAATGATTTTGAAACTTTTTATATTGGCTTTCCCCATTGTCTCCCATTTTTTAGTCATACTCTAACTTCACTGTCAGAGGATACACTCATTATATACTATATTCTCTCTGCTAAACCACAATTAATATTAGTTCTACAAATAACTACATATTTAATGCTCATCTTCAGTCCTAACACTGATGCTTCTCTAGTCATTTTGGTTGGCTGAAACTTATTCTTTAGTAAATTACTAAGGAAAGGCTCATAGAAACAATATTCCCCAAGTTTTTGAATACTGATGAATTTGTCTGTGTCCTTTATACTCGAAAGTCAATTTTTCTGATCTAAAATTCTTGGTTTACATTTTCTTTGCTGAAGTATCTTAAATATGTAACTCTATTTTCTTTTGGCATATTACCATAGCAAAGTCTGAAGATAAGTAATTGTCTTCTTATAAGCCACATTGCCTTGATATTTACTTTCCTTCACCCCCTCTTTCCTTTAAAATCCAATAATTTTACTAGAATATGTTTTGGTGTTTATTGTTCAAAGTCTTTATTCTCAGGTATGCAATGTGTGCTCTTTCAACACATAGTTCCAAATCTTTTGTTTCAGGTAACTTTTCTTGGATTATAGATGTCAGCGTTTGTTCTGTTCCTTTGCTTTGTTTCTGTTTTGCTTCAAATTCAGGGGCTCCTATTGTCCTTACGCTGGATTTTTTTCCCCCATCTTCAATGTTCATCATTTTCTCTTGAAGCCTTTCATCTCTTCATTTCTTATTGATTTAAAAGATTTCATACATTTAATCCTATATTTCTCTTTTTTTTTTTTTTTTTTTTTTTTTTTTTTTTGAGACGGAGTCTCGCTCTGTCGCCCAGGCTGGAGTGCAGTGGCCGGATCTCGGCTCACTGCAAGCTCCGCCTCCCGGGTTCACGCCATTCTCCTGCCTCAGCCTCCCGAGTAGCTGGGACTACAGGCGCCCGCCACCTCGCCCGGCTAGTTTTTTGTATTTTTTAGTAGAGATGGGGTTTCACCGTGTTAGCCAGGATGGTCTCGATCTCCTGACCTCGTGATCCACCCGTCTCGGCCTCCCAAAGTGCTGGGATTACAGGCTTGAGCCACCACGCCCGGCCCCTATATTTCTCTTAAGTTATTATCTGTTGCAATTAATTGCTCTTAGTCTATTTTAGTCTTTATTCTTGAAATTTTTCTTTTATTTCTAATTCTTTCCTGAGTTTTGTCTTTTCACTTCTGTTCTTTCCTATCTTGTATCACTTTCTTAAACATCTGGCTTGTTTTAAAATCATATGCTACAGTCTTTCCCTGTTTTGTAGGCATGTCTTTGTGGTGGGCTTTAATTATCTACGGGTTAAGTATCTCTTATCTGAAATGCTTGGGAACAGAAGTGTTTTGGATTTCAAATTTTTTGGATTTTGGAATATTTGCATTATCTTTACCAGTTGAGCAACTCACATCTGAAAATCCGAAATCCAAAATGCTCCAGTAAGCATTTCCTTTGAGTGTCACGTCAGTGCTCAGAATGTTTCGTATTTTGGAGCATTTCAGGTTCAAGATTTTCAAATTCAGGATGCTCCGCCTGTATGAGGGGATTATTCTCTACTTTATTCTCTTTTTTCTTACAGTAATTTTTTATGAGACTTTATCTCAACCCTTTTTTTTTTCTAAAAACACAACTATAGCAGCATCAATCCTTTTCTATTGTGCTGTTTTACATAAAATCTGTTTTCTTGATCTTTTAGAAGATTATGTGGTTCTAACCTCACTGAGCTCATTCTTCTGCTTTTGTGTTGTTTAAAAATGCACTAGCTTGATTTTTGAGGTATCCTGGATCCTCCTCCAATTTTATCTGAACCTTCTCTTCCTTCATCTCTATGTCTCCAACCTGCTCAATTTTTATTCCATTTCCAATATTGATCCTAACTGTGGGATCCTGTTTTAAAAAGACCTCTAGCTGGTCTGCTTTGAAATTCATACCATTTGCTGCTCTAGCCCCTTCAAAAATTACCAGAACCTCTTGATCTAGCCCAGTATTGGATTAGGCAATACCGTTCCTGATATCAAATGCTGTTCTCACATCAGCCCATCACACTTTCTGATGAATAAATAATGGCTTCCCTCTGTTTCTTCCCCCACAGAGGCTAATACTATTCAGTTCTTGTGGCTTGTAGTAAGGAAACTACTAGCTTTGTTGTAAATGCTGCCTATGGGTTCGTGGCTTTGCTACCTAGTTGCTCTGGGGTTTTTTGGTCGGTTGTTTGGGACAAGGTCTCACTCTGTTGCCGAGGCCAGAGTGCAGTGGTGCAATCACAGTTCACTGCAGCCTCAAACTCCCAGGCTCAAGCAATTCTCCCACCTCAGCCTCTAGAGTAGCTGGGACTCAAGGTATGCACCACCATGCCCAACTTTTATTTTTTTTTAATAGAGATGGGAGGGGCCAGGCGCGGTAGCTAACACCTGTAAACCCAGCACTTTGGGAGGCCAAGGCGGGCGGATCATGAGGTCAGGAGATTGAGACCATCCTGGCTAACACAGTTAAACCCCGTCTCTACTAAAAATACAAAAAATTAGCCGGGCATTGTGGAAGGCACCTGTAATCCCAGCTACTCGGGAGGCTGAGGCAGGAGAATGGCGTGAACCTGGGAGGCAGAGCTTGCAGTGAGTCGAGACTGCGCCACTGCACTCCAGCCCAGACGACAGAGCGAGACTCCGTCTCAAAATAAAAGAGAGATGGGAGTTCCACTTTGTTGCCCAGGCTTGCTCTGTTTCTGAGAGGAGATTCAAGGAGACTTACAAACCATGTTGCTGGCCAGGCGCGGTGGCTCATGCCTGTAATCCCAGTACTTTGGGAGCCCGAGGCGGGCAGATCACTTGAGGTCAGGAGTTCAAGACCATCCTGGCCAACATGGCAAGACCCTGTCTCTACTAAAAACACAAAAATTACCCAAGCTTGGTGGTATGTGCCCATGATCCCAGCTACTCAGGAGGCTGAGGCAGGAGAATCGCTTGAACCTGGGAGGCAGAGGTTGCAGTGAGCCAAGATAGCACTATTGCACTCCAGCTTGGGCAACAGCTTTTTTTGAGACTCCGTCTCAAAAAAAAGAAAAAAAAAAACCCACCAAGTCACCACTGCTGCTCTTGCCACCCTCTTCCTAGATTTGAGAGTATTTTTAGAATTCTACGGGAAACTTCTTGAAGCAAAATACCTTAAAAATCTTATAATGGCCGGGCACAGTGGCTCACGCCTGTAATCCCAGCACTTTGGGAGGCTGAGGCGGGTGGATCACGAGGTCAAGAGATCAAGACCATCCTGGCCAACATGATGAAACCCCATCTCTACTGAAAATACAAAAATTAGCTGGGCGTGGTGGCATGCGCCTGTAGTCCCCGCTATTCGGGAGGCTGAGGCAGAGGAATCGCTTGAACCTGGGAGGTGGAAGTGGAGGTTGCAGTGAGTCGAGATCACGCCACTGGACTCCAGCCTGACAGAGCAAGACTCTGTCTCGGAAAAAATAAAATAAAATAAAATAAATAAAAAATAAAAAATCTTATAATGTTTCCAGAAATAAAGCATGCTTTAAAAAATAAGAAAATGGACCCAGTTTGTCTGCTTACCTCAAGAAGTCTGAACAAGCGGTATCTTATTTCATAACTGGTCCACAAGGCCATAAAAAAGCCATTCGATGTGACAGCGCTAATCATAATTATCTTAAAGAAACGGCTCATTATGACTTTCTTCACAAATGCCCGACACTCATCATCTTTCCTCCTGTCAAAAAGTTGAATATGAAGTACGGTTACAGCACAACAGAGCTAGATCCCCACATAATGCATATCTTTTTGTAGGGACAAGGCTCTGCTTTCTCCCTTGTGTGAATATAAATTTACATATACTTTTAAATAGCAATGAAATGTTGAATAAATGACCACTGACATACATATGATGGTCATGGATACTCTGTCCCCACTCAGTCACTTAGTTCCCTCTCCCTGGACCTCTGAAAAAGAATGGTCACCACTCCTTCTCCAGCAAAACAAAGTGTCATCTTCATTTACTCAACAAATCTTTATTGAGTGGCAACTACATACCAAGCAATATAGTAGGCACTGGGAACACAGTGTGAGCAAGACTAAATATTGCCAGTCTACTAAGCAAAACTGATAATCATCAAATAATCATCCATACACATGCTCACATCAATAAAAAAACTGAACACCCCAAGAGAAAATGGGCACACAATCTATTCGTGAAATAAATACCAAAGACCAATAAACTTCTCCAAATATGTTTTATAGCAATACTAATCAGGGAGATGCAAAGTAAAACCATTATTTTTGTTTACAAAATTAGCAAAGACTTAAACATGGTAAGATCCAATGCTGGCAACAGTGTAGCATGATTAAGCACTCTCAAAAACTGCCAGAGGCATAAAAACTGACCAGCTCTTTTGAAAAGCCTTAGAACCATTCATTCTCTGACCCAAGAGAATATAACCTGAAATGAAATAACTTCAACTAAAAATGTCTATCTCAGTATTATTTCCAGTACTGAGAAGCTTGAAAACAATTTAAACATCTAACAAAAAGGACTGGGTAAGTAAATTATGGTATGTCCGTCCCGTGAAATACAGGCACTAAAATATGTCTATGCATTTTTCAGGATTTAGAAAAATATTTATGATCCATTTTTATATCTTGTTTTGTTTTTGTGTGCAGCAAAACACAAAAATCAAAGATACAAAATTCTCTGTTCAAAATTATCTCACCTGTGCAAAAATCAGCAGGTAGAAAAAAATCAGCAGGAAATATGCCAAAATTTTAACAGTGTCTGCCTATGAATGGTGAGGTTATAGGTGATTCTTTTTCCTGTTTATTTCCATTTATCTGTGCTTTGCAATTTTTCTCAAAGAGTACGTATTACTGTTTCCCATTATATGTTACAAATAAAATGAATGCATTCTCATAATAGTTAAAAAATATAGAGTATATATTCTTTTCTTTTTTTTTTTTTTTGAGACAGAGTCTCGCTCTATCACCTAGGCTGGAGTACAGTGGTGCAATCTCGGCTCACTGCAACCTCCGTCCCCCCCAAGCGATTCTCCTGCCTCAGCATCCCGAGTAGCTAGGACCACAGGTGGACACCATCACTCCCAACTAATTTGTATATATTTTTTTAAATTTATTATTATTATTATACTTTAAGTTCTAGGGTACATGTGCATAACGTGTAGGTTTGTTACATATGTATACTTGTGCCATGTTGGTGTGCTGCACCCATCAACTCATCAGCACCCATCAACTCATCATTTACATCAGGTTTAACTCCCAGTGCAATCCCTCCCCGCCTCCCCTAATTTGTATATTTTTAGTGGAGATGGGGTTTCGCCATGTTGGCCAGGCTGGTCTCAAACTCCTGACCTCAAGTGATCCACCCCAGCCTCCCAAAGTGCGGAGATTATAGGTGTGAGCCACTGCACCCAGCCAGAATGTATATACTTTTCTAATATATCAAGATATGTAATTTTCATTATTTGATTTCAGATGGGGTCTATTACAAAAAAAGAGAAAAGCCTTCAGATTATCTAACAGTCATAATAGAAAAGGACAAAATGAGTCAAACTGGTCATTCAAGTCTACAGGGCACATAACAGTATGCGAACCTCACCAATCACAGACTCCAGATTGTCAAGGACATGCAACTTATTTTTAAGTGTCTGAGGGAAGAGGCTGAGAGAACGCTGACACCCTGCCCTCACACTTTCACTTGCACATTTCTTAACAGGCAACAGAAACAGATAATATTTACTTAAATTTCTTGAATGTTGGACAAAATCCCACCGATGTAGTATCAACTGGTGAACTAGAAAGGACTCTTGACTGGCTCTGGCGATGGTGTTGAGACATTTTCCAAATTTTTCAACTTTTATTCCTTGCTTTTAGCATCCAACAGAAAATCTCTGCTTAGGGATTTTCCTTAGCGTCTGGATTCTGAGAGGCAGCAGAGAAGGGGCCACGAAGGGAATCCTTGCTTTATGAGGTCACTCTTGGGCATTCCGTTGCATCACCAGTCTGCAGGCACCTGAAGTGGGGAGCTCCCAAGTGGGTCTATCATGGATTCTCTCTTCCCAAGGAGACTGTGCCTCCATTCAGCAAGAAGGCTATGGGCACCCAGCAATCAGGAGGCTCTGGGTTAAAGCTAGAATTCACTAGAAACAGACCACACAAAGGCCCTCACTTCAAGAGGTGTCCCCAGCTGATAGACACAGGCCCTTAATAATGTGTTAGAAAATGTTAAGGGTCATATAAGGGGGAAAAGCAAGTTCTCTGGGCTCTAAGGGAAAGAGAGCACATCCAGGGCACAGCACTGGAAACACCTGGAAGGACAAGAAAAGATTGTGATGGGTTTGACTTAGAACAAAAGAAAACAAGAGAAGCAAAGAAGGTAATATTGAGGTAGGGATAGTGGCTCACACTTATAATCCCAGCAACTTGGGAGGCTAAGGTGGGAGGATCACTTGAGGCTAGGAATTTGAGATCAGCCTGGGCAACATAGTGAGATCCCCATCTCTGAAAAAAAATAAGAAATAAATATTAGCAGTGAGGCACAGTGGTTCACGCCTGTAATCCCAGCACTTTGGGAGGCCGAGGCAGGCAGATCACTTGAGGTCAGTAGTTCAAGACTAGCCTGGCCAACATGGTGAAACCCTGTCTCTACTAAAAAAATTACAAAAATTAGCCAGGCATGGTGGCGGGTGCCTGTAATCCCAGCTACTCAGGAGGCTGAGGCTGGAGAATCACTTGAGCCCAGGAGGTGGAGACTGCAGTGAGCTGAGATAGTGCCATTGCACTCCAGCCTGAGTGACAAAAGCAAAACTCCGTGTCAAAAAAAAAAAGGAAATAAAAATTAGCCATGGGAGGCTGAGGCAAAAGGGTCACTTGAGCCCAGGAGTTCAAGACCAGCCTGGGCAACATAGTGAGACTGTCTCTACAAAAAATAAAAATAATAAAAATTAGGTGGGTGTGGTGGCTGACACCTGTAGTCTCAGCTACCAGGGAAGCCGAGGTGGGAGGATCACTTGAGTCCAGGAGTTGGAGGTTACAGTGAGCTGTGATCACACCACTGCACTCCAATCTGCATGACAAAATGAGATCCCATCTCTAAAAAAAAAAAAAGGAGGCAATATAAACCCTGAGTTGGCTAACTGCAGGCATGGGATGGGATGTGTACATATAAACCACCTAAACAGAATATAAAGAGTGAGCCCATCAGGCAGAGATGTTTTAAGTACAAAAGTAATAGGGATTTTTGCTCTGTTCAATTCTCCGGATTAATATATTCTCCCCACTCACCTTCTCCTAACTCCTTTGGCTTTTAGGGCAAATTGGGACAGTGGGATCTGGGTAGCCCTGTGTTGAATTAAACGTTCAGTGGCTAAATTGGTCAATTTCCTGGACAACAAAGTTCTTGGGCTGTAAGAAAAGGAAGTAACCGTCCCACCATCTCTGCTGTCCCTGGTATTCTACAACAAGTATATATGACCATTCGTGGTAGGAAAATACTCTTGTGGGCAACCAATATTTCCCAATACTGAACTGGGAAATAACATCTTATGTACTCATTTTCTCCGTTTAAAATTATCAACAGCAAAGTTGTAAGAATCACTGTGATTAATGTCCCCACAATTCAAACTTTAGCCCCATCTTCTCCCTCTACATTGTTTCCCTCAGGGATCAGCTCCTCCTATAAATCCTGCTATATCCTTTAGTTATATGCCCCTACTGTCTCAGGGCTCCTGCCCAACATCCATCCACAGGGGCATCCTGGGGCAGCTGCTCCAAGAGAGCCCACATCAGCTCTCCATCTGTTTCCACCTGCCCTGATATGTCACTGTGCCCAATCCCCCAGGGCACACAGAAGGCCCTCAGTAAGTGTGTGCCATATGAATACACAAAATAATGGCATCAGGGATCCCTGTGCTCACTCAACGTAGCTAGGCACAACAGGATTTCATCTCCAGGAAACTCAGTAGTACACTTTTCTGACTTCCCTCTTTAAGCACCAAAACATACCTTCAGGGAAAAACAGAAAAGAGATTAAAAATGTAAAGAATTGGCCGGGCGCGGTGGCTCAAGCCTGTAATCCCAGCACTTTGGGAGGCCGAGACGGGCGGATCACGAGGTCAGGAGATCGAGACCATCCTGGCTAACACGGTGAAACCCCGTCTCTACTAAGAAATACAAAAAACTAGCCGGGCGAGGTGGCGGGCGCCTGTAGTCCCAGCTACTCGGGAGGCTGAGGCCGGAGAATGGCGTGAACCCGGGAGGCGGAGCTTGCAGTGAGCTGAGATCCGGCCACTGCACTCCAGCCTGGGCTACAGAGCGAGACTCCGTCTCAAAAAAAAAAAAAAAAAAAAATGTAAAGAATTATTTCATGCTGCTGGAGAGGTGAGGGGAGGTAGCCCACTGAAAGTGACAGAGAAGAGCCCAGTTGTTCTTGGTGTACTACATCCACACAGCCACAGATGAATGCTGTTTCTGAAGCCAATGATGAAGACTTTAGTCTGAAAATGAAACTCCTGCTGAGTGAGCGGAAAGAAACAGGAAATCAGGTGACAAGCTGATCCAGGGCCTACTGAAATCATACATATCTTCTCATGGATTGGTGGGCAGCATGGGCATCCTAGGATGAGAAGCCCAAGGGCCATCTCCTGTGCCCTTTGAGCAGCAGCTCATGCTCTGCGTGACCTGGGCAACACCATCTCAGCCACAGATAGCCAGGGAGAGTCAGCCATTGGCAGGCGCAGCAGCTTGGTGACTCTGAAGTCCTCTGGACAGTGTCATTAATTTACTAGTCCTGAGTAACTGGCACTGAAACACAAAGCTCACATATGATGGCCAAACCCTATTACAGCTCCAGATATTTTGCTGATAACTACAAAACTGAAAGCTACAGAGTCCAACTAGAATGTTTCCGAATGCTGTATCAGAAAGTGTACAGATGGCCGGGCGCGGTGGCTCAAGCCTGTAATCCCAGCACTTTGGGAGGCCGAGACGGGCGGATCACGAGGTCAGGAGATCGAGACCATCCTGGCTAACACGGTGAAACCCCGTCTCTACTAAGAAATACAAAAAACTAGCCGGGCGAGGTGGCGGGCGCCTGTAGTCCCAGCTACTCGGGAGGCTGAGGCCGGAGAATGGCGTGAACCCGGGAGGCGGAGCTTGCAGTGAGCTGAGATCCGGCCACTGCACTCCAGCCTGGGCTACAGAGCGAGACTCCGTCTCAAAAAAAAAAAAAAAAAAAAAATGTAAAGAATTATTTCATGCTGCTGGAGAGGTGAGGGGAGGTAGCCCACTGAAAGTGACAGAGAAGAGCCCAGTTGTTCTTGGTGTACTACATCCACACAGCCACAGATGAATGCTGTTTCTGAAGCCAATGATGAAGACTTTAGTCTGAAAATGAAACTCCTGCTGAGTGAGCGGAAAGAAACAGGAAATCAGGTGACAAGCTGATCCAGGGCCTACTGAAATCATACATATCTTCTCATGGATTGGTGGGCAGCATGGGCATCCTAGGATGAGAAGCCCAAGGGCCATCTCCTGTGCCCTTTGAGCAGCAGCTCATGCTCTGCGTGACCTGGGCAACACCATCTCAGCCACAGATAGCCAGGGAGAGTCAGCCATTGGCAGGCGCAGCAGCTTGGTGACTCTGAAGTCCTCTGGACAGTGTCATTAATTTACTAGTCCTGAGTAACTGGCACTGAAACACAAAGCTCACATATGATGGCCAAACCCTATTACAGCTCCAGATATTTTGCTGATAACTACAAAACTGAAAGCTACAGAGTCCAACTAGAATGTTTCCGAATGCTGTATCAGAAAGTGTACAGATGGCCGGGCGCGGTGGCTCAAGCCTGTAATCCCAGCACTTTGGGAGGCCGAGACAGGCGGATCACGAGGTCAGGAGATCGAGACCATCCTGGCTAACACGGTGAAACCCCGTCTCTACTAAAAAAATACAAAAAGACTAGCCAGGCGTGGTGGCAGGCGCCTGTAGTCCCAGCTACTCGGGAGGCTGAGGCAGGAGAATGGTGTAAACTCGGCAGGCAGAGCTTGCAGTGAGCTGAGATCTGGCCACTGCACTCCAGCCTGAGCGACAGAGTGAGACTCCGTCTCAAAAAAAAAAAAAAAGAAAGTGTACAGACTGCTCCCTACTAACCCTAGTGGTCCAATAGTTTAATATATTAATGGAGGCAGGCTTGTGTCCAAATACAATGTACATGCTGCTGCCTTTTGTCTATAGCAAAAACATAAACAGCCATGCTTAAGCTATTTATCCAAAGGTTTCCTAAATCCTATCAATGTCAGAAAGTAACCATTATTTTCAGAACTTTCATTAACTTCATTGTAGAAAAGGACATCGTCAACCATGTTGGCCCAGTTTGCTATCTGTGGAGGTCATGCAAGAAGTAATAGGTCATGTCTGTTTAACTCCTCTCTACTCCAGTGATCATTTAGAAAGAAAATAGAGGGAAGCCAAAGCTTACCACATCAGAGAAACCACTGTCATCACGCAAAGATTTGGAACAGATGGGAACCTGGGGGCCTCCAACTTTGACAATGTCTCTTTTAAGTTGAAATGTGAGTTACTTGAAGCAAGTTTGGTGTTTCATTCTGTCAGAATTTACCACCATGAGCATTTCCATAGACTTCGGATATGGGATCTTTGATTCTCTATAGTAAAGTCTATGAGTTCCAGCAGATGCAGCGACCCGTAACACAGACCTATGTCAAACCCTCATGTAGGTGATAACTAGCAACATCATTCTCACCACTGTAATTATGAGCCATATCCTGCTTTCTCCACTGTGCTACATGTGACATATGTTAACACAGACATCAAGTTTAGCCTCTGAGACTTCCGCTCAAAACAGAGGAAAAGGGTTCCGTTTAGAGTATAGTAAAACAAGCTAAATGACACCACAGAAAGAAACAAACAAATCCAGAAGGCAGAATATTCTACAGCACAACCGACCCAATTTTTACAATAAATAAATTACATGGGGAAATGGGGAAGGGAGGGGAGCTTGCTCCAGATTGAGAGACTAAAGAGACACAACAACCAGATGCAATGGGTGGGCTTCATATAGATCCTGGATTAGAACCAAATTACTGTCCAAAGACACTCATGACCTTCAGGACAATTTGATTTTGCCTAGGTATTAAGTGTACCAAGGAATCACTTTGTTAGGTATAAAAATGGTACTGTGGGCCGGGCACTGTGGCTCATGCCTGTAATCCCAGCACTTTGGGAGGCCAAAGCGGGCAGATCATGAGGTCAGGAGTTTGAGACCAGCCTGGCCAACATGATGAAACCCCATCTCTACTAAGGATGCAAACAAAAATTAGCCAGGCATGGTGGCACACACCTGTAATCCCAGCTACCTGGGGGGCTGAGGCAGGAGAATTGCTTGAACCTGGGAGGCAGAGGTTGCAATGAGCCAAGATTGTGCCATTGCACTCCAGCCTGGGCAACAGTGTGAGACTCCTCAAAAAAAAAAAAAAGGTACTGTGGTTTATACAAGAAAATGGCCATATTTTCCATATATACTTACTGAAGGATACAGGGGTGAAATGATAAGCTATCTGGAATTTGCTTTTAAATACTTTAGCAAAGAAGGAAATGGGGAAAATGAAGCAATTGGGACAAAATCTTGGTAATTTTTATATCTGGGTGATCCGTATATAAGGCTTCAGTGTATTATTCATGTACTTTTGAATATGTTTAAATTTTTTCATGCTTAAAAAATTCCTGTAAATCCAGGTGATGATTCTCAAAAGAAAATTTTTAAAAATGTTGAAAATTGAAGCACTTAACTAAAAATATTTGGTAATAAAATGTATAGAAGTCCAAATCTGCACTATAGGAAACAGCTTATAAAAACACACAGCTTTATCTTTTCCCTTGAAAGAATTCTAAGAAACAGAAGTTCTAGTGCTAAGAGTCTGGATCCCCTGGCAGCCAGAGAGCCTGGGTGGCTCTCTTCCCTCTTCTCTCCCTGCACACCACATGTCCACGGGGCAACTGACCATACCTGCCTTTCCCTGGCCAGCCAAACCAGCCAGGAACTGGCTTCAGAGAGCTCAGCCTCTGTGCCATGTTCTCGTATGTTTCTCAGGTTTGGGACAAGGGTGACATGGAGAGGGGAAGGTTTGCTTGCTGTAACAAAGAGTGATTTCTCTGGCCCCTAAAGAGAGGTGGGTTTACAAAAATGATCCGTGTTAAATTCCACTACCATGATGCTTCAAGGGACTAACAAATGCTTCATGGATGGATATATCTGCATCGTAATCTCATTAGTAGTATATTCCTGAATTCAAAGAACACTATTATAATTTTTAAATAATAGATTACTTGATATTGCTTTTCATATCTGTCAGTGATACATGGAGTAAGTAGAGCTCACTACTGAATAATACCCAAGTAGCTTCTAGCTTCAGTGGCTGTAGAACCTCAGTTCAGGAGTCACACATGCAAATGATGGGGGAAAAATGACCCTTAGTTCCTCCTTAACTCAGTAAGTCAAATAATGAGCTGGTGAGTTCGCTGCTCTCACAGTAAATCTTATATTGCCACACATTCCTGGAAGCCATGGACAAGACACTTGTCCTCTCCTTCAACTCTCTGTTGAAAGAGAAAAGTAAAGAAAACACACCAAGAGAGCTCATCCAATTTTTGTGACTTGTTTAATCTAATTAATTATTTAAGTAGTAACGGCAGCTAAAATCCAAATTAACTTTAGCTTCATAAGAATTGTTATAGAGGCCAGGTTATAAGGGGCTCAAGCCTATAATCCCAGCACTTTGGGAGGCTGAGACAGGCGGATCTCGAGGTCAGGAGATCGAGACCATCCTGGCTAACATGGTGAAACCCCATCTCTACTAAAAAATACAAAAAACTAGCCAGGCGAGGTGGCAGGCGCCTGTAGTCCCAGCTACTCGGGAGGCTGAGGCAGGAGAATGGCGTAAACCCGGAAGACAGAGCTTGCAGTGAGCTGAGATCCAGCCACTGCACTCCAGCCCGGGCGACAGAGCGAGACTCCGTCTCAAAAAAAAAAAAAAAAAAAAAAAAAAAAAAAATTGTTATAGGCCGAGCGCAGTGGCTCACACCTATAATCCCAGCACTTTGGGAGGTCAAGGCAAGAAGATCATTTGAGCCCAGGCATTCAAGACTAGCCTGGTCTTGAACATAGTGAGACTCCATCTTGTATAATTATTAAAAATAAATTAAAAATTTTAAATAATTGTTATGACACAGTGGTTCACACCTGTAATCCCAACATTTTGGGAGGCCAAGGCGGGAGGATCACTTGAGCCCAGAAGTTCTAGACCAGCCATGGCAACATAGTAAGACCCTGTCTCCATAAAAAAGTTTTAAAAATAAGCCAGGTGTGGTGGTACATGCCTGTAGCTGCAGCTACTCAGGAGGCTGAGGTGAGAGGATCACTTGAGCCTAAGAGGTCAAGACTACAGTAAGCCATGGCCACACCACTGCACTTCTGCCTGGGCAAAAGAATGAGACCCTGTGTCAAAAAAAAAAACAAAAAACAAAAAACTGTTATACTGTCTGGGTGCAGTGGCTCACACCTGTAATCCCTGGACTTTGGGAGGCAGAGGTGGGAGGCTTGCTTGAGCCCAAGAGTTCAAGGCCAGCCTGGGCAACACAGGAGACCCCATCTCTACAAAAAATTTTAAAATTAGTCTGGCGTGGTGGCACTTGCCTATAGTCCCAGCTACTCAGGAGGCTGAGGAGGTTGCATGAGCCCAGGAGATTAGGGCTGCAGTGAACCGTGATCCTGCCACTGCACCCCAGCCTGGGAGGCAGAGCGAGACCCCGTCGCAAACAAAACAAAACAAAAGAAGAATTGTTATTTAAAGTTAAAACTCACTATTTGTCAAGTTCATAATTCTTTTTCCACCTTACAACTATTCTCCAACACAATGCATTTGTAGTCACCAAAATTGCTTGAATTTCTGGGTTGTAAAATGTGTGAATACTCCCTATCCCAACTTCATAAATTTAAGAATGCCACTTCTGGCCAGGCGCAGTGGCTCATGCCTGTAATCCCAGCACTTTGGGAGGCCAAAGCAGGCAGATCACGAGTAAAGTGAGTAAATTGAGACCATCCCGGCCAACATAGTGAAACCCCGTCTCTACTAAAAATACAAAAATTAGCTAGGCGTGGTGGCACGTGCCTATAGTCCCAGCTACTCGGGAGGCTGTGGTAGGAGAATCGCTTGAACCTCGGAGACGGAGGTTGCAGTGAGCTGAAATCGCACCACTGCACTCCAGCCTGGCGACAAAGCGAGACTCCGTCTCAAAAAAAAAAGCCACTTCTCCTTCTGAATATTATTAATATAAGTAGCTAGGTTGGTTTATCTTAGGTATATGATTAGATAGCATGAAAACTACCTCAAGTTCAAGTTTAAATCATTGCATATTTAAGCACTGATTTTACCAAATGTAA
The DNA here is from genome assembly GCF_024542745.1 of Macaca thibetana thibetana. Classification (NCBI taxonomy): domain Eukaryota; kingdom Metazoa; phylum Chordata; class Mammalia; order Primates; family Cercopithecidae; genus Macaca; species Macaca thibetana. The sequence continues at coordinate 46,711,985 of NC_065583.1, forward strand.
TATATAAAGGCAAACTAAATTCACACAACATAAATTGTTATTTTTCTTTTTTTTTTTTTTTGCTTCTAGATATGATGCCTTAAGAACAACTCAACAGCCAGGCGTGCTGGCTCACGCCTGTAATCCCAGCACTTTGGGAGGCCGAGGTGGGTGGATCACGAGGTCAGGAGTTCGAGACCAGCCTGACCAACATGGTGAAACCCCGTCTATACTAAAAATACAAAAATTAGCCAGGCGTGGTGGTGCATGCCTGTAATCCCAGCTACTAAAGAGGCTGAGGCAGGAGAATAGCCTGAACCCGGGAGGTGGAGGTTACAGTGAGCTGATATCAGGCCACTGCACTCCAGCCTGGGCAACAGAGCAAGACTCTGTCTGGGAAAAAAAAAACAAAAAGAACAACTCTGTTCACATAAATTTCCTTCAACATACATTGCAGCTAAGATGTGTACAAGATTTTACATGTATTTTGGAAGAAATCACACAGAAGCAGCTGCTTTCTCAATAAACTTGGCCAGCTTCACATCTTTTTTGGTCAGTTCACCACAGTCATGTGAGGTGAGAGTTATCTGGACCTAAGAAAAAGAAAAGCAGTTTTTAAAACTCTGAGCAGTAAATCATGGTTATTTTCCTTTGGCAGTTCAGAAATCAGTCTATTATTCAACATTCATATTTCAGAATTAGGGGGATTAAATGATCTAGAAACTACTACATTATGAATAAGCAAAACATTTCCAAAACCCAGTGAACTCCAGGGGCACAGTTTACATCAGGCCTGGCTCAACAGCCACCTTGAAATAAAAAGTTCTCTCCCATGAAGAAGCAATGCAGCTGCCAGAATCTCAAATCTTATTTCTTTAAATAAAAAGAGAGACTGAGGTTCCACTTGAACTCTCATTACTTTAATTACACCAACTATTTTCAGGCCACTGAGAAAAACCAAGCTATCAAATGTAATATCTTAGCAGCAATGTTTGAAAAGCACATTTTGAGGCTGGGCACGGTGGCTCATGCCTGTAATCCCAGCACTTTGGGAGGCCAAGACGGGCGGATCACGAGGTCAGCAGATCGAGACCATCCTGACTAACATGGTGAAACCCTGTCTCTACTAAAAAATACAAAAAAACTAGCCAGGCGAGGTGGCAGGCGCCTGTAGTCCCATCTACTCGGGAGGCTGAGGCAGGAGAACAGCGTGAACCCGGGAGGCGGAGCTTGCAGTAAGCCGAGATCGCACCACTGCACTCCAGCCTGGGTGACAGAGCAAGACTCTGTCTCAAAAAAAAAAAATAAAATTTAATTTAATAAATAAATAAATAAAAAGCACATTTTGGCTGGGCACAGTGGCTCACACCTGTAATCCCAGCACTTTGGGAGGCCGAGGCAGGCAGATCACCTGGGTTCAGGAGTTTGAGATCAGCCTGGCCAACACGGTGAAACCTCGTATCTACTAAAAACATAAAAATTACCCGGGCATGGTGGTGCACGCCTGTGATACCAGCTACTCGGGAGGCTGAGGCAGGAGAATCACTTGAACCTGGGAGGTGGAGATTGCAGTGAGTTGTGATGGCACCACTGCACTCCAGCCTGGGCAACAGAGCCAGATTCCAACTCAAAAAAAAAAAAAGAAAAGAAAAAAGGCACATTTCCAAATTAGGGAAGTGGGAGTAAAGGGCAAAATTACGAGCTAAGAGAAGCAACTAGCAAAGAAAAGTTTCGCCTGGTGCGAAGGTGCTCTGTATTATTCTAATAAGTCACGTGAGTATTGTGAAATTCTCTCTCTTCAAAGATTTTCATAGAGAAGATGTCACAGAAATCTAGATAAGACATTCCAAATGGCATGACCATAAAGGCAAGGACACTTTTGGAGGAACAAGGTTCTTCTCACTGTGCCCCCTCAAAACTTTTTAGTCTGTCCTTTGTCTTAAATAAGGTCAGTTCCTACACAGGATACAAAATTTAACAGTTCTCAAAGCACAGTTCTTGAGCAAATTTATTTCAACGAGATAAACAAGACCATATCTATCTGATTTGCTACCATTTCTTTCAATAATTTACCTTAAGTTTTGACACATATCTGCATGGCTGATACTCCAGTTTAATTCAGGAGCCTCATTTGGCCCAACTTTCTCATATTAGCTTCAGCAGAAAGACAAGCACGAAAATAAAGAGCTTATTCACTGTTCTTAGGAGCAGACCTGAAAATGTGTTACTAATTTGCAATAATACACAGGCATTCTGAGAGAAAGGATAAGACTTTCTTAAGCTCGATGACATTTAGCTGCACAAGATGACAAGGAAGAAAAAGTTTCTTAAACTCTGTAATTAAGGTGATTCCCAAATAAGGCAGTTTAGTTACCTTGTTGTATACATTGAACCATTCTGGGTGATGATTCATCTTCTCTGCTTGTAGGGCAACTCGGGACATAAAGCCAAATGCCTGCATAAGATGAAGTCAAGAGTAATTACTGACATTGTCCTCTACCCTGAGCCTGAGAGACACGACAGAGCAATCCAACCAAATAAAGACATGCAAGGATCCTTGGGGAAGCCTGTGGAAATCAAATATGAAAGGACTGCTCTCTGCAGGCCTCTGGGGTCACAGTGCAGCAGGACTGTGACCTACTGCTGGATGGTGAAAAACTATCAGGCTCAAGTAAACAAACCAGGAAATTGGTCTCACCCAGTGACCCGTCTGGACTATTTAATTGTCCTCAGGACGAGACTCTACAAAATAGCATGAGAATAATTTCCCTTCAACCCAGTGCTCCCTTCAACCCAGGTCTCACTACCTGGCTCCAAATATTAGGAGCCACTTCTCTTGCAGCTCTGCTCCTTTTGTTTTTAGTGATTGGGCTGCTAACTAACGCAACCCACAAGACTACGGAAAAAGGTCTCCTGAGGGTGTCTTAAGCAAAAGCACCAGCAGAAATGAACAACTTCTTCATCTCACCTCCCAGGCAGGACAGGAACAAATCAAAGACTATTGACACCTAGAGTGAAACAGAAGCCCAGCTTGCCTGCTTGGGTTCTTCCTGCTACTGCCTCACACTGCCATTTCAAGGTGACAGTGCACCCACTGCAGGGCAGAAGGCAAGCCAGGAAATGAGCAGAGGGCTGCACACCAGTAACACGATTAAGTGTGGACTGACGGGGCTCTGTCTTCATACCACAGGGGGAGTGGAAACAATTCTGTTAAGCAGAAGGCAAACTGAACTTGAGAAGAGGGAAAAAACTCATTTTTTTGTTTGTTTTCAATTTTTATGAAGGTAACTGCAAACAATAGGAGAGTCTGTCCCTGTTGTTCCAGAATGCAAAAATACTTGGTAAGACTCTTAGGGTAATGGCACATGAATTACAAAGTTACAGTGGAATTAACAGGGCAGTACCCATTACACCCACGTAAATAAATATTTAACTTCATTAACCCTATCCAGAAAAACCAATATGATGTTAGCTGAGCTAACTAACTCAACCAATTTTGGCATCACCAAATGACCAAAGTGTGCATTTCCTAGTTAACAGTGAGAAATACAGAAGATGCCATTTTAAACAATTCTATATCATTCACTATGGTACCTCTCTCGGAGCCAATTTTATTTGGGATAAAGATTTCCATGTTGACATTTAAGGCCTGAAGGTTTTCCCTATAGGAAAAGGGAGAAAGTCCAAGCAAAATCCATTTAACCCCATATGGAATTATCTGTGGAAAAACAATATTCACTTTCCCAGCCCTTCTCATCTCATAAGCTGATTCTCTAGATTATGTGAAGGGAAGGAACAAAAGCCTGGTTTTTGTTTTTATAGAGACAGGGTCTCACTATGTTGCCCAAGCTGGTGGAATGCAGGGGCTGTTTACAGGCGCAATCATAGCTCACTGCAGCCTCAACCTCCTGAGCTCAAGGGATCACTCAAGGGATCCTCCTGCCTCGGCCTCCCAAGTAGCTGGGACTACAGGTGCACGCCACTGTGCCCAGCCAAGAAAGTCTGTTCTAATTATTCAAACATAGAGTTAACCCACATTAAACTACGTGTAAGGAGAATTTCTACTCTGCCTATAATGCCTTATTCTTGTTTAGCATTAGAAGATGTACAACGCTAATCAATATCACTGATAGACAGCAATGCAATTGTTAAGGGCATGGCCTTTTGAGCCAGGGAGTCCTGGATTCAAATCCTGATTCTACCACTTAATTATCATGCAATTTAACTATGAGTCTCAGTTTTCTTTTTTCTTTTTGAGACAGAGTCTCACTCTGCTGCCCAGGCTGGAGTGCAGTGGGACAATCTCGGCTCACAGCAGCCTTTGCCTCCCAGGTACAAGCGATTCTCTTGCCTCAGCATCCCGAGTAGCTGGGATTACAGGCACCTGCCACCACGCCCAGCTAGTTTTTGTAGTTTTAGTAGAGACAAGGTTTCACTAGCTTGGCCAGGCTGGTCTTGAACTCCTGACATTGTGATCCACCCGCCTCAGCCTCCCAAAGTGCTGGGAATATAGGCGTGAGCCACCATGCCTGGCCCTCTCAGTTTTCTTATCAGTAAAATGGAGATAATAATTTTTAAAAGTCATGTGATTACATTCTAATAAACAATGAGATAAGGTATATAAAGGTACTTAGCACAGCACTTGGTACGGAATAAGAGATCGATAATGGCACATACTGCTGTCACTACTGCTTCTGACCAAACTACACAAGGTAAACCTTACAAAACACAATGAGCAGTGAAAAGCTCTCCATGGGCTTGAGAATCTAAGATTCTAGTTGCTGTCTCCCAGCAGAATGGCTCTTTCCTTTTTCCAGTTGTCATGAACAGAGACTTGCACATGTATAGCAAACAAACAGATAATACACTGTGGGGTAACATCCTGATGCACATTGACTGGGGAAAGCAGCTTAATGGCAAGAAATTATGTGTGCACAGTCACTACCCAAATTCTTACACCCTGTGGTCACAATTTCTTTGAACCACGTCATTCTAAAATGTCTAAAGTGATGCCTACAATTCCTTGCCATTTCCCATTAGCCAAGTGGATCAAGTGGATGATTGGAACACAGTCAGAAGTGGTCCTCAGATCTTTGACCGCTGGCATACCATCAGTACAGTAGCAAAATCTATTCCATCACAGATATAAGGCTTGAAAGGAAACACATCCACAGCCGAAGAGGCATACTGATCAAAGAAAAAGCATCTACCGTATCTACACACAATTAAAAAAATGTTAAGACACATCAAAACACCCTCATATTTGTATTTTCCTCAGCTTTGCATATTTCCCTTCAACCGTCACATAATATTTGCATTTAATAAAATACTACAAAGCCTGATAAACCATTTACACAGGATTTATTCCTAATTATTCCTTGGGGAAAAGAATACTCAGTCTGCTCTGGAAGCAAAAAGACAATTCCATAATCCTTCTTCCATATAACAGAACCAACCAATCCCCAAAATATTTATTTTTAAATCCGCAAATTCAAAACATCTATCAAAATATACACTCAAAGAACTACTTCAAGGAATTTAGATGACTGAACAGGAGAGAAAAAAGGCAAAACTCAAACTGAAAGTTTGATTATCTGGAATACAATGAAGAAGATACAATGCCAAAAAGCTGACTTAGCAGATGGTGAAAAGCATCTGCTTCTTTCAAAGATTTCTTTTTACAGTCTTAGCTACTTGCTTATGGGATTCCAGCTGGAATCTAAAGGCTTTGAGCCAACTAAAAGTCAGAAAAGCTAGAAACAGCCAGAAGCAGAATAGACATCACTAACAACCCAGTAAGAGACCCAAGAGGACAGGATCCAGAAAATGGGCAAAATGAAATAGAAATCAACAAGAGTTTAGAAGAACTAGTACAGAATAAATGTATAGGACAAACAAAGGAGATCTAACATAAAGATCGTTGTTGGTCAGGCATGGTGGCTCATACCTGTTGTTCCAGTACTTTGGGAGGCCAAGGTGGGCAGATCACCTGAGGTCAAGAGATCGAGACCATCCTTTAGTAGGCACGGTGAAACCCCATGCCTACTAAAAATACAAAAATTGGCTGGGCGTGGTGGCGCATGCCCGTAGTCCCAGCTACTCGGGAGGCTGAGGCAGGAGAATCGCCTGAACCCAGGAGGCAGAGGTTGCAGTGAGCCAAGATCATGCCACTGCACTCCAGCCTGGTGACAAAGCAAGACTCTGTCTCAAAAAATAAAAAAAGAAGACCATGTTGCTACTTAACTGAAAAAAATATGAAACCCCCCAAAATTAGAGTGTAATTTAAGAAAACTATATGACTCAGAATACTTGGGGATAAGAATTTTTTTTAAAATAAGTTTTCCAAAAATAAAGGGTTTAAATCTATAAATTGTAAGAATTCAATCATACGTATATACTGTAGCAAAGTTAAACTCGGAAAATTAAAAAATCCTTTTGGCATCTAATCAAAAAGATCAATTCATCTATAAGGATGAAAAGAATCTGGCCGGGTGCAATGGCTCATGCCTGTAATCTCAACACTTTGGGAAGCCAAGGCAGGCAGATCACTTGAGGTCAGGAGTTCGAGACCAGTCTGGCCAACATGGCAAAACCCCATCTCTACTAAAAATACAAAAATTAGGCTGGGCGCGGTGGCTCAAGCCTGTAATCCCAGCACTTTGGGAGGCCGAGGCGGGCGGATCACAAGGTCAGGAGATCGAGACCACAGTGAAACCCCGTCTCTACTAAAAATACAAAAAATTAGCCGGGCGCGGTGGCGGGCGCCTGTAGTCCCAGCTACTCAGGAGGCTGAGGCAGGAGAATGGCGGGAACCCGGGAGGCGGAGCTTGCAGTGAGCCGAGATCGCGCCACTGCACTCCAGCCTGAGCAACAGTGTGAGACTCCGTCTCAAAAAAAAAAAAAAAAAAAAAAAAAATACAAAAATTAGCTGGATGTGGCAGTGCGCACCTGTACTCCCAGCTACTCGGGAGGCTGAGGCAGGAGAATTGCTTGAACCCAGGAGGCGGAGGTTGCAGTGAGCCAAGATCACACCACTGTACTCCAGCCTGGGCGACAAAGCAAAATCCTGTCTCAAAAAAAAAAAAAAAAGAATCTGCTGACTTCAAACATTCTCATATCAACATTCAACATTATAAGTCAGAGGAGCAAGACCTACAAAAACTTTAGGAAATGAAAGTTGAAAACCAGGAATTTTATACCCAGCTAAGCTGTTGTTCAATAAATACAAAAGACAGACATTTTAGAAATGCAATAACTCAGGGAATAATTCTCACTTATCCTTCTTGAGGAAACTATTAAAGGATGAACTATAAGTAACTATGAGATGAACGGAGAAACTATACCAAAGGTATTAGCAGTAAGCAATATATTCATTCAGTTCTAGGAATACATTTAAAACAACTGTGGGAATTACAGTTACAGAATGGAATGCGTATGTTATGAGCTATTAAAGGAGTTTAAAAGAGAAAGGACAAGATGAGGAAGGTACGTAAAAGTAAACAAAATCTTTGAAAGATGAAAGATCAAGTTAGAGACATAAGTATATTTAAATGTGTAAAACTTAAGTACTAAGACTGGGCACAGTGGTTCATGCCTGTTATCCCAGCACTTTGGGAATCCAAGGTGGGAGAATTGCTTGAGGCTAGAAGCTTAAGACCAGCTTGGGAAACATAGTGAGACTCTATCTCTACAAAAAACTTTTAAAAAATTAGCTGGGCATGGTGGCATGCACTTGTAGTCCTCCCTACTCGAGAAGCTTAGGTGGGGGGATCTGTCAAGCCCAGGAATCTGAGGCTGCAGTGAGCTATGATCATACTCCACTGCACACCAACCTGGGTGACAGAGCAAGACTCTGTATCTGATTAATTCATTAAACATAAGCACTAGGACTGAAAAATATAAACTAAAATTAAATAGTGAATGAAAAGTAGGAGAAAATAATATTTCAATATTGCTTTGTGGGGGGGACCACAAATGCTATCTAAAGAAACAGGACTATATTTTCTTTTTTTGTTGTTGTTATTAAGATGGAGTCTCACTCCGTCACCCAGGCTGGAGTGCAGTGGCATAATCTCAGCTCACTGCAACCTCTGCCCCCCAGGTTCAAGCAATTCTCCTGCCTCAGCCTCCCGAGTAGCTAGGATTATAGGCACGTGCCACCACACCTGACTAATTTTTGTTTTTGTATTTTTAGTAGAGACAGGATTTCGCCATGTTGGCCCAGCTGGTTTCAAACTTCTGACCTCAAGTGATCCACCCACCTCGGCCTCCCAAAGTGCTGCGATTACAGGTGTGAGACACAATGCCTAGCCAGAAACAGAAGACTATATTTTTTTTTTTTTTTTTTTTTTTTTTTTTGAGACGGAGTCTCGCTCTGTCACCCAGGCTGGAGTGCAGTGGCCGGATCTCAGCTCACTGCAAGCTCCGCCTCCCGGGTTCACGCCATTCTCCTGGCTCAGCCTCCCAAGTAGCTGGGACTACAGGCGCCCGCCACCTCGCCCGGCTAGTTTTTTTTTTTGTATTTTTAGTAGAGACGGGGTTTCACCGTGTTAGCCAGGATGGTCTCGATCTCCTGACCTCGTGATCCACCCGTCTCGGCCTCCCAAAGTGCTGGGATTACAGGCTTGAGCCACCACGCCCGGCCAGAAGACTATATTTTCTATGTAAAATTATAGGTATATAATTTTATAGGATCTTGTAGATACTATATATAGGTATAATAGTACATATATATGTACATAATACTATATATAGGTATTATATATGTATACAATATACTATGTTATCCATAAGGTATTATCAAATGATAGTATGTGTATATATAGTTATAATAGTATCCACAAGAATCAAAATAAAAATATAAACATTCCCAGTTAAGAAGTAAAGAAAAACACAATTAAAATGAAACAAAGAAAACACAGTCCATATTATAATTTAAAATAAAGAAGAAAAAAGTATTTTGGTTCTGCCGTGTTTTATAAGACTAAACCCATCTGTCCAATCAATAAATGTAAAGAATGTAAATCCAACCAATCAAAATAAACAGAAAACTTTCACACGGGATCACAAAGCAAAATTCAATCATTAAAAATAAAAGCACATAGCAAATGCAAAAAAAAAAAAAAACTTGTTAATAAATTATATTGAACAGGCTGATTTAGGGCAAAACATTAAAAGTCCTGAAGCGGGTAATTTGCATTTATAAATCTGCATCCACCAATGAAGATTAAATAATTACAAATATCTACACTACAAAGAATAACACGACATTTAATAAGCCCATGTAGGAAATATAGGAATAAATAGAAAGAAACATTTATAGTTGGAGACTTTAATTCACTTTTTTTTTTTTTAAGAGACAGGGTCTCTCTGTCTCCCAGGTTGGAATGAGTGGCACGAATATAGCTTACTGCAACCTTCAACTCCTGGGCTCAAGGGATACATCCTATCTCAGCCTCCCAAGTAGCTAGAACTACAGGCAAGTGCCATTATGCCTGGCTAATTTTTTAAAATTTTTGTAGAAATGGGGTCTTGTTATGCTGCCCAGCCTGGTCTTGAACTCCTGGCCTCAAGTAATCTTCCCACCTCAGCCTCTAAACCTGTAAGTGGCAGGATTACAGGCATGCGCCACTGCACTTAGCCTAACTTACATCTCTTAACCCAGGACAGATTAAACAAACAAACATAATTTTAAAGGTAAAGCTAATTGCTATACTTTAAACTCTAAAAACTGAGAATAACACTTCTAAAGCGCTCATCAAACATTCACAGAAATTAAACATATATTGGTCCACAAAGAAAATCTCAATCAATTCCAAAAAGTAGAAATAGTACTGACAACATTCTCTGGAATGCTGATAGACAGGAATAGATGCACCCTTCCTTAACATGATAGAATATATTCTCAGTCCAAAGGCAGCATCAGTTTTGTTAGCATCATGCTCTATAGGGAAACACCAGAATTCCCATTAAAGTCAAGAATAAGACCAAAAAAAAAAAAAGTCAACAGCCTTCTCATACAAACAAAAACCAATTAGAAAATATACGGAAGAAAAGATACCATTTAAAATGGCACCAAAAAACAATCTAGGAGTAACTTAACAAGAAATTTATAAATTCTATTTCCAGAAAACTTTACTACTAAGAAATAGATAAATCTTACTACATTAAATTTTTTTTTTTTCTGTACTGCAGGAAGAAGACAGGCAAAAATTTTTTTTTCTGTATGGTAATAAAATCCAACAAACAAAATCAAAAGATAAACAACAAATTATATTTGCAGTATATACTTCCTTAGCATATAAAAACCTCCTACGTATTAATAAGGAGACCAACCACCCAGTATTTTTTAAATGAGCAGAGGACATAATAGACAGATAACAGAAAAGAAATTCAAATGGTTCTGAAACATAAAAACTGCTCAATCTCAATCATGATAAGTACAAATTAAAAACTAAGTTAAACCTAGTAGCTTGACAAAGATCAAAATATTTGCTAATATTCTTGTTGGTGAAGATATAGAAGAAAAGGTATTCTCATATACTGCTGGTGAATATAAGTTGATATAATCATCATGGAAGGCAATCTGACAGTATCTGTCAAAATTGAAAATGTCCATGCCTTTAGACCAAACAATTCTAGGAATTTGTCCTGCAGACACATCCACAAATTACAAGAAAAGTCATTGCAGCACTGCCTGTAATAATAATAGACTTGAAACAGCAAAATCTCCATCAAAAGGGAATTGATTAGAAAGATTATGGTACATTTACACACTGGAATACTATGCAGTCATTAAGCAGAACAAGGAAACCATTTATCCTCCGACATGGAAGTACCTCTAAGATACATTACTAAATGAAAAAAAAAAATATGCATAACAATAGTTCATGAAGCATATAAAAAGGAAAGAAATTATATACTTGTGTATGCATTAATATCTCTGGAAGGATATACAAGAATGATGGGAGCAATGGGGAATGATGACGAGAGTGGAGACTGGGAACTGGATGGTTGAGAATCACAAACAGGAAGACTTCCTACATTCTTTGGTACCTTTTGAATTTGCACCATGTGTATACCTAATCTATTTTTTAAAAATTAGTTTAGGAAAAAATGAACAAGCCATGCAAATGAAGTTCCCACTGTGAAAGGAGCTGGGATCCTTTAATGTACATAATCTGGTTCATATTAAAATATTTTGGCTCACGTTAACTTCTTAACATATGCCTACCTGTTTAGGTGGGTTTTTAGTGCCAATTTACAGCATAGTTTGTCTATGAGCCATGTTCTGTTGAGCCACGGCCATTTCAAACAAACATATGGCCAACAAATAACATATAATGGCTGATAATAGTTTCAGTCTTTCCTCTACTGCAAATTACAAACATTTTATGAACAAGTCAATGAATGTATGATGAAGTATGACTCTCTAAGTTACTCTACCATTTTAAGGAATGTAAGCAATACAATCACAGTAAATTGGGCCAATGAAGTTTGTCATTTGGAAATCTCCAAAGCATCAGCAATTAAAGATTTTTCCATGAACCCCAAATCAAGTATTCTTTGGGAACTTTAATTTTTCTTTAAGTTCGTTTCATTTCATTTTATTCCATGAAACTATGAAAGACTATCAGATGCACGTAACCAAGACGAAAATCCTACATCAATCTGTGAAATGTTTAACAGCACCCTGAATTTAAAATATAGCTTCAGTCAAATAACATGTATGATTTATTAAAGTTCTAAGACTTCTAGCACATATTTACAATACAAATCTTTCATTACACAGAGCAATTCTCTTTGATATACATTCTTAAATCAGCTGCCTTTTATATTTTGATTATAGACTATTTCAATTATGCACTAAAAAAGAACATATCTCCCACTAAGAAAATGAGCACCAGCTACTCCAAAGTAATTTCCCCAGTACAATCTCCATTAAGCCTCTAAATACTTCCTTTACTAATTCAATGAATTAGACCTCTATTGTTTATGAATCACCATTATGTTTGTAGGCCTATAACCCTTCTTTTATAAAACACAATTGCTATGGAAGGAAATGATATTTATGTCTGATTAGAAATGAAAACACTATTACATAAATCAGTTTGGGCATTTCTTCACGTCTTGAAACATGATCAGCAATTTACTCTAATTGGTGATCAAGGAAACTATCTTGTGATCAATTAAAGTAATTACCAGATTCCGGCAACACAACCTACCTTAATTTCAGCTAGAGTCTGCACTTCTTCAACTTTAATTAAAAATAATGAAAATTATTAAGCAAAATGCAAGGCAAGATCATTGCCAAGCACGCACATGTCACAGGACAGGACCTTCCCCTGGTGTTGGTGACTTATCAATCACATAAACACTGTCTAGTGCACCAAGTACAGGCGTTCTTTGCCACAGAACATGATTACACGTCTCACCAAGACTTTCACATGGAAAACACTGTTAACTGTTCTAGTCACCGTAAAGGAAACGTCAGATTTTAATTTGTAGGGAACACAAGAATATTCTCAACTAAATTGTGAGGAACAAATCCAACCAAAGATGTATTTGATCTATGCTTTTTTTCTCTGGACTGTCAGACATATTTTGAGCACACTGGTCAATTGGGTTCAATTCCTAGCTCTGCTATTCACTAGCTATATGACCTCAGAAAAGTTACTTAACTTTTTAAATGAGTTTCAGTTTCCTCATATGTAAAAGGAGCTAATTCATGTAATATACTTTACAGTACGCCTGGCACTCTATTAAGCACTCAGTTAATGCTAGTGATTATTATCATCATCAACAACACTTTGATATTATAGTGTCTGTGGCCTGGAAAGGAAGAATTCCTTTCCAAACCTAGCAGAAGACCAATTTGAAGGCCAAAGAAATTCACCTTTACAAGGCTCAGAAAACCAGAAACATCTTTAACACTGTTTCTCTGAGTGGGTGTCGGCATGGGAAGATTTCCTTGCGGAACTGGCAATCTGTCAGCGAGCATCTCAGCCAAGCAGGTGACTCATGTCTCCTTGAGGATGTGGGGCTAAAGGCCTGCTTGAGGACCATTCCCTGTGCAGTCCCTTGTGTGTCTGGGGGCAGACACAACACCCACCAATCCTAAGCCACTAGTCTACCTGCCATCTACTTGATCCGCCACAGAGCTCAACATTTCCAATAACTAGGGCCAAGAATATCCAACTATGAAATTAAAACTGGCTTCTCCACGCACTGAAGACAATGTCCATAAGCTACTGAAAAAGCTGCCTGCTCTTCCAGGCCCCAGAAGAAATGAGTCCCCCTTAGCTCATGGTAATAAGTACATTTTTTGAATGTCACTGAACAGGTCACCACCTATGAGATTGCATGCTCACTTCTAAACATTGCTTTCAAAAGCTGTTTTCATACTGTAGCACCTTGGAGCCTTTAAAAAAAAAAAAAAAGTTTCAAGTCACTGCTCTTGGCAATTGCCATAAGAGCCTACACAGCCAATTGGAAAAATATGGCAACTCTTTAGCTAATGACATGGTACCATCTTCAACATTCACTGTTAAATGAAAAAGCAAGGTGCAAAACAACTTTCTTTTGCAGAATTAGGACTTACCAATACATCAGTAAATTTATACTGAATTCCCAGGTTAGGAAAACTCCTTTTAGATAGCAGTATACTAATATAAATCCACTCTTCTCCAGGTGGCAGGGTTTACACCCACAAAAAAACCTCTACACATGATTTTATCAAAGGGTCCTTCATTTCTGTTCCATCTTTAGTGGAAGTTCTCTAACTAGATAGAGTTCACAGAGCTGATGTATACCAAAAAGACATTCTGGTCAAGCTGATCACTAGCTATGAGTATCTTTTCCCTGAAGAGACACTACTTGTTTCCAAATTCCTCTGCACCTAAGTTTAAATTCATTTCCCCATATCTTCATCAGCTACTATTGGGCAGACCAACTGCCCAGTCTGATTAGCTGTTTCTTAAATTTCTCACCATCTTTCAGTTTTGCTGTCTCAGAATTAGCACATTTCACCAGTTTTCTACCCATTCGTTTCTCCTAAAGCAAACCAAAGCACTGGTTTTAAAACCACCCCAAGAGACGCCCCTTACCAGAGTTCCCTAGTGTCAAAATAATTTGTGATGCTTTGCAATGCACGGGGGCTGTTCGTTATTGCCAACCAGCTGCCTCAGAAAAGTCCTGTTGGAGGTTTTCTTCCCTAATCTGCAGATAATCCTTATTTGTTGGCTTTCATAGTCTTATGAGGTGAGAGGTATTGCAAACACTGCCAAAGTTTAGTTAGTTTTGTTTTAGCAATCCTTTTAAAAATTGAATTTAAGCTCCTTGGTACTGTCATCAGTACAAAATTATAAAAAATTATACTTCATATAAAAAAAAAAAAAGACCATAGGTTTCAACTTTGTGCTTCCAAACCACTAAGATAAACAAAGTACCTGGCCAAATACATTTTTAAAAATTGAGTGGCCGGGTGCGGTGGCTCACGCCTGTAATCCCAGCACTTTGGGAGGCCCGGGCGGGCAGATCACGAGGTCAGGAGATCGAGACCATCCTGGCTAGCACAGTGAAACCCCGTCTCTACTAAAAATACAAAAAAATTAGCCGGGCGTGGTGGCGGGCGCCTGTACTCCCAGCTACTCAGGAGGCTGAGGCAGGAGAATGGCATGAACCTAGGAGGCAGAGCTTGCAGTGAGCCGAGATTGCACCACTGCACTCCAGAATGGGTGGCAGAGTGAGACTCCGTCTCAAAAAAAAAAACAAAAACAAAAACAAACAAAAATTGAGGCCGGGGGTGCGGGCGCTGCGGCTCACGCCTGTAATCCCAGCACTTTGGGAAGCCCAGGCGGGTCGATCACGAGGTCAGGAGATCAAGACAATCCTGGCTAACACGATGAAACCCTGTCTATACTAAAAAATACAAAAAATTAGCCGGGCATGGTGGTGGGCACCTGTAGTCGCAGCTACTCGAGAGGCTGAGGCAGGAGAATGGCGTGAACCCAGGAGGCGGAGCTTGCAGTGAGCCGAGATCGCACCACTGCACTCCAGCCTGGGGGACAGAGTGAGACTCCATCTCCAAAAAAAAAAAAAAAATAGAGGCCGGGCACGGTTGCTGTAATTCCAGCACTTTGGGAGGCCAAGGCGGGCAGATTACCTGACGTCAGGGGTTTGAGACCAGCCTGACCAACATGGAGTAAACCCCGTCTCTACTAAAAATACAAAATTAGCCAGGTGTGGCGGCACATGCCTGTAATCCCAGCTACTCAGGAGGCTGAGGCAGGATAATCGCTTGAACCCAGGAGGTGGAGGTTGCAGTGAGCCAGTATCACACTATTACACTGCAGCCTGGGCAACAAGAGCAAAACTCCATCTCAAAAAAAAAAAAAAAAAAAATACACACACACACACACACACACACACACGCCCAAAAAATATATATATGCTATTTTTTTGAATAGCATGCAAAATGACAGTCTACTCCCTAACTTTTCTTCTTTATAATCAACTGGCTCCTTTGAGAAGACATAACTATTACTAACACTACATAATTCCAGATTACATATGACATGAAACTATCTTGCCCTATTACTGCAATAAAAATAATCTCTATGGATCTACTTTTAAAGAGAGAGAGAAGGCAAAAGAGCTTCTGCTCAAATTGGGATGTGTTAAGCTGAAAGTCAAGATCCTACAATAATAACCAAAAGGGTGGAGGAAGAGAACAAGCGCTCTGGGCAGAAAGAATGCCCACTCCCCCATCATCTGTGGGGCAGCCACAGCTACATAAAAAATATTTTAAGGAAACAAAGCAACACCTAAGTTTGGCTTAGTGGTACGGTAAATACATTTTGTATAAGCAGCACACATTTTGTAAAATAGAGTATCATCTCATTTCACATCACAAAATATCTAATGGTCTAAAGCAGCTGCACATCAATGAAATCATGTTTATACTTTCTTTTGCTTATTTTTAAACTGGGAATCCATTCCCCTTTTAAAAGTTTTTAAAGCACAGTTTCTGCAACATTTGCTAATATTTTCTGCAAGAAAAGTACATCATCCAAATACTAGCGCCTGACTGGACATCCTGATAACTCCACAGAGGAACTCCAGTGATAGACGGCATCAATGTATCCATGGAAGAAAAAAGCCTGCCAGAGCCATGTTTCAGAAAACTGTGTCAAGCAAGAAACCCAGCAAAGAACCCATTTCATAAGTTGTCTGTATTTGTTTCAAAATCCACACACAGGTTGCAAACTTGGAATAGTCCCTGAACCTGTGAGAATCTTCAGAAATCGAGCTGAAGGAAACCACAAATACATTCAGGATTTATCCTCAACCTGTTATTTTTCTCTCCTTAAGCCTACCCTTATAGGTTGGATAGGCTTAAGGAGAGAAACATTCCTACTCTTATAGATGGAAAGTAGGGATCTTTTGCTTTTGTGTTTTAAACAATCTAAGTATATTTATTTATTTAATAATAATTTTAATTATTTGTTGAAGAAAAATACCAGGGCTTATAGCCACATAGAAAGTAAAGTAAGCTTAGCACTTACCCTATTTTTGGTATCAAAGTATGGTGGGTAGTATCCTCTTATCCTGAAAAATGCTAATCCTAGCTATGTCTCATTCTATGGCCTTGAGCAAATCCTAAACTTCTCTTGCCTCTACTAGTCTGTAAATCTGAGGCTCCACTACTTCTTAACATCATTATTGGGTGTGAGGTCTCACAAAAGTGCACAGAATGCTTTGCACAGAAAATGTGCTTCTTTGGGACACTGAAGCGGTTCCAATTTTCTTGAATCATACATAAAGTAATTTTATGCCACTTTTTTAAAATCTAGAAAATCTGTTCTGTGTAGCCAAACTTAGCTGTATCTTGAATACAAATGAAACATTTTAAGTCTCTGTGTCAAAAATTCACAAATTATGCTAGTAACTCAGAAAATAGCAATGAAGAGAAAATATTTAAAATAATTCTTAAGTCAAAATTTTCAGCATTTCTATATAAATTATCTTAACTTCAGCTGTTGATCTAGGAAGTTTCTGGAGGGGATGGCTTTTTTTATCTATGTAATTCACAATATCCTGAAAGAAAAATGGTTTGTTTTCATGAGTGTATATAAACAAGACCGTTTGATTTCTCCTTTTTAGAGCAGGCTCCCATTCTGTTCCACCGCAGAGCAATTACCTTCTCTGTGCAGGTAGGGCTGATGGGCAGGCAGCACACAGCAAAGCTCCATCTCTGCAAAGACTGCTCAACTCATTTGCAATCCCATCAGAGGAAAGTCATGCAACTGGCTCTAAACCATCAGGGCAAAAAAAGTACACTGCTGGAGCAGGAGTGTGCTGCCATTTGATGCAACTGCTACAGGGAAATTCTTCCCTTTTGTTTTTAAAAGTTTATTATTTCATACCTTATGCAAATCATACTTTATATATTAAGCAATAATATCTGAGACATACTCAAGTCAAATTAAAGGCTTCAATAGCCTTGCCAAAAGCACAGTGATTTTCCTATAAAAAATTATTCCAATTTGTTGATCTTACATAGGATGAAACATACTGTAACAATCTTCATAATTTATGTCCTGTTGGGACACAATGATTTAAAGTAACATAATACAGAGCTGCATCACAGCTAATCTAAACCACCTGACCAGATAAACACCAGCTTCCCTTCTCTCTTCAGCAAGGGCATTTCTGTTTATTGTCATATCATTTCCTCATTCTAGGAACATGCAGAATAAATGCAGCCAACCTACATTTCAGTGGGAGGCTGAGCCGGTCTTTCCCATGTCAGGAGGTTTGTGAGCACACAGGTACCAGTACAATGTCAAGGGTTTATAAGATAGAAAACAATCCAAGAATTCCACCCTCAAAATCATTTATGGCGAAGCAAATATGGATTCATCCAGTACAATCTGGACCAGGTGTGGTGTTATAAACCACAGTCTTTTGGTTGTTGTTTTTGGGGTTTTTTTTTTTTAATGTCACTGAAGATGTAATTCTTTAAAACAAATTATAGGGCTTACTCTGAGCCAAAGTTTTATAACTGCTTCAATCATGCCTCATGCCATGCTCACAGGCACTCATGATCTGATTAACCAAACTGAAATGCCTGTATTAACCAATGTCTCTTAGGGGTGAGGAATTTTGGTAGAAGAAAAAGACAAACAGCACAATATGGCACTGACCATGTTCATTTCTGATGTACAACTGCATAGGCAGATTTCAAATTGCAAGGTTTCTCCAAGGTCCAAATACCTTCGCCTCCTCACATATGCAAAACCTTACTAGGCACAGGGAGGTTTTTAGGGGAACTTAAGGGAAGGGTTTAAAGTTTCAATCGTGAAAGAAAAAGTGCAGGAACACATGTGCATTCGGCAGATAACAATTCACTGAAAATATTTTAAATCAAAACAAAACGCCTGTCTGACCAAATTTTTATAAACTTGGTTGGGGAAGAGGAAAACAATTTTTTAAGGGTGGTTTCAAATATTGCTTTCTGCTGTTGCTGAGAATTTTCAAAGCTTTTCATGCTCCATTGGAAACAGCTCTGCTTCACAAACTGTTCTAGTAGGTCCTGCCAAAGAAATGGTCTGATACACTTTGTTACAAGTTTATCAATTTGCTTACCCAGGCAAATATATATAATTATCTTTGCCCATAAAGATCAGTGTAAAATAGGATCCCTCCACTGAAAGCAATGAGATTACTAAAACATAAGTGGATGAGACCGTACTAGCAGACCAGGCGTTTGCTCCCCAACCCCAGTTCCACTGCAGTCCACACCGCATTCCTACCGGTCCTGGAAGGCGTAGAACCTAAGACAACTTGACGAACACCATTTTTCAGTCTCTTGTGGGTCTCTGTACAGGAATGGAGACAGCAAGTAGTGACATTTCTGTCACAACCTGGAGCCTTTTGATTTACTAAATTAAAGGGAAAGTAAAATTTTGAGGTATCCTTTTCAGGCAACAGACATTCAGTAACTTAGGTCTGAACCTGACACCATGAGCATTTGTAAAAGTTTAAGGTAATAGATTACAAATCTGTAGTACTAGTGGCATTCTGAGTTAGTGCTATCAATGGTGACTTTTCCTTAAATGTTCTTTTTTGTCCTAAAGCACTCGTAACCTAGACTGAGGCCCCACTTGCTAATTCATATTTCCATGATCTTTGCACCTTATGTATACTGCCCCCAGTTTTCAAAACCACTTCAAAATCAGATCACACTGCTCCGAAGTCACAAGGGCTTCGGTCGCCATGGGTTACTATGGCCTCATGAATGGAAGGGGTTTTCTGATGACAAAGAGCCTGTCCCTGGGCTGTAATGTGAATGTCATCAAGTCCAGACCTTCTCACAATCCTGGTTTTTCATTTTTATTAATCCATGTACCAGAAGTTATCCCAGCAATTCCATTTCTAGATTTATGCCGTATGGAAACTCTTACACTTAAGCACAAGGAGACACAGGATGCTTGTTACAGAACTGACAGTAATACAAAACATCTAAATGTCCATCAATAAGGAAATTAATAAATGATAATTTATTTATGTATTTGATTTGCAAAGGAGTAAGACATTTTAAAAACACATTTACTGTATCAGAAACAGTGCAATATGATGGAAAGAACATCAGACCAGGAATCCAAAACCTGGGCTCTCAACCCAGACCTTGAGCAAGCTATATGACTTGGCTGGGCTGTGTTTCCCAACTAGGTAAGATGAGATGGTATGAACCAATCACACAGCACAGTGCCCTCACATACACAGTAATGTTCAATTTTTTTAAACTAATAATAATATTATCATCTAGTATACACAAGGAACAGGATATCACTGATTACTTTCTATTTTGGTATTAATCATAAATTACTTTTTCATTTGCATCATTTACATGGCAACATCTGAATAGCATCTTTTCTGATCAAGTAGCACCTTCTGAACATAACTCGATTCTTGGTGACTATGGATCTGAGTGTATCTCACCGCCATTACTCTGACCACCGATTCTCATCGTTCAGTTCTAGGGACTAAGAAGAGGAGGGGAAAATATAATGTGCATTTATAAAATAACTGCTCTGGACCAGGCACTCGCTGCAGCCCCGTGAACAGGTTTATCATTCTCTCCTCAGAGGAGAGAACTGAGGCTCTGAGGGGTTAAATCACTTGCCCAGAGTCACGCACCTCATAAAAAGTAAGGCAGGGATGCAAATTCAAGTCCCGTATGTCCAGCTCCAAAGTCTCCATGTGTGCATGTTTAGGTACAAATTCCCGATATCAGATTATACTTTTTCTATTTTTTTTTCTTTTACTTAAAAGTAAATTTTAGGCCTGGCGCGGTGGCTCACGTCTGTAATCCCAGAACTTTGGGAAGCCGAGGCGGATGGATCATGAGGTGAGGAGATCGAGACCATCCTGGCTAGCACAGTGAAACCCCGTCTCTACTAAAACTACAAAAAATTAGCCGAGAGAGGTGGCGGGCGCCTGTAGTCCCAGCTACTCGGGAGGCTGAGGCAGGAGAATGGCGTGAACCCAGGAGGCGGAGCTTGCAGTGAGCAGAGATTGCGCCTCTGCACTCCAGCCTGGGTGACAGAGCAAGACTCCGTTTCAAAAAAAAAAAAAAAAGTAAATTTTAGCAAAAATAAGTTTCCTACAATCTTTTTTTTTTTTTTTTTTTTTGAGAGAGAGTCTCACTCTGTCGCCCAGGCTGGAGTGGTGCAGTGGCGCGATCTCGGCTCACTTCAAGCTCCACCTCCTAGGTTCACGCCATTCTCCTGCCTCAGCCTCCCGAGTAGCTGGGACTACAGGCGCCCGCCACCACACCCAGCTAATTTTTTTTTTTTTTTTTGTACTTTTTTAGTAGACACGGGGTTTCACTTTGTTAGCCAGGATGGTCTCAATCTCCTGACTTCGGGATCCGCCTGCCTCAGCCCCTATAACCTTATTTTTTAAATTTAATTATAAGAGATAAATAAAGTACAACAGGTTTTAGAAAAAGAAAAAAATTATGCAGTTTTTTTCCCTGTGCCCTTTTTTCCAAAACTGTTATAATATTCATTTAATTATGTATCCTGAATCACTTTATAACATTAAAACATCCTACTCATTCTCCATGTGGAACCATGGTTTTCTTATTTTTAGAAGCTTCACAATCTCACATAGCGCGAGTAACTGTCTCTTTTAGAAATCATTCTATGGTTTCACGTAGAAGACAGACATGCATACATCTTTTAAAGTCAGGCCTTCTGAATATAAAGATTCTTTGAACTCTCTACCAATATACATTGCAGTTTCAGAGACAAAATTAGAGAAGCAATTCTATACTTGGGGATTTATGGAATAAATGAAAAGGTTTTTTAAAATCCCTTTTTTTCAACTCCCAGGGGAAACATTATTTAATATGATAAAGTCCTCTTTAGCTGAACACCTTTTAAAGCAACCAATTAATTCAGATCTAGTGTGCCAAACCAATGACAATTAAACCTGTCAGAACAAACAATCTACCTACCAAAACTGAAATGGCAAGGATATCATCATCAAATCCTCCAAGGTGCAGGCAGTGTGTACTGTGGAAAGATCCTCAAAGTAGACTTCTCAGGAACCAAGGTCTTTTTCTCTTTTTTTTTTTTTTTTTTTTGAGATGGACTCTCACTCTATTGCCCAGGCTGGAGTGCAGTGGCACGATCTCAGCTCACTGCAACCTCCAACTCCCTGGTTCAAGCGATTCTCCTGCCTCAGCCTCCCGAGTAGCTGGGATTACAGGCAAGTGCCACCACGCTAATTTTTTTATTTTTAGTAGAGACAGGATTTCACCATGTTGGCCAGGATGGTCTTGATCTCCTGACCTCATGATCTGCCTGCCTTGGCCTCCCAAAGTGCTAGGATTACAGGCGTGAGCTACCGTGCTCAGCCAGGAACCAAGTTCTTATGCTCAAAATACTTCTTCCTGTCACATTTGTCTGTGGACATGACACTCAACCTCCACACTCAGCCCCTGCACTTGTCCAGAAGAGGGCCACTCACCAAGGGATTGTGAGGAGGCTGAGAAGTCAGGAAGAAACAGCTTCATTCATTTCTATCTTTAGTGCCTAGAGAACAGAGTGTTGCTCTGAAATAAGTCATATCTTATGTTTTCAAAATTATGATATTTAAAGAGTTTCATAATGAGGTCAAAGTCTCCACTACCCTCTGGGTCTGCCTAATCTTACCTCAAGCACCCAGTGCAAACTTGGGAGCCATTCCTACCGTGGTGTTCGAGATACATTCTTTACTGAAACCTTGGGAAATAAAACCACCTGCACATCCAGGGTTATAAAAAAACAAATACGCTGCACCATGGCTATGGGGTATGGGCGCAAGGTCAGAAATAAACTGGGGTGGTTCTAAAAGAAATGTACAACCCAGAGAACCAGGCCTCAGGAGACCAACAGGGTTGGAGCCCGCAGGAACCACAGCAGTTACTTGCCCCAAACCCCGGAGGCTTGGAAAATCATGCCTTACAATTGTTAGAGTTTGAATCCATTTTATTTACAAGAGTGGTGCTCTGTTTTAACTTTAAATCTCTCTGGGCCATGCAGAATATAATGGAAAATTACTCAAATAGTCTTGTGACACCAGAAGTCCACAGATAGAGAAAGGAAGGTGTGCCTGGGTGCAGATCTAGCTCTCTCACCTGGGAGAGTTACTTCTCCCTCTCAGCCTCAGCCTTCCCATAATGGGAAGAAGTAGGTGGACCAATGATAGATGGAGTTCTTCCCACCGTGTGACCTGATGGCCAACATAAGGAAAAAAGTGCCATGTTCCTGATGATAAAAAAAAAAAAAAAAAAATTTCATATTACAGAGTGGGGGTCTCCTTAAGCCAGCAATCATATTGTTTAGAAAGAGAGGGCTAGTTTTTCATGGTGGTTGGGAAAGAATCTAGAGTGCTCTATCTGGCATAAAGGACCTATTTGGGACCTCAGAAGTGTCTTTACAAGCTCCAGTAAAACTTTAAGGTAGTTAAGTGTCCAGTCTATCTTTCAGTTTCATATACTGTGAGGCAGACCCCAAGTCACAGATGTCTGTATCAACCTTTCCAGAAAGAGTATTTTTGAACCTTCTTGGGTGTTTCATGTGAAGCTATTGCTCACTGCAGGCAGAAGGCTGTCCCCTCCTTAGATGCATTGAAGGTTTTAAGCCTAGAGGTTGTCTGTACATGGTAGATGCTACCCATGATTTTAGAAGCCTCTGGTTTTTTTGAACAGACAGGGGCACTATGCACCATTCTTTCTCCTGACTGCTTCCGATTTCCCTAAAAACACCCTCCAAAAATGAAGATTCCTCCTATGGCCCAGCAGATGCCCCATATGCATTACATGGGCTTAAAAAGTTATAAACACTTCCCATCAAAAAGTGGGCAAAGGATATGAACAGACATTTCTCAAAAGAGGACATTCATACAGCCAACAGACACATGAAAAAATGCTCATCATCACTGGCCATCAGAGAAATGCAAATCAAAACCACAATGAGATACCATCTCACACCAGTTAGAATGGCGATCATTAAAAAGTCAGGAAACAACAGGTGCTGGAGAGGATGTGGAGAAATAGGAACACTTTTACACTGTTGGTGGGATTGTAAACTAGTTCAACCATTATGGAAAACAGTATGGCGATTCCTCAAGGATCTAGAACTAGATGTACCATATGACCCAGCCATCCCATTACTGGGTATATACCAAAGGATTATAAATTATGCTGCTATAAAGACACATGCACACGTATGTTTATTGCGGCACTATTCACAATAGCAAAGACTTGGAATCAACAAATGTCCATCAGTGACAGATTGGATTAAGAAAATGTGGCACATATACACCATGGAATACTATGCAGCCATCAAAAAGGATGAGTTTGTGTCCTTTGTAGGGACATGGATGCAGCTGGAAACCATCATTCTTAGCAAACTATCACAAGAACAGAAAACCAAACACCGCATGTTCTCACTCATAGGTGGGAACTGAACAATGAGATCACTCGGACTCAGGAAGGGGAAATCATCACACACCGGGGCCTATCATGGGGGGGGGGGAAGGGGGAGGGGGAGGGGGGGGGGGAGGGATTGCATTGGGAGTTATACCTGATGTAAATGACGAGTTGATGGGTGCAGCACAGCAACAAGGCACAAGTATACATATGTAACAAACCTGCACGTTATGCACATGTACCCTACAACTTAAAGTATAATAATAATAAATAAATTAAAAAAAAAAAAAAAAAAAAAAAAAAAAAAGTTATAAACACAAACTTCTGAAAACTTCAGAATCTCAACAACAACAAAAAAAATCTACAAAACATCAAAACCTGGAAATAAAAAATGACGACATTAACATGAGCTTGAAATAAGATACAAATTCTGCACCTTCTGTCTGAGTACCACTTTTTAAGAAGACAAGTCGGTACTGAATGATGACAGGGAAAAGAAACTTAGGAATGTCTATTTTTGGAAGTTTACATGTTGGGATTTCTTTCAAAATTTAATACTATTCAATATTTTCTTTAAATATATTTCCTTTAAATAGTAAATATAGTCAGGTATATTCCAAATATGATTTCTAAAAAAGTAAAAAACAATTATAATAATAGATTTAAGAAAAGAGATTTATGCCTGCTCACAAATCTGACAATATGAAGACCATATTAATATAACCAGTACTTACGTTATCCCATTTAAGTCAAGTCTTTGGACTTTAAACGTGCATCTAGGGCCTACTTTATTAAAAATCTTAAAAAATTATAGCTAAAAAGGTTTTTTGTACAACACCTTTCTTTTACCCCTTGTAACTTTATGAGTTCATAATAAATGAGTTTGGTTACGTCAAAACAAATGGGAAATGGTTTGAGTTTTAATGCAATATTTTAAAACCTGGTAAAAATTATTTTAACAGTATTCTAAGCATATATTTTTTTAAAGTAATTAAAATTTCTAAACCTCTCAGACAGCATTCAAGCACTCCTAACTTCACAGCCTCCTAACTCTATCCCCTTCCCCTCTTCCACTCTCACACACAATTAAGTCAAAGGTTAATTTCCATTCTAAGTCAAACTCTAATCCAAACTCTAATCCTGTGTTCCGAAAGCACCCCACCCAACACATAAAGCTCCCAAGCACACAGACTCCTCTCCAGAATAGGAAGGTCACAAAAGGGTGAGAGGACACCCTCGTCAAATAGTGAAAATAAGCTATAAAACTCAAAAGTTCCACCGATACCCACATCATTTCATAGACAAAAGATGGTCATTCAGAGAAAAGGTTCCTTCAGTGTCTCTGCTGCTGTTCCTTAGTGAGAAAATGACTTCTAAAAGGAAGGCAAGGAGGCATGAGAGGCAGGTCTACTGAAGCAGGACTGGTTTCACTTCTGGCACCAAAGTCGATGGCAACAGTGACGGATCCGGAGACATGCCTTATGATAAATACCAAAAGGCAGCGACATCGTAGGCATGGAGGCTACAGGCACTGCAGACCAAGAAGCAGAGCTTCAAACGCCACACTCACAAGGCTAAAACGTTTCCTCGTGTGAGAAACAGAACCACCACCAACAATTTTTGGAAATAATATTTGAGTCTTGGCTCCCAACTGGATAATTTTGTTCTGCACCAAAAGCAGCTTCATTCAAATTCCCAAAGTCTTCAAGCAGCTTCAGACTAATTTCAAGACACAGTTTCCTTCCAAACCCAATGAAATGAAAGGCAGAAACCAACAAAAGAAAAAAAAAATTAAATAACATGTATAAGATGGTTTGCCATTTTATGAAAAACAAATGAAGAATTATGCTCACATCACACTGATAAACTGAGAGTCTGCCAGTGGTTCTCAGGGCAGATGTAACATTTTAACAAATGTGATTGTTTGTGAACGAAATAATTCTGATCAAAAACTTAATTGCAGCCAAAGTGGGCCCTGGGCTGTGTCACCATAATCCATTCTGACAGGAAGCAGTGAGTGGAGATTCCTACTGTGAACGGAGCACATGTGAAAGGTCAGCTTTGGCCTGGAACTTCAAAACCGTTAACGTGTAAAACAGTGTGCATTAGAGCCCGGAACAGCTAACCACTGGATTAGCGGATGTCCGCTGTGTGAGTCTGATGTGCTTTTGGCAGGTAATGGTTAATTGGTAAATAGGCAATGTATTGTAACTTTCTTCTTTGCCTCTTCCCAACATTTACCAGCAGAACCTATTCTTAATTTTAGTCCTAAAACACTGTAATATTAGATTTATAACTTGGTCTCAGAATACCAAAGTAACTGATTTCTCAAATAAAATTCATCTTTTTTAGTAAGGAAAAAGTTGCATGTATTTTAAAAAGAAATATCTGTAGATAGAAGAAATGAAAAAAAATATTTTCATGTAAAATGGATATCTGTTCAAGCAATAGTAACCATCTTATTATAATAGCCAAAATTTGCTAAATAAGGATTTCATTAGAAGAAATAAATGTTTATGTATTATAATCTGAAATCTGAAAAAGCAAATACACAATACTGTTTTACATAGCTTAAAACAAAATTCTAAATAAAAATAAAGTCAATACCACAGTTTTCATTTTTCAACATGGAATGTTAATTATGAAAGAACCAAGCTAAACATTGCCTTTTAAGTCAATGCATGCAGAAGTACTTTATACCTATTTAGTGCTATAAAATTGGCTCATTTGGTTTTAAATTACAGGCATTTTTCCTATACCTAAGGTATTAATGAGTGACAAAAGCCGGCACGGTGCACTTCAATGATCATTTTAGGATTTAACTCATCTCTGAATTGAAGAGAGAAATAATGCTTCTCCCTGAAAATAAGCAGGTCTTCTCTTCTCAAAATCAACCTTCTAAGGTTCTGTCTTTGGCCATTGGACAGATGCAGCTCCTGGGCCCTTTTAGGCTAAATTCAGGATCTTAAAGGTAGCTATGTGGCAAGCAGCCTTATCACCAGCACTTCATGAATCCCGTCCCCTTCAGAACATCAACTGATACCTTTAGAAACAAAATCATACTGCAATGGATGACCTGAAGAGAAAAAGGATCATGGTCAGCAAAACAAGTTATCAGTTTCTTACGTTTCTACTTTCCACGCAGGATCTGAAACTTTTAACGTTTGGAAATCCCAGAATCTTCCCAACAGTCTGCCCCTGAAAGCATGTGATATACATCTGCTGCCCTGTACCCAGCACCTTCCTGGGCTCTGGCCCTGGTCACAGCTCCTGTCCCTCAAGGAGCATACAGTGCAGCTGGGGAGGATAGAAAGGTCAACCATGGAGAGCTGTTAAGGAGTGAAGGAGCAGAGGGAAAGCAATCCAGAAGTCTGTGTGAGAGGCCGGGGCTGGGCACAGCCACCTCCTTCTCACTCTTCCTCTCCACGGATGTCCAAGGGGAATCTGCACAGCAAGTCAGGGTCACAAACAGGGCACCCAAGTTACCCACGGTGCTCAACTGATTCTAGGTACACAAAAAAGATGCCAAAATTCGCCAAGAAATATTTTACAAGGTTCCAAATCAGTTATTAATGGTATTTTCTTATACTGTTAAGTGACTAATTATACTTGGTAACACATTAAATTATAATTTTAGCCTCACTTCTAATCATCTTTTCTGTATCACCACAACATTTTCAGCATAATAATTCTTGGCTGCCATTCCACTTCCTTAGTGAGACCCAGGCCAAAGCAGCTTATAACTTCCCTCCAGAAAGATCAACAGAGCAGAAAGAACCTCCACACTGAGTTCCAGCTTAAAGCGGGCATTTGCACTCAGGGCTATGCATGCTGCCCTAGCCTCAGCACCAACACCTAACATGACAACTGTCTCATTCAGGAGCAAGACGACTGCCAAGCCAATCGCACCTCTTAATGAGGAAACAGACTTTGCTTATTTCTTAACTGGTTTATATTTTTTAACATGTTTTAAAACACAAAATTTCCAGAAAGTTGAACTTAATACTTTAATTCCATTCTGGACTGCTAGCTAAATTTTACAAATACAAAGAAATATGTTACCAGTTTCTTTTTAAGGGCCCATGTCAAATGAGAGGACACCAAAGAAATTCATCATTCAATTCTTATTTGCAGGAGCAGATTCTCTGTAACTTGTAAATGATTTTGATTTACAGTAAATCATTATTGTATTCATAAATGCTGGAAAGTTGGTGAACAACATGATATAATGACACCCCAAAATAATTTTATAACTGCAGGTGTGCAAATCGTAACATGTGGGAGATGACTCAAAGGATAATGGGGAATAAAGGAGTTTAGGAAGGTCACATAAAGGAGGGAAAGGGATGAGGGCATGTACCCCAATTTTCTGAGATGTCTTCAAACCCAAACCACTCGTGTTTAGGCAGATGCAGTGGTGCAGTCAGGCACGGGCAGCAGAGGCAACAGTTACATTTAAACCCGCAAAAGCAAAATGCTTCATAATTTACAACAACCCAATCAGATTGCTCATTCTTTTGAGGTTAAATGCTACTGACATAAGCTACACCTGAATCCAATCAGTGCAGAAACATTGAGAAGATTCACACGAAAGGACTAAATTTGTCACAAATGGGTTGGTTTCCGATCTTAATGTAGCCAAGTTGCTTTACTCTGACCTCCATTGAACAAATCAACTTAATGGGCACTAGGAGTGCTATAAAACTTAACAATGGAGTGATTTTTAACTTTTAAAATATAGTTATGAAGCAAAATGTTGGATAGCTTCTACAATACTGGAAATCAAATTAAATCTAGATGTTTTTTAACAGTCTTGACAGATATAATCCTAGTTACCATGTAAATTTATGGTAAGCTGCTGTGATATTAGCCACAGGTGCTACTTTTAATATATGAGCCGCATCTGGCTGGGAATAGAATTTCTCAGAGGACTGAAAATGACCTCACTATCAGACAATGGAAGGGAAAAAAACAAGACCACTGTGGCATATAAAAAGCTGAAGATGTGGTCCACAACTAAATATTTCACATAAAATTCATTTTAACTCTGCAGTTGTAGGTTAAAGGATATTATGCTTTCAATATTTAAGAGGCGTAGATGTATTTCAACCAAAAAGCCAAAAGATTAAGAATGCAAGACAGTTATGAATACCCTGGCTACAAATATAATACTAGTTTTCCAATCTTTGATCAATGTCGGAAAAAATGATGCACTAAGACTTGAAAAGAGAATTATTTCATGGTTCCCAAGCACACGACCTGATTAGACACTACTGAGCGTACCAAACCATGATGTAACAATTACTGATCTCTAAGCAGCAGCCACTCTCCAGCGCCTGCCCAACCTCACTGGTTGTGTTGTAAAAGTTCTTTGGGGTCATTCATCAGGTCCAAGAAAACATTTTCACCAAGTGAAATTTTTTTTTAAAAATCATTATAAGTAATTAATTCCCATTCTGAGTTTGAGAACCAGCAACATCACCCAGAGACAAATACAAAGGGAAAGTACATGTCTTTTAACTCATCCAATTCAAAAATAAAAACACAAATACATATAAAACATGGAATTGTTTGCTTTCAAGAAACCCTTCCTGAACCACTTGAAAGCCATCATTTGCCACAGAACTAGCAAGTGTGGAAATGTGATAGAGGATTTACAAAGATTTAATTTCCTATGAAATAACTCTTCCTGAATTAAACAAGCCTTCTTTATCTGAAAAAACTCTCTAAAAGAGAAACATTTCTGTGAAAATATTTCCTACACCATTGCACTAAGCTGTGAGAATGGTGGCTACAAAGCCCTATAACATAACATTTTCCTTCTGGCTGTCTCAAGTAACTTGAAGGGCTTGATTTTTTTAGCTTCAGTGGATCAATTCTATCTAGGTGATGATTTCTATTTACTTTTTTAACAGGTGAGTGGATCTATGCCTGATCTCAATGGGCATAGAGATCCTGAGTATCTTTAGCAAGAACCACCTGGTACAGCTCCCTGACACTTTTGTGTCCAACTGACAGCATTAATACGGAGCATTTAGAAAAGGTGGACTCACAAAGCCTCTTCCGTGAGGACGATTACTGTAGAAAGGGATGGGCTAAACTAAATATGGCTTTTTTGTTCAATGGAATAATTTATATATCTCCCACCATTCAAAATCATGTGGTAAGCCAGCCGCAGTGGCTCATGCCTACAGTTCCAGAACTTTGGGAGGCTGAGGTGGGTGAACTGCTTAAGCCCAGGAGTTCAAGACCAGCTTGGGCAACATGGCGAAACCCAGTCTCTGCAAAAAATACAAAAATTAGCCAGCTGGAACATGCCTGTAGTCCCAGCTACTCAGGAGGCTGAGGTAGGAGGATCATCTGAAACCAGAAGATAGAGGCTGCAGTGAGCTGAGATGGCGCTACTGCACTCCAGCCTAGGTGACACAGTGAGATCCTATCACAAAAAAGAAAACAAAAAATCATGAGGTAAAATATTTTACTGATGTGAAAATATTCACTATACATGAAATGAAAAAAGCAACTGACCAAAAAGTATCTATAATATGATCCCAAATATATATACATACATAAACATTCACACAAATACACATTCACAGGTACTGTTTTTAAGTGAGTAGAAAGATTACAGTTATATTTTTCTTCTTTATACTTTTCTGTTTTTCCAAATTATAAAACATATTATGTAATCATAAAAAATTTTATTTACCAGTCAAACATGCCACTCAAATGTTAACAGGAGGGTATCATTCCTATTAGAATGAGAGGCCTGGTGGATCTCTGTGGAGTATGAGTAACCTATAAATGCTAAACTCTTCTATTCAAAGCTTGCAGTTTTAAACACATAGAAAAATGGAAGAGACTCACCCACAAGCTTACATAACAGAATCATACTTTAAGAAACTCTGAATTGGCCAGGTGTGGTGACTCTCACCTGTAATCACAGCACTTTGGGAGGCCAAGATGGGAGGATCACTTGAGGCCAGGAATTCAAGACCAGCCTGGGCAACACAGTGAGATCCCATCTCTGCAAAAAAAAAAGTAAAATTAAAAAATTAGCCAGGGCTGGGCATGGCTTATGCCTATAATCCCAGCACTTTGGGAGGCCAAGGCAGGGGGATCACTTGAGGTCAAGAGTTCGAGACCAGCCTGGACAACATGGTGAAACCCCGTCTCTACTAAAAATACAAAAATTAGCTGGGCGTGGTGGCACATGACTATAATCCCAGCTACTTGAGAAGCTGATGCAGGCGAATCGCTTGAACCCAGGAGGCGGAGGTTGCAGTGAGCTGAGATCACACTACTGCACTCCAGCCTGGATGACAGAGCAAGATTCCACCTCAAAACAATAAAATAAAATAGCCAGACAATGTGGCATGCACCTATAGTCCCAGCTACTTAGGAGGCAGAAATAGGAGGATAGCTTGAGCCCAGTAATTTGAGGCTACAGTGAGCGATGATGATGTCACTGCACTCCAACCTAAGCAACAGAGACCTCCTCTCTTAAAAAACAATAAAAAGAAACAAAAAAAATTTTTTTTAAAGAAACTCAGAATTAAAATGGCCCTCTCTTCTTTACATCTGTATCCACAGCTATATGGTTAGTGGCTTCAATATTTATCTTCTCTATGCAGAGTTCCAATTCTCCAAATAGTTTTCAGCTGCTCTCTGCAGACCTAACTGGAAGTGACTTTCCCCTCTAGGCAGAAGCTCACCTCCAATCTGTAATAGACTTAGAACGGATCACTGATCAATCCAGTATTATAAACTAATGCTTTCAGGGTAGGGCATAGGGAACCATGTATCAATTTACAAGTCAAATTCCTTTCAGTAGCTGGCAATCTTTTTCTTCAAAACATGAAAATAACATATAGCCTCCTTTAAGCACTCCAAAATAAACATTTCTTCCTAAACAGAAGAAACAGACTCAATTCTGAATAGCAGAGTTGCCCATTCAAAGCTCCAAGACATTCCTAAACAAAAGTGCAATCCACATCCTTTGTTATTCCACAATCCTTCAAAACACAGACTTGTGTTAAGAAAAGAGGGGGTCACCTTAGGGTGGGATATCTGGCCTTGGAATGATGGTCCCACTGCCCACTTCCTCTGTAAGTTTGAGCAAGCTCTTTAACTTCCCTGACTTTTCCACCATTAGCAAAATGGGGATACGAACACCTAACTTTAGAAGGCTGCTGGGAAGCTTCAATGAAACAACCTATGTTATTTCATAGGTCACCTAACAGTGAGCTACTACACCCAATAAACACTCAAACACTCATTAGTTCATAAAATACTTTGTAACCCTCTAATCTGTCACAAAGAAAACTGATTTGGCTGCATTTCAGATAAATGATGCAATATTAAGAGTTACCTGTGTACAGAATGACCTTAAAGCAACATTTTTATATCCAAATTTCTAAAATTAATTCCTCAAAAATACTGCCAATATATTTTAGCTTTTCTTTATAGCACACCACCAAGATTTTTAAAAAAAGCAAAAGAAGGCCGGGCGCGGGTGGCCAAAGTGCTGGGAGGCCAAGGCGGGCATATCACGAGGTCAGGAGATCGAGACCATCCTGGCTAACGTGGTGAAATCCCGTCTCTACTAAAAATACAAAAAAATTAGCCAGGCACGGTGGCGGATGCCTGTAGTCCCAGCTACTCAGGAGGCTAAGGCAGGAGAATGGCGTGAACCTGGGAGGTGGAGGTTACAGTGAGCCGAGATCATGCCACTGCACTCCAGCCTAGGCGACAGAACGAGACTCTGTCTCAAAAAAAAAAAAAAGAAAAAGAAAAATCAGCCAAGAATGCTGAACCAGTGGTCACAGAAAAGGAAAAGAAAAGAAAGAATTTGAGATTAAAGAATTGTCTTGAAACAGAAATGAATGTCTAATGGATAGCCAGCGAACAGGCCTGTGGCAGCCTCCCAGTGTGGTATTTGGTCGAGTCTTAGAAGAATCTGCCACGGGTCCTCAGGACATCAATATTCTCAACCGATTGTGGCTGCTGCGGTTGTGGGTGGCTGAAACTGTGGTGCTAAAATACTGAATGCCAGTCTTAGTCTCTCATGATTGGAGGCAATTGACTAGAGACACCATGAGCAGCCCATTTTCTTCTCTGATGTCTCAATACTGCATGCAGAACAAAGGCACAATCAATGCTGCAGTTCTCGGAAGCGCCCTGTGGCACTACAGAGCATTCTCTCTCATCTCTCAGACACGGCAACTTAGTAGCCAGATAAGCTGGTCACCATTAGGAATCATCGATGTCTAAGAGTGAGGAGATGAGTGAGAGGAAAAGTCCCCAGTGAGAGAGGGTTGTATGTATCCTGTAGGGAACAAAAGATGAAACGCTATGTTCTCCTGGGGCTAAGTACATTGACTAGGATCACCCATGGTGAACCAAATCAGGGGCCCTCATGCATTCAAAATACAACTAGGTAACCTTGGGCCAGGTACTATGGGAGATGTACACAGGTACAACCCAAGTCTCTGTCCTCAAGGTGCTTACACCTTAGCTGGAGAGAGACATAGGTAAACAGTTACACGACCCTGTTCATAATCTAAGTTGCATTCAGTCTCGTCCTAACTTTGCCACTAGTTTGTTGTCACCCTGGGCAAACCACATTACCCCTGGGCTTCAGTTGCCCCATCCTTTCTGGCTCTAACATTGATAGGCCCTATATCAAAGCTCTAAGATGTTTAATTAATATCAAAACAAGGTTGGCCTGGGAACAATGGCTCATGCCTATAATCCCAATATTTTGGGAAGTTGGGGTGAGAGGATTGTTGAGGTCAGGAGTGCAAGACCAACTTAGGCAACATAGTGAGACCTTGTCTCTACAAAAAATGTTTTAAAAATTAGCCAGGCATGGTGGCATGTGCCTGTAGTCCAATCTACTTGGGAGGCTGAGGCAGGAGGATCACTTGAGCCCAGGAGTCGGAGGCTGCAGTGAGCTACAATCACACCACTGTACTCAAGCCTGGATGACAGAGGAAGACTCCATCTCTAAAAACAATTTTTTTAATTTAAAAAATAAGCCTGAAAGAACACCATAAACAAGTATAAGATAACTCTAGGAGTGAATTCTGAATAGAAAGAAAGACAACAGACTAATGTCTGAGACTATCAGATCTGTATAAAGCATATGAGCTCCACCTCCTCTCCAGGCTGGCCTGTGCCCCACCCACCGAAACCATCTTTGCTATGGTCACTGATGTCCTCCATGCTGTCCTCTGGTACTCATCTTTCTTGGTGTCTCAGCAGAATTGATACTTCCCTCCTTTTGAAACACCATATTCTTTTGGATTCTGTGACATGACACTGACCTGATTTTCTTCCTTTTTTTTTTTTTTTTTTTTTTTGAGACAAGGTCTCGCTCTATCACCCAGGTTGCAGTGCAGTGGCACAATCACAGCTCACTGCAGCCTCAAACTCCTGGCCTCAAGTAATTCTCCTGCCTTGGCCTCCCAAAATGCTGGGATTACAGGCATGACCCAGCAGCCTTTTTCCATTTCTCTAACAAATCTTTCTTGTCTTTGCCAGCTCCTCTTCTTCTAACTCACCCCTAAATGGACCAAGTCCTGAGCCATCCTCTCTTCTCCCACTATAATTTCTTCTTGAGTCACCTCATCTATTACCTTGGCTTTTTTCCATACATACCTATGATTCTCCAGTTATCTCCAACCCAGACCTTACCTCTGGCTTTCTAATTCAGACATAAATTTTCTGGAAGTTGACATTTGGAAGTCTCACAGCACTCCCATGTAACAGTGTCCAAACCAGTAATCTTGATCCCTGCATCCCAAACCCATTCCTCTCCCACACTTCCCCAGCTCAGTAAATATCACTTCCAGCCACCTATTTCCTCCAGGCCCGAAATCTGGGAGTCATTCTTTTTTTTTTTTTTTTTTTTTTTTGAGACGGAGTCTTGCTCTGTCGCCCAGGCTGGAGTGCAGTGACGCGATCTCGGCTCACTGCAAGCTCTGCCTCCCAGGTTCATGCCATTCTCCTGCCTCAGCCTCCAAAGTAGCTGAGACTACAGGCACCCGCCACCACACCCAGCTAACTTTTTTGTATTTTTAGTAGAGACGGGGTTTCACCACGTTAGCCAGGATGGTCTCGATATCCCGATCTCGTGATCCGCCTGTCTTGGCCTCCCAAAGTGCTGGGATTACAGGCTTGAGCCACTGCACCCAGCCTAGGAGTCATTCTTAATACCCTTCACTCTTCTTCCTTACCATCCATTACCACTCCTAGTCAGAGAAACGTGAGTATTCTCTTTATATCTGCATTTTCTATAAGAATTATGTGTGCTACCACTGGTTTCTGCTCATGTAAACTCCTAAAGCTCCAGGCTCTATACTTCTCCACCTCTCCTCTGTCACTGTCCCAGTTCACAATCTCATGCTATGTCCACCCCAGTGATGATCTCTCACCTGGAAAGATGTGACAGCCTCCTTACTACTCTCCTTGATTTAACTTCTTTCCCCTCTACTCTATCCTCTGATTGGTCTTTTCAATTGCATCAGCTTATTCCTTCCCTGACCATGATCCTCAAAGAGAATTAGGTCTTCCCATTATTCTCTCTCACAGCAGCCCTTTCTGATGCAGAGGCAGTATCTGAGCCACTAACAGTATGGATTGCCTGGAATCCAATCCTGACTCCACACTTACTAGCTGTGAGACCTTGGGCAAGTCGCTTAGTCTAAGTCTCAGTTTCCTCCTCTGTAAAATTTGGAAAATCTATTTCATAGGGTTCTGTGAAGATTAAATGAGTGAATACATGTAAAGTCCTTCCCACAGTGCCATGGCCCCTAGTTTAAGTGTTCACTAACCATTTGCTGTTAATATTTTCCTTGCTGGCACTCAGCATAACTTGTAATTATATATTCACTTTTTTCTTTGTTTACATTCTCCCTCCCCCACTACACTGTATACTCTGTGAGGATGGGGACAGTACCGGCTTTGTTAACTGCTATACCTCAGTGTCTGGCACAGTGTCTAGCCTACAGTAAGTGTTCAATAACTCCTTATTGTTAAGTGCATAAAAATCAAGAAAAACTTTCTAGAAATAGGTGGGATGTGAACAGAAGGGGCAGGATAGGGTGAGATGGAGCATGGAAAGGAGAAAAACAGTTTGAATAAAGGAAGAAAAGAACTGAACTGAGGAGCTGGGTGTGGTGGCTCACACCTGTAATCCCAGCTACACAGGAGACTGAGGCAGGGGGACTGCTTGAGCCCACGAGTTCCAGGCTGCAGTGAGATATGATCATGCCACTGTACTCCAACCTGGGTGACAGAACAAGACCCCATCTCTAAAAACAAAACAAAACAAAAACAAAAAAAACACTGAACTGAGATGGAAAGCGTCTTGGTTCCAATTCCAGCATGGCCACTAATTTTTGTGGCCTTGAGCCTTGTTTTCCCCACTTCTTCAGTTAAAGGGATGACTAGGTGACCTCTCATGTACATTACAGTTCTAATCTCTGAGGAAAGAGGCTTCTTGCAAAGTAATTCGAGGTAGGCTTAGGGCTGGGCTGTGGGCAGCTTTGAAAACCTCTGAGAAGATGAAGCATGCCCTATAAAATATAATCGGAAGGCAGTGAGATTATCTGAGCAGAGACCAACTTGCTCATGACAAAGTGGCACGCAGGCCAGTGGGAGCAAGGAGAGCCTAAATGTAACATGTGGCCAGGGAGCTCCTACCAGAACTCTAGAGGGAAGGCAGCTGTATCCAGGCCAGCAGCAGTCCTGTGAAAGGCACTACAGGACGACTGACCAGTTCTTGGTAACACATCACCAGGATAATTGTTCCATTTCAGGTCTAGGTGCTTTAGAGGACGGTGGTGCAGCTCCTGAGAGGAACAAGCCATTTGAAGGACAGTTAGAGAGACAAGAGTTTGCTTTCAGACACCCTAAACTGGTGGGAAAGCTACCCCAGGAGAGTACACCACAGGAACCCCGGCACCGTACTCTGTAGCCCAGCTCACTGAACCCATCTTAGGACCCTCATTTCCTAGCACACTGCAGACAAGGTACGTCCTCTTACTCCCTGTCCTTGACCTATGCCACCTGCTAACGCCTCCCTTAGTGCCTTCCCTTACAACCACATATCGGACTTTCAAGAACCAACTCGAAACCCCCCTTCTGCAGGCAGCAGCCACCCTGGAGTGCACCTCCTGGGGCTCATTAGCACAGCACTTCACATTTTAGTACCTGACTAACATGGTGAGATGAAAAAATCAGTCACCTTGTGCAATTCAGATGTGCCACCTCCCCAACAAAACTAGGAGATCTTCTGGACAGAAATGAAACCAAGTCCTTCTGTTGCATCTTCCTCCTTCCGCACCTTGGATCCAGAGCGGCACTTGCCCCTCAGTGGATGCAAGCCCAACAGCTCCGCTGGGTTCACTAATCCTGACAGAACCACACCATGTGACTCCTGGCCCAGCCAGCCTGGGGCTGCTCCACACACCTGGTGCATGTCCACAGACAGGGCTGCGATGGCAAGAACAGAGCACTTGAAGTCAGTTTGATGTATGATATAGCAAAAAGCCTCAGCAGCTGGGCTCACGCCTGTAATCCCAGCACTTTGGGAGGCCAAGGCAGGCGGATCACTTGAGCTTAGGAGTTCAAGTCCAGCCTGGCCAACATGGTGAAATGCCATCTCTACTAAAAATAAAAAAAATTAGCCAGGCTTGGTGGCGGGTGCCTGTAATCCCAGCTACTTGAGAGGCTGAGGCGGGAGAATCGCTTGAACCTGGGAGGTGGAGGTTACAGTGAGCCAAGATCACACCATTGCACTCCAGCCTAAGTGACAGAGTGAGACTCCATCTCAAAAAAAAAAAAAAAAAAAAAAAAAAAAAGCCTGCATCCTGCCCTGTTGGCAGAGAGCACATGAGCAAACAGAGTCAACAGCAGCATTTGCTGTTTTGATAGGATTGATTTTAATGATACAATTAAATGACCTTTGATTGCTCAACAGTGATACCTGGGCTACTCCCAAACAAGTACAGCTTTGTTTGTTTCAGCTGGCGAATATTCCCTTCCTCTGGGAAGTATGGTAAAACCCATTTAAGGGAGAAAACTAATCCAGCAAGTAGTCCTTGGAAAACAAGATCTCGCCTAAAACAACAAAAACAAAAAAACAACCTTTCTATGTCACAGTAGGATCTAAAAATGTTGCTGTGGGAACCAGAGATGTGAGTCTGGCATCTGGTGACTGTGACATGACCCAGTATGACCACAAGTAATTCCATGATCTCAATCTGGTTTAGTGTCCTTCTGCGAAATTCAGTAAATGAGTCAGAATGCCCCACTCCAACCGAGATCAAAAGCGCAATATAATAGTAATTCTCTGCAACACAGGGGAGAGAATATTACTGCTTTGTTTTGTTTAAAAGGATGTAAGAGAAAGAGCACAACACAGAGAGCTCAAAGCCAGGAAGAAGAACCTCAGCCACCTGTCCACACTGCTGGACCAAATCCCTCCTGAGGGCAGAATGCAACTGGCCGCTACCCAGCCACAGGAATGTGACTGCAGCACTGTTTCTGCTAAGAACATAGTGGCTGTTCAGCTGCTACAGCTGCTCCATCAGGCACCCAATATTTGTATTCTGACACATCTAAATGCAAGTTCTGTGTCACGGCCCTAACGCACCACAACTATTGACAAAACTCCTGCTGTGCAAACCCAAAAGCTGTTGAAAATGGCAGTACTGAAGCAGTGGGCAGGCATACCAAAGAAAAACAGAAACAGAACAGAAAAGAGCAAGACCAAAATACTTTCAAGTTATTATTTAAGGTCTCCTTTCAATTATTTTCTGCAATTATTGAGCCAGCAGTCTATTGTTATTAATTCATAGTCAACCTATTTAAGCGGTACCAGCAATGCAGGCAAATGCCTCAGTAATTTCCTAAGTTTTGAGTGTGATTTTCTTGTCAGCTAAATTTAAAGCAACCCATTTGTGACCACTTTATACCAAGTTAATCTCATCTAAAGTGCTTCACAAACCCTAACAGCTACACTAAGGTTTTATACTAATGAAAGCAATTTACATAAATGAAATTTATGTCACTGCATTTCATGACAAATTTTTTATTTTATAATAATTATGGTATTTATATGATAACATCTGTTGATATTCACAGTCTAAACCTGGCACAGATTTAAACCCACAACATTTTCCATGCATCATGTACATTATCTGTGAAAAGCAATAAAAAAAGGCAATGAATGCATTAATCATACCAATATCATCTGCAAAGCATAAATCTGAAATACCTTTCACGTCAGCTCAAACTGCTTTTTTATTTTTTACACACCTGATTTTACTCCATCTGTAAAAGGGCAAGACAAAGACTGTTGAGGAAATCATACTTCTTGGCTGCTTGACTTTTTCAAAATACTCAGGCTAAGTTCTGTAAACAGAAGATTTACTACACGACTAAGAGAAAATGATGCAGTTAAAAGTCCATTTTTATTAAAGGATGCTGTAAGGACCATGGTGTTTTCACAGTGCAGTGTGGTGTCATATTTGCATTGTTGACACCTGTTTTACATTCCTCATCTATCTATTGCACGCGTTTTTACAAATACACACCAGGTCTAGACCTATTGTACAACACAAGCAGCAGCAACAAAGCTCCAAATGATAACATTTCAGGCTCTTATTCCCCTACCCTGGTGGACGCCAACATTGACATTCTAGCCACCTCCTGGGAGCATCAACATGGTCCTGCTCAGGAAGAACTCCAAAGGGAACACCAACATGAACACTACACAGATATTTTTACTAGCGTCTCACATTTTAGGTAAAGTTTGCTAAAATATGAGTGTCTCTATTCTATTCCAATGAAAATTATGAACACTTTCTCAGGTTTCTAGTCTGCTGTGGTTACAAAGCCAATCATGGGCACATGTTAAATGCAAGCTAGTGTGTGTGATAGCCATACGAGTTTTCACTTTACCTGGTGCCAGACACACAAATATTAGATTATACTTTAAAATCAAAACGACATTTTATTTTATTTTTTGAGATGGAGTACTCAGTCGCCCAGGATGGAGTGCAGTGCCGTGATCTCTGCTCACAGCAACCTCCGCCTCCCAGGCTCAAGCCATTCTCCTGCCTCAGCCTCCCAAGTAGCTGGGATTACAGGCACCTTCCACCACACCCAGCTAATTTTTGTATTTTTAGTAGACAAGGGGTTTCGCCATTTTGGCCAGGCTGGTCTTGAACTCCTGACCTCAGGTGACCCACCTGCCTCGGCCTCCCAAAGTGCTGGGATTATAGGTGTGAGCCACTGTGCCCAGCACAAAATGACATTTTCTAATCCATATGACGCCCAGGCCACAGGCATCCTCTTTGGGAGTACTTCCCTACCCTCCACAGGTAAAATATCCTCTTTCAAGAGTGCACAGATGCATTACTCACTCATAACTTTGATGTGCACAACAAAGAACAATCAAACCCAAACTAATTCATTCACAATGAGAGCTATCGAGACCTCCACCAATATCCTGTGGAGGATTGTTATGACTTTCATCAGCAGTTGTCTTTCTTCTGGTATCATCAAGCCTTTGACTTCACTAAGTGTTTCAAAA
Source organism: Macaca thibetana thibetana (assembly GCF_024542745.1). Taxonomy (NCBI): domain Eukaryota; kingdom Metazoa; phylum Chordata; class Mammalia; order Primates; family Cercopithecidae; genus Macaca; species Macaca thibetana. The sequence goes on from NC_065583.1 coordinate 46,752,556, forward strand.
TGTTCAACATAAGCCTATTATCAAATTCCTCAATAAAACATTTTTATAAAGTAAGGCAGCAACAGTAACTTTGAACTGCTCTATGCGGGAATCTCTGTGGGCACAGGAAAAGAAACATTTTACAAACCCCAAAGTCACATATGGTGCTACTGCTGCTAGGATGTGCCGAGTACCACCAACCCAGCCTGTGCGCCCAAAGCACTCCTCCTCCCTCCCGCTGAAGCTCCAGAAAGCTTCAGTGGCAGCAGCACAGCAACCAAAAGGTGAGGGTGTCGAACAAGATACAGAACCAATAAAGCTTGGACCTTGCCCTGAATATCAACCAGCTCATCTGATTCCATCCAATACGACTGAATGCCCTGCTGGGCAGGCCCACCAAAGAAAGCAGAGACAGGGCCCAGGAGCGCCTCTGCAGAGAACCACAGCTGATTCTCATAAAGCTTGGTCCCTTCCTCCTGAATCACCATTGGAAACTCCTCATGTCCTACACACAAAATTTATCATTCACCCAGGTGCCCAGTCACTGCCACTTACCTAGTCCTGATCCTGAGCTTATTTCCAGGCTGAACAAGGGTGGCCCCAGGTATTCAGGAGTGAAAGAACAGGGACAGCCTTCTGCAGGGCAGAAAGGGGGTGTTGCTGCCTGGCCTGGCTGGGCTCCCGCCCTGGAGGGCTCCACCTGCTGGCACCTGTAGTAGTTATTTCCTAGGTTCCAAAGCCTCACCTTCTGCACCTACTTTTAAGCTTAAAATTTCCTCAGATTTTGTAAGCTTCCAGTTCATCTCATACATGTCAATGCATAACAAAATCTGTCTTTATGGGACACTTACACCCACATTTCTACCTTACATTTTGTTCTTTCAACACAGACATCCTGCAGTTACCAAACACCTAAGTTTATATGTCACTTGCAGACCTCTCCCACCTTCTGTCTACAGGAACAACAAAAAAAGCAAAGTTCCTTTACAAATGCCAACCCCACCCTGTCTGGGTCCAAGCACTCCTAGTGTGGAAACTCCCTGCCTCGAGTCCCACCACTGTCATGCTCTTGTCTGCTTACGGAGTCACTGTCTGTCACCAACATACTGCCCATTCACCCATGATGCACTGTGGAGCCCGTGTACCACCATCGAGGGTAGAAACAGGAGGCTAACAGCAACTGATGCCTATGGCTACTTCATCCACCTATGCTAGGAGAAGCATATATTCTTCAGGGTACTCATCACTAGCTGAAATTATATTTCCTATTCATCTGTTTATTGTCTATCTTCCCAGTGGGATGGGAACTGTATGAGCTTAAGAGTAGTACCTAGCACACAGAAAATGCTTAATAAATCTTTGTTGAATTAATAAATATTTTATGATAAAATTAAAATTTTTTTTAAAATGTAATCACGTGTATAACTGGCATGCTCTGGCATACTTGGCAAACAAACATCCATGGAGAAAGACCAGAAGGGAACAAAGAAAAATGAAAGTAGTTGCGATTGGAAATTTTTTTTATTTACGCCATCCTATTTTAATGTTATGCTGTTGTTACAATAAAAAACAATAGCTTTTCTGTCCTAGATGAAAGATGAATGATGACCTGTCAGTGCCAGAGGGTCACTACTCACTAGTTGTGAGCAAGAGAAAAGCAGCTCCTGATACCTGGGCGCTGGCCTGGTACTATCAACCAGTCCTTGGTCCTCTCCTTTCGAACATCAACACCAACATCAGACAAGGCCACTCTGTGACCATGATGGATGAAGGCAAAAACAAGACCACTCTGCAATATCCGAACACAGACAAAACATGAACACTGTCCAAGCCACAAAATACCAAACATCCTCCTCTCCCAGCTAACAAGTGACTATTGCTTCTTCTTCAATTTCAGCTTTGGCACCACTTTAATCTACTCTCCCTATAGATACAATTTATTAAAACATTAAATGACAGAATTACCCATTTCCTGACAGCATCTAATCCAGGGCAAAGTCCCCAAATCACTACACAAGCCCAAACCCTATACTGGCTCACCCCATGGTGCCCTTCGGTGTGCATTCTCCCTCACTGCAATAAGCAATAAGCTCAACTTGTTTGACTGTAGCTGTGTTCCTAGTTGTGTTTCGCTGGAGGGCACTCACAACTGTCAGGACACCGGTACCACTACAGGCCATGGTACACGCAGAAGTCATAGGAGCCTGGCTGGAAAACTGACCCCTGGATAAAATCTCAGTGTTGGTTCTCTGAATACATTCCCTGACATCAGCTGATTTTCTGGTCATTTGCCTCTTTTTCCTAAAAGTTGGGTGAATGGGAAAAAAAAGTCTACTTAATTAAATGCCCCAGTGAATAATGTTACAATCAATCCAGTATGCTTCCCTACCATTGCTGAAAGTCACCCTGAGCGCAAGGTCAGAATGGTGCTGGAGGACTGAATCATGGGCAGGGCTTGAGGCAACACCACTCAAGTACTTTAAGCCACATGTTCAAGCCCAATAAATTAGGCCAGGTTTAAAGAAGTCAAGCTGTACACATGTAAGAATTTTAATAAGCTTGGAAAATGCTACCTAGAGCTTATGCACAAGCTTACTGTACCAATGGGATTCGCTGCCACCAGCCACAGCGTGCTAAGCTCCTGACAAGAGCTGTCGAGCACGTGGGGCAGCAGGGACAGGGAGTCTGCTTGGTCCAGGTTTCCTTAGGAGTTGGAGACTCACAGCAGAGGCTGGCAGCCAGATGGATAGAGAACAGAATCGGGCATGCAGCTCAGTGGAGCCAACGGCATTTACTAGCAAAACATGCCGAAGGTTTCTTTGGTGTGAATCTGGTCCTCACACACCCTTCGAGAAACTAGCAAACACTGTAATCAATGTCTGCATTTATCAAATGCCTGTTTGTACCCAGAACTGTGTTAGGTACAATACAGAGTTATTTAAGCAAACATGGTCTCTGACTTCTAGATGCCGACACCCAATATAAATAAAAACAATTAATCTGTCCAAAGGATTACCAAGCTAACTGAACAAACAAAATAGTCAAAAGCGTTTACCTTATATAAATGCAGTGGTGTAGTAACTGAAGGTTAAGTCACGGGAGATGACTCTCTAAACAGGGTGGGTCCCTAATGGAACAGTTACCTTGTGAAAGCTGACTTTCCAAGAGGGAGGGCAGGTTTTAAGAAAAGGTTCAGGATCTGGCTACTGGGCTGGAGGATAATAAGCCAATCAGGGAAAAGGGTGCAGCCTGGGAGATGACTGAGAGATAGAAATTTAACTGCAGGAAGAAAGAAAAATTACCAACGGCCCAGAAAAAGTAGGGGAAAATAAGTCAAGCAGGTACATCTTCCTCAACCAGTTTTATTCATGCCCCTTTCGGATAAGTATAAAAAGTTTAGCTGGGTGCGATGGCTCATGCCTATAATCCCAGCACTTTGGGAGGCTGAGGCGGGCGGATCACGAGATCAGCAGATCGAGACCATCCTGGCTAACACAGTAAAATCCTGTTTCTACTAAAAATACAATAAATTAGCCAGGTGTGGTGGTGGGCACCTATAGTCCCAGCTACTCAGGAGGCTGAGGCAGGAGAATGGCATGAACCCAGGAGGTGGAGCTTGCAGTGAGCCGAGATCGCGCCACTGCACTCCAGCCTGGGCGACAGAGCGAGACTCCATCTCAAAAAAAAAAAAAAAAAAAGAAAAAAAAAAAAGCTTAGGCTGGGCACAGTGGCTCACACCTGTATTCCCAGCACATTGGGAAGCCAAGGCAGGAGGATCGCTTGAAGCCAGGAATTTGAGACCAGTCTGGGCAACATAGCCAGACCCTGTGTCTCCAAGCAATACAAAAATTAGCTGGGCATGGCACATGCCTGTAGTCCCAGCTACTTGGGAGGCTGAAGTGGGAGGATCACCTGAGCCCAGGAGGTCGAGGCAGCAATAAGCCACAATTATACCACTGCACTCCAGCCTGGGCAACAGAGCAAGACCCTGTCTCAAAAAATAATAGTCAATAATAAAAAGCTGACACTCTCTTTTAATGTTATTTGAAATTTCAAAAGAAACTACATATCCTAACCAACACCAAATCAAAGCAATAGTGGTTTCAGAATTTGTATTCCAAATAACACAAACCACCCTCTTCCCCCAGACCTAAACATCACCCAGGTGGGTGGTAGCAAGTGTCAACAAGGATGTCACTCTATCACTGAATTCTTAAAGAAGGGAAGAGTTGAATCCTGGATTTGCATGGGACCAGACAACTGGCAGAATCAGAAAGAGTTACAGCCTACGGTGACCAAAATAGACCACAGCCCTAGCAAGAATTTGTAACAATTACCTGATTAAAACTGTGGAAGGAGAATTCTTTGTAGATGGCATCTCTCTCACTTAATTCCGACCATCCTGCTGCTTTAAGGTCAAGTATAGCGTGGTTCCTCTCCTCTGCAGTCAACCTGTGAGTACCTGACGACTATGAAGAGAACACATTTCATATCTGAAAATGTAGACGTTTACTCAAACTCAAACTTATGGCTCCTTACCTTAAGCAGAGAAGTAGAAAAGTCTGAAAGGCAACAAATTCTAACCGTCTTTCATTCCTTTGTTCTCACAAGAGAGACCAAAGCAAGGCTAGCTCTGTGCAAAATAAGCTGCCTCCATGGTATGTAACCTCTGGCCCACTTACTGCTGCCTCAACCTTCACAATTCAGCTTCTCTGGTTGGTTGGCTTGTTGGTTGGTCAGTTGGTTGGTTGTTTTGAGACAGGGTCTCGCTCTATCGCCCAGGCTGGAGCATAGTGGTGCAATCACGGCTCACTGCAACCTCCGCCTCCTGGACTCAAGTGATCCTCCCACTTCAACCTCCCCAGTAGCTGGGACTACAGGTGCACACCACCACACCCAACTAATTTTTTGTATTTTTGGTAGAGACGGTTTTTCACCATGTTGCTCAGGCTGACCTTGAATTCCTGAGCTCAAGCGATCCACCAGCCTGGACCTCCCAAAGTGCTGGAATTACAGGCATAAGTGACCGTGCCCAGCCCTTCTGTGGCTTATTACAGATACAACAAAGATCGACTATTACCACTGGCCATCTTGGACACTGCAGAATTCCAGGACTTGTGGCAAGTCTATTGGCAGGACCAGAATTAGAATTCAAGGCTCCAAACTCCTGGTCTATTGCTCTTCGGACGGCCCTACATCACCTCAGTAGTCTTCACTACTCTGTTGTATCTGTAATAAGCCAGAGAAGCTGAACTGTGATGTCTGAGGCAGCAGTAAGGGGGCCAGAGGGAACATACCATAGAGGCAGTTTATTTTGTACAGAGCTAGCCTTGTTTTGGTCTTTTGAGAACAAAGAAATGAAAGATAGTTTTAAAATTTGGAATTACCGGCCAGGCACGGTGGCTCAAGCCTGTAATCCCAGCACTTTTGGAGGCTGAGACAGGCGGATCATGAGGTCAGGAGATCGAGACCATCCTGGCTAACACGGTGAAACTCCGTCTCTACTAAAAAATACAAAAAACTAGCCTGTAGTCCCAGCTACTCGGGAGGCTGAGGCAGGAGAATGGCGTAAACCCGGGAGGCGGAGCTTGCAGTGAGCTGAGATCTGGCCACTGCACTCCAGCCTGGGTGGCAGAGCGAGACTCCGTCTCAAAAAAAAAAAAAAAAAAAGATTTGGAATTACCATCTCCTGTCACATCTAATGAAAACCAATCCCTGGATGGGGAAAAACAAATGCACAATTACATACGATTTTATCTAACTTCTGGGGGTCCACAGATCCTCTGGACTACAGGTAAAAAGCCCTGGCCTCAGTGGGGTGACTTTATGAAGCCCTTTTCTCAGAGCACCAGTCAGACAAACTCTCTCCATAGTTTGGCCAGAGTACTGCCCGGTCCAAAGCACTTGTGTGCACTGTCTGGCCTGTTTCTACTCACCATGGGGATGACATTCACAAAGCCAGGTTCTGTTGCTTAACAGGCCCACACTTCCCATGCTATTGGATTTTTAACTAAATAACTTCAAACATCAGGGTCAGAGAGAAGAGATGGACACTGGACTAGAAGTCAGGAAAGCAGGGTTCTCACTCCAGGCAATACTTCCTGTCTTAACTACTTGCAGAGTTACTGTAGGCTCAGGTGAGAGAGACGCTGTCACCCAGAAAGATGAACATTAGTGAAGGCTCCTCATCAAAGGGCAACTGTGGGCTAAGCTGCATTCCCTGGATTCTCTGCCATTAAGCTGCAACTCACTCCTACTTCAGAAATCCTAAAATCTTTTATCACTAATATTAATTAAGAGATCAAAAAGATTTTACCTTTAGACAACTTATTCTATGAAGATGAAGAAAAAAATACTAATGAATCAGTTTTCTAGTTTTTCTTCTTTGCTAGGTCGGCTATTCTTCCCCACAACTAACAAAAGGGTGAGAGTACTTTTTTTTTTTTTTTTTTTTTTGACACCAAGTCTTGCTCTGTCGCCCAGGCTGGAGTGCCGTGGTGTGATCTCAGCTCACTGCAACCTCTGCCTCCCAGGTTCAAGCGATTCTTCTGCCTCAGCCACCTGAGTAGCTGTGATTACAGGTGTATGCCACCACACCCAGCTAATTTTTTGTATTTTTAGTAGAGACAGGGTTTCACATGTTGGCTAGGCTGGTTTCAAACTCCTGACCTCAAGGGATACGCCCACCTCAGCCTCCCAAAGTGCTGGGATTACAGGCGTGAGCCACGGTGCCCAGCAGAGAATACTTTTTAATTAAACAAAAATATGCAAAAGCTTGTTATTAAAAACCACTTACTAGATTAGTTGGGCATGGAGGCACACGCCTGTAATCCCAGCCATCCAGCCTGGGCAACAGAGTGAGATTCCATCTCAAAAAAAAAAAAAAAAAAAAACCTTTACTAGGGCCGGGCACAGTGGCTCACATCTATAATCCTGGCACTTTGGGAGGCTGAGGTGGGAGGATCATTTTAGGCCAGGAGTTGAAGACTAGCCTGGGCAACACAATGAGACCTCGTCTCTACAAAAAAAAATTTTTTTTTAATTGCTGGGGTGGTGGACCATGTCCATAGTCCCAGCTACTTGGGAGGCTTAGGTGGGAGGATCACTTAAGACCAGGTGACTGAGGCTGCAGTGAGCTATGATCACCACTGCATTCCAGCCGGGGCAACAGAGTAAGACCCTGTCTTTTAAAAAAAGGAAAAAAAAAAGAAAGAAAGAAAAGTAAGTAATAAACAAACACCATTTACTATTAAGAATCAAAAGATTCATTCATCAGTTTCTCAGTGACAGTTCTGAAAAACTTACACGTACATCTATCATAAGAAATCTACAATTCTTGGCCAGGCGTGGTGGCTCATGCCTGTAATCCCAGCACTTTGGGAGGCTGAGGCGAGCAGATCACAAGGTCAGGAGTTCGAGGCCAGCCTGGCCAAGATGGTGAAACCCCATCTCTACTAAAAATACAAAAATTAGCCAGGCATGGTGGCGCGCACCTATAGCTCCAGCTACTCCGGAGGCTGAGGCATGAGAATCACTTGAACCCAGGAGGCGGAGGTTGCAGTGCGCCAAGATTGCACCACTGCACTCCAGTCTGGGCGACAGAGCGAGACTCCGTCTCAAAAAAAAGATAGAAAGAAATCTAAAATTCTTATTAAACACTTATTTTGTCAACTCGGAGGATTTTGGAAAAGAAACAGAATTACGTGTGTCCACATTGAGCAGCTGCAAAGAAAACCATTAAACATGTAGTGGGGGCAGGCACCTGGAGTCTGTGGAACACACTCTGAGCTGTTTTCTCTGAGTGCTGGACCATCCACATCCCCACTAAGCTCAATGGTATGCACTTTATGCCCACAACAGACACCTGCCCAGCAGCAGGGACCACGCCCAGGACTGGGAAATGGAGCCACTTCATCTACATAACATCAAAGGCCCCCAAGAGGGCACATTCGCAACGGAACTCTTCGTGGTGGGCTTAATTTTTCAGGGGGTGGGGAGTAGGCTAGGATTTGAAGAGAGTAAACTAGATCTAAGGCCTTTGTTACTTTTAGCTATGGGATGCTAAACTTCGCTTTTCTGAATTCCGGGATCCTTCTGTCTGTAGTGGGAATTTTATAATATCTACCTGCCAAGATTTTTTGAAAGGCTTAGATTACAGATCTTGAATGTGAGGGTACCTAGCATTGAGCCTGGCACGTGGCAGCGCTCAAATCATGTCTGTTGATTCATTCCTTCCCAGAACACCCTAATCTTACTGGATCACTAGCACCTGGGGCAGAGTATGCCTGAAGACACGCCCAGGTGACAGTAGGCACTCAACTTGTGTTCTCCCCTTCGGGGCCAAGAAGAGGCGAAGTGCTTGTCTTCCTCCGTCTTCGAGCTATTTTAAATTTCTTCTATTAAAGAATTTCAGGCCAGACGCAGTGGCTCGCGCCTGTAATCCCAGCACTTTGGGAGGCCGAGGCAGGTGGATCACCTTAGGTCAGGAGTTCCAGACCAGCCTGGCCAACATGGTGAAAACCCCTCTCTACTAAAAATATAAAAAATTACCTGGGCATAGTGGCACGCGCCTGTAATCTCAGCTACTCGGGAGGCTGAGGGGGGACAATCGCTTGAACCCAGGAGACGGAGGTTGCAGTGAGCCGAAATCGCGCCACTGCACTCCAGGCTTGGCCATACAGCGAGACTCCGTCTCGAAAAAAACAAAACAAAACAAAACATTTCAAACTGAAATGGGCGGTTAAAATGCAACTTAAAATGAGATGGTGAGTTTAACGCATCACTTTTCCACTAGGTGGTGCTGCATGTTAAAACTTTATTAATTTCTACAGCAGGAAAACTGACGGCCCCTTGGAAGAGGAAAGAAAAGCCAGTATGTCACCAAAAAAAGACAATTTATTAATAACTCCTCCAAAATCTCTGTGGGCTCCCCTTGGAGTGAAGCGCGAACAGAGAGTCGCCATAGGGAGCCGGGCCCGCAGCGCCGTCCGTCCTCAGCACAGCGAGCGGCGGCGGCGGGCACCGAATTGTTCTGCAACTATTTTTCACATCTGCCTTTTGTAGTTGAACAAAATTCGTTCCCATTTGTTTCCGGTTGGCAAGTTCGTAGGCTTCGGCGGAGGTGTAAAGCCAAGGGGCAAGTGGCGGAGGCTGCGGACACCCCGGTCTCTGAGCGGCGCGCCGAGCAGGTGCTCAGTCCCAGGACGCGGTGACCCGACGCCCGAGCTCCAAGGGCCGGTCCACGCCCGGGCCGCCCCAGTCCCGCTGGCCCCTCAGCCGACGCCGCCGGGCCTCGCGCCGCCCCCCTGACCCCGGACCCCTGAATCCCGGTCCCGCGGGCGCTAGACACTCACCACAGCCGCGAGCCGTAGGCTCTGGCCTTGCAGCGCCGCCAACAAGCGCCGAGTCGCCCCCCGCGCCCAGAGCGCCGCCGCCATTGGCCGTCTGCCGAGGGCTGCCCTGCGCGCTGCCTGTCGGCAGCCCACGGCAGCCCCCGACCCGGCCCCGCCCACCTACCACCGCCCCAGTAGTCTCCCTGCGGAGCTGGCCTGGAGCAGGGGCTGTGTGTGGGCAGCGCCCGGCCTTCCCGCGGGCACAGGCGCAGCCCGGACCCCGAAGGCCCCCAGGATCTTCAGTGGTCGCCAGCGCTCTTGGCCGCCCCACAGCCGCAGGCCCAGCAGCCGCGCGCGGTCCCCGCCCCGTGCGGGCCCGTCGCGTCTGTGCCCCGGACGCAAGCCCGCCGGCGCGCGCTGGCCTTGCCCTCCGGTCCTCGCTGCGCTGGGAGGAATTTTGCCCCGCCTAGGGCGCCGGCCTCCTCCGCTTCGCTGGCGCGGGCGCTGGCACCGGCACCGAGCTGGGGCTCCCCGCTGGGCGGCGCTGCAGCGCAGTCCATGCGGGTGGGAAGATGTCGCAGGCCAGGGCGGGGCAGTTCAGCGGCGGATGCTCGGGGCCACGCCCTCTGTCGTTCATTCAGTACTCCCTGGGGCAGTGAACCACGGCAGATCCCGTCGTGGGCTCCTAAGTCTTGCAGCCGTGGGTTCGAACGTAGGCTCTGTTCAGTCATAGCGCAGCTGCCAAGTCCTTGAGCCAGCTGGCTCGTCTGGGTTTGCCTGGACCAAAAAGTGTGGAAACCTGGCCTGTAATCACCTTCCAAACGTGTCCGTGCCCTGTGTACCCTCAGGTTCAGCACACAGTAGGAGCTCTGCAAACAGCTGTGAACAGATTTAGGTGAATCTTTTCTTGTATCATTTTTGGGGAGGTATTCTTTTATTTATTTATTTTTGTCTTTTTTGAGATGTAATTGACATAGTATTAAGAATATTCACTTGTATCTCTCTCTTTTTTTTTTTTTTTTTTTTTTTGAGGCGGAGTCTCGCTCTGTCGCCCAGGCGCGATCTCGGCTCACTGCAACCTCTGCCTCCCGGGTTCACGCCATTCTCCTGCCTCAGCCTCCCGAGTAGCTGGGACTACAGGCACCCGCCACCATGCCCGGCTAATTTCGTTTTTGTATTTTTAGTAGAGACGGGGTCTCACCGTGTTAGCCAGGATGGCCTCCATCTGCTGACTTCGAGATCCGTCCGCCTCGGCCTTCCAAAGTGCTGGGATTACAGGCGTGAGCTATCGCGCTCGGCCTCTTTTTTTTTTTTTTTTTTTTTTTTTTTTTTTTTTTTTTTTTTTTTAACTTAATAGTTTAAGCAGGCTGGGCATGGTGGCTTGCACCTGTAATCACAGCACTTTGGGAGGACAAGGAAGGAGGATCACTTGAGGCCAGGTGTTCGAGATCTGCCTGGGCAACATGGCAAAACCGCGTCGCTATTAGAAATACAAAAATTAGCCACGCGTGGTGCCACGCGCCTGTAGTCCCAGCTACCCAGGAGGCTGAGATGGGAGGATGGCTTGAGCCCAGGAGGCTGCAGTGAGCCAAAATCACGCTACTGCATTCCATGGACAGCAAAATACCCTATCCCTCACCCCCCTCAAAAAAAAAATACAAAAAAAAAAAAGTTTATGCAAATTAATAAGCAATTTTGCAGAGGAGTCCCTTAGCAAAGATATAGCAAAAAAAAAAAATTTTTTTTAAGAACAAGAGTCCATTTAACTTCAACTTAGCAGTTGTTAGCGGTCCATCCATATGGACCTAGAAAAAATAAAGCATTTTGCCTCAAAGTAGCCCAAAATTCCTGGGCTTCTGTTCTTCCCATTTGCCCGCTTGACAAAATGTAACCATTTCGCCGGGCGCTGTGGCTCACACCTGTAATCCCAGCACTTTGGATGAGGCGGGTGGATCAATTGAGGCCAGGAGTTCAAGACCAGCCTGGCCAAAATGGTGAAACCCCGTCTCTACTAAAAATACAAAAACAGCCGGGCATGGTGGTGCGTGCCTGTAATCCCAGCTACTGAGGAAACTGAGGTAGGAGAATCGCTTGAACCCGGGAGGCGGAGGTTGCAGTGAGCTGAGATTGCAGCACTGCACTCCAGCCTGGCTACAGAGCAAGACTGTTAAAAAAAAAAAAAAAAAAAAAAAAAAAAGATGTAACCATTTCAAATGCAAAACTCGGAATCACACTGGGGGCCCTGATCAAATGTCACTGGTCCTAAATAATTAAAAGTTGTATTTCCAACGTTTACATTGAGTGTTTATGATCATGAAAACTACTACTCAGATTTGCTCATTAAAGAAAGAACTGAAAAATGAACCGGTGGATGTGAGTTAACAAGTGAACCTTCATAATTTTCAGTAAATTTACTTTCATCGTTTTCCTTCCTTAATACCACTGTATGAAACTGTGGCATCTCGGATATAGTCACTGGCCAGGCAGAATGGCTCATGCCTGTAATTCCAACACTTTGAGAGGCTGAGGCGGGCAGATCACTCTAGCCCAGAAGTTTGAGACTAGGCTGGGCAACATGGTGAAACCCCGTCGCTACAAAAAAATATAAAAATTACTCGCGCATGGTGGCTCATGCCTGTAGTCCCAGCTACTGAGGAAACTGAGGCAGGAGAATCTCTTGAACCTGGGAGGCAGAGGTTGCAAGATCGGGCCACTGCACTCCAGCCTGGGAGACAAGAGCGAAACTTCATTTCAAAAAAATAAAATAAATTTGATCATTCAGATCTAGTCAAAAAAGCAAACAGCAGATGCTAGGGCCCAGGGAAATGATGATGTCCACTGATAGGGGCTGTGAATTGTCTGCCCACACATGTAGCTCCCCAATTAATAGGATTTAAGTCCCTTAGCAAAGATTTACTGGCCACATCCTCTGTGGTGGGCACCATGCTTAGCTTGGGCTGTTTAGCTGGTCTTTGGTTACTTCTTTCCCCCTTTCACTTTCCCTCAACACTACTGGTGTTTTTTGTTTTTTCTGATTTTGGGGGGTTTTTTTGAGAAATTATCTTGCTCTGTCACCCAGGCTGCAGTGCAGTGACACCATCACGGCTCACTGAAGCAGTCCTCCCACCACAGCCTCCCAAAGTGCTAGGATTCCAGGCATGAGCCCCCGCACCTGGCAGCACCAGTGTTTCGAGGCTGATCCTCTCTATACTTGAACCTCCTCTTCAGGGAATGGCTCTGCTCCACATTTCCCTCCAGGGGAACCCCATGTAGCTGGGCCATAGTGCAGAGGCAGGGCAGGGTGCCATCCCACGTAAAGGTTTTGGAGTAAATTTAAAGCCTGGTCCAGCCACTGGAAGCTGCATGAACGAAAGCAAGTTATTGAGAGCCTCAGGTTTTTTCTTTTGCTTTAAGACAGGGTCTCAATCCTGATTGCCTAAGCTGGAGCGCAGTGGCATTACAGCTCACTGCAGCCTCAACCTCCTGGGTGATTCTCCCACCTCAGCTCCCCGAGTAGCTGGGACTACAGGGACGCACCACCACGCCCAGCTAATTTTTTGTATTTTTAGTAAAGACGGGGTTTCGCCATGTTAACCAGCCTACTCTTGAACTCCTGAGACTCAAGCAATCCACCTGCCTCAGCTTCCCAAAGTACTGAGATTATAGGCGTGAGCTACTGTGCCAAGCCAGTTTATTCTTTAAAATGAGGATATTAAACAAAATAGCGGTGGCTACTGTAATCCCAAAGCATCGAGGTCAGGAAAACAGTACTTGGCACTGGCGGCGCCACACAGTAATGGCGGGAACCCAAGGCGGAGTTATGGCGCCACTGCATCCAGCCTGGGCGACAGAGCGAGACTCCGCCTCATCAATGTAAACTTTTCCTTGCATTTGTATTTCATCAAAGTTTTCCTTGCAGTACACACACGTGAAGATTCAAATCCCAGCTTCATCAACTTACAATCTGTGTAACCTGGGCAAGTTATCTAACTCTCTATGCCTCAATTTGCTCATTTGTAAAATAGAAATAATGGGCCATTCTGAGATATGGTCCCCTCCTGCCAGCGACCACCCCAACCACAGCTGTTGGCAACATGACACATAAAAGTTGTAAACTCCCATTCATTATAACACTCTAAGAAGGAGACTCATCCGAGGTTTTATTTCTATAGAATTTAGGGTGCCTCATGAAATAAACGTTCAACTACTCTAAAACCCTGGAAACAATTAGTATAAAAGTAATTTATGATGCGGTAATTAGCTGTCATATCTGAATTTAAGGGATCTTTTAGAAACAGCTTTTCAAAAAGTTTGTTTAGGCCAGGCGCAGTGGCTCACACCTTTAATCCCAACACTTTTGGGAGACTGAGGCAGGTGGATCACCTGAGGTCAGGAGTTTGAGACCAGCCTGGACAACATGGCAAAACCCTGTCTCTTCTAAAAATAGAAAAATTAGCTGGGTGTGATGGCGCATGCTTGTAGTCCCAGCTACTCAGGAGGCTGAGGCTGGAGAATTGCTAGAACCCGGGAGGGAGAGGTTGCAGTGAGCCAAGATTGCACCATTGCACTCCAGCCTGGGTGACAGAGCAAGACGTCATCTTAAAAAATAAAAAAAATTTAAAAAATAAAAAAAATAAAAGTTTGTTTAAATTACATGTTGTCTTTCTACTAAATGTGTCTTGAACTAGACTAGAATCAACTTGTGGGCAAGAAGAGTGTTCTATACTTTAATACTTCTTTTTTTTTTTTGATACGGAGTTTCGCTCTTGTTGCACAGGCTGGAGTGCAGTGGCATGATCTCGGCTCACTGCAACCTCTGCCTCCGGGGTTCAAGTGATTCTCCTGCCTCAGCTTCCCAAGTAGCTGGGATTACAGGCACCTGCCACCACACCCAGCTAATATTTTGTATTTTTAGTAGGGACAGGGTTTCACCAAGTTGGCCAGGCTGGTCTCAAAACTCCTGACCTCAAGTGATCCTCCCACCTTAGCCTCCCAAAGTGCTGGGATTACAGGCGTCAGCCACTGCGCCCAGCCTGCTGGGAACATTTTAAGGTTCAATTAATGCAAGCTGGTTAGATAACTATGATTAAAATGTATACATTAGCATAGAACTGATAATAATTGAGCTTTAGTTACAGCATTCCTTTCTCCTAACATCTCCCTTACCCAGAAACAACTTAAAACACTTCAAATTTTTTGAGTGAAAGTAGAGATCACAAACATCAAGGTATTTGATTCTTTTATTTTCCATCACTTGCTACTTGAGGGGGTCACACTAACCAATTCTCGTTACATACTTTCCTGCTATGGACTCTGGAAGAAAAATTGCAAAGAAACAGAAAACTAACCTTCTTAAACATATATAAGAAATCAAGGTTTCCTAAAACTATTATCTGAGAGTCCTATTTTTGCCTTCTGTATAGTAAGCATGTCATTCTACTCACTGTTCTACCAGAATACATCTTCACATTTCAAACTGGATTACTTTTCAAATACTGGATTAAGTTCATGCAGTAAAAACAAGAATAGTCCACTCTATTGAATATTTTTGCATTTGCTTATTGCAATACTAGTTAAAACACCAGTTTATAATTTTTTTATACATTCAGTTGTTCAACAAATGATTCTTTTAATCTGACTGAAGTTTCAAGTCAACACGTTACTGGAGAAAATGTATGAAACTGTAGCACTAATTTCTGAAACGAAGGATTGAAGTTCCTCTTTCCAACTTCTTTCAGTCTATCACTACTCCACATGTTCCTGCTCTTGTCCTGGAATCAGCCACCGAATACTCTCAGTTCGAATGGTAGCATACATAATAAAACTAATTAAAAAGAATAAGGAAAATACAAGCAACCAGTCCACACTTTTTATCAAAGTGCTGGGAAGAGGGCCTATTTGGTCAGCTTGAGTAACCACCACATTCTTCTTGGCTTCTATACCTGAAAGAAAAATCACTGGTTTCAAATCAGACAGAAAAAGCACCCACCACAGACTTTTTCTCAAGTATTATGTGTGGTATGCAAAATGACATGCAGTCCTAAAATAAGCACTGCCACTAGTATATATATTAATATCTGTGACAGATTTCACTTGCCTGTCAGTATAATTTGTAAGTTGCCTTTCTCCCCACCGCATCAAAGGATCAGGAATCCATTCAGCTATTCACAACTAAAACAGTAGAATTTCTGTGAACTCATCAGCAGTTTATTACTCAATGTGTTTATAAGAGTTGTCTTTTGGTGTCTTTTGAGACCAAAGTTCAGTAAGTAACTAGTAAAACTCCTCTCAGGCGTCTACAGAATGTTTTCACAGGTTAAGTAATGCTAAATGCAAAATGTTTTTCATTTTGTTTTTTTGAGACGGAGTCTTGCTCTGTCGCCCTGGCTGGAGTGCAGTGGCGCGATCCTTGGCTCACTGCAAGCTCCGCCTCTTGGGTTCAAGCGATTCTCCTGCCTTGGCCTCCCAAGTAGCTAGGATTTGGCTAATTTTTTTGTATTTTTAGTAGAGATGGGGTTTCACCATGTTGGCCAGGTTGGTCTTGAACTTCAGACCTCAGTTGATCCGCCCACCTCAGTCTCCCAAAGTGTTGGGATTACAGGCATGAGCCACCGCACCCGGCCCCAAAATGCTTTTAATAATTTACTGAAAGAACTGTTATAACAACAAGCCACCACTGGGAACAGGGATTACCAAAGATGCTCTGACTCCCAGATTTGTGTTCTAGGTTTTCTTAGAGCATTGAACAAAATGGCTTCCTCTCCACACATCAATCGAAATGACAATCAGGGATCCATGACAAGACTTGGACTAGCTAACCACCTTGTAATATCCTACTTTTACTCCTATCAGCCAACTCAGCTCTTTTTTCTTTAGTGTTAGCTAAAATGATTATATGCACCTTAATATATATGCAATGTGTGTTATAGTTTGTATTTATTTCCAGGGAGTACACTTTGGGAAGAGTAGGATGCTCACAAGTGAGACAGTGAGGCTTTAGAGGAATGAACTTTTCCAATGGAGGTAATTTTTTCAATTTACAATGCTTTACAATGTTTTACAAATAAAAAATAAGGCCATATGTTTTGGCAAATATTAAGGAATTAAGATAGCATCTACAAATGGATTAATAAATGGAACAGTAGCAGCAAAGAAAATGAACAAAACATAACCATACATGATAATGCAGGTGCATCTCACAAGCATACTATTGCATGAAAAAATCAGACACAAAAGAAAAATACCCTGTATGTCTCCATTAATACGAAGTCCAAAACAAGTTAACACTGTCTATGATATTAGGAGTCAAAACTGTGGTTATCTTGGGGAAGGCAGGAGCAGTGGTGCTGAAGGGAGGCTGGTAATGTTCTGTTTCTTTTTTTTTTTTTGAGACAGAGTCTCACTCTGTCAAGCAGGCTGGAATGCAGTACTGCGATCTCAACTCACTGCAGCCTCTGCCTCCTAGACTCAAGCAATTTTCATGCCTCAGACTCCCGAGTAGCTGGGACTACAAGCACCTACCACCATGCCCAGCTAGTTTTTGTATTTTTAGTAGAGACACGGTTTCGCCATGTTGGCCAGGCTGGTCTCGAACTCCTGGCCTCAAGTGATCCGCCCACACAGGCTTCCCAAAGTCTTGGGTTTACAGGCATAAACCAATGTTCTGTTTCTTGATCAGAGTGGTTACCCAGGGTATTCACTTTGTGAAAATTCATCACCCTGTACACTCATGATTTATGCATACCTTTGTGTAAATATTAAGTGAAAAATGTGCGTTAAAAGTTATAAGTAAAGTGTATGGTATGTGAATTATATTTCAATAAAACTTGTTTTAAAGTGTCTATAATAGGCCAGGCATGGTGGCTCACACCTGTAATCCCAGCATTCTGGGAGGCCGAGGCAGGCAGATCACTTGAGGTTAGGAGTGCAGGCCCGGCCTGGCCAAGGTGGTGAAACCCTGTCTCTACTAAAAAATATAACAATTAGCCAGGTGTGGTGGTGCCCACCTATAATCCCAGCTACTAGGAAGGCTAAGGCAGGAGAATCGTTTTAACCCAGGGGGCAGAGGTTGCAGTGAGCTGAGATTGTGCCACTGCACTCCAGTCTGGGTGACGGAGCGAGATTACGTCTCAATCAATCAATAAAGTATCTATAAGAGACCGGGCACAGTGGCTCACACCTGTAGTCCCAGCACTTTGGGAGGCAGAGGCGGGTGGATCACTTGAGACCAGGAGATTGAGACCAGCCTGGCCAACAAGGCGAAACCCTGTCTCTACTAAAAATACATAAATTAGCTGGGCATGGTGGTACACAACTGTAATCCCAACTACTCAGGAGGCCGAGGCACACAAATCACTTGAACCTAGGAGGGGGAGGCTGCAGTGAGCCGAGATCACACCACTGCACTCCAGCCTGGGCAACAAAGACTCTGCCTCAAAAAAAAAGAAAAAAGGCGGGGCGCGGTGGCTCACGCCTGTAATCCCAGCACCTTGGCAGGCCAAGGCGGGTGGATCACGAGGTCAGGAGATTGAGACCATCCTGGCTAACATGGTGAAACACCATCTCTACTAAAAAGACAAAAAATTATCTGGGCGAGGTGGTGGGCGCCTGTAGTCCCAGCTACTCGGGAGGCTGAGGCAGGAGAATGGCATGAACCCAGGAGGCAGAGCTTGCAGTGAGCTGAGATCACACCACTGCACTCCAGCCTGGGCGACAGAGGGAGACTCCGTCTCAAAAAAGAAAAAAAAAGTTGGGGGGGAAGTGTCTATAATAATTAAAATTACCTATTCATGTTAGCTTCATACTGATTGGGAAGTATTTAACAGGATTATAACAGTTCATTAGAAGAGCGGTTTTACAACTCAAAGTCAGTCTTGAATCCTTCACTTAAGGATTATAGCAGATCAGAACCCACAGAAGGCACAGACCCCCAGCAATAGAATATCTTCCTCCTTAGCACATTACTTCCACATACCTGTCTGATTAAAAATGAAGATTTTCAGTGTTTCCAGTGTTCGATCTGTATGATTAAATCTAGCCATTGGTTTAGCTCCTTGAAATAATAAAATATTAGGAACAGCTACGGTGCCAAACCTGGTAGAAAGGCTACAAGAGAAAGAAGTAAAAAAACCTGAATTTATTATTAATAGAGGGCTTTCTCATACGATTACCATCTCAGAATGGACAAAAATAAATGAGGAAGTTGCATGTGACCTACAGAGATTTCTGACACTTGAAACTTTCGGCTTTTTCATTTGTTTCTGACCTCTTTGCTTATGGGTCATGGCTGGGGGCACTCCTTTTCTGCAATCTGAGTTGCCTTCAATTATAATATGGATCTACCCATGGCACAATTATTCCACTAGTTAAGTTCATGTGTACAGAAACCAGACCAGAAAACTCTAATTCATGGACAAAGCACACTCTGTCAATTTACTTGACAGAAAAAATTTCCAACTCTTCAGAATGCCCATCCCTGTCCCTCAAAAAAATATCAACTTACAGTAGGCAATTAGTTTGGTAAGCTGGCACAAAGGAGTACATGGTCTAACAAACACACCAGGATGTTCACAATTAGGGCAGGATGACTTGTTTGGAAGTAATATAACTGAGGGGGCTTATTTCACCTTTACATAATACAGACTAGTGGTGATAAGCTCCCAAGTCAAAACACTCGGGGTTGAAGCCTCAGTTCTGCCACTGAACCAGTGTGAACTCTGGGCAGATTATTTAACCTTGCTAAGCCTCAGTTTTCCACATTAGTAAAATAGTAATATTGTATAACCAGGATTTTTTTCTTTTGTATACATGCTGTAACTTAAATATTAACATAAGAAGCAAACATGTCCCAGCCCATATAATAAGTGCAAGAGCCTTAGTCTCCATAATTAAGGCGCCACACCAGGTACAACATGGAGCTGAAGGAAAAAAGAAGAAAGCAGGTTGGGGAGGGAGTTGTGGGAGAGGCAGGAGGGACAGTGTGAGACCTAGAACCAAAGAGCACTGAGTATGCCTGGGGGCAGTGGAGGCCCCACCAAAGCTGGACACTGACGTGATCTGTCCTTCCAATCAGTCTGCTCCCTTGGGTCCGGTCACTTAGATATCACCCAGAAGCCTATATGAAAATTACTCATTTGTTGAGCCACTTCTTTCTTCATAAACAGTTTCAGGTAAACATTGGCAATTATATTCCCACAATGAAAATCAGTGGAATACAATTTTTTTTTTTTGTTTTTTGAGACAGGGTCTCACTCTGTCGCCCAGGCTGGAGTACAGTCTCACTCTGTCGCCCAGGCTGGAGTACAGTGGCAGGATCATGGCTCACTGTGATCTTGACCTCCCCAGGCTCAGGCAATCCTTCCATCTCAGCCTCCCAAGTAGCTGGGGTACCACAGGTATGTGCCACCATCCTCAGTCAATTTTTTGTATTTTTTTTTTTGTAGAGATGGGGTTCTGCCATGTTGTCCAGGCTGGTCTCAAACTCTTGGGCTCAAGCGATCCTTCTACCTCGGCCTCTCAAAGTGATGGGATTACAGGTGTGAGCCACTGCACCTGGCCTCAAGTACAGAGTAACAGAAGTTTACTCAACTTCATTTTACCACCAATTGACCATTTTTCAGATGTTCTAGATTTATTTACACACAACCTCCTTGTTGAGGCTGACCTGCTAAGAAGCATCTGATCTGGAAGAGAAGAACAGTTTATAACTCATGCACAATCGCGGCACTTAGGAGAAACATACCATCTCAACAAAGTTCTCTGTAACTTACTTTACTAAACATTTAAAAAAGACAGACCTCGGCCAGGCACAGTGGCTCACGCCTATAATCCCAGCACTTTGGGAGGCCAAGGCGGGCGGATCACGAAGTCAGGAGTTTGAGACCAGCCTGGCCAACATGGTGAAACCCTTTCTCTTCTAAAAATACAAAATTAGCCAGGCATGGTGGCAGGTGCCTGTAATCCCAGCTACTCAGGAGGCTGAGGCAGGAGAATCACTTGAACCCAGGAGGCGGAGGTTGCAGTGAGCCAAGATCACACCACTACACTCCAGCCTAGGAGACAGAGCGAGATTCCACCTCAAAAAAAAAAAAAAAAAAAAAAAAAAAAGACAAGCCTGTCTAGGCTAGTCTAGGCAGCCTAGGACTACTGCATGGCTGCAGTCCTACTACTCAGGAGGTTAAGTCAAGAGGATCCCTTGAGCCCAGGAGTTCAAAGCCAGCCTGGACAAAAACCCAGTGATTGATACACAAGAAATATAAAACAAAGGTAAATGTCATGTTAAAGAGCTAAATTAATTCATTACTTGATCGAGTGCCTACTACAGAACATGACTGCAAGAATAAGTACAGAGGAAAGAAAGAAGGAAAGAGGAAAAGGGAAAAGAAGGAAAGAAAAAGAAAAAGAAAGGAAGAAATCCTGAGTAGACACAAAACAGGGGTGCTGGGAATTAGGCACTTGGGATGGGGATTGAACCTGCTCGTTAAAGTCACAAAGGAATATCCCACTGTGATAGCAATTGTGCTGATTCAGTCTGGCTACAGCCCTCAAAAGTCTTCTGGCCCCTCCCCTGCCATCAGGTGCTATCACCTGCCACCTTTAAATCCACCACACAGAGAACAGCCTACTTTATTTAAAGGGCCTCCACAAAGTGACAGCTCCCTCAGGAGTATGACAATCCTCAATATTCACTCTTGCCTTGCCTTCAATCCCAGGACAAAGCTCATGCCCCCCTCCTCTGCTTCTAACTTAACTAATTAGGACCTCCAATAACTGCAACCATCAGGCAGGAGGATGGATGTAAACCCCACCAACGGAAGATACCTGCTGTGCTGAGATGCATCCAGTGCCAAAAAGTGAAGAGCTGGAAAAGCCCGGGGCAGAGAGTTAAAGTGAGGGGCCAAACTGGCAGAAAAGCGGCACCACGGGGTGTAAAACAGGACTAGAGTACAGTCACTACCGTTTGGGTTCAGAAAATCCATAAGGTCCTGTGGTAAAAGAAACAAGCATTAAAGTCAGCAGTAAAAGTACATTTTTCTGAAAGGATACCCAAGAAACAGGACACACCGCTGCTCCAGGGAGAGAAACGGGTGGGTGGGAGCAGCGAGAGGAGGTACCCTCAGGAAACTTTTGGATTTTGAACCATATGAATCCAGGAATCAGCAAAAAAGTACGATCAAAAAGTACCACTTTTTTTAAGTCTTGCTGAATTAAGCAGAAAGTTTTAAACTTTCCTCTGCACTTTCCTAATATTACAACAGTTATTTTAATATTTTTCATAATTCATCATTTCAAATACAGGCATACCTCATTTGACTGCATTTCACTCCACTGCACTTTGCAGACATTGTATTTTTTGCAGATTGAAGGTTTGTGGCAACTCTGCATCGAGTAAGTTTTCAAATAGCATGTGCTCAATTTTGTGTCTGTGTCACATTTTGGTAATTCTTGCAATATTTCAAAGTTTTTCATTATTATTATATCTGTTATGGTGATCTATGATCAGTATCTTTGATGTTACTGTTGTCATTGTTTTGGGGTGCCACAAGCTGTACCCATAGAAGATAGTGAACTTTATCAATAAATGTCTAGTTCTGACTGCTCCACCGACCAGCTGTTCCACATCTCTCTCCCTCTCCTCTGGCCTCTCCCTCAGACATAACAATATTGAAATTAGATGAATTAATAACCCTGCAGTGGCCTCTGTTTAAGTGAAAGGAAGAGTTGCACAGCTCTCATTTTAAATCAAAGCCAAAAATGACTGATTAAGCTTAGTGAGGAAGCCATGACGAATGCCAACATAAGATACAGGCTGAAAGCTAGGCCTCTTACACCAAACAGCCACGTTATAAATGCAAAGGAAAAGTTTTTAAAGGAAGTTAATGTGCTACTCCATCCAGTGCAGTGACCTCTGATGCTTAAAAATAAAAATAAGTGCTACTCAGTGAATACACAAATGATAAGAAAGCGAAACAGCGTTATTGCTCATATGGAGAAAATCTTAATGCCATGGATAAAGATCAAACCAGTCACAACATTTAAGCCAAAGCCTAAATCCAGAGCAAGGCTCTCTCTTCAATTCTACGAAGGCTGAGAGAAGTGAGGAAGCTGCAGAGGAAAAGTCTGAAGTTAGCTGGGGTTGGCTCATGAGGTTTGAGAAAGAAGCTGTCTCTAGAACATAAAAGTGCAAGGTGAGGCAGCAAGTGCTGATAGAGAAGCTACAACATAGTAACATCAAAGACCAATGAAAAAAAAAAAGAGAGAAGCTGCAACAACTTACCCAGAACATCTAGCTAAGAGAATTGATGAAGGTGGCTATACTCAACAACCAATTTTCATGTAGATAAAACAGCCTTCTATCGGAATAAGATGGCTTCTAAGACTTTCATAACTAGACAAGAGATGTCAATGCCTGGCTTCAAAGGACAGGCGGACTCTTTTTAGAGGCCAATGCAGCTGGTGTCTTATTTATTTATTTGACAATAAGTCTTATTTATCAAGGTCTTTCTCTGTCACCCAGGCTGGAGTACAGTGGCATAATCATGGCTCACGGCAGCCTCAACCTCCTGGGTTCAAGCAATCCTGCCTGTCTCCCAAGTAGCTGGTGCCCACCACCACGCCTGGCAAATTTTTGTACTTTTTGTAGAGACAGAGTTTCACCATGTTCCCCAGGCTGGTCTGGAACTCCTAGGTTTAAGCAATCCACCCACCTTGGCCTCTGAAAGTACTGGGATTACAGGTATGAGCAACCGCAGGGCCAATGCTCACTGCTCATTGCCCATTCTGAAAATCCTGGGGCCTTTAAAAATTATGCTAAATTTACTTTGCCAGTGCTCTAGAAAAGGAACAACAAAGCCTGGATGACAATATATCTGTTTACAGCATGGTTTCCTGAGTATTTTAGGCCCACTGTTGAGACCTACTGCTCAGAAAAAAAGATTCCTTTCAAAATATTATACTCATTGACAATGCATCTGGTCACCCAAGAGTTCTGGTGGAGATGCACAAGGAGATGAATGTTGTTTTCAGGCCTGCTAACACAGTATCCATTCTGCAGCCCACAAATCAAGGGGGGATTTCAACTTTTAACTCTTATTATTTAAGAAATATATTTCATAAGGCTATAGTTGCCATAGATAGCAATTCCTCTGATGGATTTGGACAAAATGAACTGAAAACCTTCTGGAAATGATTTACCATTCTAGATGACTTTAAAAATATTTGTGATTCATGGGAGGTGGTCAAAATATCAACATTAACAGGCATTTGGAATAAGCTGACTCCAACCCTCATGGATGACGTTGAGGAGTTCAAGACTTCAATGGAGGGTAGAATTGCAGATGTGATACAAATAGCAAGAAAACTAGGATTAGAAGTGGAGTCTGAAGATAGGACTGAATTGCTACAATCTCATGATAAAACTTGAAGAGATGAGGAGTTGCTTTTTATGGATAAACAAAAAAAGTAATTTTTTGAGATGGAATCTACGCCTGGTGAAGATGCTGTGAACACTGTTGAAATGACGACAAAGGATTTACAATATTCCATAAACTTAGCTGATAATGCAGTCGCAGGGTTTGAGAGGATTGACTCCAAATTTGAAAGAAATTCTACTGTGGGTAAAATGCTATCAAATAGTGTTGCATGCTACAGAGAATTCTTTTGTGAAAGAAGAATCAATCAGTGTGGCAAACTTCATTGCTGTCTTAAGAAACTGTGGGCCACAGGCCAGGCGTGGTGGCTCCTGCCTGTAATCCCAGCACTTTGGAAGGCCAAGGTGGGCAGATCACTTGAGGTCAGGAGTTCGAGACCAGCCTGGCCAACATGGTGAAACCCTGTCTCTACTAAAAATACAAAAATTAGCTGGGTATGTGGTGCACACCTCTAATCCCAGCTACTTGGCGAGAGGTTGCAGTGGGAGAATAGCTCGAACCTGGTAGATGGAGGTTGCAGTGAGCCAAGATCAGGCCACTGCACTCCCGCCTGGGTGACACAGTGAGACTCCATCTCAAAAAAAAAAAAAAAAAAGAAAAAGAAAAAGAGAGAAACTGTGGACCAGGCATGGTGGTTCACAGCTCACAACACTTTGAGAGGCCAAGACAGGAGGATCACTTGAGCCCAGGAGTTTGAGACCAGCCTATGCAACATAGTTTGACCTCATCTCTACAGAAAAAAGAAAAAAATTAGCCAGGTATGGTGGCACATGCCTGTATTCCCAGCTACTCGGGAGGCTGAGCTGGGAGGATCACTTGAGCCTGGGAGGTCAAAGCTGCAGTGAGCCATGGTCTCACCACCGCATTCCAGCCTGGGTGACAGAGCAATACTCTTGTCTCAAAGAAATTGCCAGAGCCACCCCAACCCTCAGTAACTACCATCCTGATCAGTCAGCAGCCATCAACATCAAGGCAAGACCCTCTACCAGCAAAAAGATTACAACTCATTGAAGGCTCAACTGATCGTTAGCATTTTTTAGCAGTATTTTTAAATTAAGGTATATACATTTTTTAAACATAATGCTACTACATACTTAATAAACTACAATATAGTATGACTTCTGTATGCACTGGGAAACCAAAAAACTCATGTGATTTGCTACACTTCGATATTTGCTTTATCACAGTGGTCTGGAACCAAACCTGCAGTATCTTTGAGGAATGCCTACACTAAGTACTCACAGGGTCCGGACAATTGCCCCCACCTTTGAATTGTGCATCTCAAACCATCTAAAATGGAATTATTAGAGGACTATGATCTCAGATTCAAACTATCATCTCAGCAGAGCTAAGTATGAACTAAGCAGTCATATCGATGTATTTGGCCAAAGGTTAGATCAATTAAAGAGCACACTGTTCTAGCAAGCCGCAGTGTCTCACATCTGTAATCCCAACACTCTGGGAGGCCAAAGTGGGCAAATCAGTTGAAGTCAGGAGTTTGAGACCAGCCTGGCCAACATGGTAAAACCTCATTTCCACTAAAAATACAAAAATTAGCCAGGCGTGGTGGCATGTGCCCATAATCCCAGCTACTTGGGAGGCTGAGGCAGTAGAACCACTTGAACCCGGGAGGCAGAGGTCGTAGTGAACCCAGATCCTCCCATTGCACTCCAGCCTGGGCGACAGAGAGAGACTCTGTCTCAAAAAAAGAAAAAGAGTACACCATCCCTGCCACCACCTGTTTAATCCATAACTCAGATTGTTTAAACTGCTCTCTCCCAGTCATGGGAGTGACACCTGTGAGAGTCCCACAGACTGCAGCATCTACAGGCACTCAAGAGTGGATGCAAAGCCAGCGCCAAGCAGTGCCCTTGGAGGAGCTATGTGCAGTAAAGGTGCTGTGCCCTCATTGACAATAAGCAATCACAGCTCTTAGAGTCAGGATTTACCTGTCTTACATAAGCAGCGTGAATGCATCCTACCCTTCTGTTTTTGGAACCACCCCACAGAAACTGTCAGTCATTGATGAAAGAGAAACTTTTCATCAATATAACATATTTTCCAGGGGCATTACTAAACAATGGTAAATTATCATTTTACTAATCCAGATATGTTTAAGTTGCCTGTATAATAAATAAATACTTCATTTAGAAGAAGAAAAATGGCCGGGCATGGTGGCTCATGCCTGTAGTTCCAGCACTTTGGGAAGCCGAGGTGGGTGGATTACCTGAGGTCAGGAGTTTGAGACCAGTGTGGCCAACATGGTGAAACCCATTTCTACTAAAAATACAAAATTAGCCAGACATGGTGGTGCATGCTTGTAATCCCAGCTACACGGGAGACTGAGGCAGGAAAATCATTTGAACTCAGGAGGCGGAAGTTGCAGTGAGCCAAGATCATGCCATTGCACTCCAGCCTAGATGACAAGATCAAAACTCTGTCTCAAACAGAAAAAAAATGCTATGATTTTGGTGCCAAGCAACGATCTGTCCACTGGGATCTTTATCGTGAGGTTTGGTGGTGGGACTGGCCCAAAGATAACTAGGTTTAGGCCACCTAAAAAGCATAATCAACACTAGTTATATCTCCTCGTTTCCCTATAAACATTACAGAGGGCAAAGTCGATTTTCACTAAAGCAGACATTAAATGCTATCTCGCTTACAATACGATCAAGATCATGACTTTCCATTTCAAAGTTGATAGGGTATTAATCATAAAATAAATGTACTGAAAAGGAGAAAAGCACTAAATAATGTTTCCTTACCTGTGACATATTTAAAATTTTCAGAGTGAAATTTTCTAATCCAGTAATGTTTCTCTCCTCACAGTTCACCTTTGGGGATTTCAGACTTTCAGTGTTATTGGAGTCCTCTGTCGGGGCTGCGTCCGATTCCGCCACTTCTGGCTCTGTGTAATACTCCTCTTCTCTATCCGGGAAGTGTGCTCCAGCACCATCCAAAGAGAAAAGGCTCTCTCGGAGGTTGCACCTTGAGTCCTCCTCTCCTCCAGCGCCACAGGTGCCGCCGCTAGGCTCTGAACTCACTTTGTCCTCAGCTTCCCCAGGAATCACAGACAGCATCACCATGTGATCGCTTCGAGTGTCCAGCCCCAGCACCGCATTGGCCTCTTCTGCCGCCCTGTCCTGGCCCATCGGGTCATGTAGGAGCTCCTCCTCACCCAGGTACACAGCCCCCACCTGAAGAGGGTGAGCAGGCTGCTCCTCTGACCATAAGCGACCACTTTCCTCTGCAACTAAAACATGCCAGCACATTCAGAGTCATACTTGACTTCAAAACAAATGAACCCCAAAGAATTATAGTTCCCCTCTAACATGAAATTTTCCCCTCTGGAGACAAAAAGGTCTCCTTTCGTTAAACTATCAGAGAGCTACCCACCATTTCCCAAGTTAGGAAGAAGGTCACGAGCAGGTACTATTAATAGATTAATGAATGTCAAAGAAGGCCAGGCACGGTGGCTCACGCCTGTAATCCTAGCACTTTGGGAGGCCCCAAGGCAGGCGGATCACTTGAGGTCAGGAGTTCAAGACTAGCTTGGCCAACATGGGGAAACCCTGTCTCTATTAAAAATGCAAAAATTAGCTGGGCATGGTGGCAGGCACCTGTAATCCCAGCTACTAGGGAGGCTAAGGCAAGGGGATCGCTTGAACCTAGGAGGCGGAGGTTGCAGTGAGCCAAGACTGTGCCACTGCACTCCAGTCTGGGTGACAGAGAAAGACTCCGTCTCAAAAAACAAACAAACAAACAAAATAATGAATGTCAAATAATAGACAAACACACAGCTCTGCCCTAAACTTGCTGCTTGCCATGCGGATCATAACCAAAAACATCCCAGTTAGATATCTAATTAGGAAAACAGAATATAAACACTTACATTTTTTGATAAGATTTTCATTTGTATAGTATCATATAGTATCCAAGAAAATGATCATAGTTTTATGCAAGATTCTACTAGAGCAAAGCATCTTTGCAAACATTATAACCGTTCTGTGAGATGGGCAAGACAAGGGTTATCAAGCCCACTGAACAGGTAACTAGGCAAGGCACAGAGAGGCTCAGCACAGTGTCCGATGGCACACAGATAGTAAGCAGCAAAGCCAAGTCTGGGAGCAAAGTCTTCTGGCTGCTACTCCAGAACGAGCCGTAGGCCCCCTGCCATGATACCTCAGGGATGCTGAGCCACAATGCCTGAAGAACTGCTCAAGCTACACAGCAGCTCCTTCCTGAGGTAGCCTCTGACAACTGGACTCTGCTCTCCTGCCTGCTACCCTTGGGAGTGCTGGGAGATGGGTTCGGCAGCAGCAGGAGGAAGAAGAGAACTTTCTCCCACTTTGGAGCTAGAAGGTGGATCTTGAGCATAATGCTCAGATAAGGGAAGAGTCCCAGGCAGTCCCATACATCCATTTACCCATCTCCACTCACCTCCGTAGCAATGCCTCCTGCCCTCCAACTCTTATCAACTCAACACCAGCTGCCAGACTTTGTACCAGGGACGAACCAGCAGAAACCAATGAGGCCAGCAGCCCTCAGGAAACCTCACCATGTGGTTAGGAAACCACCGGCTGGGTGATGAGCTCTGCATGCCAACAGCATGTCACTGGAGTGTCAGTGACCAACTGACTTCAAAGTTGGGAAGGTCTGGGGGCTTCCTAAGGTATGACATTTGTATAAGATCTCAAAGAATATCCCTGTAGAGTTTTTTGTTGTTGCTGATGCATAATAGATGTACATAGTTTCAAAGCACATGTGATAATCAATATATTCATGCAATTTGTAAAGATCAGATCCATGCATTGGGGATATCCATCACCTTAAATATTTGTCTTTTCTTCATGCTAGAATCATTCAAATTCTTCTCTTCTAGCTATTTTGAAATATACAATAGGCTATTATGAGCTACAGTTACCCAACGGATCTACCTCGCACTAGGGCATAGAGCTCTGTGGATTCATTCAGAGATTCAAAAACATTATCTGGGAATTCTGCTTCTGGCCAAAATGGAATAACAAGAACCAGATTTACCTTCCCTACTGAAACAACCAAATAAACAGATAATATATATAAAACAACAGTTTCAGGAAATTAGTTATCAGGCAACAGAGGATAGTGACATCCGAGAAACAGGCGACAAATGAAGAGAACCCTACAACTGCTCCAACTTACTGCCTTGACGGCGTTCCCACTGTGGCTCAAGGAGGGGAAATCCCGGCAGAGTCCAGCAGACTCTCCCAGTTGAAGCGATGGAGCTAAGAGTCCAAGGAGACCAAGAAGCAATAGTTTGCAAAACAGAATACTGCAGATGAGAGCGCTATATAGAGAGGGGACTCCAGAGATCTGTAGAGGCCCCCTGCTAAGTATACAGCAGGGTACTGGTCAGCACATGCATGTGAGTAAACTACCCAATGCCAGAGAAAGAACTATCAGAAAGGATGAGAAGGAACAGTATCCAACATTCACTCAGAGCAGGGAATGGTACCTCTTCTTACCAGCTAGACTGGAAAACTTCGTAATTCACAGGGCACTGAGTAGAGTATACAAAAGGCCCTGCCTCAGTAGTGGGACACTATTAACCGTAAAGAAAATACAGCTTGCTTGCTTAAAAGCAAAACCTGAAAGAACCAAGCTGTTCTCAAGTAACTTAACTGTACCCCAGAACAAAGCTTGAGAATATATATAGGGGGCCAGGCACGGTGGCTCACGCCTGTAGTCCCAGCAATTTGGGAGGCCAAGATGGGTGGATCACCTGAGGTCAGGAGTTTGAGACCAGCTTGACCAACATGGTGAAACCCCGTCTCTACTAAAATATTAAAAATTAGCCATGCATGGTGGCGGGCACCTGTAATTTCAGCTACTCAGGACGCTAAGGCAGGAGAATCGCTTGAACCCAGGAGGTGGAGGTTGCAGTGAGCAGAGATCGTGCCACTGCACTCCAGCCTGGACAGCAAGAGCAAAACTCTGTCTCAGAGAAAAAAAAAAAAGAATATGTATAGGGAATCTAAAATATCCAGCATTCAACAAAGTAAAATTCATGCCTGGCATCCAATAAAAACTTATCAGACATATAAAGAAGCAGGCAAATAGGACACATAATGAGAAAAATCAATCAAGCAACACTGACCCAGAACTTGCACCCGTGTCAGAATTAGCAGACGAGGATATTAAAACAATAATTATAACTGTATTACGTTCAAAAAGTAAAGTAGATATCAAGATATTAAAAAATATAAAATCTACCTGGGAGGCAGAGGTTGCAGTGAGCCGAGATCAAGCCATCGCACTCCAGCCTGGGCAAAAGAGTGAGACCCTGTCTCAAAAAAATAACTAAATAAAAATAAAAACCATCAAACTGTACCTTTTTTTTTTTCTTTTTGAGACTGAGTCTCGCTCTGTTGTCCAGGTTGGAGTGCAGTGGCATGATCTCAGCTCACTGCAGCCTCCGCCTCCCAGGTTCAAGCAATTCTCCTGCCTCAGCCTCCCGAGTAGTTGGGATTACAGGTGCCCGCCACCACACCCGGCTAATTTTTATATATTTTAGTGGAGATGGGGTTTCACCATGTTGGCCAGGCTGGTCTCGAATTCCTGACCTTGGGTGATCCTCCTGCCTTGGCCTCCCAAACTGCTGGGATTGCAGGCATGAGCCCACCACGCCTGGCTTTCTTTCCTTTTTCTTTCTTCTTTTTTTTTTTTTTGAGATAGAGTCTCCCTCTACTGCACAGGTTGGAGTGCGGTGACACAATGTGGGCTCACTGCAACCTCCGCCTCCCAGGTTCAAGGGATTCTCCTGCCTCAGCTTCCCGAGTAGCTGGGATTACAGGTACCCGCCATCGCGCCCGGCTAATTTTTGTATTTTTCAATAGAGATGAGGTTTCAACGTATTGGCCAGGTTGGTCTCAAACTCCTGGCCCCAAGTGATCTGCCCACCTCGGCCTCCCAAAGTGCTGGGATTACAGGTGTGAGCCACTGAGGTACCAGGCCTGGCCCTTTTTTTTTTTTTTTTTTTTTTTTTTTTTTTGAGACAGGGTCTCGCTCTGTCACCCAGGCTGGAGTGCAGTGGCACAACCACCTCCCAGGTTCAAGCAATTCTCCCACCTCAGCCTCCCAAGTAGCTAGGATTACAGGCGTGAGCCACTGCACCCAGCTAATTATTATGTATTTTTGCTAGAGACGGGATTTTGCCATGTTGGCCAGGCTGGTCTCAAACTCCTGGCCTCAAGTGATCTACCCGCCTCAGCCTCCCAAATTCTGGGATTATAGGCACGATCCACCGTGCCCATCCCAAATCATACTTTTAAAGATGTAAACTACAGTAACTACATTGTCTGAGATGAAAACTGCACTGTATGAGATTAATGGCAAAGTAGACAATGCAGAAGAAAATAGTCAACTTGAAGACAGCAATAGAACCTATCCAAAATGAAACACACAGGAAAAAAAAAGAATGGAAAGAAATTAAGAGCAGCAGTGGGCTGTAGGACAATTTCAAGTGGCCTAATGTACAGATAACTGGAGTACTGGCAAGAGAATAGAATGGAGGAACAGAAAAATATTTGAAGAAATCATAGCCAAAAACTTTCCAAACTTGGTAAAAACTATAAATCCACAGATCCAAGAAACTCAACAAAACCCAAACTCAATGAACAAAGCACATCACAATCAAATTGCTCAAAACCAGTTACAAAGAAAAAAATCTTGGCCGGGCGCGGTGGCTCAAGCCTGTAATCCCAGCACTTTGGGAGGCCGAGACGGGTGGATCACGAGGTCAGGAGATCGAGACCATCCTGGCGAACACGGTGAAACCCCGTCTCTACTAAAAAATACAAAAAAAAACTAGCTGGGCGAGATGGCGGGCGCCTGTAGTCCCAGTTACTTGGGAGGCTGAGGCAGGAGAATGGCGTAAACCCGGGAGGCGGAGCTTGCAGTGAGCTGAGATCCGGCCACTGCACTCCAGCCCGGGCGACAGAGCGAGACTCCGTCTCAAAAAAAAAAAAAAAAAAAAAAGAAAAAAATCTTAAAAGCAGCCAGAGGGGGGAAAAAACAACATCATGTAGGGAGGAACAAAGGACAACAACAGGTTTCTCACTGAAAACAAAGCAAGCCAGAGTGGCATCTCTGACTACAAAAACTACAATGTCTGAGATGAAAAAAAAACTGCACTGCATGAGATTAATGGCAAATTAGACATCAGAGAAGAAAAAACCTATAAATCTAGAATTCTGTATACGGAAAAAATATCTTTCAAAAACAAAGGTGGCATACGTCAGTAATCCCAGCTACTCAGGAGGCTGAGGCAGGAGAATCACTTAGACCCAGGAGACAGAGGTTGCAGTGAGCCGAGAGATTGTGCCACTGCACTCCAGCCGGGGCAACAGAGTGAGACTCCGTCTCAAAAAAAAAAAAGAAAAAAAAAATTCTTTTGGCTGGGCACAGTGGCTCACGCCTGTAATCCCAGCACTTTGGGAGACCGAGGTGGGTGGATCACTTGAGGTCAGGAGTTCCAGAACAGCCTAGCCAACATGGTGAAACCCCGTATCTACTAACAATACAAAAAAAAATTAGCCAGGCATAGTAGCGGGCGCCTGTAATCCCAACTACTTGGGAGGCTGAGTCAAGAGAATCGCTTCAACCGGGGAGGCAGAGGTTGCAGTGACCTGAGATAGTGCCACTGCACTCCAACCTGGGCTACAGGCGAGACTCCATCTCAAAAAAAAAAAAAAAAAAAAAGTGAAATAAATACTTCTTCACATCTTCAGACATACAAAAGCTGAAAGAATTCATTACCAGCAAACCCAAAAATCTTCAAGAATCTTCAATCTTCAATCTTGTCGTTTACCAGCAAACGACAAAAATCTTCAAGGAAGTCCTTCAAGCAGAAGAAAAATGTTAACAGTTGGAAATATGGATCCACATAAAGAAATAGAGAACCCAAAATGGTAACTACATGGATAAACATACACAATTCTTTCCAAAAATCTAGCTACAAAGGAGGTGAGGAAGGTAGGGTAGATTCGCTACAGGCAGGGAAGACTAAGGGAGGTTTCTATTTCGGTATTCGGAACATAGGAGCAATTTGAGGATACACAAAGCGGATGAGAAAGCAGGTAAGAAGGGGCCGGGTGCGGTGGCTCACGCCAGTAATCCCAGTACTTTGGGAGGCCAAGGAGGGCGGATCCCTTGAGGTCAGGAGTTCGAGACCAGCTTGGCCAACATGGTGAAACCCCATCTGTACTAAAAATACAAAAATTAGCCAGGCATAGTGGCATGCACCTGTAATCCCAGCTACTTGGGAGGCTGAGGCAGGAGAATCACTTGAACTTGGGAGGCTGAGGCTGCAGTGAGCTGAGAATCACACCACTGCACTCCAGCCTGGGCAACAGAGCGAGACGCTGTATCCAAAAAAAAGAAAGCAGGTAAGAAGGGAGAGGTGGCAATGGAGGTTACATAGGACAGAGTTTAGGACTTGGGCAGCAAAGTGAGTCTTTAGCAGAAGGTCAAGCACTTCTGTGACTACAATCCAGAGAAAGGGCTGGGTGCCTGGGAAGGGAGCATTGCCAATTCGGTGGAGGAGCGGGATCACATTGGCAGTATTTCTATAGCCTTTGGTTAATGAGTGTGTATTGCCTGTATGATCAGAAGAAAAAACAAACACACATGTTTTCTGTGTCATCCACAAGACAAAGCAGGAAATGAAGCCAGAGAGGCTAAGAGTCTGGAAAAGAAAGGATGCCAGGTTTGGGGTCCAACCCTACTCCCAAACACGGCAGCTCTACAGATTTGCTCTTGCTACCTAATCAACGTTCTAGGTTCCACAAGTAAATGAAGAATGCCAAAACGAAGAACCTCAAGAGAAAAAAAATCAGGCCACAAGTTATAATCTGGTTCTGTCTGATCACCCTCAGATAGCCCCTGCACAAAATCAAAATGGAGTGTAAGTGGTGCATGGAGTTGGTATTTTAAGTTCAAGAGTGTTGTCCCCTCCATCCCCCTGCACCTTGTAAAAATATTTAAGTACACAGTACAGATTAGGAACAAAAAAACTTACGCCTTCAGGTACCAGTGTTTTCATTTAGGAATTAGGAAGAAAAGAAACACTGAATTATTCCACAAGAAGATAAAAATGTCATACTATATGACAGCCATTGAACCCTCCCATGCTAATGTGCCTTTCTTTTTTGTTTTTTCTTTGAGACGGAGTCTTGCTCTGTTGCCCAGGCTGGAGCGCGGTGGCACGATCTCAGCTCACTGCAGCCTCCATCTCCCGGGTTGAAGTGATTCTCCTGCCTCAGCCTCCCAAAGAGCTGGGATTACAGATGCACACCACCACACCTGGCTACTTTTTTTATTTTTAGTAGAGATGGGGTTTCACCATGTTGACCAGACTGGTCTCACACTTTTGGCGTCAAATGATCCACCCACCTTGGCCTCCCAATGTGCTGGAACTACAGGCGTGAGTCACTGCACCCAACTGGTAATGTGCCTTTTAAGAGACTGCAATTTGAGCTATACATAAAGTGATAATTATTGCACCACTGGCAGCAAAGAAGTTGTCTGGACAAGTGTGAGGGCACCATGCCAACTCTGCCAGGGAGCCCTAGCCTAGGTCAGCACCTTCACACCCTTCCAGCTTTTCTCAGAAGGCTCTTTACCAGCTGCAGGTGTTTTCACAATGGCTTCTCGCAGGAAAGCCAAATGAGGAGGGACCAAAAACAGCCAGGGGTTGGAGGGACAGCAATCTATATTTTCCATAGGCAATACTGTGTGCTCATTTAGCAAATGGAGACAATATCACCAAGATGTAGAAAATTCCAAGGCTACTATGAAGATTAAATGAGAAAAGATGTGTATGGTTCCTGTAGGTTAAGCACTCCATAAATGGCTGTGGTGATGATGATGATGACGACAACGACTGGTGCTTACAATTCAAAGAGATGGAAAGGCACAATAACACAATAACTAAGTTCTATTAATTCACCTGCAGGCCAGGCTTGCTGGTTCATACCTGTAATCCTAACACTTTGGGAGGCCAAGGCGGGCAGATCACTTGAGGTCAGGAGTTCGAGACCAGCCTGGCCAACATGGTGAAACCCCATCTCTACTAAAAAATACAAAAATTAGGCCAGGCGCGGTGGCTCACGCCTGTAATACCAGCACTTTGGGAGGCCAAGGCGGGCAGATCACCTGAGGTCAGGAGTTCGAGACCAGCCTGGCCAACATGGTGAAACTCCATCTCTACTAAAAAATACAAAAATTAGGCCAGGCGCGGTGGCTCACGCCTGTAATACCAGCACTTTGAGAGGCCAAGGCGGGCAGATCACCTGAGGTCAGGAGTTTGAGACCAGCCTGGCCAACATGGTGAAACCCCATCTCTACTAAAAATACCAAAAATTAGCCAGGCGTAGTGACAGGCGCCTGTAATCCTAGCAACTCAGGAGGCTGAGACAGAAGAATCACTTGAACGCACGAGGCGGAGGTTGCAGTGAGCCAAGATCGCGCCATTGCACTCCAGCCTGAGCAACAAGAGCAAAACTCCATCTCAAAAAAAAAAAAAAAAAAAATCAGCCAGGCATGGTGATGCATGCCTGTAATCCCAGCTACTTGGGAGGCTGACGCAGGAGAATCATTTGAACCCAGGAGGTGGAGGTTGCAGTGAGCCGAGATGGTGTCACTGCACTCCAGCCTGAGCAACAAGAGTGAGACTCTGTCTCAAAAAAAAAAAAAAAAAATTTACCTGCTAAACACATTCACAATCCATCTACTTTCCCCATCCCGACTAACACTTCTCAGCAAAGGCCACAGCCAGCTCTCGTCTGGGCAACTGCTGTAGCCAGCTAAACTGTTCTCCCTGGTCAGCCTGCTATCCCCACTCCAGACCCTGATCTTCACAGTAATACAAGTGAAACTGAAAGATAAAAGGCATATCTGATCATGTCACTCCCTTACTAAAACTCTTTCAGCAGCTTCCCCCACCCTGTGAATGCATCTGCATTCTGTAGCAGAGCTACCAGGCCCCAGTGTGGCCTCTATCTGCACTCTCACCTGTGGCCATCAGATCTCTCTAGTCCCTGATCATTTATACTCCCCCTATCCCCACCTGCCTTACAGCCTTCCTGAGGGTTGTTTCTCTGCTGGGAAGCATCCTCCTGCTTAATCCTTCATCCTCCTCATTCAGATCTCACCCTAAATGTCACCTCTGTAAGGACACATTCCCTGACCCTCAGACCAGGGTGGGAGGTCTCCCATTACAGCTCTCAAAAATGCCCTGGGACTCTCCTTGATGCATTTCTCAGTCTTGCAATTTTCTTAGTAATTTGTAGTTACTTAGTGGCTGCCTTCCCCAAAGTCCTGCTGCTCTGACTCACCACTGGATCCCCAATGCCCAGCATCTGCTAGCTGACTGCCTAGGTTAGACTGGCATAGGGGTATTGAAGCCAGGAGTGTGCTTCCATTCCTAGACACCTGGATAGCATTGCTACCTCCAGGTTGTTTAGTCTCTCAGGGCCTCAGCATCTGAGGCTAACATAGTCTGCCTGTGGCATCCTCTGCTAAAAACAAACAAACAAACAAAAAAAAAAACAAAAAAAACACACACACACACCCCTTATATTTTCAGCTACACTGAGAAGAAATCAGCTGGTGAAGTTCCTTCTGTCTTCAACTCATTCATGGCCTGACCATGATGACCAAAGACCCAAGCTGAACCCTGAATCAGCCAGGGTTCTGCCAGGAAGCAGAACATTTAACTTGGGCAAGTTGAGGAGAGTTTAATGAAGGGACCACTAATGTGTAGGCTGGGTGGAAAGAAATGAAAAGCAATGGTAAGGAACTCCAAGGCCAATAACAGGAGAGGGGGAGCCAGTTACCACTCACAGAGCTTAAGAGTCCAGAGAGAGAAGTAGTCACAAAACCTTGAAACATCAAGGGTAACACAGAGGGCAGCTTTCTAGAATTCAGTGCCTTCCACTGGGGGCAAAGCCAGCCTGCAATAACCTCTCAGGGAGGGAGCGGACAGCATCAATACCCTGACCTCACTCTTCCCTCATTCCAACGCAATGGAAGCAAGACAGTAGGACAGTTGGTATTTATTCCACACAGGACAGCCACACAGGGCACAGAGCAGGGTGGATGGGCTGAAACAGAAGATATCCAACACATGCCATCACCTCTGTGAGGCTGGCAGTTGAGTGTAGTGAAAATGCAGAGGTTGGGCTCTGAAGTCAGGCAGACATGGGCTTGAATCAACGCTCCTCAACTTCTGGCTGTATGACCTTGTCAAAGGACTTACTGGCTCTGAGTCTCAGTTTACTTCTATAAAATGAGAACAATAACATCTACTGCATATGCGTTTAAAAATTACTAAGGCCAAGCACAGTGGCTCAAGCCTATAAACCCAGCACTCTGGAAGGCCGAGGCGGGTGGATCACCTGAGGTCAGGAGTTCGAGACCAGCCTGGCCAACATGGTGGAACATCATCTCTACTAAAAATACAAAAATTAGCTGGGTGTGGTGGCAGACGCCTGTAATCCCAGCTACTCGGGAGGCTGAGACATGAGAATCGCTTGAACCCAGGAGTCAGAGGTTGCAGTGAGCCGAGATGGCGCCACTGCACTCCAGCCTGGGCGACAGAGCCAGACTCCACCTCAAAAAATAAAAAATAATAAAAATAAAAATAAAAATTACATAAACCGGGAGCAGTGGCTCACACCTGTAATCCCAGCACTTTGGGAAACAGGTGGGAGGATCACTTAAGCCCAGCAGTTCAAGGCTGCAGCGAGCCATGATCGGCCACTGCACTCCAGCCTGGGCAACAGAGCAAGCCTTCATCTCTTAAAAAAACAAAAACAAAACAGTAAAGATTCCAAAAGATGATGCTTGTAAAGCACTGAGCACAGCACCTTTCATTCATGGTAATTGTGTTACTACGACTCACCCTTCTCCACAACCCTCTGCTATCCTGCCTCCATCCAGGACACCCCAGGGAAAAGAAAGACCTGCCTGTTCCTGTTAAGGTCTGAATGACAAGCAAGGCCGAGGGTCTGGACTTTAACAGGACTATGAGGAGTGGGGTGAAGGGGCATGAAAGTAAGGCCTCCACTCCCCACCCTCGCCATGCAAGCTGCGGGTTACCGGGAGTCTCCCGTGTTTCTCATCTGTTTTTCATGCAGCGATTGAACAAGGGTGGCCTCCTTAAGACAGTGGTCCAGCAGCGTGGACTCCAGCGTGGGCTTTGGCGTCAGAGACAGGCTTCTGCCACTTACCAGAAGCGCAAACTTAGGCGGGGCCTCAGCATCTTCATTTGTGAAATGGAGACACTAAATGGAACCGAGGGTTTGTGGGAGCATTAAATGGGATAATGATGTAAATAAAGCACGATGCACAGTTCCTGGCTCCTAATACGGCGACAACAAATGTCGGTATTTGATATGATGTTATTAATAATAAAGTGCTCACACCAGAGGGTGTGCCTCAGCAGCACTTACCGGACTGTCCCTTCTGGCTACCAGCCGCCAGCTGAAGGCGGCCTGAACGCGGCCCAACCACGTCCAGGCTCCCGCCCACCGGCCCTCCGCCCGCCGGCCCCTTTCCACCGGCCACGAGCGGGCGGTGAGCCGGGAGAGAAGTCAGGGAGACGCGCCCGGGAGGACGCCAGGAAGGGGTGAGCCGCGCACCGCCGGCCTTCGCGCAGGTCCAGAGCGTCGCCCGGGTGGACCTCAGCTCGCCCAGTCATCTCATGCACTGCCCCCGGCCCACACTCACCCTCCACGCCGCGGACGGGACGCCCCAGCACCCACAGCAGTACTTGCCACCAGCTGAGGAGCCGCATGACGCGGGGCGGTCGTCGACCGGCAGCCAGGACCACTGCCCAGGCCGAAAGGCAACCCGCGCACGGCTACGCGAGTCGTGCTACCAGCCCGAAGAAGGCTGGGGGAGGAGAGTGTGGGAGCGCGGGCGCGGCCCCGCGCCGCCATCTTAACACCTGGCAGCTGTGGCGGGCGCCATCTTGGAGTCGGGCGGATGGCGTCTAGCCGCTGGACTGGAGACCCCATTAGGAGCTAAGCGCCAGACGTCGCAGGTCGTTTTGAACTCTGCTGACCATAGAGTTCAGAGCCGGGCTCTGGCAGAGGCCCATGGCCTCCTTTCTTCCCTCGGAAGTCAGGGCT
Source organism: Macaca thibetana thibetana (assembly GCF_024542745.1). Taxonomy (NCBI): domain Eukaryota; kingdom Metazoa; phylum Chordata; class Mammalia; order Primates; family Cercopithecidae; genus Macaca; species Macaca thibetana. The sequence goes on from NC_065583.1 coordinate 46,791,469, forward strand.
TGGCTGTTTGAAGCACTGCGCCCGCGTAAGGAGGGTTTTCCACGCTTCATTCCCAGAGCCAGAAAGGCCCAGAAGCCTTCCTTTCTAGTGTCCCATCGAGGTGCAGAAACCTTGGAGGCTGCAAATCTTCTAATCTCTTGCCTTACCCGTACTCCCCTACCTAGGGTTGCCACATAGAATACCTGATACCCAGTTATACTTGAATTTCACATAATGAATATTTTTTACTGTAACCCTTATAGAATAAGGGATATACCCTAAAACTGAGCATTCTGTAACTTTGTGACATCTGGCAACCCTAACCCTACCTATCAACTCAGGGCAGGAGAGGTTGATTTTAACTGATCTACCTTACAGGGCAATCTCTATCTTTAAGTATGGTTGGGGCCATGAGCATCATTGGCTCTGGCTCATGGTGGAGGTGGAGCCACCTCGAACATAAAGAACATAGGAAAGGGCTTAGAATGAGGAAAGCGTAGATGGGGAGATGAGGACAGGGCTCTGCCTTCCCAAGCAAACGCACAGAGCCGGAGTCTTAAGAGAAAATTCTCGGAATAGAGAGGATGATACCAGTAATTAGGGTATTTTGGCGGGGATGGCCTGCTAAAATGGAATAAGGCAATTTTTAAGCAGCCACCAGTACTAAATCAGTGCAGAGAGCAGCTTTTCAAACTTACAAGGTTGGAAAAATAGAAACTGATTTAAAATACATCAGTCTATTGGTTAACATAGCAATGGTAAGGGAACCTGGGTTTTTTGGCCGCTTGATGAATCCCAGCTTCAGCACATGTGATAGTACACACTGAGCAGGTTATGTAACTTAAAGTTCAGTTTCTTCATCTGTAAAGTGGAGATGAAGTTGTATAGTGTCTTATAGATGAAATGAGATGTAAAGTGATGAGCACAGTGCCCTGGGGCACAGGAAGCATTTCCAAGTGGTAGCTATTATTAATTGAATAATACAATTATGATGGAGTAGCCATAGTCCCCTTATCTCTATGCCCATCAAAGAGACACTGTTAGGCCAGAAAGATGCATCGTTAATCTGACCCTGTTTATGATTCTTTTATTCTAAATACGTTGGTATGGTTTTGCTGTTGTAGATCCTCAAGTGCCATCTTGTGGGTCCAGAAGAATATGAAACAATGAACATGGATAAAACGGCCCACAGTTTTAGAGCTTATTACTAGTCATCACTTGGCTAAGTATCTCCCTCACCCCTAACGGTGGAATAACAAACCTTTCCTTTTTTAACTGTCTTTCTCACACCCCCATACGTGATTTGAAGGTGCATGAAAAGCCAACAGGAGAGAGCACCAGGGGATTTATGATTAATGAAAAGGAGGCTGATCTGGATACTCCAACATGGATGCCCTGTGGTTAATACTCCTTCCTTTTTATTATGCCCTTTCCTTTCCTGTGTGTGTATTTGTTTGATTTTTTGAGACAAGAGTTTTGCTCTCGTTGCCCAGGCTGGAGTGCAGTGGTGCGATCTTGGCTCACCGCAACATCCACCTCCCCAGGTTCAAGCAATTCTCCTACCTCAGCCTCCCAAGTAGCTGGGATTACAAGCATGTGCCACCACGCCCGACTAATTTTATATTTTTAGTAGAGACGGGGTTTCACCATGTCAGTCAGGCTGGTCTCAAACTCCTGACCTCAGGTGATCCACCCGCCTTAGCCTCCCAAAGTGCTGGGATTATAGGTGTGAGCCACTGCACCCAGCCCCTTTCTGTGTTTTTAGTTTAGCTCTGTGCTTGGACAGATACGCTTACAGATGTTAGAACTGGATGTTAGAATTGTCTTTCCATTTTTTTATTTTTTATTTTTTATTTTTTTAGGCACAGTCTCACTCTGTCACCCAGGTACAGTTGTTCACTTATGGCTCATTGCAGCCACAACTCCTTGGGCTCAAGCGATCTTTCCACCCCGTTTTTTTATTTTTTTCTAGAGATGAGGTATCACTGTTTGACCCAAGTTGGTTTCAAACTCCTGGGCTCAAGCAATCTTCCCGCCTCGGCCTCCCGAAGTGCTGGGATTACAGGCTTGGACGTCTTTGAATAAATACTGTATATACCCCCTCTAGTGACAACCAGTGCAGTCCACAGGTTAGAATCCTCATTTAACTGTCTCACCACCAACGTGCACTTCTTTTCAGTGAGAAAACTGCCTTCACAATTGTCCTGGTTTCTTTCAAGTTTCTGGGGGTGAGGAGAGAAAAGCTGACATTATTCTCTTCCTTTGGCTGAAATTAAATCCGCCAAATTTGTCTTGCTATCTCAAAAGGCCTTTCTGTGAGTCTAAGACGTCTTATATCAAAATGCAAAACTCAAATATATAAGTAAATAAATAAATAAATAAAAGAATACCAGGGTACTAGGGTCATTCAGAATGACTGAAGAACCAAACTGGCTCCTACTTGCCAAAGATGGGATGATTTGAGCATAAAAATGAAAAATTTCAATAGACTGAAATATACTGCATATGTTAACATCTATGAGTTCATACTGATACAAAATTTTTAAAAACTCGTCGACCAGGCGCAGTGGCTCATGCCTGTAATCCCAGCGCTTTGGGAGGCTGAGGCGGACTGATCACCTGAGGTCACAAGTTCGAGATCAGCCTGACCAACATGGAAAAACCCGTCTCTACTTAAAATACGAAATTAGCAGGGCATAGTGGCTGCATGCCTGTAATCCCAGCTACTCAGGATGCTGGGGCAGGAGAATCGCTTGAAACCGAAAGGCAGAGGTTGAGCTCCAGCCTGGGCAACAGGAGTGAAATTCCATCTCAAAAAAAAGAAAAAAAAGAAGGCAACTGGATTACTTGTAAATCAAAGGATAAATTCTTGAGTGCATGGATACTCCAGTCTCCCTGATGTGCTTATTTCACATTGCATGCCTGTATCCAAACATCTCTGGGCCAGGCGCGGTGGCTCAGGCCTGTAATCCCAGCACTTAAGGAGGCTGAGGTGAGCGGATCACTTGAGGCCAGGAGTTCAAGACCAGCCTGACCAACATGATGAAACCCCACCTCTACTAAAAAATACAATACTTAGCCGGGCGTGGTGGCCTATGCTTGTAATCCCTGCTACCTGGAAGGCTGAGGCAGGAGAATCACTTAAAACCCAGGGGGTGGCTGGGTGCGGTGACTCAGGCCTATAATCCTAGTACTTTGGGATGCTGAAGCTGGCAGATTGCCTGAGCTCCTGAGACCAGCCTGGGCAACACGATGAAACCCCGTCTCTACTAAAATACAAAAGAAATTAGCCAGGCATGGCGGCATGTGCCTGTAGTCCCCGCCAATGGGAGGCTGAAGCAGGAGAATTGCTTGAACCCGGGAGGTGGATGTTACAGTGAGCCAAGATCAGTCCACTGTACTCCAAGCTGGGCAACAGAATGAGGCTCCAATTCTAAAAACAAAAACAAAAAAAAAAACTCCGGTGGGGTGGAAGTTGCAGTAAGCTGAGATCCCACCACTGCACTCCAACCTCGGCAACAGAGCAAGACTCTTGTCTCAAAAAACAAAAAAAGAAACTCATTTACTCCATAAATATGTACACCTACGTACCAGCAATTTTTTTTTTCCCCCTCAAGGAGGAGTTTCACTCTTGTTGCCCAGGCTGGAGTGCAATGGCGCGATCTCGGCTCACCGCAACCTCTGCCTCCTGGGTTCAAACTATTCTCCTGCCTCAGCCTCCCAAGTAGCTGGGATTACAGGCATGCACCACCATGCCCACCTAATTTTGTATTTTTAGTAGAGACAGGGTTTCTCCATATTGGTCAGGCTGGTTTTGAACTCCTGACCTCAGGTGATCCACCTGCCTTGGCCTCCCAAAGTGCTAGGATTACAGGCGTGAGCCACCGCACCCGGCCTAAAAAATGTTTTAACAGTTTAAAAATTAACAACAACAACAACAAACTACCAGAGGTAATAAGTGAGTTTTGGAAGGTTGCCAGATAGAATGTCAATATGCAAAAAATAGACTGTATTTATATATGCCATCAAAAATCAAAAAGAAATAATTCCATTCACAGTAGCATCAAAAATAACAAAATACCTAAGACTGAATTCAACAAAAGAAGTGCAAGGTTTGTACACTAAAACATGTAAAACACTCCTGAAAGAATCAAGACAGATGAAAATCAACGGAGAGACATACTATGTTCCGGATTGAAAGACAATATTGTTATGATTGCAATTCTGTCCAAATTGATCTATAGATATAATACAACCCCTAACAAAATCCTAGAGATTTGTAGAAATTGACAAACTGATCCTGAAATCTATATGAAACAACCAAAATGATTTTGAAAAAGTAGGAAGACAGCTGGGTGCGGTGACTAACGCCTGTAATCCCAGCACTTTGGGAGGCCGAGGCGGGTGGATCACGAGGTCAGGAGATCGAGACCATCCTGGCTAACAGTGCAACTCCATCTCTACTAAAGAATACAAAAAATTAGCCGGGCGTAGTGGCGAGCACCTATAGTCCCAGCTACTCGGGAGGCTGAGGCAGGAGAATGGCGTGAACCCAGGAGGCGGAGGTTGCAGTGAGCCGAGATTGTGCCACTGCACTCCAGCCTGGGCGACAGAGCAAGACTCCATCTCAGAAAAAAAGTAGGAAGATTTACATTACCTGATTTCAAAACTTTAATTAAACTTTAGTAATCAAGACTATGGTATTGGCATAAGTATCAGCAGACAGATCACCAAATTAGACAAGTTAGCCCAGATGTACACCTACACATCTACAGTCAACTGATCAGTAAACATGACAAAGCAATTCCAGATGGAAAGGATAGCCGGTGCAGTGGCTGACTCCTGTAATCCCAGCACTTTGGGAGGCCGAGGCAGGAAGATCACAAGGTCAGGAGTTCGAGACCAGCGTGGCTAACACGGTGAAACCCTGTCTCTACTAAAAATACAAAAATTAGCTAGGTGTGGTGGTGGACGCCTGTAATCCTAGGTATTCGGGAGCCTGAGGCAGGAGAATGCCATGAACCTGGGAGGTGGAGCTTGCAGTGAGCCAAGATCGCGCCACTGCACACCAGCCCAGGTAACAGTGTGAGACTCTGCCTCAAAAAAAAAAAAAAAAAAAGGAAAGGATAGTCTTTTCACCAAATTGTGCTAGATTAATTGGATAGCCACACATACACACACACACACACACACACACACACACACAATTAACAATAGGTGAAATTTATGATATGTAAATTATACTTCAATAAAAAGAAGTAGCCAGGTACGGTGGCTCACACCTGTAATCCCAGCATTTTGGGAGGCCGAGGTGGGCGGATCATGAGGTCAAGAGTTGGAGACCATTGTGGCCAACATGGGGAAACCCTGCCTCTAGTAAAAATACAAAAAGTAGCTAGGCATGATGGCCCACACCTGTATTCCCAGCTACTCGGGAGGCTGAGGCAGGAGAATCACTTGAACCTGGGAGGTGGAGGTTGCAGTAAGCGGAGATCTGCCACTGCACTCCAGCCTGGGCGACAGAGCAAGACTCCCTCTCAAAAAATAATAAATAAATATAATAAAAAGAAATAACAACTAAAAAACATTTTTTAAATGCTGGAAACAATTGGACAATTTTAACACTAGATGCTTGATATTTACGAACATTGTTGATTTTTTTAAAGTATAATAATGGTATTGTGCTTATGCTTTGAAGAAAGTCTTTAGGCCGGGCATGGTGGCTCACGCCTGTAATCCCAACACTTTGGGAGGCCGAGGCAGGCAGATCACGAGGTCAGGAGTTCGAGACCAGCCTGGCCAACATGGTGAAACCCTGTCTCTACTAAAAATACAAAAATTAGCCGGGTGGTGACGGGCATCTGTGATCCCAGCTACTCGAGAGGCTGAGGCAGAATTGCTTGGACCCAGGAGACAGAGGTTGCAATGAGCTGAGATCATGCCATTGCACTCCAGCCTGGGCGACAGAGCGAGACTCCGACTCAAACAAAACAACAACAAAAAAAGTCTTTATTTTTAGATATATGTACTAAAACATTTTAGGATAAAATATGACTTGGATAATTTGCTTTAAAATAACTGAGAGGGACAGGGAGTGTAGATAGGTCTTGAATTGTTCTTTAATTTTTTTCCGGTTTTTATTTCAAAAGCAGGTATATTCATGAAAGGTCTTAACTTTTTAATTGCTAAAGCTTGGTGATGGACACATAGAAGGTCATTATACTCTATTTTTACTTTTTGTATATATTTGAAGTTTCCAAAAAAAATTTTTAACACAACTTTAAAAAAAAGCCCTCTTTTTGGCATTTTTCTGACAGCCCTACAGTGAGTTACTCTGAAAAAATCATAATCTGCTTCAGTCATCATTCATTCTGTACCTGGCATAATGAGGATGCAATAGCACTTTGTAGTTATTTGTTTTTATTTTTATTATTTATTTATTTTTTCTTTTTGAGATGGAGTCTTGCTCTTTTGCCCAGGATGGAGTGCAGTGGTGCAATCTCAGCTTACTGCAACCTCTGGCCCCCAGGTTCAAGCAATTCTCCTGCCTCAGCCTCCTGAGTAGCTGGGATTACAGGCACACACCACAGTGCCAGGCTAATTTTTTTGTATTTTTAGTAGAGACGGGGTTTCACCACGTTGGCCAGGCTGGTGTTGAATTCCTGACCTCAACTGATCCTCCCACCTCGGCCTCCCAAAGTGCTGGGATTACAGGCGTGAGTCACTGCGCCCAACAGTTATTTGTTTTTATTATGTGACAGGAAGCACACCAGCCATTTAAGTAGCTCCCAACATGATTTAAAAGCCACCATCAGCTGGTCAAGGTGGTTCATGCCTGTAATCCCAGTACTTTGGGGGGCCCAGGCAGATCACTTGAGTCCAGGAGTTCGAGACCATCCTGGGCAATGAGGCGAAACACCCATCTCTCCAAAACATACAAAAAATAGCTGGGTGTGGTGGTATGTGCCTGTAGTCCAGCTACTCAGGAGGTTGAGGTGGATAGATTGCTTGAGCCCAGGAGGCAGAGGTTGCAGTGAGCACTCCAGCCTAGGTGACGAAGTGAGACCCAGTCTCAAAAAAAAAAAAAAAAAAATCCACCATCATCATGATTTATGAATGATTTTTTAATCTGATACTTCTGAACTTAAAGAGATAAACACAATAACCAGCTTTTTTGGTGAAATCGTCTAAAAATTCACCTAAAGCTTAGGAATAGGCAGATGGACTGTAGTTTCATTTGCTATGCACTAAAATCATTAGCTAATTTATGAGATAAAGCATGTTTAAAATATCAGAGTGAATAAAAATTGACATTATATGGTTTAAGTTTTACACATTTTAAGACGTTTGTTTTCTCTTTTTACTTTTTTTTTTTTTTTTTTTTTTCAGACAGAACCTCGCTCTGTCTCCCAGGCTGGAGTGCAGTGGCGCCATCTCGGCTCGCTGCAAGCTCCGCCTCCTGGGTTCACACCATTCTCCTGCCTCAGCCTCCCGAGTAGCTGGGACTACAGGTGCCCGCCACCACGCCCGGCTAAGTTTTTGTGTGTTTTTTTTTTTTTTTTTTTGAGACGGAGTCTCGCTCTGTCACCCAGGCTGGAGTGCAGTGGCCGGATCTCAGCTCACTGCAAGCTCCGCCTCCCGGGTTTACGCCATTCTCCGGCCTCAGCCTCCCGAGTAGCTAGGACTACAGGCGCCCGCCACCTCGCCCGGCTAGTTTTTTGTATTTCTTAATAGAGACGGGGTTTCACCATGTTAGCCAGGATGGTCTCGATCTCCTGACCTCGTGATCCGCCCGTCTCGGCCTCCCAAAGTGCTGGGATTACAGGCTTGAGCCACCGCGCCCGGCCAAGTTTTTGTGTTTTTTTAATAGAGACGGTGTTTCACCATGTTAGCCAGGATGGTCTCGATCTCCTGACCTCATGGTCCCCCCACCTCGGCCTCCCAAAATTCTGGAATTACAGGCCTGAGCCACTGCGCCTGGCTGGCATTTGTTTTCTAATACGAGTTCCTTGAGGATACAGACGTCTTGTTTGGTATGGTAGCTGCCACATTGTAGAACAGATGCTCAGACACTATTAAGGTTTGTTTAATTTGTTAAGTCAACTGAAAACATAGAAAATTATTACTACTAATTAGGATGGGCACGGTGGCTCACGCCTGTAATCCCAGCACTTTGGGAGGCCAAGGTGGGCGGATCACGAGGTCAGGAGATCAAGACCTTCCTGGCTAACACAGTGAAACCCCGTCTCTACTAAAACTACAAAAAAATTAGCCGGGCGTGGTGGCACATGCCCGTAGTCCCAGCTACTCGGGAGGCTGAGGCAGGAGAATGGCGTGAACCCGGGAGGCGGAGCTTGCAGTGAGCCGAGATGGCGCCACTGCACTCCAGCCTGGGCAACAGAGCGAGACTCCATCTCAAAAATAAATAAATAAGGCCGGGCGCGGTGGCTCAAGCCTGTAATCCCAGCACTTTGGGAGGCCGAGACGGGCGGATCACGAGGTCAGGAGATCGAGACCATCCTGGCTAACACAGTGAAACCCCGTCTCTACTAAAAATACAAAAACTTAGCCGGGCGAGGTGGCAGGCGCCTGTAGTCCCAGCTACTCGGGAGGCTGAGGCAGGAGAATGGCGTGAACCCGGGAGGCGGAGCTTGCAGTGAGCTGAGATCCGGCCACTGCACTCCAGCCTGGGTGACAGAGCGAGACTCCGTCTCAAAAATAAATAAATAAATAAATAAAATAAAAAATAAATAAATAAATAAATATTAATTAAAATGGGTTTCTACTTAAAACATATCAGCATCTCTATGTATAAGAGTAGTTCCTTTTTGCCCCATACCCTCCATCAGCTATAAAAATAATATCCACTTTTGGCCGGGCGCGGTGGCTCAAGCCTGTAATCCCAGCACTTTGGGAGGCCGAGGCGGGTGGATCACGAGGTCAGGAGATCGAGACCATCCTGGCTAACATGGTGAAACCCCGTCTCTACTAAAAATACAAAAAAAAAAACTAGCCGGGCGTGGTGGCGGGCGCCTGTAGTCCCAGCTACTTGGAGGCTGAGGCAGGAGAATGGCGTGAACCTGGGAGGCGGAGCTTGCAGTGAGCCGAGATCGCGCCACTGCACTCCAGCCTAGGTGACACAGCGCGAGACTCCGTCTCAAAAAAAAAAAAAAATCCACTTTCATCTATAAAGGGTAGATTTTGGGCTAAACTAGAAAAAAATCATGTCTTTATATAGGCAGGAGTCATCTTAACCTGTCATATTTGGCTTGGATACACTCCTAACCACCTCCCCTCACCTTCTGTGCACATGCATGCAGGCACACACACTGCTCTGTGGACTAGTTAATACTACGTTGCTACTCAAGTCAGAAACTGGGCATCATCTTAGACTCCTCTTGTGTTTATTCCTGGCACCAAGTTTTATTACTTCTATATATCTCAGATCACAATTTGTTCACTTCTTTCTTCCTCACTGTCCCAAACCTAATCTGAGTAGCTCATCCAAATGAGACTTTACTACTGTGCCTGACTCTGACCTCTGCTCCTCCAAGCCAACCTAAGCTATAAATAAGAGCAAGTCATGACCTTACTTAAATTCTTCCAATGGCTCGTCATTTGTCCTCAGAAGAAATCAGAAACTCTTTAGACTGATTTTCAGGGCCCTTCTATGATCTAGTCTGTTTCATCTCCCCTTCCCAGCGCTTGTCCATTACCACCACCTACCATACACATTTACTTGCTGAAAGAATGTCGTGCTTTCCAGGCTTTTGCGTGTGTTTCCTTTCTTTAACAGTCTCTTCTCTCCACATACCAATCTCTACTCTTAGCTTAAATGTTATTTCTTTTTAGGTACTGTTGGAACCCCCACTCCCACCTACCCCCATTTACTCCAGAAATAGTAGTAGTCATCATATATATGTTTTTTGAGACAGAATCTTACTCTGTCACTCAGGCTGGAGTGCACTGGTGCAATCACAGCTGGGCTCACTGCAGCCTCAACCTTCCAGGGTCAGGGAATCCTCCCGTCTCAGCCTCTGGAGTAGCTGAGACTACAGGCACAAGCCACCACGCCCGGCTGATTTTTGCTGAGATGGGGTTTTGCCATGTCACCCAGGCTGGTTTCGAACTCTTGGGATCAAGCAGTCTACCTGCCTTGGCCTCCCAAAGTGATAGAATTACAGGTGTGAGCCACAAGCACCTGGCCTTTCATATTGTATAAATTCTTCACTTGTCCAAACCTTTCACTAGACTATAAACCAGGAAGTAGTCTAGTGTACTCAGAATAGTGCTTGGCTCAAAGATGATATTCAGATCTTTAGTGAATTAATACTTTTTTTTTTTTTTTTGAGACGGAGTCTCGCTCTGTCGCCCAGGCTGGAGTGCAGTGGCGGGATCTCAGCTCACTGCAAGCTCCACCTCCCGGGTTCACGCCATTCTCCTGCCTCAGCCTCCCGAGTAGCTGAGACTACAGGTGCCCGCCACCTCGCCCGGCTAGCTTTTTGTATTTTTTAGTAGAGACGGGGTTTCACCCTGTTAGCCAGGATGGTCTCGGCCTCCCAAGTGCTGGGATTACAGGCTTGAGACACCGCGCCCGGCTGTGAATCAACAAGTTCTTAAAAGTAACTAGTAACAATTTAAATTAGTTTCAAAAACCTGTTTGGTTTCATGTAACCTGTAGGTATGTGTGCTTCTTCATTCCCCCCCAGTCTCCACCTATAAACCTTTACCTACAGAGATATGGTAGAGATTGCCACTAAAATCCATTCTCTCCCTCCATATTAGTAACTGGACCTGGTTGTTCAAATAGGGACTATGCTTCCCAACACCTCTTGCAGCTATATGTAGCTTCACCTTATTTGCCTAAAAGGGCTTGGACTTCTGTAACTCCTCCCTTCAGACTGGGTAAAATGAAGGCAATTAATCTTGGAAGCCATGTTTTTTGTTTTGGTTTTTTTTTTTTTTTGGTTTTTGGTTTTTGAGACAGAGTCTCACTCTGTCGTCCAGGCTGGAGTGCAGTGGTGCCATCTCGGCTTTCTGCAAGCTCTGCCTCCCAGGTTCACGCCTTTCTCCTGCCTCATCCTCCCGAGTAGCTGGGACTACAGGCGCCCGCCACCTCGCCCGGCTAATTTTTTTTTTTTTTTTTTTTTTTTTTTTTTTTTGAGACGGAGTCTCGCTCTGTCACCCAGGCTGGAGTACAGTGGCCGGATCTCAGCTCACTGCAAGCTCCGCCTCCCGGGTTTACGCCATTCTCCTGCCTCAGCCTCCCGAGTAGCTGGGACTACAGGCGCCCGCCACCACGCCCGGCTAATTTTTTGTATTTTTAGTAGAGACGGGGTTTCACCGTGTTAGCCCGGATGGTCTTGAACTCCTGACCTCGTGATCCGCCCGTCTCGGCCTCCCAAAGTGCTGGGATTACAGGCTTGAGCCACCGCGCCCGGCCTAATTTTTTGTATTTTTAGTAGAGACGGGTTTCACCATGTTAGCCAGGAAGGTCACGATCTCCTGACCTCGTGATCCGCCCGCCTGGGCCTCCTAAAGTGCTGGGATTACAGGCATGAGCCACTGAGCCCAGCCTGAAGCCATGTTTTGAAATTGGCAACATCACTGTGAGCTTAGGTCCTTGAAATTCTGCATGAAAAGCATAGGACAGATATATGAGAAATATGCAAATTTTATCAGAGCCACAGCATTTTTTAAATTAAGAGAATGGGTCAGCCAGGCGCAGTGGCTCACGCCTATAATCTCAGCACTTACAGAGGCCAGGGCAGGTGGATCACCTGAGGTCAGGAGTTTGAGACCAGCCTGGCTAACATGGCAAAACCCCGTCTCTACTAAAAATACAAAAATTAGCCGGGTGTGGTGGCAGGCGCCTGTAGTCCCAGGTACTCAGGAGGCTGAGGCAGGAGAATCACTTGAACCTGGGAGACGGAGGTTGCAGTGAGCCGAAACTGCGCCACTGCACTACAGCCTGGGTGACAGAGTGAGACTCCAGCTCAAAAAAAAAAAAAAAGGAGTCTTGCTCTGTTGTCCAGGCTGGAGTGCAGTGGTATGATCCCAGCTCATTGAAGTCTCAAACTCGTGGACTCAAGGAGTCCTCCCACCTCAGCCTCCCAAATAGCTAGGACTACAGGCATGCACCACCACATCCAGCAATTTTGGGATCTCTTTGTTACAACTATAATTACCATAAGGACTAACTGCTATACAGGATATAAACAGGCAAGTGAAATGGAAGACTTAAGATATTCAGAAACACTATGTTAATCTAATAAAGATTAAAATTTCCCATAACATGAAAAACAGCATTAGTAGCAACCAAGGGTTACACAAATATCGAAATTAGAAAATTTCAATACTTAAAAATATTTTCCTTGCATTTCCAACTCGGGCCTGGCAGAATAGCTCCTGCAAAGAAGGGTGATGAGAAGGGCTGTTCTGCAATCGAGGTGGTGACTTGAGAATACACCATCAAAGCCGGGTGCAGTGGCTCAAGCATGTAATCCCAGCACTTTGGGAGGCCGAGACGGGCGGATCACGAGGTCAGGAGATCGAGACCATCCTGGCTAACACGGTGAAACCCCGTCTCTACTAAAAAATACAAAAAACTAGCTGGGTGAGGTGGCGGGCGCCTGTAGTCCCAGCTACTCGGGAGGCTGAGGCGGGAGAATGGCCTAAACCCAGGAGGCGGAGCTTGCAGTGAGCTGAGATCCAGCCACTGCACTCCAGCCTGGGCGACAGAGCGAGACTCTGTCTCAAAAAAAAAAAAAAAAAAAAAAAAAAAACAACAAAGAATACACCATCAACATTCACAAGTGCATGCATAGAGTGGGCTTCAAGCAGCATGCCCCTTGGGCACTCAGATCTGCAGGAGATGGGAATTCCAGATGTGTGCATTGATACCAGGCTCAACAAAGCTGTCTAGGCCAAAGGAATAAGGAACGTCCCATACCAATCCATGTGTGGTTGTCCAGAAAACGTAATGAGGATGAAGATTCACCAAACAAGCTCTATGCCTAGGTTATCTATGTACCTGTTATCATTTTCAAAAATCCAGTCAATGTGGATGAGAACTAACTGCTGATCATCAAATATATCAAATAAAGTTATACAGTTGTCCAAAAAAAATTTTCCTTTATGATAACTGAAAGTGATTTGAGGCAAATTAACAAAATTACCAAGAAATAAGCAAGTAAAAACAATACGAAGAGGACAAGGAAAAATAACTTACGTGTCTGTGGGACCTGTAGGTCACATGCAGCGATAAGGCAGCAACTTATAGGGTGACTGTCACTCTATAAGTTAGCCAAAGGAAAGAAACAAATGATAGTAAATCATAAACCAGCTTTTCACAAACCAGTTTTTTTTTTTTTTTTTTGTTTTGTTTTTTTTGTTTTTTTTTTTAGACGGACTCTTGCTCTGTTGCCCAGGCTGGAGTGCAGTGGTGTTATCTCCGCTCACTGCAAACTCTGCCTCCCGGGTTCACGCCATTCTCCGGCCTCAGCCTCCTGAGTAGCTGAGACTACCAGCATCCACCACCACACCTGGCTAATTTTTTGTATTTTTATTAGAGACAGGGTTTCACTGTGTTAGCCAGGATGATCTCGTTTTCCTGACCTCGTGATCCACCCGCCTCAGCCTTCCAAGTGCTGGGATTACAGGCGTGACCCACCGTGCCTGGTCAATGACAAACCGGCACTAGGCAGATTAAAGAAAAATGGGCAGATTCTGTACTTAAAAACATGCCAAGCCCATACGGAAATAAACACCTAACTGATTTTTTTCTGTCACTCTCCCAAGAAGCTATTTTAAAGCCCCTGAGTTCTCACAACAGAATGGCCGCAGAGATAAAATGAAATGTATCAGCTTTCCATGGCCACATTTATCTCAAAACCAGTACAAAAACACTACTACTAGGCCAGGCATGGTGGCTCATGCTTGTAATCCCAGCACTTTAAGAGGCCAAGGCGCAAAGATAGCTTGAGTCCAGGAGTTCAAGACCCGTCTGGGCAACGTGGCAAAACCTCTCTCTCCAAAAAAATATAAAACATAGGTCGGGCGTGGTGGCTCACGCCTGTAATCCCAGTACTTCGGGAAGCTGAAGCAGGTGGATCACGAGGTCAGGAGTTCAAGGTCAGCCTGGCCAACACGGTGAAACCTTGTCTACGACTCTACTAATAATACAAAAATTAGGAACGGTGACAGGCACCTGTAATCCCAGCTACTTGAACCTAGGAGGCAGAGGTTGCAGAGGGTTGAGATTGCGCCACTGCACTCTAGCCTGGGCGACAGAGCGAGACGCCATCTCAAACACACACACACACACACACATACACACATTAGCCAGGCATAGTGGCGTGCACGTGCAGTCCCAGCTACCCAAGATGGGGTGGGAGGATTGCCTGAGCCGAGGGTTGAGGCTGCAGTGAGCTGTGATCACACCACTGTACTCCAGCCAGGGCAACAGAGTGAGACCCTAAAATTAAATTCTAGGTGATAAAGGCAGACTGCCTTCTCTTCAGTTGGTTAGCTTTTTCAAATGATCTGCTTGAGAATATGGGGAAATATAATTACAATGGAAAAATAAATATTACAGAAACTCTATGAAGAACTAGAAAAAAATGGACTAAAATATATTTAATAAATAAGTAATCCTGTGAGCCCAAACTGTCCATAACTATGATGGTGTAGATCTTTTCCCACATTAGGAATAGCCCACCTAATCAACAGCACATGGCCATGTATGAGTGAAAGGACTTTTAACAATCTGAGCAGGGCAGATGTAGTGTCTCATGCCTGTAATCCCAAGCCTTTGGGGGGCCGAGTCAGGAGGATCCCTAGAACGCAGGAGTTCAAGACAGGTGTGGGCAACTTAGTGAGGCCACATCTCTATTTAAATACACACGCACATGATAAAAAAAAAAAAAAAATACAAACTAGCCAGGCATGGTAGCACATGCCTGTAGTCCTAGCTACTTAGGAGGCTGAGTTGGGAGGATCGTTTGAGCCCAGGATTTGGATGTTGCAGTAACCTAAGGTCGTGCCACTGTACTTAAGCCTGGGTGACAGAGCAAGACCCTGTCTCAAAAAATAACAAAATGAGCTATGTTGCTTCTGTAATCCTAGCACTATGGGGGGCTAAGGCAGGAAGACTATCTGACGCCAAGAGTTCAAGTCCAGCCTGGGCAACATAGCAAAACCCTGTCTCTACAAAATAAATAAATAAATACGCTGGGTGTAGTCCCAGCTACTTTGGAGGCTGAGGTGGGAGGATCACTTGAGCCCAGAAGTTCAAGGCTGTGGTGAGCTATGATTGTGCCACTGTACTTCAGCCTGGGTGTCTGAAAGAGACTGTATCTCTAAATAAATTTTAAAATGAGCCATCTTTAATATCTAATTTTTAAAAAAAACCAAAGGGATCAATAATGTTTAAATTTAAGTATTAGTCTTTTAGTAGAACTATTTGTCTGATGCATTTTTTTATTTCTAGCTGTATTCTGATTTATCTTTGTTTCTCGCACAGGCTGGAGTGCAGTGGCGCAATCTTGGCTCACTGCAACCTCTGTCTCCTGGGTTCAAGCAATTCTGTGCCTCAGCCTCCCAAGTAGCTGGGATTACAGGCAAGTGCCACCATGCTCAGCTAATTTTTGTATTTTTAGTAGGGATGGGGTTTCACCATCTTGGTCAGGCTGGTCTCGAACTCCTGACCTCGTGATCCACCCGCCTTGGCCTCCCAAAGTGCTGCGATTACAAGGGGGAGCCAGTGCGCCTGGCCAGACACCAGGAGTTTGAGACCAGCCTGGGCAACATAGGTGACCCCATCTCTACAAAAATTAAAAAATCAAGCTGGGCATGGTGGCATGTACCTGTAATCCCAACTACTAGGGAAGCTGAGGTGGGAAGGCAGGAGGACTGCTTGGGCCCAGAAGGTTACGGCTGCTGTGAGCTATGATCACACCACTGAACTCCAGCCTGGGTGACAGAGTGAGACCCTGTCTTTTAAAAAAGAAAAAAAAAAAGCAAAATTCTAAGAAAAACACAAAATCTACAGTCATGAAAAAGGTTTACCATTTACCACTTAAGTACTTGAAAAGTACCATACTAAAAAACAAAGTAGTAAACACAGTTGGTTTTAAAGTAATGACTTTATTAATAAATATACATCCATATGATGATGTAGATACAAATCATGAACACTACTCCATTCCCATACACATAATTGCACACGAGTAGCTCAAGTTCATGGACATAAAAACATACACAGTATCTATTCAGACTTTTTACAGCAGAGGACAGCGTGCTTATTATCAGTTAATTGGTAATTATTTTCTCCAAAATTACCTGTGGAAAAAAGAAATTCTGAAAACTTAAAGAATCAAAGTGATCTGATTACTTTAAATCACACACTTGATTTACTATAGCATTAAATTTTCCAAAAATTAAATACATTATATGTGAGAGCACAGATTTATATATTGGGGGGGGGGGAGGAAAGATTCAGATACATCCTAGAGTTTAACAGCATACAGTTAAGCTATAATAAAAACAAAAATAGAATAGCATCGAAATTTTTTATGTCCAAGGAAAAAAATGTTTTGAAAAACTGTTTGAATTCTTTATATTACTATAAAGGGACCATAAAATTTTACTGCATATAGAGACAATGACTGACAGAGTAGCAGTTATCAATATCCCCTGAATTGTTCTTTTAAAGCTTCTTAGAATATAAAGGAGAAATTTACTTTTTTTCTTTAGCTCACACACTGTGGTTATTTTTACACTGAAAGGGTCAACTTTAACCTAATAAATGGACCCAAATATATATTTTTTTCTCCTTAACTCAAAGAAACTCTATTCTTAGTTCATGAAAATAGACATGTAAATTCACACAAACATCAGTTTGGAATCAATATTACTTTGACAGATGTTTCTTTTAAAAAGCAAATAAAAAATATAAAGAATTTTTAGTCTAATTAAAACACTGATTTTTTTAAATGTCCCTAAATATTAAAAATTAAACCAGATACTACTCATTTTCTTCCAGTATATTGTGCCAATATATTTTTTTAATATCCAGTGCAAAACTCTAAAAGATAGTATCAAAATCATCCTAAATATTAGTTATGCAAGGTTACATTTGTCAAAAAAAATGAAAATTTCATCTATTAGCTCCTTATTTGCTAATATAATAAATAAGGCATGTTAAAGTACTTTTTAAAGAAAAAAGTAATGCAAACTTACTTGAATTGCAGATCATTTTCTGACCAACAGTTTAAATATAGAATAATGAAACGTATTTTGTGAAGAACAGAGTCACACAGTATAAAATTAGCAATTTACTGTTCAAGAAACAATCATACAGTGGGGGAGAAAAGGCCAGTTTTCCCCAACTGATTATATTAAAGTATAGGCAACTGTTTAACATGCTATTTCAGTGTTTATCGTAACAAGAGACAGTGTTAGAAAAGATGCACAATGTAGTCTTTAGTTTATATAGCAGTAAAAATATTTTAAATTTTTAAGACTTCATTCATGTTATCACTTAGATGTCTTTCTCTTCAGCACGGCACCAGTAAACTGTTCACAGGGAGAAAGGTAAGTGGAATCAGGAGATGCTCACCAGTGCATAGATATAATACTCCAGGTAACCGCTCAGATGAACAGTAAATTCAGCTTTCTAAATGATGTTATCCATTTACAACTGTAGCCATTTGCCCCTCCCTGTTGTTTTTTTTTTTCCTGGGACATAGCTCCTGATAATAAACACTGTTATGAACATGCCTCCTTTAGCTGATCTCACCATTTCATAAACATGTATACAAAATTCATTATACAATAATACACCTGTTTTATCTTCTGACACACAGCACAGCACCAGTAAGTAGATGTGCTGAAGGGCAGAGGAAGAGGAATGAATGTAGGAAAGGCAGGGGAGAAAGGGAAGGGCATGTATAACAAAATAAGGAAGGAAAATAAACTGAAAGGGAAATAAATTGTCAAATGGACTTACATAAAACACAACAATCAAATCTTTGACAATGGTGTGCATTATTCTATGGTAGAACATTAAACAACTTTCTTAGAAACTGGCTTGAAAAAGATTCTAAGCAGCCGACTGCTGAACATCATCTTGAGAAACAGCTAAATGACAGACACATGTGGAGAGTAGGTAACGAACATATGAATGAAGAGGCAAGCATTTGTGTGTGTCAGAAGTTATACTGTTCTGAGTAAATTATTAAAAATCTTGTATTTTAAGCTTCTGCAAGAAGAAGCTCTTGTAGCAATTTAGCTGCCAGAATGTTATAACTGATTACGTAGCCATCCAACATCGTTCTCTATGGTTTGTGCAAAGCTAATATTGTTGAGGTCACTGTCTTAGATGCCAGTGCACATAGTCCCCACATACAATGCAACACCTCTTACTGTAAAGAGCAGCATAAAGTCCAGCTCATTGTGTCAGGCATCACTGGAACACCTGAAGGCTTGCTGCTTTTTTCCTGATAAAAAAGGTACGAAACATGACATCCATTTGCAATCAGAGTTTGCATTAACTGAGAGCAAGCCCAAAAAACACAACATGTGCCCTTTTAAAATTTTAATTATTTTAAAAGTTTTTGGGTCCTGCAATTCTACATTTTAATCTCAAAGGCATTTAAAATCCCAAATATGAACATTGTAACTTTAAAGTTCAGTGGAATTTTTTCAAGTCTGAAGTTTATAATATTTTATTTAGAACAAACTCAAAATAAATAAAATGTGTAACAAGAAATACTACTATCAGAAAGGAAAAAAGAAAGATTTCCCTCTGTCCCTACTATACATATCTACCTAATGCTTTTTCTTCCTTTCTATCTTGCTTCTAAAGCAAACATCACTGGGGGAAAAAATCTTTTGGATGAAATGGTCTCACTGGAGCCACAATAAGATTTTTAATTAAACTAACCAACATATTTTTTACATGTTTCATGCATAGATGGATTCCTATATGTTTCTTAATATTTGGGTTCTGATGGTCAGGAAACTGCATTCTGTTTATACCAGTTTTACAGTCTACCATTCAATTTATGTCCTTTGGTAGATATAAACCTGAAAACACAGTAAGTGCTAATGCAATGGGACAATTTCTGAGAAAAACTAAAAATGTTCCAAATAAATGAGCAACATTAAAAAATGGTTTTATTTATTTATTTATTTATTTATTTATTTATTTGAGACGGAGTCTCTGTCACCCAGGCTGGAGGGCAGTGGCGCAATCTCGGCTCACTGCAACCTCTGCCTCCTGGGTTTGAGGATTTTCCTGCCTCAGCCTCCCGAGTAGCTTGGATTACAGGCATCCGCCACCACATCTGGCTAATTTTTGCATTTTTAGTAGAGATGGGATTTCACCATGTTGGCCAGGCTGGTCTTGAACTGCTGACCTCAAGTGATCCGCCCGCCTCAGCCTCCCAGAGTGCTGGGTGTGAACCACCACGTCCAGCCAATAAATGTTTTTAAACATGACACTTTAAAACTTTCTATATGAAAGGCAAAATATAGTGACTATAGCTACATGCAAACCTAGAGAATGTTTCTTTTTCTATTATATGAAATATGCTATCCTCAGAATGCACTATATTTCACCAAAAATGTAATGTGCAGTTTTTATAAAAGTTTAAATTTTCTGTAAATATGAATTGCTTGTAGTGTTTGGTATATATGCTCTTAGGCAATTAAAAAATACACAACCTATCACTGCTCAAAGGCAAACACTAAAGAATTATTTCAGGAATAATGGTTAAATCAATTAATGCCATGTAGATCAATAAATTACAAGCTGCTTAAACCTAGAACATTAAAAATAAGTTTTTTAACATTTGAAGTGGATGTAAATGCCAAAGCATACAAATATCTGTGTCCCGTCTTGTGAAAATAAATGTTACAAAAACTCACACAGCCATTACCTCAAGTAATCCTGATTCATTAGTTTGCTTTTTTGCTCCACCAGTTAAAAATACATTAGTATATTTATTATATTGTAGGCTTACTTCACAAACGAATAGGTATAATGGTTTCAGTTGTTTATCACATAAAGCATCTATTTAGAACAGCCCCAAAATAGTAATGAAACATGAGACATGACCATAACGCTAAAGGAAAAGCAAAAATGATTTAGTTAGGTATTACACTTGAACCTATGTACAAATACAATGCCACTGCTCATGCCCTGAGTGCATCTGTCAGCATATGGCAGTTTTTGAGCAAAAGCAGGAAAAAAACCAAACAGGAAAACAAATTTGGAAAGCCCAGGCCATAAAATTATGTATATCAAAATAAAACCAAGAAGCTTTGGGATTATTCACAATCTTCCTTCTAAACCTGGCCCTCTTTCCCTGCCTCATTCACTCATTGGGTGGTTTGACTTCACTGCTAGTTTCCTCTACCCCGTGAACTGCTCTGCCATGCATCATAGGGTAAGGAAAAGCAGCAGTGCCACAGCCATAACCAAGATCGGCAAGACGGGATAGAGCTTTAATGCTACCTGGAGGTCTCCCTGGGCTGACTTTGTATCCCGCAGCTTTAGTTGTCCCCAAAGGTCTGCCTGGACTTGTCTTAAATCCAGCTGCTTTGGTGGTTCCCAGGGGTCTGCCTGTGCTGGTCCGGTATCCTGCTGATTTGGTGGTTCCCGAAGGCCGGCCACGCTTACCAGATCGGTTGAGATTCTTCTTTTTCTTTAGTTCGTCTTTTATTTCTATGCTTCTGCCACTTGTAGTCTGCAAGTGTGTTTCATTTAATGGGTCTTGCCTCTGACAAACCATTGGTTTGTGGTTGACTGTGTGGCTGTATTTGCTTTGCTGGGAGGAATATATGTCAAACTGATCAGCAGCTCTCATGGCATCTTCATTGAGGCAGGAAGGCTTGCCAGGCCCACAGAAAGCTGGATTACTGCTGGCAACAGGATGCATCATTTTCTACCAAAAATAAAAGACAAATATATATAAATACACATACACAAATACATATCTGTATGCAGCATTCAGTGAGAAAACAGTCTGTCTCCCAACAATTATGCAGGCTACCTAAAATTAGGCTGACAGGCAGGACTCCAGACCACCTATAAACAAACACACATCAGCAGATTCAAGGATACTTGTTCTTCTCAATTTAATCATGGAACAAACATCATACAAGATAACTCTATTATAATACTGATTTCATAGCTATAATGTTCTCCCGTTAGGAACTGGAAAAGTGTGTAAGTCAAAAACAAATGTTCTATTCTGTGGGCTTTTCTCTTCTAGATTACTAAACCTCAAAAGAATAACAGTAAAGCCAAGAATTCTTATTAACACAATTCTTTATTTCAGTTTGCCTGATGTTCTTGGAATGCCTCCTGTTGGCCTTTTATTGTATTTCTCACATGTATACTACTGGCCTGACAACAGTTTCCACAAGATGGACACTCCATCGTTATTTTATTATTTATACAGAACCCTGAGTATATGTTACACTTCACAAAAGACAGAATGTGCCAAGCAATGAACACAATCTCTACTGCTTCTTGGCCTTTTGGCTAAGATCAAGTGTAAAGAATACAATCTCTTGGCCCAAGGTACTGACTCTCTTCAAATATCCTCCAGCCCAATAGAAGGCAGTACCAATACAAAAGGTAAAAAAAGATTTCCATTAGCTAAAATGAGTGAACATTATACAAATCCTTACGACTTATACTACAAAAATACGGATAACAACCATAATACAATACCTCCTTTTTAAAAAAATTTTTTTTTTGAGATGGAGTCTCACTCCATTGCCCAGGCTGGAGTCCAGTGGCACAATCTCAGCTCACTGCAACCTCCGCCTCCTGGGTTCAAGCAATTCTCCTGCCTCGGCCTCCTGAGTAACTGGGACTACAGGCGCCTGCCACCACATTTGGCTAATTTTTGTACTTTTAGTAGAGACGGGGTTTCACCATATTGGTCAGGCTGGTCTCGAACTCCTGACCTTGTGATCTGCCTGCCTCAGCCTTCCACAGTGTTGGGATTACAGGTGTGAGCCACGGCGCCCAGCCAATACCTCCTATTTTTAAGGTATATTTATCAAGACAAAAAGTTCAATGTACAACGTTGCTTTCTCCCTTGATCATAAATATAGTGTCGATCATCTTCCCTTACACAAGCCCCGTGACTTATTAAAAAACAGTCCAGCCAGGCATGGTGGCATCAGCTATTAGGGAGGCTGAGGTGGGAGGATCACTTGAGCCCAGGAGTTTGAATCCAGCCTGGGCAACACAGCAAGATTCCTGCTCTTGAAATAAAAAAAAAAAAAAAAAAAAAAAAAAAAGGTCCAAAGTCTCTATATTATCTGTAAGGATATCCCTGTGATTTTTTATATATATATAAAGGACTTATTAAAACCACTACCACAACAAATCAGCTCTAAATAGCCATATCATTTAGACAGAGGAAATGGCAGGTTTTTTGTTTTTTTTTTTAAGATGGAGTTTCGCACTTTGTTGCCCAGGCTGGAGTGCAATGGCATGATCTTGGCTCACCACAACCTCTGCCTCCTGGGTTCAAGCGATTCTCCTGCCTCAGCCTCCCGAGTAGCTGGGATTACAGGTATGCGCCACCATGCCTGGCTAATTTTGTATTTTTATTTTGTATTTTCATTTTATTTTTTATTTATTTTTTCTTTTGAGACAGAGTCTCGCTCTGTCACCCAGGCTGGAGTGCAGTGGTGTGATCTCAGCTCACTGCAAGCTCCACCTCCCGGGTTCACGCCATTCTCCTGCCTCAGTCTCCCAAGTAGCTGGGACTACAGGTGCCCGCCACCACACCCGTCTAATAGTTTGTATTTTTAGTAGAGATAGGGTTTCACCACGTTAGCCAGGATGGTCTCGATCTCCTGACCTCGTGATCTGCCTGCGTTGGCCTCCCAGAGTGCTGGGATTACAGGTGGGAGCCACTGTGCCCAGCCTGTATATTTAATAGAGACGAGGTTTCTCCATGTTGGTCAGGCTGGTCTTGAACTCCCAATTTCCGGTGATCAGCCTGCCTTGGCCTCCCAAAGTGCTGGGATTACAGGCATGAGCCACTGCGCCTGGCCGGAAATGAGAGTTTTACAGAGACTACAGTATTATGTTGTGATGAGGAAAGAGAGAGAAAGATATGGGTTCCAATTTGGATTTAGAAAAAGTCACTAATATATATTAAGGTCTAGCCCCAAGTTGTTAGGAGATATTTGTGTGCACCCTTCATACATGTGAAAGTGCACCAAAACTTCAGTTATGAAAACAGTTACTCCCAGAGGCTACAAACAGGTAATAAGGTTAGCCAAAACCACTGTAAACTTACTTTAGTTTGTAAAGGCAAAAGGAAATGAGCATGAAGTCACAGAATCAAATTCTGTTAAATTATGAAACATTTGCTGAAAATCAACAGATACAGAGCAATTGGCAAGCTGGCTTAAAGTCTCAATTTGATGGAAAAACATCTACAGTGAGAAGCCACTTGTTTATGGCAAAAGCTTTTTAGACTTGAGAACATAAAACAAGACTGGGCTAAACACAAATATTAAGTGGAATACTTTTTTCACTCACTCCCCACAGATACAAGAACTAGATTATTGGCCGGGCACGGTAGCTCATGCCTGTGATCCCAGCACTTTGGGAGGCTGACGCAGGTGGATCACAAAGTCAGGAGATCAAGACCATCCTGGCTAACACAGTGAAACACAGTCTCTACTAAAAATACAAAAAATTAGCTGGGCGTGTTGGCACGTGCCTGCAGTCCCAGCTACTCAGGAGGCTGAAGCAGGAGAACTGGTTGAACCCAGAGGCAGAGGCTGCAGTGAGCCGAGATCGTGCCACTGTACTCCAGCCTGGGTGACAGAGAAAGACTGTCTCAAAAAACAAAAACAAAAAGAACTAGATTATTAATTATCATTTCTCTAGCTCAAATTCTAATTTCAGATGGGAAAAAAGACTCTCAAGATGAGTTCCAAATATAGTATTGGCTGAAAGTTAGCAATTTTTTAGCATTTTGTTATGTGCCAGATAATAAGCTTGGTTCTTTGCACATTATCTGATTTAATCCTCAGTACAAGCCTATAAGGAACATACAATATTAGCTCTATTTTACAGACTTTAAGCATTCTGCCAGGGTCACACATTAGGAAATGGTTAAGCCAAATATGACTTTTGATAATTCAACTTCAGAACCAACAATTTACCGTGTAGCATACCAAGGTTTTTCAATAGCAGCACTGTTATTTGGGTCAGATAATTTTGTGTGGTTTGTCCACTGCATTGTACAATGCTTAGCAGCATTCCTGGCCTCTACCCACTAGATGTCAGTAGCAACACCTCTCTCCCTTCCCCTAAATATGTGACAACCAAAAATTTCTCCAGACATTGCCAAACGTTCCCTGGGTGGGGGGGTTGGGGAGGGGTGAGGAATCCACCCTTCACCATGAAATCGCTCGATTATACTAAAATGAAAACACAGACTCAACTTAAAATATTCTCACTTAAGTTTTTATTCACCTTTTTAGCATCTTCCTCACCAAATATCCACAAATTCTTTCTGACTGCAAAGTCAAAGATATTTGGTTTCCAAATGGAAGAAAAGCAAATGCCAGAGTTAGTAAAGACAACCAGGACAGCCACGATGGCTCACGCCTACAATCCCAGGACTGTGAGAGGCCGAGGCAGGCAGATCACCTAAGGTCAGGAGTTCGAGACCAGCCTGGCCAAAACGGTAAAACCCTGTCTCTACTAAAAATACAAAAATTTACAAAAATTTTTGGGAAAATTTTTTGGGGAAAAAAAAAAAGTTATGTGACTTACCAGGAGGGTAACAAATACATATATATAGCTAGCTAGCTAGCTAGATAGATAGATATTTATGTATGTATAAAATATGTATATATATGAATATTCATAATCTATCAGCACTCAGGATATACAGTCTCAGCTTACATTGGCTTTAGAGGCAAAATGCCACTATCCTTGACTCAGATATCAATCCACACTGAAAAAAACACACCATTAAAAAATTAGACGTGCGGCTGGGCATGGAGGCTCATGCCTCTAATCCCAGAACTTTGGGAGGCTGAGGCAGGCAGATCACCTGAGGTCAGGAGTTCGAGACTAGCTTGGCCAAAATGGTAAAACCCTGTCTCTACTAAAAATACAAAAAAAATTTGCCTGGCATAGTGGTGCACACCTGTAATCCCAGCTACTCAGGAGGCTGAGGCAGGAGAATCACTCAAACCCAGGAGGTGGAGGTTGCAATGAGCCAAGACTGCACCATTGCGCTTCAGCCTGGGAGACAAGAGCGAAACTCCAACCCCAAAAATAAAAAGAAAGACATGTAATTTTTAAAAAGCAAGTATCTTGGCCAGGTGTAGTGGTTCATGCCTGTAATCCCAGAACTTTGGGAGGCCAAGGCGAGTGAATCAACTGAGGTTGGGAGTTCGAGACCAGCCTGACCAACATGGAGAAACCCCGTCTCTACTAAAAATAAAAAAAATGTAGCCTGGCATGGTGGTACATGCCTGTAATCCCAGCTACTCAGGACACTGAGGCAGGAGAATCGCTTGAACCTGGGAGGCAGAGGTTGCAGTGAGCTGAGATCATGACATTGCACTCCAGCCTGGGCAACAAGAGCAAACTCCATCTCAAAGAAAACAAAAAACAAAAAACAAGCATCTCCATTTCTCCATTCCTTTAATATTCTCCAGCATTTATGCCTTTACTTTATATTATGTAAATTTAGTTCTGACATAACTCATGTTTATTGAGGGCCAACTCCATGCAAAACACTATTCTAAGCACAAATCGATAAGAGTAAAGCTATTTATTCCAATGGAAAGATAATGAGACACTAACTTGGCCAGGTGTGGTAGCTCACACCTGTACTCCCAGCACTTTGGGAGGCTGAGGTCACTTGAGGTCAGGAGTTTGAGACCAGCGTGACCAACAGGGAGAAACCCCGTCACTACCAAAAATACAAAACTTAGCTGGGCATGGAGGCATGCACTTGTAATCCCAGCTACTCGGGAGGCTGAAGCAGCAGAATTGCTTGAACCCGGGAGGCAGAGGTTGCAGTGAGCCGAGATCACACCACTGCATTCCAGGCTGGGTGACAGAGTGAGACTGCCTTAAAAAAAAAAAAAAAAAAGACCCTGACCTAACATTTCTGAAGTGTAGGGCTTCTGTATGTTCTATATATTCCTTCCCTGCTACTGCCAAGAAATCAGAACAGTATTCTACTTAATAATTCATAAACAAGCCGGACAAGGAATATGAGAATTACTCATGTAAATAATTAACTTTAAAAACACAAACAGAACTAAAACCAATCCTTTCCTATTTTCAGACTTCAACTTTATTAAGTTGGGAATCAGCACTATTAAATGCTTGTGTGCATAACCATCACTATATGTTTACATGCAGGATACTTGTGTTTATATAAAAAGTATTTGCATAATGTGAGCTTAACCCTGAACTCCATAATGCCTTCCTCCTCCCACTTCAGGGCTATTGTTAAAACACTCTTTTTTTTCTTTTTTTTTTCCTGAGACGGAGTTTCCCTCTTGTTGCCCAGGCTGGAGTGCAATGGTGCAATCTTGGCTCACCGCAACCTCTGTCTCCCAGGTTCAGGTGATTCTCCTGCCTCAGCTTCCTGAGTAGCTGGGATTACAGGCACATGCCACCACGCCCAGCTAATTTTTTTATTTTTAGTAGAGACAGGGGTTTCACCATGTTGGCCAGGCTGCTCTGGAACTCCTGACCTCAGGTGATCTGCCTGCCTCCGCCTCTCAAAGTGTTGGGATTACAGGCATGAGGCACCACTCCCAGTGTTTTTTTTTTTTTTTTGAGACGGAGTTTTGCTCTTGTCCAGGCTGGAGTGCAATGGCATGATCTTGGCTCACTGCAACAACCTCCACCTCCTGGGTTCAAGCAATTCTCCTGCCTCAGCCTCCAGAGTATCTGGGATTACAGGTACGTACCATCATGCCACATTAATTTTCGTATTTTTTTTTTTTTTTTTTTAGAATAAACAAGGTTTCACAATGTTGGCCAGGCTGGTCTCGAACTCCCGAGCTCAGGTGATTCACCTGCCTTGGCCTCCCAAAGTGCTGGGATTACAGGCGTGAGCCACCGTGTCAGGCCAAAAGACTCTGATTGAACATATGCAAGCGACATTTCTTTTTTGAGACGGAGTCTCGCTCTGTCGCCCAGGCTGGAGAGCAGTGGCATGATCTTGGCTCACTGCAAGGTATGCCTCCCGGGTTCTCGCCATTCTCCTCCCTCAGCCTCCTGAGTAGCTGGGACTACAGGCACCAGCCACCACGCCCGGCTAATTTTTTGTATTTTAGTAGAGATGGGGTTTCACCGTGTTACCCAGATGGTCTCGATCTCCTGACCTCGTGATCCACCTGCCTCAGCCTCCCAAAGTGCTGGGATTATAGGCGAGAGCCACCGCGCCCGGTCCCAAGCCACATTTCTTAAGAGTCAGAATGGTCCAGCGTGGTGGCTCAGGCCTGTAATCCCAGAACTTTTGGAAGCCAAGGTGGGCAGCTCAGTTGAGGTCGGGAGTTCCAGACTAGCCTGGCCTGGATAACACAGCGAAACCCTATCTCTACTAAAAATCCAAAAAATTAGTCAGGCACGGTGGCTCCAGCTACTCAGGAGGCTGAGGCAGGAGAATCGCTTGAACCCAAAGGCGGAGGTTGCAGTGAGCTGACTTTGTGCCACTGCACTCCAGCCTAGGAAACAGATTCCATCTCAGAAAAAAAAAAAAAAGAATGAATACTATATTTCTAGACGGTGTGGACTGAATAGAAGCCAAGAGTTATAGAACAGGCTGTGTAGACTATCAAAGATTAAAGATCATCTTTTTAAATAGTTACTGAGGCCGGGAGCAGTGGCTCACGCCTGTAATCCCAACACTTTGGGAGGTCGAGGCGGGCGGATCACGAGGTTAGGAGTTCGAGACCAGCCTGGTCAACAAGGTGAAACACCGTCTCTACCAAACATACAAAAACTAGCTGGGCGTGGTGGCGCACATCTATAATCCCAGCTACTAGGGAGGCTGCGGCAGGAGAATTGCTTGAACCCGGGAGGCAGAGGCTGCAGTGAGCCGAGATCGCGCCACTGTACTCCAGCCTGGGGGACAGAGTGAAACTCCGTTTCAAAAAACAAAACAAACAAAACAACCAATAAATAGTTCACTGAGTCAGGAGCGGTGGCTCAAGCCTGTAATCCCAGCACTTTGGGAGGCCGAGACGGGCGGATCACGAAGTCAGGAGATCGAGACCATCCTGGCTAACACGGTGAAGCCCCGTCTCTACTAAAAAATACAAAAAACTAGCCGGGCGAGGTGGCGGGTGCCTGTAGTCCCAGCTACTCGGGAGGCTGAGGCAGGAGAATGGCATGAACCCGGTAGGCGGAGCTTGCAGTGAGCTGAGATCCAGTCACTGCACTCCAGCCTGGGCGACAGAGCGAGACTCTGTCTCAAAAAAAAAAAAAAAGTTCACTGAATGTACAAGAGTCAACTAAGAGCTTCTATATATCTGGACTGTGACTAAATTCGAATACTCAAAGCATAAGCTAAAACTTGCCATCGTTGAAGTTGTTTTATTGTGTTTAACTCCTAAAGTTTAAGCCCTAAAATGAGCCCTTCTTTATAGAACAATTCCTTTCTCTTCTCTTGAATGTGGCAGTCACTACTGCCAACATAAAGAACTGTAACTATTTTTAGTAACTTCACAAAGCATCCCTGAAGCTTTCTAAACATGGAGAAAGCGTCAAGAAACCCAAGTTCTGTTCTCCAAAGATCACAGATCACGTAACTCTCACAGATTTATTTCAGGTCCGTATAATCATATATGTTTCATAATTCTAAATGAAGATTTGCAACTCACCTCAATTACTCACAAAGTCCATTCAGCAGAGGCCAATAGCCATGCACCCTGCCCCACCACGGGAAGTTTTTATAATAGGACTGCACATAAATAACGGCCTCCTTTGTCTTCTTCCTATCCTTAACTGGGCCCCACAGTGCACAAATAAGGACTCCCCTTATTTTGACACGAGGCGTTTAGAATGTATTACCTGTTGTGTGCTGAAAGCGACTATTAACGTACTGGCAATAACAAGTTTGCAGAAGACGCACGCCACCCTAGAGAAAGGGTTGCGTACCCTCTAAAAAGCAAAATTCCTAAGCCGCTGTCCGTCCACTCGGGAGTTCCGCAAGCGTAGAAGTCCACGGGCACTCCATCGCGACGCCGATCTGCAGCCGGCAGACTTTCATTTAAAGGCGGAGAGCGGACTGCGGATTCCGACCTCTCAAAGAAAAGAAAGGGGGCCCCCTCCCCCGCCGCAGGAGGAATGTCCCCCCGTAATGGCTCCACACCGGGGAAGAGCAGGCTACGTCCGGGACCCCTCCTCTCACTCCTGGCTACGCTAGGGCCCCTTGGCAGGAGGCCTCTTCTCCCCGGCCAGCTAGGCGCCAGTTCTCGCCGACGCCCGACTCCACTCTCGGCCGGCTGACCAGCCCGCGCGCGCCCACCTACCTCAGCCGCTCGTAGACCGGCCCCTCCGCGCGTCTAGGGGCTTCCCAGCGGCTGGGAACCTCGCGCTGGCGCCGCTCCCTCCCCAGCCCGCCGCCTCTGCACGGTGCGGAGAACGGGCCAAGGCGGAGGGGCAGGCAGCGAGGGCGGCGGCGAGGCAGACGCTGGCTCCCAGCACCCGCCGCGGCCGCCGCGCACAGTCCTGCCCCGGACGCAGTACGAAGAAGCCGCTACCACCCTGTAGTGTTAGAGGCGGCGTGCGCGACCTCGCGAGGGCCGCGCACGCACACGCACACTCTCATCGCGAGACCCGATCTCCCGCCGCCGACCTGCACGCAAGCTTTGGGAGGGAGCCAGGCTGGCAGGCTGCGCTTGCGCGTCGTGGCCTTAGGCCTGGGCTGTTGGTGGTCCGGCGTCGACCGTCCCCAGTGGCTGAGGTTGAGAGACCTACCAAATGGGGAATTAGTAACTTCCTTACTTGTATTGGTTTTCACCACAATTCTGAGATGCTGGAATTCCTGCTGACCCCATTTCTTAGATACAGGACCTAATAAATGAAAATCAGGGGAGTTGGGACTCTTCATGCCCAGGATCATGTGATAATGAAAAGCCTTATTTTATGGGCCATCTTGATGATCCACGCGGATTACAGGCGTGAGCCACTACGCCCCACTGAATTGTCATATTCATTATTCCATAACCACAGGAAAGGATGGAACAACAAACTACCGCTATTATGTTTTTCTTGTGAGATATCTGACATATCAGTCACCTCACACAAACCCACTTCGAAGGGATTCATTTTCTTCCTCCTTCCTCCTGTGAATTTCCAGATGTCAGAATTGAGAGGATCCAGAATTAGGGCAGCTACTGAAAGGGAGACACTTTATTAAGCAATGGGAAGAGGCTAGAGGAGGATGCTTGCTCTTTTCCCCCATGTAATGAAGGCTATTTGAAGATGGACAATTCATAGTACTGAGTTCTACCGTAAGCACAGCCCTGGGCCAGGTACTGCCTTGCCAGTAGGAAAGAAAGGAGGAGCAACAACTTTTCTGGACAAACACAAGCCAGGACACAACACACGAAACAAGCAAGCCCATTCATTCAACCTAGTAAGGGACTGGAGACAGATAAGCCATGTGAACAATTGATAAAACTCTGGGCGGCCTGGGTGCGGAGGCTCACGCCTGTAATCCCAGCACTTTGGGAGGCCGAGGCGGCCAGATCACGAGGTCAGGAGTTCAAAACCAGCCTGGCCAACATGGCGAAACCCCATCTCTACTAAAAATATGAAAATTAGTCGGGCATGGTGGCGTGCACCTGTAGTCCCAGCTACTCGGAAGGCTGAGGCAGGAGGATCACTTGAACCCGGGAGGTGGAGGTTGCTGTGAGCCGAGATCATGCCACTGCACTCCAGCCTGGGACAGAACGAGACTCCATCTCAAAAAAAAAAACAAACAATAACAACAACAACAACAAAAAAAAACTCTGGACACAAAGCTCAGGTGGAATTCCCTGGTTGGGAAGGTAAGATTTTTTTGGCAGACAGGGATTCATAACATGATTCTAAACATCATTCCAACTAGGTGGAGTGACTCACACCTGTAATCCCAGGACTTTGGGAGGCCGAAGCGGGAGGCCAGGAGTTTGAGACCAGCCTGGACAATATAGATTCTGTCTCTACAAAAAATTAAACAATTAGCTGGGTGTGGTGATGAGTACTTGTAGGGCCAGCTGCTAGGGAGGCTGAGATAGGAGAAAGGACTGAGATAGGAGGAAGAAGACTGAGGCTTCCTTAAGCTGTGACTGTGACACTGCACTCCAGCTTGGGCAACAGAGTGAGACCCTGTCTCAAAAAAATGAAATACTAAAAAACAGGATTAATCATGCCAGTGTTATTTATATGTAAAAGGAAAATACCAATATAAAAAAGTTAAAATATGTACACAGATTTTAAGGCATATTAAGTAGCCTATCTAAAAACAAATTTTTTTTCTAAGCAAGGTTTTTTTGCTCTTGAGGTAGAATTTGGGAATGTGTAACAGCACTCCCATACCATAGAATCACTGTTGCAAATCTGTAACTCTAAACTCTTGTCTGAAATGGCATTTGTACATAAAAACACTTAAGAAAAAGAAACTTTCATTCTAACAAGGTCAAATAATTTGCAGGCCCAGTAGAGGGGTAGCCAGAATAACAAAGGAAGTCAGACAGCCCTGAGTTTGAATGCCTTTCTGCCACTTGCCTCCCATGGCATTTTGGGCAAGTCACTGCTCCTTCAAAAGTTTCCACATGTATGAAATTAAGACACTGTCTTCCTTGTAGAGCTGTGAAATTAAATAAGCTAATAGGGCTATTTAAATACTCATGAGTGGCCAGGCACAGCCACTCATGCCTATAATCCCAGCACTTTGGGAAGCCAAGGCAGGTGGATCACCTGAAGTCAGGAGTTCAGGACCAGCCTGGCCAACATGGTGAAACCCCGTCTCTACTAAAAATACAAAACATTAGCCAGGCGTGGTGGTGCATGTCTGTAATCCCACCTACTTAGGAGGCTGAGACAGGAGAATCACTTGAACCTGGGAGGTGGAGGTTGCAGTCAGTTGAGATCGCACCACTGCACTCCACTCTGGGTGACAGAATGAGACTCTGTCTCAAAAATAACTCACCTCAGCTACTTGGTAGACTGAGGCGGGAGGATCGCTTGAGCCTGGAAGGCAGGGATTACAGTGAACGAAGATCACGCCACTGCACTCTAGCCTGGATGACCAAGCGAAACCCTGTCTCAAAAGATAAAAAGAAAAAAGAAAATATTCACCCCTATTTAGATGTTCATTATACTATTCTATTTTCAAATATTTACCATTTTAAATATTTTAAGCTCATACAAGTTATATTGTTCTTGAAAATAACCAAATATAAACATTCCAATAAAATCTCGAATAAGAATTCATGGGAATAGGGTCAGGCACGGTGGGTCATGCCTTCTAACCCAGGACTTTGGGAGGCTGAGGTAGGCAGATTACTTGAGGCCAGAAGTTCCAGACCAGCCTGGCCAACACGGCGAAACCTCGTATCTACTAAAAATAGAAAAATCGGCTGGGTGTGATGGTGCACACCTGTAATCCCAGCTACTCAGGAGGCTGAGGCACCAGAATCACTTGCACCCCAGAGGTGGAGGTTGCGGTGAGCCAAGATTGGCCACTGCACTCCAGTCTGGGCAACAGTGAGACTCTGTCTCAAATTAAAAAAAAAAAAAAATTATGGGGACAAATATTAATCATTGCAACTGAAGGGAATAACTGAAGAAGACTTGCAAAGGATTTGAGTTTCAAGTTTGGATTTGAAAGTGCCAGACATGAATTGGTGGAGTAGAAGCTGTGGTGGCTACAAGGAAGACAACAGCAAGCACATTTATAATGGTAGAACCACCTTTACCCACTGAATAATCCAGGAAGCGTTGGAAGTGGGCTTTAAATGCCATGTTAGTCTGGAGATATTTCACAGAAGCACCATGAGCCAGGAAATATCAGCAAGAAATCTTCCAGCCAGCTCTCTTTAGAGGGAGATCTAGCCACCAAGATGAAACTGCACACTTATATCAGCTGATGACCTTAGTAAAATAGCACCAGCCATTTGGTGAACCACTAGCTAGTGGGTATTTGATCAAGGAAGAGGAGACATTCCAGGTTTACTCACCCTCTGACACATCTACTCATTTATGCTATATGTTGACTTTAGCTTTTTTTTTTTTTTTCTTCAGACGGAGTCTCGCTCTGTTACCCAGGCTGGGTCACTGCATTGTGGCCAAATCTCGGCTCACTGCAACCTCCGCCTCCTGGGTTCAAGCAATTCTCCTGCCTCAGCCTCCCGAGTAGCTGGGACTACAGGCATGTGCTACCATGCCCGGCTAATTTTTCTATTTTTAGTAGGGACAGGGTTTCACCATGTTGGCCAGGCTGGTCTTGAACTCCTGACCTAAGGTGATCCTCCCACCTCAACCTCCCAAAGTGCTGGAATTACAGGCATGAGCCAGTGTGCGCAGCCAACTTATTTTAGATTCAACGGAGCAGACAAATGTTATAACCATGCAAAATAGGGCTTCACGAAAATCTGAACTATCTTCACAATAGTCACTATGAGAGAAATAGTGACCAACTCATTTTTTATATAGGAATTTGCTACCACTCTAGGCAGCTCCGTATAAAATTCTAAAATTCTTTAAACTTCTAAAATTTTACCTCATATTAAAGCAGTCAGCCTCCTACTAATGTCTATCCACTGTCCTAGTTTTTTAGACTCATGTTGCACAAAGTTAGTCATATGATCCCACTTGCCTCTATAAGGAGCTCATTTAGTTCAGGCCTCTGGAAGCTCTTTTTTGGATATATTATAAATATTATAACGAATCTCCACTATGTGGCTCCTCTGTACTTCTCCAGCCATCCCCTCCCCCAAAGTCAGGCACGGCCATGTGACTTGCACTAGTCAATGAAAGTGACAAATGTGAGATTATCTAAGATTCTTCTCTGCCATTAGGACTGTGATGTTAGAGTTGCCATCAGTCTGGATCCTGGATCCTGGGGTTAGAAAGATGTGAAGTAAAGCTTCCCCTCTTACAACACATGAGGATAGTTTAGTATAGATGAGAAATAAACTTTTTTTTTTTTTTGAGACAGAGTCTCATTCTGTCACCCAGGCTGGAGTGCAGTGGTGAGATGTTGGCTCACTGCAACCTCCAACTCCTGGGTTCAAATGATTCTCGTATCTCAGCCTCCCAAGTAGCTGAGACTACAGGCATGAGCCAACACGCTTGGCTTTTTGTATTTTTAGTAGAGGGGGGTTTCACCATGTTGACTAGCCTGATCTCGAACTCCTGACCTCAGGTGATCTGCCTGCTTCAGCCTCCCAAAGTGCTGGGATGACAGGCATGAGCCACTACTCCTAGCCCAGAGAAATAAAACATCACTGAGATTTTTGTTACTGCACCATGATCTAGCTGTAGTAACTGGAAACTACAAAGGTTACTTTTACCTCTGACGAAAAGCTAAGAGAGAACTGAAGAAATAGCATAATCCAAAAAAATCAAGGAAATGGGCCCTTCTACCATGTAGAGGGGCAGGTGTAAAGGATTTAACCTTGCCAAAGAACAGTGTGGCCTTTACTGCTGGCTTCTTGGAAGTAACTTCTAAACCCTTGGGATGTCATGTTTCATAGTGTTTTTGTTTGCCTGGGGCCCTGGGTCATGCAAGATAGTCTAACAATGTGATTTAGTGTGAAAAAGCTGGGTCACATGGTATCAGCTCCACCTCCTGAGGGACTGGAAACTGAAATCAGCCATATGGCTAATTAATCATATCTACATGATGAACTCCAATAAAAACTCTGGATACCAAGGCTCAGATGAGCTTCCCAGATGGGTGCAATTGCTTATGCCTATAATCCCAGCACTTTGGGAGGCCGAAACAGGAGGACTGCTTGAGCCCAGGAGTTGGAGGTCACCCTAGGCAACAACATAGGGAGACCCTGCCAACACAAAATAAATAAATAAATAAATAAATAAAAGCCAGGCATGGTGGCACATGCCTGTGGTCCCAACTACTTAGGATGCTGAGGTGGGAAGATTGTTTGAGCCCATGAGGTTGAGGCTGCAGTGAGCCGTAATCACATCACTGTACTCCAGACTGAATGATAGAGCAAGACACTGATTCCAAAATATAATAAACCAGGCACGGTAGTTCATGTGTGAAATCCCAGCATTTTGGGAAGCTAAGGTGAGAGGACGACTTGAGCCCAAGAGTTTGGGGCTACAGTGAGCCATGATCATGACACTGTACTCAAGCCTGAACAAGAGAGCAAGACCTGGACTCAAAAAATATACGAATGAATGAATAAATAAATAGGATGCTGCTAAGGCCTAACACTTACCTGTTCTTTTTTTTTCTTTTTTTTTGAGACGGAGTCTCCCTCTGTCGCCAGGCTGTAGTGGGGTGGTGTGATCTCGACTCACTGCAACCTCTGCCTCCAGGGTTCAAGCAATTCCCCTGCCTCAGCCTCCCGAGTAGCTGGGACTACAGGTGCACACCACCACGCCAGGCTAATGTTTTCTATTTTAGTAGAGACAGGGTTTCACCACATCAGCCAGGATGGTCTCAATCTCCTGACCTCGTGATCTGCCCGCCTCAGTCTCCCAAGTTGCTGGGATTACAGGCGTGAGCCACCGCACCCAGTCACTTACCTGTTCTTAAGGTTAAGTTAC
Source organism: Macaca thibetana thibetana (assembly GCF_024542745.1). NCBI lineage: Eukaryota > Metazoa > Chordata > Mammalia > Primates > Cercopithecidae > Macaca > Macaca thibetana. Next base: position 46,827,269 of record NC_065583.1, read on the forward strand.
TCTAGGCCGGGTGCAGTGGCTCACACCTGTAATCCCAGCACTTTGGGAGGCTGAGGCAGGCAGATCACTCGAGGTCAGGAGTTCCAGACCAGTCTGACCAACATGATGAAACCCTGTCTCTACTAAAAATACAAAAAAAAAAAAATTCAGCCAGGCGTGGTGGCACACGCCTGTAATCCCAGCTACTCAGGAGGCAGAGACACGAGAATTGCTTGAACCTGGGAGGCGGAGGTTGAATTGAGCTGAGATTGCACCATTGCACTCCAGCTTGGGTGACCAAAAAAAACAAAAAAAAAAGGTAAAGTTACTCCTTAAATTTAACACTTGCATTAGCATCTACAATAGCAGCATCCTCTTTCCAGTCCCTTTAGCCACAGAGTGCAAATAATGAAAGCAGTATTGACGTATTCTAATAATGCTGCTTGATATGGGCAGGCCAAACAGAAAAAAATTAAAATACCATGTATGTACCACAAACTACATCTTCTATACAGTATCAGACAGGCAGGCTTTGGAGTGAAGATAGATACAGACTTAAATGCTAGGTCTGCCACTTACTAGCTGTGTGACCATAAACAATTCAACAAGTATTTATTTTTATTTTTTTTTTTGAGACGGAGTCTCACTCTGTCCCCCAGGCTGGAGTGCAGTGGCGCAATTTCATCTCACTGCCAAGTTCCGCCTCCCGGGTTCACACCATTCTCCTCCCTCAGTCTCCCGAGTAGCTGGGACTACGGGCACCGCCACCATGCCCGGCTAATTTTTTGTATTTTTTAGTAGAGATGGGGTTTCACCATGTTAGCCAGGATGGTCTCAATCTCCTGACCTCGTGATCCACCCGCCTCGCCTCCCAAAGTGCTGGGATTACTCAACAAGTATTTATTAAATGCAAAACTGAGGATACAAAATATAAGACATGGACTCTGATCTCAGAGAGCTCATATTCCATTGAAATCAATGAAATGGACAATCAAATAGATCATTGGAATTTGGTGTTAAGTGCAACAAAAATGGTGGACCTGATGTTTTTAGGAAATTAACTCAGGTTGGCTTTTTTTTTTTTTTTTTTTTTTTTGAGACAGGGTCTTGCTCTGTTGCCAGGCTGGAATTCTGTGGTGTCATCATGGCTCACTGCAGCCTCAACTTCCCCAGGCTCAGGGGATCTGCTAACCTCAGCCTCCCAAGTATCTGGGACTATGGATGTGTGCCAGGCCAATTTTTGTATGTTTTGTAGACAGGGTTTCCTCATGTTGCCCAAGCTGGTCTTGAAGTCCTGGGCTCAAGCATTCCTCCTGCCTTAGCCTCCGAAAGTGCTGGGATTGCAGGCGTGAACCACTGTACCTGGCCAGATTGGTCTTAATGAGGTGCTATAGTACACACAATACATACACGATATTCTGTCAAATGCAGAGGCTTTTTCAAGGGCATAGGTATTTATCAGTACTTCATTTGCAACAAGATCATACTTAAACAATTTTTTTTTTTTGTAGAGATGAGGTCTTGCCATGTTGCCAAGGCTAGTCTAAAACTCCTGGCCTCAAGTGATCCCCCAACCTGAGCCTCTCAAAGTGCTGAAATTACAGGCATGAGCCGCTGTGCCTGGCGTACACTTTTATTTATTTGTTTGTTTGAGATAGTCTTGCTCTTTCACTTAGGCTGGAATGCGGTGGCGTGATCTCGGCTCACTGATTCTCCTCTCAGCCTCTGAGTAGCTGGGGTTAAAGGTGCCTGCTGCCACGCCTGGCTAATTTTTGTATTTTTTAATAGAGACAGCGTTTCATCACATTGGCCAGGCTGGTCTCAAACTGACCTCAGGTGATCCGCCCGCTTTGGCCTCCCAAAGTGCTGGGATTACAGGCGTGAGCCACCGCATCCGGCCTGGAGTGCACTTTTAAACATCACACTACTCCACTTATCTCCCAACATTTTTTCTTCAAAAGTATACATCCTTGAAATACAATTTGAATTCAGTATAACATTTTTCATTGTTTCTCCAAAAGCATCAGCCTGGCCCAAGGTAGGCCATATCACATAGGCAAATCACCAGTGAATTAGGCTTTTGAATGATAGTGATTATATAAACATGAATAAAAGGAATATTTGTCTCTATCTGGAATTTGGCTGCCTCTAAAGACCTTTCAATTGAGGGTACAAGTGTTTTTGTTTTTGTTTTGTTTTTAAATAGAGATGGGGTCTCCCTGTTTTGATCAGACTGGTCTTGAACTCCTGGGCTCAAGCAATCCTCCCACCACTGCCTTGTAAAGTGCTAGGATTACAGGTGTGAGCAACCACACCCAACCCAAGTGTTCTTAAATACTTTCATATACATAGGAAAAAAATGAATCTTGCTTTCTAGATTTTAACTTACCAGTAACAGCTGACTGTCCCTGCTAAATATATAGCTTTATATCAATACTAAAAAGAAAGATAGGGTCTTAGTCTGTTTTAGCTGCTATAACAAAATAATGGACTGGATGGCTTACAAAAGACAAAATTTTATTTCTCTGGAAGCTGGAAAATCCAAGGTCAAAGTACTGGCCGATTTAGTGTCTGGTAGAGAGCCAGCTTTCTGGTTCACAGACAGCTTTTTTTTTTCCTGTGTTCTCACATGGCAGAAGGGGCAAGGGAGTTCACTGGGGTCTCTTTTATAAGGGCACTGATCCCACCAGCCCTGATGACATAATCACCTCCCAAAGGCCTCCAAATACTATCAAATTGGGGATTAGATTTCAACATCATGAATTTGGGGGTGGGGAAAGGATACAAACATTCAGTGTATAGCAGACAGCATAAGAAAATCTACCCCTATTCACCCATTATAATAATAGTGCCAGCCAACATTCATTGTAGGCTTACCATATGCCAGGCACTATTTTTACATGCTTTAAGCATATTTATGCTTTAAATGTATAATTTCACCTCATCCTCATAACAATCCTAAAATGTATGTATTATATCTGAATTTTATATATGAAAAAACAGATAAAGTGGCCAGGCATGGTGGATCGCACCTGTAATCCCAGCACTTTGGGAGGCCGAGGCGGGTGGATCACCTGAGGTCGGGAGTTCTAGACCACCCTGACCAACATGGAGAGACCCCGTCTCTACTAAAAATACAAAATTAGCTAGGCATGGTGGCACGTGCCTGTAGTCCCAGCTACTTGGGAGGCTGAGGCAGGAAAATCACTTGAACCCGGGAGGCGGAGGCTGCAGTGAGCTGAGATTGGGCCATTGCACTTCAGCCTGGGCGACAGAGCGAGACTCCGTCTCAAAAAAAAAAAAATTAGCCAGGGGTGGTGGCACGTGCCTGTAATCCCAGCTACTCTGGAGGCTGAGGCAAGAGGATCACTTGAACCGAGAGGCAGAGGTTGCAGTGAGCCCAGATTGCACCACTGCACTCCAGCCTGGGTGACAGAGTGAGACTCCATCTCAAAAAACAACAACAAAAAACAAAAACCTTACACAAAATAAAATGTTAAAGAAAGGATGAGATGTAGAAAGAAAAAAGAAAAATAAGGCCAGGCGGGTCCAGTGGCTCACGCCTGTAATCCCAGCACTTTGGGAGGGCAAGGTAGGTGGATCATCTGAGGTCAGGATTTCGAGACCAGCCATGGTAAAACCCTGTCTCTCCTAAAATTACAAAAATTAGCCAGGTGTGGTGGCAGGCACTTGTAATCCCAGCTACTTGGGAGGCTAAGGCAGGAGAATCCCTTGAATCCAGGAGGCGGAGCTTGCAGTGAGCAGAGATCAAGGCCACTGCACATCAGCCTGGGCAATAAGAGCAAAACTCCATCTTAAAAAAAAAAAAAAAAGCTTCTCAATGACCAGCCAGACATCAGATGTAGAAAATAAATAAATGAGTATAGTCTTCTCACTAAGTTATTTTTATTTAGAAAAATATCTCTTTCATTTTAAAATATTTACTTAACACATATGGGTTGTTAGTTTTGTATAAATATTCTACAACTTAAAAAAAAAAAGGAAAAATAGATCCAGGTGTGGTGGCTCATGCCTGTAATCCCAGTAGAGGAAGGACTGCCCGAGGCCAGGAGTCTGAGATTAGCCAGGGCAACATAGCAAGACCCCACTGCTACAAAAAATAAAAAATTAGCCAGGCATGGTAGCACACACCTGTATAGTCCTACTTACCTATTCAGGAGGCTGAAGTGGGAGGATCACTTGAGCACAGGAGTTTGAGACTACTGTGAGCTATGATCACGCCACTGCACTCCAGCCTGGGCAACAGAAAGAGACCCTGTCTCTAAAAGTAAAATAAAGAAAAAAAAAACAGAAGCTTCAAATTTTCTTCCTGCTTTTCTTTTTCTTTTTTTTTTTTTTTTTGAGACGGAATCTTGCTCTGTCGCCCAGGCTGGAGTGCTGTGGCCGGATCTCAGCTCACTGCAAGCTCCGCCTCCTGGGTCTACGCCATTCTCCTGCCTCAGCCTCCCGAGTAGCTGGGACTACAGGCGCCCGCCACCTCGCCCGGCTAGTTTTTTGTATTTTTTAGTAGAGACGGGGTTTCACCGTGTTAGCCAGGATGGTCTCGATCTCCTGACCTCGTGATCCGCCCGTCTCGGCCTCCCAAAGTGCTGGGATTACAGGCTTGAGCCACCGCGCCCAGCTTCTTTTTCTTTTAAGATGGAGTTACTCTGTCACCCAGGCTAGAGTGCATTGGCACGATCTGGGCTCACTGTAACCTCCACCTCCTGGATTCAAGCAATTCTCCTGCCTCAGCCTCCGAAGTAGCTGGGATTACAGGCGTGTGCCACCACATCCTACTAATTTTTGTATTTTTTTAGTAGAGACTGGGTTTCACCATGTTGGCCAGGCTGACACTCCTGACCTCAAGTGATCCACCTACTTCAGCCTCCCAAAGTGTTGGGATTACAAGTGTGAGCCAACACGTCCAGCCTCTTCCTGATTTTCAATAAATTACTGTCATGTACCCCACTTTGGAGACCACAGCTTTAGTTCACAGGCAGTCAAATTCCAAGAGCAAAAGTGAAGATTACCAGTATTTCTCAAACTTAAATGTATATCATAGAATGAGTACCACCCCCAGATACACTTTTTTTTTTTTAAGACAGTCTTGCTCTTTTGTCCAGGTAGGAGTGCACTGGCATGATCTTGGCTCACTGCAACCTCTGCCTCCTGGGTTCAAGCAATTCTCATGCCTCAGCCTCCTGAGTAGCTGGAATTACAGGTGCACACCACCACGCGGCATTTTTTTTTTTTTTAAACAGAGTTTAGCTCTGTCACCCAGGCTGGAGTGCAGTGGCGTGATCTTGGCTCACTGCAACCTCTGCCTCCCATGTTCAAGCGATTCTCCTGCCTCAGCCTCCCAAGCAGCTGGGACTACAGGCACACACCACCACACCAGCTAATTTTTTTATTTTTAGTAGAGACAGGTTTCACCATATTGGCCAGGCTGGTCTCAAACTCCTGACCTTGTGATCTGCCTGCCTCAGCCTCCCAAAGTGCTGGGATTACAGGAGTGAGCTACCGTGCCTGGCCTTGTAGTTTTGATACAGACAGAATTTCATCACGTTGGCCAGGCTGGTCTCAAACTTCTGACCTCAGGTGATCCACCCTCCTCAGCCTCCCAAAGTGCTGGGATTACATGCGTGAGCCACGGTGCCTGACCTCAGATACATTTTTAGGAGCAAAACTAGACCAATAAAAAGTTACAGAGGAATTTATGCTCTCTTTGAAGCTCCCAAGCATCCAGCCCCACCAAGCTTTCCAAATCCTGTGCCACATACACAGGCTGAAGGCTAGTTTGGGGATGGGGAGGACTCTTTTCCAAAGTCAACAGTATGCTTCTGGGAGTATCAGCTCCCAGAAGACTGCCTTAGGCAAAGGCACAGAGAAAAGATGCTGCCTTCAAGATTTCTGGGACTGGCTGGAAGGCACTTGAGAGCCTCCTAGGATTTCAGGCCAAAGACACTTTAACATCCAAAGCTGCTACAGAAGTGCCTGAAGTTGCCAGGCTCCTAAAAATCCAGTCACTACCAAGTTCAAATGAAAAGCTTTTTCTGTACAAAGAACATGTTTTTCACACTGAATCCTCTCACATATCCCTTATTCCACAGTATGCAAAGTTGTGAAGAGAGACTAATATTCAAAACATGGGCAACTAGGTATTCCTATATATTAAAAATGATTAGTTTTTTAAATTCTGAAATTCTATCTTTTAAAGTAATCCTAACATGTGAGAGTAACGTTGAGTTCCAATTCCCCCAAAAGGTTAAACTTCCCTTTTTACTTCATACTTTTTTTCTTCCCAAAAGAACATGGTTAATGCGAAGTTAGAATTTCTTCCTTAAGGCTTGAGTTTGAAAAAAATCATGAACTCCTGTAAGTTGTTGCCATATTTGGAAGAGAACAAGTTCAAGAAAAATAATCAAAAGTAAATTCCTCACCAGTCATGTAACTTGACAGTATGCACTCACACACACATAGCAGCTAAACCATAAGGCACTTTTAAAAGGGAAAGTCAATATTGTGGGGACTTTCTGAAGAATACCTTTACACTTTCTCTTTGCATTCCTACTTGGATCCCTGCCTGAGAAAAATTATAAATTTATATATATTTTTAGAAGGCCTTCAAATATCCATAACAGTCAACATATCAGGGAATTTTTACCTGGTAAGGGAAACGTAGCTGTCTTTAGCTCCAGAGAGCTGACCTAAGAGTGGAGCAGATGTTTCATTAACCAGTATGTAAGATGTCGCTATACTCCAAGTTAACCATCTCACTCCAGTAAGTTTGTTTTCTGATGGTTACACCCAAACTAAATAGTTAAGACTCTCCCTCACCCCTCTACATACATTTACTCTCTCACTCCTGGTACTTAACACACATAAATAAACACACATGCACCTTTTTAAAAGATAAGCTTTAGTACGCCAGAAGCAGCAGGCATGAGAAAATGTCAGTAGATTCCCATTCGTACGTAAAACTATGTACCAAAATGTGAAGAACTGACAGCTCTAGACTCAAATCTAAGTGGAAGAGTATTTGAATGGCCCACATTGGGCTAGCCACTCAGAACTCTTGCCTGCTTTAAGAACTTAGCATGATCTGGCCGGGTGCCATGGCTCACACCTGTAATCCCAGCACTTTGGGAAGCCAAGGCGGGTGGATCACTTGAGGTCAGGAGTTCGAGACCAGCCTGGCCAACATGGTGAAACCCCGTCTCTACCATAAAAACACAAATTCAAAATACAAATTCACCAGGCGTGGTGGTGAGTACCTGTAACCCCAGCTACTCAGGAGGCCATGGCAGGACAATCACTTGAACCTGGGAGGCGGAGGTTGCATGGAGCCGAGATTGCGCCACTATACTCCAGCCTGGGCAAAAGAGTGAGACTCCATCTCAAAAAAAAAAAAAAAAAAAAAAAGAACTTAGCATGATCTATAAAGCAGCAAAATGGCACATTTTACTAAATAAAGTGTAGCTATTTATCCTAGACTTCATTTAGACAACAATTTCCCCACAACCTCCTATTTTAAACAATATGCTAGTCAAATCAAAGGATTTTGGCTGATGGCTTTATAAATCAAAGCATGGCACCAAGAGTAAAAAGAGGTCAGAAACAGCTGAGTTACAACTTTGGCGGTTTTCCTAGTTTGTGCTTCCCAAGATTCTGCTGTGTTACTCAGAAGCTGACTCCACAGCTAGCTGAATAAGATTTATAAATCCTAAGTATTCAATAGCTGGTTCTCCTCCAATTCTATACATAGGAACTGCCTGACTCAAAAGAAAGATTAGGCCGGGTGTGGTGGCTCATGCTCGTAATCCCAGCACTTTGGGAGGCCGAGGCGGGCAGATCACGAGGTCAGGAGATCGAGACCATCCTGGCTAACATGGTGAAACCCCGTCTCTACTCAAAATACAAAAAATTAGATGGGTGTTGTGGCATGTGCCTGTAGTCCCAGTTACTCAAGAGGCTGAGGCAGGAGAACCACTTGAACCTGGGAGGTAGAGGTTGCAATGAGCTGAGATTGCCACTGCACTCCAGCCTGGGCAACAGAGCAAGACTCTGTCTCAAAAACACAAACAAAACCAAACCAAACCAAAAAAGATTATCAGTCACATGTGCATTGTGTATACCAACAAAGGCAATGAGACATGAAATATATCAAATAGTAAAGTGTCCAAAAGGAGTAAAGGAGAACTTAGCTACTATTCTTTCATTCTACATATCCCCCTTTTTTTTTTCTTTTTTTCTTTTTTGAGATTGAGTTGCGCTCCTGTTGTCCAGGCTGGAGTGCAATGGCATGATCTTGGCTCATTGCAACCTCTGCCTCCCAGGTTCAAGCGATTCACCTACCTCAGTCTCCTGAGTAGCTGGGATCACAGGCATGTGCCACCACACCTGGTAATTTTGTATTTTTAGTAGAGACGGGGTCTCTCCATGTTGGTCAGGCTGGTCTTGAACTCCTGACCCCAGGTGATCCGCCTGCCTCAGCCTCCCAAAGTGCTGGGATTACAGGCATGAGTCACAGAACCAAGCCTACATATCCATTTTGTAAGAGTGTCACTGTGGCAAAACCCCAACTGGCAAATGAACCTATTATTTCACCTATATTTCTCTTACACTAAATACAATGAACATAAAAGACTTAAGAGGTGTCTTCAGGAAGACATTTTTGGAACAGAATTATAAATACTTTGGGTAATAAGTTGCTAGAATTTTTAAAATAAAAATACAGAGAGTATAATATTTCTCTCACCAATATAAACAAAATTAGAGAAACAGAAGAAAAAGCATTTGAGGAAAGATAATTTTAAGAAAGTGCAGATTGAATTCGAATTAATTTTATTTTATAAGGAATTTAGAAAACATGAGCAAATATTCATATTGCATTAAAAAAACAAAGTCTGTATATCATTCAAATTTTAAGTCAGTGTGACACTAAAAAATGTACTAACAAATGTTTCATTTTAGAACAAAATTGTATCAGTGGCTTATCACAACTGATATACAAACACAAAGAAAATGCTAAAATGATGTGAAACTGAATCTCAAAGTGATCCAGTCGGATGAAGGGAGCACCAATTATCATTGATGTGGGACTGACATATATTCTACCAAAGAAAACAAACTACCACTAGGTGATAACGATGAGCAAATAAATAAACTAGAGGGAGGGAATGAGCCCACAATTCCTGGAAGTTTACAGTAAGTGGTTTATTTGTTTTTGTTGTTACATGTCTTTTGTCTGTTTCTTCCTTCAAGAATTTAAGTGGATGTGTGAAGGATGCAAGAATACTTCCCAGGCATATCTTACTTTTTCAGGAAGAATAACTTTATACTGAAGAAATAATGATTAATCCCTATCACTTCAGCTACTGAATATACTATTAAAATTATTTGTTTTAACAACTATGCTTTTTTTTTCTTTTTAAAAAACTGTAAGTCAAGAATATTTAAAGAATGAAAGTCTCTTCATTTAAGAAACACACAGTCGTCCTTTGGTATCCGAGGGGGACCGATTGCAGGACACCCCTTAAACCCTTCCTCTGTACCAAAATCCATGGATGTTCAAGCCTCTTATATGAAATGGCTTGCTATTTGCATACAACCTATGCACATCCTCCTGTATACTTTAACTCACTTTTACTTAAAATATCTAACACAATGTAAATGTTATAGTAAAACTGTTTTACAGCTGCTAAACTGTATTTTAAATTTTTTACATTAGTTTTTCTTCTTTTTTTTTTCTATTTTTGATCGGTGGTTGGTTTAATCTGTGGGTGTGAAACCCTTGGATATAAAAGGCTGACTTTATTTAACTCCTGAAAAAAGTTCTTTTTTGAAAAGTGACAATAACATGAAGTTAATACATCAGGAGTCTTGAAAAGAATATTAGGTAATCCAATTATAACAATTTAAATTAGAATATTCAGGAACTGTATCTTGAAGGCTCAAAAATAGAATTTATTTATTTATTTAGAGATAGTCTTACTCTGTCGCCCAGGCTGGAGTGCAATGGTGTGATCCTGGCTCAGATTCTCCTGCCTCAGCCTCCTGAGTAGCTGGGATTACAGGCGCCTACCACCATGCCGACTGATTTTTGCATTTTTAGTAGAGACAGTGTTTTGCCATGTTGTCCAGGCTGGTCTTGAACTCCTGATCTCAAGTGATCTGCCCACCTCGGCCTCCCAAATTGCTGGGATTACATGTGTGAGCCACTACGCCCAGCCTCAAAAATACAATTTATGATTCCTTGTGAATTATATTTCACTAAGATGAAGCACATCTAAGTTTAAAACTTGGGTACCATTATGTTTCACAATTTTTGAGAAAGAAAATTCACAACCTACTCAATAATCCTGAAGAAAAATCAGATTAAAAGTAGTAGGATATTTGTAAATACAACATGTATAGATGTATAACGAAACACTTTCTAGAAGGAAAAGTTATCATATTTAGTATTTATAGGCTACACTCTTTCTTTTAAGGGAGATTATAAAAGAGGAGCTAGGTATGGAGCCAGAAGTTGTGAGGGGAACCTCAAAGTAGTAAATACTAAAACTCTTTGTACAGTTTTACACTCAGTGTAAAGAAATGCAAAAAATCCTTATACTATTAAATCTTTACTTGTATAAAAACCGAAATTAGTCCAACTACTTTTTGCCCATTTATGATGATAAAAATTGAAACAAAAACTCTCAACCTATTTTGTAAGACTTCTATTATAACATTCTTAAATCCAGTTCATATTGTTCCACAGAGTCATGTAACATTTAAGCTCAAGGTGGGGACACAAAATAAGATAGTGAATTTTACCTTTTCTTAGGAAATGATCACAATTTCATTGAAAGTACAGGATAAAGTGAATAGCCCCTTAACGACTTGTGTACTTTATTGTCTTCAATAGAAAGTTCAAATATTTCCATTTTTTAAACCTCTAGAATATTATCCGGACATTTAAAATATTGATATTTAAGTTTACATTAAAGGACATCACACTCTGAAAACAGGCCGGCTTTAAATATAGTTTGATTGATTGTGGGGGTACTTACGGACAGATTTCTTTACCAAATACTAGTTTCTTGTATTTAAAAAAAATCAGCAAGACAGAATTTTTAAAAATCTTAATTTACAATACATTGTAAACTGCAGACTGCAACTGCCACATCTATCATAGACCAGCACAGGTAAAAATCTTTTTTCCGGATGTCTATAAGACTTTGTATCTTCCTTTATTTGTTGGTTGGTATGAATTTTGCTGTAATAGGAAATAAAAGATATATCATCAGAGAAAGCAAAACAAACAACAACAACAAAAAACCAACCAACCAACCAAACAAACCCAAAAGGGAAATATTTAAGATCATTTCTTTTGCTAACTTGTAAAACTATTGGTTATTTAAAATTTTAAATGTTAATATTACTGCACTGAGAAAGGAAAAACTATTCAATAACTAATGATTTCTCTGTTCACTTAACTATTCCTTAACAACTATGTTTTGAAATCAACTTAATGGTGGTAGCATCTATGGGCACAAGATTCTTTTCTATCACTCCTTGTTGAAATAGTCTTAAGCACGTGATTGAACAGCTGTTTTACTTTTTCCCTCTTGTTTTCTGAACCCTCTTTTCATTAAACTTCTAACCCCCCCGCCAAAAAAAGGAATGCTCTCTGAGGGGAGTTTTAGAAAAGCTCTCAGAAGTACACTTAGAGAAAAGACAACGTTTCCTTTCAAAGGAAATGTACACACTGTAGGGAGTGTTCATAAGCTGCAACCGGCACTAAAGACACAAGGACATATCTACCTCCACTGCAAAGGCAGTCTGTAAAGGGCTTTTTCCAAAATCAAATTAAGTCATTGTTTAAGTTTAAAGACACTGACAACACCATGTGTTGGCAAAGATGTAGAACAACTGTAATTTTCATACACTGCTTGATTAAGTGTGAATTGATGTAACCTCTTTGGAAAACTATCTGGCAATACCTAGCCTATAATTAACAATTCTACTCCAAGGTATATACCCAAGAAAAAATCATGCTAATATATTCCAAATGCACATGGAATAATGTTCACAGAAGTGTTATTCATAAAAACAAAAAAGGAATAGCCCTCAAATCCAATATATAAATATAAATCAACTGTTATACATTCATATAAATATTATATGGCCATGAAAATGAGTGAATTATTGCTACATGCAGTAACACGGACCGATCTCCTCAAAATGTTGATTGAAGGAAACTAGATGCAAAAGGTGCAAACACGTGATTCCACTTATGTGGAGTTCAAAAATAAGGAAAACTAATCTATGATTTTAAAATTCACAATATGGGGCTGGGCACGGTGGCTCACGCCTGTAATCCCAGCACTCTGGGAGGCCGAGGCAGGTGAATCATGAGGTCAGGAGTTCGAGACCAGCCTTGCCAACATAGTGAAACCCTGTCTCTACTAAAACTACAAAATATTAGCCAGGTGTGGTGGCAGGCACCTATAATCCCAGCTACTTAGGAGGGTGAGGCGGAAGTTGCAGTGAGCCGAGATCGCGCCATTGCACTTTAGCTCAGATGACAGGGCAAGACTCCGTCTCAAAAAAAAAAAAAAAAAATTCAAGGTACAGTTTTGTTGCGGGGAGATGAATAGTGATAAGAATGGACACGGGCCGGGCGCGGTGGCTCAAGCCTGTAATCCCAGCACTTTGGGAGGCCGAGATGGGCGGATCACGAGGTCAGGAGATCGAGACCATCCTGGCTAACACGGTGAAACCCCGTCTCTACTAAGAAATACAAAAAATAGCCGGGCGAGGTGGCAGCGCCTGTAGTCCCAGCTACTCGGGAGGCTGAGGCCGGAGAATGGCGTGAACCCGGGAGGCGGAGCTTGCAGTGAGCTGAGATCCGGCCACTGCACTCCAGCCTGGGCTACAGAGCGAGACTCCGTCTCAAAAAAAAAAAAAAAAAAAAAAAAAAAAAAAAAAAAAGAATGGACACGGAGAAGACTTCTGGGATATTAGTAATGTTTTTTATTTCTTGATCTGGGTAGTGATTACACTGGTATGCTTATTACTTTGTGAAAATTCATCAAACTATATGTTTATGATTTGCGTACTTGTCTGTATTTATATTTCAATAAAACACTTATTAAAACAAAACAAATGAAACTTTAAGGTTTTCACTCACCAGCCGGATCAGCTCTTCTTTTATGAGCCTGGTGATTTCTGCCTTTGCTTTCTGCACAGCCAGTTCATTGGCACCTGATGATTGAGTGGAAAGCATATTATTCACATTACTAAAATTACACTGTGTTTACCCATATCACGGAGGTCCAGGAAGAAACACTGTAGGTGACTTTTTTTTTTTTTTTTTCTTTTTTGAGACGGAGTCTCGCTCTGTCGCCCAGGCTGGAGTGCAGTGGCCAGATCTCAGCTCATTGCAAGCTCCGCCTCCCGGGTTCACACCATTCTCCTGCCTCAGCCTCCCGAGTAGCTGGGACTACAGGCGCCCGCCACCTCGCCCGGCTAGTTTTTTGTATTTTTTAGTAGAGACGGGGTTTCACCGGGTTAGCCAGGATGGTCTCGATCTCCTGACTTCGTGATCCGTCCGTCTCGGCCTCCCAAAGTGCTGGGATTACAGGCTTGAGCCACCGCGCCCGGCCCACTGTAGGTGACTTTTAGAAACATTGTACTGCCTGCCAAGATGGCCATTTAATGCCTGGTGGAACATTACCCACATTATATAATGGCTGCTTATTATTTTGATTACTTTCAGAGTTTCAAATGTAACCACTGAGGTCATATTATGTGTTAAGAGTTCCTAGTATGGTAACTAAAAAGAGTGGAATAAAAAGACTATTAGCGATTTGTCCAGAAGACAGTAAGAGAAGGCTACAGGGAAATATAACTTCCTTGGTTTATTCATTTAGCAAGTATTTATTAGACATTTATTATTTACACTGAAGTCTGCAAATGTTTCAGAAGGGTGACGTACGAACAAAATCTTTAAAATGAAAGGAGGACTAGCCATTTGGAGGGAGGAAAGATACCAGGAAGAGTATTTTGCAAGGAGAATTACATATGTAGGGTACAGAGTTAAGACAAGCATGCTTAATTACTGAAGAGTAAGAGAAGTGTAGCCTGGTTGGAAAATGTGTGAAAGAACACGGCAAGATAGCTGACTAGAAGAGGCAGGCTGCAGACATTCATTCACAGTTATTAATTTCACAAAAATTAAGCACTTGCCTCTCACATACTGTGAGAGATTTAATATATAAAGAACAAATTCATGCTCTTTAAAAGCGTACAGATTAGCAAAACAAACTTGTAAAGACATTACAACAGGATGAATAGGAAGTAGTTTACTAAATTCACTTTTAAATACCATTTTTAGGAAGCTTTTCCTGACTCTTCGAGGCAGTTAAGTGTTTTCTTCTTTAGTGTTCTCACAATATTGTATTTATACCATCACAAGAGCACATTTTTGAGGTAGAATGGACAAGATATTTTTTCTGATGGGATGTGAACAGTGGAAAAGAGAAACAAGATATTAAGAGCTGGCTGGCAAGTGAAAAAAGGTAGAAGTAATAAAAGAATATACTGATTCTAGGAGGAAAAACAGGTGTTTTTTGGATAGTGATACTGGGTGAAATTTAATTCTAAAATTGCTGTAGTTGAGGTGCTCATTGGACATCCAGTTGAAAATATAAATGAGGTCAATGGAAATATGGACTAGAAGTTTAGAAGTGGCAGAGATCAGAGAGCCATCAAGGGTAGGCTGGGTAGAATCTGGAGCCAATAGACAATGCCAGTGAGTAGGAAAGTACAGATAGGCACCACATTGCACGCTGAGAAGAGAAAAAGAGCTTAATCAAAGAAAACTAAAGACTGAAATGTCTAAGAACAAAAGGAGCACTGGGTCTGCAATGTAGAGAGCTATATTTTTATCATTTTGTATATTAAAAAAAAAAACACAAATGAGGGAAAGATTTATAATAAATTAGAAAATTTCCCCCCGTATTAGAAATAAGTAACTTTTCTGTCCCGAGAGAGAGACAGAGACAGAGACAGAAACAGAGGCAGAAACAGTTTCACGACAGGAAGGAAAGAATCAAGGCTATGGCTATGAAGTCATAGCAACATATCTAATTTAAATCCTCTACCTCCACTAGCCACGAACCACAACATTATAAAACTATGTGGGGAAGGTGAGTGCCAGAAGGGAAAAGAAACGGAAGAATCAAGACCCAAGTCAGACTGAAAATTACAACAAAAAATGAAATTTAGGAGGAAAACACATTGCTTGGTACGAGTTGGTGTGAAGTTTGTTGATACTTTTGTGCAACTTTAAAAAGAAGGAAAATGACACTCTCACCTAGATTTAACTGGTAAATTAATTTTCCTACTTTTGTCAGAGCCCGAGAATTTCGACCACTTTAAATTCTGACTTATGTAACTTCTTGTAATAGGTTACATATGTTTATAAGCAGCCATGAAAAAAAGGGCATTTCCTTTCATTGGTCCTAAAACAACTCTGGCTGCTTTTAAGGGATTCTCCACTAGTAAAAAGAGAGAGTCATGGAATAGCCTATATAAATTATACAGGCTGACTAGGCATGTAAGTCCTTCCTGTTCTCCTTCCCTTTGCCTGGTGGGATGCCTGGAGCTGCTGACCCAAACAGAGCCTCCAAGGAGCCAGCCAGGCAGTGGGGTCCCTCCAATTACAGAACTAGAAACAGATGACACTAGGCTCCTTCCACAGTAGCAACACCTGTTTTCATCCTGTTAAGTGTTTCGTTGAGTTTGGAGTTTCAAAAAGTAAATGATCCTTTAAAAAATCTAATTACCTCTGAAAATTCTAAAAGCTTTAGATCATTTAAATTGCCAAACCCTAGCTCTTATTCAGTATCATTATATTTCTTTTTTTTTTTTTGGAGATGCAGTTTCGCTGTTTTTGCCCAGGCTGAAGTGCAGTGGCGCCATCTCAGCTCACTGCAACCTCTGCCTTCCGGTTTCAAGCAATTCTCTTGCCTCAGCCTCACGAGTAGCTGGGATACAGGCTCCCGCCACCATGCCTGGCTGATTTTTGTATTTAGTAGAGACAGGGTTTCACTATGTTGGCCAGGCTGGTCTCAAACTCTTGACCTTGTGATCCACCCACTTCGGCCTCCCAAACTGCTGAGATTATAGGCGTGAGCCACCGTGCCCAGCCATTATCATTATATTTCTAGATTATTCTTAAGATTTGCTTTCAACAAAGTTGCCTTTTTACTGGGGAGACCTGCTTAGATTATTATAAAAATTAGATGTTATTTCCTGAGTGTAAATTGACGGTGGAGACAAATGACCAGAACCATTCTGGATGAAAGGAAAACTACATCAGAGCTGTGGAATCAGTGAATATCTCACTTCACATCACTTGGTAGTAAAGATGTGTTCTGATAAAGTTACACATAAGCTGAAGTTTGATATATCAACTATACCATACCAAGCAAACATTGCATTTAAATTAATAAATGAATTACGAAAAGAATCCTTTTTCAAAGCAAATAATCGTGTCTCTCATTTGCCTCTTTATAAGACAAGCAGTTAAAATACTGGCCGGGCACAGTGGCTCACGCCTGTAATCCCAGCGCTTTGGGAGGCCAAGACAGGTGGATCACGAGGTCAGGAGATCAAGACCATCCTGGCTAACATGGTGAAACCCCGTCTCTACTAAAAAATACAAAAAATCAGCCAGGCGTGGTGGCGGGCGCCTGTAGTCCCAGCTACTCAGGAGGCTGAGGCAGGAGAATGGCGTGAACCCAGGAAGCGGAGCTTGCAATGATCCAAGACTGTGCCACTGTACTCCAGCCTGGGCGACAGAGTGAGACTCCGTCTCAAAAAAAAAAAACAAACAAACCCAGAAACAAGAGTAAATCAAAATGGCACACAAGAAAATATTGCTCTGACACGGTGGGGCGCAGTGGCTCACACCTGTAATCCCGGCACTTTGGGAGACCAAGGCAGGTGGATCACCTGAGGTCAGGAGTTTGAGATCAGCCTGACCAATAGGGTGAAACCTCATCTCTACTAAAAAAACCAAAAACTAGCTGGGCATGGTGGGGGGTGCCTGTAATCCTAGCTACTCAGGAGGCTGAGGTACGAGAATTACTTGAACCCGGGAGGTGGGAGTTGCAGTGAGTCTAGATTGTGCCACTGTACTCCAGCCTACACAACAGAGTGAGATTTTGTCTCGGAAAGGAAAGGAAAGGAAAGGAGAAAGGAAAGGAAAGGAAAGGAGAGGAAAGGAGAGGAGAGGAGAAAAGAGAGGAGAAAGGAAAGGAGAGGAGAGGAAAGGAGAGGGGAAAGGAAAGGAGAAAGGAAAGGAAAAGATTAACACAGAAAAGGCAGTAACTGAGATCTTTTATAATGCAGGCATTTACAGCTAAAAATTTCTCTCTAAGCACTGCTTTCACTGAATCCTGTAAGTTTCACTGAAGACTGAACCGTATAATGGTTAAAATGGACAAACTTTTGCTATATGAATTTTACCTTAATGTAAGTCCTAAATAGCAAAACACTGCTACGGATTTTAAAAATAATTCCAAATGGAGACAGTACAATCAAAAAGTAAGAGGTCCAGCCTGGCCAACATGGTGAAACCCCATCTCTACCCAAAAATACAAAAATTAGCCAGGTGTGGTAGCACATGCCTGTGGTTCCAGCTACCCGGGAGGCTGAGGCATGAGAATCGCGTGAACCCTGGAGGCGGAGGTTGTAATAAGCCAAGATCGTGCCACTGCACTCCAGCCTGGGCGATAGAGCGCTGAACCCTATACTGACAACAATGCTATGGTGTCAAGGAAATGAAGCCAGAACAGATGGTTCTATTATCTAACAGTTTAGTTCTGTCTTGCTTCCATTACATATGATGCCAGAAAACAAAAAGAAAAACCACTTAAAATGTCAATAACAAAGATGTTCAGATTAAACATAAATAAAGTAGGCAGGGCACGGTGGCTCATGCCTGTAATCCCAGCACTTTGGGAGACCAAGGCGGGTGGACCATAAGGTCAGGAGTTCGAGACCAGCCAGGCCAGCATGGTGAAACCCCGTCTCTACTAAAAATACAAAAATGAGCCTGGCGTGGTGGCGCATGCCTATAATCCCAGCTACTCGGGAGGCTGAGGCAGAAGAACTGCTTAAACCCAGGAGGCGGAGGTTGCAGTGAACCAAGATTATGCCACTGCACTCCAGCTCTGGGCAACAGAGCAAGACTCCGTCTTGGCGGAAAAAACAAAACAAAACAAAAATCAAAAACATATAGTGACAGGGTGTCCTACTATGCAGCGGAGTAACACATCAGAAAAAATAAAATAGGCTGGGCACAATGGCTCATGACTGTAATCCTAGCATTTTGGGAGGCTGAGCGGGGGCGGGTCCCTTGAGCTCAGGAGTTCGAGACCAGCCTGGGCAACATAACACAACCCCTTCTGTACAAAAAAGACAAAAAAAATAAGCCAGGTGTGGTGACACGTTACTGTAGTCCCAGCTACTTAAGGGTGTTGAGGTGGGAGGATCACTTGAGCCCAGAAGGTTGAGGCTACAGTGGGCTGAGACTGTGCCACTGCGCTCCAGCCTGGGTGACAAAATAAGACCGTCTCAAAATAAATAAAGATGGAGGCCGGGCGCGGTGGCTCAAGCCTGTAATCCCAGCACTTTGGGAGGCCGAGACGGGTGGATCACGAGGTCAGGAGATCGAGACCATCCTGGCTAACACGGTGAAACCTCGTCTCTACTTAAAAAAATACAAAAAACTAGCCGGGCGAGGTGGCGGGCGCCTGTAGTCCCAGCTACTCGGGAGGCTGAGGCAGGAGAATGGCGTGAACCCGGGAGGCGGAGCTTGCAGTGAGCTGAGATCCGGCCATTGCACTCCAGCCTGGGCGACAGAGCGAGACTCCGTCTCAAAAAAAAAAGAAATAAAATAAATAAATAAATAAATAAATAAAGATGGAAATTGTCTCTGGAATGAATTCATTCATGAATGTATGAAATAAAGTTAAAAACCAAACCTGGTTGCTGTTAGATAATGTATTTGTCTACTTGTTATTTTGTTAAAGGTATAAACTTTCATGGGCATAACTTCACAGGCAATATTTGCCTAGATAAACATTCATTAAGTGGACTAATACATTTGATTTACTTCCCAACCTAAACTTAGGCCAGAATATTCCACTTACCAGAAGCATAAACAGGTCAGTCCTTAAAATATAAGTTTTGTTTTATTTTTCAAATTTGACTAAATTGCCAAAACTGAGTCTCACAAACAGATCATTGACCTTTGCATGTGTACTGAAATTCTTCTAAATAAAGACCTCAAATGTCATGAGATTTTTTTTTTTCAGAGGTGTTCCTTACTTCCAGTTCTCTCTAGAATTTACCTCGCATGCTCTTTGTGTTTATTACATCTACATTAACCTTGATCTAAATTCAAGATTGAAACAACCAACAATACATACTTTCAATAGCCAAGTAAATCTTCCGCTCGCCTTCCTTGGGTTCTTTACCAGGAGGGAAGTATGTTCCTCTGATTGTAATTGCGGCTTCAGAGTATTCACTGATCCTCTGCAGAGCTTCCTTAGAGGTAACTTTCCACCTAGCAGTCTAAAAGAAAAGGTAAGGAAAAGAAAAACCACTTCACAACAGGACAAAAAAATCCAGGAGTGCTGACAATGACTAGGCTGGCTGGTATCATATTATGGTCAGTATTTTTTTTTGAGACAGAGTTTCGGTCTTGTTGCCTGGGTTGGAGTGCAATGGCGCAATCTCAGCTCACTGCAACCTCTGCCTCCCGGGTTCAAGCGATTTTCCACCTCAGCCTCCCGAGTAGCTGGGATTACATGTATGCACCACCACATCAGGTTAATTTTTGTATTTTTAGTAGAGATGGCATTTCTCCATGTTGGTCAGGCTGGTCTCGAACTCCCAACCTCAGGTGATCCGCCCACCTTAGCCTCCCAAAGCGCTGAGATTCCTAGGTGAGAGCCACCATGCCCGGCCCTATGGTCAATACTGAGATCACTATTGGCCGGGCGTGGTGGCTCACGCCTGTAATTCCAGCACTTTGGGAGGTTAAGATGGCGGATCACCTGAGGTCAGGAGTTCGAGACCAGGCTGACCAACATGGAGAAACTCCATCTCTACTAAAAATACAAAAATTACTCAGGCGTGGTGGTGCATGCCTGTAACCCCGGCACTTTGGGAGGCCGAGGTGGGCGGATGACCTAAGGTCAGGAGTTTGAGACCAGCCTGATCAACAGGGTGAAACCCCGTCTCTATTAAAAATACAAAAATTAGCTGGGCATGGTGGCGCATGCCTGTAATCCCAGCTACTCGGGAGGCTGAGGGAGGAGAATCGCTTGAAACCGGAGGCAGAGGTTGTGGTGAGTCAAGATCGCACCATCGTACTCCAGCCTAGGCAGTAAGAGCAAAACTCCGTCTCAAAAAAAAAAAAAAACAAAGATCATTATTAATACATACCTGTATCATAAGTTCATTTAGAGCCTAATGTACCTTGAACATATTCATAAAAATCAAATTTCTATTGTTATATCCTTCGTTTAGGTAACAAGTGAAAGAGCTACTAAAATGTTCATGGGTTTTAAAGATGAGATTTTTCCTCCTAAAGAAGAGTTTCGCCGGGCGTGGTGGCTCAAGCCCGTAATCTCAGCACTTTGGGAGGCCGAGACGGGCGGATCACGAGGTCAGGAGATCGAGACCATCCTGGCTAACCCGGTGAAACCCCGTCTCTACTAAAAAATACAAAAAACTAGCCGGGCGAGGTGGCAGGCACCTGTAGTCCCAGCTACTCGGGAGGCTGAGGCAGGAGAATGGCGTGAACCCGGGAGGCGGAGCTTGCAGTGAGCTGAGATCCGGCAATCGCACTCCAGCCTGGGTGAAAGAGTGAGACTCCATCTCAAAAAAAAAAAAAAAAAAAGAGTTTCTACTTCACAATAAAAAAAGGTTTAAACCTGTTACTTGCCTGTGGGAAGTCATTGATCTCTAATTCTTCTTCATATCTCTTAAAAGATTCATTCTGTCCACCATCCTGTCTCTCTTCTTCTTGTTTCTCTAAAGGCACATAATTGAGCTTGGCATTGATCTTTTCGGCAAGTTGTTCTGCAATGGTTTTTGCTGAAACAGTGGGAGCCAGAATGGTGCCACCTCTAAGAATTGCATTGGTGGCCTGTTGCATCACATCCTATAGTTAAAGAAGACTTAGTTAAATCTCAAATGAGGGCAGAGACAAGAGTAGGGACCCCACCACAAATTATTCTCTGAAAAGCTACTAACTTTGTATGCAAGTTTAATAAATAAACACCTTTCTAAGGCATGGTCTCATTGATATGTGTGATTTAGCAATATATATTTATAATATAGTTTAAAGTATCTCCCTGTGGATAAGAAAACTGGAGAACATTCAACTCTCTATTAAATATTCTACTAGATTATAGAGATGTAGTTGATAATTAGCTAACTCTTGATGTCAGACACAGTAAATATTTCCAAAATCATCTGCATACTCTAACTCCTAGGAGTTCCCTTAGAATTTGAATGTTTGTACTACTACCATCACTGAGCTCCTTCATCTCTATGACCCAACCCAACATTACAAACATTATAGCTAATGACAGTCTCAAAAGCTTCAAAATAACAAATAAGCTTCCAAGAAAAAGATAACATGTGAAATATTTAAAAATCACGTTTCTCCATTGTTTAAGCCCATATTAATTTGTCATGTAACTGGGTGTTTGTATATCCAGGGAGTTGTGTGCCCAATAACCTACCCAACAAAAGCAGATAAAGAAAGAAAAAGAGAATTATTAATACGTCTTTAAGATTTTGTTAAGACCCATCAGAATACTACTCTATAAAACTACCTATGGCTAACAGAAATTCTAGAATTGGCATAAAGTCCTCAGTTAATAGCACTAGAGAAATCATCCAAATGCAATTATCAAAAAGCTCTGTATTGAGAATGTTAAATTCTCACAAACTCAATGTCTAGGACAATTTGTTTACTTGTGCTCAACATAATTCCTGAAAAGTAAAATCAAAGAACTTCTTAAAAGTATTGACTGAGACTTGGAACAAATTACTTAATACCTGAGACTCGATGCCCAAATTCTTCTGGGCATTGATTCTGAGAGCCAATCTCTTAGCAATTTCTAATTTCTCAGCATTTCCTGCAGTTGGAGCAGGAACACTTGATGTTCCAGGAGCAGCCATATCCTTTACTCTCTTCTTTGAATTAAACATGCTTTCAATTTGCTCATCAATCTAGATCAAAAGGAAAAAAAGGACTAGTAAAAAACAACTAGAAATACCAAATTAAGTTATTCTACAGAAATAAATAAGGAATGTTTCCACCAAAAGGCTGGAATCAGATAGTTGTATTTATACAAATCCCACCACACAGATCAGTGGGATAATATACCACCTATTTGTTAAAAGTCACGTTTCATTTTCGTCTATGGTGGGGAGAAAAATAGAAAACAGAGAAACAACACTGCATGAACCACGTCATCAGACTCCTAAGAGGATCAGAAACTTCATCCTTGTTCAATAGATGAGGAAACATGTGCTGTCAAGACAGAACAGCCAATACGATGCAGCTGACTTGCCCCAGGGCTCAGGCCTTGAGACCAAATTATACTGCAATGAAAGAGGCTGTAAAAAGGGCTATAACTCAAGGTCAGTGGCCAACTAAAAATATAGTCAATAATTCTCAGGGGGAGTGGTATAACATGTTCCTAAGGAAAAGCTCTCAAAACTCTTCCCAACCCATAAAATCCAACTGGATTTGCCTTAAAAACTGGCTAACTGAACCAGAAAAGGCTTATTCCCTTATCCCTTTGAATCAAGAAAGCAAAGAAATGCAGGTTGTTTCCCCATCAAGGCAAGTGCCATGATGAAAGCTTTGCTTTAACAGGAATCACGTGAGCCCTACTGCTATGTGCATTTTTTTTTTTTTTTTTTTTTGAGACGGAGTCTCACTCTGTCACCCAGGCTGGAGTGTAGTGGCGTGATCTCAGCTCACTGCAAGCTCCCCCTCCCGGGTTCATGCCATTCTCTCGCCTCAGCCTCCAGAGTAGCCAGGACTACAGGCGCCCGCCACCACGCCCAGCGAATTTTTTGAATTTTTAGTAGAGACGGAAACCATGTTGGCCAGGATGGTCTCGATCTCCTGACCTCGTGATCTGCCCGCCTCAGCCTCTCAAAGTGCTGGGATTACAGGCGTGAGCCACCGCTCCTGGCCTGCTATGTGCATTTCTTTTTAAAAATGTCTTTTGCCCAACAATGACTACTGACATCACTGACTACAGAAATACAAGCCCCTTCAAAAATTTACATTAGATTAATAAAGCTGTATCTTCTAGATCTCAAATGCACAGAAAAGCTTATTTAGGGCTTAAAAATCAACTGGTTAATTTACAACGCTCTTTTACTGAAATAAAAACAGTGCATTTAGCTTTTGTATTTTTTTGAGACAGGGTTGCCTCTAACTCCAGGCTCAAAGGCTCCTCACACCTCGGCCTCCCAAGTAGCTAGGACCACAGCGTGCACTATCATGTCCAGCTAATTTTTAAACAACTTTTTATAGAGACAGGGTCTCACTATGTTGTCTAGGAGGGTCTTGAACTCCTGGACTCAAGCTATCCTCCCATCTTGGCCTTCCAAAGTGTTGGGATTACAGGCCAGGAGCCACCACACCCAGCCTTAGATTCTGCTTAAAACATTTATTGGGCCGGGCGCGGTGGCTCAAGCCTGTAATCCCAGCACTTTGGGAGGCCGAGACGGGCGGATCACGATGTCAGGAGATCAAGACCATCCTGGCTAACATGGTGAAACCCCGTCTCTACTAAAAAAAAAAATACAAAAAACTAGCCGGGCGAGGTGGCGGGTGCCTGTAGTCCCAGCTACTCGGGAGGCTGAGGCAGGAGAATGGCGTAAACCCGGGAGGCGGAGCTTGCAGTGAGCTGAGATCCGGCCACTATGCTCCAGCCTGGGGGACAGAGCGAGACTCCGTCTCAAAAAAAACAAAAAAAAAAAAAACCAAAAAAAACCATTTATTACCTATTAAAGGGTTTTAGTTATGGCCAGGCATAATGGCTCATATCTATAATCCCAGCATTTTGGGAGTCCAAGGCAGGAGGATTACTCGAGCCCAGGAGTTCAAGACCAGCCTGGGCAACATGGCGAAACCTTGTCTCTACAAAAATATAAAAGTTAACCAGGCATGGTGGCACATACCTGTAGTCCTAGATATTCAGAAGGCTAAGGTGGAGAATCACCTGAGCCCAGGAGGTCGAGGCTACAGTGAGCCAAGATCACACCACTGTACTCCAGCCTGGTTGACAGAGTGAGATCCTGTCTCATAAAAACAAAACGAAACAAAACCCCCAAAAAACACCAGCAGGGGGTTATTTATCAACTAGTTTTAAAACTCAACATTTACCTGAGTAAAACTGTTTTAAATTAAATAGCATTCATGGTATTACAATCTGAACAAATTCATAAAATCAGGAATGGAGGAAGTATACAATGCTAGCTGGTAACGCTAACCTTACTGTTGATTTTATTCATGTTAAGTACTGTTTACATTTTTCATAAAATTATATGTTATTTTAACACCCAAAGAAACAATCACCATATGTTATCATGAGATTTTAAAAAACAGTTAAAAATACTGCAGTTTTCCCTTATACACATGGGATACATTCCAAGAACCTCAGTAGATGCCTAAAAACACAGATAGTACCGCACTGACATACATTGTTTTTTTCCTATACATACATACCTATGATAAAGTTTAATTTATAAATTAGGTACAGTAAGAGATTAACAACAATAAAATAGGACAATTATAACAATATACTGTAATAAAAGTTATATGAATGTGGTCTCAAAACACTGTAATAGTTTCAGACTGTGGTTAACCTACAGCAACTAAAACCACAGATAAAACTACCATAATGTCAAAAAGTGACAGGTGTTTTTAAAACATGGCTACAAATTATTTAATAGTCTTTTTTCCTGAGTGTGGGCTGGACTTAATGACTTCCTTCTAATACAATAAAGTAGGCTGGGCATGGTGGCTCATGTTTGTAATACCACCACTTTGGGAGGCTGAGGCAGGAGGATCACTTGAGCCCAGGAATTTGAGACCAGCCTAGGCAATATAATGAGACCTCAACTCTAAAATACATTTTAAAATATATATTAACAGGGCATGGTGGTGCACCTATAGTACCAGCTACTCAGGAGGTTGAGGTGGGAAGATTGCTAGAGCCCGGGAGTCAGAGGCTGCAGTGAGCTGAGTTCGCACCACTTACACTCCAGCCTGGGCAACAGAGTCAGACTCTGTCTCCAAAACAAAACAAACAAGAGAAAAACAAACTCCACAAAGAATAAAGTGGAAGTGACTGTGTAATTTCAGAGACTAGTCATAAAAAGCACTAAAAAGCTTTCTCTTTGCTCTCTCTCTTGGATCACTCACTGTGGGGAAAGCCATCTGCCACGTGCGTAAGGACAGGCAAAGTGGTGAAAAACTGTGAGGCATCCTATCAACATCAAAGTGAATGAGCCATCTTGGAAACAGATCATCCAGCAACAGTCAAGCCTGCAGATGTCTGCAATCCCATGAGCGCCTAAGCCAGAACTACCTGACTAAACTGCTCCTGATTTCCTGACCCGCAGGAACTATGTGATAATAAATGTTTATTGCTTTAACCTGTTAAGTTTTGATTTGTTACATGGTCACAGATAAATTAAAAAAATGAAATTTGGCCAGGTGAATCCCAAGACTTTGGAAGGCCAAGGCGGGCGGATCACGAAGTCAAAAGATCAAGATTATCCTGGCCAACATGATGACATCCCATCTTTAGTAAAAATACAAAAAAAAATAAGCCAGGCATGGGGCACATGCCTGTCATCCCAGTTACTCAGGAGTCTGAGGCAGGAAAATTGCTTGAACCCGGGAGGTGGAGGTTGCAGTGAGCCGAGATTGAGCCACTGCACTCCAGCCTGGTGACAGAGTGAGACTCTGTCTTAAAAAAAAAAAAAAAAAAAAAAAAAGACTTTATTGGCCAGGCACAGTGGCTCACACCTATAATCCCAGCACTATGGGAGGCCAAGGTGGGTGGACCACCTGAGGTCAGGGGTTTGAGACCAGCCTGGACAACATAGTGAAACCCCATCTCCACTAAAAATACAAAAATCAGCCCAGTGTGGTGGCGGGTGCCTGTAATCCCAGCTATCCAGGAGACTGAAACAGGAGAATCACTTGAACCCAGGAGGCAGAAGTTGCAATGAACTGAGACTGTGCCACTGCAGTCCAGCCTGGGTGACGGAGCAAGACACACCGGGCTAATTTTTTGAACTAGTATGGTATCCTAGAAAGAAATGGCTTAAGGTTAATAGGACACCTGGGTTCTGGTCCTGACTGTAACTCCCACTGTGGTCCTGGACCTAACATCTTGTCTTGGAGTCAATTTCCTAATGACAAGATCAGATTGAATTCCTGATTTCCAACATTGTTTTCTGAACTTAAATTTATTTAACATGATATGTCCAAAAGTGTTCTATGATCAGATATGTTGGGGAACTTCTGGGTTTAACAAAGTTAAACAAGATTCCTTAAAGACTTTTCACATCCATGACTGGGTGAGGTGGTACACACCTGTAATCCCAGCACTTTGGGAGGCCGAGGAGGGCGGACCGCTTGAGGTCAGGAGTCTGAGACCACCCTGGCCAAGAAGGTGAAACCCTGTCTCTACTAAAACTACAAAAATTAGCCGGGCGTGATGGTGGACGCCTGTAATCCCAGCTACTCAGGAGGCTGAAGCAGGAGAACTGCTTGAACCTGGGAGGCGGAGGTTACAGTGAGTGGAGATCACACCACTGTACTCCAGCCTGGGCAACAGAGCGAAACTCCATCTCAAAAAAAAAAAAAAAAGACTTTCACATCCTTTGAAGTGCTAATGAGTGGTCTATATATTGAGAGGAGGGGTACTGGTATGCACTAGGCAGATTTTTCCAAAACTATCCTGGAACCATCCTCTTGTAAAGAAGATTTCCAATGATTGTCTATCTTGATAAGCATATGGCAAGACCTCCAGTACAAAAGAAATAACTGCTTCAGTTAAGAATGAGAGAACAACAGTACTTACATCAACTGCAGCATCCTCATCATCTGAATCTTGCAGACCAAGAGCTGCTTTTTGTAACTTCTTCCTCTCATTAGCCAAAGCTTGTTCTGTTTCATCAAACTTGAATCCCTTACCAGAGAAACCACTACTCTTTTTAATTATTTTCCCCTCCTTTCAAAGAAAGAAAACAAAGTTAATCTCATAGTAATAACTTTAATGTTTAGGAATTCATACTAATTAAATATTTTTCAAGGTGGTGTATGTCAATGTAATAAAAACAGTTCATCCAGCATGTAAGATAAACTAAGAGCTCTACATAGACACCACAAAATACTAAGTTCAAGAAAAAGATAGGATTTTAGCTTTCATTTTTCCCTCTCTGAAGAGAAATAAAAATAGTACTATCAAAATTTCCAAGTATTAAGTAAAAAAGATTTCCAAGAATTAAATAATCAAGGTTTAGTCACATTAATGATTTCTAAAAGAGTGACATGGGTTAAAAAACTCACAGCTTTCTGTTGATCTTTGAAATCACTCCACAGTTTCTCTAAATCAGGAGGTACTGCGGTCCCTGACAATTCAAGAGCTTTAATTATGTCACCAGCATAGCGAGCTTGATCTTCTGTGATAAAAGTATAAGCATAACCCTAATGAATGATGAAAAAGTGCAATTATTAGACACTAACAAGATGTATCCTACTTACATCACAAGATAAAATCTGATCCACTTAATAAAACCTCGAGATTGACAACATTACTGAAGAATTTTAAAAGTCACAAAAGAGTCTTACTAAATTACTCAATGGTTCAAAGTGAAATATCCAAGTTTAATTTTTATTTATTTATTTTTTATTTTTTGAGATGGAGTCTCGCTCTGTTGCCCAGGCTGGAGTGCAGTGGTGCAGTTTCAGCTCACTGCAACCTCTGCCTCCCGGGTTCAAGCTATTCTCCTGCCTCAGCCTTCCGAGTAGCTGGGATTATAGGCGCCTGCCACTATGCCCAGATAATTTTTTGTACTTTTATTAGAGACGGGGTATCACCATGTCGGCCAGGCTGGTCTCAGGTGATCCACCCGCCTCGGCCTCCCAAAGTGCTGGAATTACAGGCACAAGCCATCATGCCCAGCCCAAGTTTAATATTTTAAAATAACACAAGCAAACTAGAAAATTTCTAATTTCTTTATACAGAGGTAGAAATATATGCAATTGGCTGGACACAGTGGCTCACGCCTGTAATCCCAGCACTTTGGGAGGCCAAAGGGGGTGGATCATTTGAGGTCAGAAGTTCAAGACCAGCCTGACCAACATGGTGAAACCCCGTCTCTACTAAAAACAAAAAAAAATTGCCGGGCGCGGTGGCTCAAGCCTGCAATCCCAGCACTTTGGGAGGCCGAGACGGGCGGATCACGAGGTCAGGAGATCAAGACCATCCTGGCTAACACGGTGAAACCCCGTCTCTACTAAAAATACAAAAAACTAGCCGGCAAACTGGCAGGTGCCTGTAGTCCCAGCTACTCGGGAGGCTGAGGCAGGAGAATGGCGTGAACCCGGGAGGCGGAGCTTGCAGTGAGCTGAGATCCGGCCATTGCACTCCAGCCTGGGCGACAGAGCAAGACTCCGTCTCAAAAAAAAAAAATTGAGCCAAGTGTGGTGGTGCACGCCTGTAATCCCAGCTGCTTGGGAGGCTGACGCAGGAGAATCGCTTGACCCTGGGAGGCAGAGGTTGCAGTGAGCTGAGATGGCACCAATGCACTCCAGCCTGGGTGACAAGAGTGAAACTCCATCTCAAGAAAAAAAAAAAAGAAGAAAAGAAAAAGAAACATGTAATTTTACACAAATGCACAATTGTGTGGTCATACCTATTGATTTTGTTTTTCTTTTTTTTTTTTTTTTTTTGAGATGGAGTCTCGCTAGAGTTTGCTATCTTCACAAAACAATATGACCTTGCTGGGCGCAATGGCTCACACGTGCAATCCTAGCACTTGGGGAGGCAGAGGTGGAAAGACAGCTTGAGCCTAGGAGTTTGAGGCCAGCCTGGGCAAAAACGGCAAGACCTTATCTCCACAAAAATGTAAAAAACAAAACAAAACAAAAAAGTCTGACCCAAACAGTCAACTGCTACAATTTTTTTTTTTTTGAGACACAGTTTTGCTCTTGTTGCCCAGGCTGGAGTGCAATGGCACAATCTCAGCTCATCGCAACCTCTGCCTCCCGGGTTCAAGCTATTCTCCTGCCTCAGCCTCCCGAGTAGCTGGGATTACAGGCATATGCCACCACGCCCAGCTAATTTTGTTTTTTTTTTTTTTTTTTTTTTTTTTTTTGGTAGAGACAGGGTTTCTCCATGTTGGTCAGGCTGCTCTCAAACTCCCGACCTCAGGTGAGCCACCCGCTTTGGCCTCCCAAAGTGCTGGGATTACAGGCGTGAGCCACCGTGCCCAGCCAACTGTTATGAATTTTAAAACATGGTTTAAGATTTTAATTCAGAAATGTCAAAATAGCCACTGCCTTTGACCCATGGTCTGCTTTTGTACTGCTACAGGGCCACAAGTATTTACAGTTTTATAGAGTTATGAACATACACACAATAACACACATGTACATAGAGAAGGAGAGAGAAAGAATATGCAACAGAGCCCAAATAGGTTATAATTTTTAATACATGGCCCTTTACAAAAAAAATTCTTGACTCCTCCCAATAGGTTAAAAGAATAAATGCCATCACTACTTATTAAATGTGTATAAGCAGGTGAGCTAAATTCTATTTGCATGAATTTTTCTCATCTATAAAATAGAGTATCATCTACCTCAAAGCAAAGTTTTAAGGATAAAATGACATTATATATGTAAAACACTTAAACAGTTCTAAGGATAAAATGACATTATATATGTAAGGATAAAATGACATTATATATGTAAAACACTTAAAATGACATTATATATGGCAGATAATACGTCATCCATTAATGTAAGCTATGACATACAAATATTATTTATTGCTTTATTATGCAACGTACAGGGTTAGAAAATTAAATATATCATAATCAATGTCTCCAACAACAGAATAGTCTGCTGCCTCTAGAAGGAATGAGTTAGACCTATACAGTTTCTAGAATACAGGTGAGTCAAAAAAGCAAGTAATATATATTCGTATGAATGACAGGGAGGTAAAGAGGGGAGTAGGAGAAATTGGTAGGTGTGGAGAGGGGTATATTTTATGATCCCATGTTTTTTTAAAAATGTTCCTGAAGTATAAACATTTATGTGTCTGTGTATACAGATGGTCCCTGACTTACAATGATTCAATTTATAATTTTTCAACTTTACCATGATGCAAAAGTGATACGCATTCAGTAGAAATTGTACTTTGAGTACCTATACAACCATTGTTTTTCACTTCTAGTATTTAGTAAATTACATGAGATATTCAAAACTTTATTATAAAATAGGCTTTGTATTAGATGATTATGCCCAAGTATAGGCTAATATAAGTGTTCTGAGCATGCTGAAGGTAGGCTAGACTACTATGATGTTTAGTAGGTCAGGTATATTAAATGCATTTTCAACTTATGATGGGTTTATCGGGACATTGTAACCCCATCATAAATCAAGGAACATCTGTATACAAATTTCTAGGCATGAGGGGAAAAACTAAAAGGGGAGACAAACTGTTAACAGGATCCGCCTATAAAGAGCAGCTAGGTATCTGATAATCTGAACAATACTTAGACCTGTACATGTATATAAATTATTAACATCAACCACTCTTCACACTATGTGGATTAAAGATTTTCAAAACGTCTCCATAACTCCTATTATCTACTCCTTGAAATACTAAAGAAACACTTGTATTTTAATATAATGAAGATCAACTATAAAAAACTTATTTTTACCTTGTTGCCTGCTCTTCCAGTCCGCCCTGCTCTGTGTACATAATCCTCATAATGGTTGGGGCAGCTATAATTTACTACAAGAATCAGATGTTTCACATCTAGACCTCGGGCAGCAACAGAGGTAGCCACAAGAAGTTTGCAGGTCCCATTCTTAAAGTCATTTATGATGCTATCTCTGTCATATTGATCAATGCCTGCAAGTAAATTAAAGAGCTGTAAAACATGTTCAAATTAAATATTCCGTCTCTTCTGACCAAGAATCTAAACTCAGAGTGAAGAACAAATTGACACATCCAACTCCTAAAATACAGAAAATAAAACACTAAGAAAATTTAACGGCAAGATTAAAGGTTATTGCTATTAACTCATGTATGAATATTTCAACACTGGCCTTGTATTGCCCTCTTTCTTCTACATAAGGTTTATATTTGCAAAGGCCCAATATCAGAAATTGACTTAAACCTGTTTGGGAGCCAAAGAGAGAAAAGGCAGAAACATTCAGCCTATATCGATAAGAGTTAGATATTTCTCCTTTTCCTGTAGGTTATTTAGAGCCCTGTTACTCAGTTTTGTCCAAGGACCAGAGCAGCATCACCTGGGAGCTTGTTAGAAATGCAGAATCTAGGCCAGGTGTGGTGGTTTATGCCTCTAATCCCAGCACTTTGAGAGGCCAAGGCGGGCGGATCATGAGGTCAGGAGCTCGAGACCAGCCTGGACAACATGGTGAAACCCCGTCTCTACTAAAAACACACACACAAATAAAAGCCGGGTGTGGTGGCACATGCCTGTAATCCCAGCTACTCGGGAGGCTGAGGTTGCCATGAGCCAAGATCATGCCACTGCACTCCAGCCTGGGCGACAGAGAAAGACTCTGTCTCAGAAAAAAAAAAAAAAAAAAAGGAAATGCAGAATCTAGGGTTATACTCCAAACTACTAAATCAAAATCTGCATTTTAAAAAATCCTTACATGATTATCATACGCAAATTAAAGTTTGAGGAATACTGGTTTAAAAGTACCCAAATGGGTCTCTCTTAAATAAGTGATCCAGTGACAAAGCAGAGTATAAAATACTGTAAGTTCTATTACAACATGCCCAAGCCACAAAATATTTTATGATGAGGTTCCCAGGAAACTCTGGTAATAGAGAAGGGAATAAGATAAACTCTCAAAACTTAAAACTCATGCTTTCAATGGAAGATTTCACAGAAAATCTGGGTTTAACATACAAACTGCTTAGCATGTAAATAATTACCAATATTAAGTCCTAGTACTATCTAAAATTTTAAAGGTACTCTTCAAGGATTGATTTAAAGGAAGTATTTGAATCACTGTCAAAGAAATTGGAATCTAACACTTCACCAAAAAAATCGCCTAAGAAAATTTGATGAAATCAATATCAGTATAAATTTAAGTTTATAATTTAAAAATACCAAAACTTTTACTTTAGCCTAAGGTATCCTGACTACTAACATAATCACACAAAATTGATTCCTTGGAATTGAGTATAATATGCTAACTGAAGCAGCATATGGGATGTCAACCCAAAAACCATGAACCCCCTTCCTTTTTAAAATAACCACAATTTTGTTCACATACTAACCCAACACATGATCAGGTATACATCAAATGGGAGATGGGCCTAATCCCAGTCTCCAAGAGTTAATATACTTGTTGTACACCAGCCCTTTTCGATCTTTCTGTTTTCAGGATGCCTTTTTTTTTTTTTTTTTTTTTTAAAAGACGGAGTTTCACTCTTGTTGCACAGGCTGGAGTGCAATAGCGTGATCTCGGCTCACTGCAACCTCCGCCTCCCAGGTTCAAGTGATTCTCCTGCCTCAGCCTCCCCACTAGCTGGGACTACAGGCGACTGTCACCATGCCTGG
Source organism: Macaca thibetana thibetana (assembly GCF_024542745.1). Taxonomy (NCBI): domain Eukaryota; kingdom Metazoa; phylum Chordata; class Mammalia; order Primates; family Cercopithecidae; genus Macaca; species Macaca thibetana. The sequence goes on from NC_065583.1 coordinate 46,860,206, forward strand.
CTAATTTTTGTATTTTTAGCAGAGACAGGGTTTCACCATGTTGGCCAGGCTGGTCTTGAACTCCTGACCTCGGGTGATCCGCCCACCTTCCAAAGTGCTGAAATTATAGGCGTGAGCCACCACGCCCGGCCTTTAGGATGTCTTTACACTCTTAAAATCAGTAAGGACCCACACCCAAAGAGCTTTAGTTTAGGTCTTGTCTATCAATACTTAATGTATTAGAAATTAGAACAGAGAGGATGGGGGGGAGGCTCACACCTATAATCCCAGCACTTTGGGAGGCCAAGGCAGGAGGATCACCTGAGGTCAGGAGCTTGAGACCAGCCTGATCAACATGGCGAAACCCCGTAACACAAAAAAATTAACCAGGCTTGGTGGCAGCCACCTGCAATCCCAGCTACTTGGAAGGCTGAGGCAGGAGAATTGCTTGAACCTGGGAGGTGGAGGTTGCAGTGAGCCAAGATCATGCCACTGCACTCCAGCCTGCGCAACAAGAGTGAACCTCTGTCTCAAAAAAAAAAAAAAAAAAAAAAAAAAAAGAAAGAAAGAAAGAAAAGAAAAGAAAAGAAAAGAAAAGAAAAGAAAAGAAAAGAAAAGAAAAGAAAAGAAAAGAAATCAGAACTGAGGAAATTTTTAAATACTGGATTTGTTTAAAGATACAGTTCCTCGGCTGGACGCGGTGGCTCACGCCTGTAATCCCAGCATTTTGGGAGGCTGAGGCAGGCGGATTACAAGGTCAGGATTTCAAGACCAGCCTAATCAATATGGTGAAACTCCGTCTCTACTAAAAACACAAAAATTAGCCAGGTGTGGTGGAGGGTGCCTGTAGACCCAGTGAGGCGAGGCAGGAGAATAGCTTGAACCCGGGAGGCGGACGTTGTAGTGAGCCGAGATCGTGCCTCTGCACTACAGCTTGGGCGACAGAATGAGACTCCATCTCAAAAAATAATAATAACAATAAAAAAAGGCAGTTCCTCTTCCAGGGGCGTGGTCTAGAGGCACTCAGAATGGTCAAGCATTTGACATACTGCCTGTCATAGGCTTTCTACGATACAGCCTTTAACAAAACTAGGCTGTCTGGAATCCCTGGTAAAAGAATTATTTACAGTTGGGAAAGCACCAAAATCTGCAGGTGGCTTGTGCCCAGGCAGACTTCAAGGGGTTTGTGTTGTGAGATCTAACATTGTTACATGAATGCCCAAAACAAAAAAAAACATGTCAGCAGAGCCAATGGTGGTTCCATGTGTGTTAAATGTGATCATGACAGGATTAAGCATACTTTCCTTATCAAGGAACAGAAAATCATGGTGAAAGTGTTGAAGGCACAAGCACAGAGTCAGAAAGCTAAATTTAAAAAATGACTTTTGAATAAAAATGAAAAGACTAGAAAAAACATAGCAATGACATGTTAAAATAAAAAGCACATTTTTGTGAAAAATAACTTTTCCAGAACAATAAAATAATTACATTAAGACAAAGGGGCCAGCCTGGGCAACATGCCAAGCCCCTTCTCTACAAAAAATTAGCTTGGTGTGGTGGCACGTGCTTGTAGTACCAGCTCCTCGGGAGGCTGAGGTAGAAGGATCACCTGAGCAAAGGGAGGTCCAGGCTGTAGTAAGCTGTGATTGTGCCTCTGCACTCCACCTTGGGCAACAGAGTAAAACCCTGTCTCAAAAAAAAAAGACAAATGGCACTGATTTACATTTTTGCCAATCTTTTTCAGGTCAGGCTTAATAGAAGATAACTGGAATGTCATATCTTCTATATTCAATCTGTCACAATATACCATGCCATTCAACCTGTAGCAAACCCTGCACACTAGAGAGAATGAGAGTGAAAAAGGCAAATAACATCATTGGATTATTAAGAAAATACATATAGTCTTATAAACCTCCTGACATCCCAGGGACTCTCAGAGGTCCTAGGATAATATTTTTTCTTACATTCGGCCAGGCGCAGTGGCTCATGCCTGTAATTCCAGGGCTTTGGCAGGCCAAAGTGGGCAGATCACCCTGGGCAACATAGCAAAAACCCATCTTTACAAAAAATACAAAAATAGACTAGGCATGGTGGCTCATGCCTGTAGTCTCAGCTATTCAAGAAGCTGAGGTGGGAGGACAGCTTGAGCCCTGGAGGTCGAGGATGCAGTGAGCTGTGATCACACCCCTGCACTCCAGCCTGGGAGACAGAGCAAGACATTAAGAAACTGTCTCAAAAAACAAAAAAAAAAGAAGAAGAATCATTTGTCATTTTCTTTGTCTATGAATGAGGCTTAAGCATATGATACGACAGAATTCTGGCCAAAAAGATAAAAGTAGTATTAAAGACAAGTATTATGGGAAACAACTTCCTTAATATAAAAACACACATTTACAACAATATAGGAGAAACTCTTACTGGACCAATCCCTCCGGCAGGTAACAACTATGAACTCTGGGCAAAATAAAGAGCAACTACATAAAGACACTAGAGAGTGACTAACAGCAGCAGAAATGGGAAAGAAGTTGACACTTGGAAGAAAGTATTGCACTAGTGGCCGGGCGCGGTGGCTCAAGCCTGTAATCCCAGCACTTTGGGAGGCCGAGACGGGCGGATCACGAGGTCAGGAGATCGAGACCATCCTGGCTAATATGGTGAAACCCCGTCTCCACTAAAAATACAAAAAACTAGCCGGGCGAGGTGGTGGGCGCCTGTAGTCCCAGCTACTCGGGAGGCTGAGGCAGGAGAATGGCGTAAACCCGGGAGGCGGAGCTTGCAGTGAGCTGAGATCCGGCCACTGCACTCCAGCCTGGGCGACAGAGCAAGACTCCGTCTCAAAAAAAAAAAAAAAGTATTGCACTAGCAAAGTGTAGAGGATTGTATTTATTTACTTATTTATTTCAAACTCTTTGCTCAGAGGCAGGCCCAGCACAGACCAAGCGAGGAAGTCAAAACTTGAACAGAAACTCACAGTCTTATAAGAGAAACCACCAGTTTGTTCAAAACAAACTCAGGACTAGGAAACAGAGGAAATAAATCCTGAAAAGAATGGAGCAGAAAGCCACAACTGTGCATACATATGCTGCCCAAATATCTGGCTGACCCCTAAGCTACAGATTTGTGAGGCAAAAATCTAAGCAGTTGGGATGAAAAAAAAAAAAAAATTAAGAGATTTCAGGTCTAGGCTCGGTGGCTCAGGCCTGTAATCCCAGCACTTTGGGAGGCCAAGGCTGGTGGATCACCTGAGGTCAGGAGTTCCAGACCAGCCTGGCCAACATAGAGAAACCCTGTCTCTACTAAAAGCACAAAAATTAGCTGGGCGTGGTGGCACGCACCTGTAGTCCCAGCTACTTGGGAGACTGAGGCAGGAAAATTGCCTGAACCTGGGAGATGGAGGTCCAGTGAGCCGAGATCACGCCACTGCACACCAGCCTGGGAGACAGAGCGAGACTCTGTCTAAAAAATAATAATAAAATTAAAAAGTAAGAGATTTCAGATGCTGCCCATTAAAGGAAGACAGAGTTTGGATGCTGGGTTCTGCCAAGTTAACGCTCTATTTGGAAACCACAAAAAACAAAAACAAAACACGACTTGTGGGAGACATCAGACAATTGAGAATTTAGAATCTCTACAGTGGATCATTCAAAGTCCAGTATACAAACAGAAATTACTAGACATACAAAGAAAGACAAAACCATAAAACAAAAATCAAGAGAAAAGACCATCAATAGAGACTGACATCAATATGATCCAGATGTTATAATTAACAAAGATTTCAAAGCACATATAATTATGATCAAGACTTTTTAAAAATGCTTACAAGGAATGCCTAAAAAATCTAATCAGACAAACAAGAAAATGTAAAAGAGAACACACTTGTAATTTTAGAACTAAAAAAAATACAATAACTGAATTCAAAAATTCACTGGATGGGCTTAACAGAAGATAGGAGATGACCCAAAAAAAACCCAAAAAACAAATAAATAAATAAATAAAATAAAATAAAGTTGACAACAAGGTAAAAGAAATTATCAGGGCCGGACACGGTGGCTCATGCCTGTAATCCCAGCACTTTGGGAGGCCAAGGTGGGTGGATCACCTGATGTCAGGAGTTCGAGACCAGCCTGACCAACATGATGAAACCCTGTCTCTACTAAAAATACAAAGTGAGCTGGGCGTGGTAGCATATGCCTGTAATCCCAGCTACTCAGGAGGCTGAGGCACAAGAATCGCTTGAACCCAGGAGGCAGAGGTTGCAGTGAGCCGAGACAGTGCCATTGCACTTTAGTCTGGGGAACAAGAACAAAACTCTATCTCAAGAAATTATCCAATTTGAACTACGGAGGGGAAAAAAAGGTTGAAAAAGACTGAACAAAGCATCAGTGAGACAATATCAAAAACTCAAACATATACATAACTGAAGTCCCAAAGAGAGAATAAGGCAGGAAAGAAATAACAACCAAGAATTTCCCAAATTCAGAACAGGACATAAATTTGTAGATTCTAGAAGTTAAATGAACCCCACACAGAATAAATACAAATAATACCATCCTTAGATATAGTTACCATATGACATAGCAATCCCATTCTTTGTTATCTACCCTAGAGAAATGAAAGCTGACAGTCACACAAAAACCTTTATTTGTATAATAGCAGCTTTATTCATAATTATAAAAAAAAAAACACTAAAATGTCCTCAAACAGATGAGCAGACACACAAACAGTGGTAAATCCATACAATGAATACTACTCAGTAATAAGAAAAAAAGAACTATAGACCGTGGCTCAGGCTTGAATCCCAACACTCTAGAATTTGAGGTGGGAGGACTGCTTGAACCCAAGAGTCCGAGATCAGCCTGGGCAACATGGTGAAAGCCCATCTCTACAAAAAAATATTAAAAAATTAGTTGGGCATGGTGGCACATGCCTATAGTCCTAGCTACTCAGGAGGCTGAGGTAGGAGCATCGCTTGAGCCTGGGAGGTGGAGGCTGCAGTGAGCCAAGCTGAGATGGCACCACTGTACTCCAGCCTGGGCAACAGAGAGAAGCTGTCTCAAGAAAAAAAAAAAAAGAATAAACTGTGCAAGAACTTGGGACTTGGATGCATATCAAAGTCATTAAGCTGAGTTTAAAAAGCCAATTGCAAAAAGTTACATACTGTAGGATTCAATTTACAAACTTTTCTCTTCCTTTGAGATAGGGACTCACTCTGTCGCCAAGGCAGGAGTACAGTGGCACAATCTCGGCTCAGTGCAACCTCTGCCTCCCAGGCTCAAACAATCCTCCCTCCCACCTCAGCCTCCTGAGTAGCTGGGAGGCTAATTTTTTATAGTTTTTAAATTTTTTTACAGAGATGGGGTCTTGCTATGCTGCCCAGACTGGTCTCAAACTCCCAGACTCAAGCAATCTGCCCAACTCGGCCTCCCAAAGTGCTGGGATTACATGCATGAGTCACCGCACCTGACCTACAAACATTCTTAAAACAATACATGAGGCCACGCATGGTGGCTCAGCCTGTAACCCCAGCACTTTGGGAGGCTGAGGTGGGTGGATCACCTGAGGTCAGGAGTTCGAGATTACCCTGACCAACATGGTGACAATGTCTCTACTAAAAATATAAAAATCAGTGAGACAAGGTGGCGCACGCCTGTAATCCCAGCTACTTGGGAGGCTGAGGCAGAAGAATCGTTTGAACGCGGGAGGTGGAGGTTGCAGTGAGCCGAGATGGCGTCATTGCACTATAGCCTGGGCAACAAGAGCAAAACTCTGTCTCAAAAAAAAAAAAGAACACATGAGTGATTGCCAGCAGTTATGGATGGGGAAAGATACCTTTACAGGGACAAGATGAGGGGGTTTTTTAGGAAGTGATGGAACTGTTCTGCAACCTGATTATGGTGTATTCTGTGGGATGTGGCTAAAGCAACCAAAATACTGGAAGCAGCCCCCAACCCCAGTGCCCAACAGAAATGACTACACTGTGGCACAGTCATATAATAAAATGTTATTCAGCAATAAAAGGGGAAGAACTACTGATACATGCAACAACACAGATCAATCTCAAAAGGCATATGGTAACAGAAACCTTACATAAATAACAATGCATTATATATGATTCCATTTATCTATAACTCTAAGAGGTAAAAAAAACTAATCCATGTTGAAAAAATTTGTTTAAAGTATTTGACTCAGGCTGGGTGCAGGAGCTCACGGCTGTAACCCCAGCACTGTGGAAGGCTGAGGTAGGCGGATCACTTGAGGTCAGGAGTTCGAGACCATCCTGGCCAACATGGTGAAATCCCATCTCTACTAAAAACAAAAATTAGCCAGGCATGGTGGTGCATGCCTGTAGTCTCAGCTACCCAGGAGGCTGAGGCAGGAGAATCACTTGAACCCAGGAGGTGGAGGTTGCAGTGAGCCTAGATCGTGCCGCTGCACTCCAGCCTAGGCAACAGAGTAAGATTCCATCTAAAAAAAATAAAAGTTGTTGACTCTAGAGGGGTAGGGACAGAGATAAACTGAGCGAAATTTCTTAGATGGTTTTTTGGTTTGTTTTTAAGAGAGAGAGTCTCACTATGTTGCCCAGACTGGCCTCGAACTCCTAGACTCAAGCAATCCTTCTGCTTCAGTCTCCTGAGTAGCTGGGACTACAGGCATGCAACACTGTGCCCAGATTAGGTTTTTTGTTTGTTTTTTTTTTTCTTAAGACAGAGTGTCACTTTTGTTGCCCAGGCCAGAGTGCAACGGTGCAAACTTTGCTTACTACAACCTCTACCTCCCGGGATTAAGCAATTCTCCTGCCTCAGCCTCCTGAGTGGCTGGGATTACAGGTACCCGCCACCACGCCTGGCTAATTTTTGTATTTTTAGTAGAGACAGGGTTTCACCATGTTGGCCAGGCTGGTCCCAAACTCCTGAGCTCAAGTGATCCACCCGCCTCAATCTCCCAAAGCGCTGGGATTACAGGCGTGAGCCACTGCACCCGGCTGGCTTTTTTTTTTTTTTTAATATTCACAAATTTTGCTATAGTCCCAGCTACCTACAAGGCTGAGGAGGGATGATCGCTTGAGCCCAGAAGTTCAAGACCAGACTGGGCAGCACAGGGAGACTCTGTCTCAGAAAAAAAAAAAAAAAAAAAAAAAAACGAAACAAGTTTTGAACTAGTGTTAACGATATGCATATTGACATGAAATGTCACAACCTGATCTCCAATTTATTTGAAATGTGTGAAAAACTAAGAAAAATTGATGTGAGGGTAGACAATGAATAGTAGCTAAAAAATTGATAAACAAATATAGTCATCGCTCAGTATCCTCAGGGGATTGGTTCCAGGGCCCCTGGCACATACCAAAATCCTAGGACGCTCAAGTCCCTTATATAAAATGGAATAGTATGCCCATATCATCTACATCCTCCTGAAAACTTTAAAAAACTCTAGATTACTTAAAACCACCTATTATAGTGTAAATGCTATGTATTAATAGCTTTTATACTGTACTGTTTAGGGAACAATATCAAGAAGAATAGATTTTGTGTATGTTCAGGATGGACACATTTTTTCCCAAATATTTTCAATCTGCAGTCTATGGACACGAAGGGCTGGTTGTATATATACACAATGGAATATTATTCAGCCTTACAAAGAAAATCTGACAAATGCCACAACACAGATGAACCTTGAAAGCAATTTGCTAAGTGAAAAAGACCAGTCACAAAAAGACATAGAATGTATGATTCTACTTATAGGAGGCAACCAGAAGAGGCAAATGCAGAGACAGAAAGCAGAATAGAGGTTATGAGCAACTGCTTAGGGATGGGGAAAGAAATTTGTTACTTAAAATAGTACTGTTTCTATTCAGCGTGATTAAAACATTCTGGAAATAGATAGTAGTGAAGGTTATAGCATTGTGAATGTACTTAATGTCACTGAATTATATACAAAAAAATGGTACATTCTAAGGCTGGGCGTGGTGGTTCACACCTGTAATCCCAGCACTTTGGGAGGCCAAGGCAGGCAGATCATCTGAGGTCAGGAGTTCAAGAACAGCCTGGCCGACATGACGAAACCCTGTTTCTACTAAAACACACACAAAAAATTAGTCAGGCATGATGGCATGAGCCTATAGTCCCAGCAACTCAGGAGGCTGAGGCACAAGAACTGCTTGAACCCAGGAGGCAGGAGGCGGAGGCTGTAGAGAGCTGATATCGCACCACTGCACTCCAGTCTGGGTGACAGAGCAAAACCCTGTCTCAAACAAACAACAACAAAAAGAAATGGTGGGTGGGGGCGGGGACATTCTATGCAGTGAATATTTACCACAAAAAAAAGAGTCATTTTTGGGCCGGGCGTGGTGGCTCACACCTGTAATCCCAGCACTTTGGGAGACCAAGGTGGGCGGATCACCTGAGGTTGGGAGTTCGAGACCAGCCTGACCAACGTGGAGAAACCCCGTCCCTTACTAAAAATACAAAATTAGCCAGGCATGGTGGTACATGCCTGTAATCCCAGCTACTGGGGAGGCTGAGGCAGGAGAATCACTTGAACCTGGGAGGCGCAGGTTGCAGTGAGCCAGGATTGAGCCATCCACCCACCTCAACCTCCCAAAGTGCTGGAATTACAGGCGTGAGCCACCGTGCCCAGCTGGTCTCTATCTCTTGACCTTGTGATCCGCCCGCCTCAGCCTCCCAAAGTTCTGGGATTACAGGTGTGAGCCACCTCACCTGGTTTTTTTTTTTTTTTTTTTTTTTTTTTTTTTTGTGGAGACAGAGTCTCACTCTGTTGCCCAGGCTGGAGTGCAGTGGCATGATCTCAGTTCACTGCAACCTCCGCCTCCCAGGTTCAAGCAGTTCTCCTGCCTCAGCCTCCCAAGTAGCTGGGATTAAAGGCACGTGCCACCATGCCCAGCTAAGTTCTGTATTTTTAGTAGAGACACAGTTTCGCCAGGTTGGCCAGGCTGGTCTCCAACTCCTGACCTCAGGTGATCCGCCCACCTCAGCCTCCCTAAGTGCTAGGATTACAGGTGTGAGTCACCGTGCCTGGTCTGTGTTTTGTGTTCTAGTTCCACACATATGTAACAATAGCAATATCACAAGAAATTAAAATGTTACTTTGAAATTTCAATAAAAGCTCTTTAAAGTGAATCATGAAAACCTACAGACAGCATGTGCAATGGAAAGGGTGAAACACAGACAAAATTTAAATTCAATTCCTCCATAGTCAATAAATGGTGATGGAACTTGGTCAAACCAAAGTATGCCTGTATGATTTTCTTTCTCTTAGATGGGGCAATAATAATACTTACTCCCACAGAGCACTTTTGAGTAAAAACTGATATAAAATTTAGTTCTGAATTATAGAGAACAAAGTAAATATCGAGAACACAGCACAATGCTCGGCAAGTACTTAATAGATACTTTATGTGTGAATCAAATGAATAATTACCTCCATGAAGAGACATGCAAGGATAAGATGCTCTCATTAAATCCTTAAGAAGACCATCAGCATGTTCCTGCTTATCCACAAATATAATGACAGATCCTGACTCTTGATAATGGCCTAGAAGCTCAAGTAACTTCAAGAATTTCTTTTCTTCTTCAATCACAATCTGAAAACACCATATTGAACCAAGTTAATGGAGTGAAAATGCAAATGGATCCCTTGGACAGAAATATTCATTTTATTTGTGGTGAATGAATAAATGAAAATATCTTGCTATATCTTTACCAAGGGCTAGGAAGACGTTGATTTTAATTGTAAACAATAAAAAAAAAAATTGTAAACTTTCAGGGTTTAACAGGCTTGCAAATGTGGGCAAATGATCATCTGTTCTCTCTGGCTCTTAATTTCATATCCTAGTAACCAAGAGATAAAATAGGTATGTGACATTTCTTTTCCCTTTGTAGAGACAGAGGTCTCGCTATATTGCCCAAGCTAGTCTCCAGCTCCTGGCCTCAAGTGATCCTCCTACCGTGGTCTCCTAAAATAGTGGGATTACAGGCATGAGTCACCATGCCCATCTGGTATGTGACATTTCTATATATCGGCTCACCACTCACCACTTTTGATGAGAGAAACTAAAACGACATTTTATTTTATGTCTTTAAAGAGACAGGGCTCACTATGGCTAGGGTGCTATTCAGAGATGTGATCCAGCTATGATAAGCAAGAAAGTTTTGACGTGTTCTGTTTTTCTGCCCTGGGTAGAATATCTCATTCTTTAGGCAATCTGGTGGTCCCCTGTTACCAGGAGGTCACCACACTGATGCTGAACTTAGTATGGACAAAGATATGCATAGTGCACTACAGTCCGGAACTACAGGGACTGAAAAGCTGCAACTTCAGGCATGCACCACCGCACCCAGCAAAAAAAAAAAAAAAGAGCATTTTAAATAGTTGCATGGAACAGCATAGTTAAGTGTATCTGGTAAAATACTGAAGGCTACAGTAGTGGTATATGACTTCATTTTAGAAATTATCTTGCCTACCTCACACACAGTGATCCCAAAAGGATCACACATACTACCTAAGTATCAACGAAACTGGGAATTTCCTAAAGATGGTACCCACCACTTGTTGTTCCACATCCGAGCAAACCACACTCCTGCCTCCAACTTGTACTTCAATAGGTTTACTCAGGATCCTGCGAGCCAAAGCCTCCATAGCTCTGGGGAAAGTAGCTGAAAACATAACCGTCTGTCGATCAGGACGAACATTATCCACGATGCGCATGACCTGAGAAAAAGAAAACATTACAAATAAACATGGTAAATAGGGTCTTCAAAGCTTACGCAATGTTAAAACCAAGTAAAAGGAACTTTTGAGAACAACTATCTCAGTTTTGCCACTCCCACAGTCTTTCAATCTCAAGAAACGACAACTCCACACATGCTTAGGCCAAAAATCTAGGAGACATCTTTGATTAATCTCTGTCGCTCATCTTACAACCAATCCGTCAACAAATGTAGTGGTCTCTCTTCAAATTATATCTAGGATACAACCCACTACCACTGTTTCCCTTCATTTATTCAACACGTTTTTATTAAAGAACCATCTTGAACCAGGTACTGTTCTAAGTACTAGGAATATGCAATAAAAACAGACAAAAATAGGAGGATTCTGGGAAGCTGGCAGAGCGGGAATCACCAGGAATCTGTATCCACACCTAGACAACAACTGTGCTGGTAGAATCTGTCTGATGTAACCACTTTGGAATTCTGGAATCTACAGAAGGTTTGCAACTTCCTGGGAAAAGCCTGGAAGATAAATTGTGGCTGTTTTCTGCCATTTTCAGCTCTTAGCACAGTAGCAGTTAACCATCCCCCACAAACAGCCCCACAGCAGGCAGGCATGCACATTTCTGAAGCAAACTGTACATAGCTTGCAAGAGCCAGGGTGGTCAAGAAGGACTCTGTCCTCCAAATATGGAGGATCTCTGCTCTGATTGTTACTTCTGATCACAGAGGTAAAGACAAACAGACATTGGCTGTTATTGTTGCATTCACACCCTGCAAACCACTGCAAGCCCGGACCCCTCAAGCTGAAGTGACTACCAGGGTTAATCTGATGCCCCTTCCCTCTGCCTTTTCTTCTTTTGAGAGCCAAAAATTAAATACTAGGAGATTAAAAAACAAATGAATATCCAAAGAAATTTACAAAGTAACCACACATACAGAATGCCACAGGCTCAGAAAACACATGAAATGACCTTAAGTGTACACCTCAGGGCAATCCTAGCCACAGACCACCTACGACAATCAAATACAAAAATAATACACAATAACAGTAATAAAAAACAGTAAACCCTAGGGAAAGGGGAGAATCTGATTCCCAAATTACCACATTACTAGATTCAAATGTCCATTTTCAGGCCGGGTGTGGTGACTCAGGCCTGAAATCCCAGCACTTTGGGAGGTCAAGGCAGGCGGATCACTTGAGCTCAAGAGTTAAAGGCCAACCCGGCCAACATGCTGAAACCCTGTCTCTACTAAAAACACAAAAATTAGCCAGGCGTGGTGGCATACGCCTATAATCCCAGCTACTCAGGAGGGTGAGGCAGGAGAACCACTTGAACCTGGGAGGTGGAGGTTGCAGTGAGCCACTGCACTTCAGCCTGGGCTACAGAGTGAAACTGTCTCAAAATAAATAAATAAATAAAAATAATTTCCAATTCTCACTATTTTCTTCAGTATATAATCATGCCTGGAAGCACACTACTGCTTGCCAACTCTTCTCTAGGCAGAAGTCAGTGTGCAGCTTTGATCTATGAAGCTCACAAAATAATCACAAACTAAATCGAAATTTTCCTTTTTTTCTTGAGACACAGTCTCACTCTGTCACCCAGGCTGGAGTGCAGAGACATTACATTGACTCACCACAGCCTCTATCTCCCAGGCTCAAGCAATCCTGCTACTTCAGCCTCCTGAGTAGCTTGGACTATAGACGCATGCTCCCACATCCAGCTAATTTTTATGTATTGGACATAAATACATGAGAGAATGCTGAATTAATCATTTATTTTGTTTATATGTATTTATGTATCTGTATGTATTTATGGCAAGGAATGATTCACACTTTGCCTTTCAATGGAAAAAGTTGTTTTGAACTCACTCTATAAGAACCTGGTTTACCAGAAGGTCCCTATCAATCACTCTTATCTACTTAAAGCATTATAATAAAATCTAAGATTTCACATGACTGGGAAAGACATTGAAAGGCACGTGACTCTGTTCCATCTGATACTTCAATTCTCTTTACTCTCTTTCCACAAACAGACCCCTTGCCTCTGCTTGAATACCTGGAAGAAACAGATATTCAGTATCATATCAGCCCCCGCTTCCTCATGAAGCAATGTTTCATCTCCAAATAATGTTTATCCAGTCCTTCCTCAAAATAAACTCATATCAAGCTCCATATGACTTCCCCACTGGATCCCATTTGTACTCCTTGGGACCAAAAAAATAAATTCAATGTTGCTTTCATGTGACACTTGTTCAGAGTTAAAGGATGCTATCATATCTTCTACTTAAAGCTTATTATTATTATTATTTATATTATCATTTTTTGAGATGAAGTCTAGCTCTGTCACTCAGGCTTTAAGTGCAGTAATGCGATCTTGGCTCACTGCACCCTGTGCCTCCCAGGTTCACGTGAGTCTCCTGCCTCAGCCTCCCGAGTAGCTGGGATTACAGGTGTCCATCACCATGTCCAACTAATTTTTGTATTTTCAGTAGAGACAGGGTTTCACCATGTTGGCCAGGCTAGTCTGATCTCCTGACTTCAAGTGTTCTGCCTGCCTTGGCCTCCCAAAGTGCTGAGATTAAAGCCATGAGCCACCATGCCCCGCCCAAAGCTGAGTATCATTTTAACTGTTTCTCATATGGCTCAAGCATTACCATAATCCTGCTTCTTCTGTGTTCTTCTATTTACATCTCATTTATTTATTTATTTATTTATTTATTTTTTTTTTTTTTGAGACGGAGTCTCGCTCTGCCGCCCAGGCTGGAGTGCAGTGGCCGGATCTCAGCTCACTGCAAGCTCCGCCTCCCGGGTTCACGCCATTCTCCTGCCTCAGCCTCCCGAGTAGTTGGGACTACAGGCGCCCGCCACCGCGCCCGGCTAGTTTTTTGTATTTTTTAGTAGAGACGGGGTTTCACCGTGTTAGCCAGGATGGTCTCGATCTCCTGACCTCGTGATCCGCCCGTCTCGGCCTCCCAAAGTGCTGGGATTACAGGCTTGAGCCACCGCGCCCGGCCTATTTACATCTCATTTAGAATGCAGTCCTTAAATCTAAACACAATACATGCACTATCATATAACAGGCAATAAATTTTTGGAGAGTACATGGATAAACTGAAAAGGCTAAATATGACATTTGCCTTATCCCTTTTCTATGCACATTTCCATTACTGTGGACTCTTATAATCCTTTTTTATTTATTTTTTGGCAACTACAGCCTACTGACAATTCACAATGCTCTTTTTTTTTTTTTTTTTTGAGTCTCGCGCTGCCACCCAGGCTGGAGTGCAGTGGCTGGATCTCAGCTCGCTGCAAGCTCCGCCTCCCGGGTTCACACCATTCTCCTGCCTCAGCCTCCCGAGTAGCTGGGACTACAGGCGCCCACCACCTCACCCGGCTAATTTTTTGTATTTTTTAGTAGAGACGGGGTTTCACCGTGTTAACCAGCATGGTCTCGATCTCCTGACCTCGTGATCCACCCGTCTCGGCCTCCCAAAGTGCTGGGATTACAGGCTTGAGCCACCGCGCCCGGCCACACAATGCTCTTCTTAAGAAAACTTTCTACCACCTTTAAAATGTGTTCCTATAAATCTGTATCACTGAAATTTTGCACCTAAGCAAACAGCATATATAAGGAATATAAAAACCTAGGCTAGACAAATTCTTTAGGCCATTATCTTAGTAAAAGTGAATGACTTTGATAAATGTAAATAACGTGCTATCTAGACTAGATAATGAGGTATTTAAAAGCATGATTTAAAAGAATTTATTTAAAAAGACAATGGGCTGGGCGTAGTGGCTCACGCCTGTAATCCCAACACTTTGGGAGGCAAGGTGGGTGGATCGCCTGAGGTCAGGAGTTCGAGACCAGTCTGGCCAACATGGTGAAACTCCATCTCTACTAAAAACACAAAAGTTAGCCAGGCGTGGTGGTGGGCACCTGTAGTCCCAGCTACTTGGGAGGCTGCAGCGGCAGAATCACTTGAATCCAGGAGGCAGAGGTTGCCATGACTGGTGATCGCTCTCCACTGCACTCTAGCCTGGGCGACAGAGCAAGACTCCGTCTCAAAAAAATAAAATAAGGCTTAAGGTCTATTATTAGCACTCCAATTCTAGTTTAACTGGTGTTGGTCTTACATGGCTAAGAAATGCCAGTATAAACACCTCCTGAAGAAGTTTTATGAGGAATCTGAAACATAAATATGTGCTTCAAGACTGTATGTCCCCAGTCTTCTGTATTACCATGCAACAGAAAAGTGTGTGTGTGAATTTCAGAAACCACATGAACATTTCATTCTCATGGCAGCTACAAGGTTATATTTACATTTCAAAACACTTAAGAAATGTAATGATTACCTGGGGTTCAAAACCCATATCAAACATTCTGTCTGCTTCATCTAAAACAACATATGTCACTCTTCGAAGATTTGTGACCCGACCTAAGATGAGAAGAAAAATAAAGACAAAAAGAAAACTAAAAATCAGTCCCAATTCATTTTATGGCTACCAAGAACTTTTAAAAACTGTAAAGGAAACTAAAATGCCTGACTTAACCAGAGGGGTAAGTTAGGTATCTTTAAAAAGTGAAAAGAAATTTTGATCTAAAATGTCTTAATCTAGTGACAAATACTTTCTGACAATGGGTATATGAGGCCCTTTATTTTGTCAAACTCGTCTCTTGCATACCATCATAGGGCCTGAAGAACCTGTAAAATTCAGAAAACAGCCCTCTCCAAAACACATCATAAAACTAAGACTGAGATGAAGCATCGAGCCACATCAGCCATTATCTGACAGCATCACCTAGAAAAAAACATATTAGAGATTACAGCGTATGTGTGGAAAGCAAGTTCTAGTGCTATTTTAGACACAGAAAATGCCTCTCTATATTATTTTATAACCTACTTCATATATTTAGAAGCTTCTTAAACGGGCATGTCAAACCCTTAATGAGAAGCTATTTGACAGCATTAGGAAACTATTGTATCACATAAAAACTTTAAATACCAAAACACATTACATAAACACATTTTCCATACAAAGATATAAATCCCAATTTTATTAAGTGAACCCACTGACTTAAATAAATGCCAACTGGCTTCCTAACCAGTGAAAACAAAATACATACACAGGAAACCTCTTCTAAAATATTAACACAAGCATTGCTATCAACTGTTGAATCAATCTCCTGGCAAAAACATGTACAAAAAGTTATTTAAAAATAGACCAAAATGACAGATAAGAGAAAAAGGTAAAATTAATCAAGATGAATTTCAGGAGGAGACTTAATGCAGCATTGAGAAAAAAAAAAAAACAAGGGATTATTTAATCAGCATTCAAATCAAAACTTTCCATATGCTAGACAAGCACAAAGATTTCTCAAACAATTTTGATGTCACTTTGCCAACTTCATGTACAATTAGAATTAAGTTCATACAGAAATTCAAGCAGAATACTATTAGAAACATGCACTAACTCACAGTTTTTAACACTCTATTATGTACATACTGAATATTGCAATAGAAACCTCTGAGAACATTTTCTTCAAAAAATAAAAAGTGCCAAAATAAGTGCTATCTAATATTTAAGTATTCCACACTAGCATTTGTAGCCCCAATTAGTTTTGCAAGGTCGGGAACAGCATTAAATTACCTACCTTTGATGGTTTAAGTCTCGGAAGCCCAGTTCTATAAATCTTGAAGGGCCTTTCTCCACAGAAGTTAAATAATGTCAACAGTTTAGTAAGAGTTTTGATAGGGAATAATTTAACAAAGCATAACATTTGAGCTACAAACATGCAATATTTACAAAAGATAAAATTTCTTGAAGCTGCAATATCTTAATTTATGTAGTATTGTAAGAAAATACTAGCTCATGTGGAGAAAAAGTCTAAATTTTGTAATAAAGAAAAGGCTACTACCCTATTCTTTTACTAAGCAAAGCCAGGCCAAAAATGGATTAAGAATCCAAGTTATGATCAGAGTTACTTCTGAAAAAAATTTTTAAATTACAAAAATATCATTAATGTTTATAATAATCAACTTGTTCCAATACAATTTTTTTTTTTTTTTTTTGAGACGGAGTCTCGCTCTGCCACCCAGGCTGTAGTACAGTGGGGTGATCTTGGCACACTGCAAGCTCCGCCTCCCGGGTTCAAGCTATTCTCCTGCCTCAGCCTCCCAAGTAGCTGGGACCACAGGCTACAAATTTTAAGATACTGCAACTTTAAGAAGAAATATAGAAACCCTTTGTTGGTTTCTTGCATCTGTTTTAACAAAAAAATGTAAAGAATTCAAAAAGGAAAGACACCAAAAAAATACCCCTGACTTACCACTGTTAGCCGCTAACATGTCAATCATTCGACCAGGTGTGCAAACAATAATTTCAGCACCTCTTTTCAGCTCAGCAATCTAATAAAAAAGATGAAACTTAATAGTCTATCACTAATGCTTACTTAAACACTAAAAAATATTACATTTAGTTCTTGCCTAGTCTGCTAAGAAGACTTCAAAGCCTCCTGCCTAATTATTTTGAATCTCGGGGCACTACTAAAGAAACAGCAACAGCCAGACGCAGTGGCTCACGCCTGTAATCCTAGCACTTTGGGAGGCTGAGGTAGGCAGATCACGAGGTCAGGAGATCGAGACCATCCTGGCTAACACGGTGAAACCCCGTCTCTACTAAAAATACAAAAAATTAGCCAGGCGTGGTGGCAGGTGCCTGTAGTCCCAGCTACTCGGGAGGTTGAGGCAGGAGAATGGGGTGAACTTGAGAGGCGGAGCTTGCAGCGAGGTGAGATCGCACCACTGCACTCCAGCCTGGGTGAAAGTGTGAGACTCCGTCTCAAAAAAAAAAAGAAAAAAACATCAACAACGTGACCACATAGTGCCATAAATTTGAAACAAATAAAAACTAGAGAATTTTGCAAATTTGATTTGCCACTATCCCTCAAAACCAAGAAACAAACTTAAGAAAGCAGTTTAAAAAAAAAAGTGATCATCTTTGAGCCCAGGAGTTCAAGGTTGCAGTGAGCTATGATCACATCCTTGCACTTCAGCCTGAGCAAGAGCGAGACCTTGTCTCAGAAAAGAAATTTCGAAGTGACCACATAGACTAGCGTTTTTCAAATTGAGGATTGCCACATTAGTGAATCATTAAATCCTTTAACAGTCATAATCAGCTTTTTTTTTTTTTTTTTTTGAGACAGGGTCTCATTCTGTTGCCCAGGCTCTGTTGTCCAGTGCAGCAGTGTCATCATAGCTCACTGCAGCCTAGATCCTGGGCTCAAGAGATGATCACTTTTTTAAAAAAACTGCTTTCTTTTTTTTTTGAGACGGAGTCTCGCTCTGTCACCCAGGCTGGAGTGCGGTGACCGGATCTCAGCTCACTGCAAGCTCCGCCTCCCGGGTTCACGCCATTCTCCCGCCTCAGCCTCCCGAGTAGCTGGGACTACAGGCACCCGCCACCTCGCCCGGCTAGTTTGTTTTTGTATTTTTTTAGTAGAGACGGGGTTTCACCGTGTTAGCCAGGATGGTCTCGATCTCCTGACCTCGTGATCCACCCGTCTCGGCCTCCCAAAGTGCTGGGATTACAGGCTTGAGCCACCGCGCCCGGCCAAAAACTGCTTTCTTAAGTTCGTTTCTTGATTTTGAGGGATAGTGGCAAATCAAATTTGCAAACTTCTCTAGTTAGCCACTAGCTAGGACTACAGGCACTCGCTAATTTATTTACTGTTTTAAGAGATGGGGTCTCACCATATTGCCCAGGCTGGTCTCAAACTCCTGGACTCAAGTGATTCTCCCATTTCAGCCTCCCAAAGTGCTGTGATGATTACAAGTATGAGCCATAGTGCTCAATCACAACCAGCGTTTTTTAAATGAAATAGAATGCAAAATACCGGAAGTCCCTTAACATCATAAAACTTTTGTTTGGCATTTATATAAATACAATGTGCAAGCATGTACCATGTTGTTTTGTAAGTATATTTCTACAAACTATAGTCATGAAAAATCATAAACTTAGAATATGAAGTTCAAGTAATTAAAATAGCACTGGAGTTAACAAAAGCAAATATTCTTGAAGTGTGTTCTTGTAACAAGAGTCCTAAGAAACAGTTTTGTAGTTAAGTTCAGAAAATGACAATTTATCCCATTTATCTAGCAACACGATACACATTAGCTTATTAAGAACTAAGAAGTCTTACAGCAAAGAAACTGGTTTTAACTTTTTATACTCCAACGTTTCCAAAACTTATCCAACCACAGAACCTACTTTTTTGCCTTCTTCTACTCAGGCAAAATATCTGAAAACTATTTCATTCTTTAGAAGACAGCTGAAGGGATGGTCATAGTGGCTCACGAGGGAAGCCGAGGCAAGCAGATTGCTTGAGCCCAGGAATTCGAGACCAGCCTGGGCAACATGGCAAAAACCTCATCTGTACAAAAAAATACAAATATTAGCTGGGTGTGGTGGCATGCATCTGTGGTCCCAGCCACTCAGGAGGCTAAGGAGGAAGGACTGCTTGAGCCCAGGAGGTCACAGACGCAGTGAGCCAAGGTCACATCACTGCACTCCAGCCTGGACAACAGAGCAAGATGCTGTCTCAAATAAAACAGAACCAAAAAAAAAAGAAGAAGAAAAAAACACCTCTGATATTAATGCATCCCAGTAATCACCATCACTTTTTCCCCCCGAAGATGGAGTCTTGCTGTCTCCCAGGCTGGAGCGCAGTGGCGTGATCTCAGCTTACCACAACTTCCGCCTCCCAGGTTCAAGTGATTCTCCTGCCTCAACCTCCCAAGTAGCTGATATTATAGGCACGCACCACCACACCAGGCTAATTTCTGTGTTTTTAGTAGAGACCGGGGATCTCGCCATGTTGGCTAGGCTGGTCTTGAGCTCCTGATCTCATGATCCACCCGCCTTGGCTTCCCAAAGTGCTGGGATTACAGGCGTGAGTCACCGTGCCTGGCCACCATCACTTTTTAAAGACGTCAGCATAGATTATAGAAAATAAATGCTCAGAGATCAGAGACCTAGGTTCCAGGACAAACTCTAGAACGTATTAACCTAATTGGTCAACTTAATAAATCTTTCTGAGTATTTCCTCATATGTAAAATAAAAAAAAAATCTGCCTTCTCAGGCAGGGGAAGAGGGAGGAGGGATAATCTATGTAAAAATGACTCAAAAATTCTAATACAGCATTAACATAATATGTTCTTTTTTGTCACAACTATATTGGGTCATAATTAACAAAAATTATATATATTTAAGGTGTACAACATGTTTGATAAACATATACACTCTCAAATGATGACCACAATCAAGCTAACATATCCCCTTACATAGTTACCAATATTTTCTTTTGTGGTAAGAACATTTAAGATCGGTTGGGCGCAGTGGCTCACGCCTGTAATACCAGCACTTTGGGAGGCCAAGGCAGGAGGATCACTTGAAGTAAGGAGTTCAAGACCAATCTGGCCAATATGGTGAAACCCCATCTCTACTAAAAATACAAAAATTAGCCAGGCAAGGTGGCGGGCACCTGTAGTCCCAGCAACTTGGGAGGCTGAGGTAGGAGAATCGCTTGAACCGGGGAGGCGGAGGTTGTAGTGAGCCAAGATTGCGCCATTGCACTCCAGCCTGGATGACAGGGCGAGACTCCACCCCAAAACGAAAAAAAAAAAAAAGAACATGATGCGAGATCTACTGGCTTAGCAAATTATTCAGCATACAATATAATATTAACTAGTCACCATGCTGTACGTTACATCTCCAAAGGTATTCATCCTGCATGAAATAACTAATTCTTACTATTATTTTTATACCTCATTTTTAAAATGATTTTAGAAGCAATCACTATTCAAAAAACTAAAAGTAAAAGTCACTCTTTTACTTTATTAAATCTTCCAACTTGAGAAAAGAATGGAAAACATGAATATTTCTTATGTAACTACCTGCTCACTGATTCCTGTTCCTCCATAAACACAGACCACTCTAAGTCCCAAAGTCTTGGAAAACTTCTTACACTCTTTAGTAATCTGTAAAGCCAGTTCTCGAGTTGGAGTCATGATGACAGCTGGAAAGATAAATACATCAGTAGCCTAACCACCAAAATTCTTAAGGCTATGCTTTAAAGTATTCAATTTCACCTCTACAATAAAGTTCAGATTGTTTCACCTAATATTTTTTGTTATGCATCTCTGAAAACTATTTCAAAAGTTGTATAACAGCAGAGGTTGTGGGGAAGGATAAGTATAAGCAGAGTTTAAAAACATGCTAAAAGAAGAAAAATGACAGTTAAATGCCTCATCCAACCCTCAGGAAAACAAATACTTGGTTCAATAGAACGCAAATAGTTTTCTAATGCAAATCACAGATCAAAGAAAATCAAGTGACTCACTGTGCCACAGAAGCCATACTGTTGCTTCCAGAAACAACCTTGGTCTGAGGGGCACAGACAGAGGAGAGAGATACTATGCCCCGTGTTCCTAAGAGAAAAGCTGAACAACTTTCCAAAACCCTATTCAACTTTGCAAGAGTTATCTCTGCCAAGATGAATCAAGAAACCAGAATCTAAACAACTAATCTTGAATGAAATGCTGGCATTATAGCCTGTTAAGGCCGAAAACTACCTAGGAAAATATGTTTCCCTAGTATATTCCATGTTGCCTTTACATATCTATTGATACCAGCCTAACAAACCTCAATATAAATAAACAGATAGATGCACGAGGAGTCTACCTGCCAAGTCAGAGTTTAAAAACTGAGCTGTGCCAGGAGGGGCTGTTTTTGTACTTCTGAGATGTCACTCCAGAGCTCTGAAGATTCTCACTCCACCTGCTGGTAAGGGGAAATCAGCCCCAAAGTGCCAAATTGATAAAGAAAATGTACATAAAGACATCTTCATTGTCATAATTAAGAACATTATAAACTATAAGGTCTTTCTGTTTGACAACAAAGCTGTTATTTGAAAAATAGTTTAATGAAAATAACTGTACCTATTGGCCCCTCTCCTTCTTCTAATGACCTCTGATCCATGATGTGTCTAAACATGGGCAACAGAAAAGCAATGGTCTTTCCACTTCCTGTTTTGGCAATGCCAATCAAATCTCGTCCAGACATTATAGCAGGAATAGCTTGGGTTTGGATTGGCGTGGGCTTTTCATAGCCATGCCTTAAAAAGAAAACCAAAGGAAGATAAGGTAAGAATTGAGATTGCTGGGCCCCAAAGAGGTCCCATGTGTTCCCATAAAAATAAACTTCCAAAAGGCTGTATATATTCATACAATAAAATACTATTTGGCAATAAAAAGGGAAGTACTAACACATTCTACAATATGGACTAACCCTGACAACAACATGTAAAGTGAAAAAGGTCAGTCACTAAAGACAAAAATTGTTTGATCCCATTTACATGAAATGTTAGGAATAGCCAAATCTATTCTAGAGACAAAAAGTAGATTAATGGTTGCCCAGGGGTGGGGAGAGGGGAGAAGACTGACTACTAATGGACAAAAGTTTCTTTTTGGGATAATGAAAAATTTAAAAATTAGGCAGGGCGCAGTGGTTCATGACTGAAATCCCAGCATTCTGGGAGGCTGACATGGGAGAATCATTTGGGGCCAGCAGTTCAAGACCAGCCTGGTCAACATAGTGACACCCCATCTCTTAAAAAAAAAAAAAGGGGCCGGGCGCGGTGGCTCAAGCCTGTAATCCCAGCACTTTGGGAGGCTGAGACGGGCGGATCACTAGGTCAGGAGTTCGAGACCATCCTGGCTAACACGGTGAAACCCCGTCTCTACTAAAAAATATAAAAAACTAGCCGGGCGAGGTGGCGGGCACCTGTAGTCCCAGCTACTCGGGAGGCTGAGGCAGGAGAATGGCGTAAAAACCCGGGAGGCAGAGCTTGCAGTGAGCTGAGATCCGGCCACTGCACTCCAGCCTGGGCGACACAGCGAGACTCTGTCTCAAAAAAAAAAAAAAAAAAAAAAAAAAAGGGGGGGGGGGGGGGGCCAGGCATGGTGGTTCATGCTGTAATCCCAGCACTTTCAGAGGCCGCAGCAGGTGGATGATCTGAGGTACAGAGTTTGAGACCACCCTCACCAAAATGCAGAAACCCTGTATCTACTAAAAACACAAAATGAGCCAGGCGTGGTGGCACATGCCTGTAATCCCACCTACTTGGGAGGCTGAGGCAAAAGAATCGCTTGAACCCGAGAGGTGGAGGTTGCGGTGAGTGAGATAGAGCCAATGCACTCCAGCCCGGGCAACAAGAGTTAAATTCTGTCTCAAAAAAAAAAAAAAAGGCTGAGCACGGTGGCTCATACCTGTAATCCTAGCACTTTGGGAGGCCAAGGCGGGCAGATCACCAGGTCAGGAGTTTGAGACCAGCCTCACGTGGTGAAACCCTGTCTCTACTAAAAATACAAAAATTAGCCAGGCGTGGTGTGGCAAACACCTGTAGTCCCAGCTACCTGGGAGGCTGAGGCAGGAGAATCATTCGAACCCGGGAGGCAGAGGTTGCAGTGACCCGAGATCACGCCACTGCACTCCAGCCTGGGCAACAGAGTGAGACTCTGTCTCAAAAAAATAAATAAATAAAACCAAAAAACAAACAAACAAAAAATTCAAAAAAAATTTCCAAAAATTAGAGTATTGTAATGGTTGCAAAACTATAAAAATACACTAAAAAACATTAAGTTGGCTGGGCACAGTGGCTCATGCCTGTAATCCTAGCACTTTGGGAGGCTGAGGCGGGTGGATCATGAGGTCAAGACATCAAGACCATCCTAGCCAACACGGTGAAACCCCGTCTCTATAAAAAATACAAAAATTAGCTGGGCGCAGTGGTGCATTCCTGTAATCTCAGCTACTTGGGGGACTGAGGCAGGAGAATCGCTTGAAGCTTGAACCCAGGAGGCGGAGGTTGCAGTGAGCCGGGATTGCACCACTGCACTCCAGCCTGGTGACAAAGCGAGACTTGTCTAAAAAAATATATATATGTGTGTGTGTATATATATATAAGTTGCATAATTTTTTTTTTTTTTTTAAGACAGAGTCTCTCTCTGTCACCACGCTGGAGTGCAGTGCCACAATCCCAGCTCACCGCAACCTCTGACTCCCGGGTTCAAGCGATTCTCCTGCCTGAGCCTCCAAAGTAGCTAGGACTACAGGTTAGCTGGGACTATAGGCATGCGCCACCACACCCAGCTAATTTTTGTATTTTTAGTAGAGACGGAGTTTCACCATGTCGGCCAGGATGGTCTCGATCTCTTAACCTCGTGATCTGCCTGTCTTGGCCTCCCAAAGTGTTGGGATTACAAGTGTGAGACCCTGTCCCAGCCAAGTTGCATAATTTAACCAGCACTTTGGGAGGCCAAGGTGGGGGGATCACTTGAAGTCAGGAGTTTGAGACCAACTTCACCAACACGGCGAAACCCTGTCTCTATCAAAAATACAAAAATACAAAAATTGGCTGGGTGTGGTGGCGGGCACCTGTAATCCCAGCTACTTAAGAGGCTACGGCACAAGAATCGCTTGAACCCGGGATGCAGAGGTTGCAGTGAGCCGAGATCATGCCAATGCATGCCTGAGGGAAGAGGTGGGAGGCTCTGTCTCAAAAAAGAAAAAAATAAATAAAAAATTTAAAAAGCCAGGCATGGTGGCTCACGCCTGTAATCCCAGCACTTTGGGAGGCTGAGGCGGGCAGATCACCTGAGGTCAGGATTTCAAGGCCAGCCTGGCCAACATGGGGAAACCTGGTCTCTACTAAAAATATTTTAAAAATTAACCAGCCGTAGTGGCGCACACCTATAGTTCAGCTACTCAGGAGGCTGAGGCAGGATAATTGCTTGAGCCCGGGTGGCTGAGGTCACAGTGAGCACAGTGAGATCGCACCACTGTACTCTACCCTGGGCAACAGAGCAAGATTCTGTCTCAAACAAAAAAAAAAAAGCAGTTGTATAATTTAAAGGGTAAATTTTGATATGTAAATTATCTCAATAAAACAATTTTTTTAAACGTAAGGTTTTTTTAGAGTAAAAATGTAACTCAGGGAGACATTGGTGTGAAAGGACTATTTTGAGCAGCAAGACACAGAAAACATAAACAACCACCAACCACTTACTTTTTGAGGGAATTTAAGATCTTCATGGAAATTCCACACTGGACCCAGGATTTAATTGGTTTGGGACAACCTTTTCCTTTAACTGTAATGCCCTCCATTTCCAATCGAAACACATTTACCTCTACAAAACAAAACCCAGATTAAAAGTTCTTAAATATTGTTCTATTGGTGTCTTCTACTTTTCAATTAGGCATAAGATGAAGAATCTTTAACTCTTATGCCAGGCCCAGTGGCTCACACCTGTAATCCTAGCAACTAGCACTTTGGGAGGCAGACGCAGGCAGATCCCTTGAACCCAGGAGTTGTAAGACCAACCTGGGCAACATGGTGAAACCCTGCCTCGACAAAAAGTACAAAAATTAGCTGGGTGTGGTGGCACATGCCTGTAGTCCCAGTTACTCAGGAGGCTGACATAGGAAGATCACCTGAGCCTATCAGGGGGATGTGGGGTGTGGTAGGAAATCAAGGCTGCAGTGAGCCATGACTGCACCACTGCACTCCAGCCTCCAGCCTGGGCAATGGAGGGAGAGACCCTGTCTCAAAACAAAACAAACAATTTTTTAAATTTTTGTATTTTTTTTAGTAGAGACAGGGTTTCACCATATTGGCCAGGATGGTCTCGAACTACTGACCTCATGATCTGCCCGCCTAGGCCTCACAAAGTGCTGGGATTACAGGCGTGAGCCACTGCATCCGGCCTACTTTTCTGTATTTTAGTAGATGGGGTCTCACTCTATTGCCCAGGCTGGTCTCGAACTTCTGAGCTCAAACAATGCGCCCACCTCAGCCTCCCAAAGTGCTGGGATTACAGGTGTGAGCCAACGCACCTGGCCAATTAATTTTTGATCATTTTAAAAATATTTCCAAAACACCCTCCTTCATCAGACACTATCCACATTTCTCTTGAGTAATGTGAAATGTATCCTCTTCTGTTAGTAAATGAAAAAATGGAATTTTACCTTCTTGAGACATTTTTGCTAGTTCTGGAACTTCGACATAGAAGTTTTTCCTAAATGGCTCATATTCAATTTTTCCATGATCAACTGGTTCTAGAAGCTTTCGCTGTTTTGTTTGATACCCTGTAAGGGCTGTCTGAAGATCAACTTCTTCCTCCTCTGAAGAATACTATAGTTTAAAAGAAAAAAATTAAAGAGGTAAGCTCATTACTATTTTCCTCTTGTGGGAAGCAATACTCCTAGCTTTTCAAATCTTCCTCTCCTAGAAACTACTCTAATTTTTTTACTTTCTGCAATACACTGTTTGACCCACAAGATTTTTATAGTGCTCCAGCACACTTAAACCTCTTAATTTTAAAATCACCTCAAATGATGTATGTCATCTTGAATTAGAAATACATCAAGAAGCTCCTGAAGAATTTTTCGACTTACTTTTCTTTTTCTTTGCCCTTTAGAAAGTTAAAATGCCAATATAAAGCTAAAACAGTAATGATCAGAGACGGCTCTAATAAGGTTTTGCTATTGTTTTTACTATATAAATCTTTACAATACGTGTTAATGGAAAGAAAGTTAATTCATTCTGTTACTTCATTTTTTTTCTCTCCATATTGTATGCCTGAAGTGAGCTGATGAGGGGCAGAAAGATCATACAGTTAGGAATGAAAGACATCAGAATGTTCCACTAAATAGATATTTAACTAGATACTATACTACTACTAAGAATAGCAAGAATGTCTCCCAATTCTGGGAATTTCTCCTAGTTCACATAAATGAAAAGCACATATCCATGAATGCTTTCTAATAAATGCTTCCAGGATAGTATCATAAACAAAGTCAAAATTAATGAAAAATCACCTCCATGGCATCCTGGTCATTCTCCATCAGCTCACCTTTCTTCTTATCAGAATCCACAACTGCTTTTTTGGTTGTCACAACAGTGACAACTTTTGTGACCGTTGGCCCAGACTTCTAAAATAAAGAAGAAATATAGAATATTTTGCAAAGCTGAAACGCAAGTTATATGACAGCCGAAGCCCACAATAACTGACAAAATTTCGTCTTTAGTTTCTTTTTTTAGTGACATGGTCTCCATCACCCAGGCTTGAGTGGTGTGATCGTAGCTCACCGTAACCTCAAATTTCTGGGCTCAAGGAGTCATCCCATCTGTCCTCCTGAGTTGCTAGGACTATAAGCACATATCACCAAACCCAGTTAATTTTTTTTGCTTTTTGGTAGAAAGAGTCATGCTATGTTGCCCAGGCTGGTCTTGAACTGCTTGGCTCCAGTGATCTACCAGCCTCAGCCTACCAAATGTTCTGGGATTGCAGTTGTGAGCCAGGGCATTGAGCCAACTGAGTTATTAAATGAAAATAGAAACAACAGACTGTTTTTCTCATTAATTTGTATAAATTTTTAAGCATAATATAATTATATTTTATAATACATCCACTTATCATTTACTGTATTATAGATAATTCAATATTATATATACTTTATTTATTGAGATAAAGTTTTGCTCTTGTCACCCAGGCTGGAGTGCAATGGCATGATTTCAGCTCACTGTAACCTCTGCCTCCCAGATTCAGGCAATTCTCCTGCCTCAGCCTCCCCAGTAGCTGGGATTACAGGCGCCCGCCACTATACTCAGCTAAGTTTTGTATTTTTAGTAGAAGAAGGGTTTCGCCATGTTGGCAGGCTGGTCTCGAACTCCTTATCTCAGGTAATCCACCCACCTAAGTCCCTGCAAAAGTGCTGGGATTACAGGCATGAGCCAGCGTGCCCAATTTTATATATATATATAAAAAATATATATATATATGTAAATATATATATATAAAATATATATACATATATATATTTTTTTTTTTTTTTCAGACTGAGTCTCATTCTGTTTCCCAGGTTAGAGTACAGTGGTGTGATCTAGGCTAATTGCTCCCAGTTCAACTTATTCCCCTTCCTCAGCCTCCCAAGTAGCTGGGATTAGAGGCATCCGCCATCACACCCAGCTAATTCTTGTATTTTCAGCAGAGATGGTGTTTTGCCATGTTGGCCAGGTTGATCTCTAACTCCTGACCTCAGGTGATCGTTCACCTTGGCCTCCCAAAATGTTGGGATTACAGGCATGAGCCACCACATCCGGCATGATTATATATTTTCAAACTACTACTAGGCTGGGCACAGAGGCTCATGTCTGAAATTCCAGCACTTTGGGAGGCTAAGACAGGAGGATCACTTGAGTCCAGGAGTTCGAGACCAACCTGGGTAACACAGCGAGATTCCACCTCTATAAACAATTAGCCAGGTGTAGTGGTACATGCCTGTAGTCCTAACTACTAAGAGGGTTGAAGCAGAATAATCGCTTCAGCCCAGGGGTATGAGGTATGATCATGCCACCGCAGCACTCCAGCCTGGGTAACACAGCGAGACCCTGTTGCTAAAAAACATTTTTTTAATTAAAAAATAGAATAAGCTTTGGGAGGCCGAGACAGGCAGATCACGAGGTCAGGAGATCAAGACCATCCTGGCTAACACGGTGAAACCCCGTCTCTACTAAAAAATACAAAAAACTAGCGGGGCGAGGTGGCGGGCGCCTGTAGTCCCAGCTAATGTAGTCCCAGCTACTCGGGAGGCTGAGGCAGGAGAATGGCGTAAACCCAGGAGGCGGAGCTTGCAGTGAGCTGAGATCCGGCCACTGCACTCCAGCCTGGGCGACAGAGCGAGACCCCCTCTCAAAAAAAAAAATAAATAAAATAAAATAAAATAAGGCCAGGTGCGGAGGCTCACACTTGTAATCTCAGCATTTTGGGAGGCCAAGGCGGACAGATCACTTGAGGTCAGGAATTCAAGACCAGAATGGCCAACATGGTGAAACCGTCTCTACTGAAAATACAAAAATTAGCCAGGTATGGTGGTGGGCACTTGTAATTCCAGCTAATCGGGAGGCTGAGGTAGGAGAATCACTTGAACCTGGGAGGCACAGGGTGCAGTGAGCAGAGATAGTACCTATCACTGCACTCCAGCCTAGGCAACAGAGCAAGACTCCATCTCGAAAAACAAAACAAAACAAAACATAAATAAAATAAAAAATAAAATAAAATAAAATAAAATAGGGTGGGTGCAGTAGCCTAATGCCTGCAATCCCAGCACACTGGGAGGCCAAGGGAGGTGGCTCACCTGAGGTCAGGAGTTCAAGACCAGCCTGGCCAACATGGTGAAACCTCATCTCCACTAAAAATACAAAAATTAGCTGGGCGTGGTGGCAAGGGCCTGTAATCCCAGCTACTCAGGAAGCTGAGGCAGAAGAATCACTTGAACCCAGGAGGTGGAGGTTGCAGTGAGCTAAGACTGTGCCACTGCACTCCAGCCTAGGCAACAAAAGCAATACTCCATCTCAAAAAAATAAATTAAATTTATATAAAAAAATAAAATGAGGCTGGGCATGGTGGTTCACACCTGTAATCCCAGCACTTTGGGAGGCCAAGGTGGGAGGATCACCTGAGGTCGAGAGTTCGTGACCAGCCTGACCAACATGGTGAAACCCGGTCTCCACTAAAAATACTAAAATTAGCCAGGCATAGTGGCAGGCATCTATAATCCCAGCTACTTGGGAGGTTGAGGCAGGAGAATCACTTGAACTCGGGAGGCGGAGGTTGCAGTAAGCCAAGATTGCACCACTGCACTCCAGCTTGGGCAATAGAGCGAGACTCTGTCTCAGGAAAAAAAAAAATAAATAAATAAATAAATAAATAAATTTTAAAAATGAAACAAAATACTACTAAATGGTATTTTCCAATCACTAGGCAAGCCAGGGGCTTGTACTGGGAGCCTGAATAAACCAATAAATAAAACAGGTAAAAGTCACTGCCCTTAGAGTGCTTACATTTTAGAAGGGAGAAGGGACACACTGTAAACACAAAAAAATCATATAATTTGTCAAAATGTAATAAATGCTATGAAAAAGAGGAAAAAAAGAATAAAGTGAAGGTCGTCAAGGGGTATCAAAGATGCAGCTGGGCATGGTGGCTCATGCCTGTAATCCCAGGATATTGGGAGGCCAAGGCAGGTGGATCACTTGTGGCCAGGAATCCAAGACCAGCCTAAGCAACATGGTAAAACCTCATCTCTACCAAAATACAAAAATTAGCCAGGAGTGGTGGTTCACACATGTAGTTGCAGCTACTTGGGAGGCTGAGGTAGGTAGACTGCACAGGCCTGGGAGGTGGAGGTTGCAGTGAGCCAAGATAACACCACTGCACTCCAGCCTGGGCAACAGAGAGAGACTGTTTCAAAAAAAAAAAAAGAGTATCAAAGACAGGAGTGCTAGAGAAGTCTCCAGAGAACTTATTTAAAAGGTTAATATGTAAGCAAAGATATTAAACAAAGGTGATGGTGTTAAAAGAGTGACTTTTGAAAGAACACTTAGAGCTAAAATTTGCCAGTATCTCTGGTACTTAGAAAAAGTACTGCCATCTCTCAGATGAGGAGAAAGAAAACTGTTAGCTTTATAAAATCATGCAAATCAGTAGGACAATGCAATGGAGAATTCAAGTTACCCAAAAGGAAATAGAAATCTTTAAAAATAAGAAATTCCATACCTTTTCATTTCCCCCACCACCTTTTACACTTCTCATGTTAAATTTTTTTACTTCCTCTTTCACTTCTTCCATGTAAGCATCTAATGGATCTAACTCCTCACCCTCCATTTCATTTCCTTCCTTTTCAGCTTCTGCAGGATCATCTTCATCATCTAAAATACCAGAATACACTTTCTTTAAACATCTGTTTCAATATGCAATATTTCACAATCAGACCACACCCCACCTCTCTAACCTTTTCTCCCACTGCCCAAACACCCCTTTTCCAATTACTCCAGCAATCCAGCAGTTCAAATGCTCACTTTCGGAGGTTTTTCCATTTTTACATGAAGCATGTATTACTTTTGAATATTAACAATGACAAAATAAATATGAATAAAATATAAATTGTTTGGTTGTAAAAGGGTCAAAAGATTAATTATGCCAAAAAAAGATGATCTCCAATAATAGATTTTACAGCTATACAGCTGGATGCAGAACTACAAACTTTCTCTGCTAAATGACTTTTTTTATTTCTTTGTTTCCTCTTTTTTTTTTTTTTTGAGATGGAGTCTCGCTCTGTCGCCCAGGCTGGAGTGCAGTGGCACGATCTCTGCTCCCTGCAAGCTTCGCCTCCCAGGTTCACACCATTCTTTTGCCTCAGCCTCACAAGTACCTGCCACTACAGGCGCCCACCACGCCTGGCTAATCTTTTGTATTTTTAGTAGAGACAGGGTTTCACCATGTTAGCGAGGATGGTCTCAAACTCCTGACCTCGCTTTCCGCCCGCCTCAGCCTCCCTAAGTGCTGGGATTACAGGCATGAGCTTTCTTTTTTTTTTTTTCTTTTTTTTTTTTTTTTTTTGAGACAGAGTCTCGCTCTGTGGCCCAGGCTGGAGTGCAGTCGCGATCTCAGCTTACTGCAACCTCTGCATCCTGGGTTCAAGCAATCCTCCTGCCTCAGCCTCCTGAGTAGCTAGGATTACAGGCACACGCCAACCACACCTGGCTCATTTTTGTAGTTAATAGAGACGAGGTCTCACCATGTTTGTCAGGCTGGTCTCGAACTCCTGACCTCGTGATCCACCCACCTCAGCCTCCCAAAGTGCTAGGAGTACAGGCATGAGCCATCACGTCTGCTAAATGACATTTTCAATTACAGTTGATCCCTGAACAACATAAGTTTGAACTGCATGGGTCCACATGGAAGTAAATTTTCTTCTGCCTTTGCCACCCCAGAGAGAAGATCAACTCCTCCTCCTCTTCTTCCTTCTCAGCCTACTCAATGTGAAGACGACAAGAATGAAGACTTTTAAGATGACCCACTTCAACTTAATGGACAGTAAATATATTTTCTCTTTCTTGTAATTCTTTTTTTTTTCCGAGACAGAGTTTCGCTCTGTCGCCAGTCTGGAGTGCAGTGGTGTGATCTCGGCTCACTGACTACAACCTCCATCTCTCAGGTTCAAGTGATTCTCCTGCCTCAGCCTCCCAAGTAGCTGGGACTACAGATGTGTGCCACCAGGTCCAGCTAATTTTTGTATTTTTAGTAGACATGGAGTTTCACCACGTTGGCCAGGATGATCTTGATCTCTTGACCTTGTGAACTGCCCGCCTTGGCCTCCCAAAGCGCTGGGATTACAGGCGTGCACCAGCGTGCCCGGCCTATTAATTCTCTTAATAACATTCTTTTCTCCAGCTTACCATATTAAAAGAATATAGTATTTAATACATAAAGCATACAAAGTTATGTGTTATTCAACTGTTCATGTTACTGGTGAACAGTAAGCAGGTAATGCTTAGTTTCTGGGGAGTAAAAAGTTATATATGGATATTTCACTGCGTAGGGAGGTTGGAGTGCTGAGCTACCAAGTTGTTCAAGGGTCAAATGTATTTCTTCTCTTTCAATACCTTTCAATCACAGAAGATGGCGTATCTTAGTTATGTAGAAAAGATTAGATTGTCTTGAATTAAGATATCATGACTACTTGGCGGGCGTGATGGCTCACACTTGTAATCCCAGTGCTTTGGGAGGCAGATCACAAGGCCAGGAGTTCGAGACCAGCCTGGCCACCACAGTGAAACCCTATCTCTATTAAAAATAGGCCAAGGTGGGCAGATCACAAGGTTGGGAGTTCAACACCAGCCTGGCCAATGTGGTGAAACCTCATCTCTACTAAAAATACAAAAAAATTAGTTGGGCGTGGCGGTGTATACCTGTAATCCCAGCTACTGTGCAGGCTGAGGCAAAGAATTTCTTGAACCCAGGAGGTGGAGGCTGCAGTGAGCCAAGATTGCGCCACTGCACTCAAGCGTGGGCAACAAAGCGAGACTCCGTCTCAAAAAAAAAAAAAAAACGACATCATAACTACTTATAGACAGAATCTATTTAAACCATTATTTGGAACTTTCACAGAAAATGAACCAAAATCCCGTTTTCCTATAAAATTATACAATCTTCTACTTTACTAAAATCTTAAAAGTCAAAATCAGATATGAAGGGAAATGTTTCCATCCTAAATTATGAAGCATCAGCAGCCACAGTGGCTCCCACCTGTAATCCCAGCAGTGAGAAAGGTCAAAGCAGCAGGCTCCCTTGACCCCAGGAGTTCGAGACTAGCTGGGCAACATATCGAGACCCTGGCTCTTCAAAAAATGACAAAATTAACTGGGCATGGTGGCTCACACCTGTAGTCCCAGCACTTTGGGAGGCCAAAGTGGGAGGATCACCTGAGGTCAGGAGTTTAAAACCAGCCTGGCCAACATAGCAAAACCCCAGCTGTACTAAAAATAGAAAAATTCAAAAATTATCCAGGCATGGTGGCAGGTGCCTGTAATCCCGACTACTTGAAAAGCTGAGGCTCAAGAGAATAGCTTGAACCTGGGAGGCACAGACTACAGTGCCACCTGGGTGACAGAGCGAGACTCAGTCAAAAAAGAAAAAAGAAAAAGACAAAATCAGCCAGGCATGGTGGCTACTCTGGAGGCTGAGGCAAAAAAATCACTTGAGCCCAGGAGGTCGAGGCTGCAGTGAACCATGACTGTGCCACTGCACTTCAGCCTAGGCAACAGAGTGAAACTCTACCTCCAAAAAAATAGAAAAATCAGAGGAGGGACTTGAAAGCACGCCCTTAATTTACTCTCCTTATTAACATTCACATTGCTAGTAATATATTAAAGAGCTATTTACTGGCTATGCTCATAAGCACTCAATGATTCACTCTAAAGTAAAATCAGTGATGCTTACTAAACACAATTTTATGTTTCAAATTACAACATAAATATTAAAAGGGGCTTTTACAATCTCAATTCCAATTCTGGGTATATACTTCACAGAACTCAATACAGAGACTCAAACAGATATATATAAACCAATGGCCACAGGAGCATTACTCACAATAACAAAAAGGTGGAAACCACCAAATTATCCAACAGCAGGTGAATGAACAAACAAAACTTGGCATACATATATACAGTGAACTATTATTCAGCCATATAAAGAAAGGAAATTCCGAGATGCTACAACATACATGCACCTTGAAAACATTATGCTAAGTGAAATAAGCCAGACACAAAAAGATAAGTATTTATCATGATTCCACTTATGTGAGGTAGCTAGACCAAACAAATTCAGAGACAGAAAACAGAACAAAGGTTATAAGAAGTAGCGCGAAAAGGCGCCATAGAGTTATTTAAAAGGTGCAGAGTTTCTGCATGGAATGACCAAAAAGTCATGGAAACAGACAGTGGTAATGACTGCACAACACTACAAATGTATTTATCACCAAATTGAAACTTGAAAATGATGAAAATGGTAAACAGGGCCAGGCGCGCTGGCTCACACCTGTAATCCCAGCACTTTGGGAGGCCAAGGCAGGCGGATCACGAGGTCAGGAGACTGAGACCATCCTGGCTAACACAGTGAAACCCCATCTCTACTAAAAATACAAAAAATTAGCTGGGCGTGGTGACGGGCGCCTGTAGTCCCAGCTACTTGGGAGGCTGAGGCAGGAGAATGGTGTGAACCTGGGAGGCAGAGCTTGCAGTGAGCCAAGATTGCGCCACTGCACTCCAGCCTGGGCAATAGAGCGAGACTCAGTCTCAAAAAAAAAGAAGAAAATGGTAAATAGTGTATTATGCATAGTTTTCAACAATAAAAAATATTAAAAATCCCTTACGAAATATTATTCATACAATATTCTACATGAGTTTTTATACAGGCTATCAGGCTAAAAAAATATACCATCATCGTCCTCTAAACTCCATTTTTTCCCTTGTTTCATCTCTTCGATTTCCTTTTTCAGTTCTCCTATGTTTTCCATAGCCTTTTTACGTTGCTCTTCTCGCCATTTTTCTACTCTTTCTTTTCGCTTTCTCATTTCTTCTTCCAGCTTATTCTGGTCAAAGTTCTTGGGGAATAAAATAAAGAAAGAGATGGAGGAAAATAAAAAGAAAAATCAAATTTAATAACTTTGCTCCAAGTGACATTCCAGTAAGTTCTTCAAAGTATAAAGAAGGGGTAAAAAGGCATATATACAAACTCCTCAGGGTAGACTTAAATCACACACCTTTATAAATATACGCACAAATATATTACCAAAATGAAATCACAAAAAAAGCATCTTCAAATAAGAAAGCCAAAAGATATATTTCAAACACCATAAATTAATCTAATTTTACTTACATTATGCAGACATAAATTTTATTTCTTCCTAACAATAGAAACTAAAGCAATTAGCAAGAAAAGTTTCCCAGTTATTGTCAATTTTAGTCCCCCAAACTCCTCCAAAACTGCCTCTATGAAAAGCAATTTTCTATTACAAGCTAGAAAGTAAATGACATCAACATGATAAAGAAATTTTGTGACCAGGCACATGGTACATGCCTGTGGTCCCAGCTACTTGGGAAGCTGAGGCTAGAGGATCCCTTGAGCACAGGAGGTTGAGATCAGCCTCGGCAACAAAGGGAGACTGTGTTATTAAGAAAATAAAAGTTTAGGCCGAGCGTGGTGGCTCAAGCCTGTAATCCTAGCACTTTGGGAGGCCAAGACGGGCGGATCACGAAGTCAGGAGATCGAGACCATCCTGGCTAACACAGTAAAACCCTGTCTCTACTAAAAAAAATACAAAAAACTAGCAGGGCGAGGTGGCGGGCACCTGTAGTCCCAGCTACTCGGGAGGCTGAGGCAGGAGAATGGTGTAAACCCAGGAGGCGGAGCTTGCAGTAAGCTGAGATCTGGCCACTGCACTCCAGCCTGAGCGACAGAGCAAGACTCCGTCTCAAAAAAAGTAAATAAATAAAAGAAAATAAAAGTTTATGGCCAGGCACGGTGGCTTACACCTGTAATCCCAGCACTGTGGAAGCTGAGGTGGGTGGATCCCTTGAGGTCAGGAAGTAAAGACCAGCCTTGCCAAAATGGTGAAACCCTGTCTCTACTAAAAACACAAAATTAGCTGGGCATGGTTCCCCATTCCTGTAGTGCCAGCTACTCAGGAGGCTGAAGCAGGAGAATTGCTTCAACTCAGGAGGCGGAGGTTGCAGCGAGCTGAGATCACGCCATTGTACTCCAGCCTCGGCAAAAAGAGCAGAACTCCGTCTCAAAAAAAATGAATAGGCCAGGCTCATGCTTGTAATCCCAGCACTTTGGGAGGCAGAGGCGGGCAGATTGCCTGAAGGCAGGAGTTCAAGACCAGTCTGGCCAACATGGGGAAATCCCATCTCTACAAAAAATACAAAAAAAAATAGCTGGGCATGGTGGCATGCGCCTGTAATCCCAGCTACTCGGGAGGCTGAGACAGGGGAATTGCTTGAACAAAGGAGGCAGAGGTTGCAGTGAGCCGAGATCACACCACTGCACTCTAGCCTGGGTGACAGAGCAAGACTCCATCTCAAAAAAAATAACAAATAAATAAATAAATAAAAACAAAATTGGCAAAAGATACGAATATGCCATTCAAATAAAAGTGAAAATGGTTAATAAACTTGAGAAAATGGCCAGATGCGGTGGCTCACACCTGTAATCTCAGCACTTTGGGAGGCCAAGGCAGGTGGAACACCTGAGGTCGGGAGTTTGAGACCAGCCTGACCAACATGGAGAAACCCCGTCTCTACTAAAAATACAAAATTAGCCAGGCATGGTGGCACATGCCTGTAATTCCAGCTACTCGGGAGGCTAAGGCAGGAGAATAGCTTGAACTCAGGAGGTGGAGGTTGCGGTGAGCCTAGATCGCGCCATTGCACTCCAGTCTGGGAAACAAGAGCAAAACTCTGTCTCAAAAAAAAAAAAAAAATTTAGAAAATACATTCTTATTAAATTATAAATACATATTATATTCACAGCATTTAAATATTCACTCATTTAAGATATGCAGCTGAATATAAGGAATATCAATCACTTCCTAACAGATTGGAAAAATTAAACTTTGAAATTCCCATGGGGGCAAGGATGTACAGAAACAAATGTATTCACATCTAAATTCTTTTTTTTGGTTTTTTGGTTCTGGGGTTTTTTTTTTGAGACAGTCTTGCTGTCACCCAGGCTGGAGTGCAGTGGCATGAACTCGGCTCACTGAAATCTCCGCCTCCCAGGTTCAAGCTCCCGAGAAACTGGGATTACAGGCGCATGCCACCACGCCTGGCTAATTTTGTATTTTTAGTAGCAACAGAGTCTCACTGTATTGGCAGGCTGGTCTTGAACTCCTGACCTCAAGTGATCTGCCTGCCTCGGCCTCCCAAATTCCTGGGATTACAGGCATGAGCCACAGCACCTGGCCTCATGTCTAAATTCCTAAGTCTAAATTTTTTTTTTCAGACAGTCTCGCTGTCACCAGGCTGGAGTGCACTGGCTGGATCTTGGCTAATTGCAATCTCCAAGTCCTGGGTTCAAGACATTCTTCTGCCGCAGCCTCCCGAGTAGCTGGGATTACAGGCACGCGCATCCACAACCAGCTAATCTTTGTATTTTTAGTAAAGACAAGGTTTCACCACGGTGGCCAAGATGGTCTCAATCTCTTGACCTCGTAATCTACCCACCTTGGCCTCCCAAAGTGCTGGGATTACAGGTATGAGCCACCACGCCCGGCCTTCAAGCTTTTTTTGAGACAGAGTTTCGCTCTTGTTGCCCAGGCTGGAGTGCAATAGTGCGATTTTGGCTCATGCAACCTCTACCTCCCAGGTTCAAGTGATTCTCCTGCCTCAGTCTCCCAAGTAGCAGGGATTACAGGCACGTGCCACCACGTCTGGCTAATTTTTGTATTTTTAGTAGTGATGGGGTTTTACCATATTGGTCAGGCTGGTCTAGAACTCCTCACCTCAGGTGATCCACCTGAATTGGCCTCCCAACGTGGTGAGATTACAGGCATGAGCCACCGTGCCCAGCCTTAAGTCTAAATTTATACAAATTTTTTGGAAGGCAACTGATAATGTTCATATGGTAAGACCACATTTTTATGTAAAAAGAGATAATGTGTATAGATGTGCAACTTCTTTCAGAAAATTTTCCCACAGGGGTAAATATTATTTAATCTTCCTTTTTATCTTTCACAACTGGTTATTTTAAAATAAAGCTTACAGCATTAAAAAGAAAAAATTTGTCGTCATAGAAACAAGTTTGTTTTTGTTTTTGAGACGGAGTCTTGCTCTGTCGCCCAGGCTGTAGTGGCCCAATCTCAGCTTACTGCAAGCTCCGCCTCCCGGGTTCACGCCATTCTCCTGCCTCAGCCTCCCAAGTAGCTGGGACTACAGGCGCCTGCTACCACGTCCGGCTAATTTTTTTTTTTGTATTTTTAGTAAAGACAGGATTTCACCCTGTTAGCCAGGATGGTTTTGCTCTCCTGACCTCATGATCCGCCCACCTTGCCCTCCCAAAATGCTGGGATTACAGGCATGAGCCACTGCACCCAGCCCACAGAAACAAGTTTGATGCACGCCTGTAGTCCCAACTACTTGGGAGGCTGAGGCAGGAGAATCGCTTGAACTCAGGAGGCGGACGGAGGTTGTAGTGAGCCGAGAATGTGCCACTGCAGCACTCCAGCCTGGGCAACACAGCGAGACTCTTACCTCAAAAAAAAGAGAAAGAAACAAGTATGATATACAATTATTTTTAAATTAATAAACATACGCCAGCATCTTTTTCTTTTTCATCCTCCTTGTCATCTTTGTCTTTTTTCTTCTCTTTAGAGCTTTCCCCACCATCAGTTTTCTCTTTGGACCTAGATCTACCAAAAAAATAAAAGAGACGAGAAATATCATTCATTTGTGCTTAGAAACATTCATTATTAAACACTTTTTTTCTTTTTGAGACAGTGTCTCACTCGGTCGCCTGGAATGGAGTGCAATGGCGTGATCTCGGCTCTGCAACCTCCACCTCTCGGACTCAAGCGATTCTCCTGTCACAGACTCTCAAACAGCTGAGATTACAGGTGCAAGCCACCACACTCACAATTTTTGTGTTGTTTTTTTTTTTTGAGACAGAGTCTTGCTCAGTCGCCCAGGCTGGAGTGCGGTGGCGTGATCTTGGCTCGCTGCAAGCTCCGCCTCCCGGCTTCACGCCATTCCCCTGCCTCAGCCTCCCGAGTAGCTGGGACTACAGGCGCCCGCCACTACACCGGGCTAGTTTTTTTGTATTTTTAGTAGAGACGGGGTTTCACCGTGTTAGCCAGGATGGTCTTGATCTCCTGACCTCGTGATCCACCCGTCTCGGCCTCCCAAAGTGATGGGATTACAGGCGTGAGTCACTGCGCCCGGCCTTGTATTTCTAGTAGGGACAGGTTTTTTTGTATTTCCAGTAGAGACAGGTTTTCACCATGTTGGCCAGGCTGGTCTTGAACTTCTAACCTCAGGTGATCTGCCCGCCTCAGCCTCTAGTATTAGAGGAATATTATAATATTAATATTCCTCATGCCTGGGATTATAGGCATGAGCCACCTTGCCCGGCCTTAAAATACTTTTACAGGTGGGGTGAGGTAGTTCACACTTACATTCCCAATGCTTTGGGAGGCCAAGGCAGGAGGATCAATTGAAAACAGGAGTTAAAGAGATCAGCCAGGGCAACATAACAAGATCCAATCTTTCCAAAAAATTCTAAGAATTAGCTCGGTATAGTGGTGTGCACCTGCAGCCCTACCTACTGAGGAGGCAGAGACAAGACGATTACTTGAGCCCAGTAGTTCGAGGCTGCAGTTAGTTATGATCCCATCACTGCACTCCAGCTTGGGTGACAAAGTGAGACCCTGTCTCTTCAAAAAAAAAAAAAAAAAGACATAGGTCAGACATAGTGGCTCATGCCTGTAATGTCAGCATTTTGGGAGGCCAAGGCAGGAAGATCATTTGAGCCCAGGAGTTCGAGACCAGCCAGGATAATATAGTGAGATGTCATCTCTATTAAATTAAAACAAAAAATACATAAGTACACTTACTAGATTTGTATTCCACTATTTAGGTAAAAAATAAACTTCTAAGAGTCTACTGTGTTTCATATTCCATTAATAAACACCTGGAGGCCAGGCACAGTGGCTCACGCCCGTAATCCCAGCACTTTGAGAGGCCGAGGCAGGCAGATCACGAGGTCAGGAGATTGAAACCATCCTGGTCAACATGGTGAAACCCCATCTCGGCAGGGCGCGGTGGCTCACGCCTGTAATCCCAGCCCTTTGGGAGGTCCAGGCAGGTGGATCACATGAGGTCAGGAGTTCTAGACCAGTCTGACCAACATGGTGAAACCCTGTCTCTACTAAAAATACAAAAATTAGCCAGGCTTGGTGACAGGAGCCTGTAATCCCAGCTATTTGGGGGTGGGAGGCCAAGGCAGGAGAATTGCTTGAACCCGGAAGGCGGAGGTTGCAGTGAGCTGAGATCCGGCCACTGCACTCCAGCCTGGGCGACAGGGCGAGACTCCGTCTCAAAAAAAAAAAAAAAAAAAAAAAAAAATTAGCTGGGCGTTGTGGCGGGCACCTGCAGTCCCAGCAACTCAGGAGGCTGAAGCAGAAGAATGGCATGAACCCAGGAGGTGGCATTTGCAGTGAGCCGAGATCGCACCACTGCACTCCAGCCTGGGCGACAGAGCGACAATCTGTTTCAAAAAAAAAAACAAACAAAAAAAAAAAAAAACACAAACTTGAAAATATAATGGGCCGGGCACGGTGGCTCACACCTGTAATCCCAGCACTTTGGGAGGCCAAGGTGGGCGGACCACAAGGTCAGGCTATGGAGACCATCCTGGCTAACATGGTGAAACCCCATCTCTGCTAAAAATACAAAAAATTAGCCAGGCGTGGTGGTGGGCGCCTGTAGTCCCAGCTACTCGAGAGGCTGAGGCAGGAAAATGGCGTGAACCTGGGAGGCGGAGCTTGCAGTGAGCCAAGATCGTGCCACTGCACGCCAGCCTGGGGCGATGAGCAAGACTCCATCTCAAAAAAAAAAAAGAA
Organism: Macaca thibetana thibetana; assembly: GCF_024542745.1. Classification (NCBI taxonomy): domain Eukaryota; kingdom Metazoa; phylum Chordata; class Mammalia; order Primates; family Cercopithecidae; genus Macaca; species Macaca thibetana. The sequence goes on from NC_065583.1 coordinate 46,900,998, forward strand.
AGAAAATATAATGAAAAAAATTAATTCCATGATTAATCCCATGACACAAATGGGAAACATTACTAAATACTTGAACATACTATATACAAACAACAAAATTTAGGTAGGATAGTTAAAATGTGATAAATGAAGAAACAGACCTATATTCTGCAAGATAATTTGGCCGGGCGCGGTGGCTCAAGCCTGTAATCCCAGCACTTTGGGAGGCCGAGAAACGGGCGGATAGGTCAGGAGATCGAGACCATCCTGGCTAACACCGTGAAACCCCGTCTCTACTTACAAAAAACTAAATCGGAGGCTGAGGCAAGAATGGCCTAAACCCGGGAGGCAGCTTGCAGTGAGCTGAGATGCCACTGCACTCTACAGAGCAAGATGTCTCAAAAAAAAAAAAAAAAAAAAAAAAAAAAAAAAGATAATTTATATGATTTTAAAATCCCAAGGGACACGCATTTTGAATGTTCTCATGTTCTAATGATTTTTGGGGGCTTGAGACGGAGTCTCTCTGTCGGCCAGCCTGAAGTACAGTGGCACAATCTCGGCTCACTGAAATCTCTGCCTCCCGGTTTCAAGCGATTCTCCTGCCTCAGCCTCCCGAGTAGCTGGGATCACAGGTGTGCGCCACCTGTGATCCCACACCTGGCTAATTTTTTATTTTTAGTAAAATTTTTTTTTATTTTACTATAAATAAAAAAATAAATAATTTTTTATTTTTAGTAAAGATGAGGTTTCACCATGTTGGTCAGGCTGGTCTCAAACTCCTGACCTTGTGATCCACCCGCCTCGGCCTCCCAAAGTGCTGGGATTACAGGCGTGAGCCACTTCACTTGGCCTTCTAATGATTTTCTAATGTTAAAATAACCTGCCATCCTTGGAATAAACCCAACTTGTTTATGCACCCCAACTTACGGCATCTCAAAACGAATAAAATTTCTTAATTTTAATGTAATCAAATTAGTCCATCTTTTTTCTCCTTTATAACTGGTGCTTTTTAAAGTAGTTTAGAAATCCTTCCAGATTTGATGTAAGATACCTAGAGGTGAAGAAGATACTCTCTAGTACAAACTTTTAAAAGGTTTAGAATTTTGCCATCTAATTTGGTCTTTGCTTGGAATTGCTTTTTGTTCACAAAATACGGTAGGCAGTCTTATTTCATAAAAGGATACTAGATATCCCTAGAAAAATTTTTTTAATTTTCTGGCCAGGCTTGGTGGCTCACGCCTGTAATCCTAGCACTTTGGAAGGCCGAGGCGGGTGGATCATAAGGTCAGGAGATCGAGACCATTCTGGCTAACACAGTGAAACCCCATCTCTACTAAAAAATAAAAAAAATTAGCCGGGCATGTTGGCACACGCCTGTAAGTCCCAGCTACTCAGGAGGCTGAGGCAGGAGAATTGCTTGAACCCACAAGGCGGAGGTTGCAGTGAGCCGAGATTGCACCATTACATTCCAGCCTGGGCAACAGAATGAGACTTTGTCTCAAAAAAAAAAAAAAAAAAATTCTCCACTTATTACAGCACCACCTCTGTCACCTAATCAAATTACCATGTGTATGGATGTGTTTCTGGGCTCTTTACATGGTTCACTAATCTGTTTGTCCACTGCTACACAAATTGCACATTGTCTTAATTTCTGTAATTTTTTGGTTTTTTTTTTTTTTTTTTTGAGAAGGAGTTTCACTCTTGTTGCGCAGGCTGGAGTGCAATGGCACGATCTTGGCTCACTGCAACCTCCACCTCCTGGTTTCAAGCTATTCTCCTGCCTTAGTCTCCTGAGTAGCTGGGATTACAGGCATATCACCACGCCCAGCTAATTTTGTATTTTTAGTAGAAATGGGGTTTCTCCACATTGGTCAGGCTGGTCACGAACTCCCGACCTCAGGTGATCCGCCCACCTCGGCCTCCCAAAGTGCTGGGATTACAGGCATGAGCCACCGCACCCAGCCTAATTTCTGTAACTTTTAAGACAAGTCTTGGCTGGGCGCGGTGGCTCACGCCTGTAATCCCAGCACTTTGGGAGGCCGAGGTGGGCAGATCACTTCAGGTCAGGAGTTCCAGATCAGTTCGGCAAACATGCCAAAATCCTATCTCCACTAAAAATACAAAAATTAGCTTGGCATGGTGGCGGGAACCTGCAATCCCAGCTACTTGGGAGGCTGAGGCAGGAAAATTGCTTGAACCCCACAGGCAGAGCTTGCAGTGAACTGAGATTGTGCCTCTGCACTCCAGCCTGGGCGACAGAGTGAGACTCTGTCTCCAAAAAAAAAAAAGTATTCAACTTCAACTTCATTATTAATCACGGAAATGCAAACTGAAACAATAACAATATTATTATTACACATGTGTCCAGTTGGCAAAAATTTAAAGGACTGACAATTCCAAATACTGAAAAGGGCATGGGATAACAGCATTCTCACCCACTGATAGTACAAGTATCATTAGTACAAACTCTTTGAAAAGCAATTTGAGATTAACTACTAAAAATAAAGCTATGTTTATTCTACAACCAAGCACTTTCACTTCTAGAAATGCACACTAGGAAAAAGTTATGTGCATATATACCAAGAGATACACACACAAAAGCTAATAGCCCAGGCCGGGCGCGGTGGCTCAAGCCTGTAATCCCAGCACTTTGGGAGGCCGAGGCGGGTGGATCACGAAGTCAGGAGATCGAGACTATCCTGGCTAACATGGTGAAACCCCGTCTCTACTAAAAATACAAAAAACTAGCCGGGCGTGGTGGCGGGCGCCTGTAGTCTCAGCTACTTGGGAGGCTGAGGCGGGAGAATGGCATGAACTCGGGAGGCGGAGCTTGCAGTGAGCCAAGATCACGCCACTGCACTCCAGCCTGGGAGACACAGCGAGACTCCGTCTCAAAAAAAAAAAAAACAAAAGCTAATAGCCCAAAGGTTAAAACAAACATCCATTTTCAGCAGAATGGATAAATTATGGGATGTTTATACCACAGAATACTACTCAGCAACGAAAATGAACTACTGCTGTAACATGTGAATCTCAAACAATGTTGAGCAAAGACACATATGAACACATGACTCCATTCATGTAAAGATAAAAAGAAAATATAAATCTAAATTTTTTTTCCAGATGCAAACGCAGTTGTAAAACTATAAGGAAATGAAGAAAATTACTAGCACAAAAGTCAGCAGTGGTTTCACCTAGCAGGTAGAGAGTTAGGTCAGAGAAGATAAATGGAGGACTTACGGGATACTGACAATGTTTTATTTCTTGACTTTGATGGTGGGCATATGATATTTGTTTTATAATTACTTAATAAACTACATGTTTTTTTGTTTTTTTGTTTTTTTTTTCTCTGAGACAGAGTCTTACTCTGTTGCCCAGAGCTAGAGTGCAATGGTGCCATCATCTCAGCTCACTGAAACCTCCGCCTCCTGGTTCAAGCATTTCTCCCACCTCAGCCTCCCAAGTAGCTGGGATTACAGGCACGTGCCACCATGCCCAGCTGATTTTTGTATTTTTAGTAGAGATGGGGTTTTACCATGTTGGCCAGGCTGGTCTCGACCTCCTGATCTCGTGATCTGCCTGCCTCGACCTCCCCAAGTGCTGGGATTACAGGCATGAGCCACCGCGCCCAATCCTAATAAACTGTATGTTTATATTTTGCTCACTTTTTCTGAATTTATATTTTGTTTTTAACTGAAATAGAACTTCCAGAATGGGCAGAGTGGCTCACACCTATAATCCCAGGACTTTTGGAGGCCTAGGTGAGAGGATCGCTTGAGTCTACAAGTTTGAGGTTAGTGAGCTATGTTCTTGCCACTTCACTCCAGCCTGGGCAACAGAGTGAGACCTTGTCTGAAAAGAAAATGACAGAGTTTCTACAAAGATGTCTGTAAAATACATTTCCGATTAATAGTATGTATTAAATAAGAATACAATGTATTGACTGTTAAAACTGACAGAATCTAGTATTTTCCAGCTGAATTACAAACATTATAACCGATTAAAATAAAACATTGCCAACAGTTCATGGTAGGAGCCAAATACAGTTAATTCTCTACAAAAATAAATTTAAAGGAAAAAAAAGAAAGGCGCAGAGAAGGGAAGCAGTCCCCAATATGCATTGTAGATGGAGCCCAATGATAACATTACCTATTCTCAATTTTCTTGCTTTTATTGCCAGGACTGGAGGATCGGGATCGCCGGCCCCGGCTTCTACTCCTTGAGCGTCTCCTGTCTCTACTTCGAGATCTTCTTCGCTCTCGGCTTCTGTCTCTCTCTCTACTTCTGGAACGTCTGAAAGGGGAACACTTTTCATTTATTCTATGACCAAATGGAGTTACTATTTCAAATCAGGATTCTGTCCCACATTGAAAGAATCTTAATTACTACCATCATTAAAGGCAGAGATCTCAATGAAGTAAAGCCAGGTCTTACAAGTGCTCAATGAAAGAAATGAGAATACTAATTTTTTTTTTTTTTTAGACAATGTCTCAGTTCTGTCACCCAGGCCGGAGTGCAGTGGCACAACTGCAGCGGCACAATTGCAGCTCACTGCAACCTCTGCCTTCCAGGTTCAAGTGATTCTCCTGCCTCAGTCTCCCCAGTAGCTGGGATTACAGATCTGCACCACCATGCCAGGCTAATTTTTTTTTTTTTTTTTTGGAGACAGAGTTTCACTCTTGTTGCCCAGGCTGGAGTGCAATGGCACGATCTCGGCTCGCCACAACCTCTGTCTCCTGGGTTAAAGCGATTCTCCTGCCTCAGCCTCCTGAGCAGCTGGGATTACAGGCATGTGCCACCATGTCCAGCCAATTTTGTATTTTTAGAGATGGGCTTTCTCTATGTTGGTCAGGCTGGTCTCGAACTCCCATCAGGTGATCTGCCTGCCTCGGCCTCCCCAAGTGCTGGGATTACAGGCATGAGCCACCATGCCAGGCCAGAGAATACTAATTTCATAAAGATGTTTGTGAAAAAACATAATAAATCTGTAATTAACATCGATTTAAAATTGATGGTCTAAGATAGAATATCTAGTTTCAGATAGCCTAAACCTAAGTATAAGGATGGGCATAATGGGGCTACTAAAAGATCACTGATCTGAAGATGAAGAGGCAAGAATTTCTATCCTGCTACTCCTGGTAACTAATGACATGATACAGGTCAGATCTCCAACTTTCTGGGTCTGAGTTTCATCATCTATAAAATATGGAGACTTCACTTGACATCTTTGAAATCCTTCTTGCTCTAAAATCTTATGATTCTACTTTCACACCAAAAAGTCAAAGACCAAATGTTAAATAACCATTTTCACTTAAGTACTTGAATTGTGTGAAATTGTCCTAGGACCACAAAATGTGAAAATGAATTAGTTAGCACTACCCACATTGTCACGTGAGAATTTTTTCCTTGAATCCTATGTAATACCAATGTACTCCAATGTCTGAAAAGGATGAAGTTAAATTCTTTCTGTGATCCACTCACAACACAACCTTGTCTTCCTTTCCTATTTTAATGAGAAACTGGGCAAGGTATGGTATCTCATACCTGTAGTCCCAACCTTTTGGGAGGCCACTAGCAACACAGTTAAGACCCCCATCTCTATGAAAAGCTGTTTTTAATTGGCTGGGTGTGGTGTGTACAGAAGATTACTTTCTATTTTTCTGTTATGAGATGGAGTCCTGATCTGTCGCCCAGGCTGGAGTACGGTGGCACCATCTCGGCTCACTGCACCTCCGCTTCCCGGGTTCAAGCAAGTATCCTGCCTCAGTCTCCCGAGCGGCTGGGAATACAGGTATGCACCAACATGCCGGCTAATTTTTTTTTTTTTTTTGAGACAGAATTTTGCTTTTGTTGCCCAGGTTAGAGTGCAATGAATGGCATGATCTCTGCTCACCGCAACTCCACCCCCACGGGGTTCAAGTGATTCTCCTGCCTCAGCCTCCCCAAGTAGCTGGGATTACAGGCATGCACCACCACACCTGGCTAACTCTTTTTTTTTTTTTTTTTTTCAGTAGAGACGGGATTTCACCATGTTGGCCAGGCTGGTCTCAAACTCCTGACCTTGTGATTCACCCACCTCAGCCTCCCAAAGGGCTGAGATTACAGACGTAAGCCACCATGCTTGGCCAACTTTGCCACTATTAAAAATACAAAAATTATCTGGGCGTCATGGAGTATGCCTATAATCCCAGCTACTCAAGAGGCTGAGGCACGAGAATCACTTGAACCGGGGAGGCAGAGGTTGCAGTGAGCCAAGATCGCGCCACTGCACTCCAGACTGGGTGACAAAGTGAAATTCTGTCTCTAAATAAATAAATAAATAAAGATTAAGGCGCTCTTTAGTTTAAATCTTTTTTTTTTTTTTTTTTTTTTTTTTTTTTTTTTTTTTTTTTTTGGAGACAGAGTCTCGCTCTGTTGCCCAGGCTGGAGTGCAGTGGCCGGATCTCAGCTCACTGCAAGCTCCGCCTCCCGGGTTCACGCCATTCTCCTGCCTCAGCCTCCCGAGTAGCTGGGACTACAGGCGCCCGCCACCTCGCCCGGCTAGTTTTTTGTATTTTTTTAGTAGAGACGGGGTTTCACCGTGTTAGCCAGGATGGTCTCGATCTCCCGACCTCGTGATCCGCCCGTCTCGGCCTCCCAAAGTGCTGGGATTACAGGCTTGAGCCACCGCGCCCGGCCTCTTTAGTTTAAATCTATGACAGCTCATTAAAATAGTTTAAGAGGCTTGGAGAGAGTCTGCTTTGTTTCCTTTTTCTGTCTGCTTTAGAGGCTGCTCTAAACACACTGTTCAGCAAATGGAAGAAGAGAAAGAGAGAGAGAGGGAGAAAGGAGGGAGGGAGAGGAAGGGAAGGAGATAGGGCGAGAGGGATGGAGGAAGGGAGGGAGGGAAGGAGGGAGAGAGGAAGGAAATTTTACAAATTTCCACAAGGGTGGCAAAAAAAAAAAAAAAAAAAGGAAAGCAAAATTAACACCTTGGTCAGCTCTCCTGGAGCAGAACTGGAATAGAACCCCCTTGCATATAACTTAGTACTTTACTTTTTACTTCATTTTGTACATCCCTCGGAGGGCTTCAAGGGATATCTTTGGGTTACAGGAAATACAGCCTAAAGTCTCCAAACTAAAAATACTGTTTGATGGCTGGACACGGTGGCTCACACATGTAATCTCAGCACTTTGGGAGGCCAAGGTGGGAGGATCACATGAGGCCAGGAGATCAAGAGCATCCTGGCCAACATGGCAAAACACCGTCTCTTCTAAAAACACAAAAATTAGCCAGTCGTGGTGGTGCACATCGGTAATCACAGCTACTTGGGAGGCTTAGGCATGAGAATCACTGGAACCCGGGAAGTAGAGGTTGCAGTGAGCTGAGATCATACCACTGCACTCCAGTCTGGGCAACAGAGTGAGGCTCTGTCTCAAAAAAGATGTAAAAAATAATAAAATAAAACACTGTTTGATAGAGTCTTTGTAGGCACAGCCCTCTGGGTCTAATCAAGCAAGTTGGGGATAAAGAAAAGGGCGTTGAAAACACACTTTTGAAGAAGCCTGCTATAGCTGAGACGGCCCAATTTATCACTAGTCCTTCGGAAATTAATTAATGTCTTACCTCAGACGCTTCCTGTCCCTTGACCGAGATCTTCTTTTATCCCTGCTACGAGACCTCTCTCTCCTCCTATCTCTATCTCTGCTTCTAGATCGCCTGTCATCTCCACGTTTACTTCTTTTGTCTGAGGGTGAGCGACTTCTAGACCGACTTCCAGAGCGACCCCGTGATGCCGATCGTTTTCGATAGTGGCTAGAACAGTAAGTCAAAGATTTAGGTCAGCAAACACCGTTAGCTTCTATTATATTTCATTACATTTTTTCTAAAAATAATTTCAGCAGACAAATTTAACACTCACAGAACTTTTTATGAATTTTTCTAAAATTATGAGGGAAAAAAATGAACCCTTCTGCTTCAGCACAGGCACACGTAGAGATGGAAAATCTGTCTTGAAAGAGAGGCAAGGACAGTGAACAAAACAAACCAAGCTCCTGCCTTTGAGCTCCAGGCAGCTTACATTCTGGTAAAGGAAAAGACGGCAGACAAGTGAAGAAACAAACACTGTATAAAATAGGTTTACATACAATATAAATATGACATTTGTTATAGAGGCTTGGAGGAAATAAAGGAGCCATGAACATACACAGGGAATTTTCCATGCAAAAGGAACAAATGCAAAGTCCCTAAAGAGGAAGCTTGACTGGTGCGTTCAAGGAACAGCAAGGATGCCAGTTGCGGCTAGTGTTAAAAGAGTAACAGAGTGTGCCATAAGATGAGGTCAGAAAAACAGCAGGCAAGCCAAACCTGGAAGGCCTTACTGGCCATTATAGAAGGACTCTGTCTCTTACACCAAGATGAAAATCTACTGGAAGACTTTAAGCAGAGGAGTGACACAACCTTGTTAATGTTTTTGTTTTTATTTTTATTTTTTTATTTTTTTGAGACGGAGTCTCGCTCTGTCGTACAGTCTGGAGTGCAGTGGGCGGATCTCAGCTCACTGCAAGCTCCACCTCCCGGGTTCACGCCATTCTCCTGCCTCAGCCTCCCGAGTAGCTGGGACTACAGGCACCCGCCACCTCGCCTGGCTAGTTTTTTGTATTTTTTAGTAGAGACGGGGTTTCACCGTGTTAGCCAGGATGGTCTCGATCTCCTGACCTCATGATCCGCCCGTCTCGGCCTCCCAAAGTGCTGGGATTACAGGCGTGAGCCACCGCACTCGGCCCTATTTTTATTTTTAGAAACAGGCCCCACTCTGTTAACCAGGATGGAGTGAAGTGGTATGATTACAGCTCACTGCAACTTCAACCCTCCAGGGCTCAAGCAATCCTCCCACTTCAGCCTCCCAAGAAGGTGGAACTACAAGCAGGCGTCACCACACTCAGCTAATTATTTTTATTTTTTATTTTATTTTATTTTTTTAAAATAAAAAACTCTGATGCCCAGGCTGGAATGCAATGGCACTATCTCAGTTCACTGCAACCTCTGCCTCCCGGGTTCAAACGATCCTCCTGCCTCAGCCTCCCAAGCCGCTGGGATTACAGGCCTACACCACCACACTGGCCAATTTTGTATTTTTAGTAGAGGAGGCAGTTTCACCACGTTGGTCAGGCTGGTCTGGAACTCCTGACTTCAAGTGATCCCCCCGCCTCAGCCTCCCAAAGTGCTGGGATTACAGGCCATGAGCCACCGCATGCAGCCTTTTTATTTTTTTATTTTTTTATTTTTTTTTATTTTTTTTTTTTTTTTTTGAGACGGAGTCTCGCTCTGTCACCCGGGCTGGAGTGCAGTGGCCAGATCTCAGCTCACTGCAAGCTCCGCCTCCCGGGTTCACGCCATTCTCCTGCCTCAGCCTCCCGAGTAGCTGGGACTACAGGCGCCCGCCACCTCGCCCGGCTAGCTTTTTGTATTTTTTAGTAGAGACGGGGTTTCACCGTGTTAGCCAGGATGGTCTCGATCTCCTGACCTTGTGATCCGCCCGTCTCAGCCTCCCAAAGTGCTGGGATTACAGGCTTGAGCCACCGCGCCCGGCTCAGCCTTTTTATTTTTATTTATTTCTTTTCATTTTTATTTTATTTATTTCATTCCAGCCTGGGTGACAGACAAGGTCTCACTCTGTCACCCAGGCTGGAATGCGGCAGCTCGATTGCCACTCACTATAACTTCAACCTCCTGGGCCCTAGCAATCCTTCCACCTCAACCTCCAGAGTAGCTGAGACTAAAGGCACACACCACCACACCCACTTTTTTTTTTTTTTTTGTAGAGATGGTGTCTCACCATGTTGCTCAGGATTGTCTTAATCTCCCGGCCTCAAGCATCCTCCCACCTCAGCCTCCCAAGTAGCTGGCACCAAAAGCATAAAAGTGTGTGCCACTATGGCCACCTTTTTTTTTTTTTTTTTTTTTTTTTTTTTGTAGAGATGGAGTCTTGCTATGCTGCTCAGGATGGTCTTGAACTCCTGGGCTCAAGCAATCCTCCCACTTAATGTAATCCCAAAATGCTGGGATTACAGGCATGAGCCACTGCACCTGGCCTAATGTTTTTAAAGTCTTTTTCTGGCTGCTGAGAGAAGAACAAACCGAACAAAGGGAAGCAAGGACAAAAGGAGAATAGGTAGGATTAGCAAACACCAGCACTACAGCAATCATCCAGGCACGAAATAGTGGTGGCATAGATCAAAATGGAAGGTGGAAAGATTTTGAGAAGTATCAAAATCTGGATATCTTGAAGCTAGCACTGATGGGATTTAATGATGAATTAAATGTCAAGTGTGACAGCAAGAGAGAAATCACTCAGTTGCCATTTACTAAGATGGGAAGGCTGAGGGAGAAATAGATCCAGGGAGAAGGTGGATCAGAATATTAGGTATCCAAGTGGAGATACATAGTATGTAGTTGAAATATTAGCCTGGAGTTCAAGGAAGAGGTTTCTCTAGAAATATAAACTGGACAGCCATCAGTGTACAAAGGCTATTTATTTAAAGCTATATAAATAAGATCACTAGGAGATGAGTGCACCTAATTATCTTTCAAGCACCTCAAGTTCAACTTGTAGAAACCCAAACTTGTTACGCTTCCCTCCCCAAACCATTAATCATACCAACTTCTGGTCACTAGGCTCAAAACATTAGTTGTAAATATTTTTCTCTTGCTCTCATTCGATACAATAAATAAAACACCAAATGGCTGAGCACAGCAGCTCATGCCTGTAATCCCAGCACTTTGGGAGGCCGAGGTGGGCAGAGAGCTTGAGCTCAGGAGTTGAGACCAGCCTGGGCAACATGGTGAAACCCTGTCTCTACAAAAAAATACAAAAATTAGCAGTGTGGTGGCACACGCTTGTAGTTCCAGCTACTCGGGAGGCTGAGGTAGGAGGATCTCTTGAACCTAGGAAACGTAGGTTGCAGTGAGCCAAGATTGTTTCAATGCACTCCAGCCTGGGCGACAGAGCAAGTCCCTGTCTCAAAAAACAAAAAAAAACACCAAGTAATACCAATTTCACCTCTGTAATTCCCTTCACATTATATCACCTCCACAGAGTTCCAACTATCACTATTCTATATCAGACTTATCTACCTAGGAGATTCTTAAAGACTGTGGTCTTTCTGTTTCTATTCCCTTTTCCATTAAATCTTACTCATTGCTGCTAAGGAGAATTCTGATTCTGTTACACCCTTTTTACTCAAAATCTTCAAAGGTTCACAAACAAATTGCTATCTTCAAAATCTACAATCCACCCACCTTCTGGACCCAAGTCCTATTCAGGACCCACCTCCTACTTCTCAAAAAAGATAAAAACCCTTCATGAAACCTACATATGTAGAAAAAATGGGCTTTTTAGCTATTTCTCTAACACCCTGAGCCTTCCCACCTCTGGGCCTTTCATGATTCCCTGAACAAACCTAGAGCACAGGCCATGCACAGCAGAGAGGTAAAGGAGAAGGCTGAAGGGCTAGAATGCATCTTCTTGTGAAGGGCCTTGAAGGCTGTCATAGAGTTTAAATTTCATCTTGGAAGCAGTAGGAACCAATGGAGACTAAGTCAGGGGCATGACATGTTCTTATCTCTACTTCAGAAGTGGCACTCTGGCTGTAGTGTGAGGGATCTAACAATTAGGAGAGCAACAAAGGAAGACAATCAATTCAGAGAATAATCAATTTAAAACAGGTGTAGTAGTCTGGACAATAAACAATTAGGGCCTCAATTAAGTCAGGGACAGCCAGAATGGGGAAAGGATGTAGAAACTAACAGGCTGTGGGTAGTGAGAGAGAAAAAACGAGTCAAATAAATATCACTTCCAGATTTCTGGACTGGGCAGCCTTCAAGAGATTTAAAACACCGTTACAGGAATTTTCTGTAGTTAAAGAAATATTCTTTATCTTCATCCAGGTGATTACACGGTTTACATACTTGCTAAATTTCATCAAGTTTTACCCTTACGTTTTGTCCATTTCCCTGACTGTTAATTTTACCTCAACAAAGAACTGTTAGCATTAAAAACAAAAGCCTTCATTGTTCCTACACATAAAATATCTCTCACTCATTGCTAAATACATAGCAAATAGTCATTTTTAACATAAAATTCTCAAGGTTCCTAACAATCTATCAACAATCTAAAGTTGTGATGAGATCTCATAGTTCTAATAAGAGCTCACAGTCCATAACTTCAAAGGACAGAAAAGCAGGTAACAAAGAAATACGAAATCTATTTGCGAAGTAAATGCCCACGCAACAAGTATTTATCGTAGCCCAGTAAAAGCCTAGTCGTGTACAGTGCTGTCGATGCGGTAAGAATGTCTGCCCACAAGCTACTTTCATGTAACTTGGGAAAAGACCATAAGCGCACAAAGAACTAAAATATAGAATGATGGGAGTCGAGGAAACGTTGGAAATGCGAAGTAATAAGCAATCCAACTGGGATTACTTCTAACTGAAGTAATCAGGGCAGGCTCCCTTGAAGTGGCGGGATGTGGTGCCCAATCACTAACGTCCTGGAGGGTTGTTCCCGCTCCAGGGTTTCGAACCTTCTGATAGTAGTCCAGGAGAAGCCGTCGCTGGCCCAAGCACAACCATTCCCTCAGCCGAGGTCCCCCAGCCCTTCCAATGCCCGCGGGGCAGCGTTGGCCGCACGTGGGGCCGCGCCAGGCCTGGCCGGGCGGCCACCTCAACTCCCGCCTCTTCTCACGACCCCAAGAAGCCGTTCGCCCGCTAGCCCGCTCGGTGCTCTGCCTCACCGTGACTCCCGACCCATGCTGCCGACCGCGGGAATGCTGGTGCCCTTGAGTACCACGCGCAGGCGAACGGGACAAACAAGGAGACTGCGCTGCCCTCAGCGCCCGGCAAAGATCCGCGCTAAGCACTAGCGACTGCTACACCGGCGGCGGCCATCCCAGCGCGGCCAACGAAAACAGGACGTGCTGGCGCCGGCAGCCGAAGGAAGAGAAAAGCCGACCGGAAGCTGCCGCTCTTCCACAGCGCCCCCGCTCGACTGGAGGGCGCACAGCGCCGGCCTCCTCGAAAGATGATGGCTTGGCCCCGACTTCCCGGCCCCAGCGCCCGGCTGATTAGTGCGATGGAGCGTAGCGACTCAGCCTTGCCGGCCCGGGAGGATGTTTCGCGCCAGAGCCAAAGAGGCGTCTTGGGCAGGCTGATGTCTGCCTTAATTTGCGCTACATAATGCGGCAACTTTCTCCATACACGCTCTTTATTCATGTGTACATTCTCTCATTTATGTGTTGTCATATGCCAGGCTTCTGCTAGATCCTGGGTAGCTCAGTCTAGCGGGGGAAATAGAGATGACTAAGCCAGCGCAGTGGCTCACGCCTGAAATCCCAGCACTTTGGAAGGCTGAGGCGGGAGGATAGCTTGAGCCCAGGAATTCAAGACCTGGGCAACGTAGCCCCCGTCTCTGCAAAGAAAATAATAATAATGATAGACTTGACTAAAAACACAAGCTGATGTAATACGGCAAGGAGAGTCCACCATTGGAGAGGGATTCAGAAAAAACGTTTCCTGGGGAAGTGAACTTTGAGGTGAGATTTGAAGACCGAGTAGGTGTTAACCTAGCAGAGAACAAAGAGCTAAAAATACTTTGGTGAAAGATTAGTTCTCAACATTCTCTCTCTGGGAAGCTTAAAATAAAATAAAAAACACAAAAAAGGGCCACGCATGGTGGCTCATGCCTATAGTCCCAGCTCCTTGGGAGGCCGAGGCAGGAGGATGGCTTGAGCCCAGGAGTTCAAGACCAACCTGTGCAACTTAGTGAGACCCTCTACAGAAAATAAGCAAAATAATTAGCCAGGTGTGCTGGCACGCCTGTGGTTCTAGCTACTTGGGAGGCTGAGGTGGGAGGATCATTTGAGCTGGGGAGGCTGAGGCAAGATTACTGGAGCCCAGGAATTTGAGGCTGCAGTGAGCTATGATCACTCCAACCTGGATAGCAGAGAGAAATCTCATCTCTAAAATATTAATAAATAAAATAGAAGCCTGGGTTCCACCCCTATGTTCTGATTTAATTGGCCTGGAGCGCTTCTTGTGCATTAGGAATTTTTAAGCTTCCCAGGTAATTCTGAAGTACAGTCAAGATTGAGAACATTATTCAAGAGTTTGGGCACCAAAAACTGTATATGTATTGTGAATGACTAGTCTCATAGAACACACACAGAAATGTTGAGTTGTTTTTGCGGGAAGCTATAATGGAGTTGGAGAAAGGCTCACATTTTTACTTTACTTGCCTCTGTACTATTTTACTTTCTTACACCTAAAGATGATGGAAACGTTCTGTTATCTTGATTTTGGTGGTCATTGAATAGATTTGCACATTTTTTAAAAATTCACTGAACTGTACCCTTTAACTGTACATGACTTATTGTATGTAAATTTTACCTCAACATAGTTGATTTAAAAAAAAAAAAAAGCAAACCAACAAGTGACACTCCAAGATGAGTTTATGCTCCCCCTGCCCCCCCTCCACCATGGCTTGCTGCCCACCTGTGGTAGCTGTGAGAAACATTGAAGAGGGATAGAGACGGAGGGTCTGGCAGTCCATGCCAAAGGTAAGAAGGCCTGAGCTAATTAATGAGTGACAGGAGGGACACCAAGGAGGGTTAGGAATCCCCTTGTAAATCGTTTGGATGTGGGCTGCAGGTAGGGAATGTGAATTTCAGCCTAAAAGACACAGGAAACCACCAGTGGCTTAAACAGTGGAGACTGAGAAATGACCAGATTCTGGGTGTATTCTGGAAGCAGCTCTCAAAGCGCCAATAGATAAACTGGATGTGAGCTATGAGGGAAAGGAAGGAATAAAAGATGACTGCCGGGTTTTCAAAAGAGCTATTGTGGACTGTGGTGAATTTGTGGAGATGAGAAAGGTATGAGAGCAACAGATTTGGTGGAGGAAATAGAAAGTCATTGATTTTGTTTCAGTCATGTGATATTTGAGGTGCCTACTAGACGTCCAGGAAATAACAGCTACAAATAGAGGTGGGAGAGATATGGGTCCTCAACATTTTATAGAATATATATATAATACACAGTATTTGAAGCCATGAAACTGCATGAGGCCATGCAGAAGTGAATGGAAATAAGTCCTTAATTTCTGAAATTAACACAATTTGAATATTGTTTAGAATCACAGGATTAGGGCCGGGCACAGTGGCTCATGACTGTTATCCTAGCACTTTGGGAGGCTGAGGCGGGTGGATCACGTGAAGGCAGGAGTTCAAGACCAGCCTGGCCAACATGGTGAAATCCTGTCTCTACTAAAAATACAAAAATTAGCTGAGTGTGGTGGTGCGTGCTAATCCCAGCTACTTGGGAGGCTGAGGCACAAGAATCACTTGAACCCGGGAGACAGAGGTTGCATTGAGCCAAGATCGCACCATTGCACTCCAGCCTGTGCAACAGAGTGAGACTCGGTCTCAAAAAATAATAATAAAAAGAATCACGGGATTAATGTTACAGATTTTTAAAATCACAAACTCAAACTTCTTGATTTTAAGTAACAAAACTGAGACTCAGGAAACATATTTAGTCCTAGATCACTAAGTTTGTTGGAATCTAACCTAGAACTAGAGTCCAGAGATCTGACACTTAGGCCAGAGCTCTCTTCAAGATACTTTATTTCCAACTCCCCCTTTTTTTTTTTTTTTTTGAGACGGAGTCTCGCTCTGTCGCCCAGGCTGGAGTGCAGTGGCCGGATGTCAGCTCACTGCAAGCTCCGCCTCCCGGGTTTAGACCATTCTCCTGCCTCAGCCTCCCGAGTAGCTGGGACTACAGGCGCCCGCCACCTCGCCCGGCTAGTTTTTTGTATTTTTAGTAGAGACGGGGTTTCACCATGTTAGCCAGGATGGTCTCGATCTCCTGACCTTGTGATCCGCCCGTCTCGGCCTCCCAAAGTGCTGGGATTACAGGCTTGAGCCACCACGCCCAGCCACATCCAACTCCCCTTTAAGAGGACACATTAACATGACAATTCTAACTGGCTTAAATATTTCTTATATACATATATATTTTAACTATATAAAATATATATTGGTTGTACTTATGTATTTGTATGTGCTATGTACAGTTAAATATTTATAGTACTATATAATATTCATGTTGGCTAGCAGTAATATATAATATATATATATATTTTTTTTGAGACAGGGCCTTGTTCTGTTGCCCAGGCTGGAGTGCAGTAGTGTGATCTCGGTTCACTGCAACCTTCTCCCAGGTTCAAGTAATTCTTGTGCCTCCGCCTCCCAAGTAGCTAGTAGCTGGGACTACAGGCACACACCACCCCGCCAGCTAACTTTTGTGTTTTTCACAGAGAGGGTTTTGCCATGTTGCCCAGGCTGGTCTCAAACTCCTGGACCCCTGGACTCAAGCAGTCTGTCTCCCTTGGCCTCCCAAAGTGCTGGGATTACAGGTGTGCACCACCCCCACTCCACCACAATATGTTTAAATTCACATCAAGTCTGTACTGGAGGAAGGTTTTTTTTTTTTTCTTTTTTTTGAGACAGAGTTTCACTCTTGTTGCCCAGGCTGGAGTGCAATGGCATGACCTTGGCTCACTGCAACCTCCGCCTCCCAGGTTCAAGCAATTCTCCTGCCTCAGCCTCCCAAGTAGCTGGGATTACAGGCATGTGCCACCACGCCCAGCTAATTTTTTTTTTTTTTTTTTTTTTTTTTTTTGAGACGGAGTCTCGCTCTGTCGCCCAGGCTGGAGCGCAGTGGCGCAATCTCGGCTCACTGCAAGCTCCGCCTCCCGGGTTCACACATTCTCCTGCCTCAGCCTCCCGAGTAGCTGGGACTACAGGCGCCCACAACCGCGCCCGGCTAATTTTTTGTATTTTTAGTAGAGACGGGGTTTCACCGTGGTCTCGATCTCCTGACCTTGTGATCTGCCCGCCTCGGCCTCCCAAAGTGCTGGGATTACAGGCGTGAGCCACCGCGCCCGGCCTAATTTTGTTTTTATTAGAGACGGGGTTTCCTCATGTTGGTCAGGCTGGTCACAAACTCCCAACCTCAAGTGATCTGCCCGCCTGCCTCGGACTCCCAAAATGCTGGGATTACAGGCATGAGCCACCACGCCTGGCTGGAAGGTTTTATCTATCAGACAGGTAAAAGAAATGACTATAGTCTGTGTTCCAATACATCACTTTTAGTAAACTAACCTGTCTTCCAAAGCAGCAAATTTTGACTGTGACTTGACTTACTAACCCAGTATTGAATATCTTATAACCCTCTTGCTGTTTTTAGTGCCAACTGTGATGACACATATCCATTTACACAACTAATTGAACTAAAAAAACTACTAGGTAACATAGTCAAGTTGTCACCTCTAAACAACCATCCTTGTCACTCTAGTTTTAATCCATATACCCTTTTTTTTTTTTTTCTCTTGAGACAGAGTCTTACTCTGTTTCCCAGGCTGGAGTGCAGTGGCACGATCTCAGTTCACTGCAACCTCTGCCTCCCGGGTTCAAGTGATTCTCATGCCTCAGCCTCTCAAGTAGCTAGGATTACAGACACGCCCGCCACCACTCCTGGCTAATTTTTTGTATTTTTTTTTTTTCAGTAGAGACAGGGTTTCACCATGTTGGCCAGGCTGGTCTCAAACTCCTGACCTCAAGTGATCCACCCGCCTCCGCCTCCCAAAGTGTTGGCATTACAGGCATGAGTCATGGTGCCCGGCCAATCCATATACATTTGAAAACCCAGAAATTTCTAAATAAAAAACATTTTAAACTATTCCAAACACTAAGAAACTTCAATTCCCAAGCCAGGCACAGTAATCCCAGCCTCAAATGTAATAGTAGTAATCTCGCTTGTAATCCCAGCACTACGGAAGGCCAAGGTGGGTAGATCACATGAGGCCAGGAGTTCAAGACCAGCCTGGCCAACATGGTGAAATCTGTCTCTACTAAAAATACAAAAAATTAGCCAGGTGTGGAGGCATACATCTGTAATCCCAGCTACTCGGGAAGCTGAGGCATGAGAATCGCTTGAACCAGCAAGGGGGGCGGACAGAGGTTGCAGTAAACCAAGATCAACGTCACTGCACTCCAGCCTGGGCAAGAGTGGGACTCTGTTCTGGAAAAAAAAAAAAATTATCCAGGGGTGGTGGCACATGCCTGTGGTCCCAGCTATTTGTGAGGCTGAGATGGGAAGATTGCTTGGGCCTGGGAGGGCAAGGCTGCAGTGAGCCCTGATCACACCACTGCACTCCAACAGGGGCAACATAGTGAGACCTTGTCTCAAATAAAAGAAACTTTCACTGGGCGCAGTGGCTCAAGCCTGTAATTCCAGCACTTTGGGAGGCCAAGACGGGCGGATCACGAGGTCAGGATGTCGAGACCATCCTAGCTAACCCGATGAAACCCCGTCTCTACTAAAAAATACAAAAAAAACTAGCCGGGAGAGGTGGCGAGCGCCTGTAGTCCCAGCTACTCGGGAGGCTGAGGCAGAATGGCGTAAACCCGGGAGGCGGAGCTTGCAGTGAGCTGAGATCCGGCCACTGCACTCCAGCCTGGGTGACAGAGCGAGACTCCGCCTCAAAAAAAAAAAAAGATTAAAAAAAAAAAAAAAAAAAAAAAGAAACTTTCAGGTGGGCCGCAGTGGCTCACACTTTTAATCTCAGTACATTGGGAGGCTGAGACGGGCAGATCACTTGAGGTCAGGAGTTTGAGACCTGCCTGGCCAACATGGTGAAACCACCATCTCTACTAAAACTACAAAAATTAGCCGGGCATGGTAGCAATGTTTGTAATCCCAGCTACTCACTACTCAGAAGGCTGAGGCATGAGCATTGCTTGAACCAGAGGGGCAGAGGTTGTAGATCATGCCAGTGCACTTCAGCCTCAGCAACAGAGTGAAACTGTATATCTCAAAAACAAAACAAAACAAAACAAACTTTCATTTCTATTTGATATTATTCAACAAATGTAAGCAAATGATCAGGGAGGTGCCTATCAGTTAAAGAGAAAAAGTGGCACCAATAGATAGATATAACTGTTTTCAAAATATAAATTTGGTAATGATCTACAGTAACTAAAATTTTGCATATGTCAGCTGGCTAAATGATTTTTTTTTTTTTTCCAAGAAACAAAAGCAGGCCGGGCACAATGGCTCATACCTGTAACCCTAGCATTTTGGGAGGCCAACGCAGGAGGACTGCTTGAGCCCAGTTCGAGACCAGCCTGGGTAACATGGCAAGATCCTGTCTCTACAAAAAATCAAAATATTAGCCAAGCATGAATGGTCCCAGTTACTTGGGAGGCTGAGACAGGAGGATTACTTGAACCCAGGAGGTCAATCAAGGCTCCAGTGAGCCATGATTGTGCTACTACTACACTCCAGCCTGGACAACAGCAGGAAACTGTTTGGGGAAAAAAAAAAAAAAAAAAGCAGCAAAAAAGTAAACATGTGCAATGTGCAATTGAAGACCACTAGTATCTTCTCAGGGAGTAAGGAAGTGACAACTTTAAGGATGATTTACAACCCTTTAGATACTAGATTCATTATGGAATCAGGAAAAATGTGTGCTTATAATCTTTAACCCAAATCAGAGGAATAGACTTAAATTATACTTATTCTTCATTACCCTGGTTCAAAATGAAATGACAGAAATCAAGACTTAATGAATAATTTTTTAAAAAGTGTATGTGTTTTTAATGTCACAAGGATTAACCAAATTAGACTATACAAAAATCTGTAAGGAAATGTAACACTAAGTGATATAACACTTTAGTCGTATATTCTTTTAAGAAGACAACCCATCAAAATATGGCAGTTACTGAGTTAGTTAAAAGGATATTTATAAGGTTGGGTGCGGTGGCTCACGCCTGTAATCCCAGCACTTTGGGAGGCCGAGGTGGGCGGATCAGCTGAGGTCAGAAGTTCGAGACCAGCCTGACCAACATGGAGAAACCCCATCTCTACTAAAAATTCAAAAATCAGCCGGTCGTGGTGGCGCATGCCTGTAATCCCAGCTACTCAGGAGGCTGAGACAGGAGAATCCCTTGAACCAGGGAGGCGGAGGTTGCGTTGAGCCAAGATAGCACCATTGCACTCTAGCCTGGGCAACAAGAGCAAAACTCCATCTCAAAAAAATAAAAACGATGTTTATAGTAACTCATCTAGACCATATTTGGGGGGAAAAGGACATCTATGCTATTGGGTTGCTTGCTTCAATTCTTCACATCCCATTTTGTTTTTGCTTGCTTAAAACATACTTCTAAAAAGTGAAAACTCAAAAGCAAAAAGTTCCAATTCTGAGTTTAGTATACAGCAATAAAAATTTTGTAAATACCTTCCAATTTCACATGTATGAATCATTTCTTTGATTAAATACTTGTGCTGGAGTAAAAATTAAGATACTAACTCAACAAGAAAAGTTACAATGTGCAGACTTAACATTAGACAATTCAGTTTCTTTCATTTTATTTTTCAGATGACTTCATTTCTCAGGACAGAATGACACAAATACAAGAAGCAGTCTCTAGGGCTGGCTGAGACTACGTTTATCTGTTCTCCTAAAAGCACTAGTTCAGCTCCCAAAAGAAGAATTACAAATCTGAGAAGTTAGAGGAAAGGTACAGAATAAGGATTCTGATTAAACAAGAAAAATCAATTAATGACATTGGTACTCTGTTCTTCATATCAGTAATAATACAAACTCAGCCCTTTTAAATCAGAGAATCTGCCATTCTATTTCTAATAAAGTAGTTTTGCAACCCCTAAAGTAAAAGAATTACATGAAGGTGTAAACTAATTTGCCTCCTTTAGAGACACTGCAATATAAAAGAGGATTTTTTTTTTTTTGTAAGCTTCTCCTTCTCAGTTCTGCAGGCTTCATGGTACTTCAGAGCCCCAATAATCAAGCAGTTCATGACAAAAGATAAAGGTGAAAAAGTAGACACAGAGATCTGTGAAGACTTCGCCCATTTTGCTATAGGTATCCATTGATCGATTTATCACTTCAGCAGGAATTCCCGATAATAAAAGTGCAGCTGTTAGTACTGTTGTCTTTATCTTCTTTTCACTCTGTGTAGAGAAAGACTCAAATTAATCTTCAAAGTTTCAGCAGACTACATAAGCTCTATACAAACATAATCAATACTGCTATTTTCAACCTAAATGATTTAAAAACTGTTAATGATATTTTAAAACAATCAGTAATATACCAACATTTACTGAGCACATAATATGTAAATCTTCAAACTGCTAGACAATAGCAGATTATCAGTCTTGCTTTTTTTTTTTTTTTTTGAGACAGTCTCGCTCTGTCGCCCAGGCTGGAGTGCAATGGCTCGATCTCGGCTCACTGCAACCTCCGCCTCCCGGGTTCAAGTGATTCTCCTGCCTCTGCTTCCTGAGTAACTGGGATTACAGGCGCTTGCCACCACGCCTGGCTAATTTTCATATTTTTAGTAGAGACACCTCAGCCTCCCGAGTAGGTGGGACCACAGGCGCACGCTCAGCTAATTTTTGTTATCTGTTGTAGAAACAGTCTTCCTATGTTTCCCAGGGTGGTCTTAAACTTGTAAGCTGAAGCCATCAGCTAGCCTCAGCCTCCCAAAGTGCTGGGATTAGAGACTGCACTTGGCCTGAAGGCCTGTTTTTAATTCTACTTCCCCTGAAGTCCTCCTTGTGCTTTATTTACATAAAACACTGGAGTAATTTATATCTCCTGTGAGCTCCTACGTCACACATTATCCATGTCAGTCATTTAGCAGTTATTTATGTCCTGTCTAGTAATATTTCTTTTTATATTGTACTGTTTTAATATATAAAATTTATATTTTATATTATTTTATATTGTACTATATATTTTATATTTATATTGTATAATATATTCTTTTTATATTGTACTGTATATATAATAAATTATTATTTATGTCATGCTTCCAAGATGACATTTTCAAAAAACTTTTAATAGCAAGACTGGGCTGGGCGCAGTGGCTCACGCTTGTAATCCTGACACTTTGAGAGGCCAAGGCGGGCAGCTCACGAGGTCAGGAGATTGAGACCAGCCTGACCAACATGGTGAAACCCTGTCTCTACTAAAATACAAAAAATAGCCGGGCACGGTGGTGGGTGCCTGTAGTCCCAGCTACTCAGGAGCCTGAGGCAGGAGAATTGTCTGAATCCACAACGTGGAGGTTGCAGTGAGCCGAGATCGCGCCACTGAACTCCAGTCTGGGCGACAGAGCGAGACTCCCTCTTAAAAAAAAAAAAAGCAGAATTTTTCTTTATTATCACAAAATCCAATCATATGGTTTAAAAATTTTTTTAGTATAAAAACCTATAGTTACCTAAGAGAAATGAAAGCTTATGCTCACAAAAAGCCTCATACAAGAAAGCTCTTAGTCATAATAACCCAAAACTGAAAACAACCAAGATGTCCATCTACAGGAGACTAGATAAATGGATACAGTCATACAATGGAGTATTATTGAGCCAAGAAAAAAAAAAGAAATTAACTACTGATTTATCCAACATGGATAAATCTCAAAAATATCATGCAGAATAAAAGAAGGCATGCAGAAAAAAGTAAAATCAAGAATGATCCCACTTATATGAATTACTATGCCAGACACAACTAATCTATGGTGGGAAAAAGATCTTTGGGGTATAGGGACTGGGACTGCCTGGAAAGGAGCATGAAGGAAACTCTTGGGGTGACAGCAAAGTTATAAACCTTGAAAGAGGTATGGGTTTCACAGGATGTCAAACGTATCAAATGGTACAATTAAGAAGAGCATTTCAAACAATCAATTAATTATGCTGGTACCCTAGTCTTCATATTAGAACTAATTTTTTTTTTCCTTTTTTTTTGAGACGTAGTCTCGCTCTGTTGCTCAGGCTGGAGTGCAATGGCAGGATCTTGGCCCACCGCCACCTCCACCTTCTGGGTTCAAGCGATTCTCCCACCTCAGCCTCCCCAGTAGCTGGGATTATAGGTACCCACCATCATGCCTGGCAAATTTTTGTAGAGATGGGGTTTCACCATGTTGGCCAGGCTGGTCTTGAACTCCTGACTTCAGGTGATCCGCCCATCTCGGCCTCCCAAAGTGCTGGGATTACAGGCATGAACCACTGCGCCCGGCCTCAGAACTAATTTTACCTTAAAATTTTACCTAAAAAAGGCCGGGCACGGCGGCTCACACCTGTAATCGCAGCACTTTGGAAGGCGGAGGTGGGCGAATCACAAGGTCAAGAGATAGAGACCAGAGACCAGCTGGGCACAGTGGCTCATGCCTGTAATTACAGCACTTTGGGAGGCTGAGGTGGGCAGATCACAAGGTCAGGAGATCAAGATTGTCTTGGCCAACATGGTGAAACCCCGTCTCTACTAAAATACAAAAAATTAGCTGGGTGTGGTGGCATATGCCTGTAATCCCAGCTACTTGGGAGGCTGAGGCAGGGGAATCGCTTGAACCTAGGACGCAGAGGTTGCAGTGAGCAAGATCATGCTATTGCACTCCAGTCTGGCCAAAGAGCAAGACTCCATCTCAAAAAAAAAAAAAAAAAAAAAAAAAAAAGAGAGAGACCATCCTGCTCAACATGGTGAAACCCTGTCTCTACTAAAAATACAAAAATTAGCTGGGCTTGGTGGCACGTGCCTGTAGTCCCAGCTATTTGGGAGGCTGAGGTGGGAGAATCGCTTGAACCTGGGAGGCAGAGGTTGCAGTGAGCCAAGATTGTGCCCACTGCACTCCAGCCTGGTAACAAAGTGAGACTACATCTAAAAAAATTTTTTTTTTTACTTAAAAAAAGAACCTTAAAACAGTAAATTGTAAGTTAATGTTATGTAAGAGGGGTGAGGTATACCGATGTGTACACCTACAACATACTTTGAAATGCATCAAGAAAAAATTTGATGGAAAAACTTTACAGAGATTATCTTGGGTTTGAAAACTAAAAATCTGATAGATACGTAATATAATAAGATGCTACTTGTAGAATCTAGGTGGTATTATATAAATGGGTGTTCACGGCACAATTCTTTCAACTTTTGTGTTTATTTATTTTTGAGACAGTCTTGCTCTGTCGCCCAGGAGTGCAGTGGCGCTATCTTGGCTCACTGTAAATTCTGCCACCCGGGTTCCAGCAATTCTCCTGCCTCAGACTTCAAGTAGCTGGGATTACAGGTCTGTACCACCATGCCAAGCTAATTTTTGTATTTTCAGTAGACATACGGTTTCACGATGTTGGCCAGGCTGGTCAGGAACTCCCAGCCTCAGGTGATCTGCCCACCATGGCCTTCCAAAGTGCTGGTATTATAGGTGTGAGGCACCACACCCGGCCAACTTTTGTGTTTAAAAACTGTTATAACAGGCCAGGTGTGGTGGCTCATGCCTGTAATCCCTGCACTTTGGAAGGCCCAGGCGGGCAGATCACCTGAGGCTGGGAGTTCCAGATCAGCCTGACCAACACAGTGATACCCCGTCTCTACTAAAAATACAAAAATTAGGTGGGTGTGGTCACTCACACCTGTAGTCACAGCTACCTGGGAGGCTGAGGCAGGAGAATGAACCCAGGAGGCAGAGACTGCAGTGAGCTGAGATTGTACCCTGCACTCCAGCCTGGGCAACAGAGTGAGACTCTGTCTCAAAAACAAACAAGCAAAAAAACCCTGCTATAACAAAATGCTATTATGTTGGGAGAATATGTAAAGTCTCCATTTTCTCTCTTCCATTTACAGAGTACCCATATATACATCTCTATCACACACATAAGTATTGTTAATAATTTCATGTATATTATTTGTTTATGCATATATAAGCAAAATCAAGTAATACATTTTTTATTTTCAAAAAGAAATTAGTATAGATTCTATTCTGAATTTTTTTTCTCTCAATATTTCTTGGAGAGTTTACCATTATCAGTACATTGAGAGCATCTTCATTCTGAATAGATACAATTTTTTTTTTCTGAGACGGAGTTTTGCTCTGTTACCCAGGCTGAAGTGCAATGGCGCGATCTTGGCTCACCACAACCTCTGCCTCCCGGGTTTAAGTGATTCTCCTGCCTCGCCTCCCAAGTAGCTGGGATTGCAGGCGCCCACAACCACACCTGGGTAATTTTTATATTTTTAGTAGAGACGGAGTTTTGCCACGTTGGCCAGGCTGGTCTCGAACTCCTGACCTGAGGTGATCCACCCGCCTCAGCCTCCCAAAGTGCTGGGATTAGGGCATGAGCCACCAAGCCCAGCCTCAAAGGTGAATTTCTAAACAAATGCTTCAATTAAAATTACAAAGTTATTTACTCTTTTACTTCTTGTATTTGACCTATTTGACCCTTCAAAAATACAAATGCTTCAAATCCATTAAAATCATGCACAGGTCTGTCAGCCCATTAAATATAACACATAAACAGCCAAGTAGCCATTTTTCCAGCAAAAAGCTCCCACAAAACTTGATCACACTAGTTAGGCTATCGCCTATGTCAAGCAAGCCAAGCCTCATAAAACTGTATATATCCTTAGTCAAGCAGGCCAGGTAAACAATGACTCTCAACATCATTCTGTTCTGCAATATTGGTCACATATTTATTGCAAATATCAGGCCCTAAACACTGGAGATAAAGTGCACTGCTATTAAGTGTCCAATATGAAGTACAATGAGATAATCAAATCCGTTTTTAAATTTCCTTTATTACAGACAAAATGAATTACTAAATTTACTAATTAAATTTAATACTTTTCTTAAACAAGTACTATTCACACTCTTTCATGAAGGACCTCAATTCACAGTAGACCAATATTTTTGTAAAACAGAATAACAATGTTATGGCAATGTCAAATTGCTATAAAAGTTTCCAATTACTCTTTTTTTTTGAGACAGAGTCTCACCCTGTCGCCCAGGCTGGAATAGTGCAGTGGCACAATCTTGGCTCACTGCAACCTCTGACTCCTGGGTTGGAGCAATTCTCCTGCCTCAGCCTCCTGAGGAGCTGGAATTACAGGTGTGCATCACCATACCTGGCTAATTTTTGTATTTCTAGTAGAGATGGAGTTTCACCATGTTGGCCAGGCTGGTCTTGAACTCCTGACCTCAGGTGATCCACCCACCTCAGCCTCTCAGAGTGTGGGAATTACAGGCGTGAACGACCGCACCCGGCCAATTACTCATTTTTTGAACTTAATGCATCACAAACACAAACACATAGTTTAGAGATAAGTGGGCAAACCACACTTTGAGTAGCACTGAATCAGACCATAAGTAGGACTAACATTTTTAAGTTCCTTCAATTAGCTAGTCATAAATCAATCCAAACACATCATCAAAATTTAGAAAAAAAATTAATTTACCTTGGGAAAATATTTGTATAATCCCATGTACGCAAGTTGCAAAGTAAGAAATGGAGCAAATATGGACTGTGAAGATAGAAGATAAAATTAAATATTTCCAACATAATCATTCAAATTACAATAAATCAAACAGCAGCTATAAAATTCCAAGCACAAGCTGTAAAAAAAATTGTTATTATTATTTTTTGAGACAGAGTCTTCCTCTGTCACCCAGTCTGAGTGCAGTGGCACGATCTTGGTTCACAGCAACATCCACCTCCCAGGTTCAAGTGATGCTGGTGCCTCAGCCTTCCAAGTAGATGGGGTTACAAGCGCCCGCCACCATGCCTGGCTAATTTTTGTATTTTTAGTAGACACAGGGTTTCACCATGTTGGCCAGGATGGTCTAGAACTCCTGACCTCATGTGATCAACCCACCTCGGACTCCCAACATGCTGGGATTACAGGTGTGAGTCACTTCGCCTGGCAATTACTTTTTTTTTTTTTAAGACGGAGTCTCACTCTGTCGCCCAGGCTGGAGTGCAGTGACGCAATCTCGGCTCACTGTGACCTCTGCCTCCTGGGTCCAAGCAATTCTCCTGCCTCAGTCTCCCATAAAATAGTAATTTTAATGGTTAAAAGTAATCTTGTTTCCTCAGAAGGGTGAAGAAAATAAAAGATTTGATTTCCTAACATAAAATATGTTTCTCAGGTCATACAATTCTTTCACATTCTTTTAGTGTCCCCAAAACTGTCTTCTCTCATAAAAACTCATCTTTTAAATTATTTAAAGTATTAAATAGTGACAGATGTTTAACACATCATGCAGTAACATCTCCGTCACCCAGAGGGAATTAATTGACATCCAGGAAGCACACAGACAAGGCCCAGCACTCAAAATAGATGGCATTCTTCCAGCTATGCAGAAGGCTGAGGCAGGAGGACTGCTTGAGCCCAGAAGTTCTAGTCCAGCCTGGGCACCACAGCAAGATCCTATCTCTAAAACGTTTTAAACAACAACAAAACTAAATGCTTGGCTGGGCATGGTGGCTCATGCCTGTAATCCTAGCACTTTGGGAAGCAGAGATGGGCGGATCACGAGGTCAAGAGATCGAGACGACCATCCTGGCTGACAAGGTGAAACCCTATCTCTGCTAAAAAATTAGCTGGGCATGGTGGGATTACAGGCGTGAGCCACTGTGCCCAGCCCCTCATAACTACTTTTAAAATGAAACCATTAAGAAGCGAGTGAAGGAGCAAACATTACTAGATGGCAGTATGGTGACAGCAGTAAGAAACAGTTGAAACTCTGATAGCAACAAAACCCAGAAAACCAAAACAAAAAAATTCACACAAAAATAGGCATAACATTAAAAGCATGAAAGCACAGAGCCCTTCAGATAGAGACAAAAAAGAGGCAGCTCATTAAATGCTGAAAGCATCACCGCTTTGCATTATAGCAAACTATGTTGACAAGTTATTATCAAGGAAAAACAAATAAAATCTGTTCAACAGGTTCTATTTATGAAAACATCTGCATAAAAATAGATTTTAGGCCAGGCACGGTGGCTCACGCCTGTAATCCCAGCACTTTGGGAGGCAGTGGTGGGCAGATCACGAGGTCACGACATCAAGACCATCCTGGCTAACACGATGAAACCCCGTCTCTACTAAAAATACAAAAAATTAGCCGTGCATGGTGGCACGTGCCTGTAGTCCCAGCTACTCAGGAGGCTAAGGCAGGAGAATCACTTGAACCCAGGAGGTGGACATTGCAGTGAGCCGAGATTGCACCACTGCACTCCAGCCTAGGCGACAGAAACTCCATCTCAAAAAAAAAAAAAAAAAAAAAAAAAGATTTAAAAAAACTGTTTTGCTTAATGATATAAATTTTAATTATCTGGATAATTTATTTATGTGCCTGGTACATATACCTAAAATGTCTACTGAATGGAAAAACCTCAGTGCAAGACACTGAACTATGAGCTATGCTTTTCTGTATTCTTCAATATACTGTAAAACAAAATGACCACATCATGGTACAACCAAAATGGACTCATTATGACACTACATTAAGAAATGCTGGCCGGGCGCGGTGGCTCAAGCCTGTAATCCCAGCACTTTGGGAGGCCGAGACGGGCGGATCACGAGGTCAGGAGATCGAGACCATCCTGGCTAACACGGTGAAACCCCGTCTCTACTAAAAATACAAAAAACTAGCCGGGCGAGGTGGCGGGCGCCTGTAGTCCCAGCTACTCGGGAGGCTGAGGCAGGAGAATGGTCTAAACCCGGGAGGCGGAGCTTGCAGTGAGCTGAGATCCGGCCACTGCACCCCAGCCTGGGCGACAGAGCAAGACTCTGTCTCAAAAAAAAAAAAAAAAAGAAATGCTGGCCGGGCGCGGTGGCTCAAGCCTGTAATCCCAGCACTTTGGGAGGCCGAGACGGGTGGATCACGAGTTCAGGAGATCGAGACCATCCTGGCTAACACGGTGAAACCCCGTCTCTACTAAAAAAAATACAAAAAACTAGCCGGGCGAGGTGGCGGGCGCCTGTAGTCCCAGCTACTCGGGAGGCTGAGGCAGGAGAATGGCATAAACCCGGGAGGCGGAGCTTGCAGTGAGCTGACATCCGGCCACTGCACTCCAGCCTGGGCGACAGAGCGAGACTCCGTCTCAAAAAAAAAAAAAGAAATGCTGAAATGTCTTCTGAACCATAGGAAATATACCTCATATTCAGGACCACAGGAACTGCATTTTACTATTTCAAATTATTTGAAAATTGATAATATACAGTATATACATATATGTAAAGCACTTAACCCTTTGGTTAAAGAATGAAACTGCTAAGGTTTAATCCCAGCATCACTTAGTAGCTGTGTGACCTTCGGCAAATGATTTAACCTCTCTGAGTCTTCATTTCCCAATGGATTCAAATAATACCAAGTTCATAAGAATGAGGATTAGATGAATTAATATATGCAAAGCAATGAGAAGGGTCTGTAGCATGAAAAAAGGGTTTCAGTACAGTCATCCCTCAGTATCTGCAGAGGACTGGTACCAGGTTCCTCCTGATAGATGCTCAAGTCCCTTATGTAAAATGGCATAGTATTTGCATATAACCTACTCAATTCCTCCCATATACTTGAAATCATTTCTAGATTTTTTTATGCCTAATACAATGTAAATAGTTGTTATACTGTTTTTATTTGTATTATTTATTTATTTTTTATTTTTTTTTTTTTGAGACGGAGTCTCGCTCTGTGGCCCAGGCTGGAGTGCAGTGGCCAGATCTCAGATCACTGCAAGCTCCGCCTCCCAGGTTCACACGGTTCTCCTGCCTCAGCCTCCCGAGTAGCTGGGACTACAGGCGCCCGCCACCTCGCCCGGCTAGTTTTTTGTATTTTTTAGTAGAGATGGGGTTTCACCGGGTTAGCCAGGATGGTCTCGATCTCCTGACCTCGTGATCCGCCCGTCTCGGCCTCCCAAAGTGCTGGGATTACAGGCTTGAGCCACCGCGCCCGGCCTTTATTTGTATTATTTATTATTTGTTATTATTGTATTATTTTTTCCCCAAATATATACACATACATATTATTTTTGAGACAGGGAGGGTCTCACTCTGTCACCCAGGCTGGAGTGCAGTGGCATTATCCTGGCTCACTGCAACCTCTGCCTGCCGGGTTCAAGCAATTCTCCTGCCTCAGCCTCCCAAGTAACTGGGATTACAGGCGTGCACCACCACGCCCGGCTAAATCCAAATACTTTCAATCCACAGTTGGTTGAATCCACATAGGGTGCAGAACCAACTGATATGGAGGACCAACAATAATTATTAGGCTCTGTATTTAACCAGAACACTTCATTCTATAAGATGAATAGCAAAGTTAATAATGTATCTTCAAACAGCCACATGGATCCGGTAGATATTAATTTTGGCAATGACTTCTATGGGTCAAAAGCACTCATAATTATTAACATTTTGCATTTTCCATTAAGTTAGTTAATAATTTACAGATCTTTTCTTACCAAGTATTTGCAAACAAAAGCTCTGACTCCAAGAGCAAGAAGAGCACATCCCACCAATCTAAATATTCGAAAAGAGTCAAATTCTTCTGTTGTACTTCCATCCTCTTGACTGGGTTTTTCACTAATCAGCTGTTTCCTTAGCTTCATTGCTTCTTCGAATCTGGAAAGGTACTGCTCTAGGCCATGGCGGGCACCCCTCTGGACTGAGTCCGCTGTCAAGTCCCCTCTGTTCCGCTGCCGGAGCTCAAGGTTGACATCATTACTGCACTCAGGTGGTTTAATGAAAGAGTCCAATTTGTCTCCCAGTTGGGTCCCCTTTACCTCGGCCACACCACCCTGCTGGTCAGTTGTTCCTGTACTGACTGAATCACCCAGCACTACTCGTTTTGAAACTGAAGGAACGCTGAGGGAGTTCAGTTTATCACTGTCCTGCTGCTTTGATTTTGTTTGACTTTCTTCTTCTGAGAAAAGAAATTTAAAAGCCTTATGTATTTATTACATACTGGCAAACACCTTACATGTTTATGTTTTAAAATATGCTGTTGCAGCTAGAACTCAGCAGTCTCTGAATCAAAATAAATAAATATTGATTCTGCATTAAAGAAAAGCTGGTTTCGACCAGGCACAGTGGCTCATGCCTGTAATCCCAACACTTTGGGAGGCTGAGGTGGGCGCATCATGAGGTCAAGAGATTGAGACTATCCTAGCCAACATGGTGAAACTCCGTCACTACTAAAAATACAAAAATTAGCTGGGTGTGGTGGCATGTGCCTGCAGTCCCAGCTGTCTGTAGTCCCAGCTACTCTGGCTGAGGCAGGAGAATCGCTTGAAACCCGGGAGGCAGAGGTTGCCATGAGCCGAGATTGCGCCACTGCACTCCGTCTGCATCTGCCTGGCGACAGAGCAAGACTCCGTCTCCAAAAAAAAAAAAAAAAAAAAAAAAAAAAAAAAAAAAAAAAAAAAAAAAGCTGGTTTCTTCCTCTACACCCTCAAAATATATCACCCAAAATGAGTATTCTGCAGAGGAAATAACTCAAACTTTATGGGTAGGAGATAAGATTAGTAGACCAACTAGGAAAGATATTCAGAGATTGAGCAAACTGAAAAGACCAACTTTTTATGGATAATATATCCCAGATGTATGATTGCATTGCCTGCCTTAGCTTATTTGGTTAAAAATATAAAATCAGTAAGGCATTTTAAAATCTGTATTTTAAAATTAGATTTGTGAATCCAGTGCCCTATGAGCATAGGGTGTGGCATATCCCACAGCTACTGTTTATGTGGTCAGACAACCATTAGTAGGTAATTCAGCAGTTTTAAGATGCTACTCTGGTGTGTTTTTTTTTGTTTTTTGTTTTTTGTTTTAAAAAAGGCCAGGCACAATGGCTCACACCTGTAATCCTGTAAGCCCAGCACTTTTGGAAGCAAAGGCTGGTGGATCACTTGAGCCCAGAAGTTCAAGACCAGCTTAGGCAACATAGTGAGACCCCCATCTCCACACACACAATTTTTTTTTTTTAATTAGCCGGGCATTGTGGTGTACGCCTGTGGTCCTAGCTACTCTGGAGGCTGAGGTAGCAGGATTGCTTAAGCCCAGGAGTTTGAGGCTGCAGTAAGCTATGATCATGCCACTGCACTCCAGCCAAGGATACAGAGGGAGACATTGTCTCAAAAAACAAAACCTTTAAAGACATAAAATTTTCAAAGCAAAAGAACAAAATATAGAAAGTACCGGCTGGGCGCGGTGGCTCAAGCCTGTAATCCCACCACTTTGGGAGGCCGAGGCAGGCGGATCACGAGGTCAGGAGATTGAGACCAGCCTGGCCAACATGGTGAAACTCCGTCTCTAATAAAAATACAAAAAATTATCCGGGCGTGGTGGCACGTGCCTGTACTCCCAGCTACTCAGGAGGCTGAGGCAGGAGAATTGCTTGAACCCAGGAGGCGGAGCTTGCAGTGAGCGGAGATCGCACCACTGCACTCCAGCCTGGGCAACAGAGCGAGACTTCGTCTCAAAAACAAAAAGAAAAAAGAAAAAAAGAAAGTACCTCGGGTAAGATCGTAAATAATGCTTTAAGAATAAGTAGCCTGATAGAAAAATGTTTCTTCTAGTGTTCTAGAAGAATTTGAAATGTTTTTCTTACCTCTCATTTGAACTATCTAAAAATGCAGAGCTATACACCTAAAGCCTTCCAGAACAAAAGTCACAAAGATCTAAGGAGCTTGCGAGCACTGACTAAAGACCAATTACTAAAGGAAACAGTGGAAAAACACTAGGGCGTGCTAATTGTTCAGTTATACTCACGTGAAATAAATTTTTTTTAAATAAAATCATTGGATATATGTTTGGGGGAGGAATGAGGTGCTCTCCTTTAGAAATGCAGTTCCAGACATCAATGACATCGATCTCCCCTGGTGAGGAGAGGAAACTCTCAGGTGCACGTCGCACTTGCTGGGTCTCTGAAGAATGCTCACTCTCACTTTTCCCACCTTTTCTTGCCGGCCCGTAGGTGACAAGTGTTGAGGGCACTGAACACAGACACTAGAATATGACCACAGAGTCCCTGATACACGTAGGACGAACTAGCGGGCAGTTCCGTAAAGACAGGCTGACGTGGGCGGACAAGAGTTACACAGCAAAAGGCAAAAGAAGGTAGACGCTACAGAAGGCACTGTAAGGAAAAGCACTTGGAACCTTAACAAGGAAAGCCATCTTCCTAAGGGGAGCAGTGGACACGACAGTCTGGGGATACAACGTGCGCCCTTCAAGACAAGAAGTGGCTAAGGAAAAAAGGGGCTGTTAACGTAACTGGGCAGAGACAGCGAGGGCTCTGCAGGCAGGGTGGGGAAAATCTCAAAGCGAGGCTCCAGGAAAATTGAGGGGAGCGACTGGGGAACATCCTGGGGTTCAGGAATGAGAACTTGGGATATAACCGAAGGGGCGGGACAGAGAGGAAGTCAAAGAGCAGGGCTTGGTCAAAAAGGTCAGTGGAGTGGAGGTGGGAGAGGGAAGAATGACCCTGAAGATTCAAGGGGAGAGGCGGGAGACAGAGGGGAAATCGAGGCTCTTACCCGCGCCGCTCCCGGGCCTGTGAAAGCCCATGATCCGGTTGATGCGCTGTTCGGAGTTCATGAGCAGCTTCCTCCGACGCAGCTCGGCTCGACGCTGGGAGGCCGACAGGCCTGAGCCCGCTGGGACCCCCGGCCTCTCCCCGCCGTCGGTAGCGACAGCCATCGACTCCATCCTCCCGTCCACAGTCTGGGAGGGGTGGCAGGAGCGCTGGTGTTGGCCGCCGCGGAGAGGGCGATGACTAGAGCCCGGGCCGCACGGCGCGCGTCCCCTTCCCACTATAGTCCCTCCCCCGAGCGCGGTGCCGGAGCCTGTGAGCTAAGCACGCAAGCGCCGCTCCACGCGACGAAGCGCCAGGCTCTGGCCGCCATCTTGAGTGAGGGCAGCGCTGGACGCCCTGATTCCTCCCCAACTCGTCTGGCCCTCACCCAACAGACCCCTCTGCTGTTCACTCGGAGGTGAAGAAAACCAGCACCCAGGGCCGGGAGTGGTGGCTCACGCCTGTAATCCTAGTACTTTGGAAGGCCGAGGCGGGCGGATCACGAGGTCAGGAGTTCAAGACTAGCCTGGCCAACACGGTGAAACCCCCGTCTCTACTAAAAATACAAAAAATTAGCCGGGCGTGGTGGCGCGCGCCCGTAATCCCGGCTACTCGGGAGGCTGAGGCAGGAGAATCGCGTGGACCCAGGAGGCCGAGGTTGCAGTGAGCCGAGATCGCGCCACTGCACTCCAGCCTGTGCTACAGAGCAAGACTCTGTCTCGAGGGGAAAAAAAAGAAGAGAAGAGAGAGGAGAGGGAGAGGAGAGGAGAGAAGAGGAAAGGAAACCGGAAGTGGGAAAGGGATGGCAGTGAATAATCAGCCTAGATTTGGTGCCAGGAAGCAAAATGGAGGTTGCAGCGGCAGTCGCTTGTTTACAGACCGGCGGCCTCGCTTGTAGGGAGCCACGCTTAAACGGAGCCTTACGCTGGGATTTGTTCTTGGTTCCTGTTCCTCATCCTTAACTTCTCTACGCCCAAGAATACGGGTGCTGTGTTCCTAGGCTTTCCTCACGTTTTGTGCGTTTTTGTTCAAATCAGAATTTCCAAGTGAAGCCTTTCGTGCACATTCTATCTAAATTGCCAGCACTCCCCATTCCCCTTCTCCACCTTATTTTTTCTCCTTGTCGTTTATGACCACCTCGCATGCTATATTATTTTTTTTCCTTCTTATCATTTATGACCAACTTGCATGCTAAAGATGCTCCAGTCTGGGCGACAGAGCGAGACTCCGTCTCAAAAAAAAAAAAAAAAAAAAAAGAAATACAACACTTAAATTCTTACAGCCGAATTAAAAGTTGGACTAGAAATTTATTCCAGAAAGAATTAATTTTATGGAACAGTTTTCAAATATTTGAAAAGGAAATGGCTTGAAGTTTTTCAGAACTGTAGACAAGGATCTTTAAAGTGTGCTCTGAATAACAAGCAGGATAAAAAAATAAACTACAGGCCTGGCGCAGTGGCTCATGCCTGTAATCCCAGCACTTTGGGAGGCCGAGGCGGGCGGATCACCTGAGGTCGGGAGTTCGAGACCAGCCTGACCAACATGGAGAAACCCCGTCTCTACTAAAAATACAAAATTAGCCAGGTGTGGTGCCGCATGCCTGTAATCCCAGCCACTCGGGAGGCTGAGGCAGGAGAATTGCTTGAACCCAGGAGGCGGGGGTTGCGGTGAGCCGAGATCGTGCCATTGCACTCCAGCCTGGGCAACAAGAGTGAAACTCCGTCTCAAAAGAAAAATTAAAAAAAAAACAAAAAACCACCAAAAGAACCCAACAGTAACAAAACTATAGAACATTAAGGATGAAAGCCAAGACAGGTGGATCACTTGAGGCTAGGAGCTGGAGACCAGCCTGGTCAACATGGTGAAACCGTGTCTCTATTAAAAATTACAGGCATGCGCCACCACGCCCAGCTAATTTTGTATTTTTAGTAAAGACGGGGTTTCTCCATGTTGGTCAGGCTGGTCTCGAACTCCCAACCTCAGGTGATCCACCTGCCTCGGCCTCCCAAAGTGCTGGGATTACAGGCATGAGCCACGGCGCCTGGCCAGTCATCTCATTACACAAGGGTACAGAAGACAATGGAGTAATATCTTAACATTATAAATGGAAAAATAACCTTTGATATAGAATTTCAAACCCAGCTATCCTTGAGGAGCAAGCATCAAGAATTCAGTTTATGGCCTCCCAGACATCTACTTAGGCTATTTAAAGAACCTTCAGCACTAGTTTTTAATTGACATAATTTGGATGCACAACATAGCATTACTTAGTAATTGGCAAGTTATTCATGTCACTTTTTACTTAAAGAGACAGGGTCTTGCTTTCTTGCCCTGGCTGGCATGCAGTGGTACAATCATGGTTCATTGCAGTTTCACACTCCTGGTCTCAAGGGATCCCCCCCGCCTCAGTCTCCTGAGTACCTGGGACTACAAGCGTGAGTCACCATGCCCCGCCACTTTTTTTTTTTTTTTTTTTTTTGAGACTGAGTCTCGCACTGTCACCCAGGCTGGAGTGCGGTGGCGTGATCTCGGCTCACTGCAACCTCTGCTTCCCAGGTTCAAGCAGTTCTCCTGCCTGAGCCTCCCAAGTAGCTGGGGTTACAGGTGCCCACCACCATGCCCAGCTAATTTTTTGTATTTTTAGTACTGACGGGGTTTCACTATGTTGGCCAGGCTGGTCTCAAACTCCTGGCCTTGTGATCCACCTGCCTTGGCCTCCCAAAGTGCTGGGATTGCAGGCGTGAGCCACCATGCCTGGCCTTTTTTTTTTTTGAGAGAAGAGTCTCGCTATGTCGCCCAGGCTGGAGTACAGTGGCACAATCTCAGCTCCCTGCAACCTCTGCCTCTCGAATTCAAGCAATTCTCATGCCTCAGACTCTCAAGTAGTTAGGATTACAGGCACCCGGCACCATGCCCAGCTAATTTTTGTATTTTTAGTAGAAACATGGTTTCACCATGTTGGCCAGGGTGGTCTTGAACTCCTGACCTCAGGTGATCTGCCTGCCTCAGCCTCTCAAAGTTTTGGGATTACAGGAGTGAGCCACCGTGCCTGGCCCTTTTTTTTTTTTTGAGGTGGAGTTTTGCTCTTGTTCCCCAAGCTAGCGTGCAGTGGTGCGATCTTGGCTCACTGCAACCTTGGCCAGGGTTCAAGTGATTCTCCTGCCTCAGTCTCCCGAGTAGCTGGGATTACAGGCACATGCCACCATGCCTGGCTAAGTTTTTGTGTTTTTTGTAGAAATGGGGTTTCACCATGTTGGCCAGGCTGGTCTTGAACTCCTGACCTCAGGTGATCCACCTGCCTTGGCCTCCCAAAATGCTCAGATTACAGCCGTTGAGCCACCACGCCCAGCCTACTTTTAAAAACTATTTTGTAGAGACAAGGTTTCGCCATCTGGCCCAGACAGTTCTTCAACTCCAGGCCTCAAGCGATCCTTACACCTGGGCCTCCCAAACTGCTGGGATTATAGGTGTGGGCCACCGCACCAGGCTCATATCACTTTAGATAACTAGTCACTATATATAAGCTCTTTCAATTAACTTTATTGAATAACCAAGTTGATAAGTTAGCACAGATCAAACGATTGTTTGCATGGGTTACAAGTGACTTTTTTTTTTACAGGAATAAAACAGTGAAAATTACAAACTGTAAAAAGGAAGACAAATCTTGTCTCCAACATTTCAGAGAAGCAAGATTTAACACAGCACATTGAAGATCAATACATATTTGAATTTGAGAACAAGAATTTAATATTACAATATTATACACTACTTTACAAAATTAAAATTTCTATGTAAGGATTACATTTGTAATAGTTAACAAAATCTTGAAATCACATTTGGTGGTCCCCTAGATAATAGCTGTTATGCATCTTCGATTAGAAGAAATAAATCTTTATTCTAATTATTGCAAAACAGTCTATTAGACTCAATACATTACATTAAATTAAAAACTGAAAATATATGCAAACTAAAATAAATGGTACTGCTTGAGTGACTATTAGTATGTCAGACTTACAGAAATGTTATTTTAAAAATCCTAGAAATTAGAAAAATAGAGTACTTTTTATGGTAGAACTGCCATGCTCAGATTTAAATACCAAGATTGCCCTTGTCTGTTACATTAGTAGTTGTAGATCTGTAGAAAATTCAAGGATCTTTCATAATTTACAACTATGATTAAAAAAAATATGGCATAGTGTAAATATTAGTTGCTTTACATCAAAAAGTAATACAAGATGATATGGCAGGTAGTGCCCTATCAGGGGAAAAAAAAAGAATCAAATTAAAAAACACATTCAACATTGCAAAAAATAATTGCTTTGTATCAGTATCTCCAAAGGCTCATTCATTCTCTCATTATGTGGAGAACAAATATTGTGAATCCTAACTAAAGTTATGTTTTTCATGACCTGTTATAAAATTATTCTGAATTGCACATGTTACACAGTATCTAAAATAATATTTAAAAGTAAATTTGTGAAATATACTAATAAAGCATGTGGTAATAACAAGAATCATACCCACTTAGGGATGTAGTGAGAGGCACAAGGAAGATTATCCCTAAAAGCACAAATGTTTCCCTCTAGAAGATTCTTTACTACTATTAAGAAAGGACCTACAAATAACTCCACTTAAAATCACATTAAGAGGAACATTTTAGTTATTTTAAGAAACATCAGCATGTAACGACTGTTTATTTAAAAGAGGGGATAATATAATTTGCTACAATTTGAAAATTGCTTCTTAATAGATGAAGCCGCTTTCAAGAAAACTTCCAGTTCAATGTGCCACTTACACACTGCAAACCAACCTTAACACTGCTTCAGGGAGATATTTTCATAAAACACGATTATTTTGATCCAGCTGGCAAGCAGTAGTTGTATACTGTAGAGGGACTGCTTCTTCCCTATCCCAAACAACTCAGTTAAAGTCAGCTCATACTGATATAAACCTGAAAGTTACTATTTCATTAGTGATCATATAAGACCAAGATTGTAAACACATTTTCTAACCCATTAAAACAAAATAAAAAACCCAAAAATATTTTGATCAAGTATTATACATGAACATATTTAAGAAATTCATAAGACAAAATCAATCTGTGAAAACTGAGCCAAACTCTTAAACATACTATGTCACAGCACTTTAAATACACAAAATATAATTCACCTATTTGTAAACAAAATTCACTCAATAGTTTTGACTATAATATTTCTCTAGCTGAATCAAGAAAGCAGTCTCTTAAGGATTTTCAGAAATCAAGTTTCTTTCATAACTTTAATATGTTGGATCTGTGTAATCTTAATATCCACCAAATCAAACAGCAGCATTTATGCTTTAATAGGTTTTCATATTCAAGAATAAATATTTCTTATGAGTGACTTCCAATTTAACAAACTCTTTAGAAAAATGTTACTGATGTATTTGGATAGTACTTTAGAAACCTTTCACTTCTTCACCCTCATTTCACCAAAAACCCCCATTTTTATTACATACCCAGAGCAGAAATGCACCAAACAAAATCCACTTAAAGGATCAACATAATTAAAGTTTCTTATCTCCCTATTATCATCATTGCCAGTCCCAATGTTTATGAAGACAGCTCAAACTCTTTTCACTACAGATTAAGACAGTATGTCCAAGTCTTCGTCGGGAAATCAAAAAACCACCTAATGATAGTTCTCACTTCAAATCAAAGTGACTTTGTTCTTCAAGTATAAAGAATACTGACAGATTTTAAAGCTTGAATGTGTTTCTTCATATCTTTCTCAAGCTATACTAGAATTAGTTTACTCTAGTTTTAGTCAACATGATGATCCTTTCCCTTCCTTAAAAAAGAAAAACAAAAAAACAGACAACATGTGGGGAATGAATTCTAGTTTTCCTACATTATATTTACTTCCCATTGTTTTTATTTTAAAAACATCACTACCAATGAATTTGTAACTTCCCTGCAACACAGTCTTGTGAGGTTTTAAATGTAGCAGCCAAAAATTCAGAGAAATATACATGTAGAACACAGAAATCTTTATTTTATAAAATGTACTTTGCCTCTGCAATATTGTCTTATTTTAATCCATAACAACTCAAACATAATTGGCAAGAAAAAAGTATCATATGTAGCTATATTCTGATTTGAAAAATACAGTATTTCAGAGTTGCATGTTTGATTCTCTGCTGTGGTCTTTTATTTGCTATAGGTTGTTGAAATCACAGTGAGAACATCTCAATCATCACATTAGTCCACAAACATAATAGAAAAAAGGTATTACACATTTCCAGGTATTCTGCACTATTGTGACGTTCCTTAGAAATAAGTCAAATTTCTTCATTCATTTATTCACTTGTTGCTGTATATGCAACAGGAATTCATAATATGATAGTGCAGATTCTGTTCTGTCTTCTATCATGTTTTGAAGGAAGTTTGCTTTCATTGGACTCTCATCCCTTAGGAATAAAAGGCAAAAAATTTTAGATAAAATGTAGCAGTAAAATAAACAGACTTGTCAGAAGGCTTCTGATTTTCTCATAACCATAATAACATTTACTATATAAACAGTTACTTCTAGAGGCTTTCTCTGAGAATACTTGGTTGATTATGTAAATTTCAAGCTGTTTAAGGGAAAAGCTTATGGTGTATGATGGAATTAAGATAGTTGATCCAGAAATTCCACTTTATATCCAAAGGAATTGAAATCAGTATACCAAAGAGATGTCTGCACTTCCATGATCACTGCAGCATTAATCACAATAGCCAAGATATGGAAATAACTGAATGGATTTTTCTTTTTTTTTTTTTTTTTTTTTTTTGAGACGGAGTCTCGCTCTGTCACCCAGGGTGGAGTGCAGTGGCCGGATCTCAGCTCACTGCAAGCTCCGCCTCCCGGGTTCACACCATTCTCCTGCCTCAGCCTCCCAAGGAGCTGGGACTACAGGCGCCCGCCACCTCGCCCGGCTAATTTTTTGTATTTTTTTAGGAGAGACGGGGTTTCACCGTGTTAGCCAGCATGGTCTCGATCTCCTGACCTCGTGATCCGCCCGTCTCGGCCTCCCAAAGTGCTGGGATTACAGGCTTGAGCCACCGCGCCTGGCCTGGATTTTTCAAATGTTGTATATATACACAACGGAATTCTACTGAGCCTTTCTTTTTTTTTTTTTTTTTTGAGATGGAGTTTTGCTCTTGTTGCCCAGGCTGGAGTGCAGTGGCACGATCCTGGCTCACCGCAACCTCTGCCTCCTGGGTTCAAGCTATTTTCCTGCCTTAGCCTCCTGAGTAGCTGGGATTACAGGCATGCGCCACCACGCCAGGCTAATTTTGTATTTTTAGTAGAGACAGGGTTTCTCCATGTTGGTCAGGCTGGTCTCGAACTCCTGACCTCAGGTGATCCACCCGCCTCAGCCTCCCAAGGTGCTGGGATTACAGGCATGAGCCACCGCACCCGGCGACTTCTATTCAGCCTTTAAAAAACAGGAAATTCTGTCATTTGTGACATTATGCTGAGTGAAATAAACCAGGCACAGAGAGACAAATACGACA
Source organism: Macaca thibetana thibetana (assembly GCF_024542745.1). Taxonomy (NCBI): domain Eukaryota; kingdom Metazoa; phylum Chordata; class Mammalia; order Primates; family Cercopithecidae; genus Macaca; species Macaca thibetana. Next base: position 46,941,973 of record NC_065583.1, read on the forward strand.
CAATCTTACTTATGTGTGGAACCTAAAAAAGTTGAACTCATATAAGTAGAAAGTAGAATTATGGTTATTAGAGGTTAGGAGGCAGGAAGTGGGTGTGGAGAAGGAAAGAAGAGATATTAGTCAAAGGGTACAAAATTTCAGTTAGGATGAATAGATTCTGGTGATCTATTACACAGTATGACTATGGTTAATAATAACGTATTGTATATTTTCAAATAGGCAAAATTATGGATTTTAAATGTTCTCACCACAAAGAAACAATAATTGGCTGAGAAGATGAATATGTTAATTAGCCTAATTTGACCATTCCACAATGTATACATGTATCAAGAAATCAGTGTATCCCATAAACATATACACTTATTATTAGTCAATTAAAAATGAAAAAAGTTTAGTATTTCCAATAATTGGATATAAGGCATGATTTACTGCTATTTATTGAGAAGAATACTTTTTCTTTCTTCTCCTTTTTTTTGCTATACTCTTGTCAGGTCGTGACAAGGCCAAACAAATTGTTTTACTACTAGCAAATGGAAAATTCAACTTACCTTATTACATAAAGTATTGGGAAAAATGGTCTCTGCTCTCTAAGCCAAGAGATGAAAGCTATTATTCTGGCAGATTCTGGTGTATCAAGTTCTGGAAGGTCTGTCTGTTAATCAAAACCAACAATATCCAATTACTTTAATTACATATCTAATGTATGGTCTATGGTACTTTTCAAATTTTTATTTTTTTAATTACTTTTTTTTTTCTTTTTTGAGACAAGGTCTCTGTCGCCAGGCTGGAGGGCAGTGGCATAATCATGGCTCACTGCAGTCTCAACCTCCAGGCTCCAGTGATCCTCCCACCTTAGCTCCTGAGTAGTTGGGACTACAGGGGCATGCCACCATACCTGGCTAATTTTTGTATTTCTTGTAGAGACAGGGTTTTGCCATGTTGCCCAGGCTGATTTCAAACTCCTGGGCTCAGGCAATACACCTGTCTCGGCCTCCCAAAGTGCTGGGATTACAGGAGTGAGCCACAGAACCCGGCCTACTTCTCACATTTAATTTATTTTTTGAGACAGGGTCTTGCTCTGTTGCCCAGGCTGAAGTGCACTGGTGTGATCATGGCTCACTGTAACCTCCACTGCCTCCCAAGGCTCAAGTGATTATCTCACCTCAGCCCCACCAAGTAGCTGGAATAAGAGGCATGTGCTACCTGCCAGCTAAATTTTGTATTTTTTAGTACTGAGCACCATGTTGTTCAGGCTGGTCTCGAACTTGGGCTTAAGCAGTCCGCCCACCTCGGCCTCCCAAATTGCTGGGATAATAGGTATGAGCCACCATGCCTGGCCTTGACTTTTAACATGTATATGAATCACCTGATCATCTTGTTGAACTACAGATAATAATTTAGGAGGTCTGGGGCAGGGGTGTGGTCCTGAGATTTTGCTTTCCTAAAAAATTCCTACAGTCATGCCAATGCAACTTGACTTGGGACCACAATTTTCTACGAATAATCTAGAATAGGAGTAGGCAAACTTCTTTTTTTTTTTTTTTTTTTTGAGACGGAGTCTCGCTCTGTCACCCAGGCTGGAGTGCGGTGGCCGGATCTCAGCTCACTGCAAGCTCCGCCTCCCGGGTTCACGCCATTCTCCTGCCTCAGCCTCCCGAGTAACTGGGACTACAGGCGCCCGCCACCTCGCCCGGCTAGTTTTTTTTGTATTTTTTAGTAGAGACGGGGTTTCACCGTGTTAGCCAGGATGGTCTCGATCTCCTGACCTCGTGATCCGCCCATCTCGGCCTCCCAAAGTGCTGGGATTACAGGCGTGAGCCACCGCGCCCGGCCGGCAAACTTCTTAAAGATCATTTGGTTTCTGCTGCAACTACTTAACTTTGCCATTGTTTTTTATTTTTTGAGACAGAGTTTTGCACTTGTTGCCCAGGCTGGAGTGCAATGGCGCAATCTTGGCTCACCGCAACCTCTGCCTCCTGGATTCAAGCGATTCTCCTGAGTAGCTGGGATTACAGGTGTGTGCCACCATGCCTGACTACTTTTGTATTTTTAGTAGAGATGGGGGTTTCTCCATGCTGGTCAGGCTGGTCTCGAATGCCTGACCTCAGGTGATTCGCCCGCCTCGCCTTGAGACGGGGGTTTCTCCATGTTGGCCAGGCTGGTCTTGTACTCCCAACCTCAGGGGATTTGCCTGTCTCGGCCTCCTGAAGTCCTGAGATTATAGGTGTGAGCCACCATGCCTGGCCAACCTTGCCATTGCTACACCAAAGTAGCCATAAACAATACATAAGTGAACAGGCATGGATGTTCCAATAAAACCTTATTTATAAAAACAAGTAGCAGGTACCCCTTGGGCATAGTTTCTAAGCCCTCATCTAAAAAAACCTTTTAGTTCTTCCCTTCGTTTTAGCATGACATCCAGAATTAATTGATTCATTCAGGTATTATTAAAAATATAACAATTTCTTATTTACTCATACTTAAAATGCTTAGTCATCCAGTCCAGTAGTTCTGTTCAAGGCCTAAAGCCAGTGCTTATCGTAGCTATAATCCTGACACAGCTGTCTTTTATTTATTTATTTTTTGAGACAGGTTCTTTCTCTGTTGCCCAGGCTGGAGTGCAACGGTGCTATCACTGCTCACTCCAGCCTCAACCTCCCAGGTTCTAGCACTCCTCCCATCTCAGCCTCCTAAGTAGTTAAGACCACAATTGTGTGCCACCATGCCCAGCTATTTTAAAAATGTTTTGTAGTTATGGGGTCTCACTATGTTGCTTAGGGTGGTCTCAAACTCCAGGGCTCAAACTCACCTCAGCTTCCCAAAGTGCTGGAATTACAAGTGTGAGCCACCATGCCTGGCATTTTTTTTTTTTTTTTTTTTTTTTTTTTTTTGAGATGGAGTCTTGCTCTGTTTCCAGGCTGGAGTGCAGTGGTACAATCTTGGCTCACTGCAACGTCCACCTCCCGGGTTCAAGCAATTCTCCTGCCTCAACCTTCCAAGTAGCTGGGACTACAGGCATGCGCCACCACACCCAGCTAATTTTTGTATTTTTAGTAGAGACGGGGTTTCACCATGTTGGCCAGGATGGTCTCGATTTCTTGACCTCGTGATCAGCCCACCTTGGCCTCCCAAAGTGCTGGGATTACAGCGTGAGCTGCTGCGCCTGGCCTATCTGCCTTTTAAATACATAAATTCCCTCATGATTCTATGAATGGAGTGATAGAATCCACCAATATGAAAACCTATCAATAAACATTTTTGGTATGATTCTGTTATTATTTTCTGATATCAAAATAGGGGATATTCATGTTTTTGCCACCTTTGAAATGCCCTTTATAATCACTATAATAAAAGAGTCTTACCATAGGCTGTGGAATCAATGCATAGTTTTGAACTCCTAGAACTTGGCTGAGAAAATTCTGTGTACAATTTTTTCCAACCCAAAGCATCAGTACCTAGGGACAGGAATAAAATTATTTTGAGAAGTAGCATACATAAAGGTGAGTCTGTTGAGTGAATATATTTTATTTTTATTTTATATATATATATTTGTGAGATAGGGTCTTACTCTGTCACCCAGGCTGGAGTGCAATGGTGCAATCTCAGCTCACTGCAACCTCCGCCTCCTGGGTTCAAGCAATTTCCCACCTCAGCCTCCAGAGTAGCTGGAACTACAGGCATGTGCCACCATGCCCAGCTAATTTTTGTATTTTTAGTAGAGATGGGGTTTCGCCATGTTGGCCAGGCTAGTCTTGAACTCCTGACCTCAAGAGATCTGCCTGCCTCAGCCTCCCAAAGTGCTGGGATTACAGGTGTGACCCACCGCACCCAGCCTGAGTATATTTTAAAAGGTCAAAAAGGTAAATATATTTAGTGAGATTGTACAGCCTTTAACTGAATAGTAATTAGTATTTACCTGATGAGACATTTTATGCTTGGCATGAAACAAGGAGGATATGGAGGGGGAAGGTGGCAGACAAATGTACTGTCATGAATCACTGAACACTGGGATACATGCTGAGAAACGTTTTGTTATGTGATTTCGTTGTGTGAACATCATAGAGTGTATTTACACAAGCCTTAATGGTATAGTCTACTGTACCTAGGCTACAAACCTCTATAGGTTGTTACTGAATACTGTAGGCAACTATAACACAATGCTAAGTATTTGTGGATCTAAACATAGGAAAGGTATAGTAAAAATATGGTAGAAGGGATAAACATTACACCTGTATAGGGCACTTACCACGAATGGAGCGCACAAGACTAAAAGTTGCTCTGGGTGAGTCAGTGAGTGGTGAGTGAATGTAAAGGCCTAGGACATTACTGGACACTGCTATAAACTTTACAAACACTGTACATTTAGGCTACACTAGATATATATATGAAATTTCTTTCTTCAATAATTAACCTTAGTTTACTATAACTTTTTTTTTTTTTTTTTTGAGACAGAGTGTTGCTCTGTCGCCCAGGCTGGAGTGCAGTGGCGCGATCTCGGCTCACTGCAAGCTCCACCTCCCGGGTTCACGCCATTCTCCTGCCTCAGCCTCCTGAGTAGCTGGGACTACAGGCGCCCGCCACCACGCCTGGCTCATTTTTTATATTTTTAGTAGAGACGGGGTTTCACTGTGTTAGCCAGGATGGTCTCGATCTCCTGACCTTGTGATCCGCCCGCCTCGGCCTCCCAAAGTGCTGGGATTACAGGCTTGAGCCACCACACCCGGCCCAGTTTACTATAACTTTATGAACTTCTTTTAATTTTTTTTTTTGAGATGGAGTTTCACTCTTGTTGCCCAGGCTGGAGTGCAATGGCACAATCTTGGCTCACCACAACCTCTGCCTCCCAGGTTCAAGTGATTCTCCTGTCTCAGCCTCCCAAGTAGCTGGGATTACAGGCATGCACCACCACACCTGGCTAATTTTGTATTTTTAGTAGAGACAGGGTTTCTCCATGTTGGTCAGGCTGGTCTCAAACTCCCGACCTCAGGTGATCCGCCTGCCTTGGCCTCCCTAAGTGTTGGGATTATAGGTGTGGATCACCACACCCAGCCTCTTTTAGTTTTTTTTTTTTTTTTTTTTTTTTTTTGAGACAGGGCCTCGTTCTGATGCCCAGGCTGGAGTGCAGTGGTATGATCTCAGCTCACTGCAGCCTCAACCTCCTGGGCTCAGGTGATCTTCCCACCTCAGCCTCCCAAGTAGCTGGTATTACAGGTGCACGTGACCACGCCTGGCTGATTTTTTTTTTTTTTTTTTTTTTTTTTTTTTTTTTTTTTTTTTTTTTTTTTTGAGACGGAGTCTCGCTCTGTCGCCCAGCCCAGGCTGGAGTGCAGTGGCGCGATCTCGGCTCACTGCAAGCTCCGCCTCCCGGGTTCACGCCATTCCCCTGCCTCAGCCTCCCGAGTAGCTGGGACTACAGGCGCCCACAACCGCGCCCGGCTAATTTTTTGTATTTTTAGTAGAGACGGGGTTTCACCGTGGTCTCGATCTCCTGACCTTGTGATCCGCCCGCCTCGGCCTCCCAAAGTGCTGGGATTACAGGCGTGAGCCACCGCGCCCGGCCGACCTGGCTGATTTTTGTATTTTGAGTAGAGACGGAGTTTTGCCATGTTGCCCAGGCTGTTCTCAAATTCCTGGGCTCAAGCAATTGCTCTCCTTGGCCACTGAAAAGGCTGGGATTACAGGCGTGAGCCACTGGGCCCGGCCAACCTTTTTTTTTTGAGACTAGGTCTCACTTTGTTGCCCAGGCTGGAGTGCAGTGGTGTGATCTCAGCTTACTGCAGCCTCAGGCTCCCCAGCTCAGCCTTCTGAGTTGCTAAGACACAGCCTTGAGCCACCACGCCTGGCTAATATTTGTATTTTGAGTAGAGACAGGGTTTCACCATGTTGCCCAGGCTGGTCTCGAAGTCCTGACCTCAAGCAATCCGCCTGCCTTGGCATCCTAAAGTGCTGCAATTACAGGCATAAGCCGCCATGCCCGGTCAACTTCTTTTAATTTTTTTTGAGTCTTTTGTAATAACACTAGCTTAAAACACACATTGTACAGTTGCACAAAAATATTCTTTATATCCTTGTTCTATAAGCATTTTTCTATTAAAAAAAAGGGTTTTTTTTTTGAGACAGTCTTGCTCTGTTGCCCAGGCTAGAGTGCAGTGGTGCAATCTTGGCTCACTGCAACCTCTGCCTCCTGGGTTCAAGTGATTCTCCTGCCTCAGCCTCCCAAGTAGCTAGGATTACAGGCATACACCACCACACCTGGCTAATTTCTTTGTATTTTTAGTAGAGATTTTCACCATGTTGGTCAGGCTGGTCTTGAACTCCTGATCTCAAATGATCTGCCCGCCTCGGCCTCCCAAAGTGCTGGGATTATAGGTGTGAGCCACCATGCCCGGCCCTATGTTTAAAATTTTTTAAATTTTTTACTTTTTAAATTGTTTTGTTAAATACTGAAACACAAACACACATTAGCCTAGGCCTATACAGCGTCAAGATCATCAATCTCGCTGTCTTCCACCTCCACACCTTGTCACATTGGAAGGTCTTCAGGGGCAATAACATGCATAGAGCTGTCATCTACTATGATAACAAGATCTTCTTTTAGAATATCTCCTCAAGGACCTGCCTGAGGTTAACTTTTTAAAAAGTTAAGTAGGAGTACATTCCAAAGCAATAATAAAAAAATATAGTATAGTAAATACTAAATGATAGGAATTCTTCAGCTCCATTATAAATCTTATGGGATCACCATCATATAAGCTGTGACTTACACATCATTAATCAGTGTATGACTGTATATAGGTTAAAATATGAAATCTGTTCAGGAAGAGATATTAAAGGGAATGAAACCAAATGCTAAATTAAAACAGTATAGTAGTCTGCAGTGAGGGTCAGGATAAGTCAAACTACTTACAGAGCCTGCATCCATGAGGAAAGCTCCATCTCTGCTAAGCTTCTCCACTGAAAGCTGAAGAATGGGGGGTTGAGGTATGGTTCTATCACTGATGTTGAGTGCTCCCTGAGAAATTAAGTAAAAGAGTAAAGGTTTTAAATATAGAAAATATGGAGTCACAATTAAATAACAACAAAAAATTAAATGAATGTTACCTCTACAAGTTTGGGCCTTGCTTAGGTAAATCAGAATTATTCATATTTAAATATAAAGAAGATGATGAAATAGTTATCACTTATTTTCAGTAGAGAAGGGGTTTCACCATGTTGGCCAGGCTGGTCTCAAACACCTGACTTTAGGTGATCCACCTGCCTCAGTCTCCCAAAGTGCTGGGATTACAGTTGTGATTTACCATGCCTGGCCGTTAACTTCTGATCTTAACCCTTGTTTCAAAAAAAGAATGCAATAGGCCACCACAGTGGCTCACCCCTGTAATTCTAGCACTTTGGGAGGCTGAGGCGGGTGGCTCACTTGAGGTTAGGAGTTTGAAACCAGCCTTACGAACATGGTGAAACCCCGTCTTTACTAAAAATACAAAATTAGCAAGATGTGGTGGTGCACGCCTGTAATCCCAGCTACTCGGGAGGCTGAGGCAGGAGAATTGCTTGAACCCAGAAGGCGGAGGCTGTGGTGAGCCAAGATCGCTCCATTGCACTCCAGCCTGGGCAACAAGTGCGAAACTCCATCTCAAAAAAAAAAGAAAAAAAAAAGTTACCTCAAATTTCATAGGCAATTTTCTTTTATATATGTAAAATATCTTAAATTCTTTTTCTTTTTTTTTTTGGAGATGGAATCTTGCTCTGTTGTCACTCAGGCTGGAGTACGATGGCACGATCTCGGCTCACCACGACCTCTGCCTCCTGGGTTCAAGCAATTCTCCTGCCTCAGCCTCCCGAGTACCCGGGATTACAGGCATGCATCATCACGCCCAGCTAATTTTTGTATTTTTAGTAGAGACGGGGTTTCGCCATGTTGGTCAGGCTGGTCTTGAACTCCTGACCCCAGGTGATCCACTTGCCTCGGCCTCCCACAATGCTGGATTACAGGCATAAAGCCACCGCGCCTGGCCCACATAATAAATTCTTTAAATTTTCAAAGGTTTTTTTTTTTTTTTTTTTTAAGACGGAGTCTCACTCTGTCACCCAGGCTGGAGTGTAGTGGCATAATCTTGGCTCACTGCAACCTCTGCCTCCTGGGTTCAAGCAATTCTCTGCCTCAGCCTCCCGAGTAGCTGGGATTACAGGCACCCGCCACCATGGCAGGCTAATTTTTTTGTGTTTTGTATTTTTAGTAGAGACAGGGTTTCACCATCTTGTCCAGGCTAGTCTTGAACTCCTGACCTCATGATCCACCCGCCTCGGCCTCCCAAAGTGCTGGGATTACAGGCATGAGCCACTGTGCCTGGCCTGAAACGTTTTTAACCGAAACATTATTTCCAAAATCTATATCTTAACTTGATCACAATTTTAGAAAGATTATGATTTAACATTTTCATTCTTGTGACTTTAATTCTGGTAAATTTCTACCAAAGGAAAACAATGTTACAATTTAGATAAATATTTTTTCTTTAATTCAAGGACACTGTTACATTGAACTGGGTGTTCAGATTTAATTTCACTCTCAGATCTAGATGTGCACTTGTTCCAGTCTGGAATGACTTCTGTAACAAAAAACCCCCATCCCCCAGAAAAGATATTTTAAAAATACACCTAGAAATTTTTTTAAAAAATACTTTAAGTTCTGATACACATGTGCAGAATGTGCAGATTTGATATATAGGTATACGTGTGCCATGGTGTTTTGCTGCACCCATCAACCTGTCATCTGGGTATTAAGCCCCGCATGCATTAGGTATTTGTACTAATGCTCTCCTTCCCCTTGTCCCCACCCCTGACAGTCCCCAGTGTGTGATATTCCCCTCCCTGTGTCCATGTGTTCTCATTGTTCAACTCCCGCTTATAAGTGAGAACATGCGGTGTTTGGTTTTCTGTTCCTAAAAATGCGTCATGAATTTGTGTGTCATCCTTGCACAGGGGCCATGCTAATCTTCTCTGTATCATTCCAATTTTAGTATATTTGCTGCTGAAGTGAGCAAAAATACACCGAGAACTTTTAAAATGTCAGTTGTTAAAAGATCAATTTGTTTGAATAAAGGTGCTCTGGTCAATTTGACAATCTTTCCATTTCTTAGATCTGCTCTACAAATGGTATTTTAAGAAACGTAAAGGCATTATTTTTAGGAGCTTCCCTATACTAAAATTTCTTTACTCAGACCTAGCCACAAAAAACAATAATAATAATAAAATAAAATAAAAGATAAAGCAAATAATAAACAAACCGTTCCTCATTTCTGTACTGGACTATGATTAGGCTTACTAATCCTCAAGTAAAAGCCACAAAAAAGCAATCCATCTTACCTCATCTGAAAGATTGTCAACTCTATACAAACTGGGATGAGTTGTGAGCATAAGGTAAACCAAGGGCTGGTTTTTCACTTGACACATAGCAAAAATGCGTTCATCTAGACGTGCATTTGTCCCAGTCTGGAATGATTTCTGTAACAGAAAACCCCCATTCCCCACAAAAGAAGATATTTTAAAAATACATCCAGAATTTTTAAAATGCCAGTTGTTAAAAGAATATTTTCAGAGAGAATTCACAAATTTACTGTCAATTTTTTTAAAGTATCTTTTTTAAGAAGTCACGCACGCCAGGCGCAGTGGCTCAAGCCTGTAATCCCAGCACTTTGGGAGGCCGAGACGGGCGGATCACGAGGTCAGGAGATCGAGACCATCCTGGCTAACACGGTGAAATCCCGTCTCTACTAAAAAAATACAAAAAGCTAGCCGGGCGAGGTGGCGGGCGCCTGTAGTCCCAGCTACTCGGGAGGCTGAGGCAGGAGAATGGCCTAAACTCAGGAGGCGGAGCTTGCAGTGAGCTGAGATCCAGCCACTGCACTCCAGCCTGGGCAACAGAGCGAGACTCCGTCTCAAAAAAAAAAAAAAAAAAAAAAAAAAAGTCACACACATCTATTAAACTGTAGCTATAGCCCCACCTAAAAGTCTTTTGAAATTAACTAACTGACCATGGCAAAGTTATCTGATCTCCACGGTGTCTGTTTCCTAGTTGATAAAATAGATCAAAACACTCTATCTATCATATAATGATCATGATAATGATGTAACAATCCAAGCAACACCATAGGAAGGATGAAGTTATATTGCAGATGACAAAGTAAAGGCACACATGAAGGACCAAAAAGATATCCATTACGTCAGTGGTCCTTTTTCATACCAGGGACTGGTTTCATGGAGGACAATTTTTCCACAGACTGGTGGGGACACGGTGGAGGATGATTTTGGGATGAAACTGTTCCACCTCTTATCATCAGACATTAGATTCTCATAAGGAGCATGCAACCTAGATCTCTCGCATGCGCAGTTCACAATATGGTTGGTGCTCCTATGAGAATCTAATGCTGCCACTTATCTGACAGGAGGCAGAGCTCAGGCAGTAATGCTCCCTCACCTACTGGTCACCTCCTGCTGTGTGGCTCAGTTCCTAACAGGCCACCCACTGGTACCAGTCCGTGGTCCGGGGGTAGTGCACTTAGAACCCTGCACTAAATGGTCCATAAGTGCTGGGTGAATGATTAATGGCAGCTGTCATTGATTCTCCCACCATACAAACAATATAACAAAGAATACTAATAAACAAGAAATCATAATACTACTACAAATGAGGAAAGCTTCTTAGTAAAATGAGTTAATAAGTAACTATGATATTTAACTGTTATTATTTTCTTTACACAGATAAAAATGGAGAAGAAAAAAGATATGGGTAAGGTTTTTTTTTTTTTTTTTTTTTTTTTTTTTGAGACAGAGTCTCCCTCTGTCGCCCAGGCTGGAGTGTAGTGCTTTTCGATCTCTGCACACTGCAACCTCTGCCTCCTGGGTTCAAGCGATTCTCCTGCCTCAGCCTCCTGAGTAGGTGGGATTACAGGTGCGTGCAACCACGCCTGGTTTTATCTTTTTCTTTTCTTTTTTTTTTTGTATTTTTAGTAGAGACCAGGTTTCAGCATGTTGTTCAGGCTGGTCTTGAACTCCTGACCTCATGATCCGCCCGCCTTGGCCTCCTAAAGTGCTGGGATTACAGGCGTGAGCCACTGCGCCCAGCCAGTTGTGGGTAAGGTTTTAAGTATTCCAATTGATGGAAAGGAGTAAAATAGGCAGAGAGAAAATAATAATGAAATTATGTATTAAAACAAGTACACTGAGCCGAGTGCTGTGGCTCACACCTTTAATCCCAACACTTTGGGAGGCCGAGGCAGGTGCATCACAAGGTCAGGAGTTCGAGACCAGCCTGACCAGCATGGTGAAATCCCATCTCTACTAAAAATACAAAAAATTAGCCGGGCATAGTGGTACATGCCTGTAATCCCAGCTACTCAGGAGGCTGAGGCAGGAGAATCACTTGAACCTAAGAGGTGGAGATTGCAGTGAGCAGAAATTATGTCACTGCACTCCAGCCTGGGCGACAGAGTGAGACTGTCTCAAAAAAAAAAAAAAAAAATACACTGCCTACATTAAAGGAAGATTATAAAAGCTCTTAAGATTTTAATGGAAGAAACAAAGTTCCATCTATTCATTTAAAAAATGTTTCCTGAGTGTCTATTATATACTAGGAACGGTTCTAACTGCTAGGACAAAAACATGAATGAAAAAGATAAAAATCCTTGTCCTCATAAAGTTTACATCCGATTAAGGGAAGAATAAAAAATAAGCAAAATATGTGGTATGTCGGTGATAAATGCTATAGGAAAAATACAGGAGGTAAGAGTGATTAAAGGTGTCAGGATGGTGTGGGATGGGGTGGGATTAGGGTGTTGCATATTAAATGGGGAAGATCAAAGAACGTAGGCTTTAGAATAAAGCATTTCAAGAAAGGCCTGAAGGAGAAAGAAGAGCTCAGATTTTTTTTTTTTTTTTTTTGTTTTTGTTTTTGAGACGGAGTCTCACTCTGTTACCCAGGCTGGAGTGCGGTGGCACGATCTCGGCTCACTGCAAACTCTGCCTCCCGGGTTCACATCATTCTCCTGCCTCAGCCTCCCGAGTAGCTGGGACTACAGGTGCCCGCCACTATGCCCTGCTAATTTTTTGTATTTTTAGTAGAGACGGGGTTTCACTGTGTTAGCCAGGATGGTCTCGATCTCCTGACCTCATGATCCACCCGTCTCGGCCTCCCAAAGTGCTGGGATTACAGGCGTGAGCCACCGTGCCCGGCCTTTTTTTTTTTTTTTTTGAGACGGAGTCTTGCTCTGTCGCCCAGGCTGGAGTGCAGTGGCACAATCTCGGCTCACTGCAACCTCCGCTTCCTGGGTTCACGCCATTCTCCTGCCTCAGCCTCCTGAGTAACTGGGACTACAGGCGCTCGCCACTATGCCCTGCTAATTTTTTGTATTCTTTAGTAGAGACGGGGTTTCACTGTGTTAGCCAGGATGGTCTCGACCTCCTGACCTCGTGATCTACCCGCCTCAGCCTCCCAAAGTGCTGGGATTATAGGCGTGAGCCACTGTGCCCGGCCGAGCTCAGATTTTTAAATGTTAAAATTTAAATATTTGCCAGGCACAGTGGCTCATGGCTGTAATCCCAACAATTTGGGAGGCCAAGGTGGGCGGATCATGAGGTCAGGAGTTTGAAACCAGCCTTACGAACGTGGTGAAACCCCGTCTTTACTAAAAATACAAAATTAGCAAGACGTGGTGGTGCACGCCTATAATACCAGCTACTTGGGAGGCTGAGGCAGGAGAATTACTTGAACCCGGGAGGCGAAGGTTGCAGTGAACCGAGATTGTGCCATTGCACTCCAGCCTGGGCAACAAGAGCCAGACTCTGTCTCAAAAAAAAAAAAAAAAAATTAAATATTTATGTAATCTGTGTACTTATATTCAGAAATGGAAATACGTAATTTGAATTAGAGAAGTGAGAACTAGAGGTTGGGCACGGTGGCTCATGCCTGTAATCCCAGTACTTTGGGAGGCCATGGAAGGCAGAGATCACAAGGTCAGGAGTTCAAGACCAGAATGGCCAACATAGTGAAACCCTGTCTCTACTAAAAATACAAAAAATTAGCTAGGCATGGTGGCAGGTGCCTGTAATCCCAGCTACTCTGGAGGCTGAGGCAGGAGAATCACTTGAATCCAGGAGGTGGAGGTTGCAATGAGCCAAGATCACGACACTGCACTCTAGCCCGGACAACAGTGTGAAACTCCATCTCAAAAAAAAAAAAAAAAAAAAAAAGAACTGTAGATTCAAAAGTCACTCCTACTAGAAAGTAATGAGTTGCTCTTCTCACCTGGAAAAAACTATACACAACAGACAAGTAGATCCCAGAGTTTAGGAAAAATACAGACAAGATGCAGGCCAGGTGTGGTAGCTCACGCCTGTAATCCCAGCAATTTGGGAGGCCGAGGCCAGTGGATCATTGAGGTCAGGAGTTCAAAACCAGCCTGGCCAACATGGGGAAACCCCGTCTCTACTAAAAATACAAAAATTAGCCAGGTGTGGTGGTGCACACCTGTAATCCTAGCTACTCAGGAGGCTGAGGTCGCAGTGAGCCGAGATCGCCACTGCCACTCCAGCCTGGCGACATAGCAAGACTTAAAAAAAAAAAAAAAAAAAAAAAAAAAAAAAAGATGCAGAGCAGTCCTTTATTTTTCTTATTAAAAAAATTTTTTTGTAGGGGTGGAATTTCACTATGTTGTCCAGGCTGGTCTCAAACTCCTAGACTCAAGCAATCGACCCTCCCGCCTTGGCCTCCCAAGGTGCTAGGATTACAGGCATGAGCCACTGTGCCCAGCCAGCAGTCCTTGAACAGTTCTGGAATCTGGAATGCTTCTTCAGGTGCATTTTTAACATGAGTTGTTTCTTAATTTAAAAAATTAAACAAAATTTTTAATAGAGACATTCTTGCTTTCTTGCCCAGGCTGGTCTCAAACCTCTAGCTTTAAGCAATCCTTCTACCTTGGCCTCTCAAAGTATATTGGGTTATAGGTATGAACCACGGCACCTGGCCAACATGAGCTTTTATTTATTTAATTTATATTTTAAGAGAAGGAGTCTCGCTCTGTCACCCAGGCTGGAGTGCAGTGGTGCAATCTCAGCTCACTGCAACCTCTGCCTCCTGGATTCAGGCGATTCTCCTGCCTCAGCCTCCCAAGTAGCTGTGACTACAGGCATGTGCCACCATGCCCTGCTAATTTTTGTAATTTTTGTGGAGACGAGGTTTCACCACTTTGGCCAGGCTAGTCTCAAACTCCTGAACTCAAGTGATCTGCCCGCCTTGGCCTCCCAAAGTGTTGGGATTACATGCATGAGCCACCATGGCCAGCCAACACGAGCTTTTAAATAAAATTTTATAAGGGAAGTTTATCCTGAGGCAAAAAGCTTGGACATTCAATTTTGGACACTGGATAAATAAGCCTACTCCACCAGACCAGAGTTTTCCTTCTTTTCTGGGAGGAAGGCAAAGAGCAGGCAGGGAAGACATGTAAATAATAAATAGCAAATGAAAAACCCTACAATCAAAGTAAAACAAAGAAAAACCCTACAAACATTTAAACTCAAAGACAAGGATATGGAAGTCCAATCCAGATCATAGAAACAAGTATGCAGGTATACAGGTATAATAAAGTGTATCTGAAGAAGATTAAGGGCCAGGCATGGTGGCTCATGGCTGTGATCCCTACACTTTGGGAGGTTGAGGCGGGAGGATCACCTGAGGTTGGACGTTAGAATCCAGCCTAACCAATATAGTGAAACCCTGTCTCTACTAAAAATATAAAAATTAGCTGGGGTGTGGTAGTGCATGCCTATAATCCCAGCTACTCAGGAGGCTGAGGCGGGAGAATTGCCTGAACGCAGGAGGTGGAGGTTGAACCCAGAAGGTGGAGGTTGCAGTGAGCCGAGATCATGCCATAGGGCTCCAGCCTGGGCAATAGAGGGAGACCCTGTCTCGGGAAAAAAAAAAAAAAAAAAAATAAGTGTAATTGGTAGCTCATGCCTGTAATCCTAGCACCTCGAGAGGCCAAGGCAGGCAAATCACCTGAGATCAGGAGTTTGAGACAAGCCTGACCAACATGGTGAAACCTTGTCTCCACTAAAAACACAAAATTAGTCAGACACAGTGGCACACACTTGTAATCCCAGCTACTCGGAAGGCTGAGGCAGGAGAATCACTTGAACCTGGGAGGTTGAGGTTGCGTTAAGCCAAGATCGTGCTACTGCACTCCAGCCTGGGTGACAGAGCAAGACTCCAACTCAAAAAAAAAAGAAGCCGGGCGCGGTGGCTCAAGCCTGTAATCCCAGCACTTTGGGAGGCCGAGACGGGCGGATCACAAGGTCAGGAGATCGAGACCATCCTGGGTAACACAGTGAAACCCCGTCTCTACTAAAAATACAAAAACTTAGCCGGGCGAGGTGGCAGGCGCCTGTAGTCCCAGCTACTCGGGAGGCTGAGGCAGGAGAATGGCGTGAACCCGGGAGGCGGAGCTTGCAGTGAGCTGAGATCCGGCCACTGCACTCCAGCCTGGGTGACAGAGCAAGACTCCGTCTCAAAAAAAAAAAAAAAAAAAAGAAAAAAGAGAGAAGTGTAATGTCGCTGAAATTCTGTAGGGACAGGAAAGAGCCAAAAAATAAAAATAAAATAAAATCACATGTGTGGTATCTTCTTTTTTTAAAAAAGTTAACTTTCTTGTTGGTGAAAAATTCTAATTGCATATATTTATGAGGTATAAAGAGATGCTATGATATAGTATAAAATGTGGAATGATTTAATGAAGCTAGGTAACATACCCGTAACCTCAAATAGTTATCACTTATTCTTCCTGTCTAACTAAAACACTGTATCTTTTGTTCAATATCTCCCCATTCCTTCCTCACCACCCAGCCTCTAGTAACCACTATTCTGCTTTCTGCTTTTGTGTGTTTGATTTCTAGCTTTCACGTATAAGTGAGAACAGGCAGTGCATGTGTGCTTTCTTGCACCAGCAATATAATATAAAATTCTTGTTTTGGAAAACTGATTATCAGTTGAATTTTTTATAATGTCACTGAATACTTAGCTTAAAGAAGCATCTTATGAACAAGGAACTTACTCTGAATCAGTTTTCTGTAACTTTTTTTGGTTATTAAACTTTTCAAAGTTCAAATAAGAGGTAAGGCCCCTGTCGTCAAAAATTTAACTAGCATAAACTTACATATACAATGTTTAGGGATTCATAGGAAAAAAATTTTGCCTTTTGATGTTTCCATTGTGTTCGTTTCTTTCTTTTTGTTTGTTTATTTTGAGACAGAGTCGGGCTCTCTCGCACAAGCTGGAGTACAGTGGCGCGATATGGGCTCACTACAACCTCTGTCTCCTGGACTCAACCATCCTCCCACCTCAGCCTCCCAAATAGCTGGGACTACAGGTGTGCACCACCACACCTGGCTAGTTTTTTTGTATTTTTTGCAGAGACCAGGTTTCACCATGTTGCCTAGGCTGGTCTCAAATGCCTGGACTCAAGCAATCCACCCACATCAGCCACCCAAAGTGCTGGGATTTCAGGTGTAGGCCACAGTGCCTGGCCATCACTGTGTTAGTTTCTGTACTGTTTTTCTTACCTGTTTAAGGAGAGCCAATACAAAAAGTGGGAAAAGCCGCAAAGAAAAAGGAACCACGAGTCCAGGCTGCTGGTTACTTAAGACTGAAGAACGGTAAGCTGAAAGGGAGTCAATGACTGCATTCACTAGAGCATCCCGAGCGTCACTCAGACTGGCAGTCATAGATCTGTCAACAGCTAAGCAAGGTGAGGGTAAGGACAAAAAAGAAATATGATAGAAGTTTAGCTAGTCCACTGTTAAGGATAGAAGAGATAATTTTTAAAAACTATACTAAGTATCTCTCCAATTTACTATATACACAAACGAAGCAAAACACAGCAGCTAAAATCATGGTCTGGAGAACGGAGCCAACCTCTGTTGAAATGCTGCTCTGCTATTTCCTAGTTGTATAATCATTTGGCAAGTAATTTAACCTTCCTGAGCCTCAGTTATGCTACTGATTGTAATCCAACATTTTATATACCACTGAGAAAGAAAAACATTGCAATTAAACACACAATGCTTTCCTGTGTTTCCTGAAACACAGAGTGTTTTGAAACAGAGTTCTTTTGAAATTTTAATTTTAATTAATTAATTAAACCAAATTTTTTGTACAAAGTCTCCCTATGTTGCCCAGGCTGATCTCAAACTTCTGGTCTCAAGAAATCCTCCTGCCTCAGCCTTCCAAAGTGCTGGGATTATAGGCACGAACCACTATGCCCAGCCCAGCGTTATTTCATATTTACAGAAAGAGTTCTTAGAGTTATTTATTTATTTATTTATTTAGACACAGAGTTTCGCTCTGTCGCCCAGGCTGGAGTGCGGTGGTGTGGTCTTGGCTCGCTGCATCCTCCGCCTCCCAGGTTCAAGCAATTCTCCTGCCTCAGCCTCCTGAGTAGCTGGGACTATAGCTGGGACTACAGACATGTGCCACCACACCTGACTAATTTTTTTTTTTTTCTTTTTTGCATTTTTAGTAGAGATAGGGTTTCACCATGTTGGCCAGGCTGGTCTTGAACTCCTGGCTTCAAGTGATACACCCCCCTCAGCCTCCCAAAGTCCCGGGATTACAGACATGAGCCACCATGCCTGGCCTCTTATTTAGACAGATTTTCATCATTTGTCATGCCACTCTGTTTATAAGCATTTCTGCATGAAAACTTTTTTTCAAAACTTTAAAAAAAAAAGGATAACTGTTTGGAAGACTTGTCAAACTTTAATTAAACTCCATCCACGTGGTACTAAAAGTACATTCAATATAGTAGCAGAACCAATACTTATGAAGTTGTGACAATTTATCAAAAATCCACAAAACCCACCTAATAGTTACTGCTGTCATTCATAATAATAATCACAGTTACAAAAAAAAAATGTAACTTAAACAAAAAAATAAAGGCAATGATCTTCAAATTTCACAGGTCACAATCCTGAACATCTAACAACATAAAAGATTGAAGTGTGGGTAAATCCTTTACCAGGCTCCATGTAAAACATTTTTCCCAATAGGAAATTCAAGAAAGTGAGTAACTATTCCCGATACAGACAGAATTAAGTTTGAAGCAAATGGACTTACTGAGGCCGGGTGTGGTGGCTCACAGCTGTAATCCCAACAGTTTGGTAGGCCAAAGCAGGAAGATTGCTTGAGCCCAGGATTCAAGATCAGCCTGGGCAACATGGTGAGACTCTTTGTCTCTAAAAAAATTTTTTTAAAGGTAGCTGAGTGAGGGCCAGGCGTGGTGGCTCACGTCTGTAATCCCAGCACTTTAGGAGGCCAAGGTGGGTGGATCATGAGGTTAAGAGATCAAGACCATCCTGGCCAACATGGTGAAACCCCGACTCTACTAAAAATACAAAAATTAGCTGGGTGTGGTGTCGTGCGCCTGTAGTCCCAGCTACTCGGGAGGCTGAGGCAGGAGAATTGCTTGAACTTTGGGGTCAGAGGTTGCAGTGAGCTGAGATTGTGCCACTGCACTCCATCCTGGGAGGCTGAGTAAGACTCCGTCTCAAAATAAAATAAAATAAAATAAAGGAAATGAAATGAAATAAAATAAAATAAATAAAAGTTAGTTAGCTGGGTGTGGTGGTGTGGGCCTCTAATCCCAGTTATTCAGGAGGCTGAGGCGGGAGGACCCCTTGAGCCCAGGAGGTCAAGGCTGCAATGAGCTAGAACCACACCACTGCACTCCACCCTGGGTGACAGAGCAAAACTCTGTTTTTCAAAAACCAAAGAAAGAAAATAGACCCACTGAAAGTCTTCCTTCAAGTAGAAAGACCACAAGAATCAAAATGATGTTACTAAGCTGTATGTATTTGAAAAGGGACCAAAAAAAAATCAAGAAGGCAATTATATCTGAGATGGAAATAAATAGGTTAAGATATCAGTAAGTTTTCTATTGGCTCACATGATGTGGCTGTAAACAAATGTATGGTGGTAAACTGGTTTTTCAATCCCAAATTCCATGACTCTAAGTCTAATGATCTTTATGGTACACTGTTTCACATAAAAAGAGTATTAAATAGCACTAATATTAACCATTACATAAGATATAGTTGGCCGGGCACGGTGGCTCACGCCTGTAATCCCAGCACTTTGGGAGGCCAAGGCAGGCGGATCACATGAGGTCGGGAGTTCAAGACCAGCTGACCAACATGAAGAAACCCTGTCTCTACTAAAAATACAAAAATTAGCCGGCCATGATGGCACATGCCTGTAATCCCAGCTACTTGGGAGGCTGACGCAGGAGGATCGCTTGAACCCGGGAGATAGAGGTTGTGGTGAGCTGTGATCGTGCCATTGCACTCCAGTCTGGGCAACAAGCGCGAAACTCCAGCTCAAAAAAAAAAAAAAAAAAAAAAAAGATACAGCTAAGTTCAGTGTAGACAAATATAGTGTCTACACTAGAGTGGTTACTTAAGGCCAGTAAGGGAGAGAGGAAGAAGAGGGCAGTAACTGCTAATGAGCATGAGGTTTCTCTTGGGGCAACAGAAATGTTATAAAATTAGATTGTGGTGAAAGCTGTACAACTCTGTAAAAACACTAAAAACAAATGAATTATCAACTAAATTGGATGAAATGGTATGGTATGTAATTATATCTCAATAAATTTGTTTAAATAAACAAACAAAAAAGATAAGATTATCTGCAGCAGATCTTTTCATTCAAATAGTTACTTAGCAGGCACCCAGGGGATCTAAAACATTCAAACTATAAAGCTAACTATTTAAGGGAAAACAAAACTGTTTGGATGTGCCTAATGTTATTACTTGTAAAATATTTATAAGAGATAACAACTCTTACCCATATTGGCCAATAACCCTGAAATTGCTTGAACATCAGCTCCAAGAAAGACATCATTCAGAGTTGAAACTACTGGCAAACACAAAGTATGAACACGAATTCTTCTTTCGCCTTTGAGGAAAATACATAAACAACAGTAAGGGGCAACTATATATAATAAAAGATTATGTTAAAGTCACTTGGAAAAATCACTTCTTAGCTGGGTGCAGTGGTGCACCCCTGTAGTCCCAGCTACTCCAGAGGCAGAAACAGGAGGATCCCTTGAGCTCAGGAGTTCAAGTGCAGCCTGGGCAATACAGTGAGACTCCATCTCTTAAAAACAAACTATATGCCGGGCGCGGTGGCTCACGCCAGTAATCCCAGCACTTTGGGAGGCCGAGAGGGGCGGATCACGAGGTCAGGAGATCGCGACCATCCTGGCTAACATGGTGAAACCCCGTCTCTACTAAAAATACAAAAAATTAGCCGGGCGAGGTGGCGGGCGCCTGTAGTCCCAGCTACTCGGGAGGCTGAGGCAGGAGAATGGCGTGAACCCAGGAGGCGGAGCTTGCAGTGAGCTGAGATCTGGTCACTGCACTCCAGCCTGGGGGACAGAGCGAGACTCCGTCTCAAAAAAAAAAACAAAAAACAAAACAAACAAACAAAAAAAACAAACTATATATATATATATATATATATGAAAAAAATCACTTATTTTCAATTTAGAACCAAGTAGTATAGTTATATAGTAAGCAGAGATAGTATCAAAAGTTTTATATTAGCCAGACACAGTGGCTCACACCTGTAATCCCAGCACCCACCACTTTGGTAGGCTAAGGTGAGAGGATCACCTGAGGCGAGGAGTTCAAGACAGGGCTGGACACTTAAGAACTTATTTCTATTAAAAATAAGAAAGTACATAAATATTAAAAATTTCATCCTTTTTTTTTTTTAGAAACAAGGTCTCATTCTGTTGTCCAGGCAGAAGTACAGTAGCACAATCATAACTCACTGCAGCCTCAAACTCCTGGGCTCAAACAATCCTCCCTACTCAGCCTCTCAAGTAGCTAGGACTACCAGTGTATGCCACTATACCTGGCTAATTAAAAAAATATTTTTTTAGAGACAGTGTCTCACTATGTTGTCCAGGCTGGTCTTGAACTCTTGGCCTCAAGTGATCCTCCCCAGTCAGCCTTCCAAAGTGCTAGGTTTATAGGCACCACACCTGGTCCTACTCAATTTTTTTTAACTATAAAATTCTTTTCATTCAGGTTATTACTAAACGAACAGGGATCGTATTCAAATGACAATATGCTAAATTTTTTAAAATCTCTTTTTTGAACTTCTTAGTTGGTTTACTGCTTTAAGTAATGAAAATTTTAAGGGCTGGGCGCAGTGGCTCATGCCTGTAATCCTAGCACTTTGGGAGGCCAAGGCAGGCAGATCATGAGGTCAAGAGATTGACACCATCCTGACCAACATGGTAAAATCCTGTCTCTACTAAAAATATAAAAATTAGCTGGGTGTGGTAGTGCACATCTGTAGTCCTAGCTACTTGGGAGGCTGAGGCAGAAGAATCACTTGAACCCAGGAGGCGGAGGTTGCAGTAAGCAGAGACCGCGCCACTGCACTCCAGCCTGGAGACAGAGTGAGACTCCGTCTCTAAGTAAGTAAATAAATAAATAAATTTTAAGTGAGCACACATAAGATATGCTACATGTGTTTTACAGCCTGTTTTGACATTTGAAATCCAAATAATATTTGAACATTTGAAATCCAAACAAACAACTTACCTTTGCTGGATGTATACAAGAGCGCTGACTGAAAAGAAACCAACTGAGTGTCAGTAAGACTCTCTTCCACTGACATCTGTACTGCATACCCAGCATCCGGGTTGACGTTGGGCAAAGACAATAAGTCGGTTGACCTAACAAAGAAGTTCCCATGGAAAGTATGAATGGAAAGACCTAAAAGAGAAAAAGGTAACAAAATGATTTTTATACACCTACATACTGATATTTACATTTTATCCTAGTTACTTATCAGATTGGCAAAAAGTAAAGAAATCTAGATAATACACAGTACTTACTGAGGTTAAGGAATAACAGATGCCTTTTGAAATGAAGGTGGGGATACTAATTTTCTTTTTTTTTTTTTTTTTGAGACGGAGTCTCGCTCTGTCGCCCAGGCTGGAGTGCAGTGGCGCGACACTGCAAGCTCACTGCAAGCTCCACCTCCCGGGTTCATTCTCCCGCCTCAGCCTCCCGAGTAGCTGGGACTACAGGCGCCCGCCACCACGCCCGGCTAGTTTTTTGTATTTTTAGTAGAGACGGGGTTTCACCATGTTAGCCAGGATGGTCTCGATCTCCTGACCTCGTGATCCACCCGCCTCGGCCTCCCAAAGTGCTGGGATTACAGGCTTGAGCCACCGCGCCCGGCGGGGATACTAATTTTCAAAAAACATTTTTGGGTCAGAATTGCTTGAATCCGGGAGGCAGAGGTTGCAGTGAGCTGAGACTGCGCCACTACACTCCAGCCTGGGCGACAGAGCGAGACTCTATCTCAAAAAGAAAAACAAAAAACATTTTTGGAGGATAATTTGGCAGTATCTATCAAAATTCTAGATACTTATTTTGACTTTAGCAATTCCATATCAAAGAATGTGTCCTACAGATATCTTCATTTAAGTGCCAAATTTATACATGCAGGAAAATTTCAAGTAGACTGGTGTGTCACAGCAAAAAAATTTAGAAATACTTTCGATGGGTATCAGTAGAAAAACTAGGCCAGGCACAATAGCTCATGCCTGTAATCCCAACACTTTCTTAGGTTGAGACAGGAGGATCACTTGAGGTCAGGAGTTCGAGACCAGCCTGGGCAACATGGTGAAATCCTGTCTCTACTAAAAATACAAAAATTAGCCGGGCTTGGTGGCACACGCCTGTAGTCCCAGCTACTCGGGAGGCTGAGGCAGGAGAATCGCTTGAACCCAGGAGGCAGAGGTTGCAGTGAGCCGAGATCGTGCCACTGCACTCCAGCCTAGGTGACAGAGACTCTGTCTCAAAAAACAAACAAACAAACAAAACTAAACTGTGATTTGTCCAATCTGCTGAATACTAGGTAGAATAGGTAGAAGTTTAAATTAATGTGATGGATTTATATGATCTAAAATTAATGAATCTTCAAGGTTTATTGAATAAAAATACATACAATATGTCACTTATGTAAATAGACCATAAGATATGTTTTCCATGGAGATGTACCGAAGTATGTAAATGTACAGGAAATTCGGTATATACCAAGTGATATATATCATTTTTAATAGGAAATTCTGATATATATCATTTTTAACTACATAAAAATGAAGTGAAAGTGTATGTGTCACATACACACGCAAGCTGATACAGGAAGACTTTAGCTTTATCAATGATGTTTTTATTTTTTACAAGAAAAACAGATGCACATGTTGCTTGTGAAATAAAAACCAACTTAAAAATAGTAATCAGGATTAAAAAGAATGCTGGGCATGGTGGCACATGCCTGTAATCCCAGGTATTCAGGAGGCTGAAGCAGGAAGATTGCTTAAGCCCAAGAGTTGAAAGCAAGCCTGGTCAACATAGTGAGACCCTGTCTCTTAAAAATAAATATATAACATTAAAAAAGAAAGAAAGAAAAAGGAGAATGTGGGTCTGTACATATAAAAATAGAAAGGTATTCCAAGATATTGTGAAAAAAATTAAAAAGCCAGGTGTAATTCCTCACTGCTTTTACTTGAAGTTCAAAATATATGTTTATAAATGCCATAGGAAAGTTTCTGTTTTTGTTTTTTTTGAGACAGAGTTTCGCTCTTTTTGCCCAGGCTGGAGTGCAATGGCGTGATCTTGGCTCACTGCAACCTCCGCCTCCCAGGTTCAACCTCCTGCCTCAGCCTCCCAAGTAGCTGGGATTACAGGCAACTGCCACCATGTCCGGCTAATTTTTTTTTTTTTTTTGTATTTTTAGTAGAGATGAGGTTTCACCATGTTGACCAGGATGGTCTCGATCTCTTGACCTTGTAATCCACCCGCCTCGGCCTCCCAAAGTGCTGGGATTACAGGCATGAGCCACCACTCCCGGCCATAGGAAAGTTTCTGAAGAGCATATGATTAACTGTAGAGTGGAACAGAGGTTAGGCTTGAGTTCTCATTTTATATTTTTTTGTACATTATTTGTGTTAACTTTTCTAAGAGTATGTATTTGATCCGTAGTGAATTTATCATAATAAAATAAAAAGAGAAACCTAAGCAAGCTAACCACAAAGCTTTATTAAGCACTCTAGAAAGAGGGTGGTGGGCCGTAGTGGCTCACACCTGTAATCCCAGCACTTTGGGAGGCCGAGGCAGGCAGATCACGAGGTCAGGAGTTCAAGACCAGACTGACCGACATGGTGAAACCCCATCTCTACTAAAAATACAAAAATTAGCTGGGCATGGTGGCACTTGCCTGTAATCCCAGCTACTCGGAAGGCTAAGGCAGGAGAATCACTTGATCCCGGGAGGCGGAGGTTGCAGTGAGCCAAGACTGCACCACTGCACTCCAGCCTGGGCAACAGCGAGACTCTGTCTCAAAAAAAAAAAAAAAAAAAAAAAAAAGAAAGAGGGCAAAGGAGTTGCCTGGCATATCCCAAAGCTGTTTATGCAAAATAAGGTACATATAAAAATAGCCTCTGTCTTGACAAGTAAAAAAGGTCTTAAAAGCACATTAGGATGCACATTTCCCTTAATTTATAACAGGTATCTGCAGAAAAAAACATTTCTGAGGTCAGTCTCCAATGAATGGGATCCAACAAATGTACCCTTTAAAACATAAACACTAAAAAACTATTAGGTGCTCACTTTGACAGCATGTATACTAAAATTGAAACAATACAGAGAAGATTAGCATGACCCCTGCGTAAGGAAGAAGTGAAGCGTTCCATATCTTAATTAAAAATTATAAAATAAAAACTATTAGAATTAATAAATTCAGCAAGGGTATATTATTATAGTGAAAGATAAATAAGAGAAAACTTCATCTTGCTCACGGTTTGACCGATAGATTTCAATATGTAATGGAACAGGTTAGTGGATCTTTATCTTTTTTCTTTTTGCTATAGATTTCATATAAATAATTTTTCCATTGAAAAGAGTATTATTTTACTGGGCATGGTGATTCACACCTGGTAATCCCAACACTTTGGGAGGCTGAGGTGGTAAGATTGCTTAAGTCCAGGAGTTTGAAACCAGCCTGGGTAACAGAGTAAAACTCTGTCTCTACAAAAAAAAATTAAAAATTAGCTGGGCATGGTGGCATGCGCCTGTGGTCCCAGTTATTTGGGAGGCTGAGCTAAGAGGATTGCTTGAGCCCAGGAGTTGAGGCTGCAGTGAGCTATGATCGTGCCACTGAACTCCAGCCAGGGGAAGAGAGCAACACTCTGTCTCCAAAAAAAACAAAAAAGAGGCCGGGCGCGGTGGCTCAAGCCTGTAATCCCAGCACTTTGGGAGGCCGAGGCGGGTGGATCACGAGGTCAGGAGATCGAGAATATCCTGGCTAACATGGTGAAACCCCGTCTCTACTAAAAATACAAAAAACTAGCCGGGCGTGGTGGCGGGCGCCTGTAGTCTCAGCTACTTGGGAGGCTGAGGCGGGAGAATGGTGTGAACCCGGGAGGCGGAGCTTGCAGTGAGCCAAGATCACGCCACTGCACTCCAGCCTGGGAGACACAGCGAGACTCCGTCTCAAAAAAAAAAAAACAAAAAAGAGAGAGGAGAAGAAGAAAGAAAATTACCGCTCTACACCCCATTACAGAGCACTAATTATTTAAATAAAAACTCAATTTGTGCTCCACTCCTCCTTACAGAGCAGTAATATTCATTTAAATACAAACTCAATTTGTGTAGCAGCAACGGAAAAAAAAAAAAACCCCACCTTAAAACCAGGTTGATAATGTGGAGAAATGAAAAATGAGGCTGGGCGCTGTGGCTCACGCCTGTAATCCCAGCACTTTGGGAGGCCGAGGTGGGAGGATCACGAGGTCAGGAGATCGAGACCATCCTGGTCAATACGGTGAAACCCCGTCTCTACTAAAAATACAAAAAATTAGCCGGGCGCAGTGGCCGGCGCCTGTAGTCCCAGCTACTCCGGAGGCTGAGGCAGGAGAATGGCGTGAACCCGGGAGGCGGAGCTTGCAGTGAGCCGAGATTGCGCCACTGCACTTCAGCCTGGGTGACAGAGCGAGACTCCGTCTCAGGAAAAAAAAAAAAAAAAAAGAAAAATGAGAGTACAGGCCGGGTGCAGTGGCTCACACTTGTAATCCCAGCACTTTGGCAAGCC
This sequence comes from Macaca thibetana thibetana, assembly GCF_024542745.1. Classification (NCBI taxonomy): domain Eukaryota; kingdom Metazoa; phylum Chordata; class Mammalia; order Primates; family Cercopithecidae; genus Macaca; species Macaca thibetana. The sequence goes on from NC_065583.1 coordinate 46,968,188, forward strand.
AAGGCAGGTGGATCACCTGAGGTCAGGAGTTCGAGACCAGCCTCACCAACATGGCAAAACCCTGTCTCTACTAAAAAATACAAAAATTAGCCAGGCGTGGTGGCAGGCGCCTGTAATCCCAGCTACTCAGGAGGCTGAGGCAGGGAGAATTGCTTGAACCTGGGAGATGGAGGTTGCAGTGAGCCTAGATCACACCATTATACTCCAGCCTGGGCGAGAGAGTGAGACTCTGGCTCAGGAAAAAAAAAAAAAGGGTACAAACTAAGAGATCTCCCACTTTTGGAAATAAATAGTTACACAGTAAAAACATACTTGATACCACTGTAAAATTAAAAAATGGATAAAATAGTAAATTTTATGTTATATATATTTTACCACAATTTAAAAAAAAGTTTCAGGCCGGGCGCAATGGCTCACGCCTGTAATCCCAGCACTTTGGGAGGCCGAGGCAGGTGGATCACCTGAGATCGGGAGTTTGAGACCAGCCTGACCAACATGGAGAAACCCCATCTCTACTAAAAATACAAAAATTAGCCGTAGTGGTGGCACATGCCTATAATCCCAGCTACTAGGGAGGCTGAGACAGGAGAATTGCTTGAACCTGGGAGGCAGAGGTTGCAGTGAGCCAAGATCGTGCCATTGCACTCCAGCCTGGGCAACAAGAGTGAAACTCCGCCTCAAAAAAAAAAAAAAAAAAAAAAGTTTAAAAGCAAGATCCGTGGCTGGGTGTGGTGGCTCATGCCTGTAATCCTAACACTTTGGGAGGCTAAGGCAGGAGGATCACATGAGCCCACAAGCTTGAAACCAGCCTGGGCAACACAGGGAGACCCAGACTCTACAAAAAAAATAAAATAAAGAATTAGCCAGGTGTGGTGGCTCACACCTGCAGTCCCAGCTACTAGGGAAGCTGACGTGGGAGGATCACTTGACTCAGGAAGGTGGAGACTCCAGTGAGCTGTGATTGCACTCCAGCCTGGACGATAGAATGAGACTCTCTCAAAAAAGATAGGGTCTAGGCTGGGTACAGTCGCTCACACCTGTAATCCCAGTACCTTGGGAGGCTGAGGTGGGCAGATCGTCTGATGTCAGGAGTTCGAGACCAGCCTGGCCAACATAGTGTAACCCCGTCTCTACTAAAAATACAAAAACTAGCCAGGCGCGGTGGTGCACACCTGTAATCCCAGCTACTCGGGAGGCTGAAGCAGGGAGAATCGCTTGAACTCGGGAGGTAAAGGAGATTGCAGTGAGCTGAGACTGTGCCACTGCACTCCAGCTTGGGCGACAGAGCAATATACTGTCTTAAAAAAAAAAAAAAGAAAAAAATAGACTCTATGTTCTTTTTTTTTTTTGGAGACAGAGTATTGCCCAGGCTGGAGTGCAGTGGTGTGATCTCTGCTCACTACAACCTCTGACTCCCAGGCCAGGCCCCAGCAATCCTCCCTCCTCAGCCTCCTAAGAAGCTGAGACTACAGACGTGCATCATCACGCTCAGCTAAGTTTTTGTATTTTTTCTAGAGACATCGCTTTGCAATGTTGTCCAGGCTGGTCTCTAATTCCTGGGCTCAAGTGATCCACCAGCGTTGGCCTCCCAAAGTGCTAGAATTACAGGCATAAGCCACTGTGCCCAGTCGGAGATAAAGTCTTTTTAAAAAAATTTAGATAATTCACACACAATAAAATTCTCCATTTAAAAATATACAAGTCAGCCAGGCGCGGTGGCTCACCTGTAATCCCAGCACTCTGGGAGGCAGAGGCGGGCGGATCACAAGGTCAGGAGATCAAGACCATGGTGAAACCCCATCTCTACTAAAAATACAAAAAATTAGCTGGGCGCGGTGGCGGGCGCCTGTAGTCCCAGCTACTCAGGAGGCTGAGGCAGGAGAATGGCATGAACCCGGGAGGCGGAGCTTGCAGTGAGCCGAGAGAGCGCCACTGCACTTCAGCCTGGGGGACAGAGCGAGACTCCGTCTCAAAAAAAAAAAAAAAAAAAATATATATATATATATATATATATATACAAGTCAGTGCTTTTGAGTATATTCTCAATAGGCCCCCCATTTTTTTGGTTACAGTGTTTCTTCTCTCCTCTTAATTACATATTCCAGAGTCAGCAAAGTATCTCAGAAGGGCAATCTTATAAGACTAGATAAAAACATGTATATTTACTGGTACCAAAAATATTATTTACTCCTACGCCAAAAAAAAAAAAAATTCCTACCTTTGGTGCACCGAATCCTCATGACTGCCTCAAAGCCAATCTTCCGAGTAAGGTATCTCTGTAGTTCCTTCTGTAATTTCTGCACTTGGACTGGGTTGTGCTGATGATGGTAAGAGGGATAGTAATAGACACTACCTGCTGAATACCGAGAAATACAACCTGGAAGAGAACACACACTATTTCAAACTGTGCCGTTAATTACTTCTACTACACCAAAGTAACTGCAGACATTGGAATCAATCTTTTTTGTTGTTGTTGTTGTTGTTGAGACAGAGTCTCGCTTTGTCGCCCAGACTGGAGTGCAGTGGCCGGATCTCAGCTCACTGCAAGCTCCGCCTCCCGGGTTCACGCCATTCTCCTGCCTCAGCCTCCCGAGTAGCTGGGACTACAGGCGCCCGCCACCTCGCCCAGCTAGGTTTTTGTATTTTTTAGTAGAGACGGGGTTTCACCGTGTTAGCCAGGATGGTCTCGATCTCCTGACCTTGTGATCAGCCTGTCTTGGCCTCCCAAAGTGCTGGGATTACAGGCTTGAGCCACCGCGCCTGGCCAGGAATCAATCTTTCTTTAACTTTCCAAGGTAAACTACTGTCAGAAAGGATATTTCATTCCCTTTTTTTGAGACAGAGGGTTGGAGTGCAGTAGTGATACCATGGGGTTCACTGCAGCCTTGACCTCCCCACCTCAAGCACTCTTCCCACTCAGCCTTCCAAGTAGCTGGGACCACAGGTGTGTGCCACCATGCTGGCTAGTTTTTTATTTTAAAAAATATATATATATATATTATTTGTAAATACAGGGTCTTCCTATGTTGCCCAGGTTGGTCTCAAACTCCTGGGCTCAAATAATCCTCCTGCATAGGCCTCACAAATTGTTAGGATTACAGACATGAGCCATCATACCCGGCCTGCATTCCTTTAAATAGTAGCATAGAAATTGCTCTATTACTAAATGTTCGGACTAGAAGACTATAAGGTTTTTAATAGACTAAAATGACTGACTAACTCTCCCAAGGACATACATATTCTTTGACTTTGTCCTATATTTAGAAGACTATCATATAAGTACCATTTTGATATTCATTTAACAAAAAAAAAAAAAAAAAAGATTACAAAGAACTTACCCAGAGAAGCCAAGTCAGAATACTGTCCACTGAGAAGGAATAAGTCAACGGCTACTTGCTGACCAGAACAGTCCAAGGCTAATTTCTTATAGAAGTCAGTGGATGGTGTCAGGTGTATATCCTATTTATAATAAATTACAAAGAGACATTTAAAAAAATCATTACATTGTCATAAAATCTAAATACACATCTACATATATCATGATGTTAACAACAATTGCAATTATTTCTGGGCATTCTACGAAGTCCTTTTCCTGCATGGTACTACTTGGTTTTTCATTAAGAAGCAAGTACTGCTTAGCAATTTTCTGTAAGTTCCAGCCAGGCGTGGTGGCTCACACCTGTAATCCTAGCACTTTGGGAAGCCGAGGTGGGTGGATTGCTTGAGCCCAGGAGTTTGAGACCATCCTGGGCAACATGGCTCTATTTATTTAAAAAAAAAAAAAAAAAAAAAAAAAAATATATATATATATATATATATATATATACACACACACACACGTTTTTTAAAATTTTCTGTATTTACTTTTAAAAAGAAATACATTTACTATAATAATTTCATAGTTGGCAAAGATTTTTTTATTGTAACTAAAATCTATTAAATGTTCAGAATGCTGGAAACTGTTCTAAATAATTCATGTGTAATACTTACTTAGTCCTTTCAACTACCCTAAGAGGTAAGTGCTATCATTATTTTCTTTCTTTTTTTTTTTTTTTTTTTTTTTGAGACAGAGTCTCACTCTGTCACCCAGGCTGGAGGGCAGTGGCATTACCTCAGCTACCTCACTGCAGGCTCCTCCTGCCGGGTTCAAGCAATTCTTATGCCTCAGCCTCCCAAGTAGCTGGGACTACAGGTGCACACCACCACCCCGGCTAATTTTTCTGTGGTTTTTTTGTTGTTGTTGTTTCGAGATAGAGTCTCACTCTGTTGCTCAGGCTGGAGTGCAGTGGCACAATCTCAGCTCACTGCAACCTCCGCCTCCCAGGTTCAAGCGATTCTCCTGCCTCAGCCTCCTGAGTAGCTGGGATTACAGGCGTGTGCCACCATGCCTGGTTAATTTTTGTATTTTTAGTAGAGACAGGGTTTCATCATGCTGGTCAGACTGGTCTCGAACACCTGACCTCGTGATCCACCCACCTTGGCCTCCCAAAGTGCTAGGATTATAGGCATGAGCCACCATGCCCGGCCAATTTTTGTATTTTTTATAGAGATGGGGGTTTCATCGTGTTGGCCAGGCTGGTCTCGAACTCCTGACCTCAGGTTATCCACCCGCCTCAGCCTCCCAAAGCACGGTCTTACAGGCATGAACCACCGCACCCAGTCATCTTTTTTGTTGTTGTTGTTTCCCAAGTTGGAGTGTAGTGGCACGATCTCACTGCAGCCTCCTGGGTTCAAGTGATCCTCTCACCTCAGCCTCCAGCGTAGCTAGGACTACAGGCTCTCAGCATCACACCTGGTTAATTTTTTTGTATTTTTGTAGGGACAGGGTCTCACTATGTTGCCCAGGTTGGTCTCAAACTCCTGAGCTCAATCAGTCCTTCCAACTCAGCCTCCCAAAGGGCTGGGACTATAGGCATAAGCCACCACACCTGACCCTTTATTTTCACCTTATATATAAAGAAACAAAGGGATAAAGAAATTAATTTTTCAAGTTCCCACATGTAATAAACAGTGAGAATAGGCAGCCCGACTCCAGGAATGATATAATACCCAGTATAGTACACAGGTCTCTCTTTCATCTTTTGGGATATACGGGTCTCAAAAACTTTAAAGTTTATGCACACAAGGTACACACAAGCACCTTGGCCATCGATGTGCCAAATAAGACTATTATTTTTCTTTTCTTTTTTTTTTGAGATGGAGTTTTGCTCTTGTTGCCCAGGCTGGAGTGCAATGGCGTAATCTCGGCTCACTGCAACCTCCGCCTCCCAGGTTCAAGCGATTCTCCTGCCTCAGCCTCCTGAGTAGCTGGGATTATAGGCATGTGACACCACACCCGGCTAATTTTGTATTTTTAGTAGAGACGGGGTTTCTCCATGTTGGTCAAGCTGGTCTCAAACTCCCGACCTCAGGTGATCCGCCTGCCTTGGCCTCCCAAAATGTTGGGATTATAGGAATGAGCCACCACGCCCAGCCAAATAAGACTATTCTTAACTGGTCAATCAGGTTCTCTTTGTCCCTGTCAAGCATATGCTGTTAGCCTCCCAGACTATTTCTCTGAAGGCAGACTGAATTGCTAGTGGCCTGCTAAAGATATTAAAAATTAAAGAAGGATGAATCAGGTAGAGAAAAATGTAACAAAATAAAAACGTCTACATAAAAGTTAATTTCCTTATAGTCCCTCCTCCCAACAATTAACAAATAAATTTAAAGAAAAAACAAGCTCTGTGGTCACAGAGGTGGAACACCAGCATAAACCTTATCAGACATTTCATGACTCTCTAACCTTAGCAGATGACCTGTGGTTTGGTTCCTCTCGCGGTTTCAGGGCTCCCACTCCAAGAGTTGGGAGTTGTGTTTGAAAGACAGACATTCGACCACCAGTTGGAGACATCAGCTTAAAGGCAGCCAGCAGTGCGGGACCCAAGGCACTCTGGGTCTCCAGAGTCTTAGTAAACATTTGTGGCAAAGTTTTCAGTAAATCTTGCACGAGCTTATAAAATAAAGCAAGAAAACTCAAGAGTGTCACAATTAAAAATTTTTTTCACATTCAGTCAGTATCTAATACAATAGACAAGACATTGAGTCATGATGATGGTCAGAGAGTCTACAGACACTAAACAATGAAGTTGGTCAAATGACAAGAAAGCCATTTTAAGTCAACATTATAAATTGGCAAGCAAGACAAATCAAAGTTGGGGCCTTACAGTTCTTGCACATGCAGTAGTCCAGCAAGACTATAAGTCCAAAATGTATCCAAAAGAACCATCACAGTTCAGAGATTTGGTATATTTTAATGCCATGAAATATGGCCTTCTCCATCACCTCTACATACTTTATTCTTTTAAGTACCAAAGTGAGTTTAGCTGTTCCCTGTTGCAAATCTAATATATCCAGTAACTTTGTCAACTAGTAATAGCACTACAAAAGAGAAACAACTACCTTTACAGGTTAGGTTGTACAAATAGAGTAAATGGGGAAAAAAATACTTCGCACTATGGCACAGTCACCATTGCCAAGAGCAGAGACCATAGACTTGCTAGTTAAAATGTTACCCCTACGGCATATATGCATGTACAGGGTAGACAACATCCCCCCTTCAGACACATTCTGTTCACCTCTCACTGTATTATCTCATGGCAATTTCCAGGCAGGTAATAAGAGTTTCTTCTGAACTGACCCCAATGACACTCTGTGAATCAGAAAAGCAAAGGGCACTGAAAGCAGCCTACCTAATGTGCTTCTATGTAGTGACCAGAAACTTTATCTCAGCAACCCTCCCAACTTCCCAAATGGCTGGCAAGACAGATTTCCTTCAGGTGTTCCTCCTTTTTGGAATATGCTTATTTTCTACCCTACTACAAATAACTTGCTTCATTAGACTTAAAAATGATCAGCTCAAGGTGGAACTCAAAAGCTGTTCATCTAATTATAAGAGCAAATATAAAATGCTACACATCTTAGAAATGTCACAGAAATAATAAAAATTTTACTTAAAGTTCATTTCAAAAACATATTCCTTCAATATTTCAATTAAACATGTCAGGTAGGAAAATGTGCCTTACCTCTTTACTTTCATTTAAGTTTACTAATAAGTTCTCTGGCATAGGTATAAAAACATCTGAAAGAAGAAATACATATTTATTTTAAACAAAATATAATAATTAAAAATGTTCCAAAAATACAACACTAATGCAATTAACCACCCCTTCCTTAAAAATAAGCCACCTCCTCCACTATTGTAGCACTGTTTACATGTGTCCAAAGAGCCACCAAAAAACCACAATGATACAGGTATCTACTGCAAATTTTCTGCTTCTTGTCTGCTACCTTGTAAAAGGTATAGCCTCCCAATTAGAAAATATTTATCTGGGCTGGGTGCAGCAGTACACGCCTGTAATCCCAGCACTTTGAGAGGCCGAGGTAAGTGAATCACTTGAACTCAGGAGTTTGAGACCAGCCTGGGCAACACGGTAAAACCCTGTCTCTATAAAAAATACAAAAACGAGCCAGGCATGGTGGTGCATGCCTATAGTCCCAGCTATGTGGGAGGATTCCTTGAGCCCAGGAGGCTGAGGCTGCAGTGAGCCAAGACTGCACCACTGCACTCCCAGGCTAGGCAGGAGGTTGAAACCCTGTCTCAAAAAAAAGAAAAAGAAAAGAAAGAAAAAAAGAAAATATTGATCTGTACTCACTGAATACGGGTTTGTGTAAGTGCTATGCTTCTTAGGCTAAAGATAATAATTTACAATTCTGCTTTGACCCTTTTTTTTTTTGAATGGCTAGCCCTGGAAGCCAGCCAAAGATACACTGTTGGCATTGAGACATCTTTTTGACTAACATGACACACAAGAATGCTGTCTTTATAAGGAAGCCATACAGCTCACCAATAGCTCTGTCATTCACAAAGCGTATGCTTTCTTATAAAGAAGGTCAGCCAGGCACGGTGGCTCATGCCTGTAATCCCAGTACTTTGGGAGGCCGAGGCGGGCAGATCACAAGGTCAGGAGTTTGAGACCAGCCTGACCAATGTGATGAAACCCATCTCTACTAAAACTACAAAAAGTTAGCCAGGCATGGTGGTGGGCACCTGTAGTCCCAGCTACTTGGGAGGCTGAGGCAGGAGAATTGCTTGAACCCGGGAGGTGGAGGTTGCAGTGAGCTGAGATGGTGCCACTGCACCCCACCCTGGGGGACAGATCAAGACCCGTCTCAAAAGAAAAAAAAAAAAAAGGCCCACACCAGTGCCTTTAAAAAGAGACTATGGGCCAGGTGCGGTGGCTCATGCCTATAATCCCAGCACTTTGGGAGGCCGAGGCGGGTGGATCATGAGGTCAGGAGTTCAAGACCAGCCCGGCCAAGATGGTGAAACCCTGTCTCTGCTAAAAATACAAAAATTAGCCAGGCATGATGGTGGGCGCCTGTAATCCCAGCTACTCAGGAGGCTGAGGCAAATAATTGCTTGAACCCAGGAGGCAGAGGCTGCAATGAGCCGAGATTGCGCCACTGCACTCCAGCCTGGGTGCCAGAGCAAGACTCCTTCTCAAAAAAAAAAAAAAAAAAGAAAAAGAGAAGAAAAAAAAAAGGGACTATGGAGGCCGGGCATGGTGGTTCATGCCTGCTGTAATCCCAGCACTTTGGGAGGCCAAGGTGGACAGTTCACTTGAGGCCAGGAGTTTGAGACCAGACTGGCCAACATAGTGAAACCCCATATTTACTAAAAAATACAAAAAATTAGCTGGCATAATGGCACACACCTATAATCCCAGCTACTCGGAAGGTTGAGGTATGAGAATCACTTGAACCTAGGAGGCAAAGACGGCAGTGAGCCAGTGAGCCGAGATTGCGCCACTGCACTGCAGCCTGGGCAACAAAGCACAAAACACAGAACAAAACAAAACAAACAAATAAAATTAATGGGACTGCAAAATCAAGCGAATCAGAAGGTATGCTAACTGCCCACTTCAGATGAGCCTCTCAGGATTCACATTTATTCTTGCTTAGTAATTCTTCCTTAGAAAGGGAGTAAACTGGGAAGAGAGTGGTGGAGGATTACAAGGTTAATCACTTTCTACATTTCTATAGTTCGTTTCTTTTTACAAAAAAATAAGGCCTGGCCAGGTGTGGCCCATGCCTGTACTCCCAACACTTTGGGAGGACGAGGTGAAAGGACTGCCTAAGGCCAGAAGCTTGAGACCAGCCTGTGCAACTTAGCAAGACCTTGCCTCCACAAGAAATTTTAAAAATTAGCTGGGCATGGTAGCGTGTACCTGTAGTCCTAGCTACTTGAAAAGCTGAGGTGGAAGGATCGCTTGAGCCCAGGGCTTCAAGGCTGCAGCGAGCTATGATTGCACCACTGCGCTGCAACGTGGGAGACAGAGTCTCTGTCTTTAAAAAAATAGTAATAGCCAGGCGCGGTGACTCACACCTGTAATCCCAGCACTTTGGGAGGCAGAGGCGGGTGGATCACCTGCAGTCAGGAGTTCAAGACCAGCCTGGCTAACATGGTGAAACCCCGTTTCTACTAAAAATATAAAAAATTAGCTGGGCATGGTGGCACGCACCTATAATCCCAGCTACTCAGGAGGCTGAGGTAGGAGAATTGCTTGAACCTGGGAGGCAGAGGTTGCAGTGAGTGGAGATGGTGCCATTGCACTCCAGTTTGGGCAACAAGAGCAAAACTCCATCTCAAAAAAAAAAAAGTAATAATAATGATAACTCCCTATTGATTGCCCTTCCCCGCCAGCACCTGGTAACCTCTATTCCATTTTCTGTCTCTATGAATTTGCCTATTCTAGGTATTGTATATAAGTGGAACCATACAATATTTGTCGTTTTGTGTCTTGCTTATTTCACTTAGTATGTTTTCCAGGTGCATCCACATTGTAGCACGTGTGAGAATTTCATCGTTTTTTTGAGGCTGAATAATATTCCATTATACGTTTTATTTTGGCCTTTTTTTTTTTTTTTTTTTTTTTTTTGAGATGCAGTCTCACTGTTGTCCAGACTGGAGTGCAGTGGCATGATCTGGGCTCGCTGCAAGCTCCACCTCCTCCCAGGTTCATGACGTTCTCCTGCCTCAGCCTCCCGAGTAACTCAGACTACAGGCACACGCCACCACACCTAATTAATTTTTGTATTTTTAGTAGAGATGGGGTTTCACTATGTTGGCCAGGACGGTCTCGATCTCTTGACCTTGTGATCCACCCGCCTCAGCCTCCCAAAGTGCTGGGATTACAGGCGTGAGCCACCGCGCCCGTCCCCATTATACATTTATACCACATTTTGTTTATCTATTCATCTGTTGATGACTACTTGGGGTGTTTCCACCTTTTGGCTATTGTGAATGATTGCTATTGCTATAAACAATGATGTACAAGCATCTGCTTGAGTCCCTGCTTTCAATTTTTTGGAGTATATATTGAACGGTGGAATTGCTACATCATGTGGTAATTCACCATTAACTTTGAGGAACTGCCAAGGTATTTTCCACAGCAGTTATACCATTTTACATTTTACATTCTGACCAGCAATGCACCAGGGTTCCAATGCTTCACAATCTAGTGGCATAAATATTTGCCCCTGTTTTATACTTATAGCTCTTAAGTTTAGGTCTTTAGTCCATTTCAAGTTAATTTTCTTTACATGGTATAAGGTAAAGGTCCAACCTCATTCTTTTGCATAGGCAGTACTGCCATAACTATTTGTTGAAAAAACTGTCTCTTCTCCCACTGATTGGTCCAGGCACCTCTGTCAAAAAATCAATTGACTGGCTGGGCCTGGTGGCTCATGCTTGTAATCCCAGTACTTTGTGGGGCCAAGAGAGGCAGATCACTTGAGATCAGGAGTTTGAGACCAGCCTGGCCAACATGGTGAAACCTCATCTCGACTAAAAATACAAAAATTAGCTGGGCATGGTGTTGCATGCCTGTCTTCCCAGCTATTCGGGAGGCTGAGGCAGGAGAACTGCTTGAACCTGGGAGGCGTAGGCTGCAGTGAGCCAAGATCGTGTCACTGCACTATAGCCTGTGAGACAGAGTAAGACTCCATCTCAAAAAAAAAAAAAATCAATTGACTATATATGCTAGGCTTTATTCTGAGCTCTCAGTTCTATTTCTTTGCTCTATATGTCTATCCTCAAATACTTTTTGAATGAATAAATGGGAAGAAGGGGGAAAAAAGCCTAAATTTGATCTGAGTTCTAACATTAACTTGTTTTTGTTACCTTGTTCAGAATTCATGTTGTCTCCATAACCCCCATTTCCTCTTCCATAAAATGAGAGATTGCACTGACTCTTACAACTCCAACAATCATGATTTTATACTCAAGATTTTCCTTGACATAGTACAAACAACACACATCCAATTTGTCAAGTAATAAAGAAATATTTCTAAAATTGAAAAATTATGAAAGTAGTTCAATAAATCTATACCTTCAATATCTGAAACTATTAGCATCTGAGGTTGAGAGAGACCTTCTTGAAGACTGTAGAAATGGATTGTACTGTCAAATGTTATGAAGCCAATTTTTGTTCTAGTGTTGCCAGGAAGCCTAAAGACAAATTCAGAAGACTATTTTATCAAGTTTTAACCATATACAAATATACACATAAAATATGTCCTAAGAGTTACATGAAAATATCTAATTCAATATTATAGAAATTGGCCCAACACAAACAAATGTTTAAACCACTCAATGTTTACCATGAAAACATATCTGACTCAAAGGGAAAACACTACACATAAGCCAAACAATAAACAAAAAACAGCCATAATACAACAATCCAAAACCAAGTATAGCTATGTAAACTTACATATAATCACTTAGGAAATAGTAGGTTAAAAATACTGAAAACTATTAATGAAATTTTGCAGATGATTTTAAGTTATAAAGCATGCTTCAAAATATTATGATACAGAAACTGTAATATTTAAGAACAAAGAAGAGCAAAAGCATCTATCTTAAAGAACTACAAATAGGTGGAACTACAATTATATAAGGGGAAGAGCAAACTGTTTTTCACTTTTGTTCATGCATGGGTGAGTCAGTGACAATCTCATCAATTCACAATCCCCATTCACAATCTATAACATTAAAAATATAAATGCTGGCAGGAACAAGAATGAGCTTTTCACCAAAGTGAAGGAGTTACTCCACTTGTGATGAAATTTAGCCTTCTATATGTCTCCACACCACACACAAGCACTATACTTCATTACATAGAAAGGTCACATTAACTTTGATGGGTTACACTAGGTCTCTAAAAACCACTGGAAATAGTTATTTTAAGAGACTTAAGACACTTGATAACCAAATGCAATATGTGTATACTGTTTAAATTCTTACTCCAATAAACTGACAGTAAAAAGGCATTTTTTGGCCGGGCGCGGTGGCTCAAGCCTGTAATCCCAGCACTTTGGGAGGCTGAGACGGGTGGATCACTAGGTCAGGAGATCGAGACCATCCTGGCTAACATGGTGAAACCCCGTCTCTACTAAAAAATACAAAAAACTAGCCGGGTAAGGTGGCAGGCGCCTGTAGTCCCAGCTACTCGGGAGGCTGAGGCAGGAGAATGGCGTAAACCCAGGAGGCGGAGCTTGCAGTGAGCTGAGATTCGGCCACTGCGCCCCAGCCTGGGCGACAGAGCGAGACTCCGTCTCCAAAAAAAAAAAAAAAAGGCATTTTTGAGACAACCAGGAACAAAAAATAAACTGGGTATTAGATCATATGTGGAATTACTGCAAATTTTGCTTGATGCAAAATTTTATACCTAACTTTAGTATTATAGTTAGGTATAAAAGTTAATCTTGAAGTATGTATAGGTTAAACAGTATGCTGGCTGAAATTTGCCTTAAAATACTCAAGGTGGGAAAAGGTATATGCATGAAAGGGGAAGGATGAGATGAAGCAAGAAGAGCAGAATGTTGAAGATGATGAATCTCGGTGACCGGTGCCTGGAAGTTCATTACATTATTCTTCCTACCAACTACAGGTTTAAAAATAATGTTTCTAAGAGAAAGTGAGGCCTAAATTAACAACTGATTTAGGTGGAGTTTTAGAACATAATTATACAACTTTTTTTTAAATTTCAAAAAAATTACTTATTCATTTAGAAAATACTATTAGTTTCATATTTAAGCTGAATTGAGAAACTTACAAATCCAGATTGTCTAACAAACTCTGGCAAACTGAATTCAAGTATCCAGTTTCGACTGCATTGTGAGACACATCAAATACAAAGAGATACACTGGAGGCTGAGGTGGTCGCAACTGAAGAAAAAAAGATCTTGTTAAGTACATTTAACAGGATTAAGTTTAAACTTATTTGCTGGGTACACATACAGCAAAACAATTTAAAAAGCATTTACAAATTGAGTAGAGATTCTAATAAACATACAAAGCTATACTATATTGTTTATAGATGTATACTTAAAAATGACTCTGTGATTGCGATAATTCAGAAGAGTGTTTTCTCTAGGACAGGAAGGGGAAGAGACGTAATCAGAAGGGCTTGTGGCCAGGCGTGGTGGCTCACACCTATAATCCCAGCACTTTGGAAGGCCAAGGCAGACAGATCACCTGAGGTCAGGAGTTCAAGATCAGCCTGACCAACATGGCGAAACCCCCATCTCTACTAAAAATACAAAAATTAGCCGGATGTGGTGGTGGGCGCCTGTAGTCCCAGTTACTTGGGAGGCTGAGGCAGGAAGATCGCTTGAACCTGGGAGATGGAGGCTGTGGTGAGCCAAGATTATGCCACTGCACTCTAGCCTGGGCGACAGAGACTCCATCTCAAAAAAAAAAGAGAAGGGATTCTGGGAGTATTAGCAAGGTTCAATTTCTTGGCTTGGATTATACTAACAAAAGTGTTTAGTTTATAATGATTTGGTAACCTGAATATTTATGTTTTATTGATTTTTCAATATGTGTTGAATTTCACAATTTAGGGAAATTATAGCTCTGAAAGTTACAAGTTAGCTTCAGCTGGTTATTTAACCAACAAATTACAGTCAAATCTCATAAAAATGTAAGACTAATTTTTTTTGTTTGCTTTTGAGGTGGGGTCTTGCCCTGTCCCCCAGGCTGAGGGCAGTGGTGAGATCTCGGCTCACTGCAACCTCTGCCTCCTGGGTTCAAGAGATTCTTGCCTCAGCCTCCTGAATAGCTGCGATTATAGGCACACGCTGCCATGCCCGGCTAATTTTTGTATTTTTTTTAGTAGAGACAGGGTTTCATCATTTTGCCCAGGCTGGTCTTGAACTCCTGACCTCAGGTGATCCACCTGCCTTGGCCTCCCAAAGTGCTGGGATTACAGGCATGAGCCACCGCACCCGGCCAAGACTGTATTTTAAACTTCCAAATCCAAATATTTGTTCTCAAGTCAGTAAAAAGCATCAGTTAGCCACAATCAGAACTGGGTATGTAGTATACAATCTTCCCTTGGTATCCACAAGAGATTAGTTCTATGATCTCCCACCTCGAATACCAAAATCTAAGGATGCTTAATTCACTTACACACAATGGTATATTATTTGCATATAACCTATGCACATCCTTCTGTATACTTTCAATCATCTCTAGATTTTTAAAGTAATACCAAATACAACACAAATGCTATGTAAATATTTGCTATGCTGTATATTAAAATTAGTATTTTTTTTTTTTTAAGAGAGAAGGTGTTTCTTTGTCACTCAGGCTGGAGTGCAGTGATGCAACGCAATCATAGCTCACTGCAGCCTTGAACTCCGGGGCTCAAGCGATCCTTCCACCTCAGCCTCCCAAGTACCAGGGACTACAAGCACACACCACAATTCCTGAAATTTTTTGCAGAGATTTGGGTCTCGCTATGTTGCCCAGGCTGGTCTCGAACTGTTGGCTTCAAGCAATCCTCCTGCCTTGGCTTCCCAAAGTGCTGGTATTATAGGTGTGAGCCACCATGTCTGTCCTATAATATTTTTTACCGTGTTTTTCTGAACATTTTCGATCTGTGGGTAGTTGAATCCACAGATGCAGAACCCATGGATACAGAGTCAACTGTACTTTTATATATTTTTGTATGAATCACTTGCCAAATCCACACAACCTGTCCCTCAAGACATAAGACAGAAAAGAGCAAAAACCTTCTGCTATAGGAAAGTTTCTAAATTTAAAGGAAGCAATTTTTGCAAAGCATGGGTGATAAAGGGAAACCAGGAAGGTAAATTTAAAAGAACAAGTGCTTCTTTTTTTTGTTTGTTTTAATCCAATAAAAGAACACCTACTCTGTGGATGGCTATTACCAACCACTTAAGTGCAACAAAATGTTTTCTTTTATTTTTTTTTTGAGACGGAGTCTCGCATTGTTGCCCAGGCTGGAGTGCAGGGGCGCGATCTCGGCTCACTGCAACCTCTGCCTGCCTTGTTCAAGCGATTATCCCGCCTGAGCCTCCCGAATAGCTGGGATTACAGGCATATGTCACCATGTCTGGCTAATTTTTGTATTTTTAGTAGAGACAGGGTTTCACCATGTTGGTCAGGCTGGTGTCGAACTCCTGACCTCCAGCGAGCAGCCGCCTCGGCCTCCCAAAGTGCTGGGATTTACAGGTGTGAGCCACCGCGCCTGGCCAACAAAATGTTTTCTATATTGAAGCTTTTCTGTGGTGAAGAGACTGGTTCCTCATAAGTTTACACAAAAATGGACCCAGGTACCCAGATAAAGACACAAAAATATATTAATTTCCTTTTTTTTTTTTGAGATGGAGTTTTGCTCTTTTGCCCAGGTTGGGGTGCAGTGGCGCAACCTTGGCTCACTGCAACCTCTGCCTTCCGGTTTCAAGTGATTTTCCTACCTAAGCCTCCCGAGTAGCTGGGATTACAGGCACTTGCCACCAGGCCTGGCTAATTTTTGTATTTTTAGTAGAAATGCAGTTTTATCATGTTGGCCAGGTGGTCTCAAACTCCTGACCTCATGATCTGCCTGGCTTGGCATCCCAAAGTGCTGGGATTACAGGCAGGAGGCACTGTGCCCAGCCAAAATACAATAAAATATTAAAAGTATTAAAATATGAGACTTATCTTCTTTCCCTTTTCCCAAGAAACAATTATGGCATGGTGAAAGAGTAACCAAATCAAAAGGCCTAAATTATTATGCTAGTTCTACTACTAAATGAAATTTGGCAAGTCACTTAACCTAAGTCTGTTCTCATATCTGTAAAAGAGGATTAACAGCATTTTTCTAGCTTGCTTCAGAATATTGTTTGTGATGATCAAAAGTGTAAGTGCTTTATAAAATGTAAAGTGTTAATTAAACATTAGGCATTCACAACCAGCCTAAGCAACATAGTGAGACTTTGTCTCTAAAAGTCTTTAAAAAATTAGCAGGGCATGGTGGTACATGCCTGTAGTCCCAGCTACTTGGGAGGCTGAGGCAGGAGAATTGCTTGAGCCCATGAAGTTGAGGCTACAGTGAGTTATGATAGTGCCACTGCACTTTAGCTTCAGCAACAAAGTGAGACCCTCCTCTGTAAAAGAAATAAACATTAAACAACAAAAACATTAGGCATAGTTATTAGTTTTAAAACACAAGACCTCAGATATTCTCATGGGTGTAGAAAAGAACAATATTTGCAAGAGGACATTCATCACAGAATTGTTTCTAATAGAAAAAAAATTTATATGAAGGAAAAATGAAGCAATAGGGAAAAAAAAACTGACTGTAACTTATAAGTAAATATGAACCTGCCGGGCGCAGTGGCTCATGCCTGTAATCCCAGCACTTTGGGAGGCCAAGGTGGGCAGATCACAAGGTCAGGAGTTCAAGACCAGCCTGACCAACATGGAGAAACCCTGTCTCTACTAAAAATTCAAAAATTAGCCAGGTGCGGTGGCTCATGCCTATAATCCCAGCTACTCAGGAGGCTGAGGCAGAAGAATTGCTTGAACCCAGGAGGCGGAGGTTGCAGTGAGCCGAGATCACAGCACTGCACTCCAGCCTGGGTGACACAGTGAGACTCCATCTCAAAAAGAAAAAAAGTAAATATGAGCCCAATATTATATTGGAAATTTCTGAATGTCACATAAGACACTTAAGTGGGACTTTACATAAACTTTTACTTTTCAAATATACCCTTATATATTAATTACTTTAGTAATAAACAAGTATTACACTTTTACACATCTAAAAACATAAAATTTTGGCTGGGCACAGTGGCTCACATCTGTAATCCCAGCACTTTGGGAGGCCAAGGTGGGCAGATTACTCGAGCCCAGGAATTCAAGACCAGCCTGGGCAACATAGCAAAACTCTGTCTCTACTAAAAATAAGCCAGGTGTGGTGGTGCATGCCTATAGACCCAGCTACTTAGGAGGCTGAGGTGGGAGGACCACTTGAGCACGGGAGGTCAAGGCTGCAGTGAGCTGTGATCCTGCCACTGCACTCCAGCATGGGCAACGGGAGTGAAACTCTGTCTCAAAATAGAATAGAATAGAATAGAATAGAATAGAATAGAATAGAATAGAATAGAATAGAATTTTGTTAAAGGATGCTATATTGTTTTACTTAAAATCTGGTAATAAAAAATGGGCATGTTGTATTTAAAAAATGGAAGCTTACCATGTATTCTGAAGGAGCCATAAACTCAATAGTAGCATTTTGAACTTCTGGTCTTCTGTGAGGTTCTCCATAAACTCTGGTCAAAGGGTTGTACAAGAATTCTTCAGGAACTATATAAAGTTAACAATACACACATTGAAAAAACTGAAAGAATTTAATATATTTTGCATTTGGCCACTTTATTGCTTGAAAAGATGATAAAAACTCATTAAATGCCAATTACTTTCTTGTTTTTTTTTTGAGACAGAGTTTCACTCTGTTGCCCAGGCTGGAGTGCAGTGGCGTGATCTCGGCTCACTGCAACCTCCACCTCCCAAGTTCAAGTGATTCTCTTGCCTTAGCCTCCCGAGTAGCTAGGATTACAGGCATGCGCTGCCATGCCCGGCTAATTTTTTGTATTTTTAGTAGAGATGGGGTTTCTCCATGTTGGTCAGGCTGGTCTCAAACTCCCAACCTCAGGTGATCCACCCACCTCAGCCTCCCAAAGCGCTGGGATTACAGACGTGAGCCACCACACCCGGCCTATTTGCTTAAATTTCACAATTATACAGGATATTAACATTTCACATATGAAATATACAGAAACTGGCTGGCACTAGAAGCTATGGTAAGACAATTCCAGAGGTCAAGGTCATAAGGTTTAGTGAGTTTCATTAATTAATGAGACCTTTATGGAACATCACTTAACCTAACATCATACTTACCACTTATAATACACTAGTGGTTAAAGAGTATTTTCTAAATTATCATTGTATCTGTCTTCCTACTAATTGTTCAGAAATTCAAATCCCTATGCACTCTAAAGGGTAAGCTATAGTTCATGAAATAGCCTGGTTTGCATATGAAAGGGGCTCCAGTTTTTATTACAATTTCATTTTGTATATTAAAGCATATACACATAAAGATTTTAAAGGTAACTAAATACTACATGTCCATTTTCTGAATTATCATAGTGCAAAAGAAAGTTCTTAGCTTATCCTTACTTTTCTATACTGAAAAACACACACACACACAAACAATAAAACTGTTTTTTTGTTTTGTTTTGTTTGTTCATTTGAGATAGAGTTTTGCTCGTTTGTTTGTTTGAGACGGAATTTTGTTCTTGTTGCCTAGGCTGGAGTGCAATGGTGCAATCTCAGTTCACTGCAACCTCTGCCTCCCGGGTTCAAGCAATTCTCCTGCCTCAGCCTCCCAAGTAGCTGGGATTACAGGCGCCTACCACCACACCCAGCTAATTTTTTAATATTTTTAGTAGAGATGGGGTTTTACTACATTGGCCAGGCTGGTCTCAAACTCCTGACCTTAGGCGATCCACCCACCTCAGCCTCCCAAAGTGCTGGGATTACAGGTGTGAGCCACTGCATCTGGCTCTGTTTGGTTTGTTTTTGAGATGGAGTCTCGCTCTGTTGCCCAGGTTGGAGTGCAATGGCATGATCTCGGCTCACTGAAACCTCTGCTTCCTGGGTTCAAGCGATTCTCCTGCCTCAGCCTCCCAAGCAGCTGGAATTATAGGTGCCCGCCATCACACCCAGCTAATTGTTGTATTTTTAGTAAAGATGGGGTTTCACCGTGTTGGCCATGCTGGTCTCGAACTCCTGACCTCAGGTGATCCACCTGCCTCAGCCTCCCAAAGTGCTGGGATTAGAGGCGTGAGCCACCGTGCCCAGCCAATAAAACTGGCTTTAAAAAACTCCTGGCCAGGGCCGGTGTATTCTCAGGAGGCTGAGGCAGGAGAATTGCTTGAACCTGGGAGGCATAGAGGTTGCAGTGAGCTGAGATCGTGTCACTACACTCCAGGCTGGTGACAGAGTGAGACTCCATCTCAAAAACAAACAAAAACAAACTATTGGCTGAGTGTGGTTGCTCATGCCTATAATCCCAGCACTTTGGGAGGCTGAGGCGGGCAGATCACTTGAGGTCAGGAGTTCTAGACCAGCCTGGCTGACATGGTGAAACTCCGCCCCTACTAAAAATATAAAAATTAGCCGAGCGTGGGGGTGGATGCCTGTAATTCCAGCTACTCAGGAGGCTGAGGCAGGAAAACCACTTGAACCTGGGAGGCGGAAGTTGCAGTGAGCCAAGATCGCGCCACTGCACTCCAGCCTGGGTGACAGAGTGAGACTCCATCTCAAAAACAAAAACAAAAACAAAACTCTTATATTCCTCTATTTCTCAAATCTTCCAAACAGACACTGTGGATACTGGCATACCCATTTCCTTCTCTAATCTGAACAGAACCCTATTGATTACATTACATTCCTCAAATAAAAACTGCGACATAGTTACTGAGAGAAATCTCCTCCTCAATTACTGAGAAAACTACATTAACTAATCTTCCAGCACTGCCCACCTCCCTTCATTCAGCAGTGAATGAATTGGGCAGCTATTGTGTGGACTTATTTTCTTTCACCCTAGAGAAAAGGCATGGGACAATTTCTACATAAAAATGTTTCTTAAATTACTGGCTTAAGTAATACCATGAAATATATCACTTATTATATACCCAATACAATGTAAAAATGGGATATCCATATAATACTATCATTATTTTTTGCCTAAAAAGTAAATAATTAAATTTATTTATAAATATAAATGCATAGAAAAAAGTTACCCGTAGTTTTCTGAGTGGAAGGATTGACTACAGGTAAATAAAAGTTTTCTTTTTTTTTTTTAACTGCACATTTGTATCATCTGATTTCCCTACAATGCAAGTAGAAATGTTTAAATGTTTCAAAAAAGCATCCCATACCATCATTGACTCGATAACATAAGTTACACTTCCATCTCCTTTGATCAAGAAAGCTGACAAAAGGATTGATATATGTCCTGCATGAACGGCATCTCACAATTGTACTGGAGGTAACCACAGGCAATTGCTGAAAAAAAAAGAATTAAATTTAAACAGATTAAAGGCAATAATCATCATGTTGAAAATATAAGCATGAACCCATCCTGTCTAAATAACTGTTGGGATATTATCATTTTAGAGAAAACCTAGAGTACAAGATGTATCTAAACTGCCATACGCAAAAACCATGTAGTTGAAATGTATTACTTTTAAACCCTACGATTTTGCTCCAAGACCATTCTCATTAAAAGTTGTCTTAAAAAAAAAAATTATTGGCTGAGCACAGTGGCTCACATGTGTAATTTGAGCACTTTGGGAGCCAAGGTGGAAGGACTGCTTAAGGCCAGGAGTTTGAGACCAGCTTGGGCAACATAGTGAAATGTGACCCTCTCAAAAGATATAAAAAATTAGCCCAGTGTGGTGAGTTGGGTTGAAGTGGGAGGATCACTTGAGCCTGGGAGGTCAAGGCTGCAGTGAGCCATGATTGAGCCACTGCACTCCAGCATGGGCAATGGAGCAAGACCCAGTCTCAAAAAATAAAATAAAATAAAAATTTAAAAAGTATTTTTTTTCTCATGGAACACTCACATTGCAAAACCGAAATAGCAGGACAGGCACAGTGGCTAACACCTATGTCTAAAATCCCAGCACTCTGGTGGGAGGCTGAAGCAGGAGGATAACTTGAGGCCAGGAGTTTGAGACCAACCTGGGCAAGAAAGTTAGACCCTCTCTCTATTTTAAAAATAAAAATAGGCCGGGCATGGTGGCTCATGCCTGTAATCCCAGCACTTTGGGAGGTCAAGGTGGGTGGAACATGAGGTCAGGAGTCCAAGATCAGCCTGACCAATGTGGTGAAACCTCGTCTCTACTAAAAATACAAAAATTAGCTGGGTGTCGTGATGGGTGTCTATAATCCCAGCCACTCGGGAGGCTCAGGCAGGAGAATTGCTTCAACCCCGGGAGGCAGAGGTTGCAGTGAGCCAAGATCGCACCACTGCACTCCAGCCTGGACAACAGAGCAAGACTCCATCTTGGAAAAAAATAAAAATATCCCAGTGCTTTGGAAGGCCAAAGCAGGAGGATCACTTGAGGCCAGGAGCTAGAGACCAACCTGAGCAACACAGCAACAGCCCATCTCTACCAAAAAATTTTAAAAAAAAAAAGTTTTTAAATAAATAATAAGTTAAAAAAATAAAACCAAGATGGTAAATTTACAATGCACTTTTGGCATGAATGGCAAAGAAAAAAAAATCAACATTCTAAAATATATGACCCATGAAACTATTACAAAGTTTGTTGATGTTACATTAAGAAGCTTACTTAGTTCTCAACTGTAATGAAGTAAGGTGAGGTTAATTTAAATAATCAATTAAACATTGGAATTACGCTCCTAAAGTTTATCCTACATACTAAAAGTTCTAAAGTCTTAGCTGGGTATAGTGGCCAGTGCCTACAGTACCACTTACTCTGTCTGGAGGCTGAGGCAGGAGGACTGCTTGAGCCCAAGAGTTCAAGGCTGCAGTGAGCTATGATCATGAAACTGCACTCTAACCTGGGTGACAACGAGAGACCCGGGCTCTAATAAATAAATAAATAAATGACAGTAAATACATGGGAAGGGTCTTTGTAAGACTATCAGATGTGGGGAGATTTGTTTTGATTTACCAGAAATCCTAAGACAGGTGAAAGAAATGTTTTTGCTTATACTGATCAACTTAACTGAGAGCTAGTGCCTTGGACAACAAAGTGACATAGCATCTCATCTTTAAAAAAAGGTTTTATTTATTTATATGTATCTTTATCTTTTTTTTTTTTTTTTTGAGACAGTCTCACTCTATCGCCCAGGTTGAAGTGCAGTGTGGGATCTTGGCTCACTGCAACCTCCACCTCCCACCTCCCAGGTTCAAGCAATTCCCTTGCCTCAGCCTCCCCAGTAGCTGGAATTATAGATGTGCGTCATCATGCTCGGCTAAATTTTCTATTTCTGGTAGAGATGAGTTTTACCACGTTGGCCAGGCTGGTCTTGAACTCCTGAAATCAGGTGATCTGCCCGCCTCAGCCTCCCAAAATGCTGGGATTACAGGTGTGAGCCACTGCACCTGGCCTTTTTTTTTTTTTTTTTTTTTTTTGAGACAGAGTCTCGCTCTGTCGCCCAGGCTGGAGTGCAGTGGCCGGATCTCAGCTCACTGCAAGCTCCGCCTCCCGCGTTTACGCCATTCTCCTGCCTCAGCCTCCCAAGTAGCTGGGACTACAGGCGCCCGCCACCTCGCCCGGCTAGTTTTTTGTATTTTTAGTAGAGACGGGGTTTCACCATGTTAGCCAGGATGGTCTCGATCTCCTGACCTTGTGATCCGCCCGTCTCGGCCTCCCAAAGTGCTGGGATTACAGGCTTGAGCCACCGCGCCCGGCCAGCACCTGGCCTTTATCTATTTTTTTTAAAGAGAAGAATCGCATACCCAATCCTGGGCAACATAGTTAACACTCTGCTTCTTTAAAAAAAAAAAAAAAAAAAAATCAATGCAGGCAATAAAATTCTATCACCACCAAAAAAATCCTGTCACCAAAAGAAGGTGTCTTGTGGGAAAGTCAGCAATCCTCAAGAGTATGTGGCCACAGAGCTTTAGGACAAAGGTAGATCAGCTTCTTTTCTCTTTTGAAATAACTTTTTTTTTTGGATACAGGGTCTCACTCTGTCACCCAGGCTGAAGTATAGTAGTACAATCATGTCTCACTGCAGCATCAACCTCCCAGGCTCAAGTGATCCTCCCACCCTAACCTCCCGAGTAGCCAGGACTAGGCTGGTCTTGAACTCCTGGACCCAAGCAATTCTCCCACCTCGGCCTCCAAAAGTGCTGGGATTACAGGCCATGAGCCACCATCTCTAGCTTAAAACTACTTTTTAAAATAACAAATTTTACTCCAAGGAAAGCAGAATGGGGGAGACTCGGGTAAAGTACTTTAATGGGTAAATAATTCACGACCTATTAAAATAGTATGATTCATTTATTTAGTTTCTCTCAGTACCTCTATTCTATTCAGCACTTTTTGAATTTTCCAGCAATATACTTACTTTATCTAGTATTTGAAAGTGTTTAGTAATAAAATTTTTGGTTGAATTGTAAGTAATCTGTCAATCATCGACTTCCTAAAGATAGATCAAACCAATTCTATATGTAATTCTTGCATCATTGCAGAAAATTTTCACCACCAAGATATTTTTCACAAAAGACATTTACTTTCACTAAAGAGGCTGGGCGCAGTGGCTCACGCCTATAAATCCCAGCACTTTGGGAGGTGGGCAGATCACTTGAGGTCAGTTCGAGACCAGTCTGGCCAACATGGTGAAACACCATCTCTACTAAAAATACAAAAATTAGCTGGGTGTGGTGGCAGGTGCCTATAATGCCAGTTACTTAGGAAGCTGAGGCAAGAGAATCGCCAGAACCTGGGAGGTGTAGGTTGCAGTGAGCTGAGATCTCACCACTGCACACTAGCCTGGGCGACAGTAAGACCCCATCTCAGAAAAAAAAAAAAAAAAAAAGAGCCAGGCACGGTGGCTCATGCCTGTAATCCCAGCACTTTGGGAGGCCAAGGTGGGTGGATCACGAGGTCAGGTGTTCGAGACCAGTCTGACCAGCATGATGAAACCCTGTCTCTACTAAAAATACAAAAATTACGCAGGCGCGGTGGCAGGCACCTGTAATCCCAGTTATTAGGGAGGCTGAGGCTGGAAAATCACTTGAACATGGAGGGCAGAGGTTGCAGTGAGCCAAGATTGCATCACTGTACTCCAGCCTGGGTGACAGAGGGAGACTCCGTCTAAAAAAAAAGAAAAGAAAAGAAAAGAAAACAAACATACCACTAAGTCTTTGAAAGGATGAAGCAGCAGCCCCAAAGGAAGTTTGGCTTTATTCAATAAGGCCTGCGTCTGAGGAATGCTAGTCAGCGTGCATCGAAATAACCTATATCAAAGTAAAGAGTATGCATCAGTTGCTGCTATGATTATTTTTGAACAAAACAACCACAAAATTTTAAAAGGTATACATTTTAATACTGGATCAGATTACAGATGAAATATTTCAATAGATTCTCTAAAATTTTATCCTATTTAAATATTTAAATCTAAGTCCTATGCAGAAATAGAGTGGATGATTATATTATATAACTAAAATATAGTCTCTTCTTGGCTTGTGTGTAAAACAGTCTAAACTATCAAATGACTTATTTTTTGTTTTGTAAGCCTAGTTGACACTGGAATTAAATTAAACTTAGGTGATGGCCCAAATTGCAAAGTTTATTTAAAAGTTCAGTTTTGCTGAAGATTCTAAATACAATGTAAAGGTACCAAATTTAATTTATCAGAAATTATTGATCACACACATTTAAGCTTATGGTAAGTTTTTAGGAAGAAAAGGTATTATGTTTGTTATGAAATTAATTTTAAATGACATCAAATAAAGGATTATGTAGAATCAAATCCCTGTGCTTTGGATTTTGAAGAAAGAATGTAACCACCATAATGAAAATGAGTATCATAATCTCATTAGAGCCGATAAGAAAAAAATCAGTTCAGGAGTTACATCTCTATTTCTTGAGGTAGGACTTTTCAAATCTCTATTAAGTAAACAAGTAAAACAGTTCTGGGCCGGCGCGGTGGCTCATGCCTGTAATCACAGTACTTTAGGAGGCCAAGGCGGGTGGATCACGAGGTCAGGAGATCGAGACCATCCTGGCTAACATGGTGAAACCCCGTCTCTACTAAAAACACAAAAAATTAGCTGGGTGTGGTGGTGGGCGCCTGTAGTCCCAGCTACTTGGGAGGCTGAGGCAGGAGAACGGCGTGAACCCGGGAGGTGGAGCTTGCAGTGAGCCGAGATCAGGCCATTGCACTCCAGCCTGGGCGACAGAGTGAGACTCCCTCTCCAAAAAAAAAAATAAATAAATAAATAAGAGTTCTGGCCGGGTGCAGTGGCTCACGCCTGTAATCCCAGCACTTTGGGAGGCCGAGGCAGGCAGCTCACGAGGTCAGGAGATCGAGACCATTCAGGCGAACATGGTGAAACCTCGTCTCTACTAAAAATACAAAAAAACTAGCTGGGTGTGTTGGCGGGCTCCTGTAGTCCCAGCTTCTCGGGAGGCCGAGGCAGGAGAATGGCATGAACCCTGGGGGCGGAGCTTGCAGTGAGCGGACATTGCGCCACTGCACTCCAGCCCAGGCGGCAGAGCGAGACTGTCTCAAAAAAACAAACAAAAAAAGAGTTCTATCTTCTGTATCCAGAACTTTCATAAATTAATAATTTGTACAGCTTATTCATAACACCTGATGTGCCCCCGTAATAAGCTAGAAAACTTTTCGGATATGCACAATGTCACATCTGAAGCCTTACTCTGGGTTACAGTTGAGTTTCTGGATGTCTTCATGTAAATTTGGAACTGGAGGCTTCAAAGGTGTTGACGGAAGCATGTTTCTTTCTTGAAGAAGATTGACAACTCTTAGACCCTCTGGACGTAGACTTAATCCACTCATGCTTGTGGTTAAATGATTAGCACCTAAGGGAGTCTACAGATATATAATTTCAAAGTAAGTAACTTTTATTAAGTGTGTAGGGAAGTGGTTAATTTCTCTGTAAATAACAAAAGTGCAATCTAGATCTCTTGGCCAATCTTTTGGTTCTGGAAAGATGTATAAAGACAAAGGCTTTATGAAATATCCATTATTATTCGAATTGGTTATAAAAATGTATAATATATCTACCTAAAACTTTCTTCATGTGTATACAGTTTAAACCAAATGGAGAAATAGGTTAAAGAAAATCCCAAAAAGTTTACCTGAGTAAAGGCTTGTGGCCCACTTGGGTAATTCAAGGAAGAGGGTGGCACTCCAGTTGCACCAGGTGGTGTTGTGTTCTGATAACCAGGCGGTAAGGAGGGATATGAATATCCAACACTTCGGCTCATTTTGGGATTCTTGTTAGTAAGCTGTGGTGTTGCTAGAAACAAGGTAACTTTTAAGTTCTATTTTATACTCCAGAATACTTGATGCATTTATTTAAAAAAAAAAACAAACAACTTTTTTTTTTGAAAAAGGGTCTCACTATCGCCCAGGCTACAGTGCAGTGGCACAATCACACCTCACTGCAGCCTTAACCTCCTAGACTCAAGTGATCCTCCTGTGTCAGCCTCCAAAATAGCTGAAACGACTGGTGTGTGCCACCATGCCTGGCTAATGTTTTTGTATGTTTTGTAGAGACGGGACTTCACTATGTTGTCCAGGCTAGGATTACAGGTATAAGCCACCACGCCTGGCCCAGAATGCTTTAAATCAACACATAAATCTAATAAAGTATAGGTATTATAACTCCAAAATTCTTTGGATAATTTAATACTTTCATTTATCAACTTTGTAAAATAAGACAAACACCAGTAACAAAGTAATAGCAATGATTAAAATCAATTTTATTTTATTTATTATTTTATTTTTCGAGATGGAGTCTCACTGTGTCGCCCAGGCTGGAATCTAGTGACACAACCTCAGCTCACTGCAACTTCCCTCTCCTGGGTTCAAGTGATTCTCCTGCTGCAGCCTCCCGAGTAGCTGGGACTACAGGGCGTGCCACCACACCAGCTAATTTTTGTATTTTTAGTAGAGATGGGTTTTACTATATTGGTCAGAGTGGTCGCAAACTCCTTGACCTCAGGTGATCCACCTGTCTTGGCCTCCCAAAGTGCTGCGATTACAGGCATGAGCCACTGTGCCTGGCCAAAAATCTTCTTAATAGATTTATACCAGTTAATATTTTATACTATAGTAGTAGACACAAAAACTAGTTTGCACAGTTAATTTACTTTCATATCGGCTGGGTGTGGTGGCTAATGCCTGTAATCCCAGCACTTTGGGAGGTTGAGGTGGGCGTATCACTTGAGGTCAGGAGTTCGAGACCAGCGTGGCCAACATAGTGAAATCCTATCACTACCAAAAAATACAAAAATTACCCGGGTATGTGGTGGCATGCGCCTGTAGTACCAGCTACTTGGGAGGCTGAGGTGGTAGAACTGCTTGAATCCAGGAGGCGGAGATGAGCTGAGATTGTGCCCACCGCACTCCAGCCTGGACAACAGAGGGAAACTCTGTCACACACACACAAAAAAAACCCAACAAAACAAAAGAATAGTTAATTTACTTTCATATCATGTACTAAGTTTTGTATTCAGACTAAAATTTTAATTTAAAACAACTTTAATTAAAACATCCTAGCAGCTGGGCGTGGTGGCTGACGCCTGTAATCCCAGTACTTTGGGAGGCTGAGGTGGGAGGATCATGAGGTCAGGAGACTGAGACCATCCTGGCCAACATGGGGAAACCCCATCTCTACTAAAAACACAAACAATTAGCTGGGCTTGGTGGTGGAAGCCTGTAGTCCCAACTACTCGGGAGGCTGAGGCAGGAGAATGGTGTGAATCGGGAGGCAGAGCTTGCACTGAGCCAAGATCACACCATTGCACTCCAGCCTGGGCGACAGAGCGAGACTCCGTCTCAAAAAAAAAAAAAAAAAATCCTAGCAGGGTGAGGTGGCTCACACCTGTAATCCCAGCACTTTGGGAGGCCAAGGTAGGTGGATTGAGGCCAAGGTCAGGAGATCAAGACTATCCTGGCCAACATGGTTAAACCCCATCTCTACTAAAAATGCAAAAATTGGCCGGGCACGGTGGCTCAAGCCTGTAATCCCAGCACTTTGGGAGGCCGAGACGGGCGGATCACTAGGTCAGGAGATCGAGACCATCCTGGCGAACACGGTGAAACCCCGTCTCTACTAAAAAATACAAAAAACTAGCCGGGCGAGGCGGCGGGCGCCTGTAGTCCCAGCTACTCGGGAGGCTGAGGCAGGAGAATGGCGTAAACCCGGGGGGCGGAGCTTGCAGTGAGCTGAGATCCGGCCACTGCACTCCAGCCCGGGCGACAGAGCCAGACTCCGTCTCAAAAAAAAAAAAATAAAAATAAAAATAAAAATAAAAATGCAAAAATTAGCTGGGCGTGGTGGCACGTGCCTGTAATCCCAGCTACTTGGGTGGCTGAGGCAGAAGAATCGATTGAATCAGGGAGTTGGAGGTTGCAGTGAGCCAGGATCACACGACTGCACTCCAACCTGGGTGACAGAGCAAGAATCCATCTCAGGAAAAAAAAAAAAAAAAAAAAAAATTCCTAAATGGGCCGTGTGAGGTGGTTCATGTCTGTAATCCCAGCAAATTGGGGAACCAAGGCAGGAGGAATCTCTTCAAGTCAAGGGTTTGAGACCAGCCCAGGCAATATATCGAGACCCAGCCCCCCATCTCTACAAAAATAAAAAACTAGCCTGGCATGGTACCATATGCTTGTAGTCACTGCTACTCCAGGAGGGTGAGGTAGAAGATCACACGAGCCCAGGAGTTTGAGGCTGCAGTGAGCTATAACGGTGCTACTGCACTTGAGCCTGGGTGACAGAAAAAAAATCCTAAAAGTACTCTATAGTCAAAACATACTAATAATAAATCCATGATCCCAATCCTGACAAGAAGAAAAACTTAACAAAAAAATCTAACGCATAGAAATAAAAAATGTTAAATAGTAGAGCCAGATGTTGCGGCACATGCCTATTATCCCAGCACTTTCGGCGGCCAAAATGGGCAGATTGCTGGAGCCCAGGAATTCAAGGCCACCCTGGGTAACATGGTGAAACCCTGCCTCTACAAAAAATACAAAAATTAGGCCGGGCACGGTGGCTCAAGCCTATAATCCCAGCACTTTGGGAGGCCGAGACGGGCGGATCACAAGGTCAGGATATCGAGACCATCCTGGCTAACACGGTGAAACCCCATCTCTACTAAAAAATACAAAAAACTAGCCGGGCAAGGTGGCGGGTGCCTGTAGTCCCAGCTACTCAGGAGGCTGAGGCAGGAGAATGGCGTAAACCCGGGAGGCAGAGCTTGCAGTGAGCCGAGATCTGGCCATTGCACTCTAGCCTGGGTGACAGAGCAAGACTCCGTCTCAAAAATAAAACAAAACAAAACAAAAAAAAAACACAAAAATCAGCCAGGGCCTGGGCATGGTGGCTCATGCCTATAATCCCAGCACTTTGGGAGGCTGAGGCGGGCAGATCACTTAAGGTCAGGAGTTAGAGAACAGCCTGGCCAACATGGTAAAACCCTGTCTCTACTAAAAATACAAAAATTAGCAGGGTGTGGTGGCAGGTGCCTCTAACACCAGCTAACTGGGAGGCTTAAGCGGGAGAGTCACTTGAACCCGGGAGGCAGAGGCTGCAGTGAACCGAGATCTTGCCACTGCACTCCCGCCTGAGCAACAGAGTGAGACTCAGTCTCAAAAAACAAAAACAAAAACAAAAAGCTGGAAATGGTGGCACATGGCTATAGTCCCAGCTACTCAGGAGGCTGAGGTGGGAGGACTGCTTGAGTCCAGGAGACTAAGGCTGCAGTGAGCCATGATTGCACCACTGCACTCCAGCCTGAGCGACAGAGTGAAACCCTGTGTCCAAAAAATAAATAAATAAATAAATAAGTTAATAGTATGTATGGCTACATGATCATGAAGTTTCCTTCTTAGTTTCCTATATATTCATACAAGTACCACATATTATTTCTATAATTAGAAAATAGAGATTAAAAAAAAAACTTTCATAGCAACTCACCCAATAAGCCACCTCCTTCAATCTCATCGTAACTACTGTGGACCACCATAGATCCGTTATTGGCAGTTGATGTAATACCTAAGAAGGAAGTTCATCAACAAGATTTTAATTAGAATGATTATTACAATCTCTGTATGATTTGAACTAATATCCAAAATTTTAAATAATTTTCTAAACAACAAATAATTTAAAACTACAGCCTATTAACAACATCAAAAATCCAAGTTTTTACATATACAATAGTTTCAAGTAATTTAGCTGGAACTTCAGGGAAAGGAAACATGAGTCTTTGGAAAGAGTCTTTTTTCACCTTGCATTGTACCTAAGCCAAAGGCCCAAATAACAAGGCTTTTTCAAAACCTACTCCACCAGAATAACTTCTAGCAAAAGATGGCTCTTTATGAAGTTTGTAAAATTATGTACCATCTGAAAGATTTCAGCAGTTGTGAGAGCTGCATTAAAAACCTCTAAGGAGGGCCGGGCGCGGTGGCTCAAGCCTGTAATCCCAGCACTTTGGGAGGCCGAGACGGGTGGATCACGAGGTCAGGAGATCGAGACCATCCTGGCTAACACGGTGAAACCCCGTCTCTACTAAAAAAATACAAAAAAATAGCCGGGCGAGGTGGTGGGCGCCTGTAGTCCCAGCTACTCGGGAGGCTGAGGCAGGAGAATGGCGTGAACCCAGGAGGCGGTGCTTGCAGTGAGCTGAGATCCGGCCACTGCACTCCAGCCTGGGCGACAGAGTGAGACTCCGTCTCCAAAAAAAAAAAAAAAAAAAAAAAAAAAAAAAAAAAAAAAACCTCTAAGGAGCCGTACACAATGAAAAAAAAATTATCAAAATCAAAACTACCTAAAGAAAAAGAGGCCAGGTGCAGTGGCTCACGCCTGTAATCCCAGCACTTTGGGAGGCCAAAGCAGGCGGATCACGAGGTCAGGAGTTAGAGATCAGCTTGCCCAACATGGGGAAACCCTGTCTCTACTAAAAATACAAAAAAAAATTAGCTGGGCATGGTGGCACGTGCCTGTAATCAGCTACTCAGGAGGCTGAGGCAGAAGAATTGCTTGAACCTGGGAGACAGAGGTTGCTGTGAGCCAAGATTGTGCCACTGCATTCCAGCCTGGGCGACAGAGTGAAACTCCATCTCAAAAAGCAAACAAAAAAAGAAAGTAAAATTATGAGGAACAAAGACCTTACTTTCTTTTCTTTTCTTTTTTTTTTTTTTTTGAGATGGAGTTTCGCTCTGTTGCCCAGGCTGGAGTGCAGTGTTGCGATCTCAGCTCATTGCAACCTCCACCTCCTGGGTTCAAGGGATTCTCCTGCCTCAGCCTCCCGAGTAGCTGGGACTACATGCACGTGCCACCACGCCAGGCTAATTTTTTGTATTTTAGTAGAGACAGGGTTTTACCATGTTGGCCAGGATGGCCTCAAACTCTTGGCCTCATGATCCGCCCACCTCGGCCTCCCAAAGTGCTGGGATTACAGGCATAAGCCATCGTGCCCAGCCCTTATTTTCAAAATATCTAACAAAGAGAGTAGAATCCAAAATTAATTTGAAGATGATATAAATGAATTAGAACAACTGCTTTAAGTCCAGAGGACAACCACTAAAATAGAACTAACATCTTAACATCTCTTCTCCCAAAATTATACAGGATTAAAGACAAATGCCAGGGACATCTGTTTATGAGAACTAAATATTTATTTCCAGTTACCTCTACAAAGTATGAGCTCTAATTCAGGAATAGAAGAAACTAAATTCAGTGAATGGTATTAACCTCTAGCACCTAAGTACAAAACTGCTAACTTCAATGACCGTATTAACACGAAGTAGATAAATTTAATGGTTAGGCAGTAACTTCTTTCCAGTTCTCAAGACCAACATGACTTTAGCCATGAATTTGTAACAGAAAATCACAGTAAAACTTTTAGCAGAAACAAAAACATTGAGCATATTGTGAATTATTTTTAGTTGTTAAAAAATGTAGGTAAGGTGTGGACGCTTACACCTGTAATCCCAGCACTTTGGGAGGCCAAGGCAGCAGATCACTTGAGCTCCGGAGTTCACACCAGCCTGGGCAACATGGGAAAACCCTGTCTCTACTTGAAAATACAAAAATTAGCCAGGGGTGGTGGTGCATGCCTGTAATCTCAGCTACTCAGGAGACTGAGGCACAAGAATCGCTCGAACCTGGGAGGCAGAAGATGCAGTGAGCCAAGATTCTTCCACTGCACTCCAGCCTGGAAAACAGAACTCCAGCCTGGGCAACAGAGTGAGACTTATGTCTCAAAAATGAATAACATAACGTAACGTAACGTAACGTAACGTAACATAACATATAAAATAAAATAAAATAAAATATAAAATAGTAGCTGGGTGTGGTGGTACACACCTGTAGTTCCAGACCAGGAGACTGCAGCTTTCGTGAGCTATGATGGCACCTCTGCATTCCAGCCTGTGTGACAGAGTAAACTGTATCTCTTTAAATTTTTTTTTCTTATTTAAATATTTATTGTGACTTGATTTTCAAAGTAATATTGTGGCAACCAATGAGACAATGCCTCATCATTCTGTTCCTTTTTTTTTTTTTTTTTTTTTTGAGACTGAGTCTTACTCTGTCACCCAGGCTGGAGTACTGTGGTGTGATCTCAGCTCACTGCAACATCCACCTCTCGGGTTCAAGTGATTCTCCTGCCTCAGTCTACTGAATAATTGGGATTACAGGCACATGCCACCATGTCTGGCTAATTTTTGTATTTTTATTTATTATTATTATTATTTTTTTGAGACAGAGTCTTGCTCTGTTGCCCAGGCTGGAATGCAATGGGCAACACTGGAGTGCCTTACGGGTTCAAGCCATTCTCCTGTCTCAGCCTCCCAGGTAGCTGGGATTACAGGTACCCACCACCATTCCTGGCTAATTTGGATTTTGTGGGTTTTTTTTTTGAGATGGAGTTTCACTCTTGTCACCCAGGCTGGAGTGTAATGGTGCCATCTTGGCTCACTTCAACCTCCGCCTCCCAGGTTCAAGCGATTCTCCTGCCTCAGCCTCCTGAGTAGCTGGGATTACAGGCGCCTGCCACTATGCCCAGCTAATTTTTATATTTTTAGTACAGACAGGGTTTTGCCATGTTGGCCAGGCTGGTCTGGAACTCCTAACCTCAGGTGATCCGCCCACCTTGGCCTCCCAAAGTGCTGGAATTACAGGCGTGAGCCACCGCACCTGACCTTAATTTTTGTATATTTAGTAGAGATGGGGTTTCACCACCTTGGCCAGGCTGGTCTCAAACTCCTGACCTAAGGTGATGTGCCCACCTCGGCCTCCCAAAGTGTTGGGATTGAAGACGTGAGCCACCACGCTTGGCCTTGTTACTCAATGCTAGCATTATTCTTTTCCCTACTTACAATACTTAATGTAATGCTAGAAGAAAACACAAAAATGATAATATTGATTGTATTCAGTAGTAGAATATGGGCAATGTTTTTACCCCCTCATCTGCTTCCCTATTTCTACATCTTGCAGCAATGATTATATTACTGCTAAAATGAAAAGTAATTCTCCTGCCTCAGCTGCCCAAGTAGCTGGGATTACAGGCACATGCCAGCACGCCTGGCTAATGTTTGTATTTTTAGTAGAGACAGGGTTTCACCATGTTGGCCAGGCTGGTCTCAAACTCCTGACCTCAAGTGATCCACCCGCCTTGGCCTCCCAAAGTGCTAGGATTACAGAGGTGAGCCACTGCAACCAGCCTAAAATCAAATTTCTTACTTTACAAAATATCTTATTTAAATGAACACTTTTATTTCCATTACATCCCAAGATGATGCTTTAAAATATTTTACTTATATAAAACTACATGTAGCTGACATTGATTCCAGGGAGGGGAAAATCAAACTTCAAAAGCTTGTATTTTTTCCACTGCTTGTATAAATGACTTTTATTTAGTTTCATAAGTATGTGTTAACATTTACAATAACAGTGGCAATCAAAATACATCTTGAATGACAAGGGTCAATATTTTAAAAGGATATTTCTAACATTCTAATGTCATGTCAAGAAAAGTAGTAATTCTTCTCTTGCATGCACCTCCAAAAGCCAGCTGTCTTTATAGCCATGATTTTTTAAAAATCTGCATAGCAACAAAAAAAGTAACAAAACGCTAAAAGCTTTTCTCCCAATGGTAGTCACAGTCTAGGGGATGGCAATGGAATTCCTGAGGAACTTTAAATTGTAAATTCCTGTAGCCCATCCCTAACCAAAACTAGATTTTCTGGAAAAAATGTGATTTTAATGCACAGAATTCAGCTAATATTCATCTTTCTACCCTAAGTCAAAACTCGAGGACTTGACTTTGCTTCTTGGTTCACTTACCTTCTTGGTTGACAGCCGAATTAAATGAGGGCTGGGGTACATCTCTATATGATGATGTCTGGGGCATGAGGGCCCTTATTGGGGGTGGGCCTCCAGCTGGAGGGGGCCCATGAGGAGCTCCTGGTTGAAAAGTTGTAGGCAGAGGTGGATTCATTAAGGGAGGTACAGAAGAACCTACGGAAACATCAGTTTTTCACACGTTACTTAAAAACTCAAGACTATGGCCAAAACCAGCCTTTTACCAAAGCTGAGTAACTTCTAAACTTACATTTAAATTATAATCACCAAAGAGTTACCAGAAACATGTCAACTTCCTAAATTTATAATATTTTTCAATCTACATGCATATTTTACAAATTTCTTTTCTTTCTTTTTTTTTTTGTCACCCAGGCTGGAGTGCAATAGCGTTATCTCAGTTCACTGCAACCTCCACCTCCCGGGTTCAAGAGATTCCCCTGCCTCAGCCTCCTGAGTAGCTGGGACTATAGGCATGCGAAACCATGCCCAGCGAATTTTTTGTATTTTTAGTAGAGGCAGCGTTTCACCATGTTGGCCAGGCTCATCTCGAACTCCTGACGTCAGGTGATTTGCCCACCTTGGCCTCCCAAAGTGCTGAGATTACAGGCGTGAGCCACTGTGCCCGCCCCATATTTTACAAATTTCTAACTCTCCCCTACCAGGCCTCTTACCTGTCAATTATTAAAGCAGAGTAAATATAAAATTTGGATTAAATCACTTCTAGAGTAGATACATTGCCCTGTTTGTTTTTATTATTATTACTTTAAATTTTAATATAATAGAGATGGGGGTCTCATTTTGTTGCCCAGGCAGATCTTGAATTCCGGGGTTCCAGTGATCCTCCTGTCTTGGCCTCCCAAAGTGCTGGAATTACAGGCGTGGTGAGCCACTGTACGTGGCCAGCCCTGTTTATTAATTTTTCATTAACTGCTCATTAGGTTCAATAGGCCATGTGACATATTCTAGTACAAATTAACATGAATAAAATTTTAATGTTATTAATTTTGTAATATTTTGTTAATTTTGTTTACCAACATAGTTTGTTCCATTAACGTCAACTAAGTTTAGAGTGAGACTAAAAATAGAGGGCCGGGCCAGGCACAGTGGATCACCTGTGGTCAAGAGTTCAAGACAAGCCTGGCCAACATGGTCAAACCCCATCTCTACTAAAAATACAAAAAATTAGCCAGGCGTAGTGGTGGGCACCTGTAATCCCAGCTACTTGGAAAGCTGAGGCATGAGAACCACTTGAACCTGGGAGGCGGACGTTGCAGTGAGCTGAGATCTCATCACTGCACTCCAGTCTAGGCAGCAAGAGCGAAACTGTCTCAAAATAAATAAATAAAAATATGGGGCCAGGCACAGTGGTTCATGTCTATAATCCCAGGACTTTAGGAGACCGAGGCAGAAGGAACACTTTTTTTTTTTTAATTCTGAGACGAAGTCTTGTTCTTGTTCCCCAGGCTGGAGTATAATGGCGCGATCTCGGCTCACTGCAACCTCCACCTCCCGGGTTCAAGCGATTCTCCTGCCTCAGCCTCTGGGAGCAGCTGGGTCCACAGGTGCGTGCCACCACACCTGGCTAATTTTTGTATTTTTAGTAGAGATGGGGTTTCACCATATTGGCCAGGCTGGAGGCTGATCTCAAACTCCTGACGTTGTAATCCACCCACCTCGGCCTCCCAAAGTGCTGGGATTACAGATGTGAGCCACCGCGCTCGGCCTGAAATTTTTCAAAATGTTTCACCAATACTGTTAAATTCTCCAGTATCAAGTTGAAAAATTGCCTATTAGGCTGGGCGCAGAGCAAGGCTCCATCTCAAAAAAAAAAAAAAAGAAAAATTGCCTATCACTGAATCTTACAACTGCTAACAAGACTATCAGTGCCTGTTGACAAAACTGAAGACAAAGATTATTGCCATGTAACTCCCTTATCAAAGAAGTGGTCACACATATCTATGGCAGTATAGACAAGTCAAAGGAACAAAGGGGCAAGGTACATTGCCAACTCAGCATGAACAAGAATGTAAGATACATCTGGCCAAAAAGATGTAACAACTGACAACCTAATGTTTAACAGAATAAAAGTAAACGTACAGAGATTTTCACAGTTTTTAGAAGACTGTTTTTGAACAGATAATCATATATTTCATAAAATGAACATTTTTTTAAGTTGAATAATTTTTATGACACCGATAGCTAGAGTTTCAGAGTCTGCCATCTCAGCCCCTAAATGAGTGTAATGATGTTTAAAGGTGGCCTATCAAAAAAATTCAGGAAAATTTAATATATGAATCAAAAACTTAGTATAACCTAGATACTCACAGTTTTGATACCAGACTATCAGGTATCAACCATCAGTTATGAGTTGGAAAAACAAAAAAAAATGAGCAATTTGAAGGTTCTTTGAAGGTTCAAATGAGAAAAAAGGTTATTTTTTGGGCTCATTTTATTAGTTTATATGTTTTTATTTCCCTTTCTTTCATAAGTTTCAGCACTTTTTTTTTTTTTTTGAGATGTAGTCTCGCTCTGTCGCCCGGACTGGAGTGCAGTGGTGCAATCTCAGCTTACCGCAATCTCCGCCTCCTGGGTTCAAGCAATTCTTCTGCCTCAGTCTCCTGAGTAGCTGGGATTACAGGCACGTGCCACTACGCTTGACTAATTTTTGTATTTTTAGTAGACATGGGGTTTTCACCATGTTGGCCAGGCTGGTCTTGAACTCCTGCCCTCAAGTGATCCACCCGCCTCAGCCTCCCAAAGTGCTGGGATTACAGGCGTGAGCCACCACGCCCAGCCTCAGCACTTATTTATGTTTCTCTCACCAAATCTGTAGTGGAGACAAGGTACTCTGAGGGTTTCAATTATAGCTAAAGAAATTTCAGATTATTGATAATGTACCTTTTTAAGAGAAGCTATACCTACTCTTAAATAGTTTTTATTTATTTATTTTTAA
This sequence comes from Macaca thibetana thibetana, assembly GCF_024542745.1. Lineage (NCBI taxonomy): Eukaryota > Metazoa > Chordata > Mammalia > Primates > Cercopithecidae > Macaca > Macaca thibetana. Next base: position 47,005,649 of record NC_065583.1, read on the forward strand.
ATAAAATTATTTACAAAAAATAGAGATGGGGTCTCACTATTTTGCTCAGCCTTGTCTTGAACTCCTGGCCTCAAGTGGATCCTCCTACCTCGGCCTCCCAAAGTGCTAGAATTATAGGTGTGAGCTACCATGCCTGGCCCTTAGTTTTTAAATACATGTTTTCCCAAACTACTTTATTGTGGCTTTGGGCAAATTACTCAAGTCTTATACTTTAGAACTCTAAGAGATTGTTATGAAGATTAAATAAGATAATGCATGCCTGGCTAGGTGGCTCACACCTGTTATCCCAGAACTTTAGGAATTCCAGGCAGCAGGATCGCTTGAAGTCAACAGTTACAGTGAGCTATGTTGCAGTTAAGTGAGCTATGATCGTGCCACCCTACTCTACCCTGGGCGACCGGGTAAGACCCTGTCTGTGCAAAAAAATAAAGAACAAAAGATTAGCCAGGCACTGTAACATGCCTACTCAGGGAGGTGAGGCGGGAGGATAGCTTGAGTCCAGGAGTTTGATGACAACAGTGAGCTAGGATTGCGCCAATGCACTCCAGCCTGGGAAACAGAGAGACAGCCTATCTCTAAAAAATAAAAAGCAAAACAGAAAAACAGACAATGATATAAAAGTTTGATAGAGCCTGTAAAATAATACGGATAACATTTTTTTAACACTTAATTTTTTTTTAGACAGAGTCTTACTCTGTCACCTAGGCTGGAGTGCAGTGGCATAATCATAGCTCACTGCAGCCTCAAATGCCTGAGATCAAGCAATTCTCCCACCTCAGTCCCCCAAGTAGCTGAGACTACATATTCATTCATTCAAATGATTTACATGTGCCACCACATTCATTCATTTCAAGTGACTGATGCTCACTCATGGTATCAAATGAATTAGAACAAAAGTAACATGAAGGATTTTGGCTCTAGTAATTGCAGGTCAGAAGATTTCCACAAAGAAACTTAAGTTTCTAGAAGCAACTTTAATCTTTACAAGGCCAAAATGCATTCACCAGGGCCAATGTCTGATCAAAGGCTTGGAAAAATAAAGTTTCACCCATTAACAATTTACTAAGCCTGATGGAGTATATGCCATATAAACACACATGAATTTAAAAAGCTAACTATTGATATTAGTATTTCACTTGGAAGCCTTCACTAGTTCATAAACTTGAGGATGTCTGCTGAGAAGCATCAACCTGAAGATCCCAATACATATTTTTAAATGCTTTTGAAAGAAATACTACTAATGCTAATAAATGTGGCTGGGGTCGGGCGCAGTGGCTCACACCTGTAATCCCAGCACTTTGGGAGGTGAGGCGGGTGGATCATGAGGTCAGCAAATCGAGACCATCCTGGCTAACACGGTGAGACCCCATCTCTACCAAAAATACAAAAAATTAGCCAGGCGTGTTGGCGGGCGCCTGTAGTCCCAGCTACTCGGGAGGCGGAGGCAGGAGAATGGCATGAACCCGGAAGGCACAGGTTGCAGTGAGCCAAGATTGCACCACTGCACTCCAGCCTGGGAGACAGAGTGAGACTCTGTCTTAAAATAAATAAATAAATAAATAAATAAATAAATGTGGCCAGGCATGGTGGCTCACACCTGTAATTCTAGCACTTTGGGAGGCTGAGGTAGGTGGATTACCTGAGGTCAGGAGTTCAAGACCAGCCTGGCCAACATGGTGAAACCACATCTCTACTAAAGTACAAAAAGTTAGCTAGGTGCAGTGGCACATGACTGTAATCCCATAATCCCAGCTACTCTGGAGGCTGAGGCAGGAGAATCGCTTGAACCCGGTAGGCAGAGGTTGCAGTGAGCCGAGATCACGCCATTGCACTCCAGCATGGGCTACACAGTAAGACTGTAAAAAAAAAAAAGTGTTAAAAAAAAAAAAGTAGCCTGTAATCCCAGCACTTTGGGAGGCCGAGACGGGCGGATCACGAGGTCGGGAGATCGAGACCATCCTGGTTAACACGGTGAAACCCCGTCTCTACTAAAAAATACAAAAAAAAAAAAAAAAAAGTATAACACCTTGCTGATTTTAATAGCAAAAAAGGAAAAGTCCAACCAAACACTGAGGTTAAAAGATAAAAAGATCAAAGTCAGTCTAAGAATACATAATATGTAGCTTTGTCCTCAAGCTGATGTACAGATTCAACACAATCTCTATGAAAACCCAGCTATCAGCCAGATGCAATGGCTCACGCCTGTAATCCCAGCACTTTGGGAGGCAGAGGCCAGCGCATTACCTGAGGTCAAGAGTTGGAGACCAGCCTGGCCAACATGGTAAAACCCTGTCTCTACTAAAACAAATACAAAATTAGCTGGGTGTGGTGGCGAGTGCCTGTAATCCCAGCTACTGGGGAGGCTGAGGCAGGAGAATCGTTTGAACCAGGAGATGGAGGTTGCAGTGAGTCAAGATTGCACTATTGCACTCCAGCCTGGGCGAAAAGAGCAAAACTCTGTCTCAAAAAAAAGAAAAAAAACAAACAAACAAACCACAAAACCCATCTCTACTAAAATTACAAAAATCGGCCAAGCATGCTGGTCACGCCTGTGGTCCCAGGGGAGGCTGAGGCAGGAGAATCACTTGAACCCCGGAGGCAGAGGTTGCAGTAAGCTGAGATTGTGCCACTGCATTCCAGCCTGGGTGACAGAGCAAGACCCATCTCAAAAAAAAAAAAGAAAAAAAAAACTACTAATGAGTGTTACAGCTTACTTAATTTGTCTAACAGGCTTTCTGGTTTTTGCTGGAAAGCCGAAAAACAAAAAACAACAACAAAAAACTACTAATAATTTTAAAAGTCCTATTTTCCATATGGTTTTCAGGCTTCAAGTATTATTTCAAATATCTAAATAAGCAAAAGTTTCACATTTCTACATTTTAAGCACTTCTATAAGAATACTACCTGACTTTACGAAGCTATTTTGAAGTGAAGGATATCCAGAAGAAACATATTGATGATTTGTGGTTAAGCTTGTATTTCCAGATACAGTTGGTTGGGATGATGCAGGAGGACAATGGTTTGTTTGTGTGGCTGTGGATGGATAGTTATATTGCCAATTCAAAGATGGTGGCAGGTTGGCTCCAGGAAGAAAGCTACTAGAAGGCATTGGTGTAGTACATGAGTTCTGAGAAGTAGGTAATGGCATTCGGGGAGCAGGACCACTATGAAGCAAAGGTGTCACTGGATTAGAGGCCACAGATGGTCTATTAAGAGTCTGCCCAGATCCCTGAGAACCACCATAGTTAGACTGTCCAGAGACTGGATTCAAAGTCTTTGCTGGTATTGGATGAGAGTAGGATCCTGGAAGCTGGAAATTGTATCCTTGGCTCACTGACTCTTGTGAAGACAGCAATGCATTTTGGACAGGACCTTCCAATAAAAGGAGGACAAATTAGTCTTACCAATGAATATAGCAAGACTTTAAAAAATAAAGTAAAACATATATTCTTACAGTCAGCAATAAAAACACATAACCCAATTAAAAAATAAGCAAAGGACTTAAATAGACATTCAAATATACCTCCAAAGAAGATAGCTAATAAGCACATGCCAAAACATTCAACATCATCAGTCATTAGAGAAATACAAACATCATCAGTCATAACAGAAATGCAAATGAAAACCACAATGAAGGCCAGCGCAGTGGCTCACATCTGTAATCCCAGCACTTTGGGAGGCCAAGGCAGGTGGATAGCTTGAGCCCAGGAGTTCAAGACCAGCCTGGGCAACATGGTGAAACCCCATGCCTATAAAAAATACAAAAAGTAGCCAGCCTTGATGGTGTGCACCTGTAGTCCTAGCTACTTGGGGAGCTGAGGCAGGAGGATCGCTTGAACCCAGGAGGTCAAGGCTGCAGTGAGCCGAAGTCACACCACTGCACTCCAGCCTGGATGATAAAAAAAAAAAAAAAGATGGACTAAACAGTAGCAAGTAACAGAGTGAATACAGAGATATCTGAATAAATGAAAACATTTGTAAAAAATTAATGTATAAGCATATGTTGGGTCGCTTGGATAAAAATAGGCCATCTCACAGCCCGATGTTGCCACAAGATGTCCTGGCCTAGTTTCATATTTGTATTACAATTTTATTTATTTACTTACTTATTGATCGATTGATTGAGACAGCACCTCACTCTGTTGTCCAAGCTGGAGTACAGTGGCACAATCGTGGCTCACTGCAGCTCTGACCTCCTGGGCTCAAGCGATCCTCTCATCCAAGCCTCCTGAGAAGCTGGGACTACAGGCATGCGCCACCACGCCTACTAAACTTTTTTTTTTGGTAGAGACAGAGACTCACTATGTTGCCCAGACTGGTCTCAAATTGCTGAGGTCAAGTAATCCTCCTGCCTCAGCCTCTGTAAGTGCTAGGATTACAGGCATGAGCAAACAGGTTGTATTTACAATCTTATCACAAGCTAATATGCTAAAGAGGTGCCTTCAAGCCAGGTATAGCCAAGTGAAAGCCAAATACCACCAAAATGTACAAAATAAGCAAAAATTTGACAGGTCAATAAAGATGAAAAGATGCCAGGCATGGTGGCTCACACCTATAATCCCAACACTTTGGGAGGCCAAGGTGGGCAGATAGCTTGAGCTCAGGAGTTCAAGACCAGCTTGGACATAATAGTAAGACCTTGTCTCTATAAAAAATGTAAGAATTAGGAGGGCACGGCGGCACATGCCTGTAAGCCCCAGCTACTTGGGGCTGAAGCAGGAGGATCACTGAGTGCAGGAGGTTAAGGCTGCAGGGAGCTGTGTTCACACCACTGCACTCCAGCCTCTGTGACAAAGTGAGACCCTGTCTCCTGTCTCAAAAAAAAAAAAAAAAAAAAAGAGTATGAGGTCATAAGGCCAACTGGCAGGAAGACAGATACAAAAGAACTTGTTTTGTGGTAGTCACCATCATAGACATACTGTGAGTAACTATTACATGAAATATTTTTTTCTGACCTCCCTCCCCACTATGTGAAAATCATATATGGATCAATTGCAAGCAGTTCACAAAAAGTGTAGTAATAAATATATAATGACACGTTCACTGAATGGAAAATTTTTTTAACTTCTGAAGTCATTACTAAGTAGCCCATCAAAACAATGGGTCAGTGAGGCCAGGCGCAGTGGCTCACGTCTGTAATCCCAGCACCTTGGGAGGCCGAGGCAGGCGGATCACAAGATCAGGAGATTGAGATCATCCTGGCTAACACGGTGAAACTCCGTCTCTACTAAAAATACAAAAAATTAGCCGGGCGTGGTGGCGGGCACGTGTAGTCCCAGCTACTCGGGAGGCTGAGGCAGGAGAATGGTGTGAACCCAGGAGGCGGAGCTTGCAGTGAGCGGAGATCGTGCCACTGCACTCCAGCAGGGGCAACAGAGCAAGACTCTGTCTCTAAATAAATAAATAAATAAATAAATAAATAAAAATAATAATGGGTCAGTGATTGTGAAGGGGTCCAGAATACACTACTATGGCATAAAAAATCATTTTAAGCAGACAGCATTTGAGTTTCTAAAATCTCTTATCTGCCTAAAACGGAGACTTCCAAAAGAACTCAATTGTCATAATCTACTTCCCAGGGGCAAACCAGGAAAGATATCAATCTGACTCATGACCTGAGATGAGAAATATCCATACCACACCTAAACAGACATCATCACAAAGCTATCATATCTATTCTAAGAGTCCATTTATCCTTCCTATAAGTCTATTTTCCAGTAAATGTCCTTTCCCCCACCCTACCCTTCCCCTGTTAAAATGGTATAGAGGTTGCGCATGGTGGCTCATGCCTGTAATCCCAGCACACTTGAGGCCAAAGCAGAACTACTTGAGCTGAGGAGTGGAAGACCAGCCTGGGCAACATAGCAAGACTCCATTTCTACAAAAAAAAAATTTTAAAATTAAAAAATTAGCCAGGAGTGGTGGCACATGCCTGTAGACCTAGTTTCTCAGGAGGCTGAGGCAAGAGGACTGCTTGAGCCCAGGAGTTTGACTTCAGTGAGCTATAATCAAGCATTCCACCCTGGGCTACAGAGTGAGAACGTGTGTCAAAAACAAAAAGGAAAAAGTGAGCATGATAGTCACCCAAATAATGTTCCAACATATTCAAAATTAAAACAATCAAATCAATTGTGGTTTCAAACAAAATGTAGCATATTGTTTAATGTTTTAAAACTGAATTATATTGCTTTTTATTTTTTATTTTTTGAGACGGAGTCTCGCTGTGTTGCCCAAGCTAAAGTGCAGTGGTGTGATCTCAGCTCACTACAACCTCTGCCTCCTGGGTTCAGGCGATTCTACCGCCTCACTCAGCCTCTCAAGTAGCTGGGATTACAGGCATGCACCACCACGCCTGGCTAATTTTTGTATTTTTAGTAGAGACGGGATTTCATCATGTTGGTCAGGCTGTTCTTGAACTTCTGACCTCAAGTGATCTGGCCACCTTGGCCTCCCAAAGTGCTGGGATTACAGGCATGAGCCACCACGTCCAGCCATTTGTTGATATTTTTAATGTTTGGTTTTATAATAGTATAATAGCTATAAACCTTATGAAGTTTACATCTAGCTTTGTGTTTGCATATACGCATTTAATAAAAACTTTTGCCAGGCATGTTGGCTTAATCTTGTAATTCAAGTACTTTGAAAAGCCAAGGCGGGAGCACGGCTTGACCTCAGGAGTTCAAGAACAACCTGGGTAATATAGTGAGACACCATCTCTACAAAAAAATAAATAATTAGCCAGTACTTGGGAGGCTGAGGCAGAAGGATCACTTGAACCCAAGAGATCAAGCCTGCAGTTGGCTGTGATCATGCCCCTGCACTCTAGCCTGGGCAACGAGTGAGAACCTGTCTCAGAAGTAAAATAAATAGATAAATAATTTAACATTGGGATGGCAGAGAAATATTTAGTAGCTATACATTACTCAAATTTTTAAAAAACTGATTTGAGGAAATAGCACTCATGGGATTTTAAGTGGAATTGAATATGGGTGATGAAGAGAGGAAAGAATCTAGGATGACTCCTAGGTTTCTGACCTGAGCAACCTGGTGGATGGCCGTGTTTATTCATTTGAACAGAAAGAGAAAAGAATACAAATATAAGCCAGGCATGGTGGCTCATGCCTGTAATCCCAGCACTTTAGAAAGTCAAGGTGGGAGGATCACTTGAGGCCAGGAGTTTGAGACCAGCTTGGGCAATATGGCAAGTCCCTGTCTCTACAAAATATATGTTTTGGTTGTGTATGTGTGTGTGTGTTTTTTTTTTTTTTTTTTTAGAAATGAGGTCTCACTCTGTCACCCAGGCTGAAGTGTCACATCTCACTGCAGCCTCCACCTCCCATGCTCAAGCAATCCTCCCACCTCCCCTCTTGAGTAGCTGGGACTACCGGCGTGCACCATTGTACCTGGCTAATTTTTTAATTTTTTGTAGAGATCGGGTCTCCCTAAGTTGTCCAGGCTGGTCTTGAACTCCTGGGCTCAAGGGATCTTCTTGACTTGGCTTCCCAAAGTACTAAGATTACAAGCATGAGCCACCCCACCCACTTGATCAAGGATCAAGGATCACTTGAGCCCAGGAGTTTAAGGCTGCAGTGAGCTATCATTGCATCATTGCATTCTGGCCAGGGCGACAGAATGAGATGCTGTCTTTAAAAAAAAAAAAAAAAAAAAGTCAGGTTCAGTGGCTCATGCCTGTAATCTCAACACTTTGTGAGGCCGAGGTGGGTGGATCACCTGAAGTCAGAAGTTCAAGACCAGCCTGACCAACATGGTGAAACCCCGTCTCTACTAAAAATAGAAAAATTAGCCGGGTGTGGTAGCACACGCCTACAGTCCCAGCTACTCAGGAGGCTGAGGCAGGAGAATTGCTTGAACCCAGGAGGTGGAGGTTGCAATGACTGGCAATTGCACCACTGCACTCCAGCCTGGGTGACAGAGCAAGACTCTGTCTCAAAAAAACAAAGGTGGGGGATGGCCAAGGGAAGAGAGATTGAAGAGTTATTTTAAACACACTAATTTTCAGGTGCCACCAATGAAAGTGGAGATGTCCAGTATAAAGATACTTTTTTTTTTTTTTTTTTTTTTTTTTGAGACGGAGTCTCGCTCTGTCGCCCAGGCTGGAGTGCAGTGGCCAGATCTCAGCTCACTGCAAGCTCCGCCTCCCGGGTTCACGCCATTCTCCTGCCTCAGCCTCCCAAGTAGCTGGGACCACAGGCGCCGCCACCTCGCCCGACTAATTTTTTGTGTTTTTAGTAGAGACAGGGTTTCGCCGTGTTAGCCAGGATGGTCTCGATCTCCTGACCTTGTGATCCGCCCGTCTCCGCCTCCCAAAGTGCTGGGATTACAGGCTTGAGCCACTGCGCCCGGCCAAATTTTTCATATTTTTTAGTAGAGACGAGAGTTTCACCGTGTTAACCAGGATGGTCTCGATCTCCTAACCTCATGATCCACCCGCCTCGGCCTCCCAAAGTGCTGGGATTACAGGCGTGAGCCACCGCGCCCGGCCGCAGTATAAAGATACTTATCTGTGCTGGGTGCGGTGGCTCAGGCCTGTAATCCCAGCACTTTGGGAGGTGGAGGCGGGCAGATCATGAGGTCAGGAGAGCAACAGCATCCTGACTAAGATGGGGAAACCCCATCTCTTCTAAAAATACAAAAAATTTGCCAGGTGTGGTGGCAGGTGCCAGTGGTCCCAGCTACTCTGGAGGCTGAGAAAGGAGAATTGCTTGAACCCAGGAGGCAGAGATTTCAGTGAGCCAAGATCATGCCACCCCACTCCAGCCTGGGCAACAGAGCAAGACTCTGCTTAAAAAAAAAAAAAAAAAGGTATTTATCTGCAGCCAAAGCGATAGGTTTCAGCTTAAGATATAATTTTGGGAGTCACTGATATATGCATAAGATTTAAAACCATAGGAATTAAAGACACCCAGGGAGCATGTAAGAAAAACAGGTCACCTTGAAAAGCACCAATATTGAAGGAGGAGAGAGAAAAAAACAATCAGAAATGGAAGAAATATTGAGAATACTGCTGTTGAGAAATAGCAATCAAAAAAAAAGAAAGAAAACCATAACCACCCTTTCGGTAATATCCTAGAAACCGAAGAAAGCAATTGTTGTAAAAATAAAATAACAACCAAAGGTATCAAATGCAGCTCGGAAAATGAGGACTGAAAAATATTTTTCTATTTAATAACCAGGAAGCCATTTGTGGCCTTATTTATTTATTTATTTTAAGATGAATTCTTGCTCTGTCACTCAGGCTGGAGTACAATGGCGCAATCTTGGCTCATTGCAACCTCTGCCTCCCAGGTTCAAGCAATTCTCCTGTCTCAGTCTCCTGAGCAGCTGGGATTACAGGGGCATGCCACCATGCCTGGCTAATTTTTGTATTTTTAGTAGAGAGAGGGTTTCATCACATTGGTCAGGCTGGTCTTGAATTCCTGACCTCAGCTGATCTGCCCGCCTCGCTCAGTCTCCTGAGCAGCTGGGATTACAGGGGCAAATGCCTGCTAATTTTTGTATTTTTAGTGAGAGGGTTTCATCACATTGGTCAGGCTGGTCTTGAATTCCTGACCTCAGCTGATCTGCCCGCCTCGGCCTCCCAAAGTGCTGGATTACAGGCGTGAGGCACCACGCCCGGCTGACAGGGTTTTCTAAGTCTTTGTGTATACATATGGCCTTTGCAAAAATTGATAGCGAGACTGCAAGACCTCTTAAACTAATGGATCTTAATCTGATTATCATGTAATAACGCTAAAGGCAAATAATAACTTCCATCATTAATTAGTGCATTTATTGACTGAATCAACTTGCAAAGGCAGTTAGAAACTGCAGTTTTGTTTTGTTTTGGTTTTTCAGAACTGGTCTCACTTTGTCCCCCAGGCTAGAGTACAGTGGTGCAATCTTGGCTCACTGCAGCCTTAACCTCCAACGTTCAAGTGATCCTCCTGCCTCAGCCCCTGAAGTAACTGGGATTATAGGTGTGTGTCACCATGCTTGTCTAATTTTTTGTATCTTTAGTAGAGATGGGTTTCAACATTTGACCAGGCTGGTCTCGAATTCCTGATCTCGTGATCCTCCCGCCTCCATCTCCCAAAGTGCTGGAATTACCGGTGTGAACCACTACGCCTGGCCCAGGCTTTCCTAAAGAAACTTATAGCTTTTTGGCCAGGCTGGTCTCAAACTCCTGACCTCAGGTGATCTGCCCGCCTCAGCCAAAGTGCTGGGATTACAGGTGTGAGCCACCACACCCAGCCACATGAGATTTTTTACTAATGCAGATTCTGGGATCCTTTTGAATCCTATGAAATAGGATTTTACAGAGGTGGGACCTGAGATCTCAATTCGTACCATTATTATAGCAGGTTCCTCTGATTCTGAAGCTGCTAGTTGGGTGGGAAGCACTCATCTGCATTCATTCTTGCCTCTAACTTTCTAATTTAGCTTCTTTACCCACACATCCCAAAATTGTCCTTAATAAGGCCACAAGGCCTTATTGCACTCTAGCCTTACACTCTAGCCTGGGCAACAAAAGTGAAATCTCAAAAAAAAAAAAAAAAAAAGAGTTTTCAACAGAATATGCAAGCATCAACTACTGCTCTGGAATAGTTAAGCAAAACTAGACCCCAGCATTGAAACATTTTCTCACCTTCTTGAAAAATATCCCTCCTCCAACTTGATACCACATCCCTACCCTCTGTATTATTAGCAGGACGAACAATAAAACAACCCAGGCTAGGCTTGGTAGCTCATGCCTCTAATCCCAGCACTTTGGAAGGCTGAGTCAGGAGGATCACTTGAGGCCAGGAATTTCAGACCAGCCTAGGCAACACAGAGAGACCCGTCAATACAAAAAAAAAAAAGTTATATATAGATATTACATTATATATTAATTCCAGCTACTCGGGAGGCTGAGGCACGAGAATCATTTGAACCTGGGAGATGGAGGTTGCAGTGAGCTGAGATCAAGCCACTGTACTCCAGCCTGGGCAAAAGAGTGAAACTCTGACTCAAAAAATAATAATAATAAAATATATACATTATATATATATATATAATTTATATTTTATACTTATATAAAAAATAGGGCCTGGTGGTATGCACCTGTAGTTCTAGCTACTGAGGAGGCTGAGGTGTGAGGATTGCTTGAGCCCAGGAGTAACAGTGAGTTGTGATCCTGCCACTTCACTCCAGCTTGAGGGACAGTGTAAGCAAGAACCTGTCTCAAAAAAAAAAAAAAAAGGCAAAAACAAAAAACTTGTAGAGGCCAGGTGCAGTGGCTCACGCCTGTAATCCCAGCACTTTGGGAGGCCGAGGTGGGTGGATCACTGGACATCAGCCTGACCAACATGGTGAAACCCTGTCTCTACTAAAAATACGAAAATTAGCTAGGTGTGGTGACACCTAATCCCAGCTACTTGGGAGGCTGTAATCCCAGCTACTTGGGAGGCTGAGGCAGGAGAATCGCTTGAACCTGGAAAGTGGAGGTTGCAGTGAGTTGAGATTGTGCCATTGCACTCCAGCCTGGGGGACAAAAGCAAAACTCCGTCTCAAAAAAACAAACAAAAAAAAACCTGTAGAAATGGAACTTATAAAAAGACTATGAAAATTATATTTTAAAAAAGAGGTCTGGGCACAGTGGCTCAGGCCTGTAATTACAGCACTTTGAAAGGCTAAGGAGGCAGGAGAATTGCTTGAACCCGGGAAGCGGAGGTTGCAGTGAACCGAGATCATGCCACTGCACTCCAGCCTGGGAGACAGAACAAGGCTCCATCTCAAAAAAAAAAAAAAAAAAAAAAAAAAAAGATGTGGAACAAATATCTGTTGGACTGCATCAACTCAACATAGTGACAGTATCTCTAATACAGCATGCTACAGTGGTCAAATCCCTTTAACATTTCAATATTATGACAACTACACTCATATATAAACATTGAAGCACATTTGAGGATTTGTCATTTAAAGTTAATGTAAAACTGCAATTTATAGATAAGAAAAATCCATAGTCATGTAACATATTTTTTCTCATCCTCAGTGTAAATGTTACTAAATATCCTAGAATAAAATGTAGTTTACATAATCTGTTACCATAATTTTGAGAAAGAATGGTTAACTCAATACCCTTTCAGTGGCTTTCCTCCACTTATTCTTTCTTCTGCCCACATAGTTGCCTACTCACAGACATTTTTAAAAGTCTTTTAGAGCCACCTTTGTAAAGAAAACAGCAGTCTTCTCTAAAAACAATGTAATTTAGCGATTTTAGTCACTGTTTTCTCCAACTTCACAGAAATCTTAGACTCTAATGGGCAACTTAAGTTCTTTAGCATTATTCTACTAGTCTTATTTCTGTAAACCAAAGATCTGTAGGTAAATTGGTAAGTAGGCAATCTGTCAGCAGAAAGTCTTTGTTGATTGTAACAACTGAAATAATCTTAGCAAATCACAATGCAGGATGATTTAAGGAATCCTCGAAGAGGTATAACATTATAAGACATTCTCACACCAAATGACAAACTATAATGTACATGTGGACTCTTGTCAGAGATTCAGAGAGTTGTGTCCAACCACTTTCCAAATGCTGTACAGACATCTAGAAATCAAGCAGGAGATCCTTCTACTTGGTTTTTCCACAGCTGAAACACTGAACAGCTGTTGTAGGTACAATTCTGGGAAGGTTCTGGGAGAGATGAGTAGGCCCTAAAGGGGTGTCCTAAAAGCATGCATACATCTCCAGAAACTCAGACTGAGTACGACGCCCCCCCACCACTTCAGGGCCTGCAAAACCCAGATGAATCGGACCCCAAATCCTGCTCTCTAGAAAACTGGGGTGAGGTGGCATGGAAGGCGAAGGCACCCAAACACTATGATCCTTATATTCGAGTTTTGAGGCATTTTCTCACCCATGTTTCACCCAGGGCGTTGCATACAGCAGGTGCTCATTTACTGTTTTGGTGACCGCCTGAATAAATAAATGTGAAAGACTGAGCCGAGCCTGGGGCTACAGGTGCACAATCGCCGTGGTCCCCTGGTCCAGCCGCCCACCACCACCCGCGCCAGAACCCGGTTAAGGAGGTCACCCTCTCTATCTATGTCGCTTCAAGCAGCAGTGGCACACAACGGTCAGTCAGCCCTGGCCAGGCTGCGCCCTCCCCCAGGACAGCACTCACCGTTGGTGTAGGGAGACCCCGAGGCCAAGGCGGCTCCGTTCTGGGCCTGGAGGCTGGCTGCGGCACCGCCGGAGGCCGGTATTCCCGGCTGGGACATGACGACGGCGGTTATCTGGGTTGGAAGGGGCTGGTTGGGGTCGACAACAGCGCACAACAAGAGAGCTGAAAGACCACTGCTGAAAGCGGAGGGAGGAAGCTAACAACTTAAGATTGAAGACTGGGAGAAGAGAGGGGGGCGCATTAAGCCCGAGGCATGGCGCCGCACTCTCCCCAGGCCACCGGCGGCCACGGCCTAGCCTGGGAGATGAGGCTTGGGAGTCGGGCCCGCGGGGCCGCGAACGCCCGGCTAGAAGGCGGCAGCCAAACCTGGAGAGAAGGAGGGAGGCCTTGGCCGGAAGTGCCTGTCAGCCGCCGGCCGCGCAGCCGCAATCAGGACACGTGGCACTTCCGGCTCCGGGCTCGCAGCCGCTGCCGCGCCGGCGAGTCCTTCTCTGCCAGCCGGGCTGCCCCGAGGCCACCTGACAGCTCCTGGTGCCCCGACCCCGACGACCGTGCCCGTCCTCGCTGCCACGTCACCGACTCTCACGGCCGGCCGGAAGTGCCATGTGTCACCGCTACGGAAATTCCCGCCGTTGTGAACGTGACCTCGTTCGCAGAGCTGGGATCGTGGGGCAATCTGGGATTCAGTAGCCGCTTTCGTGGGGTGGGACTGACAGTTCCTCTCCTCGGGTTTTGTGAAGATTACCTGAGACAACAGAAGTCATCGTCCTCTGTTGAGACGTACCACTGCTGGTAGCTGGGACGGTTAATGTTCATCACAGTATTTCATTCACATTTCGTCTTCATGTTTCAGATGTAAATTGTAAGGAGTTTTAAAAAGAGGTGGTTAAATATGTGTACGTATTAATAGTGTGATCAAGCCAAGAAGGAGGCCTTTGTCTTTTGACTGGAGGACTCAGAGAAATTTTGATTTTGAAACTCGCTGATTCATAGCATAGTCACACTCAAGTTCATTAGCACATTTAAATGGCAGTTTTGTTTCCTCTTCTAAGAGTTTACAGTAAGGTAAAGAACTCAAACTTCCTTTCAGAGCAAGTAGACTTTTTTTTTTTTTTTTTGCAAGTAGACTTTTTTGACTTTTGAAGCCAAAGAGAGGTCGAAACTGCGGTGATTAGACAGCATAGTTAATTAATGACTGAGTAATCATTTTAGCTGCCTTCATTCTATTTAGGTTTTTCCTGCTCTGTGCTGATGATAAAGCCCTTTACAGGTTTGTACTGTTGATTAAAATGTCATGCCACGCGGTTTCAAAACCTCAGTGTGAAGTACATCTTACCTAATTCATTTAGTATCAAATGCCTGCTATGAAGTGTTATATTACATACAAAAAAAGCCAGAACTAAACCACTGTGTCAGGCTGGGCAAGGTGGCTCATTCCTGTAATCTAAACACTTTGGGAGGCTGAGACAGAAGGATTACTTGAGGCCAGGAGTCAGAGACCAGTCTGGACAACTGGTAGAGTCCCCTTATCTCTATTAAAAAAAAAAATTGTTTTTAAGACCGAGTCTTCGTCTGTTACCCAGGCTGGAGTGCAGTGGTGCCATCTCCACTTGCTGCAGCCTCCGCCTCCTGGGTTCAAGCAATTCTCCTGCCTCAGCCTCCCGAGTACCTGGGATTACAGGCTCATGCCACCATGCCTGGCTAAGTTTTGTATTTTTGGTAGAGACAGGGTTTCACCATGTTGACAAGGCTGGTCTCATACACCTGACCTCAGTTGATCCACCCGCCTCAACCTCCCAAAGTGCTGGGATTACAGGTGTGAGCCACCGTGCCCAGCCAATTTTTAAAAATCAAATAACAAATTTTAAGATCTTGCCCAGTGTGGTGGCACATCCCTGTAGTCTCAGCTACTCAGGAGGCTGAGGTGGGAGGATCACCTGAGCCCACGAGTTCGAGGCTGCAGTGAGCTATGATCTCACCACTGCACTCCAGCCTGTGTGACAGAGTGAGATCCTGTCTCTAACAAAAGAAAAAGAATAAACAACTGTGTCAGGCCTAAAAACAGTCAGTAAAAATTCAAATAACTAAATACTAAATTTTATACTAACCCTGTTTTCATCATTTGCCTCAGAACTTTACTAAAAATGTATTTGCTCGGGTGTGGTAGCTCACGCCTGTAATCCCAGCACTTTGGGAGGCTGAGGGGGGCAGATTACCTGAGGTCAGGAGTTCAAGACCAGCCTGGCCAACATGGTGAAACCCCATCTCTACTAAAAATACAAAAATTAGCCAGGCATGGTGGCACATGCCTGTAATCCCACCTGCTCAGGAGGATGAGGCAGGAGAATTGCTTGAGCCCGGGAGACGGAGGTTGCAGTAAGCCAAGATTGCACCACTGCACTCCAGCCTGGCCGACAGAGCAAGACTCTGTCTTTAAAAAAATAAAATAAAGATAAATAAGTAAATATTGGCTGTAAGTAGCATTGAACAATTCAATTCCTTTGTACAAGATCCAAGTACTCGCTCTCTCTCTCTGTCTCTCCCTCTCTCTATATATATACATATATATTTTTTTTTTTGAGACAGTCTGTTGCACAGGCTGGAGTGCAGTGGTGCAGTCACAGCTCACTGCTGCCTCAACCTCCTGGGCTCAAGCAGTCCTCCAGCCTCAGCCTCCTGAGTAACTGGGACTACAGGTATGTGCCATTATGCCTGGCTAGGTTTTATTTGTTTGTTTTTGTAAAGAGAAGGTCTCACAAGAGATCCTCCTGCCTCCTCCTTCCAAAATGAGATTACAGGTTTGAGCCACCACGCCCAGTTAAAATCTTCTTTAAGATGAAGATGATACTTATGGTCAAATTGTTTTCAGTTTGGAGCCACTATAACAAAATCCCAAATTATAGACCCAAAAACACTTTAAAATTGCACAGACACAAGCCTCTGAATGTTTTGAAGAGGGAATAGAGCTCAGAGAGAAACAACCCTTTTGAGGTCAGACAAAATCAGGGTCACTCTTCAAAGAGGCAAATACCTGATCTCAAACCTGCATTAGTTTAATTCTCTCTTTTTATTCAACTCATTTTGAATGACCTTGATTTGTTTTGACCTTGGCATGGTGGTTTGATTTGGTTAAATCAAGCTTTCTTTGAACTTTGTGCTATTTAAGCAGTATCTTTTTTTTTTTTTTTTTTTTTTGGAGACGGAATCTCACTCTTTTGCCAGGCTGGAGTACAGTGGCACAACCTCGGCTCACTGCATCCTCTGCCTCCCAGGTTCAAGCTATTTAAGCAATACCTGTGTGTTCAGATATTTATTTATTTATTTATTTTGAGAGGGAATCTCGCTCTGTCGCCAGGCTGGAGTGCAGTGGTGCGATCTCAGCTCATTGCAACCTCTGCCTCCTGGGTTCAAGTGATTCTCCTGCCTCAGCCTCCCGAGTAGCTGGGACAACAGGCGCATGCCACTGTGCCCGGCTAATTTTTGTATTTTTACTAGGGACGGGGTTTCACCATGTTGACCAGGCTGGTCTTGAACTCCTGACTTCAGGTGATCAACCTGCCTTGTCCTCCCCAAGTGCTGGGATTACAGGCCTGAGCCACCACGCCTGGCCCCAGAGATTTAAAAAAGTACTCTAGTTAGTTAAATCAGGTTAAATCAACGTAAATAATTTGCTAATAAGTAAATAATGCTTTTTCTAAAATTTGTTCCACCCGTAAGTTGCGATGTTACTGTTAGTGTCCTCAAAACAATGATTAAGTATTTCAAATGGTTTTTACATTCTCAGTGTAATCAGCACTACAGTATTGAGGAGAGCTGGGCACCATGGCTCACGCCTGTAATCCCAGGACTTTGAGAGGCCGAGGCAAGTGGATCCCCTATGCCCAGGAGTTGGAGAACAGCCTGAGGAATATGGCAAAACTCCATCTCTACAAAAACATACAAAAAATTAGCTGGGCGTGGTGACATACGCCTGTAGTCCCAGCTACTCAGAAGACTGAGGTGGGAGGACCGCTTGAGCCTGGGAGATTGAGGCTGCAGTAAGCCATGACTGTGCTACTGGACTCCAGCCTAGGCAACAGAATAAGACCCTGTCTCAGAATATATATATATATGTATATATATAAAAAGAGAGAGAGAGAGAGAGGAGAAAAATGGCATTTCTCATCTGCCTAACCTTTGGGATAGTAGAAAGGTAAGTTTAAGTGAGATGGGACAACATATTTTAAAAGTTAAGTAGCTTTCATATTAAGTATTATCCACACAATATCAAATCCTTTGATGACTCCTTTAAGTGTGGCCACAAAAATATGAAAAAATTATTGGTGATAGCAATTATAACAGTTGCTCTTGGCCAGGCACCATGGCTCACGCCTGTATTCCCAGCGCTTTGGGAGGCCAAGGTGGGTGGATCACTTGAGGTCAGACATTCAAGAGCAGCCTGGCCAACATGATGAAACTCTGTCTCTACTAAAAATACAAAAATTAGCCAGGCATGGTGGCCGATGCCTGTAATCCCAGCTACTCCGGAGGCTGAGGCAGGGAGAATCGCTTGAACCTGGGAGGCAGAGGTTGCAGTGAGCTGAGATCTTGCCACTGCACTCCAGCCTGGGCGACAGAGGGAGACTCTGTCTCCAAAAAAAAAAAAAAATTGCTCTTAACCAATTGTTATTGATATTTCTTTGTTCAATTACCTGTATGTACGCTATAGTACTATACATTTTTCTAAACTGATGTCAGTATATATTCTACTTTTTTATCTTTATTGTCCAGAAAAACATAATCCTTCTGCTACATACACAACCTTCATAAGGCCATTTTCTGCATATTTTCAGAGCCTTCAACCCTAGTTAAGAAAATTGTAGGCCCAGCACAGTGGCTCACACCTGTAATCCCAGCGCTTTGGGAGGCCAAGGCAGGCAGATCACAAAGGAGTCCAAGACCAGCCTGGCCAACATGGTGAAACCCCCGTCTCTACTAAAAATACAAAGTAGCCAGGCGTGGTGGCGGGTGCCTGTAATCCCAACTACTCAGGAGGCTGAGGCAGAAGAATCCCTTGAACCCGGGAGGCAGAGGTTGCAGTGAGCCGAGACCATGCCAGTGCACTCCAGCCTGGGCAACAGAGTGAGACGACTCCATCTAAAAAAAAAAGAAAGAAAATTATAAACAACAAAATAAGTGACAAGAAACTGTTCCAGTAAGGATATAAGCACTATACTAAGAATATTCCATTACATTTGATTATTTAGACTCAAAACTGGGAGACAGGCATTTCTAATGAAATTTGCTGATATGCAGAAGTGAACTTAGGCTCCCACCAGAGCTCCTTTGCCTGGCTGTTCATGATTGTTGCATTTTCAGGTGGTAAATAGGATCAATTTGATTTACTTTTCAGGAAAGGGTAAATTATTTTGGGTTCTTTAATTATTAAAAATAAAGACTGTTCAGCCGGGCACAGTGGCTCACACCTATAATCCCAGCACTTTGGGAGGCCGAGGTGGGTGGATCAAGAGATCAGGAGTTTGAGACCAGTCTGGCCAAGATGGTGAAACCCTGTCTCTACTATAAATACAAATATTAGCTGGGCATGTTAGCAGTTACCTGTAATCCAAGCTACTCGAGAGGCTGAGGCAGGAGAATTGCTTGAACCCGGGAGGTGGAGGTTGCAGTGAGCCGAGATCCTGCCACTGCACTCCAGCCTGGGTGACAGAGCAAAACTCCCTATTAAAAAAAAAAAAAGAAAAAAAGACTGTTCCATTTCTATTTCAAACAAAGAACAGTTTCAGTTACAAACAGGTTTATAAGAACAACAGTTTTGTTTACTGAAACTGTCTTGTGGTTCCTTTTTAAGAACAGTTACTTTGGCCTCATTTGCTTCTGACAGGACAGCTGTTTGTATCTGAAGTCAGCAGCTCTGAGCTACATCACAAGTACATTCATCCCCACCAGGCCTGAAAATCCCATTGCTTTCTTTGAAAACTTCTCATTTTTATGTAACTCTTACCATTCTTCCTGCCCATTCTGGTTACTTTTCATCATCTTGCACTTGAACTGTTGGGAATGAATAGCCTTCTGGATTGCCTCTCTCTAATCCAACCCACATGTTGAACTGAGTTCCTGAACTACTGATTCCATTTTTTTACTTTCCTATACTCCCAGATCTGTGATTACTCCCTCCACTTGCTCCATCAAGTTAAAATTTTTCTGCATGACTTTTCTCATCTCAAGCTAAGTAAAATCCACAGTGCTACCCAGGCCCCACATGACCTGGCCTTGCTACCTCTTTGACTTCCACACTCCTTCCCACTCACTCCACTCCAGACACATTTGCTATTTCTCTAGCTATTCAAGCACAAGCCTGCCATTACACATATTTACGTTACTTGGGATACTCTTCCCCAAGACATCCAGGGAACTCAAACTCTCACTCCTTTAGGCCCTTGTTCAAATGTTACTTTAATTGAAGAGGGCTTCCCTAAATACCCTACATGATACAGCTCACTCTGTGTTCCTCTTACTCTGCTTATGTTTCTTCATAACACTTATCATTGTTATGTATTTGTGTCTTTTTTACTATCTTATTTGATAGAGATGAGGTCTCACCATGTTGCTCAGGCTGCTCCCAAACTCCTGGCCTCAAGTGATCCTCCTGCCTCAGCCTCCCAAAGTGCTGGGGTTATAGGCGTGAGCCACTGCCTCTGGCCCTATTCATGTCTATGTTTATCTTTTTTCAGTGGAATATAAGTCTATACATAGCCTGTCAATTCCAAGGTAACCATGTCTGTTTCCCTGTTAGACCATCAGTGAGTAGAGACCAAGGACTGTGTCTTATTCACCTAGGTATTCTCAGCACTTGGCTTGGGGCCTCACACTTAACAGGCACAATATTCAGTAAACATTTTTGAAGGAATAAATTTAAAGTGTTTTACCTTCCAGACTTCTGATAATTCTTTTTTTTTTCTTTTTAGAAACAGGGTCTCACTCTGTCACCCAGACTGGAGTGCAGTGGCGTGATCATAGCTCACTGTATCCTTAACTTCCTGGGCTCAAGTTATCCTCCCACCTCAGCCTCCTAAGTAGCTGGTACTACAGGCGCACACCACCACACCCAATAATTGTATTTTTTGTAGAGACAGGATTTCACCATGTTTCCCAGGCTGGTCTCAAACTCCTGGACTCAAGCAATCAGCCTGCCTCAGCCTCCCAAAGTGCTGGGATTATAGGCATGAACTACAGCCCTAGACCTATTTTGACTATTTTGACCCTCATTAATTCATTACTATAAGTTACTGTTGCACTTATAGCGTAAACCACATCACTAGCACTTGTTTCTAAACTATGTTGGTCTCAAGTTTTTTTTTTTTTTTTTTTACTTGAATGCTTAGTAATGAGAGGTCTCAAGTTCTTTTAGGTTCTCGAGTGTTATGCTATATTGTGATAAGGCCTAATACTGTAGTTGAAGTAGTGTTAGCCTCTGGGCAGGCCCAGCTCACCTGAGAAGGGCTAGAGGTACAGTATCAAATGCCAATTCTTTTTTCTTTTCTCTTTCTGAGACGGAATCTCATCTGTTACCCAGTCTGGAGTGCAGTGGCGCTATCTCAGCTCACTGCAACCTCCACCTCGCCGGTTCAAGCGATTCTCCTGCCTCAGCCTCCGGAGTAGCTGGGACTACAAGCATGTGCCACCACGCCTAATTTTTTTTTTTTTTTTTTTTTTTTTTGAGACAGAGTCTTGCTCTGTCACCCAGGCTGGAGTGCAGTGGCGTGATCACAGCTCACTGCAACTTCTGTCTCCTGGATTCAAGCAATTCTCCTACCTCAGCCTCCTGAGTAGCTGGGATTACAGGCGCCCGCCCACATGCCCAGCTAATTTTTGCTTTTTTTTTTTTTTTTTGATGGAGTCTCACTCTGTCGCCTGGGCTGGAGTGCAGAGGTGCGATCTCAGCTCACTGCAACCTCTGCCTCCCAGGTCCAAGCGATTCTCCTGCCTCAACCTCCCGAGTAGGTGGGATTACAGGCGCCTATCACTGCTGCCAGCTAACTTTTTGTATTTTTAGTAGAGACGGGGTTTCACCATGTTGTCCAGGCTGGTCTCAAACTCCTGACCTTGTGATTCACCCACCTTAGCCTCCCAAAGTGCTGGGATTACAGGCATGAGCGGCCGCCTCCAGCTAATTTTTGTATTTTTAGTAGAGACAGGGTTTCACTATGTTGGCCAGGCTGGTCTCGACCTCCTGACCTCAGGTCATCCACCCACCTCAGCCTCCCAAAGTGTCTTTTTCCATTTCTAACCCCAACTATTTATCTACAGATACCCTGACACCACAGTATTAGAGATGTATACCTTTGCCTCTAAACCTACCTTTTCCTCATGACATTTTCTCATGAATAACTTCACCAGTTCCTTCATTCATTCATTAAAAAAACAATTTTTTTTTGGAAACAGAGTCTCACTCGGTCGCCCAGACTGGAGTGCAATGGTGTGATCATAGCTCACTGCATCCTCTACCTCCCAAGCTCAAGCAATCCTCCTACCACAGCCTCCTGAGTAACCGGGATTAGGCATGTGCTACCACACCCAGCTAATTTTTAAAATTTTGTGTACAGACATGATCTCACTATATTGCCCAAGTTGGAAAGAGTATTTATTTTTCTGTTTCTTTTGTTTGTTTTTGAGATGGAGTTTCACTCTTGTTGCCCAGGCTGGAGTGCAATGGCATCGTCTCATCTCACTGCAAAGTCCGCCTCCAGAGTTCAAGTGATTCTCCTGCCTCAGCCTCCCAAGTAGCTGTGATTACAGGCACCTTCTACTAAACCTGGCTAATTTTTGTATTTTTAGTAAAGACAGGGTTTCACCTTGTTGGCCAAGCTAATCTCGAATTCCTGACCTCAGGTGGTCTGCCTGTCCCAGCCTCCCAAAGTGATGGGATTACAGGCATGAGCCACCGTGCCTGGCTGGAAAAAATACTTATTAAATACCTTTCATGTGCCAGGCACCAAGTAAAAAGGAACAGGACAGAGAGGATGTCTTCCTTCTGTGGATCTGTGGAGTTTATAGTTGAAAGAAACAAAAATGTAGATAAATATATATTTTAAACTTTTAAATTGGTAAGTGCTATTGAGGAATCAGTGCTGAGGCAGAAAATAGCAAAGAAGGACCTGGTTTGGATAGGATGGTTAGGACAGGAGATGACATTTGAGCTGTGATCCAAAGGATGAGAAAATTATGTGAAAAGAGGAGCTGGGTTGGGGAAAGGGCTCCAGGCAGGAAGAGCATCTAGAAAGGCCCAGCTCCAAGAATCAGTTTGCTGTGGTTGGCAAGGCAGAATGGCATGAGATGAGATTGGAACAGTAGAGGGGGACAGAGCCATGAGAAACTTATAAGCCATTTTCAGGAGTTTAGAGGTTTGGAGCAGCAATTGAAGATTTATAAATAGAAGAATAACATGGTCCAAGTATGCTTTAAGATGAATCCATTAACAAAAACTCAGGCCATGCAAGTTGGCTCATGCCTGTAATCACAGCATTTTGGGAGGCCAAGGCAGGAGGATCACTTGAGCCCAGGACCTAGAGACCAGCCTAGGCAACATAGGGAGACTCCATCTCTATAAAAATTTTAACAAATTAGCTGGGCATGGAGTTGCATACCTGTGATCCCAGCTGCTTCGGAGGCTAAAGTGGGAGGATCACTTGGGAAGTTGAGGCTACAGTGAACCATGATCATACCACTGTACTCCCGCCTGGGCAACAGAGCAAGACCCCATCTCAAAAAAAAAAAAAAAAAAAATCTATCCAGCCACTGTGAGGATAAGTTGTTGGAGGGGAAATAATGAAGTTGTTGTTGTAACTTGGGCCAGAAGTGATGGTGGCCTGCAGTAAGGTGTTTGCACTAGAGAGAGAGAAGTAGACTTACTAATTCAAGTAAAACTTTGGACTTTGTTACCTCTTTTGCTTTTGCTAGCCACATGCAATCAATCATGAATTGTTGCTTTTTGTTTGTTTGTTTTGAGATAGAGTCTTGCTCTGTCACCCTGGCTGGAGTGCAGTGGCATGATCTTGGCTCAATATAACCTCTGCCTCCCAGGTTCTCCTGCCTCAGCCTCCTGAGTAACTGTCACTACAGGCGTGCACCACTATGTCCAGCTGATTTTTGCATTTTTGTAGAGATGGAGTTTCTCCATGTTCGCCAGGCTGGTCTTAAACTCCGCCCACCTCAGCCTCCTAAAGTGCTGGGATTACAGGTGTGAGCCACTGTGCCAGGTCAATTGTGAAATCATTTTTTTTTTTTTTTTTTTTTTTTTTTTTTTGAGACGGAGTCTCATTCTGTCGCCCAGGCTGGAGTGCAGTGGCCAGATCTCGGCTCACTGCAAGCTCCACATCCCGGGTTCACGCCATTCTCCTGCCTCAGCCTCCTGAGTAGCTGGGACTACAGGCGTCCGCCACATCGCCCGGCTAGTTTTTTGTATTTTTTAGTAGAGACGGGGTTTCACCATGTTAGCCAGGATAGTCTCGATCTCCTGACCTCGTGATCCACCCGTCTCGGCCTCCCAAAGTGCTGGGATTACAGGCTTGAGCCACCGCGCCCGGCCGTGAAATCATTTTTTTTTCTTGAGATGGAGTCTGGCTCTGTCACCCAGGCTGGAGTGCTGTGGTGTAATCTCGGCTCACTTCAACCTCTGCCTCCCAGGTTCAAATGATTCTCCTGCCTCAGCCTCCCAAGTAGCTGAGATTACAGGTGCGTGCCACCATGCCCGGCTAATTTTTGTATTTTTAGTAGAGACGCTGTTTCACCATATTGGCCAGGCTGGTCTTGAACTCCTGACCTCGTGATCCACCTGCCTGGGCCTCCCAAAGTGCTAGGATTACAGGCATGAGCCACCGCGCCCAGCCATGAAATCTTAGAGATTCCAACCTTTACAGTTTCTCATAGGATTGCCTATTTCTCTGTTCCCACTGACTCAACCCAGGCCCTGTTACCTCTCACCTGCGTAACTGCAGCAGCCTCATTACTTATCTCAGCTTTCAGACTTGACTTGTTCCAATAAAATCTGCACACTGCTGCCAGAGGAAACATTTAAAAATACAATTCTGACCATGTTTCTGTTCTGCTCAAAATTCCCAAAAGTTTCTACAGTTTGGGAGTCAAGGCCCCCCGGTGGTCTAGGCCAAATCGATTCAGTTAAACTATAATACTTGCCTGGTCCTTTTCCTATAACTATTCCTTTTTGTATGTTATTTTCTCATGATATAATTCCTTCTGGATATTAGTCCCCATTTTACAGATGCAGGAACTGAAACTTTGAGTGGCTAATGTCGGAACAAGTCTTTAACCTGTAGCTTTAGTCTGTAGCTAGATTAAGTTTTTCATTTTAAGTGTTTTGTAAAAGTGTATAGAATGTTATAATTTTTTTTTTTTTTTAAAGATACAGGGAGGGTCTCGCTCTGTCACCCAGGCTGGAGTGCAGTGGCACAATCATATCTTACTGCATCTTTGAACTCCTGGGCTCATGCAATCCTCCTACCTCAGCCTCCCAAGTAGCTGGGACTTCACATGCACACTACCACACCTAACTAATTTTAAAAAGTTTTTTTCAGAGATAGGGTCTCACTTTGTTGTCCAGGCTGGTCTCCAACTCCTAGTCTCAAGCAGTCCTCCCACATAAGCCTTCCAAAATGCTGGGATTGCAAATGTGAGTCAGGGAGCTAGCTCTGCCTCAAATTTTTTAAAGGCTCACCAAAATGCCAAGGATATCAGGAAAGAAAGCCTATCTAGGACAATAGCTGTAATCTTAAGGAGCCGAGGAGCCTTGCAAATTGCCTCAGGCCACGTTACTGTTTATTAAACCAAACTGAATTCAAGACCAGGTGAGTGGAGAGAGTATAGAGGGAAACCCAGACTGGAACAACAGGCTCTCCCACTGCAGATTAATGAACTCTAAAGAAACCCTTCTGGCCCAGTGCAGTAGCTCACGCCTCTAATCCCAGCACTTTGGGAAGCCAAGATGGGTGGATCACTAGAGGTCAGGCGTTTGAGACCAGCCTGGCCAACAAGGTGAAACCCTGTCTCAACTAAAAATACAAAAGAATTAGCCAGGCGTGGTGGCAGGCACTTGTAGTCCCAGCTACTTAGAAGGCTGAGGCATGAGAATCGCTTGAACGAGGCAGGCGGAGGTTGCGGTGAGGCGAGATCGTGCCACTGCACTCCAGCCTGGGCAACAGAGTGAGACTGTGTCTTTGAAAAATAAAAATAAAAAGGCCAGATGCGGTGGCTCATGCCTGTAATCCCAGTGCTTTGGGAGGCCGAGGTGGGTGGATCACGAGGTCAGGAGATCGAGACCACCCTGGCTAACATGGTGAAACCCTGTCTCTATTAAAAATACAAAAATTAGCTGGGCGTGGTGGCGGGCGCCTGTAGTCCCAGCTACTCGGGAGGCTGAGGCAGGAGAATGGAGTGAACCCAGGAGGTGGAGGTTGCAGTGAGTCAAGATCTCACTACTGCACTCTAGCCTGGGCGACAGATCGAGACTGTCTCAAAAAAAAAAAAAAAAAAAAAGGAAACCCTTCAACCCCTAGAGGACAAAAATGTTCCTAGGAGTCCTTCATGTTACAAATCATATTTATTAAGTACCTATTTTGTGCCAGGCCCTGAAAATAGTTTTTGGAGGGAAAAAAAGTATATAGGGGCCATAACATCAGGAAGCTTATGAAATGTCTGCTGGTATACAATTGTATAACTTCAGTGATTAAATTGTAAACCGGGCGCCATGGTTTATGCCTGTAATCCCAGCACTTTGGGAGGCCAAGGCAGATGGATCACCTGAGGTCAGGAGTTTGAGACCAGCCTGGCCAACACCGTGAAACCCCATCTCTACTAAAACTACAAAATTAACCAGGCATGGTGGGGGCACAACTGTAATCCCAGCTACTCAGGAGGCTGAGGCAGGAGAATCGCTTGAACCCAGGAGGCAGAGGTTGTAGTGAGCCAAGATCGCACCATTGCACTCCAGCCTGGGCAACAAGAGCAAAACTCGGTCTCAAAAAAAAAAAAAAAGTAAATCATAAAGTTGCTGAGGAAGCTTGTTACCCAACCAAACTGGAGTCTGCTTCCCAATGCAGTAAGGCCTGACATCTATATTGAGGCTTTACATGAGGGTGTTTATTTGCAGGGCGCCAAACAAGGAGAATGTGGCAGCTCACACTTAAGACCTGACTTCCCCAATGGCTTACAAACCAGAGTGGTTTGTTTTTTGGTTTTTTTTGTTTTTTTGTTTTTTTGTCAGAGTCTTACTCTCTAGCCCCGACTGGAGTGCAATGGCGCGATCTGGGCTTACTGCAACCTCCGCCTCCCACGTTCAAGTGATTCTCTGCCTCAGCCTCCCAAGTTGCTGGGATTACAGGCGTGCACCACTGCACTCAGCTAATTTTTGTATTTTAAAGAGAGATGCAGTTTCACCATGTTGGCCAGGCTGGTCTTGAACTCCTGACCTCAGGTGATCTGCCCACCTCGGCCTCCCAAAGTGCTGAGATTACAGGTGTGAGCCACTGTGCCCGGCCCAAGCAAGAGTTTTTAAAGGGAGGGGTAAATTTCAGAAAAGCAGAAGTTACAGGCAAAATTGTATATCAGTACATGAGGTTATACATTGGTTTGGCCTAAAAAGATGGACTATCTTTTTTTTTTTTTTTTTTTTTGGTAGAGGAGACAAGGTCTCACTCTGTTGCTCAGGCTGGAGTGCAGTGGTGGGAACACTACAGCCTGGATCTCCCAGGCTCAAATCAAGCAATCCTGCCACCTCAGCCGCCCGAGTAGCTGGGACTGCAGGCACACAAGCATGCCCAGCTAATTATTTTATTTTTTGTGGAGATGAGGTCTCACTGTATTGCCTAGGCTGGTCTTAAACTTCTGGGCTCAGGCAATCCTCCTGCCTGAGCCTCCGAAAGTGTTGGGATTACAGGCATGAGCCACCACACCCGGCTCCCGTGGATCCATTTGATATGGGTCTGGGTTTCTGAAAAACAACTCAGGGACATATGTAAAGATGTTATCTTTAGTTTTTATAAAGAACCAAACATCTTATGACTCAAACTTCTTAGGCTGTTGTTTTGAGCTACTATTACTTTCTTGCTTATCAAGTTGCTCAGAGCTAGCTAGGTATGGGGAATTTCCCTTAAAGGAACTCGAGATTTTCCCTTATTTCCATACTTGGTTGGGAGGGCCAGGCAGGCCCCTAAGAGGGGTCCCTGCTCCATCTCAATATCTGTGACAGAGGACTTAACCAAATCTGGGAGGAAGGCCTTGATGAGAGGAAGACCTGAAGAGTTGAGACCTGAAGAGTGTGTAGGAGTTAGCTGGGTGAAATGCAGAGGTGGGTAGAAGCTTTTCTGGCGGAGGGAAACCCTAGTGTCAAGGGAGAGCGCATGGTGTGAAGCACTTCCTGAGGCTGGAGCAGAAAGAGGAGATCCAGCAGAGCCAATGCTAGGCTTTGCTGAGAATCCCTAAACAGCTCTTGATGCATTTAAAGAAGGCAACACCAATCCATTAGAAAAGTACATTGATGTCAAAACAGTCTTATGTAAAGCTGAATACCTGTATGCTCTCTTTGGCAGCGCATATACTAAAATTGAAACAATACAGAGATTAGCATGGCCCCTGCACGAGGATGACAGGCAAATTCATGAACTGTTCCATAGTAAAATAAACATACAAAAAGGCTGACTATGGCCATGCGCGGTGGCTCACACCTATAATCCTAGCACTTTGGGAGGCCGAGGCGGATGGATTGCCTGAGCTCAGGCATTGGAGACCAGGCTGGGCAACACGGTGAAACCCCATCTCTAATAAAATGCAGAAAACTAGTCGGGTGTGACCAGCCTGGGCAAAACCATGAAACTCTGTCTCTAGTAAAATACAAAAAATTAGCCAGGCATGGTGGAGTGCGACTGTAGTCCTAGTTACTCGGGAGGTTGAGGCAGGAGAATTGCCTGAAACCAAGAGGCAGAGGTGCGGTGAGCCTAGCTCAAGCTCACACCACTGCACTCCAGCCTGCGTGACAGAGCGAGACTCCGCCTCCAAAAAAAAAAATGCTGACTATCTGGCTACGCTTCTGTAATCTCAGCACTTTGGGAGGCAGAGGCTGGAGGATCCCTTGAGCCCAAGAGTTCAAGATCAGCCTGGGCAACATAGTGAGTCCCCTATCTCTAGAAAACATTTAAAATATTAGCTGGGCCTGGTGGCACACGCCTGTGGTCCCAGCTATGTGGGGAGGATTCCTTGAGCTGAAGAGATTGAGGCTGCAGTGAGCTATGATAGCACTATTGGACTCCAGCCTGGGAGAAAGAGCAAGACTATCTATCTATCTATCTATCTATCTATCTATATAATTTATTTAATTTATTTTTAATTTTATTTATTTATTTTTTGAGACGGAGACAGAGTCTCACTTTGTCACCCAGGCTGGAGTGCAGTGGTGCGATCTCAGCTCACTGCAACCTCCACCTCCTGGGTTCAAGCTATTCTCCTGCCACAGCCTCCTGAGTAGCTGGCATTACAGGCACCTGCCATCATGCCCAGCTAATTTTTTTATTTTTGTAGAGATGGGGTTTCACTATGTTGGCCAGGCTGGTCTTGAACTCCGAACCTCAGGTGATTCGCCTACCTCAACCTCCCAAAGTGCTGAGATTACAGTTGTGAGCCACCGTGCCCGGCCAAGACCATCTATAAAACAACTGAATAACCAGCTGAATAAAAGCCGAATAACCAGCATTTATCTGGTACATAGCTACAGTGTGTAAATCACTGGTGAATTCAATAAGCACAAATAAAAAGAAAAAAAATGAATTCAATAAACACAGTGTTTGAAAATGTATCTTAGGCAGGGCACGGTGGTGATCCCAGCACTTTGGGAGGCTGAGGCAGGTGGATCACTTATGCTAAGGTGTTTGAGACCAGCCTGGCCAACATGTTGAAACCCGGTCTCTACTAAAAATACAAAAAGTAGCCAGGCGCAGTGGCTCACGCCTGTAATCCTAGCACTTTGGGAGGCCGAGGCGGGCGGATCACCTGAGGTCAGGAGTTGGAGACCAGCCTGCCCAACATGGTGAAACCCCGTCTCTACTAAAAATACAAAAATTAGCCGGGCATGGTGGTGCGCGCCTGTGCTCCCAGCTACTCAGGAGACTGAGGTAGGAGAATCGCTTGAATCCGGGAGGCAGAGGTTGCAGTAAGCTGAGATCGCGCCATTGCACTCCAGCCTGGGCGACAAAATCGAGACTCCGTTTCAAAAAAAAATTTGCCAGACAGTGGTGGTGGGTGCCTGTAGTTTGCGCTACTCTGGAGGCTGAGGTAGGAGAATCGCTTGAATCCAGGGGGTGGAGGCTGCAATGAGCCGAGATCGCGCCATTGCACCCCAGCCTGGGAGACAGAGCGGGACAACGTCTCAAAAAAAAAAAAAAAAAAGCCAAAGGTAATTTCCCCTAGGGAGGCACGGGGTGTTCCCTTCTAGGCACGCAGGCCCCTAAAATCCCTTCGGGCGGGCGGGTGTGGGGAGACCAGGCGGCTAGGAGACTCGGGCGGCGTTAGGGGATGCGAGCAGACTCGCTCAGCTGGGGAATTGGCGGCAATACTGCCAGGTGGCGGAACCTAGGGCGCTCGGCGACGCGGTCCTGCGGACTGTCGCTAGTGAGGCACCCGCCGGCCCGGAAGGGGCTGATGCGAACTGTGGCCACGGCAGCCATCGCGCTTTGCAGTTCTGTCTCCTGGTGTACGGCCAACGCCAAGCAGGGGATTGCGTTCTCTCCAGTCGCAGGTGAGTGACAGCCCCTTCTTCTGGGAGGACCGGCGGGCAGCAGCTATGGATCCCCTAGAAGGCGCACTTTTAGGGCCAAGACCTGCTCTGGGTCCCTGCCTGTGGCACTGCGTGAAGGGGCGCCTGTTTTTCACCCCGGGTTAGGCGGCACGAGGGAGGACAGGTCTCATCCGTACTCCGCGGGGCCGTCTGATAGTCCTCGGGGGCAGAACACTGCTGCTGTCAGACGCTGGTCTTTTCAGGAAAGAACGAGATGGCTGCAAGCAAGCCCCTTCCTTTCCCTCGGCCTCAGTTTCCTTAGCTGGTAAAGTGAAGGTGGCGGATCTCACTGACAGCTGAAGAGGCTATGACGCGGCCTTGTGTTTTCAGCGCTCCCAATTAGTGTAGAGGCAAATTGAGCTTCCTTACTAGTACTGGTTAACGTTTTCCGTAGCCCAAAGTTCCAGTTGAGTGGAAAAAAGATACAGTTTTGAGAGAACTGTACTGATTTTTATTTTTATTTTTAAAATTTTTGTTGTTGTTGTTTTGAGACAGAGTTTCCCTCTTGTCGCCCAGGCTGGAGTGCAGTGGCACGATCTTTGCTTACTGAAATCTCTGCCTCCTGGGTTCAAGCGATTCTCCTGCCTCAGCCTCCCGAGTAGCTGGGACTACAGGCGCCCGCCATCATACCCGGCGAATTTTTTTGTATTTTTTAGTGGAGATGGGGTTTCACCATGTTAGTCAGGATGGTCTCGATCTCCTGACCTCGTGATCCGCCCACCTCGGCCTCCCAAAGTGCTGGGATTATAGGGGTGAGCCACCGCATCCGGCCTAATTTTTCTATTTTTAGTAGAGATGGGATTTCGCCATGTTAGCCAGTCTGGTCTCCAACTCCTGACCTCAGGTGATCTATTCACCTCCGCGTCCCAAAGTGCTGGGATTAAAGACATGAGCCGCCTCACTGGGCCACTGTACTGATTTTTAAGGTGTTGAAACTTTTCCAAGATAAAAATTTGTTTTAAAACAGCTAAAACTTTGACATTGTTAGCTGAAAGAACCAAATTCGTCAGCAATTTAAGGTGTTTGGTACATTGGACAAAATGAGGTGAAGAAGTCCTTTTAACTTGAAAAATTAAACCTACTATTATTTATTTGTGTGTTCTTACATCAGCCTCTATATTACCAAGTATCTTTGAAGACGTCCTATATTCTGTGTTAAAATATCAGTGAAGAGTAAGTCGCATTGAAACAATGAAAGAAGGAAAGAAAAGGAACATTTATTGACTACTATGAGTAAGGCACTAGCTGTCATTTTACAGATGACAAATAAATGGTAGTGCCAGTATAGCAAAGCAACATGAATATCTACTATTGTACCTTTTAGTAGACTTATGTCTGTCACCAAAATGTTTTGAACTTAAAAAATGTTAAGATCGTTCATTGGCATTTTCTGAGTTTGTAGAAAAGGAAGGTGTCTTCATTTTAGAAATATCAGAGATGCATTGTCAGTAATTATAAAGATTAGCAGTTTAAATAAGGTACATTTTAACCTTCCTTTGACTCGCATTATTATACTGGAATGGAAATTCAAGCAAGAATTAAGAAAAAAGATGAGTCTAACAGAAATGAAAATCAGCCTGGGCAACATGTCAAGACCCAGTCTCTCTCTAAAAAAAAAAAAAAAAAAAAAATTCCTGGGTGCATGGCTCTGGCTAGTAAGCCAGTAGTCCCAGCTACTCGCTGCTGAGATGGGAGGATTGCTTGAAGCCAGGTCAAGACCTGTGACCTGTGATCATGCCACTGCATTCCAGCCTGGCTGACAGAAAAGGACACTGGTGCTAAAAAAAAAAAAAAAAAAGAAAAAAGAAATAGCAAAAGAAATGAAAATTATTGCCACATCATTTGAAGCTTACAAGTTAGAATGCTGTATTAGTATCTCTTTTTTTTTTTTTTTGACACGGAGTCTTGCTCTATCGCCCAGGCTGGAGTGCAATGGTTCCAGGCTCACTGCAACCTCCACCTCCAGGCTTCAAGTGATTCTCCTGCCTCAGCCTCTCAAGTAGCTAGGATTACAGGCGTGCACCACCACACCCTGCTAATTTTTGTATTTTTAGTAGAGATGGGGTTTCACCATGTTGGCCAAGCTGGTCTTGAACTCCTGACCTAAAGTGATCCTTCCGGCTTGGCCTCCCAAAGTTCTTGGATTACAGGCATGAGCCATCGTGTCCTCCTATAGGTATATTTCTACACTTTTTTTTTTTTTTGAGATGGAGTTTCGCTCTTGTTGTCCAGGCTGGAGTGCAGTGGCATGATCTTGGCTCACTACAACCTCCGCCTCCTGGGTTCAAGCGGTTCTCCTGCCTCAGCCTCCTGAGTAGCTGGGATTACAGGTGCACGCCACCACGCCCAGTTAATTTTTGTATTTTTAGTAGAGATGGTGTTTCGCCATGTTGGTCAGGCTGGTCTTGAACTCCTGACCTTATGATCTGCCCGCCTCGGCCTCCCAAAGTGCTGGGATTACAGGCGTAAGCCACCACACCTGGCCTATTTTGGAATTTTTTTTTTTTTTTGTAGAGACGGGGTCTTCCCATGTTGCCCAGGCTGGTCTCAAACGCCTGTGTTCAAGTGATCCCCCACCTCAGCCTCCCAAAGTGCTGGGATTACAGACGTGAGCCATCATGCCCAGTTCATCCTTTTTTTTTTTTTTTTAAAAAGACAGGGTCTCACTTTGTTGCCCAGTTTGGAATGCAGTGGTGTGATCATAGCTCACTGCTTGAATTTTGGGGCTCAAGCAATCCTCCAGCCTCAGCCTCCTGAGTAGCTGGGACTGCAGTTTCTTGCTACCATACCCAGGTAATTTAAAAATTTTTTTGTACCAGGCATGGTGGCTCACATCTGTAATCCCAGCACTTTGAGATGCCGAGGCGGGTGGATCTCGAGGTCAGGAGTTCAAGACCAGCCTGCCAAGATGGTGAAACCTCGTTCCTACTAAAAATACAAAAAAATTAGCCAGGCATGGTGGTGGGCGCCTATAATCCCTGTTACTTGGGAGGCTGAGGCAGAGAATTGCTTGAACCCAGGAGGCGGAGGTTGCAGTGAGCCGAGATTGCGCCACTGCACTCCAGCCTGGGTGACAGAGTGAGACTCTGTCTCAAAAAAAAATTTTTTTTTTTATTTAGAGATGGGATCTTGTTATGTTGCTCAGGCTGGTCTGTAACTCCTGGTCTCAGGTGATCCTCTTGCCTTGGCCTCCCAAAGTGCTGGGATTACAGACATGAGCCACTGTGCTCAACCTGGATATTTGTATTCTAGGACAGTTACTACATCCATTTCACCACAACATTACCATGCTTTGCATCCCGAAGTTATTAGTGCATTGATTCTACAGTCATACTCCAATGTCATATTTGCCTCTTTAGACTGTTTTGTCCCTTATTTTCTCCCAGCAGTACTTTTTGGGTATTTGTATTTTGTCATCTTATGCGTTTTTTTTTTTTTTTTTTTTTTCCCACAGGACCCTTAGAACTAATGTGTATTTTTTATTTTTTATTTTTTTTGAGACAGGGTCTCACTGTCACCAAGTGCATGCTATCACGTCTGGTTAATTTTTGTATTTTTTATAGAAATGTGATTTTTCCATGTTGCCAAAGCTGGTCACGAACTAAATATTTATTTATTTATTTATTTATTGAGACGCAGTCTCGCTCTGTCACCCCAGCTGGAGTGCAGTGGCATGATCTTGGCTCACTGCAATCTCTGCCTCCCAGGTTCAAGCGATTCTCCTGCCTCAGCCTCCTGAGTAGCTGGGATTACAGGCATACGCCACCACACCACGCTAATTTCTGTTTTTTTAGTAGAGACAGGGTTTCTCCATGTTGATCAGGCTGGTCTCAAACTCCTGAACTCAGGTGATCTGCCCGCCTCGGCCTCCCAAAGTGCTGGGATTACAGGCGTGAGCCACTGTGCCTGGCCATTAATATGTGGTTTTAAAAAGTAAATGAGCCAGGCATAGTGTGGCGTATGCCTGTAGTCCCAGGTACTCAGGAGGCTGAGGTGGGAGGACTGCTTGAGTCCCTGAGATTGAGGCTGCAGTGAGCAGAGACCATGCTCCTGAACTCTAGCCTGGGTGAGAGGGAGATTCTGTCAAAAAAATAAAAAGTGGCTGGGCGCACTGGCTCACACCTGTAATCCCAGCACTTTAGGAGGCCGAGGAGGGCGGATCACTAGGTCAGGAGATCAAGACCATCCTGGCTAACATGGTGAAACCCTGTCTCTACTAAAAATACAAAAAATTAGCCAGGCGTGGTGGCAGGTCCCTGTAGTCCCAGCTACTCGGGATGCTGAGGCAGGAGAATGGTGTGAACCCAGGAGGCGGAGCTTGCAGTGAGCAGAGATCACGCCAGTGCACTCCATCCTGGGCGACAGCGAAACTCCGTCTCAAACAAAAAAAAAAAGTAAATGGTTTCGTGTAATTATTCATGTAAATCAGTTTTAAATATTAAATGCCATATAAGCTTTTTAAAATTTGCTTTAAAATTTTTTCTGTAATAGCTTTTTTGAGATATAGTTGATAGGGCCGGGCGCGGTGGCTCAAGCCTGTAATCCCAGCACTTTGGGAGGCCGAGACGGGTGGATCACAAGGTCAGGAGATCGAGACCATCCTGGCTAACACAGTGAAACCCCGTCTCTACTAAAAAATACAAAAAACTAGCCGGGCGAGCTGGCGGGCGCCTGTGGTCCCAGCTACTCGGGAGGCTGAGGCAGGAGAATGGCGTGAACCCGGGAGGCGGAGCTTGCAGTGAGCTGAGATCAGGCCACTGCACTCCATCCTGGGCGACAGAGCGAGACTCCGTCTCAAAAAAAAAAGAGATATAGTTGATAAACCATAAAATCGACCTTTCAAAATTGTACAATTAAGTGTTTTTAGTATAGTCGCAATGTTGTGTAAACATAGCCACTATCTAATTCCAGAACATGTGATCATCCCAAAAAGAAACCCAGTACCCATTAGCAATCATTCCCCATTTTTCCTTCCTTCAGTCTGACAACCACTAATATACTTACTCTATGGATTTATGTATCCAGGATATTTCATTTAAATGAGCCATCCATATAAGTTTAATGGAACAAGGCTTTAAGAAGTTACTTGTAATCTGAGATTCTGTTCCATTACATCCTTTGCACTGATTTTCATGTTACTTGAGTAGATCACTTTTCTAATCTGCATAGAGACTTCTCCTGTTTGGTATTGGTGCAATAAATAAATCTGCTGACGTGTGTATGTTTCCTTGTTCTTGACCTTTGCTCTTCACATGTCTTAATAGTGTGTTCATGGTGTTGTGTAACCTGTTTTCTGGGCTCAGGTATCTGTTTGCAGCTAAGTAACTTTTATTCTTAGTTGGGCATTTTTACTTCTACTTAAAACAACAACAACAAAAAATAGTTAATTCTGTTTCTAGTTACTCCTAGTTTGTTTTAACATTCCTAGAAAGCACAATTTTTTTTTTTTTTTTTTGAGGCAGAGTCTTGCTCTGTCGTCCAGGCTGGGGTGCAGTGGCTCGATCTCGGCTCACTGCAACCTCCACCTCCTAGGTTCAAGTGATTCCCCTGCCTCAGCCTCCTGGTTAGCTGGGATTACAGGCGTGCGCCACAACACCCAGCTAATTTTTGTATTTTTAGTAGAGATGGGGTTTTTGCCACGTTGGCCAGGCTGGTCTGGAACTCCTGACCTCAGGTGATCCACCCACCTCGGCCTCCCAAAGTGCTGGGATTACAGGTGTGAGCCACTGTGCCTGGCCGAAACCACAATTTTAAAGAAATATATATATTATTATCTTCTAAAGCAGAGTTTGTCTGTGTCTTATTAGATTATCTCTCTTGGGACAAATTTTACAACAGCAAATTGGTACCATTCTTATGCAAAAATCCTTTTTCTTCCCAGGCTTTTCACCATTCCTTAGCTCTCACTTACCAACAATCATCTTCAGGCCGGTCGCGGTGGTTCAAGCCTGTAATCCCAGCACTTTGGGAGGCCGAGACGGGTGGATCACGAGGTCAGGAGATCGAGACCATCCTGGCTAACACCGTGAAACCCCGTCTCTACTAAAAATACAAAAAACTAGCCGGGCGAGGTGGCGGGCGCCTGTAGTCCCAGCTACTCCGGAGGCTGAGGCAGGAGAATGGCCTAAACCCGGGAGGCAGAGCTTGCAGTGAGCTGAGATCCGGCCACTGCACTCCAGCCCGGGCTACAGAGCAAGACTCCGTCTCAAAAAAAAAAAAAAAAAAAAACAAACAAACAAAAAAAAACAATCATCTTCAATGAGGACTTTGCCACTTGATTCACAGTCTGTATCAGTACCCTCCAGTCTTCCAGGTGATTACACTGCCTGTCAATGTGGACAGTGTACCCTCTAGCCTGGCTTCCAGTATCTTTCACCTTCATTTTTTTTTTATCTGTCCATGCCAGAACGAGGCCTTGGAGTTTGCCACCACCCAACCCTGAACTTCTCTTGAATTCTTGAACCCCCTATATTCTCTTCCACTTTGCTGGCACAATTCTGGCCCACCTTTCACCTCTCTCACCCTTTTCTGTTTTTGGCTTAGAGAGTTTTTCTACCCTATTTTCCCAATTCTGTTCTGTGAGAAGCCTGCCTTTGATCACCACCCCATTCTGTATACTACCTTTCTTTACCTTTGTCCACTCAACTTGAACTTCTGATCAGATCCCTACAGCCCCTCTCACTAGTACTCTCAAAATCCTGTTCCCCTTGTCCTTTTTCATTTCTATCCTGGATATTCTAATCTCTAGTCACTCCATGTTGAGCACTGCTAGTGGAGGGTGGAAGGTTGTAAATCAGCAGATTGGCACTGCTGTGAATGCCTGAGTTTCAATTCCAACTGAGTCCTTGGCTTTTTTTGGCACTCTTAACTTGATTCATTCCCCACAGTAGCTATTGTAATGCTTGCTCTGCTCCTCAAAAATTCTCTATACCCCTTCACTTTTGGAGTCAGATTCTCACCACCTCCACAAATTTTCTGGCCATCTTTCCTTCTAATCTTAGACAGAGAGATATGCTCTCAGTCCAAGCTCCTCTTGGGACTTTGTCGCTTTTGGTTAGTTCCTTCCTTCCCTATAACTTCTTCTATTCCACTAGCTCCTTCTCTTCAGTTTATCATCATACTCAAGCCTCACTCTCTTTGAGAAGAAAATTTCACTTCCAGGCCTGGTGCAGTGGCTCACGCCTGTAATCCCAGCACTTTTAGAGGTCGAGGCAGGTGGATCACTTGAGGTCAGGAGTTCGAGACCAGCCTGGCCAATATGGTGAAACCCAGTCTCTACAAAAAATATAAAAATTAGTCAGGTGTAGTGGTGCCTGCCTGTAATCCCAGCTACTCGAGAGGCTGAGGCAGAAGGATTGCTTGAACCTGGGAGGAGAAGGTTGCAGTGAGCCGAGATCGACCCTGGGCGCCAGAGCAAGACTCTGTCTCAAAAAAAAAAAAAAAAAAAGAGAGAAAATCTCCTTCCCTTATCCCATTTCCCACATTTAAAAAAAATGATTTTAGTTTTTTACCGTTTGAAATTTTTTGAAACAGGAATCTCTCCTCACTGCCTCAGAGTAAATGGGGTATTAACCTCTTACCCCATTTACTGTCACCTTGGCTGGAGTGCAGTGGTGCGATCTTGGCTCACTACAATCTCTACTTCCGAGGCTCAAGCAATCGTCCCACCTCAGCCTCCTGAGTAGCTGGGACTACAGATGTGCACCACCACGCCTGGCTAATTTTTTTTTTTTTTTTTGAGATCTCACTCTCTCACCCAGGCTGGAGTGCAGTGGCGTAATCTCCACTCACTGCCACCTCTGCCTCTTGGGTTCAAGTAATTCTCCTGCCTCAGCCTCCTGAGTAGTTGGGATTACAGGGGCCCACGACCACACCCGGCTAATTTTTGTATTTTTAGTACAGTCAGGGTTTCACCATGTTGGCCAGGCTGGTCTTGAACTCCTGACCTCAGATGATCCACCCACCTCAGCTTCCCAAAATGCTGGGATTACAGGAGTGAACCCCTGTGCCTGGCCTAATTTGTGTATTTTTAGTAGAGTCAGGATTTCACCATGTTGGCCAGGCTGGTCTTGAACTCCTGACCTCAGATGATCCACCCACCTCAGCTTCCCAAAATGCTGGGATTACAGGAGTGAACCCCTGTGCCTGGCCTAATTTGTGTATTTTTAGTAGAGTCAGGATTTCACCATGTTGGCCAGGCTGGTCTCGAACTCCTGATCTCAGATGATCCACCCGCCTCGGCCTCCCAAAGTGCTGGGATTACAGGCATGAGCCACCACCGCACCTGACCTCACTTCTTTTTTTTTTTTTTTGAGATGGAGTCTCGCTCTGTTGCCCAGGCTGGAGTGCAGTGGTGCGATCTCGGCTTACTGCAAACTCCACCTCCTGGATTCAAGTGATTCTCCTGTCTCAGCCTTCCAAGTAGCTGGGACTACAGGCACGCGCCACCATGCCCAGCTAATTTTTGTATTTTTAGTAGAGATGGGGTTTCACCATGTTGGCCAGGATGGTCTCGAGCTCTTGACCTCGTGATCTGCCTGCCTCGGCCTCCAAAAGTTCTGGGATTACAGGCCTGAGCCACTGTAACCGGCTGCCTCACTTCTTAATAACAACAACCAGGCTTATTTTATGCATTTTACCTCATTTGATCTTTATACACCCTGAGAGATTTTTCAGAAGAAATGTATAGCTTGTCCAAGGTCACACACTTTATGAATCCTGGAGATAGGCTCTGCTCTGCTTTAAGCACCAAAGTGCTGAGATTACAGGCATAAGGGCAAAGGTGTTAAGATGGCAAAGTATGAGTTATCCACAGTGAATGGTAAGCAGTTTACTTTGACCTAGGGAAAGCTGCAAGTAAGAAAGTAATATGTGTTGCCAGGTGCAGTGGCTCACACCTGTAATCCCAGCACTTTGGGAGGCCAAGGCGGGTGGATCACAAGGTCAGGAGTTCAAGACCAGCCTGGCCAAGATGGTGAAACTCTGTCTCTACTAAAAATACAAAAATTAGCTGAGTATAGTGGCTGGCACCTGTAATCTCAGCTACTCGGGAGGCTGAGGCAGGAGAATCACTTGAAGCCGGGAGGCGGATGTTGCAGTGAGCCGAGATTGTACCACTGCACTCGAGCCTGGCGACAGAGGGAGACTCCGTCTCAAAAAAAAAAAAAAAAAAAAGAAGGATAGAGACAAATTTTGAGGTTAAGATGGTTGTTTAGGAGTGTGACATAAGTTTCTTGACCAGGTGGTTCCTGTGAGAACCAAAGAAAGCATGAGTCTTCACTGAAAGAAATTGATAGGACTAGGGATGAGTGGATATGGGATATGAGGGAGGCGAAGGAATTACTTGTCAGAGTCATGAGCTGGAGTGATTTTATTTTATTTTTATTTTTTATTTTTGAGACTGGGTCTCACTCTGTCACCCAGACTGGAGTGCAGTGGTACAATCTCAGCTTACTACAACCTCCGCCTCCCAGGCAATCCTCTTGCCTCCTGAGTAGCTGGGACAGGTGCGTGCCAGTATGCCTAGCAAATTTTTTATTTTTTGTAGAGACAGGGGTCTTGCTTTATTACCCAGGCTGGTCTTGAACTCCTGGCCTCAAGTGATCCTCCCACCTTGGCCTCCTGAGTAACTGGGATTACTGGCATAAGCTCCCACACCCAACCCTGAAAGAGAGAGAGAGAGAGAGTGTGTGTGTATAATTTTTTTTTTTTTTTTTGAGACAGAGTCTCACTCTGTCGCCCAGGCTAAAGTATAGTGGCTAGATTTCGGCTCACTGCAGCCTCTGCCTCCTGGGCTCAAGCAATTCTTGTGCCTCAGCCACCAGACAAGCTAGGATTATAGGCATGCACCACCACACCCAGCTAGTTTTTGTATTTTTAGTAGAGTTGGGGTTTTGCCATGTTGGCCATGGCTGGTCTTGAACTCTTGGCCTCAAGTGATCTGCCTGCCTTGGCCACTCGAAGTCCTGGGATTACTGGTGTGAGCCACCACGCTTGATCAAAAGTATATTTTTATATATGTGATTTTTTTTTTTTTTTTTTTTGATACGGAGTTTCGCTCTGTCACCCAGGCTGGAGTGCAGTGGCACAATCTCGGCTCACTGCAACCTCCGCCCCCTAGGTTCAAACAATTCTCCTGCCTCAGCCTCCGTAGTAGCTGGAATTACACACGTGTGCTACCACGCCTGGCTAATTTTTTACTTTTAGTAGAGATGGGGTTTCGCCATGTTGGCCAGGCTGGGATGTGATCTTTTTTAAGAGGCTTTTTTCCCTCTTATTTTCCATATTACCGTATCGGTTTATCAAGCAATATATCAAGTAAATACTGAATTTTCTACTATGATTTAAAAGATTTTTTATACCATTCAGTAATGGCCAGGCATGGTGGCTCACGCCTGTAATCCCCAGCACTTTGGGAGGCACAGGTGGGAGGATGGCTTAAGCCCAGGACTTTGAGACCAACCTGGGCAACATAGTGAGACCCCTGTCTCTTTAAAAAAACTTGATAATATGATTACATTTGAAAAATACAGCCGGGCGCGGTGGCTCAAGCCTGTAATCCCAGCACTTTGGGAGGCTGAGACAGGCGGATCACAAGGTCAGGAGATCGAGACCATCCTGGCTAACACGGTGAAACCCCGTCTCTACTAAAAAATACAAAAAACTAGCCGGGTGAGGTGGCGGGCGCCTGTGGTCCCAGCTACTTCGGAGGCTGAGGCAGGAGAATGGCGTAAACCCGGGAGGCGGAGCTTGCAGTGAGCTGAGATCCGGCCACTGCACTCCAGCCTGGGCGACAGAGCCAGACTCAGTCTCAAAAAAAAAAAAAAAAGAAAAATACAGAAAGATAACACCCAGAAATTTACCACCTGGAACCAATTGCTAATAAGACGAACATAAAGAGAAAAAGTCTTTTTTTCCACACAGGTATAATTAGACTTGGAAACTTACTTTATTAATATAACCTTCCTTCTCCTCCTCTTTCTCTTCTCCCTATTTTTCTTCCTCCCTCTCCCCAACCACCCACAATGAGGTTCGATAAATACCTCATAGGCCGTATATACTATAAAGTATTTTTTTTTATTTTTTGAGACAGGATCTTTCTTTGTTGCCCAGGCTGATGTACAGTGGTACAATCCTGACTCACGGCAGTCTTGACTTCTCAGGCTCAAGGGATTCTCCTAACTCAGCATCCCAAGTAGCTGGGACTACAAGCATGAGCCACCATGCCCAGTTCAATTTTTTTTCATTTTTGGTAGAGACAGGGTCTCACTATGTGGCCTAGGATGGTCTTGAACTCCTGGGCTCAAGCCATCCTCCTGCCTGTACCTCCCAAAGTGCTGGGATTACAGATGCTAGCCACCATACCCAGCCTAAAATTTTCCTTTTTTTTTTTTTTTTTTTTTTTTGAGACGGAGTCTCGCTCTGTCGCCCAGGATGGAGTGCAGTGGCCGGATCTCGGCTCACTGCAAGCTCCGCTTCCCGGGTTCACGCCATTCTCCTGCCTCAGCCTCCCGAGTAGCTGGGACTACAGGCGCCCGCCACCTCGCCCGGCTAGTTTTTTGTATTTTTTAGTAGAGATGGGGTTTCACCGTGTTAGCCAGGATGGTCTCGATCTCCTGACCTCGTGATCCACCCGTCTCGGCCTCCCAAAGTGCTGGGATTACAGGCTTGAGCCACCGCGCCCGGCCGCTGGCTGGTCTTGAACTCCTGACCTCAAGTGATCCGCCTGCCTCGGCCTCCAAAAATGCTGGGATTACAGGTGTGAGCCACCGCACCCAGCCTCTATATTTAGGATAATTTCCTTTTTTGTTTTTGTTTTTTGAGACGAGTCTCACTCTGTCACCCAGGCTGGAATGCAGTGGCACAATCTCCGGTCACTGCAACCTCCGCCTCCCAGGCTGAAGCAATTCTCGTGCCTCAACCTCTGGAGTAGCTGGGACTACAGTAGCGCACCACCACGCCCAGCTAATTTTTGTATTTTTAGTAGAAACAGGGTTTCACCATGTTGGCCAGGATAGTCTCAAACTCCTGACCTTAAGTGATCCACCCACTTCAGTCTCCCAAAGTGCTGGGATTACAGGCGTGAGCCACTGCACTTGGCCTATATTTAAGATAATTTCTAAAGGTAGAATTCTTGGGTCAAATAATATTAACAGATATACTATTGCCTAATTGATTTTGTACCAATTTATGCTGCCACCACATGTGCCTCTTTTACCACATCCTTTCTCGTCCTGGCTGTTATAATTCTTTTTCATTTTGCTACTTTAATGGACAAAGAATGGTTTCTACTTGATATTTTAATGTCATTTTGGGTTTTTGTTTTGTTTTGTTTTTAAGACAGGGTCTCACTCTGGCACCCAGGCTAGGGTGCAGTGGTTTGATCAGGGCTTACTGCAGCCTCAACCTCCTGGGCTCAAGTGATCCTCCCACCTCAGCCTCCTAAATAGCTGGGACTTCAAGTGCATACCACCACGCCTAGCTAATTTTTTATTTTTTTGTAGAAACAGGGTTTCGCCATGCTGCCCAGGCTGGTCTTGAACTCCCAATCTCAAGCAATCCTCCTGCCTAGCTAGGCCTCCCAAAGTGCTGGAATTTCAAGCATGAGCCACCACACTCGGCCCGCATTTTGTTTTTTATGCACAGTATAGATCATATTAGACCAGCTTGGATAAGAGTGTGCAACTCTTTGTAGTAAGGTTGCTGTAGGATTATCTACTCAGAGTTGGTGTTTAACAGTATTGGCGTTTAATGTATATTGGTGTTTAATGTTGACTACTAAATTAAAAACTCTTTTTTTTCAGACCCTATCAGATTTGGATATGTCCTTCATATTTGATTGGATTTACAGTGGTTTCAGCAGTGTGCTACAGTTTTTAGGTAATGGTGGTCCTTTATTCTCTATAGTTATCCCCTTTGGTCTTATTTAATAGTGCTTATCTGTGTCAAGTCTCTTTTTTTTTTTTTTTTTTTTTTTTGAGACGGAGTCTCGCTCTGCCGCCCAGGCTGGAGTGCAGTGGCCGGATCTCAGCTCACTGCAAGCTCCGCCTCCCGGGTTCACGCAATTCTCCTGCCTCAGCCTCCCAAGTAGCTGGGACTACAGGCGCCCGCCACCTCACCCGGCTAGTTTTTTGTATTTTTTAGTAGAGACGGGGTTTCACCATGTTAGTCAGGATGGTCTCGATCTCCCGACCTCGTGATCCGCCCGTCTCGGCCTCCCAAAGTGCTGGGATTACAGGCTTGAGCCACCGCGCCCGGCCAAGTCTCTTAAGAATAGTTAAGAATATGGGCTTTGAAATCATACTTAGATGTTCAATTACTCATTGTATCGCTTTTAAATTAAGTAATCTTTGGCAAATTACTTTTTTCACCTTAGCCTGAGTTTTCTTATCTGTAAAATGGCAGTAATAATTCCTACCTCTTAAGGTGTTAGGCATATTACTAACAGAAATATCTACCATTCATTAGCTAGTTTACCTATGTGCTTTAATGTTTTATGTCATTTAATCCTTACAGAATTATTATTAAAATGCATGTTCCATAAAATAGCTTGTACACCA
This sequence comes from Macaca thibetana thibetana, assembly GCF_024542745.1. Lineage (NCBI taxonomy): Eukaryota > Metazoa > Chordata > Mammalia > Primates > Cercopithecidae > Macaca > Macaca thibetana. The sequence goes on from NC_065583.1 coordinate 47,049,208, forward strand.
TAAATAGCAGTTTATAATATGCTAAATGAGACTTCTTTACCCAGCAGTTCTTTTTTTTTTTTTTTAAATTTTATAGAGACAGAGTCTTGCTATGTTGCCCAAGCTGGTCTTTTGTTTGTTTGTTTGTTTTTGAGATGGAATCTCACTCTGTCGCCCAGGCTGGAGTGCAGTGGCGTGATCTCAGCTCACTGCAACCTCCACCTCCCAGGTTCAAGCGATTCTCTTGCCTCAACCTCCTGAGTAGCTGGTACTACAGGTGTGTGCCACCATGCTGGCTAATTTTTGTATTTTTTGTAGAGATGGGGCTTCGCCATGTTGGCCTGGCTGGTCTTGAACTCCTGAGCTCACATGATCCGCCCACCTCAGCCTCCCAAAGTGCTAGGATTACAGGCGTGAGCCACTGTGACCAGCCTTGCTACAGTTTTTTTTGTGGTTTTTTTTTTTTTTTTTTTTTTTTTGAGAGAGAGTCTCACTCTGTCACCCAGGTTGGAGTGCAGTGGTGCAATCTCAGCTCACTGCAATGTTCGCCTCCTGGTTCAAGCAATTCTCCTGCCTCAGTCTCACGAGTATCTGGGATTACAGGCATGTACCACCATCCCTGGCTAATTTTTTATATTTTTAGTAGAGATGGAGTTTCACCATGTTGGCCAGGCTGGTCTTGAACTCCTGACCTCAAATGATCCACCCGCCTTGGACTCTCAAAGTGCTAGGATTACAGGCGTGAGCCACCGTGCCCGGCCTCCTTGCTACAGTTTTTAGGTAATATTGTGCCTTTGTTCTCTATAGTTATCTCCTTTTGTTTTATTTATATAATAGTGCTTATTGTGTTGAGCCTCTTTATATATGAAGCAATAGTTAAGAATAGTTAAGGCCAGGCGCAGTGGCTCACGTCTGTAATCCCAGCACTTTGGGAGGCTGAGGCAGGTGGATCACGAGGTCAGGAGATCAAGACTATCCTGGCTAATATGGTGAAACCCCGTCTCTGCTAAAAATACAAAAAATTAGCCGGGCGTGGTGGCACGTGCCTGTAGTCCCAGCTACTCGGGAGACTGAGGCAGGAGAATTGCTTGAACCTGGGAGGCAGAGGTTGCAGTGAGCCGAGATCAGGCCATTGCACTCCAGCCTGGGCCACAGGTGAGACTCCATCTCAAAAAAAAAAAAAAAAAAAAAGAACATGGGCTTTGTAATCATACAAATATGTTGAGTTACTCATTGCATCCCTTTTAAATTATGTAATCTTGGCAAATTACTTTTTCATGACACTCATAGTAGTGATAGTCATAGAAGTAGATTCCTTAATGATAAAAAATATATATATAGTTCTCCCCCCAAAAATAAAAGATTAGGACATCAAACAATTTACTTCTTAGACTTAAGCATGGACAAAGGACTAGGTGTTATTTTAGTATGAATTTATTAGAAAACGGATGGCCTGAAACTATAATTGCCTAATGTCTTTAAAAGTTTGTTTATTGGCCGGGCGCGGTGGCTCAAGCCTGTAATCCCAGCACTTTGGGAGGCCGAGACGGGTGGATCATGAGGTCAGGAGATCGAGACCATCCTGGCTGACACGGTGAAACCCCGTCTCTACTAAAAATACAAAAAACTAGCCGGGCGAGGTGGCGGCGCCTGTAGTCCCAGCTACTCGGGAGGCTGAGGCAGGAGAATGGCGTGAACCCGGGATGTGGAGCTTGCAGTGAGCCGAGATCTGGCCACTGCACTCCAGCCTGGGCGGCAGAGCGAGACTCCGTCTCAAAAAAAAAAAAAAAAAAAAAAAGTTTGTTTATTTCAGTCAGGTGCGGTGGCTGGCTCACATGCAGTTCTGTGGAGGTTAGACAATTAAACATGGAAAAATAAAGTTTGGTTGGGCATGTGGCTCACGCCTATAATACCAGCACTTTGGGGAAGGCAAGGTGGGCCAATCGCTTGAGGCCAAGAGTTCAAGACCAGCCTGGCTAACATGGTGAAATCCCATCTCTACCAAAAAATACAAAAATTAGTCGGGCATGGTGGTGCACACCTGTAATCTCAGCTACTCAGGAGGCTGAGGTGGGAGGATCACTTGAGCCCAGGAAGTTGAGGCTGCAGCAAGCTGTAATCATGCCACTACGCTCCAGCCTGAGCAACAGAGTAAGACACTGTCTCTAAATAAATTAATTAATTAAGTTCAATATGAAATTTAGCAGTTCAATTCCAGTCTATTATAAATTGGTCAATGCTGCCTTTTTTCTATTTATCAATTTATCTGTCAATCAATACCTGATTGATACTTCTAAAATTAAAGTAATCAGCATTTTGGCATTGTAGATATGTTAAGGCAACACACATATTCTATTGACTGGGTTGAAGTTTGGTTTTATAATTATCTGAAGTCCCAAATCATGAATGGATTTATTTATTTTATTTTCATTTATTTATTTTTTTAGACAGAGTCTCACTTTGTCACCCAGGCTGGAGTGCAGTGGCATGATCTCAGCTTACCGCAACCTCTGCTTCCTGGGTTCCAGTGATTCTCCTGCCTCAGCTTCCTGAGTAGCTGGGATTATAGGCGTATGCCACCACACCTGGCTAATTTTTGTATTTTCAGTATAGACAGGGTTTCACCATGTTGGCCAGGCCGGTGTGAAACTCCTTACCTCAGGTGATCTGCCTGCCTCAGCCTCCCAAAGTGCTGGGAGTAGAGATGTGAGCCACAGTGCCCAGCCATGAATAGATTTAAAATAGCTTTTTAAAAACTGAAAATAGGTTTAGAACTCCAAGCCAAATTTAAATTCATTTGGATAATTAGTGTCAGATATCACTTTGACCAATCATAGCTCTTGCTTTGCAGGATTATATAAGAAAACTGGTAAATTAGTATTTCTTGGATTGGATAATGCAGGAAAAACAACATTGCTACACATGCTAAAAGATGACAGACTTGGACAACATGTCCCAACATTACATCCCAGTAAGTATATTCCTATATACAATATGATACTTGATCAAATGATGCTGAGTCATAAGCACTAACCAAAAGTGTTCTGTTTTGTTTTGCTTCAGACAGGGTCTTTCTCTGTTGCCCAGGCTGCAGTGCAGTGGTATGATCACAGTTCACTCTGCCTCCTGGGCTTAAGCCATCCTCCTGCCTCAGCCTCCCAAGTAGCTGGGACCACAGGCATGTGCCACCATGCCCAGTTAATTTTTCTATTTTTTCAGAGACCAGGTTTCAATATGTTGCCCCAGGTGGTCTCAAACTCCTGAGCTCAAGTGATCAGCCTCTCTCAGCCTCCCAAAGTATTGGGATTACAGGCATGAGCCACTGCACCTGGCCAAGTTTTTTGTTTTGGGGGCATTTTCTGGTAGATAAATTATGATCAAGTGATTTGATCTGTTCCTAAAATAATAAATTATGGGTGACCTGGTTCCCAGGGAGTATATTTAGATCTTGAATTAGTACTCATACCTTTTTATCAGCTAGTACTCCCTTCTCTAGCTTGAGGAATTAAAAAGTTGTTGCTGAGGGATTGTGACATGATTAGTAAATAGTCCACAATTGCCTTGTTTACATAACCTGAATTTTTTTTCTTTCTGTTTTGTTTTGTTTTTGTTTTTGTTTTTTTTGAGGCGGAGTCTTACTCTGTCGCCTAGGCTGGAGTGCGGTGGCACGACTTTGGCTCACTGCAAGCTCCGCCTCCCGGGTTCACGCCATTCTCCTATCTCAGCCTCCCGAGTAGCTGGGACTACAGGCACCCACCACCACACCGGCTAATTTTTTGTATTTCCCGTATTAGCCAGGATGGTCTCGATCTCCTGACCTCATGATCCACCCGCTTCGGCCTCCCAAAGTGCTGGGATTACAGGCGTGAGCCACTGCGCCCAGCCTTCTTTTAGATTTTAAAGCCATATTACTTTATTTTATTTATGTAGAGACAGGGTCTTGCTCTGTCATGTAGGTTGGAGTGCAGTGGTATGATCATAGCTCACCCTTCGAACTCCCAGGTGCAAGTGATCCTCCTGCCTCTGCCTCCCAAAGTGTTGGGATTAAAGATGGGAGCCACTGCACCTTGAACTATTTTAAGCACTAATTCAGTAGATACATTATAGTTTTATATATGACTGGTAACAGAATTTATTAACCAGTTATTTTTCTAGTGTTAATAACCTCAACAATATCTAATTTACACCACAGAATTAATCTAAAGAAAACAAGGTATACATCGACACACAGTACGTTTTAAAACAGGGGTGGGTATGGTGGCTCATGTCTGTAATCCCAGCACTTTGGGAGGCTAAGGCAGGAGAATCACTTGAGCCCAGGAGTTTAAAACCAGCCTGGGCTACATACGGAGACTCCATCTCTACAAAAACAAAAACAAAAAATTAGTCTGGCATGGTGGCATATACCTGTAGTCCTAGGTACTTGGGAGGCTGAGGCAGGAGGATCACTTAAGCCTAGGTGTTCAAGGCTTCATTGAGCTATGATTGTGCCACTGCACTCCTAACATGGGCAACAGAGTGAGACCCTGTCTCTAAAGAAACAAAAAATGCCAAAAAAATTGAAAGTTGTTTTTTTTTTTTTGAGATGGAGTCTCGCTCTGTTGCCCACGCTGGAGTGCAATGGCATGATCTCGGCTCACTGCAACTTCTGCCTTCTGAGTTCAAGCAATTCTCCTGCATCAGCTTCCCAAGTAGCTGGGATTACAGGCACGCGCTACCACACCCAGCTAATTTTTGTATTTTTAGTAGAAATGGGGTTTCAACACGTTGGCCAGGCTGGTCTCGAACTCCTGACCTCAGGTGATCCGCCTGCCTCAGCCTCCCAAAGTGCTGGGATTACTGACGTGAGCCACCACGCCCAACCAAAACTTGAAAGGTCTTTTTTTTTTTTTTGAGACAGAGTTTTGCTTTTGTTGCCCAGGCTGGAGTGCAATGGCGCAACCTCCGCCTCCTGGGTTCAAACGATTCTCCTGCCTCAGCCTCCTGAGTAGCTGGGATTACAGGCATGTGCCACCATGCCCAGCTAATTTTTTGGTATTTTTAGTAGAGATGGGGGTTTCTCCGTGTTGGTCAGGCTGGTCTCGAACTCCTGACCTCAGGTGATCTGCCTGCCTCAGCCTCCCAAAGTGCTGGGATTACAGGCATGAGCCACCACACCCGGCCAAAAATGGAAGGTTTTAAAACAATTTTAAAAATAAGTTGTGTGTTCTTGTTTTTTTAGAAAGACCCCCTGGGCCAGGTGTGGTTGCTCATGCCTATAATCCCAGCACTTAGGGAGGCACAGGCAGGAGGATAGCTTGAGCCCAGGAGTTCACGACCAGACTGCGCAACATAGCAAGACCCCATCTCCAAAAAAGGAAAAAAAAAATAATTTTGTTGTTGTTGTTTTTGAGACAGAATCTCACTCTGTCGCCCAGGCTGGAGTACAGTGGCATGATCTCAACTCACTGCAAGTTTGGCATCCCAGGTTCACACCATTCTCCTGCCTCAGCCTCCTGGGTAGCTGGGACTACAGGTGCCCACTACCACGCCCGGCTAATTTTTTTGTATTTTTAGTAGAGACTGGGTTTCACCATGTTAGCCAGGATGGACTCGATCTCCTGACCTCCTGATCCGCCTGCTTCAGCCTCCCAAAGTGCTGGGATTACAGGCGTGAGCCACCGCGCCTGGCCAAAAATAATGTTTTTTAATAATGACTGTAAATTTTTTTTTTTTCCTTTTTTGAGACAGAGTCTTACTCTGTTGCCTAGGCTGAAGTGCAGTGGCACCATCTCGGCCCCCTGCAACCTCTGCCTCCCGGGCTCAAGCAATTCTCCTGCCTCAGCCACTGGAGCCACTGGAGTAGCTGGGATTACAGGCATGTGCTACCAAGTGCAGCAAATTTTTGTATTTTTAGTAGAGACCAGGTTTCGCCATGTTGGCCAGGCTGGTCTTGAACTCCTGGCCTCAAGTGATCCACCTGCCTTGGCCTCCCAAAGTGTTGGGATTACAGGCGTGAGCCACCACACTTGACTGACTCTGTAAATTATTTAATAAATTTCATTTTGTATTTAAGGTTATGTAATGAATTTGAGAATAAAGTTAACATTAAAGTGAGAAAATTATTAGAAACAGAAACCTAATTTAACTTGTGACCTTACTTTTACAGGTGAAAATTTTATGAATCAGATAGACAAGTTAATCTATAGATTAATTATGAAATAATAACTATAGCCTTAATAATGAATATAAAATTGAGAACTGGACCAAAAAGTAGGTAATACTGTAATTAGTTCAGTAAATGTTCAAAGAACAAAGAACGAGGATGGAACAAAACAAAACAAAGTATTTTATCTATAAAACAATTAGTGAGGTTGGAAAAGGAAGATTTCCTGAAATTGACAAATCGTCTGCAAAAACAGCATAATTTCCAGCCTGGCCAAAATTGTGAAACCCCGTCTGCACTAAAAATACAAAAATTAGCCGGACACAGTGGCACATGCCTGTAATTCCACCTACTTGGGAGGTGGAGACAGGATAATTGCTTGAACCCAGGAGGCGGAGGTTGCAGTGAGCCGAGATCGCACCACTGCACTCCAGCCTGGGCAACAGAGCCAGACTCCATCTCAAAAAAAACAAAAAACACAGGAAAAAAAAAAAAAAAACCAGCATAACTGGAAGAGACTACAGAGTGGTCTTAAGTATTAGGTGTAAGTCATTTTTTAATTTTTTGATGTTCTCTTTCATTTATTCAAATATTTATTGAGCACCTACTTTATGTCACACATTGTTCTAGATACTAGGGGAAAACAGATGCTATCTCAGCCTTTCCTGTAGCTCACATTCATTTCAACTCATATTTTTTAATTAATCAAAAGCATATGTGATCTGTTGTGGTGTGGAAAAGAAAAAATTTTTGAAAAGGAAAAAAAAGCATATGTGAAAACCTGCATATATCCTTTGATCTGGCAGTTCTACTCCTATTTACCCGAGAGAAATGAGAAAATATATTTACCAAAAACCTTGTACAAAAATGTTTATACTAGCTTTATTTGTTGGTGGTGAGTTGGGTTTTGTTTTGTTTTGTTTTTGAGTCAGAGTCTCACTTGGTAGCCCAGACTGGAGCACAATGGCACAATCACGGCTCACTGCAGCCTGGACCTCCCAGGTTCAAGTGATCTTCCCACCTCAACCTCCCAAGTAGCTGGAACTACAGGCACATGCTACCACATCTGGCTAATTTTTAAATTTTTTTGTAGAGATAGGGTTTCACCATGTTGCTTAGGCTGGTCTTGAACTCCTGGGCTCAAGCGATCCACCCACCCAGCCTCCCAAAGTGCTGGGATTACAAGTGTGAGCCACCATGCCCAGTCTATACAAATTTTATTTGTAGTAGCCAAAAACTGGAAATACCTCAAATGTCCATCAGAAAAGGAATGGATAAATAATGGAATGCTACTTAGCAAAAAGATGAATAAACCACTGATACATTCAGTCATATTATGCTACGTGGCCGAAGCCGGTCATAAAAAGTTATCTACTGTGTGATACCATTTATATGAAATTCTAGAACAGACAAAACTAACCTGTGGTAATGGAATTCAGATCAGTGGTTGCTTCTGGAGATGAAAATGGGGATTGACTGCGAAGGGGCAAGAGGAGACTTTCTGGGATGTTAACAGTGTTCTGTATCTTAAATAGTCAAATTCAGACTTCTTTTATAAAGCAGAAAGTATCTTGGGGATTATTACCATAGAGGTGGTTTGCCAACCACATCTAAGCATTATCTTTTCCTTATGAACAGTGACTTTGAATATAGATTGTATTAAATATTTTATTCATTTGGCAATCTACACATATAATTTTTTTTTTTTTGAGACAAAGTCTCGCTCTTGTCCCCCAGGCTGGAGTGCAATGGCGCAATCTGGGCTCACTGCACCCTCCGCCTCCCGGGTTCAAGCGATTCTCCTACCTCAGCCTCCCGAGTAGCTGGGATTACAGGCGCCTACCACCACTCCCGGCTAATTTTTGTATTTTTAGTAGAGACAGGATTTCACCATGTTGGCCAGGATGGTCTCAAACTCCTCACCTCAAGTGATCCACCTACCTCGGCCTCCCCAAGTGCCAGGATTACAGGCGTGAGCCACCGCGCCCAGCCCAGAATTTCTTTTTATTTTAAGACAGAGTCTCTCTGTTGCCCAGGCTGGAGTGCAATGGTGCAATCTCGGCTTACTGCAGCCTCCATCTCCTGGGTTCAAGTGATTCTCCTCCCTCAGCCTCCTAAGTAGCTGGGATTACAGGCACCTGCCACCATGCCTGGCTAATTTTTGTATTTTTAGTAGAGTCAGGGTTTCACCATGTTGCCAACGGTGGTCTGGAACTCCTGACCTCAAGTGATCCACTTGCCTCAGCCTCCCAAAGTGCTGGGATTACAGGCGTGAGCCACCGCACCCAGCCCAGAATTTCTTTTTCTTTTTTTTTGAGACAGAGTCTCACTCTGTTGTCCAGGCTGGAGTGCAGTGGCGCAATCTCGGCTCACTGCCAGCTCCACCTCCCAGGTTCACGCCATTCTCCTGCCTCAGGCTCCCGAGTAGCTGGGACTACAGGTGCCTGCCACCACGCCCAGCTATTTTTTTGTATTTTTTTTTTTTGGTAGAGATGGGGTTTCACCATATTAGCCAGGATGGCCTCAATCTCCTGACCTCGTTATCCGCCCACCTCGGCCCCCCAAAGTGCTGGGATTACAATCATGAGCCAATGCGCCCGGCCCCCAGAATTTCTTAACAAGATAAAATACTCTGGGCTAAAGTAGCTACACTAACACTTACGTTGTCATTATGGGGCACTTGAGCTTTTGGCCATAAGAGAGTACTGGGTCTGGAATTACCCTCCCACTGTACACAATTAGAAAACTGGACAAAAAAAGATGCTACAACTGTTTTCAGACATTGGGCAACAGCTAGCCCAGGACTGTGATTCCTGAGAGAAAGGAAACAACTCTATTTTAGTTTTATGCCAAGAGGTAATTTTCAGACCATGGTGCAAAGAGGATGCCCAAACATAGTCCAATAGTCTTGCTGAGTTGAGGAGATGTAGACCAGAATTTGGAGAGGCCAACAGGACTAGAATTTTTTTGCTAGGACAGAGAGGAGGGAGTACCAGAGAGGAGGGACCTCTAGAGAGAAAGGACTCTAGAAATTTACATAGCCAAATACCAATCTGTGTATGCAGTGGGTAAAACTCCAAAAGCCTAGTCAAAGAACAATTATATGTTGGCCAGATAATTACTAGAGCTCTCATGGGGCTAGGAATCATTGTTGTTTAATCCCATTTAGCCTTCTAACAAATCTTAAAAACTGATCTGCAAGCAAGTGAACTGTCAGAACAAAGTTCAACCTTCTTCAAAGGACTACAACAAAATCCAGCACTCAATATGAAATTACTAGACATGCAAAGTAATAGGAAAGTGTGATTCAGTCAGTAGAAACAGACACAAGTGTGACAAAGATGATGGAATTAGCAGATGAAGACATTAAGACAATCGTTATGAATGTCCTCAAGGACTTAAAGGAAAATACAAACATGAGGAAAGAAATGGAAGATATAAAATGGAATCAAATGAAACTTCTAGAAATGAAAATTACAGTATTTGAAATGAAACTTTCTTTTCTTTTCCTTCGAGACAGGGTCTCCCTGTGTTGCCCAGGCTGGTCTCAAGCTCCTGGGCTCAAGTGATTCTCCCACCTTGGCCTCCCAAAGTCTGGGATTATAGGCATGAGCTACCATGTCCAGCCTGAAATGAAAATTTCACTGGATAAGATTAATAGTAAATTAGATAGTGCCAGTACTGCAAAAGGAAAGACCACTAAACTTAACTCAATGCAATAGAAACTATCCAAAATGAAGCACAGAGAGAAAAGTGACAGAAAGCAAAATAAACAGAGCCTCGATGACCAGTGGGACAACATCAGGCAGTCTAACAAACCTGCAACTAAAGTCCCAGAAGTGGAATGGAGGAGGAAGAAAGATAGTTATGGAAATAATGGCCACAATTTTTTATGATAATTGTTTTTGTTATTAAAGACTGTCTTATGTCAGTCATGAGAAAATTATTTCACCTGTATCATTTAAGATGAATTATATGAACAGTTATTAGATTGGAACAGTTACTTGAATTCATAACAAGTAACTGTCTGAATAGATTAACATTTTCAGCAGGAAGAATAGAGAAGGAAAAATAAATGTTGGATTTGTGGTGAGTAGAATACCAGAACTGAATATTACAATTAGTTGTTATATTGTCAGTATGAATTGGTGTATATCTAATTACAAAAAAGGTATTATTGTACCAGTTCCTAAATGTTTGATTTGACCTTATTTACCATAAAAGTAAATCAAACATTAAGTAGTCATATAAGCTATTGTTAGAAATGCTTGTTCCCTGGTGCTGTAAAGAAATAGCACTTAAACGTAAATTTAATTTTCTCAGCAAGGCCATTTTTGCTTTCTGCAGAAAGGGTACACTCGCCAGCAATTTTGCCACAAGAGTACACCGAACAAAGGAGACAGGGTCATTTATAATGTGATGCGTCCACCCTGCTGCTGTGTCCGGTTTCCATTGGCCGGAATGGGACCTCACATTCTGTGTTTGTCCTGATTGGCTAGCAACTTAGAACTTTTTAAAAGAGGCAGATGAGAACAAAGGAAGGAGGAAGTAACTTGTGGTATGCTGAGAAAGGTAAAAACACCTTCAAATAAGGAAGAGGAACAGGCTATGACCTAATGCTTGCTTGGACCAGTATAAGTATGTCAGGACAAATATTTAGGCTAAATTGTGGGAGCTAAGAACATAAAGTACATTAATTTCTTTATTACGGCTGGCAGATATTTAAGAATGTTAGCATGGGTCTTTGAATAAATTTTGCTTCTAAGAGAAGTTACTATTTATTCCTAATTAGATGGGGAGGAAAGTCTTTGAAGAGTAACCTCTACTTTTAGCATTATTAATGGGTTTCTGATTTTCATGTTGTAAAAATATTTTTAAATCTTTTTTTTTTTTTTTTAATTTAAATATTTTAAAATCTTATTTAGCTTCAGAAGAACTGACCATTGCTGGCATGACGTTTACAACTTTTGATCTGGGTGGACATGTTCAAGGTAAGATTTTTTTTTTTTTTTTTTTTTTTTTTGAGACAGGGTCTCACTCTGTCTCCTGGGCTGGAGTGCAGTGGTGCAATCTCAGCTCACTGCAACCTCTGCCTCCTGGGTTCAAGTAATCCTCATGCCTCAGCCTCCCCAACAGCTGGGATTACAGGCATGTGCCACCGCGCCCAGCTAATTTTTGTATTTTTAGTAGAGATGGGGTTTCGCCATGTTCAAGGTAAGATTCTCTTACTCTTACAGTCACTTTGTTTTATTTTAACTTAACAAAAATGTGGCCATTAGTTCTAGTGCATGAAATCTCATTCTAGTCACGCAAGGCCAGAGTAGATTTAAAATTTAGGGATTATTACTACCCGATAAATGCTTTAAAAGCAAAGGGTGATTTTCATGATACTTCTGGCCAATTCAAATCGGAATTGCTTTTGGTGGTAAAGTGTATGAGTAAAATTAACTTCCATTCTCTCTACTTCAATCTACCTCTCACTGTCATAATCATGTTATGAACATGTTACTGCTCTGTAAAACAAACAAACAAAACAAAACAAAAAAACCTTCAGTGGCTAACTCATTACCAACAAAATAAAGGCCAAACTCATTAACCTGGCGTTCAGGATCTCTATGATCTGTTCCCAGTTTACTTTTCTGGGCTTTTAAAAATTATTTTATAGAGACAGGGTCTCACTCACTGTGTTGCCCAGGCTTGTCTCCAACTCCTGGGCTCAAGCAATCCTCCCACCTCAGCCTCCCAAAAGTTGGGATTATAGGTGTGAGCCACCACACCTGGCCTACTTTTCTGGTCTTTATTTCCCACTATTCCCCTTCCCATTCTTTTTACTTCAACCAAATCAGACCTTCTTGGTGTTTTCCTACCTCCGTGCTTTTGTTCATGCCATCCCCATCCACACATGAGTAACCCCTTCAGGCCCCAGCATATGCCCTGCTACCTCCCTTGGGAAGCCATTCTCAGTTGGAGTTCTCTCAGCTGTACTTCATAGCACTTAGTATATTTGTGTACATGTCTGCAACAAGTTTGGAAAGACTGCCTTATCTCCTATATTAAACTTGTGGGGACTAAAATCCTGTTTTGTTTTGTTTTTTTTTAATTAAAAATTTTTTTTGTAGAGATGGGGGTCTCACAATCTTGCCCAGACTGATTTTGAAGTCCTGGCCTCAAGCAGTCCTCCTGCCTCAATTTCCCAAAGTGCTGGGATTACAGGTGTGAGCCACCACACCTGGCCTGTTCATTTTTTATATCCCCAAAAGTATGTGGCAACATCTACCTCATAGTAAGTCATAACTAATGAATATTACCGAGTTGGTGGGCATTCTAAAGACCTGATACAACATATAGTTGAAAAGATTGTAAATGGTTCTGACTAGTGAAAGCACATTTGAGACATGTAATTGTCTGGCATATACACAAAATAATTTCTGGAATATGATTATTAGAATTGGAATCTAATGGAATTTGAGACTTCATTTCTATATTGTTTTCAAGACATGTCATAATGGCTGGGTGTGGGGTCTCAAGCCTATAATCCCAGCGCTTTGAGAGGCTGAGGTTGGGAGGATCACTTGAAGCCAGGAGTTCGAGACCAGCCATGCGACATAACAAGACCCTGTCTCTACACAGAATTTAAAAAATTAATGGGGCATAGCGATAGACACTGATAGTCCTACCTACTCAGGAGGCTGAGATGGGAATATGGCTTGAGCTCAAGAGTCTGAGGCTACAGTGAACTAGCCTGGATGACAGAGCAAGACCCTGTCTCTTAAAAAAAAAAAAAAAGATATGTCATACAACTCAAGTCAGTGAAGAAAGTTACATTGTGGAAAAAATTACTCTTATGATTTCATAGACTTTAGTTAATTATTAACATTTGAGCTTCTTTTCTGTTATGAGTAAAACAGTTTTTATGTTTTTTTTTTTAATTTACTTATTTTTTTGAGACAGAGTCTGGCTCTGACTCCCAGGCTGGAGTGCAGTGGCATGATCTTGGCTTACTGCAACCTCTGCCTCCTAGGCGCCATCCTCCCACCTCAGCCTCCCAAGTAGCTGGGCAGGCACACACCACCACATTTTCTAATTTTTTTTGAGACGGAGTCTGTCACCCAGACTGGAGTGCAATGGTGGGATCTCAGCTCACTGCAACCTCCACCTCCCGGTTTCAAGTGATTCTCCTACCTCAGCGTGGGACTACAGGTGCCCGCCACCAAGCCCGGCTAAATTTTTGTATTTTTAGTAGAGACGGGGTTTCGCCATGTTGGCCAGGCTGGTCTCCAACTCCTGACCTCAGGTGATCCACCTGCCTTGGCCTCCCAAAGTGCTGGGATTACAGGCATGAGCCACTGCATCCAGCTTGGCTAATTTTTTGTGTTTTTTTGTAGAGATGAGGTTTCACTATGTTGTCCAGGCTGGTCTCGAACTCCTGAGCTCAAGCAATCCACCTGCCTTGGCCTTCCAAAGTGCTGGGGTTACAGGTGTGAGCCACCACACCCAGCCTTATTATTTTAACAAGCTTGTACCTGATATTACTTTCCTTCTGTCACTCATTCTAAATTTATCACTGGCCAAAAAAAAAATCTGATAACTAGAAATGTCAAAAAATGAACACTGCATATATATGTAACATAAATACACACATTTTTATGTATATATAATTACACATATATGTAGTTTTTTTTTACTGCTTATATTTTAGATTTATATAGTAACGGTCCTCCAATGAACTTAATGTGTATCATTTTGTTTTTATTTTTATTTTAAATATTCTACTTCTTACATATGGTAGTTGGAAGAGACTAAAGTATTTGACTTGGCCACAATCAAGGAAAACCTGAAATTTCCTCTTTGTTATTCTCAGAAGAATTTGGCACCATTATATTCAAGTTAAAAGATTAACTTGAATATATTGTGAAGTACCAGCAGCTAAGGGATTACTGCACTTGATATCTTGTTGGACTCTTTGCTTAAACCATCTGCTGGGTTTGACCAACAAATAAACTCTAACTCCTGGTTGTTTTTGTTAGCTCGAAGAGTGTGGAAAAACTATCTTCCTGCTATCAATGGCATTGTATTTCTGGTGGATTGTGCAGACCATGAAAGGCTGTTAGAGTCAAAAGAAGAACTTGATGTAAGTTAAATAATTGAAACTAAATATAGTCAAATCACTCTGGTAAGCCTGCAGAAGTAGGTTGGAGATATAGGTATCAGAGTGCAGCTTTTCTGCAGTCTCTGATGAAACTCTTGGCAATTTGTTGAGCTCAGTGATTGCTTTAAGTAGTGATAGAATGCAGAGGCAGTAACTGAGTAATTGTAGCTATTGCGGAAGTACTAACACAGACATCCTTTATGAAGACTTAAGAAGCTCACCCTGTACAGAATGTACCCTTTTAGTATATTTCATGTCTGCTATATTCCTGGAGTGGGTTGATCTTGAGTCCCTGGTCATGCTAGGATGCTATTTCTTTTTTTTGTTTTTATTTTTTGAGACGGAGTCTCGCTCTGTCACCCAGGCCGGAGTGCAGTGGCCAGATCTCAGCTCACTGCAAGCTCCGCCTCCCGGGTTCACACCATTCTCCTGCCTCAGCCTCCCAAGTAGCTGGGACTACAGGCGCCTGCCACCGCGCCCGGCTAGTTTTTTGTACTTTTCAGTAGAGACGGGGTTTCACCGTATTAACCAGGATGGTCTCGATCTCCTGACCTCGTGATTCACCCGTCTCGGCCTCCCAAAGTGCTGGGATTACAGGCTTGAGCCACCGCGCCCGGCCACTAGGATGCTATTTCTTAAGCCACAACCTGGAAATGATAGGACTTGCCATCTTTGACACTACTCCCAGGAGTGAGCAGAGGCATATGTAGCTACCTCCCCTCCAGTATCCCAGGTCAGATACTTTGTAAAGGGGCCCAACAGCAGCAGGCAAGGTCAGCACCAGATCTGGGGCCACAGAGTAAGCAGGTCCATGATTTGGTTGAAGGTTGATCTACCATGGCTCTGCCTAGAGCAGGCAAACAAATACTTGTACATGTGGAAAAGGCCAGGTAGGTTCTATGGTTGCGAAACAAGGAAAGAGAATGCCTGAGTTCCTACTTTGTTCCAGAGACTGTGCGTATTACTTCATTTAATTCTCAACTTCATAGGGTGGATGCTACTGTTCCTAATTCTCTCTGGAGCTTCAGTCAGGCTAACTTGCCCAAAGTCACATCTCAGAAGCAGCAGAACCAGAAGTGAAACCAGATCTGTCCACCTCTAAGGTGCTGGCTCTGTACACTCTGTGTCACTGCTTTACAGGGTGAGCAGAGTAAACATTCACAGGAAGAGTCGTAGGAAGACAGAAGAATTGAGCTTATGGTTTCATTGAGGTCAATTTAAAATGTGGGGAAAGTTTGACAAAGAAAGTTGGTATGACATGATATGGTAGAGAATGAGTCCTTTACTGTTTTATCATATCAAAATAAGCTCTTCGGATGGTTTCATATCAACTCTTGTTTTGTATTGTTTTGTTTTTTTCAGTCACTAATGACAGATGAAACCATTGCTAATGTGCCTATACTGATTCTTGGGAATAAGATCGACAGACCTGAAGCCATCAGTGAAGAGAGGTTGCGAGAGATGTTTGGTTTATATGGTCAGACAACAGGAAAGGTAAAAAAAAAAAAATTATGATGGGTGTGTTTAATTCTACAGTACAAATGTCTTCTTAAATTACTATTGTCGAACTATACAAGCCCATTATCTTTTTTTTTTCTTAAACCGTCATTTATACATGTGGGTCTTTTTGATGTCTTCATTTCTTTCTGCCATGGAATGAAACCTTTTCTTGGTGACAACAAAAATGTCAAGAATCAGTTATGCCTAACGCTTGTGCTTATGGGAAACTAAATTAAAGCTTTCAAAGTTATTCATCATACATTTTCAGAATTAGCCACCAAACGATATATTTCAGTGTTTAAGTATACCAGTAGTGTGTTTAGGCCCTGAGTTTACCAGAGATAAATAAGACATAAACTTGGTTATGGGAATATTTTAGGATTTTCTGAGCATATACTTTATAATAAGCTTTAAGACGGATTGTTTTGGTATTCACTTTTCCTAGGATTTCTTTTGGGGAAAACATCAGCATTGAAAAAATCCAGATAAACAATGGAAGAACCTCTGAGGCTTACAGAATTTTCTTAGTTTACATATACTATTTCAGGGTGGAGAAAGACTGCAGCATATAGCAGGAGGCTCTTAAGTTAGACAAAGTAGACTTTAGTCTGTTTTCTGTCTTTTTCATAAATTAGCTCGACATTAATTTTAGGAAATGCCTTGTTTGGTCGTAAACCTTCTCAGGGAATGTTTGTCTTTAATATTAGTGCAGCCAGTTCGGATTTTTTTCTAAGTCAGATTTTTTTTATTCTTGGGTATCTTGCAAGCTAACCTCTTTCCCACTGAGTGGCCATCCTGTCCTAAGGTAGAGTGAGAGAAGGAGGCTTCTTGTGTGTTCATGGGGCTTGGATGCCAAGCAGCCATGACTTTATCACAGTCATGGATTTATCACAGCCATTCTTTGTTCTAAAGTAGAACCTATAATTCTGCTGGGATGTGGGGCTTTATTAATTTCATAAAATTCCAACAAAATGTCTCTCTTCTATTCTAGGGGAGTGTATCTCTGAAAGAACTGAATGCCCGACCCTTAGAAGTTTTCATGTGTAGTGTGCTCAAAAGACAAGGTTACGGAGAAGGCTTCCGCTGGATGGCACAGTACATTGATTAACACACACCCACGTTGGTTCCACGTGTCAACGTTCAGGCTTACTCAGAGATTTGATTGCTCAACATGCATAACTTGAATTCAATAGACTTTTGCTGGTTATAAAACAGATGTTTTTTAGATTATTAATGTTATATCAACTTAATTTGAGTGAGAATTGAAAACTGATTCAAGTAAGTTTGAATATCATGATGTTAGCTTTCTAATTCCATAAAAGTAATTGGTTTTTACAGTTTATAATCTGACATCACCCCAGCGCCATTTGTAAAGAGCAACTTTCCAGCAGTACATTTGAAGCACTTTTTAACAACATGAAACTATAAATATAAACCATATTTAAAAGCTCATCATGTTAAATTTTTTATGTACTTTTTTGGAACTAGTTTTTAAATTTTAGATTATATGTCCACCTAAGTGTACAGTTAATAATTAGCTTATTCAATGATTGCATGATGCCTTACAGTTTTCAATAACATTTTTTCTTATGCAAACGTCATGCAATAAAACAAACTCTAATGTTTGGCATCCTTGTTGGGCAAATGTTTCATTTAAAGGTGTCTTATCTAGCTAGTATACTCTGAAAATTTGAGTATTTAATATTAGGCATATGAGGTGGTTGTTGGGAAAGGAGATTCCTTCAGAATATTTAGAATAGCATTTAAGCCTCTCAAGGCTTATGTATTTACCATGAGATGGTTGTGGTCAGTTGCACCTGATACCATGTATCCCTGAATCATGTGTATTTTTATTAGTAATGCTGCCACTACAATTGCTGATGGGGTCTGTGTCCTAGTCCCTGTGGGATTGGCTTTCTGAAGAAAAGCGCATTTATGGTACACAAGGTTGATTCTCAGTTTGGTAGGCTCTGTAGTTCCATCCCAGCTGTCTAATTCTGAAGTGCTGCAATCTTATTGGTGCACAATGGGGTAATCTGTGCCTCTTCCCCAAAAGCAATGACAGGCGCCACTCTCTCCACATTTAGATATATTCCCAGTCTCTTTACATTTAACGGTACTCCCTGGAGCAAGCAATAAGTAGGACCTTGTGTGCAGTTTCATTGTAGAGACATGTATATCTGAGGAATAAAACAGCTTGTTTTGTGTCAGTCTGAGATATGTGGAGATTTTGTTCCTATCCTATAGCTCTTTTGTACTCTTTGGCATATTTTATATCCTGGTAGAAGAAAACAAGTGCTTGTTTCCAATTTTCTTTTTTTCTTATTTGCTCTCAGGTAGTTCTCACTTCATACAACAAAGACTTTTTGTTTGTTTGGCTTTTTGTTGTTGTTGTTCTGTTTCATTTTGTTTTAGAGACGGGGTTTCACCATGTTGGCCAGGCTGGTCTCAAACTCCCGACCTCAAGTAATCTGCCTGCCTTGGCCTCCCAAAGTGCTGGGATTACAGGCGTGAGCTACCATGCCTGACCTAACTTTTGTTTTTAGATATTATGCTTGCCATGTGATAGGGCCTGCAAGCCTCATTGCTAGGCTTACTAAGAAAATTTTAGTTTTTCAAAAGCTTTATAATTTCTTAAGAAATTGAATTTTTTTATATTCCCATCATTAGTAATATAAAATGAAAGGTAAGTGCCAAAAATGTATTTTTAAAGACCCTCAAGTTTAAGATTTATCTTGATTATAAGCCAAGTTTTATAGTATATTTAACCAATTCCATCAAGAATAATTTTAATATCAAAAATTAGTGATTTCTGTAGCCATTGTCCATGTCAGAGTTACAGTCCTTTTTGTCATCGATAATACAACCTATGAAGCAGATAAGGATTGAGGAATATGACTGGAAGGAACTACTATTTAGCTAAGGGGACAAGGTCACTTCTTAAGATGACGTTTGGTTTCAGTAATCTGACTATTCTGTTTCACTTTCATCTTCTTTCTAAATGAAAATAAAAGTGCTCCCTCTCTTCCTAGAAACATCAGTAGCACTACGGGAAAAGTAGAACATGACATTGCAGCCTATTGATTTCTTCTTCCAGATAGATTTAAAGTACTCCTTAAGTTCTGACTAAATAGAACTAAGTCTTATTAAAAATAACTGTCTCCTGTTTGTGTTATCTGTCTTTAGTACCTTCGGGGACCTGCCTTTCTTCAAGTATTTCCTAGAGTATCTGTTGTGATACTGAAGAAGTTAATTATTTGTGTTGTAAATTGGCATAAAGGAAAAAAACGTACTGGTTTCTCTAGCCAGGAAAAATGCTTTCTGGTATAATATATCTCGCTCCAGAACCCTCATTCTAATTGTAGCACTAGGATCAAAGAAACAAAGTCACTTTGTGGACCACAGCTAAACTGTGGGTATTTTCCCAAAGATACAAAATTTTTATGGCCCGAGCCTCTAGAAAGGAAGCCATGTTTAGCAGCAACCAGCTTTCCTCCCAGCTTTAGGGGGCAGAGTTCCTGAGCCAGAGGACTGACTGACTGTCCAGCTCTGAGAACCTCTCCAGAGTATATGCACTGGGTACTGCTCTTTTTCAAGAGAACCAAAGTAAGAGGATGGCAAGAAACAGTAGAAGCACAGAGGAAAGACAGCTCTGCATGTGCCTGTGTGAACATGTGCATCCATGGAGTATTTTCCAGGTAAATACTGGTACTGGGGACATAGGCTAATTGTGTGTCCCACACTGTAAGATGTTAGGGTGTAGTTAACACTGTGGTATACATCCAAATCAGGCACTGTCCAAAATATTTTTTAAAATCTGAAGTCTGAAATGTAAAAATATAAGGTCTCAAACCACTTTTACACTTTTAAAGAGATTCTTATCCCACACCTGTTTTACTGACTGCTGTTAATTACACTTTTGGATCAAGCTGGTTAAATTGATAGATTTCAGTTTATCTCAGTGAATTTTTAGAATGGAGATTATGGCATTTTTTAATTGGAGAACAGACATTTCTCTTATTCTCCAGTGAATAAGAAAATTATTCACTGTTGGTTTAAACCAGTATCTTTGTATGAGTGCCAAAGATATATGAACACAGATACTGCCTGTGTAGACCTAAATTTTAGTTTTGTGTACCTGGATCCATATACAAATTTTTTGTGGTTTATAGCATAAAAGCAGAACATTGTTTCTTTTCTTAGTTTTCAACCAGCTCTTTTTTCTTTTTTTTTTTTTTGAGACGGAGTCTTGCTTTGTTGCCCAGGCTAGAGTGCAATGGCACGATCTCAGCTTACTGCAACCTCCACCTCCTGGGTTCAAGTGATTCTCCTGCCTCATCCTCCCAAGTAGCTGGGACTACAGGCGCACACCACCATGCCCAGCTAATTTTTGTATTTTTAGTAGAGATGGGGTTTTACTATGTTGGCCAGGCTTAGATGGGCATATCTCGAACTCCTAACCTCGTGATCTACCCACCTAAGCCTCCCAGGGTGCTGGGATTACAGGCGTGAGCCACCATGCCCAGCCAATTTTCAACTGGCTCATACTTCTTTATAGTGCTTTCCAGCACATAAACTACATATAAATCATTAAAATAGGGTGATAACTGTGATAATAGTGTTTCTTGCCTTCTAGAAAATTATTTTATTAACTACATTCAAAACCCAGCATTTCATATGTTCCATCATTAGAAACAGATAGTTCTAGTTAACATAATTGGAGAGTTTCAGGAGAAAGGTTTACATTTTCTGAAACTGTATTTGGTAAGTGACTCAATGTGGTATTTCAGTCTTGTTAGTCACTTAAATGACTGAAGTTTGCAAGGATTTATTGCCAAGTAAAATTTGACCAGAGTGCACTGAGAATAGCTACATAAAGGGAAATCTCTCAAAATTCCTTCTGTTCATTTAATTTGGAGCATATTGTTTAAATCATTTTAAACATATGTAAAAAGTTGGTGAAGCATCAAAAAATCTTCAAGAAACAATTAAAAAATAGAAATTAGCAAACAAGTTTCTTAATGCAAAATTAATAGGGAATAAAAGGTAGCCTGTATTAAAAGCCAGAGGCTTTGCTATAAATACAAGAGTTGAGGAAAACAGTGTGCTTCAATTAAGGACTAAATTATCAAAACTGCATGTTTGTTTGTTTGTTTTTGGAGACGAAGTCTCACTCTGTTGCCCAGGCTGGAGTACAGTGGTGCGATTTTGGCTTACTGCAACCTCTGCCTCCTGGGTTCAAGCGATTCTCGTGCCTCACCATCCTGAGTAGCTGGGATTACAGGTGCACCCCACATGCCCAGTTAATTTTTGTATTTTTAGTAGAGACAGGGTTTCGTCATTCGGCCAGGCTGGTCTTGAGCTCCTGACCTCAAGTGATCCACCCGCCTCGGCCTCCCAAAGTGCTGGGATTATACGCATGAGCCACTGTGCCCAGGCTAAAACTACATGTTGATGCTTCTGGTCATTTCCATTATTATCCTTCTTTTGAAATTCAAGTTAGTGCTTTTTAACCAAATAAAAGAACCAGCTCTTGGGATATGTGACTCTGCCTCTGTGTAAAGTGACTGGAATTTTATTAAAACCATGTTTCCACTTCTGAACCCTATAACCATTCCCCTCACAAATTCCCACCCAACACCTGGATTTTAAAGATCCTCTAGTGTCAAGGGAAGCTACAGAGTCTATTAAAGATGCAGTTCTGAACCAATTAATTTTTGTCCTTATAATTTAGAGCATTAAATAGGTAATATATTTAATGGCACTAATTGTTGTTCACGGCTTTCATCATACTTTTAAACAGAATCCAAAGTAATCAAAGGAAAGTAAGTGAAGCTATCCAAAGCCAACTTTGTTTCAGGTGTGTCCCCTGCCCCAAATAGATTTTAGGGCAGAAATAGGAAACTGAGTTTAAAAGCTGCACTGGAGTAGATAGATTCTTCAGCATACTTTTTTTTTTTTTTTTTTTTTTTTTGAGATGGAGTCTCACTTTGTCGCCCAGGCTGAAGTGCAGCGGTGTGATTTCCACTCACTGCAACCTCCACCTCCCAGCTTCAAGTGATTCTTCCGCCTCAGCCTCCCAAGTAGCTGGGATTACATCATCCACCACCACAGCTGGCTAATTTTTGTATTTTTAGTAGAGACGGGGTTTCACCATGTTGTCCAGGCTTGTCGAACTTCTGACCTCACGTGATCTGCCTGCCTCAGCCTCCCAAAGTGCTAGGATTACAGGTGTGAACCACTGCACCTGGTCAGCATGCATTTTAAATAGTGGCTTAGATTTAGTTTTAAATATTTTGGGGTGAAAGGCAGAAACAGTTCCATTTTTGACATACAGGTTTTCTTTGGGATTGTTTTCAAGTATAGATTCACGTCAGAATGGCTAACTTAACATGGGTTTCTATATTCCCTGGTGTTGCTCCTAACCTGAACTCATAATCAGTTGCCATACTGAGGCAAGAGCACTCAGGGTAAATGTAGTCAAGTTAATTTAAAAGTGATAAAAGTGTTTTTCCATGGTGAAGCCTTCAGTATTTGGCTGAATGTAAAGTATGTTGAAGTGGTAAATTGATGGTAAGTTGTTAATCACTAACCTTGTTTGCACTTTTGTACACTGCTGCTTGCACTAGGATCTTGGTGTGAATTTTCAACTGTTTCACAGTGTATACAGATTATTAAGGATAATTTATACGAAGATGTTTCTGTTTAACTTTGTGTGTTTTACAACAAAGAGCTATAATAGATGGTTAAACGTTTTTGAATTGTGTTTATATGTTATTTTGATTATGTTCTTTTATCTTTTCACCTCCCATGAATTTGAATGTCAGGAAGGGAAAAATAAAATACTAATCTGGTCTTGAAGAACTCTAGTGTCAAGTTCCATTTTTATTATCCAACTATAATTTTCATTTTGTTCATTAGAAATTTCTTGGACTTTGAAAATTACAAAGATTGTAGAACTTTTTCTTAGTGCAAGGATTCTAAGGTACCTTTGCTCAAGTACCAAGGCCTAATTTGTGCGGTAAAACTGAAAGCAACTTATGGACAAACTGAAGTAGTACACAATGTGGACTCAGTTGAAATGTGAAAAATAAGACAACCATTTTATCTACATTAAGGTTCTCTAGTATGCACAGAATCTCCTGGAGAGCTTTAAACCACACACACACACACACACACACACACACACACACGCTTAAAAAAATCCTACCAGAGATTGTGATTCAGTAGATCTGGGGGTGGAAGTGGGAGGCAGGAATCTGACTCTTTAACAAGCTTCTCAGTTTTTTTCTTTTCTTTTTTATATACACTCTCTCTTTCTTCTTCCTTCTTTCTCTCTCTCTCTCTCCCTCCTTCTTTCTCTTTCTGTTTTTTTTTTTTTTTTTTTGAGATGAAGTTTTGCTCTTGTTGCCCAGGCTGGAGTACAGTGACACGATCTTGGCTTATTGCAACGTCCACTTCCCAGGTTCAAGTGATTCTCCTGCCTCAGCCTCCCGAGTAGCTGAGACTACAGGCACGTGCCACCACGCCCAGCTAATTTTTGTATTTTTAGCAGAGACGAGGTTTCACCATGTTGGTCAGGATGGTCTCTATCTCTTGACCTCGTGATCCACCCACCTTGGCCTCCCAAAGTGCTAGGATTACAGGTGTGAGCAATCGCATCCGGCCTGTTTTTTTTGTTTTTTTTTTTTTTGAGATGGAGTTTTGCTCTTGTTGCCCAGACTGGACTGCAGTGGCGCAATCTCCGCTCACTGCAACCTCTGCCTCCCAGCTTCAAGTGATTCTCCTGTCTCAGCCTCCTGAGTAGCTGGGATTATAAGCGCGTGCCACCATGCTCAGCTAATTTTTTGTATTTTTGGTAGAGATGGGGTTTCACCATGTTGGCCAGGCTGGTCTTGAACTCCTGACTTCAGGTGATCCACCCACCTCAGCCTCCCAAAGTGCTGGGATTACAGGCATGAGCCACCGCACCTGGACTTCTTTTCTCTCTTTTTCCTTTCCTTCCCTTTCCCTTTCTTCCCTTTCTTTCTTTCTTTTCTTTTTTTTTTTTTTTTTTTTTTTTTTTTTTGTGGGGACAGGGTCTCATTATGTTGCCCTTTCCTTTTTTTTTTGAGACAGGGTCTCACTGTGTTGCCCAGGCTGGAGTGCAGTGGCACAATCACGGCTCACTGCAGCCTCGAACTCCGGGGCTCAAGCAGTCCTCCCACCTCAGCTTCTGAATAGGACTACAGGTATGTGCCACTATGCCCAGCTAATTTTTTAATAGAAGCAGGGTCTTGCTATGTTGCCAAGGCTGATCTTGAACTCCTGGCCTCAAGCAGTCCTCCTGCCTCAGCCTCCCAAAGTGCTGGGACTGCAGGTATGAGACATTGCTCCCAGCTTCTACTTGTTAGTTTCAACTCAACAACTGAACTCCTGGCTGAAGGTATCCTCCTACTACAGCCTCCCAAAGTGCTGGGATTACAGGCATCAGCCACCACACCTGGCCTCAGCTTTTTCTGAAGCTGAAGTCTAAATTTTTCATTTAGGAGAAATATTAATATAACAATATTGCTAATAATAAATGATCCTTAGTCAATCAGTGACACAAAAAAGGGTGTAATGATTTTTGGTAAGGATTATCAAGTTAGAGATTTAAATCCAAATATAAAACCTTCCTATAGCCATCCCTTTAACCTTCCCACTAACAATGTACAGCAATGACAACAAGCTTTGTGCTACC
Source organism: Macaca thibetana thibetana (assembly GCF_024542745.1). Lineage (NCBI taxonomy): Eukaryota > Metazoa > Chordata > Mammalia > Primates > Cercopithecidae > Macaca > Macaca thibetana. Next base: position 47,073,703 of record NC_065583.1, read on the forward strand.
TCTTCAATATAATCCATCACAACTCTATTACAGTTGGGCCTATCAGAATATTTACCTATGGAACCAGGCGCAGTGGCTCATGCCTGTAATCCCAGCACTTTGGGAAGCCAAGGCGGGCAGATCAGCTGAGGTCAGGAGTTCAAGACCAGCCTGACCAACACGGAGAAACCCCATCTCTACTACAAATTCAAAATTAGCCGGGCATGGTGGTGCATGCCTGTAATCCCAGCTACTCGGGAGGCTGAGGCAGGAGAATTGATTGAACCCAGAAGGTGGAGGTTGCAGTGAGCCAAGATTGCGCCATTGCACTCCAGCCTGGGTAAAAATATTTACCTATGGACCTTTATGTTATTTGTTGAGTTGAAACTAACAAGTAGAAGCTGGGAGCAATGTCTCATACCTGCAGTCCCAGCACTTTGGGAGGCTGAGGCAGGAGGACTGCTTGAGGCCAGGAGTTCAAGATCAGCCTTGGCAACATAGCGAGACCCTGCTTCTATTAAAAAATTAGCTGGGCATAGTGGCACATACCTGTAGTCCTATTCAGAAGCTGAGGTGGGAGGACTGCTTGAGCCCCGGAGTTCGAGGCTGCAGTGAGCCGTGATTGTGCCACTGCACTCTAGCCTGGGCAACACAGTGAGACCTTGTCTCAAAAAAAAAGGAAAAAAACTAACAAGTAGATAGAAAGAGTGAATGCACTGAAGGGACCAATGCTTAAAAAAAATCTCTGGGGGCCGGGCGCGGTGGCTCAAGCCTGTAATCCCAGCACTTTGGGAGGCCGAGATGGGCGGATCACAAGGTCAGGAGATCGAGACCATCCTGGCTAAAACGGTGAAACCCCGTCTCTACTAAAAAATACAAAAAACTAGCCGGGTGAGGCGGCGGGCGCCTGTAGTCCCAGCTACTCGGGAGGCTGAGGCAGGAGAATGGCCTGAACCCGGGAGGCGGAGCTTGCAGTGAGCTGAGATCCGGCTACTGCACTCCAGCCTGGGCAACACAGCAAGACTCCATCAAAAAAAAAAAAAAAAAAAAAAAAAAAAAAAAACAACTCTGGGGCCAGGCGCGGTGGCTCACGCCTGTAATCCTAGCACTTTGGGAGGCTGAGGCAGGTGGATCATCTGAAGTCAGGAGTTTGAGACCAGCCTGGCCAACATGGTGAAACCCCATCTCTACTAAAAATACAAAAATTAGCCAGGTGTGGTGGCACGCACCTGTAATCCCAGCTACTCGGGAGGCTGAGGCAGAAGAATCACTCAAACCCCCCCGGGTGGAGGTTGCAGTGAGCCAAGATTGGGCCACTGCACTCCAGCCTGGGTGACAGAGAGAAACTCTATCTCAAAGAAAAAAAAAAGGTCTCTGGGCATCGTGGCTCACACCTGTGATCCTAGCACTTTTGGGAGACCAAGACAGGTGGATCCTTGCTTGAGCCCAAGAGTTTGAGACCAGCCTGGGCAACATAGCAAGGTCTCATCTCTACAAAGAACACAAAAATTAGCTGGGCACAGTAACATGTACCTGTAGTCTTAGCTACTCTGGAGGCTGAGTTGGGAGGATCACTTGGGCCCAGGGAAGTCAAGGCCACAATGAACGGTGATTGTGCCATTGCACTCCAGCCTGGGAGACAGAGTGAGACCCTTTCTCAAAAAAATAATAAAGAAAGAAAAAGAAAAAAGAAAGAACAGAGAAAACGAAAAGAAGGTCCAGTTTATTTAGCTCATTTTATTGAATTTAGATACATACATAATTTCAACCAGACTGTCTGATGTTTGTATCAACTAGACTATCCAACATTTGTAACTAATAGTATACAAGTAATGCAGGTGTCACAGCTCCTAGCAGAATTGAAAGGCACTTTGTTGGGAATAGGGAAAATTCCTAGGAAACAATGGAAATGAAGCCCTCTGGGTGGTGACTGCCATCCTCTTAACTGAAAGGTGGGGACAAAAGTTGAGTAGCCTGTTGATTAAAAACAAAGATTCTAGGGCCGGGCGCGGTGGCTCAAGCCTGTAATCCCAGCACTTTGGGAGGCCGAGGCCGGCGGATCACGAGGTCAGGAGATCGAGACCATCCTGGCTGACACGGTGAAACCCCGTCTCTACTAAAAAATACAAAAAACTAGCCGGGCGAGATGGCGGGCGCCTGTAGTCCCAGCTACTGGGGAGGCTGAGGCGGGAGAATTGCGTGAACCCGGGAGGCGGAGCCTGCAGTGAGCTGAGATCCGGCCACTGCACTCCAGCCTGGGCGGCAGAGCGAGACTCTGTCTCAAAAAAAAAAAAAAAAAAAAAAAACAAAGATTCTAAAACAAAACAGAGATCCTAAAATAGGCTCTATTTCTGCAGAGTCCCTTACTCACGGTTCAACTGGGGGTTTAGTTAATTGACAAAAGTCAAGGCCTATGTTTATAAAGCCTCTTAATTTATTTAAAATTAGACACCAAGGCTCAATACTTTTCTTGCTACTACTTAGTAAACAAATTAAGTCTTACCTTGGAATGTGGATTTTTATTCTGGGGGCATTATGGAGAACAATTTGAGATTTTTTTTTCCAAGACAGAGTCTCTGTCACCCAGGCTGGACTGCAGCTGCAATCATAGCTAACTGTAGCCTCAACCTCCTGGGGTAAAGGGATCAGCCCACCTCAACCTCCTAAGTAGCTGAGACTACAGGCACACACCACCACATCTGGTTTATATATATATACACACACACACACACACACACACACATATATACACACACACACACACATATATATATTTTTGTTGTTGTTGTTGTTGAGACAGGGTCTCGCTATGTTGCCCAGGCTGGTTTCAAACTCCTAGCCTCAAGCAATCCTCCTGCCTCGGCCTCCCACCCAAAGTGCTAGAATTACAGCATGAGCCATGGCACCTGGCCTAAGATGTGTACTAAGGTCACTGTGACTTCAGTGATGGCAATATGCTACTACAAATAAGCTGATAATGTTATAAAAAGAAACTGAATAGTTTTTTGGCTTGATTGTATTGAAGAGGTTTGGGATAGTGGGTAACAGATTCCTTTAGTCACAAAACTTTGCATGAAGCATGTCATGTGGATGTCATGAGGAAAGATCATTGGAGGTTAGGTAAGGATGGAAGAGAGAGAAGTACTTGCTGGGGGATGGGGGGTGCGTAAAATGGAGAATTTTGTTTCTTGGGGGGGGGTGTGTGTGTGTGTGTTGTTTTCGTTTTTTTGAGACAGAGTCTCACTCTGTCGCCCAGGCTGTAGTGTAGTGGTGGGATCTCGACTCCCCGTACCTCTGCTTCCCAGGCTCAAGTGATCCTCCTGCCTCAACCTCCTGAGTAGCTGAGACTATAGGCATACACCACCATGCCTGGCTAATTTTTATATTTTTAGTAGAGATGGGGTTTTGTCCTGTTGGCCAGGCTGGTCTTGAACTCCTGACCTTAAGTGATCCACCTGCCTTGGCCTCCCAGAGTGCTGGGATTACAGGTGTGAGCCACTGTGCCCCACCTATTCCCTGGTTTCTTGAGCTGAAAGGAACTTATTTATTCATTTTTTGAGACAGTCTTGCTCTGTCACCTAGGCTGGAGTGCAGTGGTGCAACCTTGGCTTGCTGCATCCTAGGTCGAAGCAATTCTTGTGCCTCATCCTCCCAAGTAGCTGGCACTACGGGCGTGCACCACCACAACTGGCTAATTTTTGAATTTTTTTTTTTTTAGTAGAGATGGGGTTTCACTATGTTGGCCAAGCTGGTCTCGAACTTCTGACCTCAAGCAATCCACCTGCCTCAGCCTCCCAGAGTGCTGGGATTACAGGTGTGAGCCACCATGCCCAGCCTGTTCCCTGGTTTTTTGAGTTAAAAGGAATTTAATGTGAAATTTGATGGTATTATAGTCTTGTTTCATGTGCGATTAGTAACATCTCAGAAGCTGGAGAGATGGCAAACATTACAAAGTAACAGCACCATTCTTAGGGTTCTCTCCAAGCCCCTGGGTTTGAGTTGAAGTCACTAGACCCATTTCCTGATTTACTAATCAGAAACCAAACCAGATTGATTGTAGTCTGGAGAGAAGCAAGTTGACCTTCTTCCATTCCAGGGACTTCAGTTTTGAGAACTGAGAGTCCAGGAGCCCCTCTTTGGGTGATAGACAGAACAGGTGAGCTCTAGCCCTGTTCTGGGTCCCAGAGAGGGAAAGTAGGTGGGAGCTTGTTTGTGACTAGGGGCTCCATTGTATGAGAACACAACTCTTACAGCTCCTGAAGGAAACCATGTAATGATTTCTTTCCTGACTGCCTGGCAGCAGATGGCAAGGGCATGAAGCTATTTAGAGAACACTCTGAGTTTTTTCTCACCCCAACTTCTATTTAGGGCCAGGCTCAGAATCATGAGTCCCTTGAATCCTCTGGCAGTTGGGTGGCAGTGGAGCCCCTCTTGGATTTACTCAATCTGCCTTCCTCCTTGGAAAAGTGATACCTTGACCCTTCTGATGACCTGGGACTGGATGGCCTTTTTGCCCACTCCTTAGGACAGTGCTGGGCTGGGCAAAATCAAGGGCAAGGTTCCTACTCACAAGATTGTCTCTTTTCTCTGTTTCTCTCACACACAAAACCTTACATAAGGGAAATGATTAGTTATCACCAGGAACTTAACCAATTGTGTTGAAGTGTTGGATTCTGGCTTGGGTGCTTGGTCCCACTTTCTGTCTGCCTGCCTTTTAGTCAGCCACTCAGCAAGCACTTCCTGAACACCTGCCTGCTGGGGGCTGGCATGGCATAAAGAAAATGTGCAGAGATCTGGCCAAGACAGAATGGAAGGCAAAAGGAGAAGGCTTCCACACATTATGGAGGAGGTTTATAGAAAGGAGAACTAGAGCTGAATCTCGGGGTACAAACTGGTTTAGCAGAGAAGGAGCAAGAGGGGATATTCCAAGCAGAGAGATCAGCAAAGACAAAGGTGTGGAGGCAGGAAAGAACACACAGCAATTTGGGAGCTGGTAGAGCTCAGTGCCTGAAGAGGTGCCACGTGGAGAGTGTCCTAGGAGGCAAGAGTGGAGGGTAAGACCACAGAGCATGAGGCCTGAACTATCTAACACCAATTCCAACACCAACAATTTTATGACATATGGCCATGTTTTCCAAGCCAAGGTAGAAGCCAGTGATCCCCCAGGATAGTCTGCTCATGGGGCCATCAGATTAGGACAGACTATTTGAAGTTGAGACCATCTGGACAGACATGTGTCCTCAAAATGCTGAAATGACTGTTGAGCATGTGTACCAAAATGTGTGGTACTGATGATGGGGAAGATTAAACACAAGATGAAGCTGTTGAAACAGCAGGCACTGCTGCCTACGCACCAAAAGCCTGGCTAGGCCCTGGGGGTGGAGATGGAGACTCACTGTAGAAGACAGCTAGGAGTGGGGAGCCCAGACAGCACCCCTCCCCTCTCTGACACTTCTCTGACACTCTGACCTCCGCCAGTTGCAGTGGTTCATGCCTGTATTCCCAGCACTTTGGGAAGCTGAAGCAGAAGGATCGCTCGAGTCCATGAGGTCACAGCTGCGGTGAGTTACGATTGCACCACTGCACTCCAGCCTGGACGACAGAGTGAGATCAGTCTCAAAAACAAAAAGAAAGAAGGCGGCGGCAGCCAGGCACAGTGGCTCATGCCTGTAATCCCAGCACTCTGGGAAGCCGAGGAGGGTGGATCACTTGAGGTGAGGAGTTCAAGACCAGCCTGGCCAACATGGTGAGACCCCGTCTCTACTAAAAATACAAAAATTAGCTGGGCTTGGTGTCATATGCCTGTAGTCCCAGTTACTTGGGAGGCTGAAGCAGGAGAATGGCTTGAACTAGGGAGGCGGAGGTTGCAGTGAGCTGAGATCATGCCATTGCTCTCCAGCCTGGGTGACAGGGCGAGACTCCGTCTCAAAAAAAAAAAAAAAAAAAGGGAAAAGAAGAAGGCTGGGTGCCGTGGCTCACACAGGTAACCCGAGCGCTTTGGGAGGCCAAAGTTGGGGGAGCACTTTAAGCCAGAAGTTCAAGACCTGCCTGGGCAACATAGCAAGGCCTCATCTCTACCAAAAAAAAAATAAAAATAAAAATGCTGGGCATAGTGGTGCACACCTGTGGTCCCAGCTACTGAGGAGGCTGAGGCAGGAGGATTACTTGAGCCTGAGAGGTAGAGGCTGCAGTGAGCCATGATCATGCCACTTCACTCCAACCTAGGCAACAAAGCGAGATCTTGTCTCAAAAAAACAGAAAACAAAACAAAAAACCTCTGACCTGGGACTGTCTTTGCCTGGACAATGGAGCAGTATGGTGGTTTCATCCATTAAGCTGGAGAAGTGTAATGGATGGAGGAGGAAGAATACCCTGTTTTAACCCCCTAGGAAAATACTGAACTTGACAAATCAAGTGGGCAGAGTAGCTCAACTGTTACGAAATAGTCCAAAGACTGCCCAGTGAAAGTGAATTGGACTTCATCTATGACTCCAGGACTCAAGAAGACCTGTGAATAGAAATGTCAGGTGTCAAAGAGACATTACAATTGAATTTAAGAAAGACCTTTTTAACACAGCTGTGGGCTGCCTTTCAAATGATGGGCTGTCATTGGAATTCAAACGGTCTCTCCTAGAGAGGGGAACTCCATGGAACAGTGGTTGGATGAAATGAGCTCTCACACTCTCCCCAAACTCAGAGGTCCTACAAACCACATGAGGCTTTTCAGATGAGGGCCATGAAGGAGTTAAAATTGATGGGGCAAGTTAGTTCCGATCCCATGCCCTTTCTTGATGGGATGGAGGCATTCCTGGAGGGGAGAGGAGTCCCTAAGATTTACCCTTTTCTAGAGAGTCCCCTCTGATTCCCGATGCCTCTACAGGGGCATGTCCACTCCTCCTGTGACATTGGCTCACTTGAGACATTTTTTTTTTTTGAGACAGGGTCTTACTTTGCTACCCAGGCTGGGGTACAGTGGTATGATCACAGCTCACTGCAGCCTCCTGGACTCAGGCAATCCTCCCACCTCAGCCTCCTGAGTAGCTGGGACTACAGATGCACGCCACCACACCCGGCAAACTTTTGTATCTTTTTGTAGAGATGGGGTTTCGCCAGGTTGCCCAGGCTTCACTTGTGACTCTTACCTGGATGTGGCAAAGATCAGGACCATCCATCAGACCTCCCTCCCAAGCCTCCTAGGATGCTACTTCAGTAAGGAATGGGCATGAATATTCCAGCTGGCATTTAGGGAGCAATGCTTTGATACCAAGCAACAGACACTACAACCAGGCAGGCTCCCAGAGTCCCAAAATAACAGTTCAGAGTATCCACAGGTGAAAGTTTATTTTGCTGAGTCACTTTTCCTCTTTGGCTTCTGCAAACCCTTGGCTGTTCTTCTGAGTTTCATGTTGATCACAACATTCAATCCCTAGCAATGGAAGGTTCCTTTTTTGCAAAAGGGGTAAGGTGAGGGCACAGGAGGGATCTCCTATCCAACTACCTCTAGCCTCTCGGGTTACAAGGTTTCAGGTGTGCAGGATGACCACAGAGCTGACAAGGGGCCTGAGTAACCCACAAGGCTGGGGAGCTGGGTGGTTTTCTCGCCCAGGCAGCTGACTGTCAGATATGTCGCTGGAGCTGCTTCTCTGACCATCAGCTGTTTGCAACCAGCCCCCATCTAGGGGCTGCACCTGGCCAGTCCCAACCCTGACCCCAGACCACAGTTGGGTTTAGGGAGGCCCGTGAAAACTTGTAAACAAACAGGGCTTACTGGCTCAGATTCTGGGAAGTGAGAGTTGGTAAACAAATCCCTCTGGCCTCCTTGCCTCTGGTCAGTCGGCAAGTCTGTGAGTGCTCTGCTGTACCACTGCATCCTGCCCTCCTCTAACACCTTTTGTGGCTCCTCATTTTGTCCACTTCATACCCATGTCCACTTTGAGCCTCTCAGCCACCCTGCATAGTGGGTCCAGCAGGAACTCTCATCCTTATTAGCAAATGAGGAAACTAAGGGACAGAAATACAGGTCAATAATTCTCCATTACCCCAAGGCCCACAAAATTCCATTTCTAGCGGCTTCCTCCTCCGTGGTGGATTCATGGACAAATTCTCTAGACTTGAATGGCCACATGTTGCTTACTGTTCATTGAGAATGGAGGGAAGTGGCCGGGAGCAGTGGCTCACGTCTATAATCCCAGCACTTTGGGAGGCTGAGGTGGGCGGATCACCTGAGGTCAGGAGTTCAAGAATGAAGGGAAGAATAAGGGGGACCACCCACTGAGTACAAACCTCTAGACGCGAGGCAACCCACTTGAGCATTATCCCAAAGACAGAGGCCTCCATCCCTACCAGGGAGGCCTAGCCCCCTTCCAAGCCTGAGGATGGGTGCCTCCTCTTCTCTGCCAGTGCCTCAAGGCCCTGCTCCATGTTTCACCCTGCCACTGTCCCAGCCCGACCTGGCACCTCACCCCATGACCACGCCCATGACTAATCCTGTGCTCCTAACGGCACCCTCACCTGGTGACAGATGAGTCAGCCGCCACAGTGGTGTTCGGATTGTGCAAAGGTGCCAAGCCGAGTGGATAAAGCTTCTTCCTTTTCTCCTCTGCCCAAGTCTTGTCTGGAGGCTCACCCAGCCCCTTCTGCCAGCCAGCCCCACCTCACCCAGCTGGCCTCAAGTTAAAGGGCCCTGGTGAGACAGGAGAATAGGGAATTAGGGTCACCAAGGGTCAAGGAATAAGCAAAAGAACAGCAGGTGCAGCCAGTTCTAGGTAAGATTAGGCAGCAAACAGGCCACATCCTCACTCCTGTGATAACAAGACAGAAATTTCCACTTCAGCCTCTGATTGACCACGGGCCAAGTATCCACTTCAGCTCTGATAAATTGCCGGTCAATCTGTCATAGGGTGTAACCAACTGGAGGCCTCTAAAGGGCAACTAGAGATGTTACCAAATTCTTTTTTTGTTTTTGAGACGGAATCTTGCCCTGTCACTCAGGCTGGATTGCAGTGGCTTGATCTCCACTCACTGCAAACTCTGCCTCCTAGGTTCAATCAATCCTCCCATCTCAGCCTCCAGAGTAGCTGGGACCACAGGCACACCACCATGCTCAACTTTTTCTTTCTTTCTTTTTTTTTTTAAGTAGAGACTGGGTTTCACCATGTTGACCAGACTGGTCTCGAACTCCTGGCCTCAAGTGATCCACCAGCCTGAGCGTCCCAAAGTGCTGGGATTACAGGCGTGAGCTCTAATCCACCAGCCACCAAATTCTTTTAGCTTAATAAAAACCCTAAAGAATATTGCAATGGGGCTCTGGAGCGGCTTGCTCAAGCCTGCTCCCACTCTGTGGAGTGTACTTCTACTTCAGTAAATCGCCTTCATTGCCTCTTTCGTTGCTTTGTTCTTTTGTTTCTTTGTGTGTTTTGTTCAATTCTTTGTTCAATGCATGAGAACCTGGACAACTCACAGTCAAGACCTTCCATCTGGTAACACTGGAAAGCTTTCCCTTGCCCTCTGACCACGGCCCATTCCCACAGGAGATGGACTTCAGAGGTGACAGATATGCTGCAACCTATTCTCCCATTGTACAGATACAGAAGTATCTCCCAAGTAGCTGGGTCCATCGAGTCAGTGGCGAAGAGAAGACTTCTCACCCCTGGGTCAGTCGTAATTTCCTAGAGCAGTGTACAAAAAGTCTTTTAGGGAAGGGTGTTGATTATAATTTCAAAAGAACTTTGAGTGAGTTTGAGTTGGGGGACTTAGGGGAGTCACAGATGGTGCTCTAGGAAAAGCAGAGGCCCAACATGAACTCTTTTTTAACAAAACTGTTTTAAAATGGTTTCTTCTGATGGCTGGGCGCGGTGGCTCACGCCTGTAATCCCAGCACTTTGGGAGGCTGAAGCGGGCGGATCACTTGAGGCCAGGAGTTTGAGACCAGCCTGGCCAATGTGGTGAAATCCCGTCTCTACTAAAAATACAAAAATTAGCCGGTTGTGAGTGCCATAATGCCAGCTACTTGTGGGGCTGAGGCATGAGAATTGCTTGAACCCAGGAGGTGGAGGTTACAGTGAGTCAAGGTCGTGCCACTGCACTCTAGCCTGGGTAACAGAGTGAAACTATCTTAAAAAAAAAAAAAAAAAATCCCCAAAAGTAAAATAAAATGGTTTCTTTTGCTTTACATTATGCTTGTTGCAACAAAGCAGTTGGGTGATATTGCATGTAGCAAGGTTTTTTGTTTTTTTATTTCCTATACAGTATTTTGTTTTCTTAAACTGCAGTAAAACAAACAAAAAACCCCCAAAACGCAAAATTCACTCTCCCAGGCCAGGCACTTGTAATCCAGCATTTTGGGATTGCTTGAGCTCAGGGGTTTGAGACCAGCTTGAGCAACATGGCTAGACCCTGGCTCTACTAAACAAAATACAAAAAAAAAAAAGCTGGGCGTGGTAGTGTGTGCCTGTAGTTCTAGCTATTCGGGAGGCTGAGGTGGGAGGAATGCTTGAGCCTGGGGGAGGGCAGAGGTTGCAGTAAACCAAGATCGTGCCACTGTACTCCAGCCTGGATGACAGCATGAGACCCTGTCTCAAAAATTAAAAAAATTTTAAAAAAATTCACCCTCCCAACAATTTCCAAGTGTAAAGTACAATATTGTCAACCACATGCCATTGATGGGCAGCAGAGCTCCGGAACCACCCTCCCATCCTGACTGTGTGCCTGCTAATCAATTCTCTTCCTCCTCCCGAAGCCCCCGGCAACCACCTTTCTACTTTGTGCTCTATGATTTTGACTACTCTAAGTGCCTCCTATAAGTGGAATCATACAGCATTTGTCTTTTTGTGACTGGCTTGTTTTGCTTAGCATTATTTCCTACAGGTTCATCCATGCTGTAGCACAGGACAGGATTTCCTTCTTTTTTAAGGCTGAATAATATTCCATTGTATGTGTATACATTTTCTTTATCCATTCATCTGTCAATGGATATTTAGGTTGCTCCAATCTCTTGGATATTGTGAACAGTGCTCCCACCAATCTGAACTCTTTAGATGTTGAGCTGAGACAGCAAATAAATGGGCTTGTGAGCTCTGGGGGGCAGAGGTCCTTCAAGGACACTATGGAGCTTCTGTTCAGCGTTGGATTGGAATGTCAGGTATAAGGGAGGCTGTGGCTGAGTTAAGACAGGACCAGCTGTGTCCTGGGTCACTGGCTGCACCCCCTTTTCCATTGTTCTCACACTGTAGCTGTGACCATGTTGGGGTTGTTGGGATAGTTTAGGATTTGCCACAGTGTATAAAATATGAAAAACCATGCCCCTGCCTCAGCCGCCTGCCTGGAACACAGTGGAAAGAGGGACCTGAGGCTTCCCACTAGGAATGCCAGGGAAAATACAGGATGCAATATTTGGAAAATGTACTGAGAAACTACTCTCTGAAATTTGAATGTAACTACATGTCCTATATTTTTATTTGCTAAATCTGACAGCCTCCCTCCTACCCACTGAAAGTCTCTCCAGCCAGCAACCAGGGACCCTGTATCCCTACCCACGTTTCCTCAGAATGGGCTGGCGTAGACACTTCTGAGCTCAGGCCTGGCTTGGAGCACTGGGGGCCAAGAAACACTCTGCTACAGTGAGCTCGCCCTTAAGCCACCTGCTTGACTGAACCCCCATCCTTTCTTCCCTCCCTCTGACTCTTGACAGGGGGTCCACCTGAACCCCAAAAGGCTGCCTTGAAGTCCATATTTTATTATCTCTTAAAAAAATTTTTCTTCAGGCAGGTATGGTGGCTCATGCCTGTAATCCCAGCACTTTGAGAGACTGAGGGCTCAGGTGGGAGGATCACTTGAGCCCAGGAATTCAAGGCTACAGTGAGCTGTGACTGCACCACTGCGCTGTAGCCTAGGCAGTGGAGTGAGACCCTATCTCAAAGAGTGAGACCCTGTCTCTCTTTTTTTTCTGTTTTTTCAGTAGAGATGAGGTCTCACTATGTTGCTCAGGCTGGTCCTGAATTCATGGGCTCAAGTGATCTTCCTGATTCAGCTTCCCAAAGCACTGGTATTAAAGACATGAGCCGCCACTCCTGGCCAATCTCCTTTGTATCTTTTTTTTTTTTTTTTTTTTTTTTTTTTTTGAGACGGAGTCTTGCTCTGTCGCTCAGGCTGGAATGTAATGGTGCTATCTCAGCTCACTGCAACCTCTGCTTCCTGGGTTCAAGCGATTCTCCTGCCTCAGCCTCCTGAGTAGCTGAGATTACAGGTGCATGCCACCATGCCCGGCTGATTTCTGTATTTTTAGTGGAGATGGCGTGTCACCACGTTGGCCAGGCTGGTCTCAAACTCTTGACCTTGTGATTCACTTGCCTCGGCTTCCCAAAGTGCTGGGATTACAGGCGTGAACCACCGCACCTGGCCCTCCTCTTTTTTATTCATTATTTTAATTTAATTTTTTTTTCTTTTCTTATCTTTTTGAGACAGGGTAGTTGTAAGGCCACTTGGAGCTACCTGCATTTCCAGCATGGGCCAGAGGTGCCTCTGTGAGTCCTGAAGCTTTCATCTCCAAGAAAAGGTGCCTTTGCTGCCTCCTGTGGACGCTCTGAACACGGTCAGAGGCTGCAAGGAGGACTGAGGCCAGCTCTAGAAGGACCAAGTGCTGTCTCTCTCCACTCTGCTGTGAACTTCCTTCTTTTCTTTGGCAGGGCCTGGGTCTCCTTGGCCACCCACCCAACCTGGGACTGGGCACCCAGCGGACCTCAGCCAATGCTTTATTCTCCCAAGAGGCGCCTCGTCCCTTAACAACCTCCTTGTCACTGAAGCCTAATAGAGGAGACTCTTCTCTGCCCTGGCTGGCAAGGGGGCATGGAGCAGGAGGTGCTGGGGTGCAGGAGCCTCAACAGGGACAGAGGAGGGGGAGGCTGGAGCTCTGCAACCAATGTGGGATTGGCCCTGGCCCTGTGGGCCTTGCGACGTGCGGTGAGAGGTGCCAGTGCTAGGGCCTAGCGGGCAGCAGGGGGCGCCCCAGACCCTATCTTGCAGGAGTTTGGAGCGACTAAGGGAATTCAGAGAGGGCAATGGAGACCTTCCTCACCCCACAGATTAATACTCTCTCACTAGCAGCACAATCTCAGTGTGTCATTGCACACTGATTTGTGATTATCTACTTGAAGTCTGTCTCCCACTCTGGCCTGGTCTCTGTAAGGGGCATGTTGTCCCCACAGTGTCCTCAGGGCCCTGCAGCAGATGCTCAGTGAGTGCTGAATCAGTATCGCAATATTTGTATGAATGAAAGTGGTCCCCTAGCCTGGGCATGGTGGCTCACGCCTGTAATCCAGCACTTTGGGAGGCCGAGGCAGATGGATCATGAAGTCAGGAGATCGAGACCAGCCTGGCCAGCATGGTCAGCATGGTGAAACCCCGTTTCTACTAAAAATACAAAAAATGAGCCAGGCATGGTGGTGAGCGCCTGTAGTCCCAGCTACTTGGGAGGCTGAGGCAGGAGAATCACTTGACCCCGGGAGGCGGAGGTTGTAGTAAGGAGAGATTGTGCTACTGCACTCCAGCCTGGCCAACAGAGTGAGACTCTGTCACAAAAACAAAAACAAACAAACAAAAATGGTGGTCCCCAAGACCACCCCCCAGCCTCCCATCAGATCCCTGTGCTGATGAGCTGTGAGTCCTGGTGGCAAGAGAACTGGCCCACCACGAGGGAGATGCGACCAGGTCAGTGCCATCCTCCTCCAGTCCTGTGCTCAGGGGCTCTCAGCAGGCAGGGACAGCCAACCTCAAGGGGGAAGCCTAGGAGTGCCAATCAAATGTGAGACTCCTGCCCTCAAGCAGCCACGTAGGCTGGTGCAGAGTCCCAGAGGGACCAGGGCTGGGAATGCAGGGCCAGGCCTGCTCCTCACCTCCTGCCTTCCCTTGGGGAAGTGGGCCAGGTGTTCCTCATGGCTATCTGTCTCTCACTCCATAGGAGCCTGGATGACTCCTGGGCAGCTCAAGGGAAGGCTGAGGGTCTCTAGGGCTCTGCTGCCCAATAGGGTAGCTACTAGCCACATGTGGCTTTGAGCACTTGAAATGTGGCTAGTCTGAATTAAGATGTGCTGTAAGCATAAAATACACCCTGGATTGTGAAAAGAACGCAAAATCTCTCATTAATAGTTATTTTACATTGATTACATGTTTAAAGACATTTGGATGTAATGGGTTAAATAAAATTATTATTCAAATTCATTTTATCTGTTTTTATTTGTTTGTTCATTTTTTGAAACAGGGTCTTACTCTGTTGCCCAGGCTGTAGTGTAGTGGCGCTATCACGGCCCACTGCAGCCTCGACCTCCCAAACTCAAACAATCCTCCCACCTCAGCCACCTGAGTACCTAGGACTAAAAGTGTGCATCACCACCCCCAGCCAATTAAAAACAAATTTTTTGTAGAGATGGGGTCTTGCCATGTTGCCCAGGCTGGTCTCGAACTCCTGGGCTCAAGCAATCCTCCTGCCTCGGGCTCCCAAAGTGCTGGGATTACAGGCATTAGCCACTATACCTGGGCCTGTTTTTCACTTTTTAAAAATGTGGCTACTAGAATTACAAATGTGACTTGCACTATATTTCTAAAGAACAGTGTTGCCAGGCCAGGCGTGGTGGCTCACTCTTGTAATCCCAGCACTTTGGGAGGCCGAGGTGGGCGGATCATGAGGTCAGGAGTTTGAGACCAGCCTGGTCAATACAGTGAAACCCCGTCTCTACTAAAATTACAAAAATTAGCTGGGTGTGGTGGTGGGTGCCTGTAGTCCCAGCTACTCGGGAGGCTGAGGCAGGAGAATCGCTTGAACCCAGGAGGCGGAGGTTGCAGTGAGCCGAGATTTTGCCACTGCACTCCAGCCTGGGCAACAGAGCTAGACTCTGTCTCAAAAAAAAAAAAAGAAAAAGAACAGCATTGCCTCAGACCAACATGTACCCTGAATCCCCCTGCCCTACATTAATCAGCTGGGTTAGGTTCACAGGTGCGATTTTATTTATTTTGTTTGTTTTTGTTTTTTTTTGAAGACAAAGTCTTGCGCTGTCTCCTAGGCTGGAGTGCAGTGGCACGATCTTGGCTCACTGCAACCTCTGCCTCCCGGGTTCAAGCGATTCTCCTGCCTCAACCTCTCTATAGTCCCTGTAGCTGGGATTACAGGCATGCATCTCCACACCCGGCTAATTTTTTGTGTTTTTAGTAGAGATGAGGTTTCACCAGTTTGGCCAGGATAGTCTCAAACTCGTGACCTCAAATGATCCACCCACCTTGGCCTCCCAAAGTGCTGGGATTACAGGCATGAGCCACCTCGCCCAGCCGACACAGGTGTGGTTTTAGAGTGAGGGGCAAGCCTGAGTCATTCTTCTGGATCACTGTGGTCCTGCTTTGGGCTGGCTACAGGAGGAGAGAGAGACTGTGGTGCCAAGTTCAGGGCAGCTGGGCCACAGGGCTGACAGTCCCTTCCCATGGCCAGGTGGGCTGGTCACCCAGATACCCCCTCAGTCCCAGGGCTGATTTCCTACCGGCATCCTGTGCTGATTCCACAGTTGAGGACGCTGAGCCCTTCCCATTCACAGCTGAGCTGCTGGAGCTGGAGCTGAGAACATCCACAGCCTGTTTGTCCAGGTTCCTGGGATCCCTAACAAGGAGACCTCCCTCCATGGGCATTTGGGGCACACACACACTCCACCCCAAATTTACTTCCAATACCTTGTGCATTGTGGACTCAGAACATTGGATCTGGAGGCACCCTTAGGAACCTACTATCTACTGCTCTGGAGAGGAAATGGGTTCATTCTCTGTGGCAAACAACTAAGTCAGTGGCCCCAGAAGCTAAGATTCTTTGAGTTTTTTTTTTTTTTTTTTTTTTTTTTTTTGAGACGGAGTCTCTCTCTGTCGCCCAGGCTGGAGTGCAGTGGCCAGATCTCAGCTCACTGCAAGCTCAGCCTCCCGGGTTCACGCCATTCTCCTGCCTCAGCCTCCCGAGTAGCTGGGACTACAGGCGCTGCCACCTCGCCCGGCTAGTTTTTTGTATTTTTTAGTAGAGACGGGGGTTTCACCGTGTTAGCCAGGATGGTCTCGATCTCCTCACCTCGTGATCCGCCCGTCTCGGCCTCCCAAAGTGCTGGGATTACAGGCTTGAGCCACCGCGCCCGGCCGATTCTTTGAGTTTTAATGTAACCTCTGACCTACACAGCCTTGCTTTGAGCCCTCAGAGAAGGTTCAAGACCCTTCCCTGGTATAGCTTGATCCATCTTTGCATAGGCCAAGCCCTCTGTGAGGAATGACCATCAGCTTCCCTTGGGCTAGCAACAATTTTTTCATTAGGTCTGCATTGCCTGGAGGTTTTAGGGGGACAGGGGCCTGGTGACATGCAGAGTATGCAACCCAGCACACTGGCAGTGAGGTGTCCGGTCAAGACTACTTGTTAAATGAATGAATGAATCACTTCCTCAGAGAAACCCTTCCTGAACCCTCCTACCCCTAGACCAGCCCAGGCCTCTAGGAAAACTCCCAGCTCCCTCACTGCCTGTGTGAGCTACCCCCAGCAAGGACAGCAGCTACATTCCCCACACTCTTTTCAGAGCCTGACTTAGGGTAGGTACTCAGAAAATCATGAATAAAAAACAAACTCAAGCAAAAATCTTCGCCGACCTAGGGACACTCCCTTGAGGCTCCTCCCAAACTTTCCTGTGGTCCCAGACAGGTGGTTGTAGCGGGTGGGGCGTGCAGCAGTCCTGCCTTGGATGCGGAGCTTTACCTCTGAGCACATCTTTGACTTTGGGTGCATCCCTCATCCTCTCAATTCCACAGGAACATATTGAATATCAAATGAAATACTGCCCTGAGGCTAGGTGCGATGGCTCATGCCTGTAGTATCAGGACTTCAGGAGGCCGAGGAGGATGGATCACTTGGGCCCAGCAATTTGAGACCAGCCTGGGCAACGTGGCGAAATCCCATCTCTACAAAATTACCAAAATCAACCAGGCATGGTGGCACGCACCTGTAGTCCCAGCTACTCAGGAGGCTGAGGTGGGAGGATCACTCGAGCCCAGGATGTCAAGGCTGCAGTGAGTCAAGATTGCACGACTGAACTCCAGCCTCGGCAACAGAGTGAAACCCTGTCTCAAAAAATAATAACAACAATCAAAAATAGAAATACTGCTCTGAAATTATAGCCCTTGGTGTGCACTGAGCATCTTTATTATGATTCCTTAGGAGGTGGCAGCAGATCCCTTGGAAAACTCAGGGATCTTGTGGTTTTGCTGAGCCCACTGTCAGGTGTGTGTGTGGGACTCCCAGGGTTCCCTACCCCATCCAATGCAATGGAGCCTCACACCAGCCAGCACAGAAAACATTGCTTTATTAACTGCGTTTGCCAACACACGAGGAGTGCAAAGGGCTCCCTATGACACAAGCCCTGGTGGGGCTGGGGTCTGGAAGCCCCCATGAGTGAGCAGGACAGGATGGGGCTGGGAACTATGCAGCAGCGGCAACACAGAATCATGCAGGGCACAGCGGGCATTGGCCACACCCAGGTGACCATACATTCTATTGCTCGTTAAGGGTTGCGAACATGGACAATGTACAAAAAGGAGAAATAGGTCTTTGCGTTAATGAAAAATACATTTTTTCTCTACAAAGGAATCTTTTCTAATACAAGAAAATAAATATTGCAACATAAGCCAAAAATAATTTAAAATTGCTCTTTTCAATATATTTTCAATATTTCTCTTGTATATTAACAAATGGCACATCACTTTCTTTGAAACAAAGACAGAAGGTGTCTCCTCCTGTGACATTCATATCATTCCCCCCACCGTCCCCTCAAACTCACGTGGAACACAAAGTGTTTGTGCCTCTGAGGGAGAAAGTGGCAGGAGGTGCCTTAAAGAACAACCAAAGGTCTCAGACTCCAGCCCTGGCTCATTGGCCAATGTGGCCAGCGAGGCCAAGAGCATTGGAGAGTGCCCTCCCCAAGGGCTTTGCTACAGAAATCCAGATCATTTTTCAGTGGTTTGCACATGGGCAGAGGTTGGCCACATCTGGCAGTTAGCAAGGAAATGCCAAGTTCAGCCGCTGCCAATGTTTGTTAGAATTGGGCAGTTGAATCTCTAGGAATTTGTCCCATAGTGTGCCCATACACAGTACACACAGGCATGCCTGCATGCAGACACACGAGGCGTGGCCTGGCACACCCCCCACAAACAATTCAACATCTTTGTCTGGAAACCTGGGGTGGCTTCTCCAAGGAAGCTGAGGCCCTTACATTGCAAATGCTCACACACTGTCACAAAGTCAGGCTCATTTAATAAAATAAACCCTTCTACCTTTCTTCTTCTCATTTGTCTCAAAATACATTTATGATACATAAAAATACTTTTCTTGCACATTATCCTTTGTCACATGATGAGGGGGAAGGAGGTGGTGGGCGATCAGGTCAGTGAGAAGGGGGATGATAGCCAGAATGAGTTACAGAGCAGCTTCTCCCTCCCTGTGGAGGAGCAGTGCGAGTGGGGAGACGTGGTCAAGAGAAAGATCCACCTCCGCCTCTGGCCTGGAAAAGGAACCTGCCTTGCTTGGTCTCAGGGGCAGCAAAGCCCTCTACACTGGGGACAGTAGACCGGAAAAAGAGAGAAGCAGCTGTGACTAACGGGGGAAAGGCTGGGAACTCGGGGAGGATGGGTGGCTGGCATCCTTCTCCTTGCAGCCTAGTGGACATCCTGGAGGTGGAGACAGCTACCTGGAGAAGACTGCTCCAGGGCTTGGCCTGGGAGTGAAAGGCCACCCTCATCCCCTTGCAGCAGCCAGCCAGCCTAACAGACATCTGGGTTCTGCAGGACACAGGCTCAGCGACAGTCCAGTCCAAAGCAATAGCCAATGAAGAAGGAACAGAATCCAGAGGCCAACAACATGAGCAGAGGCTCTTGGAAGAACACCAGCCACCCCGAGGCAAGGGGCCAGACTCGTTGCACCCTCTCCCTAATTCTCCGCCCACCCCTGCCACCAGGGAGGCCCAGTCCCTGCCCCAGGATGGTGTGAAGGGGCAAGGGGCCAAGTGTGGAGACTGCTAGACCCTGGGCTTTCCGGGACCCCTGGCAGTTTGGTTGTTCTTTAAGCTCACCTCTTTGCTTCCTGCAGGGTCAGACTGGGCCATCTGGCACAGACAGGGTTGCAGCCCGAGGTGACCCAAAGCATGGGGAAGGAAGAAGTTCTGTTCAAAGGCAGTAAACAGAGACTGGGGTTGGGACGCTGATGCTGACACTGACTGGTCACTACTACCAAGGCGGGCAGGCAGACTAAACTCTACGGGGTAGCTCATGCCATCCCAACGCCCAGAATCCTTGAAGCCCACCCCACTCCCTCCAAGTCCACCCGGACTAGACACATTTGTCCGATCCTCTGAACTGAGTCGTTATCTTTGTTTCCTGTTTTGCTAAAATTCACATGAAACTGAGTGTCGATGACAATGCCACTGTCGTACCTTGATAGTTTTGGAGTTAGGGGTGGATGAAGGTCAAGCTGTTCCCCATCCTGCTTATTTGCTTTATGTATTTGGGGAGGAGGGAACCACATGGTAAAGACATTTTCCATGCTGGTTTCACTGTCAGTATCTTTCCCCTCTGTGACTCTCAGAGTTTAGGAAAGCTCACAGTGGGCTCAGCCCAGGATCTGAAATCTAACACCCAGGTACACTTCAGCAGCAGAAAAGCATCCTCTTCCGAGCGCTTGGGCTCTTCTCCTTGGGTGTGTGCAATGAACATGTTTCTATACTTTGATGCTAGAGAACTCCATTTTAAAAAAAGTCCAAGTGACAAGTTGTCAGGTCCAGGCTGTGCTGTATTATGGTCAAAATATTCTTTGGCATCCACAGAATGATTCGACTGATTCACTGGACTTTTTGCAAGGTTCTTGTTGGAGAAGTTCTGGCTTTACCAGTGGCGGAAGTGACCCAGGAGTAATTCATCAAAGAAAAAAAAATGTTTTCACGGAATTCCTTTTTTGTTGTTCCCTGAGCTATCACCCTGGGGCCACTCTACTGAAACTCTTCAGAGCAACTACCTGGGACCTAAGGGGGGGGGGGGCGGGAAAGGCAGGACACGGGGGATGGCTGGGCAAGGGGTTAAGGCTCAGGAACAGGGGAACATCCAGCAAGACTTACAACAGCCCCAGCGGCCAACACCGGCCCGCCCTGGGCCCCGGGATCCCACTGCTTGTTGGAAGGAGGAGTTTCCAAAAGGAAACCACGGAAGAAGCTCATCTCTTAGCAGGACTAGGAAACTTGAAAAGGCAAGCGGTCTGGTCTGGTCACCTCTGTCTGAGTGACCAGACTTCGGCCGAGACTGGCCCCAAAGGAAGGAAGGAAGTTGGAGCCCCAGAGTGATTCTCTACAGTGGGCTGGTCTGAGCCCCATGACCCTGTCTGGGCACTGGCCCTCCCTTACAGCCCTCCACCTGCACTGGCAGCTGGCTGTTTGGGAGTCCCCTGAGTAAATGGCACAGCTCAGGAGGGATTCTGGGAACCCCTTCCCAGAGCCGCTGGGCTGGGCACTGGCAGGGGCAGAGCAGCAAGGGAGGGGAGGGTGGCAGGGTGGGCAGGCAGGCCTCAGATGATACGGGCTGATCAGGAACAGCTTTCAGTTCCCCTGGAACCAGCGGGCCCTCTGCACCCCCTCAGTGCTTTCTCATATAAACTCGTTGTGCTTGTGACAGTGAGTAGACTCTGGCTGGGTATTGTTTATTATACTTCCTTGGGGATCGGTGGAGTGCAGCAGGACCCCCCAAATGGACCCCAGTGGAATCTGGGGGCAAGGCGGGGTAGGCCCTGGACTGGCCCAACTGCCATGAAATAATGCCCAAACGACAGTCTGTGTCACCCAGTGGCAGCGGGCTGGAGTCCTGAGCTCTTCTCCACCTTGCCCACTTTTAGCCAGGGGCCCAGCAATACCACGTGGGCAGGGCAGGGATGGTGCACGGGACCTGGCAGGGTCCTGGCGGCCGGAGCCGTGGAAGGAATCCTAACGTCCTAGGCCAGCACAGAGGAAAGACAACAGTGTAGAATTCAAAACTCTCTCTATATTAAAAATAAAACCACAACGGAGTGGCAGCCTCGAGGGTCTGGGACACTCGGCAGAGACTGGAAATGGCAGTTGTGACTGGGCTGAGGCCTTGTTGGGGGACCAGGGCAGGGCCCGGGACAGGGAAGGGGGTGAGTTAGGAGGCCAGTACTCCCATGCGGACCACCTCCTCTGCCCCTGCCTCCCGGGGACCCCGCTGCACCCCACCGTCCTCGGCCTCTACATCTGAGTCGCTCATCTCCCCATCAGAGAAGTAGCCATCAGTCTCAGTGTCAAAATGCAGGCTGACCTTGGGCCTCTCAGCCACAGCTGAAGGTGGTCCCATTCCAGCATCAGGCCTGGCACCCGGCAATCTCCGGGTTACCTTGCTCTCGCGGGGCGGCCGGAGCCGGCCCAAAGGCTTAGGGCTCGCTGCAGGGCCAGGCACTTGGACATCTGAGTCAGCAGCTACTGAGGCTGCCTCGTCCGGGGTCTCAGGGGCCAGTGGTGGGGGGCTTTCAGGGGTGGCTAGGATGGGACAGTCCCCGGCTGTAGGACTGGATGGCAAGTGAGAAGACGTCCGACGTGGTGGCTTCCTGGTAGGTGGCCCTTGACCCCCCTTGCCGCTGCCTGCATCCTGGCCCCAGGTCTTCTTGGGGGCTTTGTCTGGAGTCGTCCGTGAACCAGGCCCGTCCTGCGGCGGTGGTGGT
This sequence comes from Macaca thibetana thibetana, assembly GCF_024542745.1. Classification (NCBI taxonomy): domain Eukaryota; kingdom Metazoa; phylum Chordata; class Mammalia; order Primates; family Cercopithecidae; genus Macaca; species Macaca thibetana. The sequence goes on from NC_065583.1 coordinate 47,095,448, forward strand.
GGTGGTTTCTTCTTGGCAGGCAGGCGGGTGCGGCCTCGGGCCTTCCTCGCAGGGTCGCCAGGTCGCAGCGAGGGGTCCCGCATGAAGCTGAGCAGTGTCTCCTCATCCTGCAGCAGCTCCTCTGACAGCAGCCCCGGAGCAGGGTCCTCGCGATGCCCATTGTTCAGCGGCCACTCGCTCATGGCCATGTTCTCTGCTGTGATCTGCACTGACTGTGCCAGCCAGCTGTTGAAGAAGGTGCCATCGATGGGGAATGAGGTGGACAGGCCTGCTGAGGGGAGAGAGGAGGCAAGTGAGATGCCAGCAGACGCGTGTCCCACCTTTTCAGGAAGCCCGCTGACGCTCCCAGCACACCACCATGCATCTTCTTCTCTCTGCCCCCCTGTGCCAGACCCAGGTGAGCTACCTTTGTCCATCCCTCCTGCCAACACCACCAAAGAGTTGGGACTACTTATACCCTTCTCTCCAGAAGGACGTGCTGCCCTCAAGATGGGCTTCATAATTTGTGGGATGGAGTATAAAATGAAAATATAGGCTCCTTGTTCAAATATTATTAAGAATTTCAAGGTGGAGTGTTATAGCTCTTTTCGTTTGTCTAGCAGGTTTTTTGGATTTTACCAGAAAGCCTGCCATGGGGAAAAAAATTCAAGGTGGCAGCAGCAGAGCATTAAACCAACATCAAGGACCCTGTGCAACGGCATAGGTTGCTACCCACGAAGTTGGCCCTGCCCACCACCCCCACTCTGGTGGGGTTGGGGAAGGAGGAATCTGGAGGAAAATGCCCTCAGGCCACCAGAGGGCACTCGGTCTTTATAAGCATTGACTCCCAGAGCTTGCAGCAAAGAGCTTGGATAAAGGGATCAGGCGCGAATAGGGGTAGCAAGCAGTATCCAGTCCCTCCTGGATGTCAGGGGAGAGAGGAGGCAAGTGAGATGCCAGCAGATGTGAGGGAGGCAGATCCTTCCTCCCTTACCGAGGTCTTGGGAAGGGACAGCTGGTGAGACGTGAGACTGGGTTTCCTGTTACACACCCAAGTTATCCCCTTCTTTTTGCGGGAGGGGTGTGAAATGAAGGAACATGGTCTTGCTCTGTCACCCAGGCTAGAGTGCAGTAGCATGATCATGGTGCACTGCAGCCTCAGCCTCATGGGATCAAGTGATCCTCCCAACTCAGCCTCCTGAGAACTGGGAATACAGGCATGCACCACCATGCCTGGGCTGTCCCCTTGTTGAGACAGAGGGACAGAAAGGATGACCTGGGGCCTCTGTCCCAGAGGCAAGGTCTGGAAGGGGACTCCATGATGCTCCCCGAGATCTCTGGAGGAAGCACATGAGGTCCATGAGTCACACTGCTCCCATTAGGCTGCTCTGCCTAACAGGAGGCCTGGGCAGTGGAGGTGATGGGTAGGGCCAGGGCCTGCAGCCACTCCTCTGGGTATCTCTGGGTAGCTCCAGGAAAGTCTGCTGCTGTTACAGGAAGGGCCTATTTAGAGGATTCTGGGAGAGTAAGACAAGGATGGGGCTTTCTGGTAGATCCGCCCCTCCCAGCATGGGGGCTGTCCTGGGGGACTCTGGGAAAATCCAGCCACCAGGATCCAGCCAGGGAAATGACTGGACAGTTCCTGAATGGGCGTGGCCCAGCCTCCATCCAGGTCTACATAAGGGGCATCTCCCAGGATGTCACACGGGGCTCTGAGATCTGTCTCCTTTGTGGGTGGAAGGTGTGTGCACCTGGGCAAGCAAGGGCCTGGTTACCGCTCTTGAGCCTCAGTCTCCTATTCTGTGCAGCTGGCCTTCTGCAGAGCAGAGCTGCAAGTGTGGTGATGGTCAAGCCTGCCCGTGTCTGCAGGCCAGCATGGCCCTCACTCACCCAGCTGCCCCAGGACTGAGTCAGGCCCCGCCTTCACTTTCTCTTTCTTCTCAGTGCTGCCCTTGGAGCCCTCGCAGCCCTTCCTCTTCGAGTCACTCTTCTTGCCCTTTGCTCTCCTCCCAGACCGCTCTGTGTCAGGGAAAGCGAGAGGAGGAGGGATATGGTTACCCTGAGTGGCCTCAGTCAGCACCAAGATCCCTGCGTGGCAGCCCAGGAGTCCTCCATCAGTCAGTGCTCACCCTCCACAGCAAAAAGGTTGGAGCCAGGGGACGGCTGGCATGGTGGGGTGAGCCAATTGTCCACTGTGCCCTGTGGGGGACTTGGGGTGGCCACAGGGCCACAAGGAGAGGCCCTTGCAGGACCTGGACTCTAGTCTGACCCGCACAACCTGCAGCCTTGGGAGAGAGTGTGGGTGGTGGGAAGAATGGCTGGAGGGGAGTCTGGACAGGTCAGGGCCTTGAATGCCAGGCTGAGGAGCTAGACATGTCAGTGGAAGGAACACTATCTGAGGGGTCGAGAGGCTTGGGGTCCATTCCTAACCCCAGGGTCAGCTCCCCTGAACCAGTCTCCTGCATTGGTCTCTTGGTTGGCTTTCAAAGTCAGGCAGTGAACTGGATGGGAGATTCAGGGTGCACCCCTGGCTCCTGTATCCTTTCAGTTCAGGCCAGGCCTCAGTCTCATCTATTTTGGTTTGTTTTGAGACAGAGTCTTGCTCTGTTGCCCATGATGGAGCACAGTAGTACAATCATAGTTTACTGCAGACTTGACCTCCCAGGCTCAAGTGATCCTTTACCCTCAGACTCCTGAGTAGCTGGGACTACAGGTGCACGCCACCACACCTGGCTAATTTTCAAATTTTGTAGAGACAGGATCTTACTATGTTGCCCGGACTGGTCTTGAACTCTTGGCCTCCAGTAATCCTTCCACCTTGGCCTCCCAAAGTGCTGGGATTACAGGTGTGAGCCACTGTGCCTGGCCACATCTGTTTATTTATTTATTTTTTAGAGACAGAGCCTGGCTCTGTTACCCAGGCTGGAGTGCAGTGGTGTAATCATAGCTCACTTGCAGCCTCAAACTACTGGGCTCAAGCAATCCTCCTACTTTTGCTCCCCCAAGTAGCTAGGAATACAGGCATGTGTCACCATGCTCAGCTAATTTTTGTAATTTTTTTTTGTACATACAGGTTGGTCTGGAACGCCTGCCTTCAAGGGATTTTCCCACTGTGGACTCCCAAAGTGCTGGGATTTTAGGCATGAGCCACCGTGCCTGGGCAATCTCATCTGTAACATGGCATGTAACCAATGCCTAGACACTCTGGAGGCAGGCTCCTGGAGAGGCTCCCCACTGCTCTCAGGACAGTGTAAGCTCCTCCCCCAGGCTACAAGAAGATCTTGCACATGTGACCCTGGTTACCCATCACCCCTACTTTAGGTGTCTTCCTTCTGCCCGGTGCAGCCATTCCAGCCTCCTTCCAGTTTCTCTGCCAAGACATGCTGTGGCCACTAAGTCTCCAAATACGTTGTTTTCTTGTCCTATCCTTCATCTGATTCAGCTCACAGCCCAAATATCATCTCCACTAGGAGGCCTTTTCTAGCCGCCAAGCCAGACAGCCTCACCAATAGGCACACAGCCCATGACCCACCCCAAGCGTCAAGCCTCCCAACAGTGTGAGCAGCAGCTTTGGACAGGGCAAACCAGTCATCTCCAAATGCCCCGCCCTGCCCTGAACAAACAGCTGCCTGTTGTTGACACTCAAGACAAGGAGTTGCAAATGTCCCCAGAACCAATGCGGGGATGTGAACCCTCCAGGCTCTTGACCATGCTTCTGGAATCCTGTGCCTGAGGGCACTGCTCGTGGCTTGCCACCCTCTGCTTCCTCAACTGTGGGTGCCTTGCATGGGCTTCTCCTTCTGCAGCCGATATGTGGCCACAGCCAAGTGCTAGGAGGCCTGAGATGTTGTCGGAGCATCACTGCTTCTGGGAAGACATCCCTGATACTTCTATCCCTGCACTGGCAGCAACTGTAGCCTCTGCGATACCACGTTCCTTTCTCTCTCCAGATGGTGTGTTCCACAAGGGCAGGAACCCTATCCAATCCATGCTCAGCTAATGCTGGCTGAATGAATAAACAGAAGACAGGGGGCCTGGAAAGCTCCAGCAGCCAGGAAGCTGCCACAGCCTTTGGGTACATGGTGAGCTCTGCATGGCCACGACTAGCACCTGAACTTGGCAAGGCTAGATGTTGGGGCCAGAGCGGATGGTGATGCCAAAGCACAATCAGGTCAGCTCAGCTCTCAGGCAGAAGTAGGGGCAGCAGAGGTCCTCAGTCATTTGCTCCAATGGTGGCTCAGCAGCTTTCCTCCCTCCTCTCCACTCCAGGCCCAGCTCAGCTCCGAGGCTGAAGTGGCATTGGCAGACCCAGGCTCAAAGTCTCTCTCCACCCAGCTATTTCTGCTGCATGTAAACCAAACACTGGGGTACCGCTTTGGGGGCTAAGTGTTGCCCTTCTTAACATGTATACGCTCCAGGAAGGGTCCTGTGTCTGGCAATATCCACAATTAACAGATAAGATCAATGTCAGAGCTTCCTTCAGCCTTTGATTGCCAGACCCATTGAACACATGTGACGCCAAGAGAATACGAAGAATAAGAATAAAACAGCGGAAAACACTGCAGATGCAGTGCAAGAATCCTGTTAGGGTCAGACAGAAACAATAGCCAGGTCCTATCACATCTCTGGGGCAGCTGCCTTCTTCGAAACTGACTCCCAGGCACACCAGGGTTCAGGGAAGCTCACCAGCTTCTGGCCCTTCCTGCCTCAGCGCCAGCAGAAAGCCACTAGGCCTTCTTCTCTGTACCTGTTCACATGCAATCAGCTCCTGAACTGCTGTGGCCTAGTCAACCAGAAAGCTCCCTGAGGGCAGGCCTGATGCCCACATTCCAACCTCTGGCTCTTTGCCTAGTGACACACAACCCAGGACCCTGGCAGGCCCCCGTCTGGGCCGACTAATTGGATGGTGAAGGGTAGGGGTGGGGGCCAGTGGCCCCTGGCTCCACGCAGATACCCTACCAGGGTCCCAAGACACACCCTTCTTGGGACCCAGCCCCGCAAGAGAGGGCACACGGAGGTGGCGGCGGCAGGTGGGGAAGGCGCCTACCTCGACACAGATCCTGTTCAATAAGTTTCATCTGCAGGTGGAATATCTGCTCCTGGAGTTTGCAGATGGCGTGTTTCGTTCTCTCGCGCCTTGTCACCATGTAGCACAGATTTCTAACCTGAGAAAACAAGAGAGATTTTCCACCTTACTCACAGGCAACCACCCCAGACCTCCCAGCTCTGGGGACCTTGCTATGGGTAGAGGCAGCGCCGGGGGCACAGGTTACCACCATAGCCTATCCTGCCCAGAACATCTGCAAACCAATTTCCAGACCCTGAGCGCATCCTCAGCCCTGTGCTGCATGTCTCGGACACAAAACCTAAGGCCACACACAGCCTCGGCCCTGTGGTCCCTGGCTGAGCCAGAGCGGCCAGGGGAGGGCATCTGGTTAGATCAGCCCAGCATGCCCACCTTCCTCCTCGGAGTCTTACCTTCCTGGTAAGGTCAGCCACGCTGCCTCCCAAGGCCCTGCCAACATGGTTGCTCTCCTCTATAACCACAGTGCCCGCAGACTCATCAGGGTCTCACCAGGTCACCAACTTCATCCCTCTGCCTCCTGTCCAAGGCCTTTCTTTCCCAGTAAAGAAATTCTTCAGACACAAACGGCATGGCAAAAACTAACATGTGTCCTGAGCCACAAATGGCCCTGGTACTTGCAGCCCGAGAGAACGCCAGCAGAATAGCTTTGAGCAGAAAGGAAGTCCTAACCCAACTGTGCCCAGCCGGCAGCCAACCCATGTCTACCTGCTGCACTGGGACCTGAGCCAGGCTCATGCCATGCTGGCCAAGGCTTCCACATCCACACAGCCACCTTCACACTGCCAGTGACAGAACTCCTCAGCAGAGAGGGCAGAGGCCTCTCTGACTGCCTCAAGGCCAGCTGAGAAGAGCCCCCTGGGGCCTTAGACACCAGCTTCTAAGCTCATGGGACATGGACCCCTCCTATAGGTGGTCCCACAGGAAGCACCTGCAGGATGGACCATGCTGCTGCCTGCCCACCTGGCACCTTACCCTAGTGGGCCATCCCTCCCTGGCTGCTCTCAGGGCAGGCCACACTTCCGGAGCCAAGACCAAGCCCTCTTCCTTGAGACACTTCCTTGCTCTTCAGCACAGGATGGAGACTCCATTATCAGGGACAGTTGGCCAAAGCTGCTCAGCTTGAATTCTGGGTCCCACCAGGGTCCTTCCAGCTGGGACCAGGCTGTTTCTCGTTGGGTTCCATCTTCAAGGCTGAGTTCAGTCTTCATGTCTTTAAGCTAGGGTGACCTCTGGTTCCAGACCCCCTGCCTGTTGGCATAACCATCATTTCTCCCAGTCTGAGGGCAGCCAAGATCAGACCTCTCTTCTGGGTATGGGGATCCTCCTTTCTTTCCTGAGCCCGGCCGTGAAGGATATACCACAAAGATGGCTCCAGCCTCAGGCCTCCACCCGATGCGCTCTGCACGGACTCTCTGTGGCCTTCCACGCTAGTGTGCGCGCCCTCAGCTCAGACCGTGAGCACCAGGCCATCCACCCCTGAGCCTCAGCTCCACCTATCCCTATGGCCAGTACCACTCCAGGGGGCCACCCTGGGCTGCAACCACCTGGATCCAGCCTGTGAGCCCCGGCTCTAGCCTACCGGGATGGCCCACCTTCCTGTCAAAACCTGGACCTCCTAAAACCACCCTCCAACCAGCCTCCTTCCCCCATACCCTTAAGCACTGGCTATAGCTCTGTGGACTTGCACTGTGTGGGGCCCTGGACTCAAGCGAGCAACGCCGCGGGGGCCCCTTTCTTCTCAGGGTAGGTAGGTGCTGACCAACTACTGACAGGACCAGGTGGCTCCGACCCACACTTAGGGGTGCTGAGCAAGGCGTCTTGGACACACCAGCAGCCAGTGGGAGTGGGAGTTGATCACACGGCGGGGGCAGAGCCTGGGAATGAGGAATCCAGGCTGGGGGGAGGCAGAGCAGAGCCTCATGGCAGGAGTCTGAAGGGAGGAGTGAGGAGTGGTGGGGCTGGCAAGGGAGGAGGGCAGGCGCTGAGGCTTGACTGAGCCAGGCCAAAGGAAGCCAAGGCTGGATTTTCTTTTTTTTTCTTTTGAGACAGGGTCTCGCTCTGTCACTTAGGCTGGAGTGCAGTGGCACGATCTTGGCTCACTGCAAACTCTGCCTCCTGGGTTCAAGCGATTCTCCTGCCTCCGCCTCCCGTGTAGCTGAGATTACAGGCGTCTGCCACCACACCTGGCTAATTTTTGTATTTTCAGTAGAGATGAGGTTTCACCATGTTGGCCAGGCTGGTCTCGAACTCCTGACCTCCTGATCCGCCCGCTTTGGACTCCCAAAGTGCTGGGATTACAGGCGTGAGCCACTGAGCTCGGCCCAGGGGTGGATTTTCACAGAGTGGTGAGACACTTCCCTTCTCCCTTCTTCCCTTCTCCCACCTGCAGTGGCTTCTGTACGGGATTGAACAGTGTTTCCCCAAATTCATTTTTACTGGGACCCTCACAACGTGACCTTATTTGGAAATAGGGTCTCTGTAGATATAAATAGTTAAGATGATATCATACTATATTAGGGTGGGCCCTTGATCTACTATGAGTGGAGTCCTGACACAGGGGCCTATAGGGAGAAGGCCATGTGACCTGGCAGAGGCAGAGGCTAGACAGATGTCCGCAGACCAAGGAACAGCAAAGATTCCTGGCAACCACCAGAAGCTGGGAGCACGAAGAGACTCTCCCGCAGAGCCCCCGGCAGGAACTAATCCTGCTGACACCTCAACCTTGGGCTTCCAGCCTCCAGAACCGTGAGGATGAATCTCACCATCCAGCTGGTGGCAGGCAGGCAGGCCTAGGAAACTAACAGGGATGCTGGGCATGAGACGCTGGCAGCCTTTAGAAGGGACTTGGTGTGGAGCTCAAGAGGGAGGGGCAGCCAGCACCCCCACGTGGGGCAAAACTGTGGGCAGCCGTGAAAGACAGTGGAGCCTGAGGCCTCCAGCCCTCGGAGTGAACAGTCAGGGGAGAGCGGTGGATGACCATTGAGGCCAAGGAGCGGCCAGGGAGGGAGGGGGTAAACCGGGACCTCAGTGGGGACCTGGTCAGAGCATCACAGGAAAAGGACTCCAAGACTAAGGGCAGGTCTGATTGTGGCAGCCACTGCTGAGAGGGTCGGGGGATGCAGAGGTAGGCGGGGGAGGCTGCAGGCGGCCCAGGTGGCAGGCTCTGGGATGTGGCGGAAATCCGGCCAGAGTGGGCAGCAAGGATGCAAATACCATGAGGGACGACAGGAAAGGAGAGATGGGGGTGGAAGCAGAGGAACCCACCACTAGAGGGAAATAGGGAGGGAGGATTCGCTTTTGAAGATGAGAGAGGGTTGAACAGATTCAAATGTTGGTGGAAAAGGACCCACAGAAAGGAAGAAGAAAAGACAGACTTGTGAGCTGCAGGTGTGGGACAGAAAAAAGACCTCTGTGGGGGAAGGAAGACAGGAGGGAAGGGAAGAGAATGGACCGAGAGTCTGGGCTGGCAGAAGTTAGAGGCCCTGGTGTGAGGACAGAGGGGAGGCTATCCTGAGGGAGGCAGGGCCCAGCACGTGGGCAGCAGGGATGAGATGGGTTGTGTGGCAGGGATTGCCCTGCTCAGCGCTGTGGAATTTCTCCTCATGGAGGGAGTGGCTCTCAGTGGGTGAGGCTCTGCCAGGGGTCTGGCCTCAGCGAGGGACAAGGGTTGGGGCATAGCAGGCCAGTGCCAAATAGGGAGTGAGTGAAGAAAGCAGGACAGAGAAGGGTGGAGGGCCTGGGAGACAAGTGAGCAGGGAGAGCAGGAGACTGCAGGCAGGGAGGAGGAAGTGGCGATTTTTGGGTTACTGACCTGGGAACAGCTGGAGGTGGTGACTGGGCTTGGGTGAGGCAGGGGCACTAATGGGTTGGGGGAGCTCTGCAGATGGGAGGCACAGAGGCAGAAGAGCCAGATGTCTGGAGGCTGGAGCTGCCCAGGACAAGGATGGCTTTGGTGGGAGGCCAAGCGGGCCACCATCCAGGCACTGAGGCCAGGACCCACTTCCTGCTGAGTCTTTCCCTCCTTGGGAAGTTGTCCCATGTCATCCTCTGGGCAGGTGTGTGTCTTAGAGCTGCCTCCACCCTCTCAGCCTCCTCCTCAGGCCAGGTCAGGCTCCCAAATAAACTCCTGGTGACCAGAGCCAGAGCTACAAGCAGCAAGTCCCTGCACAGCCTGCTTGTCAGCGTGGTTGCTAGGGGACACCAGCCGGCACTTGTCGGGCTGATTAACAGTACTGCAATTTTTTTTTTTGTCAGCCGTAAATAACTCTAGGAGGCTGCAGTGGCCATGCCTGCCGAGCGTCCGCTGGGGCCAAGGCCCAACGCTGAAATTTTAGGAAAGCACATCTGGTTGACCATAAAATGGGATTTCATGCTGGCCGCAGCCCCGGCTCCCGTTTCTCTCAGCAAAACCCCTGCCTGGCTGAGGAGGAACGAATCGATCTGGGAGGATGCTGGGTTCCCAGGCCCTAGCACTGGGCCTGCCCTGTGGGTCCTCTGTGGAGCCTACCCTCAGAGCACATGGGCTGGCCTCCCTTCTTCTAAGAGCCAAATGCTGAGGGGCCAGGACAGTAGCAACAATCACGGCCAACAATGGAGGGCACTGTGCTAAGCTCTGTCCCCCACACGCACTGTGACACCAAGGTCAGTCTGATCCTTATTCCCATTTTACAGACAAAGAAACTGAAACTCAGAGAAGTAGAAACCGAAACAAAGAAGGCACAGAGCTGGGAGTGCAGGAACTGGATGCAAAGTCAGGCTACCAAGGCCTCGACCTCAAGCCCTGCCCCATCTTCCGATGATTCCCACCCAGGCTGGCGTAGTGCTCAGTTACAGGCTGGGTACTCCCGGCGCTGCACTGGGCCATGGTCCGAGACTGGGCCTGCTGGCCAGGCCACCAACCACCACGGGCCTTTGCAGAAAGCCTCCCCCGTGGCAGGGTTCCTGTCGCTGTTCATTCACCCAAGTTGCAAATGTGTGACCTGGAGAGGCCTTGAGGCTGGGCCGCCGATGGGGGTCAGCCTGGCTCATGGTTGTCCCTCCTCGGCCCTGCCAGGGCTGTGCATGCCCCTGCCCTCATCGAAGCTGGTGCCCGCCAGTCCAGCTTGGTGGCTGCTCAAGAAGCAGCATTTGACAGGGTCCCCTGAGCCATAAGAGGCTGCACATACTTCAAAATTGGCCCTGCTTCCTCTTCCCAGAGGAGGAGTGGGATGGTTCACACCTGACTACTCTGGAGTGCTGTGGCCCCCACTGGAGGGGTCTGTGCAGCAGCTCTCATTTTCTGGAACCCCAGAGCCTGCCAACCTCAGCCCCAGGCCCCACCTGAACCAGCCGAGACTGGGGTGGGAAGATTAGGGAGCTGATAAGGGGAAGCTTTTGCCCAGGAAATTTACAGAATAGAGAATAAGCCAACAACTCCTTTTCTGCCCCTGACTGAGGTCCAAATTCAAGCTCAAAACCCCTGGGATGGAGTTTCTCTAAGGCTTCCTGTTGTTCGTCTCTCCGAGCCCGTTTCCTCATCTGCTCAGCAAGGCTGGGAGGATCTTCCTCAAGTCTCTTTTTCCAGGATGATGACTACATAAATGAGTCAGATCTTGACCTCCCTGGACAACCCAGCCAGGAACAGACACGGGGGCTGACCAGCACAGAACAGGGAGGTCAGTTCTGAGGGGATGTTTGGGAAACAGTAGGAGTAAAAGCAGGTGTTTCCGCTGGAGATCCAGCAGGTGGAGACATGGTAGCCTGAAGAAGACTCTGGAAGCAGCTTCGGTCTCAGAAGGTCTTACACCTGATGCCCCTGCCACATGTGACAGGAGGCTGGGCTGGCCAGGAGGTGGTGGCTGCAATGTAGATGGCCTTGCCCTCTGTCCTGGCTAGAGCCAGGGACATCTGGTTCCTCCCACCCCCACCTCTTCCTTCTGGCCTGGTGGCAAGCTGGCTGCCAGGCAGTGAGTGCGCTCCGGGGCCAACAGGTCATTTCCCTCTTGAGCAGGCTCCAGGGCAGATGAGGAGGAAGGAGAGGAGTGAGGAAGTTGGATCCAGTGCCCCTTCCCTGACAGTACAACACCCCCGGAGATGTCCTACCCATTTTACAGCCTTGCCCACTGCGATGCAGATAAGAAAAGCAGCTGCTTCCGGTCACACAAAGCTCCCTGCGTGCTCCTGCCCAGAGCTGTTTCCTGACAGGACCCAGGGAGAGGGCGACCATGTGTGTCTGAACCCAGGGGAGACACTGTGACATGGTCCCATATGCTCTGGAACCCTAGAAATGTCCCAGAGAGGAGAGGCCAGAATATCTTGTGGGGTTCAGAGGACTGGACAAGGATCCAGAAATCCTGCTTCATTTCACTCAGCCCCCTGGACCAAGGCACCATCATCTGTTCCCCAGCACACAGCTGGGGGCGGTTTTCAGCCAGCCCACCCGTTCCTCGGACTTCTCCTCCAGGGAGTGATGGGTGGAAGTTCCAGCCGCAATGTGTCAGTCCCTCCTTAGCACTTCTGCAGCTTCCAGACACACTGTGATCCACTAGCCCAGCCTCGTGTGATCCACCAGCCCCATTCACCTCCTCCTTCCACTCCACCGTTCCTTGAGTCCACCCTGTCTCCTTCGTGCCTCTGTTCTCTTTGCCCAGCACCCCACGGAGCCGCGTTTACCCATCTACCCTGCCCTGGCCCGGCACGTGCCTGTTTGGCTGCTCCTGGCTCTTGATGCTCCTGGCTTTCAGCATGGGTTACGGGGACAGCTTGGGAAGCCCTAGTTCCTCCTCTACCTCAGATTCTCGACGCAAGCTCATGTGTTAGGACCAGGCAGGGCCCACAGAGGCAAGCAAGTGCCAGAAGCCTGGGTCCTCGCCCTAGCTCTGGTGCTCCCAGCCTCCTGACCTTGGCAGGGCCCCCACCATTCACCAGGCCTGTGATAGGGCTGGCATAAGAGGGACTCAGAGACTCGAGAACTGGACTCTTCTCTGTTCTGTAAAGTGCCAGTTACCCCCATACTCTTTGGGACCTGAAGGCCCTCAGCCACTTGGCAGGCTCCTGCACAGGGCCGGTCCACCAGAGCTCACAGTTTGAATCCTGGTGAGTCCTGGCTGCTCCAGGGCAGTGCCTGTGGCATGGAAAGGACTCCTGGACCCACCAGGCAGGTGGGTGGGCACGTGGCATGGGGACTCACCCTCTCTAGGTCCTGCCGCAGATGGGTGAAGAGCTTCAGGCGGCGGTACAGGACGTCCTGCTCCTGCTGGGCCAGGTTGTCCACCTCGTCAGTCTTGGGGGTCAGCAGCGGCTGGTTGGCATTGGCTTTCCTCTTCAGCTTCCAGTACTGGTAGATGAAGTCGACCAGCGCCTCAGCCAGGTCCAGCCGCTCAGCCACCTCAGCAGGTTCCACCAGCTCATAGAAGTCCTCCTCTAGCTGCTGCAGCCGCTGCTTGCGCAAGGTCACCTTTTCCAGGTCCTCGCCAGCCTGGCTGGGCTCTGCAGGCTCAGATGTGGGCTCATTACGTGGGCCCCCATCACTGTGTTCCTGGCAGAATGACTTGAACTTGACCTCATCATTGTCTGCTAATATAGTCCGCATTTCCAGGCTGTGGTCAAAGGCGCATGTGACATGGAATGCCGTGACGCAGGAAGGCATGGAACACTGAGGGGAAAGGAGGGGCAGCATCAGACATGGAGGGAGCCTGGTGGGAGGGGAGAAGACAGAGGGGCTTCCTCCAGGGCTCTACTGAGAATGCACAACGCCTAAATAGAATGGCGTGGGCTCCCGACCTCCTGTGCAGGATGGGAGTTATGGCAGGGGAGGAGGAGCTCTGGGGCGCCCGGAAAGGTAGCCCATTCAACACCATGTGCCCTGGGGGAGTCAATCAGAAGACAGTTGAGAAACACCTCTGGGGACAAGCTGCATTTTTTTTTTTTTTTTTTGAGAGAGTCTCACTCTGTTGCCCAGGCTGGAGTGCAGTGGCTCCATCTCACTGCAATCTGCCGCTTCCCAGGTTCAAGAGATTCTCCTGCCTCAGCCTCCCAAGTAGCTAGGACTACAGGCATGCACCACCTAGTTTTTGTATTTTTAGAGATGAGGTTTCACCATGTTGGCCAGGCTGGTCTCAAACTCCTGACCTCAGGTGATCCACCTGCCTCAGCCTCCCAAAGTGTTGGGATTACAGGCGTGAGCCACCATGCCTGGCCTCACGCTGCATTTTTGTGTGGGCAAAATGACTTTGGCATCACAGAGCATCAAAAGAAAGGCTGATGATGGGTCACTGGCTCATCTAAGATGGGGATTGTGGTCCCCTTTTTGTCCTCTGGGAAGAGGGGCTGGACTTAGACCCTTTCCCTCTCCTTTCGTCCAGACAGCTTCAGGCCTGACCCTCTCTCTTAGCCTTGGATGATGGCTGTGGGCAGCTGATAACTGTGTCAGCAATCATGCACCCAACTATTACGACTGCTTATGCTGCACTCACAAATCCTTTTGAAGGTCCATGGATGAGTGGAGGCACAACTAACGTTTACAATGACAACTCTGTTCCTAAAAGATGAGGCGGACAAAGGATGACTCCCACCTGCACTCCCAAACTATAGACCCGAGGCATCAACATCCCCTGGGAGCTTGTTAGAAATGCAAGTTCTCAGCTTCACTCCAGACCTACTGAGTCAGAGCCTCTCAGGAGTAGGCTCAGCAGTCTATGTTTACCGAGCCCTCCAGGTGATTCTCATGCACGCTAGACTTTGGGAATAGACTTTGCTAAAGACAGACTGGTATAGCCCTTCCAGTGTCAGGAGAGTCTATTAGCTTAGCTAGAAGAGAAGTTTGATTCCTAACCCCTAATGTGTCAAGTTCAATGTCAGAAGTGAGGCTAATGTATTCATCGAGCCCCAAGACACTTGCTTTCAGGGAAAGCCAGAATTCTCAGCACTCCAATAGCGTGGTGAGCCTTGGTTCCCCAGGTCTGTTCCCACTCCCTAAAAGACCAGGGGATGGAGAAATGCTCCCCATCAGGTGCGATTCTGACTCTGGCCCCAGTCCCACACCCCTCTGGGGCGCATCAGTCTGCAGCCCCATGGAGGGGAGAGGGTGGTGGCAGCTGCTGTCCGAGGCCCCAAGCATGCCTCTCTCTCAGCCGGCTCCTGGCAGCAGGAGGGTGAAGTAGTCCACATACCTGGATGCAGGTGCCTGTGCATTCCTTGCAGAGGCTGCAAGACAGAGCCCAGCGGCTGGCTGGGATATGCGAGATCTTGGTGATGGGCTCCATCTTCTCTGGGCAGCCGATGCTGACCTGGGCAGGACACAGGGGGCTGTATCATTCCTCTCATCCCTAGCCTGCCTCCAGGGATCTCCAAAATGGGGGTTTGTCTGCTGAAACTAGGTGGTGGGCAGACAGGGCAGTGGCTGAGCCCCTAAATCCCAAGTCCCTCCTGACACCAAACAAGCATGGCTCAAAGGCCGGAATTCCTCCTAACTCTCCCAAGCTGACCACTGGATGAGTGTGTTAGTGTGTGCTCATCTGAGACTCATCTTAAATTGTCTGTGAATGTGTGAGTGTGCCATCAGTGTGTGTAGTTGACTGTGTGTGTGTGCTTGCGACTGTGTGGGCCTTGACAGAGAGGTGCTTTGGTGTGTGTGTGGGGAAAAGGAAGAGAGATCAGCCTGTTACTGTGTCTATATAGAAAGAAGTAGACATAAGAGACTCCATTTTGTTCTGTATTTGAGATGCTGTTAATCTGTGACCCTACCCCCAACCTTGTCCTTTGCAAGAGACATGTGTTGCGGTGACTCAAGGTTTAATGGATTTTGGGCTGTGCAGGATGTGTCTTTGTTAAACAAATGCCTGAAGGTAGCTTGCTGGTTAAAAGTTATCACCATTCTCTTAATTTCAACTACCCAGAGACACGTACACGGCCAAAGGTCGCAGGGACCTCTGCCTAGGAAAGCTAGGTATTGTCTAAGGTTTCTCCCCATGTGATAGACTGAAACTATGCTGCTAAAAGGTTTATGGAGATGTTTGCATATGCATCTCAAGGCACAGCATTTTCCTTTGAACTTATGTCACAGAGGTTTTTGTTCATATGTCTTACTGCCGATTTCCTCTTTTTTCTTTGATCCTATTGTCCTGCCACTCCCCTGTCTTTAAGATGGTAAAGATAATTATCAATAAATACTAAGGGAACTCAGAGACCGGGGCCGGCGTGGGTCCTCTGTAAGCTGAGCGCCGGTCCCCTGGGCCCCGCTTTTCTTTCTCTATACTTTGTCTCTGTGTCTTTTTTTTTTTTTTTTTTTTTTTTGAGACGGAGTCTCACTCTGTCGCCCAGGCTGGAGTGCAGTGGCCGGATCTCAGCTCACTGCAAGCTCCGCCTCCCGGGTTCACGCCATTCTCCGGCCTCAGCCTCCCGAGTAGCTGGGACTACAGGCGCCCGCCACCTCGCCCGGCTAGTTTTTTGTATTTCTTAATAGAGACGGGGTTTCACCGTGTTAGCCAGGATGGTTTCGATCTCCTGACCTCGTGATCCGCCCGTCTCGGCCTCCCAAAGTGCTGGGATTACAGGCTTGAGCCACCGCGCCCGGCCGTCTCTGTGTCTTATTTCTTTTCTCAAGTCTCTCGTTCCACCTTACGAGAAACACCCACAGGTGTGGAGGGGCAGGCCACCCCTTCAGTGTGTGCACAGGTACATGCAAGATCCCCCTCCTTGCTGCACTCAGGCCCTTGTTAATAACATCTTCAGAGTTCTTGTTACAATTTGTGTTTATATTACTTATTTTTCTAGGCACCAAGAAAAAGTCTCATGGTGGGACCTCCTCTTGAAGGTCTTTAGGGTTTTCCTGGGGATATGCCTTTGTCGAGCCCTTCCTATGGGGACAGGCCTACAACTATGCCCAAGTCTACTGGGCAGAGACCACCCCACAGCCCAGAGGCAGAGCACATTTGCCTCCCCATTGCTGATGCCTGAGGATGGAAAAAGCAATTCTCTCCAAGGGTCCTGAGCCAAAGGGTCTTTATGATGGAGTCCCTGTTGGTTCTGTCTCTGCCATGCCCAGCCCAGGGCACACTCATAGGTGGTCCCAGTCTTCAACATGCCGATCTGCAAGCAAGTGCCTACCGCTGACACAAACAACTGTGATGACAGAAGCCTGCAGTGTGGGCTTCAGACTGGGAGCCCAGGAAGGAGAGCGCCACTTATGGACAGGGCCACCTGGCTTGCTCCTGGGCACAGGCAACACTGGAGTGGAGCCTCAATATGAGTCAGTCCACACAGCAGGGCTGGGGCTGAAACTCTGGTGCATTTTAACATTTCACATTTCAAATAAAATGGCTGGCCTTCCGGGCACCCAGGACCTCTGCTAACTCACTGACTCTGGACCCAGCCTGTTGCCTGTGGCACTCCCACCTGGACTTAGAAACACGCCCACCCTGCCATCCTAGCCACAGCCATAGCAGCAGGCCCACTAGCCAACGTCCCTTTAGGCTTACTGCCTGATTCACTCTCTCTTTTTTTTTTTGAGACAGAGTCTCATTCTGTCACCCAGGCAGGAGTGCAGTGGCGTGATCTCAGCTCACTGCAATCTCTGTCTCTTGGGTTCAAGTGATTCTCGTGCCTCAGTCACCCAAGTAGCTGGGATTACAGGCATGTGCCAAGCCCAGCTAATTTTTTTTTGTATTTTTAGTAGAGACAGGATTTCACCATGTTGGCCAGGCTGCTCTTGAACTCCTCACCTCAAGTGATCCACCTGCCTTGGCCTCCCACCCAATTCTCTTTTAAGGTTAGTTGGCTTATCTCTGTTTTGAACATGTGGCTTGACTTTGATTGGAACCACTGCCTAGGTTTAGAGGGACCCCACAACCTGCTTTTCCCTCTAGTCAGCTGCCTGACTTCTGTCCAGACCTTATACCTATCTCCTGAATCTCCTAGCGGTCCGTAACCCCATTTTCTCATAGAACTCACCACCTGAGCTCTGTCCAAGTCCACAAGCAAAGCTCCCTATAGTTGTGGTCTGGATTCCTCGCTGGCCCATCACCTGAGATCCCAGTGTGTGTGTGTGTTTTTTTTTTTTTTTTTTGAGACGGAGACTCGCTCTGTCACCCAGGCTGAAGTGCAGTGGTGCGATCTCGGTTCACTGCAACCTGCACCTCTGGGTTCAAGTGATTCTCTTGCCTCTGCCTCCTGAGTAGCTGAGACTATAGGTGCCTGCCACCACGCACTCCTAATTTTTGTAGAGAGGGGGTTTTGCTATGTTGGCCAGGCTGGTCTTGAACGCCTGAACTCAGGTGATCCACCCACCTCGGCCTCCCAAAATGCTGGGATTACAGGCGTGAGCCACCGTGCCCAGCCGATGCCAGTGTTTTAATGTGAGTCCATCACCTTCCTTTCCCAGTGCTCTGCTACCTGAGTCCCATGCAGACCCACTTCCCCATGGGCTGTTCCTTGGGCTGCCTCACCTCCAGGCCCACCCACCTCAGGAATCCATAGGGCGCAGCTGACGTGCACCCACTTGGTCCCACTTCTGGTGGGCTTCAAGGCTCCTCCTCGCTTGGGGCAGAGCAGGCACTTTGGCTGGACACCCAAGGCACACGTCCGGCACAGCCAGCTGCCCGTGGGCACCTTGAGGATCCCGTAGCATGCCTAGGAGAGAGCAGGGTGGTCATGAGTCAGTGGAGTTGGCCAATCTGTGTCTGGTCAGCAGTCAGCTGCATTTGGTCCAGTGCTAGCCCCATGCTACACTGCTACACAGCCTCCAGCCTCTGGCACATACACCTTCTGAGGAGTTACAATGCAAGGAAGGAAGGGCTCCTGGAAAGCCCTCCTTGGCCTGTTTGTATGCCTGAAATGTCACCATTTCAGTCCTCTGTGAAAGGGTTCAGGTCTGCCCTCTGCTGGGAGGAAAGTCACTTTAGCCAGAGGTTCCTAACCAGCAATAGACTTCAGGAGGGTTCAAGAATCCCCTTAAGTTGAATACAAAATTGGGTGTGTACTTCCTGGAAACAAGTCCCAGAGCCTTCATATTTCTTACACAGGGATCCATGAGGAGGGCTGCACCCCTCTATGGCTTGGGTGAGACACATGAGCCTAAGAGCTGCTGGGTATAAGGGATGTGTTTGTTTATATGAGACTTGCACTGCCCACCTACCTGCCAGTCCGGCGAAGTCCCTACCTCTGAGCTCCCCGGGGTCTATTCCAGTGATGGTGCATACGGGCAGCCTCAAACTCAGGGCCAGAGTGGGTCCACTAGGTCCCAGTCAGGTCTGCAGTCAAGGCCCAGAGATACTCAAGACCTACAGCCTCGGGCCCCAAACCAAGGGGAGCCTGGCCAGGCTGCACTGGCGCATAAATCCAGTAATGGTGACAAATACGTATAGCCTTTACTAGACTGTTCTAAGCAAAGATGCACAGTATACAATTTAATCTGTGTAACAATCCACTCTTATTTATGCATAATCGAGAAAACACAGGCCCCGAGAGGTTACAAAACTTGCCTAAAGTTACATAGTTTGTGAACGGCAGAGCCACAATTTGAAATCTGGCAGCTTTGCTCTCGGTCACAGTGGGCTGCCTTTTAGTAAATTCAAGACATGAGGAGCAGAAGAGGAGGGGAAGGGACAGGGTGCAAGGAGGAGAGGGTCTGAGGGAGGCTGATGGGAGAGGGCAGAAAGCTAACGGGCTTTGGCTTGAGTCTGGCTGGCAGGTCTAAGCCAAGGGGCCCTGGGTGCACATGGCACCACAAAGCACCCTCGCCATTCCCTTCCTGCTCCTTCTTAAGGGCCTCTGCCCACAGTGCCTCTGGAAAGCCAAGTGGGGCCCTGCCAGGCAGTGTGCGTATACATGGCACGGGTGAGGGTGACTGGCGGGTCTGCCCACCTGATGCACACAGACGTTGCACTTGTCACAGAAGACCATCTCGTTGCCATCCTCGCCCTCGGGAGAGCGACACACGTCGCAGACAACATCCTCGTCGTACTCGATGCCCAGCCCCTCCTGCGTCTCGATGGCCCTGGCCATATTCTGGTGGCACAGGGTCTCCAGTTCCTCCAGCACACGCTCTAATGTCAGCTCATCCAGCTCCGGCCTCTCTGTGAGGAGGACAGCAGGGCGTGGTGGTGTTAAGAGCCCAGCCTCCTTTGAGCTTCGAAGAGGACTTGGCTCCTGGAGCTGCAGGAATTCAGGGCAGATGTCTGGGAGGGTTTCTGTCCATCCACTGTGGGACCTGGGAGAAGCAGCTCCATCCTCTGAAAACTGAATGGTCTGGACCATCCCATCTCAACGGCCCCTCACCTGTCCTGGTGTTCTGACTTTAGACAGCCTGCCTGTGACCACAGGGACACGTGTGTACAATTAACATGGAAGTGTCTCTGGGATGCGGCCAGCTCCATGGGAGAAGGCACTGCTTGTGCTGTGTGTATGAGGGGACCTCTGAGTGTGGCTGAATAGGGAAGAGTCAGCCCTTCCTGGGACATTAGTGAGCTCCAGCCAGGTGGCCCACACCTCCTGACCCCAGCCCCATTTGCCATCCTGACCCCGGCCCCATTTGCCATCCTAGACTCCCCTGCATGCTCACTTACTCTTCATGTAACATCCGTGCTTACCACAATAGTCCCAAGAGCCCTGCAACTGATGTGCTTATTATTGCCCCCACCTGACAGCTGCAGAAACTTCAGGAGGCACAGAGACACTAACCAGTCAGGTCACCATTCAGTAATGCAGTATGGACGCTCCCTCCAGATCCATGCCTGGGCCACTGCCCCTCTCGGGATGGGGAGAAAACCCTCCCTGCCCTACCCTGATCCCATTCTTAATGCAGTGGTCACCTACCCATCTCCTTAAGCTCTGAGTTGATCAGCTCCAGCCAGTAGGCGTCAATCTCGTCCAGGTCATAGCGGCTGCCCCCTGGCCAATCAGGCTGGGAGCCCTCACCAAGCGTGGTGCTGCTTGGGGATGCCTGGACAGGGGGGCCTTCCAGCGGTGGGAGGATCCTAGAAAATCAAGACAAAATGTCATGAAGGGAGGTGCCCTCAGCCTGCTGCCCTAGGGGCTCCAGGGAGCTGACCAGTCCAGCTCAGGAGCTGATGGACAAGTGTGCTTTGATGCTACACAGGGCCCACCTCCTTCCACCCCCTCCTTCATTTCTTCCTCCACCATCTGCCCACCCTGCAGACTCAGATGAGTCTCTAAGGGTGACTCAGAGACTGAGTGGATGAACAGGCAGCACAGAGAAGACCCAAAGGGCAGTAGGGCACAGTGAGGGATGGGAGTCAGGGCTGATCCACAGCCTTGCTCACCCTATAAACATCCACCTGCCCAGGGTTCATCCACTTCCTCCCATCAGGGTGGCTGGGCCTTAGCTAAAGCCCCGTGGTCTGGATCTAACCCTGCTAGGGCCTGTAGGAGGTGTCCTATGTGCCGTCATGGGCAATGGCCTGTGTCAGCAACAAGTGAGGTAGTGCCAGCTGGACTCCAGGTCCTTCAGCATACCCCTCAAGGCTGCGGACAAGGCAGGGGTTGTCTACATACTCCCAGAAGCCCAAGCCCCCTTTTTACCAACAGCCTGAAAACCCCACTGACTTGAGTAGAACTGAGGCCAGCTCTCCTCTGAGATAAGGAGGAGCCCTACCTGGTTACACGGCTGTGGCCTAGGGTGACCCTTTCCAGACAAAAGGTCCACATGCCACCTTGCCCTTCTCCCAGACACAATGTCATGTGAGCAGTGAGTGTCCTGCTACACGGTGTTACCCGGCCCCATGACCAAGATGGAAGTCAAATCCCTTGGATACAAAGAATCCTGCCTGCTGCAGTCCCAGGATCCCTTCCCAGCTCAGCCCACATTTGCAGCCACAGCTCTGCTGCTGAGGCAGCTTGGAAAGGCCTGGCCGCAGGGTGTGGACTCAAAGCCCAGCTTCACCACTTACTGTGTGACTCTGGGAGTCACTCAACTTCTCTGGGCCCCAGTGTTCCCATCCCCCAAAATGGGTCAATAATAATAGTACCAGGCTGGGCACGGTGGCTCACGCTTGTAATCCCAGCACTTTGGGAGGCCAAAGCAGGTGGATCACCTGAGGTCGGGAGTTCGAGACCAGCCTGATCAGCATGGAGAAACCCCATCTCTACTAAAACTACAAAATTACCCAGGCGTGGTGGCGTATGCCTGTAATTCCAGCTACTTAGAAGGCTGAGGCAGAAGAATCGCTTGAACCTGGGAGGTGGAGGCTATGGTGAGCAGAGATCGCGCCACTGCACTCCAGCCCGAGCAACAAGAGCGAAGCTCTGTCTCAAAAATAATAATAGTAATAATATCTACCTTATGTGGTTGGTGAGAGGATTAATGGATTAATGTTTGCAAAGCTCTTAGGAAAGTATCTGGCACACAGTAACTACTGTGTGCGTGTGTGTGTGTGTGTGTGCTGTGTGATGTGTGTGTGTTGTGTGATGTGTGGTGTGTTTGCGTGTGTATGTGTGTGTTGAGACCCTGGGATGTTACCGCTCTCCTGAAATGGAATATAGGGGGCATTTTGCCTCAGGAGGGCACGGTTTCCTCTTGGCTCAGCTGTGTGCTGCCCCTCAGTTCCTGATGCCAGTTCAAAAAGCCAGCTCTTCCCATCCCCACTGGTTGCCATGGTTATTGCTTCGGAGCCTGGCCTCCATCTGGCCAGCTCTGCCAGGGTGGAGAGGCCCCTTACTTGAGAGGCATCCTGGGGTCGGGGGCAAGGCTGCCAGAAGCTGTGACTCAGCGCTGACAGGGAGGGAGGGGCAGGGCTTTAGATGGCACAGAGACATGGCAGAGCTGTGGCAAGGGCTCCTGGGCTTCCCCACCACCACACCCAGTGTCAGCAAAAAGGGCAGGAAGGATGAAGGAGACGGGGAGGCAGGGGCCCAGGCCAGGAGAGAGAATGGCCTCCAAGCCAGGAGGAAGGTCTATGTAAGGTCGAAGGGGCATGGAGAAGGGGAAGGGGCTTGGCACCACCTTTGCCCACACAAGAGGCCCAAATGAAGGCAGGTCCTAGGTCATGATCATGGTATGGCCGCACCCCACACTAACAGGTGATTCCATATGGAAGCGATACTAATACCCTCGGTCCAACACAATTCTGCCTTTCCCCGTGAAACTGTTACTTGAATAAACACATTCTTTTAAAAATGCAGCCTGTAATTTGGTTGTGAACGGCTTTGATTGTGCCCTAAGCACATGCTGAGTGGGGGTGTCCGGATGCCCACCACTTCCTGGCATAACTACCCACATCTGCTTGCCTGGTCAGCGGCCACCTGGCCAAGCCTCTTGGGATCAGGATCACTGTGCTGCTTCTGTAGAGTCAGGGTGAAGGGACTCACACCACAAGGTATCTGCTGTGCTTCCTGGGTCTCTCCTCTTCAGCTGTTTGCCCCCTTCTGGCTCTGGCTCTGAAGGAAGTTCTCCTACCAGGCGTGGACTGACCTGACCCTAGGCCAAGCCCTCATCCTCAGCTGTAGCCAGGAGGATGGAGGTCAGCTGAGAGGAGGGCATCAGCTGGCTGGGATCTATGGGAGGGGAGGGGGTCTTTACCCCAGAAGACCAGATACACACCAGAGGTCGGTTCTGCCCTGGCTGAGACTTCTGGCCACAGTGAGGGGCAGGACAGGCCCTCACTCAATTCAGTCTGGAGAAGGGCGAGACAAGTGCTCATTGTTCAGACAGATTTCAGACCATGAGGTGGGCAGACCCACCCAAAGGCCAGGGAGGAAGGGACAGAGGGGGCCTGGGGTGGCAGCTGGGGGAGGGCAGCCAGAAACAGCCTGCAGGGATGACGGGGGCACAGCGCTCTGTCTCTGGGCCTCACAGGGGCAGCCCAGGGCTTGTTCCCGGGGCCTCTGATTTCCTGGCCCAGCCCACTAGGCCTGGTGGCCCTGCAGGGAATTCCCCAGAATTTCCCAACTTCCTCATCTATAAAATGGGGACAGTTACATGTAGTTTGTAAAGCTAATATGATTGTTAAATGAAAAGATGAACACAGGCTCAGCACAGCCAGTCCTCAAGAACAGGGTTTCTCTAACAATTCTGACCCTGGCGGCTACCAGGCAGCCTTCCAGATGAGGGCTGCGCAGTGGGAGGTGCCAGGAGGATGGAGTGGCTAGAGGGAGACAGCGGCAGAAGAGGCGTGGAGATGAATCTAAGAGAGCACCTCCCCACCCCCAGTCCGTCCTCTCCAAAGATCACGGACAGGCCAGGAGCTCCTGGCTCACATCAGCTTAGCACAGCCATGCCTATGCTGGGAATGCACCTAGTAAAGCCAAAGCAGCTGGAACACGTGCTCTCTTCTTGATGTCAACAGATAAAGCACCCTACAGGCAGACTGAAGCCAAGCTACTGGTATGGAAGCATCTGCAATTAATTACCCAGGCCAGGAGATGTTTCCGGAACCAACTGACACTGACATCAAGTAGAGAGGACAGACTGCTGGGCCAAGCCTAATCAAGACTGACCTCGCTCTGCCCACCTGGTGGCCTGCCCGTCCCCCATCACCCTAGGCACTGGTACTTGTGGCAGTGACCTGGCATACATATTCTCACTTCTGGAGAGGCCTGGGGCACCCCTGATTCTCAGAAGGCCCCAGACAAGTGTTAATAAACACTCAGCCATCAGGAGTCACTGGAACAGGATTGCCTGCCCCCTCCCCTTCCAATCCCCACAGAGCACCCTACTGGTGCTTCGAGTCTGCTGTGCCCGTGATCCAATCATAGCTGCAGCTGCCAGGAAACGAGGGTGCCAACGTCAAGGGAGGTAACAGCTGTGATCTTTGCCCCATGCATGGTCTACATGGGACCGAGCAAGAGCCACAAGGTTGCCAAGGCCAGGAGTAGACAGCCAAAAACCCAAGCTGCCCAGACCAGGCAGACTGGTGGGTGGGGGAGGCCAGGACACAAGACCCCTCTGCCCTGAGACATGACTTGGAGGGTTTCCCAGGTTGCATAAAGAAGCACTTGGCGGCCGGGCGCGGTGGCTCAAGCCTGTAATCCCAGCACTTTGGGAGGCCGAGACGGGCGGATCACAAGGTCAGGAGATCGAGACCATCCTGGCTAACACGGCGAAACCCCGTCTCTACTAAAAACACAAAAAATTAGCCGGGCGAGGTGGCGGCGCCTGTGGTCCCAGCTACTCGGGAGGCTGAGGCAGGAGAATGGCGGGAACCCGGGAGGCGGAGCTTGCAGTGAGCTGAGATCTGGCCACTGCACTCCAGCCTGGGCGACAGAGCGAGACTCCGTCTCAAAAAAAAAAAAAAAAAAAAGAAGCACTTGGCTGAACTCCGTAGCTGGAGGCAAGACCCAGGGCCACGTGGCTACCTCCTGACAAGAGCGGCCAGAAGTCTCTCCATCTCATGAGACCAGAAGGGTATAAAGCCCAGAGGACTCATCTCTGAACCAGCCCTGGCAGGGGAACCTACCCAGAGGCCTGTAATAGCAATGGCTTCCTGACCATCTGCTGTACGCCAGGCACTTGACTCCCCCACTAAGAACTCCCTTAAAAGGTTCAAGAAGTCAAAAGCATGGCTTAAGGCCAGGCGCGGTGGCTCACGCCTGTAATCCCAGCACTTTAGGAGGCCGAGGTGGGCGGATCACGAGGTCAGGAGATTAAGACCGTCCTGGCTAACATGGTGAAACCCCATCTCTACGAAAAATACAAAAAATTAGCTGGGCATGGTGGCACGCATCTGTAATCCCAGTTACTCGGGAGGCTGAGGCAGGAGAATCTCAAGAACCCGGGAGTCAGAGGTTGCAGTGAGCCAAGATTGCGCCACTGCACTCCAGCCTGGCGACAGAGTGAGACTCCGTCTCAAAAAAAAAAAAAAAAAAAAAAGTATGCTTTATCTCTCTCTTAAAGACTAGTGAAAAGTCTGGAGATTTCCCTGATCAGAACTGCTTTGGCACCGGGCATGGTAGCCCATGCCTGTAATCCTAGCACTTTGGGAGGCTGAGGCAGGAGAGTTGCTTGAGCCCAGGAGTTAGAGACCAGCCTGAGCAACAGAGCAAGACCCTGTCTCTACCAACAATCAAAAAAATTAGCCACGTGTGGTGGCATGTGCCTATGGTGGGAAGATCACTTGAGGCTGGGAGGTCGAGGCTGCAGTGAGCTGAGATTGCACCACTGCACTCCAGCCTGGGTAACAGAGTGAGAACTTGTCTCAAAAAAAAGGCCAGACCCGGTGACTTACAGCTGCCTGCAGTCCCAGCACTTTGGGAGGCCGGCCAAGGTGGTGGACAGATCACTTGAGCCCAGGAGTTCAAGACTAGCCTGGGCAACATGGCAAATCCCCATCTCTACACAAAACATGATAATTAGCTGGGCGTGGTGGCCTGAGCTTGTAGTCCTAGCTACTTGGGAGGCTGAGGTGGGAGGATTGCTTGAACCTGGGAGGTCAAGGCTGCAGTGGGCCAAGATTGTACCACTGCACTCCAGCCTGGGGGACCGAGTAAGACCCTGTCTCTAAAGAAGAAAGAAAAAAGAACCGCTTTGGGGCCCAGTTTGGATTGACATTACGAAGTGCTTGCTGTGTGCCAGGCCTGGTGCCAAGTGCCTTCCATGCGTCATTTCATTCCATTATCTCAACATTACAACTGCATGAGTAGGTTAGTTATTGTTAGCATTCCAATTTCATGGATAAGGAAACTGAGGCCCAGAGAGATTACATTTATGGTCTAAGGCCACACTGAATATGAGTGGCAACATGAACGCAAGCATTCTGGCTCTACAGCCAAGCCCGAGCCCAACCCCCTAGCCTCTCAGGTAAACTGCCAGTATTTCTGGAACATTTCAATGGTTTGTTGGACAAGGGAATGGAATACAGAATAGAGACGGACTAGAAAGGAATTCCAGGACTGGTAGGTCACCTACCTGGAAAGCAGCCTCCCCTTCCTCCCCTGTTCCAACGGCCCCCTAGCCTGGGCTGCCTGGCTCACCTCACCACGGGCTCCGGGATGGCCTCTGCCCCGGCGGGCACCTGCACACCTTTCTCCCACTCCTGTCGCCATGGGTCTGCCAGGATGTAGTAGTCATCCGGGCTGAGCTGGTATGAGTCCGGGATCTTCATGGCTGTGATCAAGTCTGTCCGGAAAACCTGTGAGGGGCAAGAGGGGAAGAGAGTGACTTCAGACTGCCTCAGGGCAGTCTGCCCCACAGGCCAGAGGAAGACGCAGATACATGCAATTCAAGTGGGCATTCTGCCTGCGCACTTACAAATAAGATGACATAAAAGCAATCAGCACAATAAATAACACAGCTCTGATCCCTGCACATGCTTTGCACACAGTAGATGTTCCATAAATGTGATGAACTGAATTCACATTGCTCTGACCTATGAAAGGACAGAGTTTGAGGGATAGATGGGAGTGGACCTACGAGAGAAAGAGAAAGACTGGCAGAGAAAGGCAAAAATCAAAATAAAAAGAGGAAAACCTCAGAGGACAGAAAGGCTAATGTGAAAGCAATACTGATGGCCAGGCGTGGTGGCTCATGCCTGTAATCCCAACAGTTTGGGAGGCTGAGATGGGAGGATTGCTTGAGGCCAGGAGTTCAAGACAGCCTGGGCAACAAAGGAAGATCCTGCCTCTACAAAACATTTAAAAATTAAAGAATTTTTTTTAAAAAAAGGGCCAGGCAATGTGGCTCACACCTGTAATCCCAGCACTGTGGGAGGCTGAGGAGGGAGGGCTGCTTGAACCCAGGATTTTGAGACAAGTCTGGGCAACATGGTGAAACCTGATATTTATAAAAAATTAAAAAAGTAGCTGGGTGCGGTGGCACATGCCTGGGGTCCCAGCTACTCTGGAGGTTGAGATGGAAGGACTGCTTGAGCCCAGGAGGTTAAGCCTGCAGTGAGCCATCATTGCACCACTGCACTCCAGCCTGCGTGACAGTGAGTCCCTTTCTCAAAAAATAAAAACAAAATAAATAAATAAAATAAAATAAAAAATACTGCCATTATGTGACTGTTCAAGACATTTCCACCGGAGGTTCACAATCATGTTATCTTTCTGCACCCACAGACACAAGTGGAGGTGTAAAACACCACAGGGCGCCAACCCCAGGAAAGGCCTTCTGCAAACCTTATGCAAACAGCCGGGGGATGGCCGGGGCTTAGGGCAGCCTAGATAGCGGCTTCACATGAGCTGGGACTTCCAAAGTCCGTCAAGAACAAGGACACTCTCCTAACTCGACAGGGGCTTTGTGTGTCGGGGGCCGGGTAGGAAGGCAGGAAGGACAGTGTTGTCTTCCTTCTTAATCAAGCCCAAACTCCTCAGAGCAAAGCCACGAGTGGTCACACCCCGAGCACATGCTCACTTGGGGCAAACTGCTCTTCCCAGAGTTTAGTCTGTTGCTCCCACCTCCAACCCCAATTCCACCTCAGAGCAAGCCCTAAACTCTGCCCCAGCTGGCACTGGCAACGCCTCCTGCCCCAGTCACCTGATCCCGCTGTGATCCCCCAACAAAGCGCTATTGTGGAATGTGGTGGCACCTCTAGACACCATGTGACTTGCTCAGGTACCAACTTTCCCAGTGATCATTGTCACTTGAGAATCACAAGTTAAAGAACTCACATCACTGAGACAAGAGACACCACTTCAAGGAGTACTCCAGGCCTCAGACCAAACTTCAACCCCACATTCATCCCTGGAAAAGTCAGCATCCACTGCTGCGCCCGGGGCTAAGTCAGTTCACTCAGCCTTCCGTAGGCTCATGACAGACGGATTCAGCGGTAACCTCTGCCTGCTATGTGCGCCTCATTTGTAACTAGGTCCACAACCACAAGGAGAACAGTGAAATGGGTGGACTGAGGGGCCTGGAAGCAGCATCTTGCAGAATCTAATTAACGTCTGCATCTAGCTGGAGACGGCCCTGGCTTGAAAAAGGTCAAGTTTCTTGAAGACTCTACTTGCCAATATAATTTAATTGTTAGGACTAACACCCTAACATTTAATTAGGATGCCAGTGTGAAAAAATTAAAACCAGATTACAATTAAATGCTAATTAAACAGAAGATGGAATGTGGCTAAGATTTCACAGCCCTGGTAATTTGCATATCTTATTAGCAAGTAGTAAGAAAGCTAATGCAAGAGGGCACACTCAGGCACTGGGTGCTTTTAGGGGGCCCTTCAGTAGGGGCCCATGCCACCGAAGGCCTCTGGAGACTGCCGAGCTCAGCAGGGCTGGGGCTGGGTTATTTCCCTATGGGCCCCAGCACAGGACCTGGCAAGGAAGAACTGACCCCAAAGTGATTCATAACTGCCTCAAAGTTCTCCCGACCCAAGCAAGCCAAGTGCTGCATCATCCCAAGCCCTGATGCTCTGAAGCCATGGAGAACCACCCACTTGGGACAGTGCATCATTCTGCCCTAGAAATCAACCCTACAATAGCCCAGTGTCACTATGTGCCCTCTAAAGAGGCACAGGTGGGTTAGAAACCTTTTGCTCTTCTCTCATCCTGGGCTATAACTGTTTTTTTTTTTTTTTTTTTTTGAGACAGAGTCTTGCTCTGTTGCCCAGGCTGGAGTGCAGGTGCACAATCTCGGTTCACTACAACCTCCGCCTCCTGGGTTCAAACGATTCTTCTGCCTCAGCCTCCCAAGTAGCTGGGATTACAGGTACCTGCCACCTCGCATGGCTAATTTTTGTATTTTTAATACGGGGTTTCACCATGTTGGCCAGGCTGGTCTCGAACTCCTGACCTCAAGTGATCCACCCACCTTGGCCTCCCAAAGTGCTGGGATTACAGGTGTGAGCCACCCGCACCTGGCTTAGTTTTTGTATTTTTAATAGAGACGGGGTTTCACCATGTTGGCCAGGCTGGTCTTGAACTCCTGACCTCAAGTGATCCACCTGCCTCAGCCTTCTAAAGTGTTGGGATTACAGGCATGAGCCACTGCGCCCGGCCCTGGGCTGTAACTTAACTGGCGTCTCCTCGGGGATTCCTTCCTGATCACCAACTGAGGGAGTGCCGACTGCCTGACTGAGCCACTTTCCCTCTCACCCCATTTTCTTTCCAGCACTTACACTCTTGAAAAGTACCTGGTCGACTCATGTTGCTGGTTTCTTGTCATCTCCCCTGCCATGCCTCATCCTGCTGTCGGCTATATTCTCAGTGCCTGGCACTGAATACGAGGGCCTCCCTGGGGGAATTATCTGATGAATCTGAGGCCCCTAACGGGCTCCTGGCAGTGCTTTCTGAATCCCCATGAACAGGGTGAGATACCGCATGGATAAACCCAGTGGCCAAAATCCCCAACCACATGGACCTGAACAAGCGCCTCTGAGCAACAGGCAGCCTTTGTTCTGCTGGGCTTTAAGCTCAAGGACAAGCATTCAGCCCAGGGTGGAGTGGGTGAGACCAGAGTGTCCCACCACACCAGCTGGGAAGACATGGTCCAGACCCAGAACCAGGCCTGGCACTGAGAACTCACAGCAGGAAGGGCTCCCAGGGTCAACTTCAGAGTCCCTTCCCACTACAGTTAGGGAGATTCAGGGAAGACAAAAGAGTCTCGTTCCAAGAGAGTTTCACATTTCATCCTGGGTCACGCAGGGAGCGGGTGGCAGACTGGACACTAAGGGCTCTAGCAGGCGGGAATCATGGACGCACAGGGAGGGCAGCACTGTCATAATGGTGTCAGCCCACACTTGGAGAGACTGTGTGCAGAGTGACAGTGTAAGGGCTGTTCCTGAATTAATCTATTATTAGCCCCTCCACCCACTCTGTGAGGTAAGTACTACCATCATCCCTATTTCACAGTTGAGAAACCTGGGTTAGTTAAATCACCCACCCAAGGTCTACGCACTGGAAGTGGCAAATGAACCCAGGCCAACACAACTCCTGAGCCATCCAGCTCTCCCTGCCCCTTTTGGCCATGTGCTCACTGCCTAATGCCCTTGAGTTAAACTGAAGCCAAATCAGGTGACTTCTCCAAGGGTTGAAATACGCAAATCCGATGGCGGTCTTTGCAAGTTCCGAGGCCTCCAGTGGCTCTCCACCGTCCTCCCACTGTGCCCAGACTGAACTGCAGAGCCAATGAGGCCCTGTGACCACATGGATGCACTTGTAGTCTCCCAAGCACTTTTAACCCTTTGCACACAGGAGAACGCTGCCTGGGACACTACTCCCTTGCCAGAGTAAAGCTGGCACACTTCATCCTTAAGGTCTCAGTCCAGCCCACATCTGCTCTAGGAAGCCTTCCCCAATCCTAGGCTGGGTTGTGGGCTTTGTCTGAAGTTCTACAGCCCCTGTATTAGAATCTCCTGTTTTTTTTTTTTTGCCATGTCTTCCCCACCAGAAGGGGAGCTCAGTGAGGTCTGGCTGAGCCGCAGGGCTGGAGCCCAGCAGTGCAAGCAGGGCCTGGCACATGCTAGGTGCTGAGAAATCTTGAATGACTCAAGATCCTTCCATGAGCCAGCCACCTCCTTCTTTGGTTGCTGTCCAAGACTACAGCTGGGTACTCCATGCCTTCCAAAGGAGCCTCTGTGCATTTATATAAAAACTGCCCACAAATATGGCAGCCAATTGTAACCTAAACATCATTTTGTGCTGAATTTCCAGGAGGTAGGCCTGAAAAAGGCTTAAACATTCTCCTAAAACTCCTTTGAATGATTTATGAAAACTAAATAAAGAATAAAATGGACACTGATGAACGAGAAGCCTTGCTGTGGCAAGAAAGTTGGAAGCTGGAAAACAAGCAATTTTCTTAGAATGTGAATGTTTACTACTTTTCTCTCTTTTGGCAGAAATTGACAAATTGTCTTTAAAGGTCTGCTGCCTAGCAACCAAGTTCTGCTGAGCTGCTTGGGAGATGTTAATTGTAGCTTCTTCAAACAGTGCTAGGGGTGCCAATGTAGCCCTGGAGGGGGCCAAAGACTGCTCTGCCCAGATGCAGGGACACTGCTCCAGAAACACGTCACATGGTTTTGCCTTCACGTCTTTTTCTGAGACTGCAGATCACAACCATTCAAAAGTCTAGCTTTCTGTACATATTTCCCAGGAAGAACTCTGCAAGAAGGCAGAGCGTGAGTGACCTCCAAAAGCAAATAAAGATAATGACAAAAGGCAACTTTCCCTGTGCACTAACCATATGGCCAGTAGACACCAGGCTACAAGGTTTAATATACAATCTCAAGATTTGTAGCTATGATTTGGACATTTCATCCTGGGACCTTGGTTCTCTGCTTCCTTTTCTCAAGGGGGGAATTACTGTATCACAGAGTATTTCAAACTAAGAGGTACCAAGAGGAAATTTAGTTACTGAAGAGAAAAGCTCCAGCAGTTATCACGCTACAAAATATAATTACTTGTGTAATTATATATATATATGTGTGTGTGTATATATATATATGTGCATATATATATTTTTTTTGAGACAGAGTCTCGTTCTGTCACTCAGGCTGGAGTGCAGTGGTGCGATCTCGGCTCACTGCAACCTCTGCCTCCCAGGTTCAAGCAATTCTCCTGCCTCAGCCTCCTGAGTAGCTGGGATTACAGGCACCTGCCACCACGCCCAGCTAATTTTTATATTTTTAGTAGAGACGGTTTTCACCACCATGTTGGCCAGGCTGGTATCAAACTCCTGACCTCAAGTGATCTGCCCACCTCAGCCTCCCAAAGTGCTGGGATTACAGGCGTGAGCCACCATGCCTGGCCTATTTGTGTAACTATATTTTTAATGTCCATCTCTCCTAATAGTCAAGCTGCAAGAAGATAGGGACTCCATGTGTCCTGTTTATCACTGTGCCTGCTTTTGGCACAGTGTTTGACACACAGCAGGTACTCAAAAATGCTTGTGGAACAAAAATTAGCCAGTTATGGTGGCTTGCCTGTAGTCCCAACTACTTGGGGAGCTCAAGCGAGAGGACTGCCTGAGCCCAGGAGGTAGAGGTTGCAGTGAGCCGAGATCATGCCACTGCACTCCAGCCTGGGTGACAGGGTGAGACCCTGTCTCAAAAAACAAAACAAAACAAAACAAAAACGAAATGCTTGTGGAAAGAGTCAGTGAATGAATGAATGAATCCCAGGATTTGTGTGAAGTACGACTAAAGTATAAAACTTCCTGCCCTGTCTTAGCAGGGAGAGAAGAGGCAGGAGGCTGGCAGGATTCTTCCAGGTGAAATTGAGAAACTGGTCTTGGTCACTGTCCCAAAGCCAATCACAATGGCTTTGGCCAGGACAATCTCTCCTGGATGTCTGTCTACACTAAAAGTCCCAACGTAGAGCTAGAAGTGGCCTTAGAGTTAGAAGTGGTCGCTTCCTCCTCACCCCTCAAGGAATGTTTGAAGTTCTGTACTTAAAGAGCCAACCTCATCACAATTGTTTCCTGAGCACCTCATCTCATTAGAAACAACAGCTAATAGAGAAAGGTAATTGCCGTGTTAAGGCATGTCAAGTATTATGTTAAAGTTTTACATACATTGTGGCCCCTAATTCCTATTACCCGTCTTACAGATGTGGAAACTGAGATTCAGAAAGGTGAAACCACTTGCGTGAAGTCCCCGCTGTCTAACCACAGCAATACTGCCTGCAAGACACGGAGAGCTCTTCTTTTAAAACGTCTCTTCTGGGTCGGAACCTGATAAAGAGTGTCTTAGCCAAGAGCAAACTTATGCAGCTAAATTCAGTATAAATATGAGAGAAGGGCTGTAAGAATAGCTACCCCCTGCCCAGTCATGTTTCAAGCTACCACTAGGCTAAGTTCATAAGATACTTTAAAAAAAAAACCCACTCAACATCTCTTTCTTTTATTTTCATGAGGATAGCAGCACTTCCTGCTCTTAAAGAGAATTTATTACACACATTTCTTTTGCAAGACAAGTCCCAGAGGCCAGGAGGCCCTTCCAGCTGGCGGGAGCAGCGATGTTTCCAACTATAGAAGTGGATCCTGCCCCCCACCCCGGAGGAAGGCAGTGTGAGTCTCAGAAAGCAGGCGCTGAGCCTAGCGGAAGGGCTCGCCCCAACCCGCCTGCCTCACAAGGTAGCAAAGGAACTGCTGGTGGGCTGGAAACTTGGCTCAAAACCACAAGGGCAAGCACAAAACCTTTTTTTGGATTCTCCTGTTTTATCTATCAAATTATGGGCATTTTGCATTTTCCTGTACCATACACCTTCATTGTTTTACTATAGAACGGCATTTCAAACATCTGGATAACACCTCCGGCTCCTCAGGAAGGCATCTTATTTACCCTGTGGTTTGGAACCCCAACGCAGTCTGGCTACCCTTGTCTTTACCCTTCACGCAGGGTAGGAGAAGGATTCCATTTTTAAAAGCAAGGGTTAAGCTGAGAAGCTGCATCTCCACTCACAGTGTTTTCTTGGGGAGTGGGGGTGGCATTCCTTATAGAGGGACTTTCTTTTTTTTTTTTTTTTGAGACGGAGTCTCGCTCTGCCGCCCGGGCTGGAGTGCAGTGGCCGGATCTCAGCTCACTGCAAGCTCCGCCTCCCGGGTTCACACCATTCTCCTGCCTCAGCCTCCCGAGTAGTTGGGACTACAGGCGCCCGCCACCGCGCCCGGCTAGTTTTTTTGTATTTTTTTAGTAGAGACGGGGTTTCACCGTGTTAGCCAGGATGGTACCGATCTCCTGACCTCGTGATCCGCCCGTCTCGGCCTCCCAAAGTGCTGGGATTACAGGCTTGAGCCACCGCGCCCGGCCAGAGGGACTTTCAAGTTGAGACACTGGGTCTGGGGGACACCCCCTTGCTGGTAGCAGAGGCTTCTCCCAGGCCCCTTCCCCAGGGACTAGGCACTAGGCATTGGTGAAGGGCCTCAATGGTACACGCAACTAGGGACGTAGTAATGTGTCACCAGAGCCTATAGAGGAGCTAACAGCTGAATCCCCACACTCCCACCATCCAGGCTTCCAGCTCAGGGTGGCCTGCTTTACCCGACACTCCCCACCTCCTGCCCCACTCACCTCTGGGGCTCCCTTCACCCCCCATGGCTCCATGAGCCGCAGAAGGAGTCACATCTACAGATCATCAACTCCCTGGGAGGGCCCAAGGCAGAACTCTACGATAAGGTCTCTGAGGCTCACTTGCCTGGGGTCACAGATGTCCTGGGGCAAAGCCTGGGCGTTTTGGCAAAGCCAGGCTGCACCTCCCATAACAGACCCCTTCCTGTGTAGCACCTGCATCCTGCTGACAGAGGACAAGTTCCCCAGGGACAGGGCCTGTGCTTTCTGTCCCCAGCACTGAGCTAGGCCCACTAGGTACTCTTGAGCACTTGCTGATTTTGATCAGCATCAGCAGCTCCCAGTCCAGAGACCCAGGCCTCTGCCCACTGGCTGACTTCTGGGGACTCTGACTTCCTGAAAATGCAGCTTTCTACCTCAAGACAGCCTGCCTGGGGAAACCCCCACCGCTTGCCCTGCCCTTCCGCCTGTGTCTCTGCCCAGGTCAGAGGAGGACACCACCTCAAACAGTAGCCCCCCAAAATATGCGGCTGGCCTCCAGGTCTCTCCCAGAACTGTCCTTCACACCTCTGGCAAGTCCGGGGCGGGGCAGAAATTTGTTAATCCCCCATCCCCTCTGTGAAGTTGATGGAGTGGTGGACTGCCCCCACCCACACTCCCTGACGTTGCTTAGATCTTTGAACCAGGCTGGAGAGCCTCCCTCCCTCTCCTTCAACCTAGCCATAGCTTCCACTCCCTACCCCCTCAAAAATACTCAAAGAAGCTTCCAGGGAACAACCAAGCCAGGAACTCCTGTCTTAGGCAAAGGGAAGGGAAAAGTCTGTGGCAGTTGTCTTTTGTTTGTTTTGCTTTTTTTTTGTTTTTGAGACACAGTCTCACTTTGTAGCCTAGGCTGGAGTGCAGTGGTGCAATCTCGGCTCACTGCAACCTCCGCCTCCTGGTCTCAAGTGATCCTCCTGCCTTAGCCTTCTGAGTAGCTGGGATTACAGGTGTGCATCACCATGATCAGCTAAGTTTTTGTATTTTTTTGTAGAGACAGGGTTTCACCATGTTGGCCAGGCTGGTCTTGAACTCCTGACCTATGGTGATCTGCCCGCCTCGGACTCCCTATGGCAGTTGTTCTTAACCCTGGATCCCAACAGGAGTGCTTGTTAAAAAAGTACAGGTACTAGGGGGCACAGTGGCTCATGCCTGTAATCCCAACACTTTGGGAGGCCGAGGTGGGCGGATCACGAGGGCAGGAGTTCAAGACTAGCCTGACCAACAGGGTGAAACCCAGTCTCTAACAAAAATACAAAAATTAGCCAGGCATGGTAGCATGCACCTGTAATTCCAGCTACTTGGGAGGCTGAGGCAGGGAAATTGCTTGAACCCAGGAGGTGGAGGTTGCAGTGAGCCGAGATCATACCACCGCACTCCAACCTGGGTGACAGAGTGAGACTCAATCTCAAAAAAAAATAAAAAGAGTACAGGTACTGGCCAGGTGCAGTGGCTGATGCCTGTAATCCTAGCACTTCCTGAGGCAGGCAGATCACTTGAGGTCAGGAGTTTGAGACCAGCCTGGCCAACATGGCAAAACCCCATCTCTACTAAAAATACAAAAATTAGCCCAGCGTGGTGGCAGATGCCTGTAGTCCCAGCTACTCGGGAAGCTGAGGCAAGAGAATCTCTTCAACGTGGGAGGTGGAGGTTTCAGTGAGCTGAGATCACACCACTGCACTCCAGCCTGGGGAACCAAGTGAGACTCCATCTCAAAAAAAAAAAAAAAGGGCCAGGCATGGTGGCTCACGCCTGTAATCCCAGCACTCTGGGAGGCCGAGGCAGGCAGATCACCTGAGGTTGGGAGTTCAAGACCACCCTGACCAACATGGAGAAACCCAATCTCTACTAAAAAATACAAAAATTAGCTGGATGTGGTGGCACATGCCTATAATCCCAGCTACTCGGGAAGGCTGAGGCAGGAGAATTGCTTGAACCCAGGAGGCAGAGGTTGCGGCGAGCTGAGATCGCAACACTGCACTCTAGTCTGGACAACAAGAGCAAAACTCTGTCTCAAAAAAAAAAAAAAAAAAAGTACAGGTACCTAGGGTGCTCCTCCAGACCATGTAAGTCAGAATACCTGGGGTGGGGTGGTATTAAAACAATAGTCTCTGCTCTCTGACTTCCATCAGATTCTGAGATGTGTCCCACAAAGGGTTAAGCACTAACAACACTAACAATGGCTACACCATTTAGCGAACCAGGCAAGTCCAGAAACTCATTGTGCAAATTATTATACTAGCTCCCTAGGCCAGGCTCAGGACTTCAGGGCCAAAGGATAGACAGCTCTGCTGGGATGCCATAGGCAACAGAAGGCAGTAGGCTGAGTTCTCAGGGGCAGCTCCACCTTTTCCTTCTACTGCTTTAAGGAGATCCCAGCGCAGACTTCAGGCTTTGCGCACTTCCACCAAAAATCCTAGCCCAGCCTCCCAAGCATCCCGGGGCCCATGTCTTCAGCTCTCAGCTCAGAGGCCGGCACTCACTCCCCTTTCACTCTGGCTGAGGGAGGGGCCAGCCACTGGGCAAGGGCCAGATGGGAAGCTGGGCCTCCAGGCCTTAGCCCTGTCCAGGGTCCTGACTCCTGGTCAAGCACTTTCTTCAGCCCTGAGGCACCTCACTTGGTGTAGTGCCCCTTGACTTGTGCCCTTAGGGTGCACTGGGAAAGGGCAGCTCCTGAGAGGTCATCACAGGGCATCCCTGCCTATCTCACCCAAACCCAACCCCAGCCCTTTCATAGGTTAGATTCATTGTGCCCACTGCCTGTGCTACGCTAAGCACTCCTGGTCCTCAAACCCCCACCCCATCACTGCCCACATTTAGAGATGAGGAGACAAATGAACCACGGGTTCCATGGCTCTGCAGTCACCAAGAAGGGGGTTTCCACAGCACACACATCACTCCATAAGTGTTCCCGCTGGGGACTCCTGCCACACTAAGCAAACCATGTGACCAGCCTGACAGCCACCCCACAGGCTTCATACTCTAGGGGACTGAGTAGATGGGGACCCCCTTCACCAGGGTATCCAAAGCCCAGGCTCAGCAGACCATAAAGGCCCCACCCAAGCCATTCACAGAAAGAGAAGAGAGCAGCCCGTGAGGAGATTTAGTGCAAACATTCTCTGCCGCCAAATCCTCGCTTTCATCTCCGCCCTCTCATGAGCCAAATAACTTGGAAGCTTTCCTTGATGGTTTCCTCTCTGCCCCAAGATAACATGGAATTTATGCCGGCCACGGCTCAACCTCGTCACTTAGGGGACCAGGAAAACCTCTCAGGCTGCTCTCCAGCCTACTGTAGGAGGAAAAGCTTGTGCTCGGCAACAGTTCAAGGGTTCTGGGCAGGGAGGACCTCATTGGCCCTTCTAGAGCCCAGGACTTGAGGTGGGGAGGTGTCTCCTAGGCAGACCTCAGAGCCTGTGGAGGCTCCTGGGCTTGGACCCAGGGCCATGTGGAGCCAGTCCCCAGCAGGGTTGGGCATCGATACTTGTACCATGGGTTTGACTATTTTTAGGTGTGGAAAGGTACAAAGGCTCTGGGCTGGAAAACCCAAGAGGCAGGGGAATTTTCTGCCCCATGCAAATTGCTCTTTCTTCTCAGCCTCCGCTGACACCTGTTTCCTCCCAGGCAGGCCCAATCCTGGGTGCAGATGGCAGCCTTGTGCCTGGGAGGTGGCCCCTCCTCCCACTGGAGATTGGAGGAAGCAGAGCAGGGGCAGAAGACTGGCTTAAGCTCCCCGTGGAGTCAAAGAGATAAGCCAGCCCTAGGAGCTCCCCAAAACTTCCCCATCCCACTTCAACTTGAACAGCTATGGTAAACAGGAGATAGGTGGGATTCTCGAAAGGCAGGTTCCTCATGTCTGAAATGGGAATGACAATTCTTGCCTTCCAGGACCAGGAAGGCACATAAAGGTAGCTACTGTTTTACTACTTCAACCACAGCAACTGGGGAGTCCCTGTAGTTCTCAAGACTGGGGTGAGGCTAGGCGCAGTGGCTCACCCCTGTAATCCTGACACTTTGGGAGACCAAGGCGGGAGGATTGCCTGAACTCAGGAATTTGAGACCAGCCTGAGCAACATAGTGAGACCTTGTCTCTACTGAAAAAAAAAAAGACAAAAAAAAAAAAAAAATTAGCTGGGCATGGTGGTGTGCACCTGTAGTTCTAGCTACTCGGGAAGCTGAGATGGGAGGATCATTTGAGCCTGAAAGTTTGAGGCTGCAGTGAGCCATGAATGCACCACTGCACTCCATCCTGAGTGACAGAGGGAGACCCTGTCTCAAAAGAAAAAAGGAAAAAAAAAAAGACCAGGGGTGGGGAAGGTCCCAAACAACCAAGAGCCAGCAAGGCTCCCCAAGGCCCCACTTGCCTTTTGCTTCCTTGGCTGCACTTAAGTACATCCCATCCCCCTACCAAGCAGGGCTACCCCAGGAGGGCAGTCAGAGATTCAATATTGTCCCACCCCACCTCCACCTCACCCCCAGCACTGCATTCCCCTCCTCTAATGGTATTCCCAGAGAAAACACTGTCTATACCCTACCCACCATGGGGCCATGGAGGTCAGGCTTGGGGGATGGGGCATCAGGTCTCAAAGAATCCCACTCCCACCTCCCCAGGGGATAGTCCTTGGGGAGGGCAGCTCCTGGAGGAGGCAAGGCGGAGTCCTTTTTCAGATGCAAGGATCTGCAGAAGCCCCCCTCTAAGGGCTGGCTAAAGACAGTGGAGCCAGGACTGCACCTGTGGTGAGGGAGCACAGAGGAGAGGCCAGCATGGAGCAAAGACATCCTCCCCGACCCATGCCGAGGGCCCTGCCACCAAACTCTGGGCCTTTCTGCCCTTGGCACTGTGAGCCCCAAGGATTTAAGGTCTTGGCTAAATGGCCTTGGCATCCTCACTTTCCTTATTTACAAGAGGACTGAGAAATTCTGGGCTAGTTTTAATGATTAAAAAGGGGCATCCAGCCCCAGTGTCTGGCTACTTCTTGGCTGTAGTACAGTGTCCTACTTAAGAGCCAGGATTAGCCGGGCGCAGTGGCTCAGGCCTGTGATCCCAACACTTTGGGAGGCCGAGGCAGGCAGATCACCTGAGGTCAGGAGCTCAAGACCAGCCTGGCCAACATGGTGAAACCCTGTCTCTACAAAAAATACAAAAATTAGCAGGGTGTGGTGTGCGCACCTGTAATCCCAGCTACTCGGGAGGCTGAGGCAGGAGAAGCATTTGAACCCAGGAGGCTGAGGTTGCAGTGAGCTGAGATTGCACCACTGCACTCCAGGCTGGGGAACAGAGCGAGCCTCAGTCTCCAAAAAAAAAAAAAAAAGAACCAGGATTAAGACCCTCCGTCTCTCCATGCCCCGCAGCCCCACCTGTGCCAAAGGCTTCTTCTGTGGTCAGTGCAATGAATGCCTCGTGGCATTAGCACTGAAGACCTAAAAGAAGGAGCAATAAGGCCCTAGGGTGGGAGTTTTCAGGAACCTCAGGAAGGAGGGTCCAGGTGTCCAGGAGTCTACCCACCCCCAGTGCTCTTCTCAGTTCCAGAGGCCATAAACCTCTACCTGCTGTAACAAACATCCCAGGTCAAAGTAAGGAAGGCTTCAAATGCAGATGCCTGTGAAATGGGTACAAGGAACCTATGACTAACTGGATGGCTCTGAGGACCCCATCCCTTATCCATGCGCCAGCAAATCCTTACCACTCTTGGCTTAGCCTACAAAATGTCACAAACCCTACTGCTTCTCATTCCACTGCTACCACCCAACTCTAAGCCACCACTGTTTCCCTGCTGGATGACTGCAACTCTCCCTTCTCTCACAGCAGCCAGGGAGAACTTTCACTAAAACATCAGGCTGTGTCATTACCCTGTCTGAGATCCTTGAAAGGCTTCTCCCCTTGCTCAGATCAATTGGAACACCTTCACAACAACCTGGAAGGCTGAGGGAAACTGGCCCCTACTCCCCTTCATTCCACTCGGCCACGCTGGCTCCCTCTGCACTGCCCGTGCCCTCTGCGAAGAGTGCTCTGCCCCTGTCTCCGCAGGGCAGCTCACTCTCATTCCCCACGGATCTCTGGGAAGCTCGTCACTACCCACCTCGGAGGGCTTCTTTTCGTTCTGTCGGGGCCAGCCCGACTTGGTGCTGCTGGGCAGTTTGGAGCATCTTGATGCGGATGTAGATGTCGCATGACCTGCAGAGAGAGAACAGTCCATTAGGGGTCCTGGAGGGCCAGGAGCACCACCCACTCATGCCCAAGAATAGGAAGCTTCTAAGCAAAGCCCCGGCTAGAATGTTCAGGAGGGAGAAACCTCAGTGAGCACCTAGTGGACTATCCTTGCTCTGGGCCTCAGTCTCCCCACTGATGAATGGGGACATGAAGCCTCCTCTACTCGCCAACCAGAAGGGCTGCAGAAATCAAAGGCTGTTACTGGGGCTCAGTATTAGTATAATGTGTGACCCCAGACAAGTCCCTGGCCCTCTTTGGGACTGTGCTCAAAGAGAGCTGGAATAAGCCTTTCATGCCCACTCTTCACCCTGCCCCAGGTTAGGTACTGTCCCAACACTCTGGGATGATGCCGTGGGTATCCAGAGGCAGAGCAGGGCAACGGGAAGAGAGATGCTCTGAAGCAGATCCAGGCTACCAGCGGAGTCCTGACCCGGCCACTTACTAGCTTGTCACCCCAGGCAAATGATTCCATCTTGCTGAGCCTTTGTTCTGTAAAATGGGGGCAAGAGAACACCTATCTTCAAAGGGCTGTTGTGAGGAATAAGTGATATCAT
Organism: Macaca thibetana thibetana; assembly: GCF_024542745.1. Taxonomy (NCBI): domain Eukaryota; kingdom Metazoa; phylum Chordata; class Mammalia; order Primates; family Cercopithecidae; genus Macaca; species Macaca thibetana. Next base: position 47,136,192 of record NC_065583.1, read on the forward strand.
GCCTGTAAAGTCTTAGCACAGTCCCAGGCACACAGTGATTCCTTAGTAAACATTAACTATAATTATTAGGGTCTAAGGCCCTTGCTGGATGACAGGGCTGTGGCCTCCACCCCTATGAATCAAAGGAGCAGCAAGATATAGGGAGACACTATGGTTTTGGCTGAATAGGAGTAGCAGCCATGGGTGGGCACAGTGGAGGGGGCTGGTGGGGAGCCTTGCAAGTACCTGGCCCTCTCAAAGGGTTCCTCTGCCTGCAATAAAGTTAGAAATGGAGGATGTGGTTTTTGGTTCTACTGAGCCAAGCCACAGGCAGCATGTTGTAGCCACAAAAGGCCAGATGCTGTGATCTCCTGCTGTAGGGAAGAAGGGCTGGCCAGGTGGGATGCCAGAGCCAAGCTGAGCAAACAGAGCCTAAAGGACAACAGATGAGACCTGGAGGTAGGGACAGGGCTGAGACCTCCTTGGTCATCCTAGTGGATCTACCCTTAGGCTTAGGCTTTTGGGGGGCTGTGGAACTCTGGGAGCTAGGAGGGGCCTTGGCAAGCCCCCTAATCTCACTTGCTCCTAAGTGTGAAGAAACAGGTCTAAAGTTGCACAGCTCCAAGCCCAGCCTCCTTGGCAGGTCAGCCTCTTCCTTAGCCTGGGCCTCCAGCAAGGCAATCATTGCTAGATGAGATCTTCCCGGCAGCACAACCCTCCTACCCACAGCAGATGGAACTCCTTACTCCAACAGGCACAGGCAGGCCTGGCTTTCTGGGCACCTGGGAAGAGCTGCCTTATGACCTAGTACCAGAGCCCTCACTTTGCATAAACCTCCCTTCTCTTCCCCAAATTTCAGGGGAGGCTCCCTAAACTTCTTCTGCTGCTTGATAATGCATTCCACACACCCCTACCCGCAACCATCACATCCAACTGACACGCCAATCCACACACAAGTCTACCTCTGGGATTCTATTGCCAAGATTCTATGAAGGTTGGGTATCTTCATTGATTTGTTCAGCAAACATTTACTGAGCATCTACTATATGCCAGATCATAGCTGGGGATATAGTGGTAAGCAAGACAAGAGACCTCTTATCAAGGAGCTTACCACTGATTGGGAAATGGTACTTATCCAGTAAGTATGATAAAAGGTGACTGGGTTTGTATCTGTTGTACACAGACTTTCTATACGGGCCTTGACTTACTATATAGAGAAGCCCAGAGGGGAGCCGATCTGTTCCAACCAGAGCAAAACAAATGGAGCTGGCACCTAGAGGGTAAGGGGGAGTACAGCTGGGAGAACAAGGCCCTGGAGGTCACGGAAGGTGCAGGGACTTTTTTAGAAGTGGAGGGGCAGGAGTGGAGAAACCTGACTTGATTTATGCTTTCATCAACATGCCTCTTAGTGAAATTAAGACCATAGGGCAGCCTCCTCCCACCTGGGCCTGTGGGCCTGATCACTATTCAAATGCTTTCGCTGTAGGAGCCCAAATTGGAAGGCCTTACTGTCAGTGGTGTCAGAGTTGTCACTGCTGATGGAGTATTTTCGCCTCTTCTCTTCCATCTGCAACAAAAGGCAAGCCCATTATACTCACGGATGGCTTGGGAAATCCTCAGCCTCTCAGAAAATCACCCCATAACCTACCTCCCCCACTTATTCCACTGCAGAAAGATCAGAATAAAGCCCTGCCCTAGCCTTCTTCTCTGCCAGCACCACCCTCTTCCACCCATCCACAGAGGCCCTGGGATTCTAAAAGGCTGCATCTCCCATCTCCTGAGCCCAGAGCCCTCGGTTAAGCAAGGGTCTAACCAAAGCTGTTGTAGAGGGAGAGGACATGGGGGTGTCAGCAAGCACAAGCTGAATAGTGACCATGACCTGCCCAGTCCCAGCTGCCACCCAAGGACACTCAGGCCCACCACTGCAAAGGCCTCCTGAGCCACAAGTCCTCTAGGGATGGAAGAGGGTAGAGGACAGGAAACAAGACTGATTCTTCCAGGAGGACCGTGCTATCGGAAGTTAGGGACAAGCCAACGCTGACAAAACTGAGGGCCTAGTCCTGTGAGTGGTGGTCAGCAGTGTACAGAAGCGGGGAGAGGTGGGGGACACTCCAGGATGGGTCCCCGAGACACATCAGGCCCAGGGTGACTGGTCCTGGGTTGGACTACCCTGCCCTCCTACTCCCCATCACCCTTCCCAGATAAAAGTACAAATAAACTCTACCTCAACTGCAACATCTAACTTCACAGTATTAAGGACAGCTCTCACATAGGGGCCTCATACTGAGCTCACACGGAGTCTTCCCTTATCCACACCATCTCCTGTTCCTAACCAGGTGAGCTGTGAGCTCCATTTATAAGTGAGGCCAGCACCCTGTCCTGCTGGTAAGTGGCTGAGATGGGACTGAATCCATAAGGTCTGATCCCCAGGCGCATGCTGAGCTGCCTTTGTACCCTCCATCAGCTCCTGGCTGCTGGAAGTGTTTTCCCACCACTGTTTCCTATAATCCTCATGGGTCCCAGGTGGCAGAGCCTGCTCTCATCCCCTCAGAGGGGAGCACAGCAGGTGGTGCGTTAACCTGCTCTGGGTCTTACAGCTCGCCTGTGGCTGAGTCCTAATGTGAGAACACGTCGGGGGCTCAGGGTTCAGAGCACGCTCCCCTATGTTCCCTGACTGACTCCCCACAGCAAAGGATAGGGAGGAGTCTGTGTCAGTAGAGAGAAAGCCCCATTGCCCAGCCCATCTGCACCTAACTCCCGCTGCCCCCAACCCCAGTCCATTCCTGCTGAGCCTTGGGATGCCACCACCTTACGGCAGCCCTGCAGAGACTAGGGAGCATCTGCTCTCGAAGGTGGGTTTGAACACCCACATCTCTCAGCTGACCAGGATGGCCCTCCTGCCTTGGACTTGATCTTAGCCGGGCGTTTCTCTCTACCCCAGTGCCCACCACCAGCAGGATCAGGATGGCAGGAAGACTCACTGAGGTGGCTGCTTGCCACCCAGCTTCAAAGGTGCCAGTAAAGGGCCCTCCAGAGGCCAAGGTTCCAAGGGACACTGGTGGTTCAAGCAGCACAAGGGCAGGAACAAGGATGACTAAGACTGCTAAGCACTCATGGTAGCAGGAGGGGGTCCACAGGGACCTCAATGAGTCCTTAGAGCAGCCCTTCGTTACACGCATATACCATGGCTGCTTCCCTTTCGCAGAGGAGGAAACTGAAGCTCAGAGGTTAAGTGACCTGCCCAAGATGTCAATGACTGTATTTGATTCAGGAGACCGTGCTCTTGACCTTCTGACGACTCTGCCTCTGTGCAGTAGAGTACAGACAGCCCAGCAACCCACAGCTGCCACCCTCACTGCCTTCCAGAGTCTGCGTGTCAAGGGCATGACACCTGTAATCCCAGCTCTTTGGGAGGCCAGGGCTGGAGGATCTCTTGAGCCCAGGAGATCGAGACCAGCCTGGGCAACGTAGTGGGACCCGTCTCTACAAAAAATTTAAAAATTAGCCAGTTGTGGTGGCACATACCTAAGGACCTAGCTATGCAAGAGGCTGAGTTGAGAGGATAGCTTGAGTCAGGGAGGTCAAGGCTGAGGTGAGCCATGATCGTGCCACTGCACTCCAGCCTTGGTGACAGAGTGAGACCCTATCTCAAAAAAAAAAAAAGAGAGTGTGACAAAAGCTGACTGGCAGAATCCTGACTCCTGATACTAGCCTACGTCTTCCTCAGCTCAGCCCAGCTCAGTGCAACCCAGCTTTGTCCTGACATTGGTGGGTGGAGTGGGGGGGAGGTGCTAAAAGTGCACCCACCCATTTTCTCTTATAATCCTGTATGCGAATTCCATTTCTCTTCATTTCCTGCAAAGAAGGCACTTCCGAGCCAGCATCTCCCACAGCATTAAAAGCAGGAGTTGTAGATTCAGGGGTGATGGGTTCAAATCCTAGCTCCTCTCCTCATAGACCAGGGACCTTGGGAAAGACTTTCCTCCCAGAGGACATAAACTGGAACTGGCTTTTTACACAAATGTACTGAATTTAAAATGTTGGCAACTGAGTCAGAATTTTTACAACACTTTGAAAAGGCCAAACTAAACACATCTGTGGGCCAGAATCAGCTGGTGGGAATAAATAAGAACAGCATAAAGCCCTCAGCACAGTGGCTAGTTATCCATATGGGTGCCAGTTAGTAACACCATGGCAGCCTTGGACCAGGTTGGAGAGTCCTGGAGGAAGGGCTCCTAGAAAAGAGGCAGTGACCCTACACACTAAGGAAGGTGCCCTAGAAAGGACTCCTTGACTGCCCAGGGACCAACAGGTGAATGTCAGCATGCGGACCTACACCCCGCACCGAGCCAATTCCCCATCCAACCCTGTCCTCCACGAAACACCCCAGAGTGCCTAGGGATTATTCTGGGTCAGGGTTGTCCCATGGGAGGCTATTATTAGGGAGCAGATTCTGTGGTGGCTTAATTGTTGTAATAACTAGGCTTGAGAGGGAAGCCACTGTTTTGTGAGTGCAGCTTCTTTCCTTTAAACCAAGTCTTCCAAAGGCCTCCTTGCTCCAGCGAGCTCCCACTGTCACAGTGGCTAACGAGGCCTGGGACCGCACTGTGCCAGTTTTTTGCCCCGTGGATCACCCTCCTTGCAAACTCAGCAAGAGGGACAGGGAAGACTCCTTTCCCAAAGCTGAAATCCAGGACTGCAAACACACGTGGGGGTGGAGGTGCTGAGATGTGATCTTGACCTCTGGTTTTTCCTCTCCCACCGGCTTCCCCCATCTCCCCCAAAGCAAGGTCTGCTGTGGGAGATTTCAGTGTCACCAGGCACTTGCTTTCGAGGACAGAAAGTGCTCCTGAAATCCTATCTATAAAGGAGACTCTAGGAAAGAAAGGATCTCCTTTTCCTGCCATTTGCACTAGTCTATTGGCACCTCTCATGCAACCCCCAGCATGGAGACACATGTAGGAAGCTCCCCTTCAAAGTGTGGGTGTCGCAGAGTCCCCTCAATGAAGCAGAAGCCACAGCCTCTCTGTGCATCCTCGGCCCCACCAAGTCCGCTAGGCTCTGCCTCCAGAACACAGCCGCTTTCTTCCTCCTGCCACCACACTGGCCCAAACCCATCTCATCTCTTGCCTGAACCACTTGTTCATCTCCCAGCTTCCACTCTCAATTCACCCATGTCCAGGCTCCACACAGCTGCCAGAGTGATGTTTAAAAAGCGTAAATCAGTCCGGGTGTGGTGACTCACACCTGTAATCCCAGCACTTAGGGAGGCCAAAGCAGGCGGATCACTTGAGCCTAGGAGTTCAAGATCAGTCTGGGCAATATGGCAAATCCCCGACTCTACAAAAAATACAAAAGTTAGCTGGGCATGGTGGCGTGTGCCTGTGATCCCAGCTACTGAAGGGGCTGAAGTGGAAGCCAGGAGGTTGAGGTTGCAGTGAGCTGTGATTATGCTACTGCACTCCAGCCTGGGTGACAGAGTGACACCCTGTCTCAAAAAAAAAAAAAAACAGAAAAAAAAAAAAAAAAAAGCTGGGCGCAGTGGCTTATCCTTGTATTCCCAGCACTTTGGGAGACCGAAGCGGGCGGATCACTTGAGAGGTCAGGAGTTCAAGACCAGCCTGGCCAATGTCTCTACTAAACATTGTAGAAACCCCGTCTCTACTAAAAATACAAAAATTAACCAGGCATAGTGGCGGGAGCCTGTAATCTCAGCTACTCTGGAGGCTGAGGCAAGAGAATTGCTTGAACCTGGGAGACAGAGGTTGCAATGAGCTGAGATTGTGCCATTGCCCTCCAGCCTGGACAACAGAGTGGGACTCTGTCTCAAAAAAAAAGGTATAAATCAGAAGCTGGGCATGGTGATATGCGCCTATAATTCCAGCTACTTGGGAGGTGGAGGCAGGAGGATCACTTGGGCCCAGGAGTTCAAGGCAAGCCCAGGCAACACAGCAAGACCCCATCTCTAAAAAAAATTAGAACAAAATAAAAATTTTAGAAGGTATAAATCAGATCACATCATGCCCCTACTGAAAATCTTTCAAAGGCTTCATAGGTCAAAGGACAAATCCTAAGCTCCTGACCACAAGATCCTACACAGTCTGGCCCCCGCCAGCTGGACAACTTCATATTCACCACCATCCCTTTCCTCACCACCTTGTAGCCATGCTGGGCTCCTTTCATTCCCTTGAAGAAGCCAAAGATTCCATACTTCGAGACCTGTGCACATGCTGTACTCCACTCTGCCTGGAATATTCTACTATGTGGTCTATGCACGTCTGACTTTTCAACCTTCAGGTTTAAGCTTCAGTGTGGCCCATGTCAGTCTATGCTCATCAGAGTATCTGAAGAAATTCACCACCCAGTTTCCACGGAACACCCATCCCAGCTGTGCTTGTTGAGCTACTTGTTGCATGTCATTCTCCTTGGGAATGTATATTCCATGAAGAGTAAGGAGCATTCCATCTAGACTCCGGCCAGGACCCCAGAGACATACTAGGGAGTGCTGAGTGTGCTCTCGCTCCCTCCCCCAAGAAGTGTTGGGACCACACAGTCCAGCTGGCCTGCCTGTGGCTTGCAGGAACAAACACCCTAGCCCAAGATTTCGCCCTTGTTTTCACAGCCTGCCTTCCCCGTCTTAACCTCACACATTTTCCAGGAGGCTTTATTTGGTTGGGCTCCTGGCTAATGATCAATGTCAACTCAGTAATAGGGCAGCAATTTGGTGGCAGATGTTTTCTTGGCAGCACTAGTGATTGGTCTTAGTGGGGGCCTCAGGTCTGGACTTAAAACACCAATGCCCAATGCCAGGCCCCTTTAAAGACCTCTCTGCAAATAAACTCAAATAAACACCCTGGGCCTCCATTAACGCCCTTCCAGCTGACCCTGGGAACAGTGGGCCTTTCAGGCCTGCCACTACAGCCACTCCCTGGGCAGTTAAAACACCCCAACCTGGCCTCCAGCCTCTCCTCTCCAGGGGCCACCAGGCCTGGCCTGCCCGCCACCACACAGCAGGATTTCGTCCTCCTCCTTAAAAAAAGGGGAAAAAAGGGCTTTCAAGCAGGCAATTTACCATTCCAGACACAATCTTTCAAAGAGAAACAAAAACTCTCCCTGTCTGAGGCAGACCACTAAGGCGTGTGTGTAATAAGATGCTAATACAATTTAATGATATTTCGGCTGGAAAACCTGTCCTCAGAGCCTCCTTGTGTTGCGAAGGCCAGACATTCAGAAAACAAGAGCTGCACACTCTTAAACCGCTTTAAACAGGGGTCACAGCCCCACTCTTTCCTATCTCTCATTAACTTTAATGCCTTCTCAGGGACAGTAATTGCAGTTACAAAAATGATTTTGTACACAGAGTAGAGGGCTGCTGCCTGGGATCCTCCAGTCGGCTTCCTGGACCTGCTTCTCCAAGTCTAGAGGAGCCTGAACCCTCCTCTAACACCCGCCACTGCCTGTCTGCAACCTCAAGTGTCCCAGAGGGGACCCAGCTCCCCTTGAAGACGCTGCCCACACCCACCCTCCAGACCAGTTCTGGGGACGTACCGAGGGGACAGGATGGTGGGAGAATGAAAAGGCTCTGTCTACTTTGTTCTTCAGAACCTTCTCACCCTACTCTTTGCCCCAGAAAGGGCAGAGCTCTGTCCACTCGCTCCCATATCGGCTGCACATTGGCACCTGCAGGATCCTTCTGATCCCTTCTGCAGAGAAGGGAGCTGGTTCTCTGGCCTAGCCTAAAGGTGAGAGATCAAAGGTCAAAGCTGCATCAGGGCCCTCCCCAGGTATAATAAGGATGACTAATACTAATCACATGCTTATCACATGCCTGCTTTGGGCTTAGTCTTTTTTAGGTAATCACTTATTCTATACATCCACCATAAGATAGGTACTGTTATTAATCTCATTTGCAGAAAGTGCTCCTTGTAACAGAAGGAACCGAGGTATAGAGCCATTATGATAGTTGGTAACTGTCCTGCACAGCCGGGATTCAAATCTAGGCTGTCTGACTCCAGAATGTGTACCCCATCCCCAGTGGGCTAAAGTGCACAGGCCTACAAGTTCCAGGGTGTGGGTATTCCAGATTCCTATGGGCTGTCTGAAAGGAGCTTTGAGCGGACCTATAATTGTAAGCTTTTGAGCCACATGGTAAGGGTCCTATCTGGAGGACAGGGCAAGCCAAGGGTATCCCGCTCCCCAACTCTGACCTAAAGGGAGAACTGGGAGGTCCCAAAGACCCTGCTGCATGTGCTATGAAGAATTTGGACTAGAAGCCTCTCACCTGTGTCGTGAGCATAAGACAAGTGCCTTCCTGTTAAGAGGAACACTAGGTTAGAGCCAGAATACGCTGCCTCCCACCCTCAGCGATTTGGGGGTCAGTGTCCAAGGCCCAACTTCAATATTCTGTGGTGCATCTAGGGCCTGGGGACTGACAGTCCCACCTCACCAGTCAATGAAAGCTAAGTGGAGATTTCTGACAACCTCTTGGACTACTGTTACTGGCTCTTTAGCCAGGCAATTTAGGGAAAGGAAAAGCATTTTGGATGGGAAAACATTCTGGAAACATTTGCTGCATCCTGAGCCCAAACAACTCTATCCTTAAACACTTCATCTCCAAAAGTGCTGGGGGGACCCTTGGCCAAACAGTTTCAAAACCAACATTCACTGCAAGTCCTGCTGCCTGGGGCGAGGACTTCCCTCTGTGAGGCATTTGCTGCAGAACCAAATGCTTTTCCACTCAAAACAACAGCCAACAGCACTTGGGACAACCTAGTGGGCTCCAGATCAAACAAACATCCCTTTTTTCCCCTACCATGCAAACTTGCTCAATAAATTATTCGCCCACTTCGGATCAAAGCCTGTTTTTGCAGCCTGTGACCCAAAAAGCAAATAGCATCTCTTAAACATGAAAGCCCTCCTCCCTGCCTGGGTCAGCTTTATTACTCATTCCTTCCCCCTTACAGTTATTCTGTTGTTATTTTCCTCCTCTGCTTGTTAGATGGCTCTGCGAGTCCCAACCCGTCTAAGGAAGATGGGACAAGACGGATGGTGCGTTCATCTGGGGCCCTAAGGTGAGAAAGAAAGTCAGAGTAGGGGAGAAGCCTGGGAACCCTTCGGAAACAAAGCCAGGCCCGGTTGGCAGCTCCATGCTCAGTCCTTTTGCCAAATGTCCTACTGGGAATTTTACCAGTGAAGGCAGGGAGTTAATGCCACTCCGAGAGGAGGGGCCAGGCGGCTCTACCACCTCCCAGACCCAGGACTCAGTTTGCAGACATAAATGTTCAGGGGGCGTCCAGACGGCTTGTCTGGGATCAGAGCTCAAGGGTCCTCCTTCCAACAAAGGCATGGCAGCAGATCCCACTCAGCCCCTTCCTAGCTGCTTTGGAACCGCTCTGAATGGAAACATGACACCTCTCGATGACCCCCTACAAACTCTGACCAGGGATAAAACTTTGTGCCTCAGGATCCTGCAGAAGATGAGCCAGGGGTGCTAGACGCAGTGGCGAGGTTTGGAAATCTGCAGACCAGAATCGCCGGCCGCAGTGTGCCTTCGGCATAGGGCAAAGACACCCAGTGACCCTTCACCTCCCCCAGCCTCCAGCAAGAGGCCAGCAGCCAAGCTGGTAAAAAAGTGCCCAGGCCAGCGGCAGCGGCTGAGGGGATTGGGAGGAGAGTTGCGCGCGCCTCCAGCCCGCCCCTGGAGGCAGTCCGCGGGACCGCAGGCTGGAGGCGCGCCGGCGTGATTCCGACCGCGGGAGCCGGGAGGAGGAGCCGGAGGCGGCTGCGGGGGGCTCCGGCCCAGGCGAAGGAAGGGCAAGAGGCTGTTCGGACCGGGGGCGGCGCCGGGAGGTGGGTGGGCTTGACACCCAGGTCGGGGGAGGGGTTTAAGAGACGCCGGGAAGGGCAGCCGAGCCCTGGGGCGGGTGGGGTGGGTAGCTGTGTGTAGTAGGGGACAGGGTTGGGCCTCTGGAAGCTACAGTAAAGCCTTCCTGGCTGTCTCGCAGGCATCCCCATCCTCCGGCAGAACAGCTGAGAATCGCCAAGTTGACCCCTCATCCCTTCGCCGAGAGGAGAGGGTGTCTCAGGACCCAGGGATGGGCGGGAAGAAACCATGGGGAGCCACAAGTCTGCACCCAGGCGGGGAAGAGGCGGGCGGGCGCCGCTCCGCAGGCGCAGGCGAGTGGGTGGGAAGAAGGGAGGGAGAGGGAGGAAGGAGGTGAGGCCGGGAAGATGCCACTGCCGGGGGCGGGGCGGGGCCGGGGATCCGGCAGAGGGACTGCAGCAGCGCTTGGTGGGGGCGGGGGCTGCAATGTCACTCATTTGAGAGTCAGGTGTATGCGTCCCAAACGGGGTCCGCCACAAGCCGGCATCTTCCTGGTACCACCCAGGGTGCAGGGCCCGAGGCAGAGGGCAGGGGACTGCGGATCCGTCCCTGAAGCGGGACGCGAACCGGCAGAGTTGGGAGAAGGTAAACAAGGGCCACGCCCCCTGCCGTCGCCCCGCGGGCGCGCACCCGCCGCTCCGGCCGCCGCCGGTACATTTCCACTCTCCCAGCGCCTCTCCCCAGCTGGACTCCCGCGCGGCCCCGGAGGTGGAGGCTGCCCCCGACCCCAGTCCTCACCCCTGGCGCCGAGGCTCCGCACCCTCCACACTCACCTGTAAAGGGTGTCCCCCGCCCCTCCAAAAAAAACTGTCTAATTATGTGCAGAGCCTCCAACCCCAGGAGCCGAGCATGCTGCCCCCGCGTGCAGCACCCGCGTGCACCGGGCCCGGAGAGGGGGCGACAGGGCGGAGGCGGTGGCCCCCGGAAGGTGTCTGGGACCGGACCGGCTGCACGTGAGCCCAGCGCGAGGTCATGTGCACCGGCTCAGCCCGGTTCGGCGCCCGGACGTGCTGCGTATCAACAAAATGAAACTCGGGGAGACAGGAGGGCAGAGAGCTCCAGGTTCTCAGAGCACCCGCCCCGGCTGCTCGACCTCCCCACCGTACCCATCTCCCGCCGCAGCCCCTACGCCCGACCGGAGCCCGCGGGGCAAGTTGCAGCCCTGACGCGCCCCCGCCCGCCCGCGCCCCCTCGCCGGCCCGGGGGCGCTTTGCCGCAGTCATTAATAAAGAAGGTCGCCAAGCTCACCCTTCCAAAAGTTGTTGTTGCATGCGCCCCTCTCAGCCTCCCCGCACTGTACTCTTTAAAACACGACTGACCAACATGCGCAATCTCTCTCCCCGGTGCTGTGCATCCCCCCCCCCCCCCCCCCTCCGCGCTGGCTTCCTAGAACAGGCAGCCAGCAGGAGAGAGAGGGAGCGAGCGAGCAAGAGAGAGCGAGGGAGCGAAGAGCGCTGGCAGATATGTTGCAAAAACACCAAATAACGTCGTGGAGATGCGCAGGGCCCATCCGCCGGGGGCTGGATCTTACCTTGCTTCGCGGTGCCCCCCTGACTGGCGCTGCCCTCGGCTACGCGCCGCTGCAGGGACCGGCGCGGGAAGGATGCTCCCGAAGCCGGGAGCTCCTGGGGCCGGCGCGGGAGGGCGGGGGGCGCGCATCCATCCGGGGTCGCGGCGAGGGAGGCGGCCGGGCCCGCGGCGTCCCCGGCCCCACGCCCCCCGCCGGGGACTGTCGGCCCGCCGGACCTGAGCCGGTGCCGCTAGGAGTGGGCGCAAAGTAACTCCATGGACGCTACTCACCCCCCCAAAAAATAGCCTCCAACTGCGATGGCCGCGGTCGGCACCATTCACCAACCCCCTGTGTATGTTTCTGTTTCTTTTTAAACCAAGACTTCCTTGTGATCTCTTTAGAAAAAAAAAAAAAAATGTGTTGGGGTGGGGGTGGGGTGGGGGCGGGCAGGAGGAGCGAGGGAGGGGGAGTAGCCACTTTTTTCTTATTCACTCGGATCTCCGTTCCCGACACCCCCGTCGCCGCCCCCCACCCCCCCGCCCAGTTGTTTGGCTCCGGCGGGGAGTCCAGGTAGCGTTGCGGGCCCCGTGGGGGGAGGGTGCCCTGCCTCACCGCCCCCACCACCACGCCTGCCGGCACCCTGGGCCCGGACTCCCTATGGACTCTGGGGCGCCCCCAGCCCGCCCTGTCCCCAGGGCCGGGCCCGAGCGGCGGCTGCGCCCGTGCAAGTCCCATCAGGTCTGCTCACACTTCACACACTCACACACATACCCCGCCCCTCCACTCTTTCACTCACACTTTCTGCTCACACCCCGCCCCCTACGCGCCCCAGACCCGGGCGGCGCCCCCCGCAACCTTAAAAAAAAAAAAAAAAAAAAGCAAGCTTATACTTAAAAAAATCTTTTGGCGCCATATTAATGACGTACTTAAAATTTGCCATTTCTCCCTGCGTCAAAAAGACGTTTCTTTGCAAATAACAGCCTGGAGGCGACACTCGCGGAGGGAACGAGGTTTGCACTGAGCACCCCGCCCCCCGGGGCCCTCCAGCGCTGGAAGACCCTCGCCCTAGGCCCTGCTTCTGAATCGCTGGTTTTAAAATGCGAATCGAATAAATCGCGTGGCGTTTTGCAGCGCCAGAAGTGAGCAGAAAGTGCTGGCAGGAGGGGAGTGGAGGGGCGCACGCGAGTCTTGGGGAGGGGGCGCGGCCCTCCTCCCCGCACCCACTCCAAATGGAAAACTAACATTCCGGGCGGGGGAACTTGAAATTGTAGGCGACCTCAAGAAAAGAGGGGCGGTCCGTAGAGAGGGTCCCCATTGGGCTCGTCGCCCCCTCCCCCCTCCCGAGTGCCTCCTGGCGCCTAGCGCTGCCCCGCATTTCCGGGGGGTGGAGAAGGCAGTGATGGGTGGGTGGGTGGCTGGTTGCACATCCTGGCCCCAGTAGGATTTTGCCCCGGGGCGACCCCTTCCTCCTTGCTCTTCCTTCCCATTACCCCGAAAGGGTTAAAAACCGAGGGGTAACTTCCAAAGGCTGGCACATGGCGAGGAAGCGGGGCGCCCCTCTCCCCACCCTTCGTCTCCTCGCCCCTCCTCCTCCGGCTCCACTTCCCGACTTGACCTTGTGGTGCACAAACAGTGCGCTCGGATCCTCGCAGTTTCTGGAAGAAGAGCCTGCGCTCGCCAGGCGGGCGGGCTCTCGGGCTGCTAGCCGGCGGTGGCGGGGCCTTGGGTCTGTTCCCGGAGCCGCGGGCCACACCCACCCAACCCGCTGCGCCCGCCGAGCTCACCTTCTCTCGAGGAAGGAGAAGGACTGGCCTCCTGGTCGGGGAGGAATCGGGGGTCAGGCTTCAACCTCCTCGGAATGCCTCTGACTGGGGAGGGGGTGGTGTGGCCTCGGGAGGAGGTTGTGGGGAGCCTGGCCCAACATCCCCAAAGCATCGTGGCCAACTTTTTCTTCCCCCTCATGCTCGGCTGCCCCTCAAAGATTATCCAGTAATTTTTCAGCTCACCTTTGGCTTTGAAGGCATGTGGGTGAGTTTTGAATGGACACCAGACTTGCCTTCCCTCTCCAAGACTGAAGATTGTTTATTCTTCCTTACCCCTCCACCCCCTTCCATGGGAAGATAAATATTCAATTTACATAAGATGACATTTATGTGACAATTAAGAAGATTCCCCGATGGAATGTTGTGAACACATTTGCTTATAGGAGAAATAAATCTAATAATAAACAAACTCATAATAACAGCACAAATCCTTTGACAGGGCGGATTGTCTACCCAACAAAGAGGGAGATGATGGATGCTGAAATAAGCAGTTTTTGCAACAAGAAAGAAATATGAGCTCAGAGTCACTGCAACATTTCCTCTTCCTTGGCCTTCATTCACAAAGTCTGAGGATAATTGTCTGGCAAGGGGATGGTCTGGGTATTACCTCCCAAGTAGACCTGGCTGTGGCTCTCAGTGGTCAATTGGTGGGATTTTTCCCTAGCCAAGTTCAGAGCCTGGAAACAGGTGTTGCAGACTTGGAGTGTGCAACAAAATGGTTAAATACTTAGGTTCTAATCCTGGCTTTGCATTTTGGAAGTTGTGTGATGTGGGCAAGTGAATTCATCTCCCTGAATCTCTTTTTCCTTTTGGGTAGAATGGGGTGGTTGGAGGGTTGCTGAGGCCATGTGTGCACATATACATATATGTATGTATGTACATATACATGTGGTATGTGTAAAGCAGCAGCTGGCACAGGGTGCATAGTGCTCATTAGCACTTTGCCTGGTACCTAAGTGGGGTTTTTCTTGGAAGGGTGAAATTGTTCTCTGAAGCTTGATGGTCAAGGTCCAGGTGTCCATTCTGGGGTGGGAGTGAGGGTACCAGTTTACAGTGGTGCAGTCTAAAGAGATGACCTCCAGAGATGAATGAGGGAGGGGTGACCATTTAAAGTGCACCTGCCGTGTACTGGTGATTTTGTAAGCTATTCCATCTCATCCTCCCGCAAACCCCCTCTTACCTGTTCAGAAAGGTTTAGTGACTTACCGCAGCCATACGGCTAGTAAGTGCTGGCAGAATTGGCTCCTAGGTCTAGCTGACCTTGAGACCTACGTGGTTTCTATTTTACCACACTGCCAGAAAGAAAAAGTATTACTATTATTGGTTTGATTGGGGATGGGGGGATCTGACTGCTGTCTTGGCAAGAAGAATTTTATGAGCGGCACTTTGCTTCTGAGGTGGTTCCCTGACTTGGGATGAGACCCAGGCCTTCTAATGAGCCCTTGAAAATACCTCTTGCTTAGGACTATCAAAACCCTTGGATTCCCACAGCTCTGTGCTGCTGTTTAAGGTTAACCTTGGAAGCTTTAACAGAATGATAACGATAAAGCTAATTGTAACTCCTTAATCTTTATTAAAAGTCTCACAAATCATTCATTAACTTTTTTTCCCCCCCTTTTTCCACAATCTCTACTTTGGATGTAATCATTCATTAACTTTTTACAGGAAAGAAATGAGAAGAAACAGAGTTCTTGAGATGTAATCCTTCGTTTTTCTCAACAAGCCTCCCGTATGCCAGGCACCATTCTTGGTGTTGGGGACACAGCACACACACACACACACACAAATAAGTAAATAAATAAAATAAACAAATGAGGGGTGGGGCAGGGAGAGCATCAGAAAAAATAGCTAATGCATGCTGGGCTTAATACCCAGGTGATGGGATGATCTGTGCAGCAAAACCACCACGGCACATGCTTACCTATGTAACAAACCTGCACATCCTGCACATGTATCCCAGAACTTAAAAAAAAAAGAAAGGTAAAAATGTTAGCTGCTAGAGTGAGCAGGTTATTAAAATTGGACATGATTTTATTCTAAACTCCAAAATATAAAAATATATATTATGCTTGAAAGTGATTAAGTGCTGTGGAGAAACTCTTAAGTAGGAAAGGGTGATACACAATGTGGGAGTGCAGTTTTAAATAAAATAGGGAAGTTCTCACCGAGAAGACAGTCTTTGAGAAAAGGAGGTAAAGAAGTGAACTGTATGTGGGAGTATGTGTGTATGTACATGGGGGAAGAGAAGCCAGCTGTTCTTAACTTGGAGACCACAGACTCTCCTCTCCATGGGTCTGTGGATAGAATTCAGAGAATCCTTGACCTTAGATGAGAAAAAAATTACAACTTTATTTTCACTAATTAAAATGTAGCATGTTCGTCAATTATGAATACAGATAACAAGTCAGTGATATTACCAACACCTGTGACATTATTGCTGGTAGAAATCACAGATATTTTCATATCACTAGAATTGTTGCAAATATCTTAAAATACTACACTTCATGAGTATTTTATTGAAAAAAATATCATTTTACTCATCACTACTCCAAAATCATGGTGCTAGCTCTTGTAATTTAATGAATTAATAGAGAAGCACATATATACGTTTAAATATTTTGAGAGTTGTATTTCAATACAATTGGTTTTCTTTATAATTTGTGGAACTTATTTTATGGATTTAAAGATACTCTACTCGGAAGGAGTCCACAGGTGTCACAGACTGCCAAAATAGTCCATGGCACATGCACAAAAAAGGTTAAGAACCAAGGTCTCTAGAGACCAGCAAGTGCAATGCCTCCGAGGCAGGAATGTGCTTAATATGTAAATGAAAGAGATTATATAGGGCCTTGTAGGTTGTTGTTAGGAAGTTGCCTTTTGCTGGAGTGATGAGGAGAGTTTTGAGCAGAACACTGACATGATCTGACCCTGGGTTTAACAGGTCTCTTGGCTGTTACATGGAGAACAGATTAAAGAGGCAAAGCTGAAGCAGGAAGGCCAATTAGGAGACCACCTGAATAAACCAGGTGAGAGATGATTGGACCAGAGCGGTAGCAATTGAAGTGGTGGAAAGCGGTCATCTATGTTTTGAAGGTAGCTCTGACAGAATTTGCTGATGGTGTGAGAGAAAAAGAAAGAAATCAAGGACAGTGATAAGTGTTTTACCTTGAACCAATGGAAAGATGGAGTTGTCATTAACTGAGATGGAGGAAACTGGAAGGAGTAGGTTTTAGGGGATTAGGAGCTCAGTGTTGGACATATGAAGCTTGAGATGCCTATTAGACATTCAAGTGCAGCCATTGACAGGCAGCTAGACATGAAGCCTCAGCTCAGGGGTGAGGTCTGGGCTGAAGATGTCATTTGAGAGTGGTCAGTGAGCATATGGATGGTATTTAAATTTGAGATCATCAACTAAGTGAACATAGAAAGAGAAGGGGCTCAAGGATGGTGCCCTTCAGCACTGCAGGGTGAAGAGGTCTGGAAGATGAGGAGGAATCAGCAAAAGTGTTGTTAATATTGTTTAAAAAAAAAAAAAAAAGCATTCAAAGAGGTAGGAGGAATATCCTGGAAGCCAAAGGAAGTGAGAGAGAGTTTCAGGAGGGAGGAAAGCCTTATGTCCAAAGCTGTGGAGGGGTCAGACAAGCTGGAGGCTGAGAATTGATCATTGGATTCATCAACATGGAGGTTACTGGTGTCCTTGACAAGAGCCATGTCAATGGAGTAATGCTAGCAAAAGCTTGATTGAAATAGTTCAAGATAGAGAGGGAAGATTTCTAGTTGTCACAACTTGTTCTCAGATGCTAGCTGAAAATGAGATGTCCTCTGTATAGATTTATCTGTGAATGTGTATAGAGATGAATAACTATGTACCTGTAGAAATTTAATTCAAACAGCTTTTGTTGAGGATCTTCTATGTACTAGGCATGGTAATGGATGCTACAAATACTGAGAGAAATAAAACACATTAATTGCCTTCCAGGGGTCACAGTCTAGCAAACTTTGTTGGCACACGAAATACACACAAATCAATATACATGACTAAATACACATAGTCACTCTAGACATCAGTTTTTCATGTGTAATAGACAATATGATTAAAACTATGGATTCGGGAGTCAGGCAATCCTTTGTTTGAGTCCTGCCTCCACCATTCTCCAGCTCTGTTACTTTGCACAAGTCAATCAACTTCTCTGTGCCTCAGTCTCCTCCTCTGTAAACTAGGGATGCAATGAACTTTAGTGTGGATGGAGTGTATGGGAAGCGTGTTAAAAATGCAGATTTTTTTTTTTTTTTTGAGACAGTTTCTTGCTCTGTCACCCAGGCTGGAACGCAGTGGCACGATCTGGGCTCACTGCAACCTCCGCCTCCCAGGTTCAAACGATTCTCCTGCCTGAGCCTCCCAAGTAGCTGGTATTACAGGCACACATCACCGTGCCCAGCTAATTTTTGTATATTTAGTAGAGACAGGGTTTCTCCATGTTGGCCAGGCTGGTCTCAAACTCCCGACCTCAGGTGGTCCACCCGCCTTGGCCTCCCAAAGTGCTGGGATTACAGGCGTGAGCCACTGTGCCTGGCCCCAGCCAGGGGACTCAAGTGATTCTCGAGTCCGGGACTCAAGTGATTCTCCTGCCTCAGCCTCCTAAGTAGCTGGGATTATAGGCGCCACCACCATACCCAAGTACTTTTTGTATTTTTAGTAGAGATGGGGTTTCACCATGTTGGCCAGGCTGGTCTCAAACTCCTAACCTCAAATTATCCGCCCACATTGGCCTCCCAAAGTGCTGGGATTACAGGCGTGAGCCACCGTGCTTGGCCAAAAATTGCAGATATCTGAGCCTTATCCCCAAAGGTTCTCAGTAGGCAGGTCTGGAGCAGCACCTGCAACTTCTTTTTTCAATTAAAAAAAAAATCTGCAGCTTTTTATTTTTTTGAGATTACAGGAGCCTGCCACCATGCCTGGCAAATTTTTTAGTAGAGATGGGTTTTCACCATGTTGGCCAGGCTGGTACTGAACTCCTGACCTCAAGTGATCCACCCACCTTGGCCTCCCAAAGTGCTGAGATTACAGGTATGAGCCACTGCACCCAGCCAACACCTGCAGCTCTTAACGAGCGATTGGTCATTCATGATGTACATGGCATTCAACCACACTTTGTGAAACACTTTGTGAAACACTGAGAGCATGTCCACATGCTTCCATGCACTGGCCTGGCACTCAGTCATTGCTCATTAGACAATAGCTATTCTTCCAGGGGTCCTGATTCAGAACAAAAATTCTTTTATTTTAGTTTTGTAGAGACAGGGTCTTGCTATGTTGCCCAGGCTGGTCTTGATCTCTTGGGCTCAAGCAACCCTCCCGCCTTGGCCTCCCAGAATGTTGGAATTACAGGTGTGAGTCACTCCACCTGGCTAAAAAAAAAATATATATATATATATATATATGTATTTTTTTTTTCTTTAAGACACAGTTTCCCTCTGTTGCCTAGACTGTAGTGCAGTGGCACCATCTTGGCTCACTGCAACCTCCACCTCCTGGGTTCAAGTGATTCCCTTGTCTCAGCCTCCGGATTAGCTGGGATTACAAGTGTGCACCACCACACCCAGCTAATTTTCTTTTTCTTTTTGAGTTGGAGCTTCGCCCTTGTTGCCCAGGCTGGAGTGCAATGGCACGATCTTGGCTCACTGCAACCTCCGCCTCCTGGGTTCAACTGATTCTCCTGCCTCAGCCTCCCGAGTAGCTGGGATTACAGGCACCCACCACCATGCCAGGCTAATTTTTTGTATTTTTAGTAGAGACGGGATTTCACCATGTTGGCTAGGCCGGTCGTGAATGCCTGAACTCAAGGGATCCACCCGCCTCGGCCTCCCAAAGTGCTGGGATTACAGGCGTGAGCCACTGTGCCCTGCCTAACTTTTGTATTTTTTTTTAGAGATACGGTTTCACCATGTTGGTCAGGCTGGTCTTGAACTCCTGACCTCTAGTGATCCACGTGCATTGGCATCCCAAAGTGCTGGGATTACAGGCGCGTGCCACTGCACCCAGACTAAAAATCCTTTCAAATAACTTGCAGTATATGTCCAGATGCAGAAGTCCAGCATACCCTAAAAACCCTAAATTAAGAGAATAGTATAAGATTGGTTCAACATTCATTCCCTGAATATTTATTGCCTGCTATGTTCTGACCTGGGTCGGTTCACCCCTCCTTAGGCAACCTGGTGGTCCCCTGCTCCTGAGAGGTCACCATACTGATGCTGAACTTAGTGCGGACACCCAATCCACATAACAAACT
The DNA here is from genome assembly GCF_024542745.1 of Macaca thibetana thibetana. Lineage (NCBI taxonomy): Eukaryota > Metazoa > Chordata > Mammalia > Primates > Cercopithecidae > Macaca > Macaca thibetana. The sequence goes on from NC_065583.1 coordinate 47,155,677, forward strand.
ACCACACAGAACTCCTGGGCTCAAGCAGTCCTCCCGCCTCAGCCTCCAGAGACTACAGGCACATGCCACCACACCCAGCACTTACTATGTTCAAGGTGGTATACAAGGGTTGGAAAGAGACAGAAAGTATCTGACTCAACAATTTGTCTGAGTCATCAAGGTAGGCAGAAACCCCAGATGTAGTTAGCCATCTCCCCAGCAGCCCACCTCTGTGTCAGGTGAGAAGTCCTCATTTGGGTTTTAGACCTGTATTCACACACTCACTGCTTAGGGCAATGCTTGTCCAACTACACTATGCACACAAATCACCTGAGATCTTGTTCAGATGCAAATTCTGATTCATTAAGTCTGGGAGAGCTAAAAGTCTGCATTTTTTAAAGTTTATTTTTTAATTATTTTATTTTATTTCAAGCGATTCTCCTGCCTCAGTCTCCCGAGTAGCTGGGATTACATGCACACGCCGCCATGCCCAGCTAATTTTTTGTATTTGAGTAGAGACGGGGTTTCACTGTGTTGCCTAGCCTGGTCTCGAACTCCTGAGCTCAGGCAATCCACCTGCCTTGGCCTCCCGAACTGCTAGGATTACGGGTGCAAGCCACTGCGCCTGGCCTTTTTTTTTTTTTTTTTTTTTTTGAGACAGGGTCTCACTCTGCCACCCAGACTGGAGTGCAATGGTGCAATCACAGCTCACTGCAACCTCGACCCACCTCCTAGGTGCAAGAGATCCTCATGCCTCAGCCTCCCGAGTAGCTAGGACAGCAGGCATATGCCACCATGCCTGGCTAATTTTTAGAAGTTTTTGTAGAGACAGAGATCTTGCTGTGTTGCCCAGGCTGGTCTTGAACTCCTGGTCTCAAGTGATCCTCCCATTTGGGCCTCTCAAAGTGCTGGGTTTATAGGCATGAACCACTGCACCCAGCCAAGAGTCTGTATTTTTATTATTATTGTTATTATTGTTGTTGTTATTTTTTGAGACTGAGACTCTCTCTCATCCAGGCTGGAGTGCAATGGCATGATCTCAGCTCACTGCAACCTTCACCTCCCAGATTCAAGTGACTCTCCATCTCAACCTTCCGAGTAGCTGGGATTACAGGCACCCGCCACCAAGCCTGGCTATTTTTTTATTTTTATTTTTAGTAGAGACAGGGTTTTGCCATGTTGGCCAGGCTTATCTTGAACTCCTGCCCCCCTTGGACTCCCAAGTGCTGGGATTACAGGCATGAGCCACTGTGCCCTGCCAAGTCTGCATATTTAACAAGCTTCAAGATGATGCTCATGCTGCTGGTCCACAGATCACACTTGAAATAGCCCAGGTTTAGAGATTAGAAAAATTGGGTCACAATACCTGCCCTATAACCTTAGGGTTCCTGGAGATTTCCCGGGAATCCTAAAGGGAAAGAATGGAGTGGGAAGACTTGCTAATTGCACAGATCCAAGTAAGGTTTGCTTACACTTCCTTCTGTTTCTTCTGTTTCTGTCATCCCATCTTTACTCTGCCACGTTTATCCAGTGGGATGAGGTGGCCTCCTCTAAAGGAGGATGAGCATTCATTCAGTAAATATTTCCTCTGTGCCTACTATGTGCCAAACTCTGTGGAAAACATATTATTTGGCATTCAGGAGAGGACAAAACCAGTAGCTTCTGCCTCCTGGGCTCCAGGAAGAAATTGCAGCTTGGGTTTGGAACAGAGGGAAAGTCTACCCAGGTTTGTGTTCATGGCTGAAGACACTGCCCTGGAAAGATCCAGACTTGGCTCTTCCTGGGGTGCACTACAAATGCATGACTGGGAGAGGCACCCCTCTGGAGCCTTAGCCAGCCAGTTTGGAGACGGTACTGCCCAGTCCCAGGAGATGTGTGGATAATGTGCCAGCCAGGCCACCTGTCCCTCTTAGACTCTCAGATCCAGCCTGGTGGCTACAGATGGCAAAAGGAAATGAAGATCCCTGGGGCCTCCAAACGCTTCCCCGGAAACTGGCAGCAGCCAGTAACTCCAGCCAAATCAAGGGCCAGCCCAACCAGAGTCAAAGTGTGAGACTCCCCATCCTGAGCTGAGGAGCCTGGGCCAATCCAAGGACCACCAAGAGCGGAAGGTGTTGGCCCTAAGTCAAGTTGAACAGTATAAACAAAACCCTTTCTTTCACCTTTCCCAGGGTTTCTGATCAATCAAAGCAAATCTCCCCACATCTGATAGTCTTACAAAGACCCTTTCCTTGTATTTAATGATTTATTTTTATTATTTATTTATTTATTTTTTAGACACGGGGTCTTACTCTGTTACCTAAGCTGGAATGCAGTGATGCAATCAATCATAGCTCACTGTGGTCTCAAACTCATCTTGGGCTCTAGTGATCCTCCTGCCTCAGCCTCCTGAGTAGCTGGGATGGCAGGCACGAGCCACCATGTCCAGCTAATTTTTTTATTTTTTATAGAGATGGGGTCTTACTATGTTGTTCAGTCTGGTCTTGACCTCCTGGTCTCAAGTGATACTCCTACCTCAGCCTCCCAAAGTGCTGAGATAACAGGTGTGAGCCACCATGCCTGGTCTCATGTATTTTTACTGATTCACAGTCAGCCTGGAGGTAACTTGGCTTCTATTAGAAATAGCATACATTGGGGCAGGGTATGGTGGCTCATGCCTGTAATTCCAATATGTTGGGAGGCTGAGGCAGAAGGATTGCATGAGCCCAGGAATTCGAGGCTGCAGTGAGCTAGAATTGCTCTACTGCACTACAGCTTGGGTGACAGAGCAATACCCTGTCTCTAATAATAATAATTTTAGAAAGTAGCATACATTTACAAACACACGATCAAGGCTCTATGCTAAGGCAGTGAGGTTCAGATCCAGATCTCCCTTCATTGGACTTAGGCCCATTTAGGAAGACAGGTCCTTAAGCATATGCAGGATGATCAAGGTACAACAAGCCATCTGAGGACCCTGGAGGTTGAAATGGGCAAGAGAGTTTCTTGAGAAAGGCCTGGAGGTGGACCTGCATAGTGACGGTGATTCATATGAGATGGGGTTGGGGGTGGGGGAGAAGTGGAGGTAGGAGGATATGGGAGGAGTCAAACATATTCAGACGGATGGTGTCTGCCTGGTTTACGGCATGCAGTGGGGTATGGAACGTGATGCTAAACCCTGAGGGCTCCTTCTGAGGAGGGAACTGCCCTTTGTTCCAGAAACTACATTTGTCAGCTGCTTGAAGTGAAGGTGAGACCCGGTATTTAATGGAATACATTGGAAGGAGGAGATGTGAGCGTGCAGCTCTAAATCCAGGAACCCTTGCCCACGGCCCGCTGTGAGACCCTCTGATGTGGGCACAAGGATGGCAGCTTAAGAAGAGCCATTACAGCATTGTTTGTAACAGTGAAAACGTGGAAACAGCCTGAATGTCCATTCACTAAAGGACTAACTAAATAATGCACAGTGCAAATAGAACAAAGCAGCCAGCTGGGCGTGGTGGCTCACGCCTGTAATCCCAGCACTTAGGGCCGAGGTGGATGGATCACCTGCGCCCAGGAGTTTGAGACCAGCCTGGGCAACGTAATGAAACCCTGGTTCCATAAAAAAATATAAAAATTAGGCCAGGTGCAGTGGCTCATGCCTGTAATCCCAGCACTTTGGGAGGCCGAGGTGGGCGGATCACCTGAGGTCAGGAGTTAAAGATCAGCCTGACCAACATGGTGAAACTCCATCTCTACTAAAAATACAAAATCAGCCGGGCATGGTGGCACATGCCTGTAATCCCAGCTACTCAGGAGGCTGAGGCAGGAGAATTGCTTGAATCCCGGAGGCAGAGGTTGCAGTGAGCCAAGATTGCACCATTACACTCCAGCCTGGGCAAGAAGAGCGAAACCCTGTCTCAAAAAAAAAAAAAAAAAAAAAAAAAAAAAAAAAAACACCAGGCACGGTGGCTCACACCTGTAATCCTAGCACTTTGGGGGGCTGAGGCGGGTGGATCACAAGGTCAGGAGATCGAGACCATCCTGGCTAACGCGGTGAAACCCCGTCTCTACTAAAAATACGAAAAACTAGCTGGGCATGGTGGTGGGCGCCTGTGGTCCCAGCTACTCGGGAAGCTGAGGCAGGAGAATGGCATGAACCCAGGAGGCAGAGCTTGCAGTGAGCCAAGATTGCACCACCGCACTCCAGCCTGGGCAACAGAGCGAGACTCCATCTCAAAAAAAAAAAAAAAAAATTATCTGGATCTGGTGGTGTGCACCTGCAGTCTTAGCTACTTGGGAGGCTGAAGTGGGAGAATTACTTGAGCCAAAGACTGCAGTGAGCTGTGATTGCACCACTACACTCTGGCCTGTGCAACAGAGTGAGACCCTGTCTCAAAAAAAAAAAAAGAAAAAAAAGAAAAAAGAACAAGATAGCCAAAGAAGTGGCATCGTGCAGTTTTGTATGCCTGGAATAAAAATAACCTTAAGAAAAGTGTTGGCTGGGCACGGTGGCTCACACCTGTAATCCCAGCACTTCTGGAGGCCGAGGCAGGCAGATCATGAGGTCAGGAGATCGAGACCATCCTGGCTAACACAGTGGAATCCCGTCTCTACTAAAAATACGAAAAATTAGCTGGGCGTGGTGGCAGGCACCTGTAGTCCCAGCTACTCGGGAGGCTGAGGCAGGAGAATGGTGTGAACCCGTGAGGCGGAGCTTGCAGTGAGCCGAGATTGGGCCACTGCATTTAAGCCTGGGCGACAGAGCGAGACTCTGTCTCAAAAAAAAAAAAAAGAAAAAGAAATAAAAGTGTTAAGTGACAGACAACTTTCAGGGTAATATGTGCAGTATGATCCCACTCACAGTAAAAAAAAAAAAAAAAAAAAAAAAGCAAACAAAACAAAAACAAATCAAGAAAACCCCCATAAAATGAAAGTCTACATTTTTATCTGAACACACACAGAGACACAAACATATGCACTTTTGTAGGGGAAAAAAAGGTCTGGAAATGTATGTACCGAATTCATGACTTTGCTTGTACTGGAGTATGTAGGGAGCAAGACTGGGAAGGGGTGAAGGGCAGGGGCAGGAGCTGTGGAGCTGGAGGGGAGGAGTCGACCTTATGGTTATTGGAGGAACCCAAGAAGCCCTCTGCATTTGGGTAGTGCTGGTTCCTCGCAGGTGCTTGGAATCCTCCCAGGGACAGAAACATCATTGGTGTGGGGAGGACACACTTCTCCTGGCAGGAAGGGGCAAGAAACCTGCCCTCTAGGCTAGCCTCAGGGCTGCCCTCTGTGTGGCCTGGGGCCTGTTTGGCTCTCTCTGGGCCTCAGGGTTAGGATCTCTGTGGGCTGTTCCAGCTGGACCAGTCTCAGATCCTAAATGCATTCCAGAGCCTTCTCATGGACGTTGGGCTGCAGCAGGGGCTCAGAAAAGCCTCACCAGGCCTTTGGTCTGCTGAGACCTGGGTGGGCGGCCTGGGGCTGGAGCTGTGTGGGAAGAAAGTTTCTGAGTGGCATGGCCTCCGGGAGGTGCTCCGTCCTCCAGCAGGTGGAGTGCCCTTTCTTCCCAACGAATTCAGTCTGAGAACACCTGGCCCAGCCTGGCTCCTGAGACAGCAGAGTGGGAACAATTCATTACCTGGTGGATTCTAAACAGTTCATGAGAACTCACTGAGTTGGGGCTCTGGGCTGGCCTCAAGAGAAGCGGAGACTGCCTGAGGCCAGGGCTTGGGCTCTAGGCCTGCAGGGAAGCTGGTGCAAGCTGTGCTGCAGACACGGTAGCTCTGGGCCAAGCCCTGGGCTGGCTTCAGGCTACAGGGATGTGTTACATGAGGTCCCTCCCCGGAGGATTCCACAGGATGGGGGAAGGGCAGACACTGGATTCTAACAGGGTCAAGTATGTGAACAGATCAAGGCTCAGAGTAGGGTGAGAAGCAGCAAGGCCAGCTGGCCCTGAGATGCCTCACCCCAGTGAAGGCTTCATTAATGGTGTCCTGGCCTTGATCTGCCTCCCGCTGCTGGGAATGTCTCTAGGGTACAAAGTGGCTGCCTTGGGAGCCTCCTTCAGGCACTAGTGAGCAAGCTGTTCTTCCGTCAGGGCCTTGGGCACAGTGACTTGTGAGGCTGGGGTGGCCCTGGGTACTGTGACTGCTGGATATTCTAGGACCTGTGGCTCTGACACACAGTGAGCTGCCTCCAAATATGCTGGATCTCCATCCCGCGCACTGGGGAGACACTTGGACGCAAATTGGCACTGGATGCCCATGTGAGGGAGATGCTTGGAAACAAGGGAATTCTTGTTGAGTTGATCCCCAGCTAGGCCAGCTCTAGGCAGATTATCGACCTAACACAGCTCCTCTAAGAGAGTGCTACAGAAAGAGGAAACATGCATTACCTGGCATCCAGCTTGGGCAGGAGAGGCAGATTCCTGGGGGGGGAAAGGGGACTGTGTTGGGCTGTGGGGGCTGCCCTGGAGAACGTCTACCACTCGACATCTAGCTCCCTTGCCTCCCTGATCCTCAACTGCCCTCGGAGTTCAAGGAAAGGCAAGCAGCTCCTAGGTGTCCAGTCCTCTGGCTGGTCAGACTAGGAGGTCACACCTAAGGAGAAGCAGACACCATCTTTGCCCCAGAAGACCTCACAGCCCAGGTGGGGAGGTGAGATTCCTAGGCTGGAAACAAGATGAGGTAGGACATGACTCAGTGCTGAAGTGTTTGCTTTGGCCCTTTGTGTGAGTGAGGGGCGGAGGAAGCCAGGAAGGAGCTGCTAGTGTGGGGGCAGAAGGAAGAGAGAAGGTGCATTTGTGTGTACCCACATGAGTGTGTGTGTGTGTATGTGTGTGTATGTGTGGTGTGTCGTGTGTCTGCATGTGTCACATCTGAGGTCATATCTCCAGATTCCCCCACCTTCTGTGCTATTTGCCCAGACAACCTAAAAATAATTTCCATTTAACTTTAGGATTTGTTATTTGATGCACTAGATGCTTACCCAGCAGATATACTTTTCCACCCACACTTTATGTAAGATCAACATCAAGTTAAAATGAGTCTACATTATTTATGCACATACAAGGAGGCTAGTAGGCAAAAGGCAGACTACAGCAGCCTGGATTTCACTAGAAAGTTTATATAAAAATGGTCCCTGGCCAGGGCCAGTGGCTCTTGCCTATAATCCTAACACTTTGGGAGGCCAAGGGAGGAGGATTGCTTGAGTCTAGGTGTTTGAGACCAACGTGGGCAACATAGCGAGACCCTGTGTCTTAAAAATACAAAAATTAGCTGGGCATGGTGGCACTCGCTTATAGTCCTAGATACTCTGGAAGCTGAAGTGGGAGGATCGCTTGAGCCTGGGAGACTGAGGCTGCAGTGAGCTGCAATCACACCGCTGCACTCCAGCCTGTGTGACAGAGTAAGACCCTCACCTCAAGAAAAAAAGGTTCCAAAAACTGGACAGTGTGCATGGATTGGTGATCATAGCATTGATGGGGATGATAATAAAATAAAAAAGACCCACTATGGCTACGGGGGGTGTCAGCCCCTTATTTCACCCACACATGACATAGCAATGGGCACATGGCCAGCACTCAGTGGATATTTACTGAACTTATATCTATCGATCTTCTCAATAGACATTGAGAAAAAATGTCCACATATGTACAACATCTGCAAAGATGGAGCTAGATGATTGATAATTCATCATGGACAGAGGACAACTAAATGATAGATTGAGTTTAACGTTTAGTTTATTAGAAAGATGGCTGAGGGTGATGCTGTTATCAGAGTAAAAGATCAAAGCCACTGAGGAATGATAGATTGATAAATAACTTATTGAAGCTTGATAAAGGGGTAGGAAGAGAGATAAATTGTGGTCAATAGATCCATAGTCAGGTTCAAATAAATAGGTAGATAGGTAAACAGAAATGTAGCAGTAGAGCAAGAGAGACAGACAAGAGGGTGAGAGAGATACTGTGGTAGGCACAATAATGCCTATCCCTAAAGATATCTGCACTGCACTCCCCAGAGCCTGTGAATACGTTCCCTGACATGGCAGAAGGCACTTTGCAGATATGATTAAATTAAGGGCCTTGAGAGGGAGGGATTATCCTGGGATTGTCCAGTGGGCCCCGTCTAATCCCATGTCCTATCACTGACCTCTCTTTCACTGTGTTGCAACCTCCCCTGTGCTCTTTTCAGTTCTTGATCATGCCAAGCTCATTTCTGCCTCAGGGCCTTTGTACTCGCTGTTGTCTGTCTGCTCCTTTTCATCACTCAAATCTCACTCAGTTTGTCTCCTTGCTTCTAGATTTTTGTCCTGAAGCCTTGAGTATACTCTGTTCCTGGGGACTGGGTTGGGGTAACGGGATGTCCAAGTTCCTCGCCTGTGCCGGCTGGCACTGTCCCCAGCCCCAAGTCCTGCCCAAGGTTGTGGGATGGAGCAGTGTGCATGAGTCATCAAGCCACAGACACAGTCCCCTTGTTGGAGGGACCTGAGCAATTACATTGTGGCTAACTCCAAGGGCTAATGGCTCAATTGAAAGGCAAAGTTAGGAATTTCCCCAAGTTCCTCAGACTCATATGGCACCAAGAGGGAATTGGAGAGTGGCAGAGCTGAGAATGGTCTGTGTGGAAGATGCTGTAACCTCTCTGAGCACTGCCATGTCCCTAGCCCGAGATGAGCCAGGCTGTGAAGGAGCAGATGGCACATCCCAGTCTCACAGGGGCCCATTACCCTTCAAGCATTCCTTTATTCACCCCACATCTAAGGAGCACCTATTCTGCACCAGACATCACACTGCCCTAGCACAGGTCAGGCCTGCCCTGAAGGAGCCTGCAGTCTAGCCAGGGAGACAGGCTGGCCAGCAAACCTTACAGGTGTACTGAATAAGCACCCAGAATTGGGGGCACACAGAGTGGGGGCCCGAGCAGCTGACGGGGCTCAAACGCAGTGAGAGACCAGCTGGAGGGATGAGGGAAGGGCATGCTGGGCAGCAGGAGCAGCCTGGCTGGGTCAGGATCCTGGGGCTGCTGTAGCAAAGTGCCACAGGCGGGGCGGCTTACAGCAGCAGACACTTATTCCCACAGTTCCAGAGAACAGACATCCCAAATTGAGGTGTTGTTAAAGCAGTGCTCCCTCCAAGGCCTTTAGTGGGGGATCCTGCCTTGCCTCTTCCAGCTTCTGGTAGTCCCTCGCATTCCTTGGCTTTTGGACGCATAACTCTGGTCTCTGCCTTCATTTTCACCTGGCCGTCTTCCCTATAGGGTCTTGCTGTGTGGTCCAGGCTCAAGTGCGCTGGCATGATCATGGCTCACTGCAGCCTCGACCTTCTGGGCTCAAGTTGATCCTCCTGCCTCAGTCTCCCAAGGAGCTGGGACTATAGGCACAGGCCACCATGCCCAGCAAATTTTTAAAAATTTTTTTGTGGAGACGGGATCTCGCTATGTTGCCCGGGCTGGTAATGAACTCCTGGGCTCAAGCAATCCTCATGCCTCAGCCTCCCAAGGTGCTGGGATTATAGGTGTGAGCCACTGCACTTGGCCCTCTTTTTAAAAAAGTAAAAATAAAAATGTTTTATTGCTACATAATAGTTGTATCTATTTGGGGGTACAGGTGATATTTGGACACATGTATACAATGTATAAAACCAAATCAAGATAGTTGGGATATCCATCACCCCAACAACTTTCCCTCTTCTTATAAGGACACCAGACATACCAGAGTAGGGCCCACTCTGATGACCTTATTTTAACACTATTAAATCTGCAAAGACTCTGTTTCCAAATACAGTCACCTTTACAGGTACAGGAGGTTAGGATTTCAACATATGTGTGTGTGTGTGTGTGTGTGTGTGTGTGTGTGTGTGTGTGTATACACACACTTTTTTTTTTTTTTTTTTTTGAGACGGAGTTTTGCTCTTGTTGCCCAGGCTGGAGTGCAATGGCACAATCTCGGCTCACCACAATCTCCGCCTCCTGGGTTCAAGCGATTCTCCTGCCTCAGCCTCCTGAGGAGGTGGGATTACAGGCATGTGCCACCACTCCCAGCTAATTTTATTTTTAGTAGAGACGGGGTTTCTCCATGTTGGTCAGGCTGGTTTCGAATTCCCAACCTCAGGTGATCCACCTGCCTTGGCCTCCCAAAGTGCTGGGATTACAGGCATGAGCCACCGTGCCCAGCCCAATGTATATCTTTGTGTGCATGGCATGGAGACACAATTCAACCATAAGCATGGGCAAAGGCTTGGAAGGGCATGGAGCTCAGGGTAGAGCTCTCCACCATTTACCACCTCATCACCCACAGCCTTTCTACACATTTCCCCTGGTGACTCACCAGTCCTTACACCTGCCCGGCATGCTCCCACCTCCAGACTTTTGCTCCCACAGCCCCCCTGTGTCTGTCTCAACTGCTTTCTTTCTCAATTACGAGGCCCACCTCTTCAGGGAGCTCTCTCTGACTTGGAAGTGCCGGTCCCTTCTTCTGTTTTGTTTTTTCTTTTTTGAGACAGGGTCTCTTCCTGTCACTCAGGCTGGAGTGCATTGGCGTGATTATGGGTCATTCCAGCCTCAACCTCCTGGGCGCAAGCGATCCTCCTACCTCAGCCTCCCAAAGTGTTAGGATTACAGGTGCAAGCCACCACACCAGGCCTCTTTCTCTGATTTCTGAGACTTCCACAGTCTGAGGGCTCATTTAGTCTACAACACAGTGCCCAGGTAGGCATCTTTTTACCTGTCCCCTTCAGCCTCCTCCCTGCTTCATGCCAAGCCCAGGATCAGGGAACAAGAGACCTCAAGTCCAGCCGGATGCCGTGGCTCACGACTGTAATCCCAGCACTTTGGGAGGCTGAAGTAGGTGGATTGCTTGAGCTCAGTTCAAGCCCAAAAGACCTTGAGTCCAGCCTCTCAGCCATTTCCAAATTTCCTCTGCACCCTCCCTGCACAAGTTTCTCACCTGTGCTTGGATGTCCCCATGCCCAGGGCATCTGGGCCACACTGTGTCTCCCAGGAGCTCCTTCCCACCACTTGGAGCCCCATGGAGTCCACTTGGCTTCCCAGTGATCATGGCTGCAGTGGAGCATTAGGCCATCTGAGGGACTTGCAAATGGCTCCGTAGCCCAGGGGTCTCCTTTACCCACCTGCCACATGCCAGAAATTCCACCATTAGCAAGTCTGACAGCATCCCCCCTGATAAGGACAGATGCCCCAAGGAGAGACTCTGCTGTTGAGTCGCTGGGCCAGGACTTGCTGCCAAGAGTCTGACAGCCTGTCGCTTGGTGACATCTCACTCAAGTCCTTCAGGAGACTTGCACCCCAAAGGCAGGAGGGGGCTGAAGGAGATGGGGCTCCTCTGCAGAGCTTTGTCCAAAGGCAGCAGGCTGAGAGGTGGGGGAATCTAAGGCAGCCCAACGGCCCCGCCCTGCCCAGGGGAGAGGCTCTCAGGCCCCACAAGCTCAGCCTCTTCCTCTCTCCCCACACCCCCTTTATTCCTGCACCTCCCTGCCTGGAGAACTGCCCCCTCCACACACTCCCAGCCTTTGGGCAGTTAGTGACCTTTGGACTGGGAAAGCACTGGAGCCTCCTGGGCCCCACACCCTAGCTGGCATTTACGGGGAGCAGGGAGAGGCCCAGAACTGTCACTCTTAGGCAGGCCCAGTCCCCAGTGTCCTCAACTAGCCAGTCCTGTTCTCCCCTTTCTTCCATGGGGAGGAGCTGGGGGCAGGGAAGAGGGCTGGGCCAGTCCTGGCCAGAGGCACTGTGCTACCACTTGCCCTCAGCCCCACAGGTGCCCCTGGAGTCTGTGCAGAGGCCTAGGCAGAAGCGCTGGGGTGCTCCTACTTTCCTGCCGGCGGGACTGGAGGATAGGATGAGGAAGTGTGCTCAGTGCCAGACCCCGAGGGTCCCAACAAGACTCATTTGGGAGGGTGAGCTAGCCCTGTCTAATAAGGAACTATTTCAGGTTTGCAGTAATCAAGTCTAGCTCGGGGCTGCCCCACATAGTCGGATAATGGAAGCCACATGTCTGCAAGCATGATTTGGCTCCTGGGCCTAGTTGTCCAGTGCAGACCCAGTGAGAGGCCTCAGCCCTGCACCCAGCTTCCAGGCCCCCACCTCCACCTCAAGACATCAGTGCAGGCCCGGTCCTAGTAGGTTCTCTGGCTAATGAAGCCTCCTGGAGCCCATAGCCCTACCAATTCTGGTTAGAGCCCACATAGCAGACACAACAAGATGCTTTTTTTTTTTTTTTTTTTGAAATGGAGTTTCCCTCTGTTACCCAGGCTGGAGTACAATGGTGTGATCTCAGCTCAGTGCAACCTCCGCCTCCTGGGTTCAAGTGATTCTCCTGCCTCAGCCTCCCAAGTAGCTGGGATTACAGGTGCCTGCCACCACACCTGGCAAATTTTTTTTTTTTTTTTTTTTTTTTTTAGTAGTGATGAGGTTTCACCATGTTGGCCAGGTTGGTTTCAAACTCCTGACCTCAAGTGATCTGCATGCCTCGGCCTCCCAAAGTGCTGGGATTGCATTTTTTTTTTTTTTTAGACAGTATGTCTTGCACTGTCACCCAGGCTGGAATGCAATGGCACGATCTCGGTTCACTTCAACCTCTGCCTCCCAGGTTCAAGCGATTCTCCTGCCTCAGCCTCCCAAGTAGCTGGGATTACAGGCACGTGCCACCACGCCCAGCTAGTTTCTTGTATTTTTAGTAGAGAAGGGGTTTCACTATGTTGGCCAGGGTTGTCTCAAACTCCTGACCTCGTGATCCGCCCGCCTCGGCCTCCCAAAGTGCTGCTGGGATTACAGGCGTGAGCCACCACGCCCAGCCTACAAGATGCTTTTTTTTTTTTTTTTGAGACGGAGTCTTGCTCTGTCGCCCAGGCTGGAGTGCAGTGGCCGGATCTCAGCTCACTGCAAGCTCCGCCTCCCGGGTTCACGCCATTCTCCGGCCTCAGCCTCCCGAGTAGCTGGGACTACAGGCGCCCACCACCTCGCCCGGCTAGTTTTTTTGTATTTTTTAGTAGAGACGGGGTTTCACCGTGTTAGCCAGGATGGTCTCGATCCACCCGTCTCGGCCTCCCAAAGTGCTGGGATTACAGGCTTGAGCCACCGCGCCCGGCCACAAGATGCTTTTTTTTTTTTTTTTTTTTTTGAGAAGGAGTCTGGCTCTGTCGCCCAGGCTGGAGTGCAGTGGCGCGATCTCGGCTCACTGCAAGCTCCGCCTCCCGGGTTCAGGCCATTCTCCTGCCTCAGCCTCCCGAGTAGCTGGGACTACAGGCGCCCACAACCGCGCCCGGCTAATTTTTTGTATTTTTAGTAGAGACGGGGTTTCACTGTGGTCTCGATCTCCTGACCTTGTGATCCGCCCGCCTCAGCCTCCCAAAGTGCTGGGATTACAGGCGTGAGCCACCGCGCCCGGCCCGATGCTTTTTAAATTAACGGCTTCATGAAGAATTGTGTGGTTCCCCAGAGAGTGTAAGAAATGTTTAGGGTCTAGCTAAGGCTGGCTCTGAACCTGATGCTAACAGGGGAGAAGGGATCTTTAGACCTGACCTGAGCCCAAGTTAGGGGTCCAGTCAGTTGCCTGGCACAGCTGGGTTGGCCTCTTTTCTCAGAGACATCTATTGGCTGTGTTACTGAGGACAGCAAGTTGGGGGTTGCCCCCATCCCAGGAGCACAGCCCATCAGTGGCCCTATTGGTCCTTCATAGGTGCGGTCCTCTACTAAGGGTGGTCAAACTCTGCCAAGCTCCCATTGTCCCCTGCCTATAAGGGGAAGAGGGACATTATGCATGGTGCAGCACGGGGCTTGTGGTCCTCTGTCTGAACTTTGAGCATGGCGCAGCACGGGGCTTGTGGTCCTCTGTCTGAACCTTGAGCATGGCACCCATGCTGGGTTGGGGAGGTACATAAACAGACACCCAGGGGCATCCTTGGAGCAGGGCTGTCTTTGCTCAGAAAGTAAATGCTCATTTCTGCTCTGTAGCAAAATCCTGCTATGTATCCAATTTCCTTCTCAAGCCCTCGATAGATTCTCCAAATGGTCTCGAGGGGTTCAGGGTTCAGACTGTGGGTAGTCTGGCGTTTGCTGGCCTTAGGGACTGTGTCCTCATGATCCCTGGTCTGGGAACACGGTCTCCAAGCCTACCAAACCCCAGACTTCTTCGTATTCTCTGGATGTCTCTATGCAACACCAGGAAGAAAGAACACTTTCTCCCCCAGCCCTACTCTAGACTTCTCTGCTAATCTCATCCCTCCTTTGCTACCTGTGGGCTTCCTGAGCCCTCAACCCTCAAAGCCACAGTCTAACACAGTTAGGGTTAATGCCAGCTGCACCACATGATAGCTGTGTGACCTTGGGCAAGGTACTTACCCTCTCTGGGCTTCATTTGCCTTTCCTATAAAATGGAAATGATGATAATTCTTAAATGAAAGAGTCATTGTGAGGATCAAATGAGATCATTCAAGGGCTGGCACATCATGAGTGCTTAATAGACAACAGGTGGTATGGTTGTAGTTGTTATCTGTGGATAACCGTCTTCATCCTGGACCTCCTTTTCTGCCCCTCTCCTCCATCTCCCTAAATCCAGACTTGTCACCTTCCTAAAACCCCTGTGGCCAGAACTGGGGTGGCTGGTCAGGTCCTTCTCCCAGGCAGGCAGGAGGCAGGGAAGTGTGTCTGAGCAGCCTGCATCCCTGGTAGTGAAGATAAAATGAGTCTTCGGAACCCGGGGTGCTCCCACTTTGGTCATCATGCATACTCTTAATTTAAGAGGATTTCAAGAATCAGCATTTCTGTGGTAGAAGCCAAAGCCAAAATACAGAGAGGGCGAGAGAGTCATTGAAGGCCACAAAGCAAGTCCAGGCCAGAGCGGGATGAGAGTCTTGGTCATCCTGACATTCAGCGCTCCTCCCCATCTGATTCAACAGCTCTCATTTCTCTAGAAGCCTCATTCTGAAGCTTTCCTGTTCAGAGAAAGCAGCAAACAAAGCGCAGAGCCAGCCCCCTGGGCCTGGAGCCCTGAGCTCCCCGGGCAGACCCACAGGCTGACGGAGACGTTACCGGAGTTGATGATTCAACTTCCTGCCTTTTGAGAGCTCCCAGACCACAGAGGTTTTCTTGCATGGAGGAGGGGGCATCTCCGTGCAGAGGGCCAGCCCCTATAGGACAAGGCCCTACCACAAACCCCAAGGACAAGGCAGTGCCTGGAGCAGGCCCCGGGGGCCACACCTGAACCCGGGCCAGCTGGTTCCTGAAGCCTGGCCCTCTCTGGGTTAATGATTACTATCTAGGGTGACCAACTGTTCTGTCCTGGTTTGCCTGGGACTGTACTGGTTTTAGCACCAAAAAATCTAAAGCCTAGGAAACCCCTATTCCTGAGCAAACCAAACAGTTCGCCATTCATACCACCCATATGGTAGGACAGGACTTACAGCCTCAGTGACTATGGGGAGTCTGAGCCCCAGGATGGCACAATCTAGAACAGGGAATTGGCCAACTGTGGCCTGGCCCACTACCCATTTTTGTACAGCCCATGAGCTAAGAAGAGTTTTTACTTTTTTTGTGTGTGATGGAGTCTCACTCTATCACCCAGGTTGGAATGCAGTGGCACAATCTTGGCTCACTGCAGCCTCCGCCTCCCGGATTCAAGCAATTCTCCTGTCTCAGCCTCCTGAATAGCTGGGATTACAGGCATGGACCAAGATGCCTGGCTAATTTTTGTATTTTTAGTAGAGATGGGGTTTCACCATGTTGGCCAGGCTGGTCTCGAACTCCTGACCTCAAGTGATCCGCCTGCCTCGGCCTCCCAAAATGCTGGGATTTCAGGCGTGAGCCACTGCACTCAGCCAGATGTGTAAAAATTCTGTGAAATTCAAATTTCAGCGTCCATAAATAAAGGAATACAGCCATGCCTGTTCATTTACATGTCTCTGCTGGCAGCTTTCACATGATAAGGCAGAGCTGAGGAGCTGCAGCAGAGATTCTATGGGCCTATGGACTTCAAAGCCAAAAAGATCTACCATCTGACCCTTTACAGAAACAGTCTGCTGACCCCTACTCTAGAGGCACGCAAAGGTTGGGTGGGTGCGAGTAGACAGTGATGCTTTTGTGAAGAAACTCAGGACTGGGGAAGGAGAGGGAGATAGAGGAGTGGGCGTGACAGCACAGCACTAATCCAAGATTTAGCAGATTAGCTGTGAGGCAGGGACTAGGCATCTATGTCTTCTAAGACTCAGTTTGCGCATCTGTACGTGGGGAGAAGGTGGGGCAATAGGAAGATAATCTGCTTCTCTCCGACTTCATGGACTAGTTTTTCTAGCTGCCACTGTCCTCTCCAAGAACTCAGCCACCACCAGGGACTTCTGTGTGGCCTGGGGCAGGTCCTGCCTTCTCTGGGCCTAACCTTGAGGCTTCTCCACCCCACAGAGGAGGTGCTTATCCGGCTTTAAGGCAGACCCAGGACTGGAAACTTCATTCCATCTAGACTTTCAACAAGGGTGCGGAAGCACCTATTGTGTGCAAGGCACTCTTAGGGCTCCCTGGCATTAAATGGTCCAGTGAATCCCTTTTTGCCTTTCATCCAGACATTTGGGTGAGGAGCTCTCCTCCCTGAGACATGGTGCAGGTGGGGCCATTAACTCCTGCCTTCCCCTGCCCCACTCAGGTGAACATCACTGGAAACTTCTGAAGTGCCAAGCCACGCCCCGAGGGTTGTAGAGCTTGGCCAGCAGGGAGCTGACAATCTGGGAGAGCTCAAACAATGTAGAAAGACTCTGGTGAAACTGGGACCAAATGCCCAGCCTAAAGTGGGTCCAATTCAGCTCCTCTACCCACCCCTGCCTACAGCCTATGATAAGATGCTCTCTCCTTTTTATTGTAGAGGGCTAAGGAAGGGGTTTATCTGAGCAGATCAAGGTTCTTGGAAGGCTTGTGGGGAGCCGACCTCAGCTCAATATAGACAGTGGTCTCTCTGGTCTGCTCAGGCAGGGCTAGGGCCAGCCCTTTGTAGGGCTTCTGTGTGCCCAGTGACACTCTCAGCCTCTCCTGGATACACTCATCCTACTAAGTCACCTCCCTCTTTTCCTCTGTCCCCACAGCTCTGGTTGCTGACATCGGGTTTTAGGACTTTAGAAAACCTAGCAACAAAGGATCAGCAAAAGATACCACAGAAAGAGATGCTCAGTTTCCAGGCTCTCCCTGGAATTCGCTCATGCAGTAGCTTCAGCAGGGCTAGCTACTTACTTATTTAATTATTTATTTATTAGACCAAGTCTCACTCTGTCTACCAGGCCGGAGTGCAATGGTGCAATCTTGGCTCACTGCAACCTCCGCTTTCCAGGTTCAAGCAATTCTCCTGCCTCTGCCTCCTGAGTAGCTGGGATTCCAGGCACGCCCACCACGCCCGGTTAATTTTTTCTATTTTTTTTTTTTTTTTTTTTTTTTTTTTTTGAGACGGAGTCTCACGCTGTTGCCCAGGCTGGAGTGCAGTGGCGTGATCTCGGCTCACTGCAAGCTCCGCCTCCTGGGCTCACGCCATTCTCCTGCCTCAGCCTCCTGAGTAGCTGGGACTACAGGCGCCCGCCACCGCGCCCGGCTAATTTTTTTTTGTATTTTTAGTAGAGACGGGGTTTCACTGTGGTCTCGATCTCCTGACCTTGTGATCCGCCCGCCTCGGCCTCCCAAAGTGCTGGGATTACAGGCTTGAGCCACCGCGCCCGGCCAATTTTTTCTATTTTTAGTAGAGACGGAGTCACGCCATGTTGGCCAGGCTGATCTCGAACTCCTCACCTCAGTTGATCCGCTCACCTTGGCCTCTCAAAGTGCTGTGATTACAGATGTAAGCCACCACACCCAGCCGCTATTTATTTTTTTAAGTAAACTTTTGTGTTGAAGTATAATATACAGTCATGTGCTTCATAATGATGTTGCAGTCAACAACAGACCAGATTATAATGGAATTGAAAATTTTATATTGTCTAGTGACATCATAGCTGTGGTAATGTCATAGTGCAACACATTACTCAGATAGTTGTAGTGATGCTGGTCTAAACAAATGTACTACACTGCCAGTCATGTAAAAGTACAGCACATACAATCTTGTACAGTACATAATACTTGATAATAAGCGACTACGGCCGGGCACAGTGACTCACGCCTGTAATCCCAGCACTTTGGGAGGCCGAGGCGGGAGGATCACAAGGTCAGAAGATCAAGATCATCCTGGCTAACACCACACCGTCTCTACTAAAAAATACAAAAAATTAGCCGGGCATGGTGGCAGGCGCCTGTAGTCCCAGCTACTCGGGAGGCTGAGGCAGGAGAATGGTGTGAACCCAGGAGGCGGAGCTTGCAGTGAGCCGAGATTGCGCCACTGCACTCCGGCCTGGGCGACAGAGTGAGACCCTGTCTCAAAAAAAAAAAAAAAAAAAGATAATAAGGGACTACGTTACTGGTTTATGTATTTGTTATACCATACTTTTTATCATTATTTTAGCGTATACTCCTACTTATTAAAAAAGTTTATTGGCTGGGTGCGGAGGCTCATGCCTGTAATCTCAGCACTTCGGGAGGCCGAGGCAGGCAGATCACAAGGTCAGGAGTTCGAGACCAGCTGGACCAACATGGTGAAACCCTGTCTCTACTAAAAATACAAAAATTAGGTGGGCATGGTGGCGCGTGCCTGTAGTCCCAGCTACTCAGGAGGCTGAGGCAGGAGAATCGCTTGAACCCAGGAGGCGGAGGTTGCAGTGAGCTTAGATCGCACCATTTCACTTCAGCCTGGGCGATAGAGCAAGAGCGAGACTCTGTCTCAAAATAAATAAATAAATAAATAAAGTTAACTGTAAAATGGCCTCAAGCAGATTCTGCAGGAGGGATTCCAGAAGAAGCCATTGTTATCATAGGAAATGAGGCTCTATGTGTGTTATTGCCCCTGAAGGCCTTCCAGTGAGACAAGATGTGGAGGTGGAAGACAATGATAGTGACAATCCTGACCCCGTGTAGGCCTAGGCTAACATGTATTTGTTTCAGTTTTTAACAAAAAAAAAATTTTTTAAGTAAAATATAAAAAATTTTAAAAATAGAAAAAAACGTATAGAATAAAGAGAGAAAGAAAGAAAATTGTTGGACATGGTGGCTCATGCCTATAATCAAGTGGATCACTTGAGCCCAGGTGTTTGAGACCAGCCTGGGCAATATGGTGAAACCCCATCTCCACAAAAAATACAAAAATTAGCTGGGTGTGGTGGCATGTGCCTGTGGTTCCAGGCACTTGGGAGGCTGAGGTGGAGGGATCGCTGGGAAGTTGAGGCTACAGTGACCTATGAAGTAAGCCGAGATTGTGCCACTTTGGGCGACACAGCGAGCCCCTGTCTTAAAAAAAGAAGAAAAAAGGAAAAAAAAAAAGGAAAGTATTTTTGTACAGCTATACAATGTGTGTTTTAAGTGGTTTTACAAACGTCAAAAAATTAAAATGCTCACTTCAGCAGCACATATACTAAAATTGGAGCAATACAGAGAAAATTAGCATGGACCCTGTGCTAGGATGACACACAAATTCATGAAGCATTCCATAGTTTTCTAAATGCCCATCAATGATAGACTGGATAAAGAAAATGTGGTACATATACGCCATGAAATACTATGCAGCCATAAAAAGGAACAGGATCATGTCCTCTGCAGGTGCATGGATGGAATTGGAAGCCATTATCCTCAGCAAACTAACAAAGGAACAGAAAACCAAACACTGCATGTTCTCACTTACAAGTGGACGCTGAATGATGAGAACACATGGACATATGGAGTGGGGAACAACACACACTGAGGCCTGTTGGGGGGCGGTGGAGGGAGGGAGAGCATCAGGAATAATAGCTAGTGGATACTGGGCTTAATACCTAAGTGATGGGATGATGTGTGCAGGAAACCACCGTGGCATATGTTTACCTATGTAGCAAACCTGCATGTCCTGCACCTATACCCCTGAACTTACAATTAAGTTGAAGAAGGAAAAAAAAAAAAAAAGTTGAAACAGAATTTAAAAGATTACAGTAAGCTAAAATTAATTTATTATTGAAGAAAGAAAAATATGTTTTTTGAGACAGGGTCTCGCTCTGCTGCCTAGGCTGACACAGTCATTGCTCACTGCAGCCTCAAACTCCTGGGCTCAGGCTCCCACCTCAGCCTCCCAAGTAGCTGAGCATACTGAGCTATTATTTTTTTATTTTTTGTAGTGACAGGGTCTTGCTATGTTTCCCAGGCAGGTCTTGAACTCCTGGCCTCAAGTGATCCTCCCACCTGGATCTCCCAATGTGCTAGAATTTACAGATGTGAGTCACTGCACCCAGCCTGAAAGAAAAATTTATTTTATTTTTCTTTTTTATTGAGTATGTGGTTTTTGTTTGTTTTTGATACAGGGTCTCACTTTGTTGCCCAGGCTGGAGTGCAGTGGTGTGATCACAGCTCACTGCATCCTCAACCTTCCAGGCTCAATCCTCCCACCTCCCAGCAGTCCTCCCACCTCAGCCTCCTGAGCAGCTGGGACTACAGGCACGCACCACCAGGCCTGACTAATTTTGGTGTTTTTTTGTAGAGACAGGGTTTTGCTATGTTGCCCACACTGATCTCAAACTCCTGGGGTCAAGCAGTCCTCCTTCCTCAGCCTCCTAAAGTGCTAGGATTACATCATAAGCCACCATACTTAGCCTAAGAAAAAATTTTTAAATAAATTTATTGTAGCCTAAGTGTACAGTTTATAAAATCTATGGTAGTGTACAGCAGTGTCGTAGGCCTTCACACTCACTCACTGCTCACTCACTCACCCGGAGCAACCTGCAGTCCTGCAAGCTCCATTCATGGTGAGTGTCCTATATCTTTCACACTCTTTTTTTGGAGACAGAGTCTCACTCTGTCACCTAGGCTGGAGTGCAATGGCACCATCTTGGCTCACCACAACCTCCGCCTCCCGGGTTCAAGCAATTCTCCTGCCTCAGCCTCCCGAGTTGCTGGGATTACAGGCACCTGCCATCATGCCCAGCTAATTTTTGTATTTTTGTAGAGACGGACTTTCACCATGTTGGCCAGGCTGGTCTTGAACTCCTGACCTTAGGTTATCCGCCCGCCTTGGTCTTCCAAAGTGCTGGGATTACAGGTGTGAGCCACCGTGCCTGGCCTACACTGTATTTTTACAGTACCTTTTCTGTGTTTAGATACACAAATATTTACCATTGTGTTACAATTGCCTACAGTATTCAGTATAGTAACATGCTACACAAGTTTGGAGTGTAGGAGCAATAGGCCATACATTACAGCCTAGGTGCATAGTAGGCTGTACCATTGAGGGTTGTGTGAGTATACTCTATGATGTTCCCACAATGATAAAATCACCCCACAATACGTTTCTCAGAATGTATTCCCATCACTGAGCAATGCAAGGATTGTACGTACAGAAAAGTGCACCAATCATTAGTTAAATACACAGCTCCTGTGATCACACCTGAGTGACCATCACCTGTGTAATCAGAAACAGAATATCAAAGCCCCCTTTGCCCTCTCCAAGTCACTGCCCCCCCACAAGATAACCAGTATTGTGGCCTCTAACAGCACAGATTAATTTTGCCTATTTGTGAACTTTATGTCAATGGAATCAGATAGTATATACTATTTTTATGTCTGGCTTCTCTTGCTCAATGAGATTTATCCATGTTGTGGAGCATAAAATACTTTTCTCAGTCTCAGAGCTATATTTTATGACTATACCACAATTTATTCATTCCACTGTTGATAGAAATTTGGGTTGTTTCCAGCTTTGACTATTACAAATTGTGCATGTCTTTTGGGACACATATGTATGCCTTTCTGCTGAGAATATGTATTTAAGAATGGAATTGTTAGGCCATACGGTATGCCTATGTTTAACTTTAGAGGTTACTGCTGAACAGTTTTCAGGTTATTTTACCAGGGGGTTAATTTTTTTTTAACAGCACGGGCTGAAACTTCAGGTGATGTTTTTAGAACTACTTATATTGGTGGTGAAAGGCAACATCTCAACCTATTTCTCAGGCTGCAAATACTTGCCATGCCAACTCTAAAAGAGGTCCAGAAATGCTGCCCATGGAGCCTCTTCTCAGCCCTATTCTTTTTTTTTTTTAGAGACAGTCTCACTCTGTTGCCCAGGCTGGAGTGCAGTGGCGCAATCTCAGCTCACTGCAACCTCCGCCTCCCAGGTTCAAAGTGATTCTCTTGCCCCAGCCTCCCGAGTAGCTGGGATTACAGGCATGCACCACCACACCTGGCTAATTTTTGTATTTTTTTTTTCCCGAGACGGAGTCTCGCTCTGTCGCCCAGGCTGAAGTGCAGTGGCGCGATCTCGGCTCACTGCAAACTCTGCCTCCCAGGTTTATGCCATTCTCCTGCCTCAGCCTCCCGAGTAGCTGGGACTACAGGCACCCGCCACCTCGCCCGGCTAGTTTTTTTGTATTTTTTAGTAGAGACGGGGTTTCACCGTGTTAGCCAGGATGGTCTCCATCTCCTGACCTCGTGATCCACCCGTCTCGGCCTCCCAAAGTGCTGGGATTACAGGCTTGAGCCACCGCGCCCGGCCAATTTTTGTATTTTTAGTAGAGACGGGGTTTCACCATGTTGGCTAGGCTGGTCTCTAATTCCTGACCTCAGGTGATCCACCGCCTTGGCCTCCCAAAGTGCTGGGATTACAGGCATGAGCCACCACGCCCAGCCTTTCTGAGCCCTACTCTTAATCTGCTCATCAACTCTGCTGAGCTCTGGCTTATTGAGCATGTGTGGGGCCTGCAGAGCACATGCAATACCAGGTCCTTAGCCTGAGAGGCAACACTGTCCTCAGTGGTGCCTGCGATTTCACAGCCCAAATCAGAACATGGAGTCTGACAACTGAGCAGGATATTTGAAGCTGGGACCATCCTGGGAAGCCAATTTTTCTCTCTCTCTCTCTCTTTTTTGTTTTGTTTTGTTTTGTTTTGTTTTTGTTTGTTGAGACAGAGTCTCACTCTATAGCCCAGGCTGGAGTGCAGTGGTGCAATCTCGGCTCACTGCAGCCTCTGCCTCCTGGGCTCAAGTGATCTTCTTGCCTCAGCCTCCCAAATAGTTGGGACTGGTCAAGCTGATCTTGAACTCATGAACTCAAGCCCGCCTCAGCCTCCTAAGGTGCTGGGATTACAGGCATGAGCCACCTCACCTGGCCAAAAAGCCTATTTCTCTCTCTCTTTTTTTTTTTTGAGACCAAGTCTTGCTCTGGTGCCCAGGCTGGAGTGCAACGGCATGATCTCGGCTCACTGCAACCTCCGCCTCCTGGGTTCAAGCTATTCTGCTGTCTCAGCCTCCTAAGTAGCTGGGATTACAGGCATGTGCCACCACACCTGGCTAATTTTTTTGTAGAGACAGGGTTTCGCCATATTGCCCAGGCTGGTCTTGAACTCCTGGACTCAAGCGATCTGCCCACCTTGGCCTCCCAAAGTGCTGGGATTACAGGCATGAGCCACCTCGCCTGGTCAGGAAGACTATTTTTCTAATAATGGAGGAGAATATTGAGGCTCCAATATGATGCTAACATTATCACATGGTGCTGCAAATATAACCAGTGCTTGGGAAAGCATAGGCACAGAGAAAACAACAACAACAACATAACCCAGCACCCCTGTGCCTGAACAGATCTCTCTACTTGTGCCAAATTCATTCCACCTGTGCAACTGACTTAGCTCAGAACTGCTGGGGGATTGGCAGGCTGTTTTCGGAGAGTGCAGGGAAAATCCCCATCTGGTCCCTTTCTGAGATGCTTCTAATTCGTGGGACCTCATGTCAGTCTCCCTGTCCTAGGTCTTCAACCCCTAGAAGGGACGGAGCTGACTGCATCTCTAATAGAAACTCGCCTCTGTATTTTCCTTGGGAAAGAGAGTGGCTCCCTTAAGGTTTGGGTAATTATTTCCATCAGTTTGAAGGGCGGGACATTAAGGGCAAGAATCATGGTTAGTTTGCTATTCACTGGTGTGAGCGATGAAGGTCAACCAGTACCCATGGCCCCCTTGGGTTCTGGATCGTTGTTGTGAGGGACTGGTTTCCCTGGAGACTGTCTTTGAGGAGTCCTGGGCCAAGAATGGGTAGGGGCTCTCAGCTTCAGTATCACCATGATGCCAGGAAATAGTTATTTATTTCTTTTTTGCTGGGCCTATGCTTACCCAGGAAATATTTCATAATAGACCCAGGTTAGTTTCTTCAGCTCCACGTAGACAACAAATGTACTTGACCAGACATCCCTATCAACCGTTGCCCCAGCCATATGATCAGGCTGTTTCCAGGCTGAACCTCCCCAGACTGGCTTCCATGGGCTTATTCCTGAGCTTTGGTGAGGTTGGGGAATGGTAGCAGAGTTCCTTCATCCAGGGACCTGGTCTCTAGATTGCTGCTGAATAGCCCTGGCCATTGGTCAGTTGACCCTCTGTCTTCTCATTTGTATAGTGGGAGGATAGTGGGGGACTTGCCTTACTGCGGGGCTCTGAAGAACTACTGGACCAGAGAGAAGACCCTCTGGTGATTTCATTGTGGACATTCCCAAAGACTTGGCTCTGGGCTGGTGCTTTGACAGGGTGTGTGGGTGAGAACCAATTAGAACATTTTTAGCTGCAAGTGATATAAAACTTATCCAAATTGGTTTAAGCAAAAGAGACCTATTTATGTGTTTGTTTACATAATGGAATTATTCTGGGGCTTCAGGCATAGTTTGATCCAGGGGCTCAAAAATGTCACTGGACCAGGCCATTTTTCACTTCTGCTTTCTTTAGAGTTGCCTTGTTCTCAGACCCTGGTGGCAAGACAGCTGCTGGCAGCTGCTGACGCTCTCAAATCTCCAAGTCCAGGAGAAAAAAGAGCATCTTTTTCTGTCCACTTGGATATCTGATATTAGCTCTGCTTGGACCTCATGGCTTGGCTTGGGTCCCATTCCCATCCCTAAACCAACCACCATGCAACTCTGCATGGTGCATAATGCACTATAAAACTCTGATTGACCAGGCTTGATTCATCTGCGATTCTCACGCCAGGGTATTAATTCCACCTGAAGTACATGAGCTGAAAGTGCAATCCTCCAGCAGTTCTGAGCTAAGTCAGTTACACGGGTGGAATGAATTTGGCACAAGTAGAGAGATCTGTTCAGGCACAAGAGTAGTTCCCCAGGTAAAATTGGGGTGCTATTACCAGAAGAGGGGGAATGGGTACTAAGCAGAGAAACGACAACAGCTATCAACAGGGAACAGTCATGTATGGGCAGGATTCCTCTGGTCTGGGTCTATACAGGACATCAGTGTACTGATGCACAGGATACAGAGAACATAGGACTTACCACCCAACTCCAAGAAAATGTCGAGCTGTCCCAGAAGCCTCCAGATACTGCCCACCCCTCTGAGACCTGGTATTTCATAGTTAATCACCATGTAATCTGGGCACTCTGAATCCACAAGAGTCATCACCCTCTGCCTGGAACAGGGGTCATCTGACCCATGCCTTCTTACTCCCTGAATGTACTGTGTTTTCTTTGAGGGCAAGAACCACAACTTTGTTCTCTTCATATCTGCAGAAACACTTATGAATGAATAAGAATAATCTTTGGCAGGTGTGTAGAGCTTGATATTCTCTCTCTCTCTCTCTTTTTTTTTAAGGTATGTAGAGCTTGACATTTTCTTTCTCTCTTTTCTTCCTTCCTTCCTTCCTTCTTTCCTTCCTTCCTTCCTTCCAGACAGGGTCTTGCTCTGTTGCCCAGGCTGGAGTGCAGTAGCATGATCATTGCTCACTGCAACCTTCAATTCCTGGCCTCAGGTGATCCTCCTGCCTCAGCCTCCCAAAGTGCTGGGATTCCAGGTGTGAGCCATGGCTTCCAGCCCCCAAGCTTAATATATTTTAAAACCTCTTTAACATGTATATCTTATTTGATTCTTCGTTCTTTCTTTTGGCTACCCAGCCCTCTTCCTGTGTTAGGAAATTACCCTCACTCTGAGACAGAGCCCATTTCCCTCTATAGAGGCTGAAAGTGCCATGTATACTCTTTTGCCAGCCTCCCAGTGGCTGGGTAAGGGCACAAGACCTAGGCTCTCACAATCAACCGCACAGGCTCCAGACTAACCCAGGAGCTAGCGACCCCAGGAAGCAAAGAACACAGAGAACCCTCCTTGATGGTTACTGTGGGTGTAGTAGGCTAACCTGCAGAGTCTAGAGCATGGTGTTTGTGATGACCGTGATGGCAGCAAGGCCCTGACTAAACCAGTTCTTCAGTGTGATCTGGGGCCTTGCTCATTGCTGTGTAGTCCCTGGGTCTGCTTTTCTGCTCTGTCCAGAGATTCTCTGAGCTGCCCAATATCTTTATTATTTTTCTCCTTAAGTCAATTAGTCAGTCTACTTAAGTTAAAAGTCATCTTCTGTTACTTGCAGTTAGAAATCCTTGAGGTAGGACAACTTGTTTTTCAGATGAATAAGCTGAGGCTTAGAGACTGGCCCAAGCTCATGCAATGTGATAATTTCTGAGTTAAGACCAGAACCCTGGACTAGGTGGGACAGACTTACAACAGGCAAGTGGGAGCCCAGGCAAGGAAGAACTTTCTCAGAAGGGGAGCTGCCTCACCAGGTGGGAAGCCCCCTCTTACTGGAGGTGTGCCAGCAGGATCTGGGGAGATTTAAGGGAGAGGCCACACAGGGTAACTGCAGTTCTCTTCTTCCTCATGGATTACACATGTCACCATTTGCCCAACCCAGATGACTCTTGGTGAACACAGGACTGTAAAGATGACAACACAACCACTGGTGCTGCAACTTCAAGTTCCCACAATCTCTTTGCCAGCGCTCTATCCCTGGCCCGTGACATAACCGCTGCAAGTCCTGTGTCCCAGAGCAAAGTCATGGTGTTTATGGGCCTCCATCACTTTAATGAAAAAGCCCCTACACCAAACAAATACAAGCACAGACATTTGCAACTAATTATGGTATTGCTGATCAGTCAAATTTCATTGCAAATTGCATGTTGAAATTGATAGTGGGCGAGTCATGAATAAACCGGTTGTCTGGAAAAGTGACACGGGCACACAGGACGGGATTAATAATTCAATTTAGACCTAGCCAGACACTGAAGAAGAGGAAAAAGCAGATTAACATTGCCCCAAGGTTGCTTGTTTACCCAGGTACTTCTGCCAATATGCCTGGCTTCTAAGGGAAGCCTGTCTTGCTTTAGGATCCTCCCACTTTGGGAGACCGCAGGACACTGAGTATTCCAGGCTTTAATTCTTGGTTTGTAAAATTGCAGTTTTGAGTGGTGTGGGGAGGGGAAGGCTGCCCTTCGTTCCCATCCACTGCTGAGAAGCCCACTCAGAAGACTTTTTGGAGCACAGACACCTCCGGCTGCAGCACACAGCACTCCTGACCTCCCATTTGTAGTTCCTGGGCTTGGGGGAATGTAACCCACCTTAAAAACGCAGGGTGGGTTGCTTAGGTCAGCTATGACTTCAGAAGAGTGAGCCTGGAGAAAGCAGGTGAGGAGCCAGAGTGGCCTTACAAAGCTCTCCACTTGACTGTTCTCCCCAGTGCGGTCTCAGAAGGCTATGAAGTCCAGAAGAGAGAGAATCACAGCTTGGTGTGGAGTCTCCGAGATTGATGGCCAGTGTCCTCACAATTGGGGCCCTCAGTGATGTCCTCCTGGAATGCGTTACTGTGCCACTTCACCTGTGGAGGAAGGCAGGAAGAAGACACAGGGCAGGCAGACTACACAGGTGCCAAGGGGCAGGCATTCGTACACTTGTGAGGTACGGAGATGCAGCCACAGTGACCACACCAGGCTGGCTCAGCCAGCCCAGAGTGGAGCATGAACCACCCAGCCCAGTGTCCACTGACCCACTGCCCTCACCCTATAGGCCTGTACGGAGGAAAGGTCTTAATTTTTACCCTCTGGATTGGGGTTCAGAATTCAAATGTCTACCTGAAAGCAGGCCAGTTATGGACAGCGGGGAGTTGGCCAGCTGAAACTGATTGGAAGGGGGCGGCCATGACTCAGCTTCAAGAGACTGGCTAGAAACAATAGGAGTTGGAATTTAGAAGAAGGTTTAGGCCAGGGATATCCAGGTGGAAATTGTCAGCAACTGAATGGCCTTTAAAGCCAGGACTCTGCAGGAGATGATGAAGGGAGTGAGTGTAGATGAGAGACAAGAGGAGGTCCAAGGATTGAGCCTTGGGGGTGAGGGGGTGTCAGCGAGGAGACAGAGAAGAGGCAACTAGAGACGTAGGAGGGAAACTGGAGACAGAGATGCGAGCCTGACACCAGGGAGGAGCGGCCTCTTCCACGCTATGGAGGTGCAAGGAAGGTGAGGTCCGATGATTTCCCGCTGCATCTAATGTGGAGAGTCCTTGAAAGGGCAGTTCTGCTGTAGTGGTGGCACCCTGATGGGAGCGGGGGGAGAAAAAGAAGCAAGGGAAGAGAGGAGTTGAAGGCAGCAAAGAGTGAATTCTTTCTAGGAGTTATGCCGTAAAGAAGAGAAAAGAAATAGGGTCAAGAGGAGGGCTTTCTTTGAGAAGAATTGCAGCTTTTTTGTGTGCTGACGAAAATGATCCTGGAGAGAGGGAAATTTGACGCTGTGGGTGAGAAGGGGGCTAGGTGTTGGCATGAAGTCTTTGAGTAGGTGGGAGGGGATGGCATCTGGTGCAGGAAAAGGGGCTGCCCTGAAATAGGAGCATGGACGGCTCGTCCGTGTCAGTGGGATGGCAGGCAGAGTGGAGGGCACAGATGCAGGTGGGTGGGGGAGTAGTGGTGGGGCCTGTGGAACTTCTCTTCTGTGCTTCTATTTTCTTAGCAAAATCGGAAGAGGTTGTCAGCTGAGAATGAGGTGGAAGAGGAGGTGTGAAGCAGTCGTCTGGGAGAGGGGGTGTGAATAGGCTTGGAGATGTAGTAGGATTGCTGGGCAGCTGTTAGGGCTCACTCAGGGAGGGTTGTGGTCTTAATTTAAAGTGAGACTGGTCAGCCCAGTTATGAGATTTTCTTCAGTTCTGGTCAGCCTAGGGGTGCACAGGTGGAGGGGGCATAGGGTTGAATTTAACTGAGGTTGTGATTTTGCCAAGTGACTACTGTGGCCACGGGGAGAGTGTAGTATTGGATCATGAACTCTAGGCTGGGTAAGGAGGGAAGGGAGGCACTATGAGGATGAGGAACGGTGAATATTTGCTTGAAGCAGTAGGTTCCAGGAGGAATTGCTGGACTTGGGGTCCTGCGGGTAGTGAGCTGGAGAGCAAGGCAGTGTTTATTGGAGTGTGAGATGCATGAAATTGAGATGATGAAGGGATTACATTGACAGATAATGAGGGGTTCAAAATCTGGCTATGGGAGCAAGAGGCTGAGGTACTAGGGAAGCCAAGATCATGGAGAGGAGGTCTAGGGCCTGAGAGGCAGGTTCATCTGCATGAATGCTCACATCAAAAACTGCAGCAAGAGTAGGATGGGAGACAGGGACTGGGAGCCAGGAGCAAACATCCTCAAGGAATGAGGGAAGTGACCCAGGGCTTTGTAAATTACATTACTACAAAAAGGAGGAATAACAGTGATCTTGTCTGACAGCATGACATTCAAATGTGGGTGTTTCTAAAGAGGGTGGCAAACTGTCTAGAAGTGGCACTGAGGAGCAAAATGGGCACCTCCTCACCCCTAGACCCAGGGCCACAAGGGTCACAGAGGGAAAATAGCCACCTCTTAAGAGGCTGCAGAGGGAACAGAATCCACACAAGAGAGGCAGTTTCCATTAAAGCAAGAAAGTGAAGGGGACATTAAGAAATGGGACTGAGAATATGGGACCATACTGGTGAGTTTCAGAGAGTCCCATGAAAGGATTTCTAGAGATGGGGTAGGGAGATGAGGTCAGAAAAGCAAAATAGAGCATCCAGTAGGGCTTCAAGTCCTGGGGTGCAGGCTACCTAAGTGTTCTGGGCCTCCTGTGGGGACTGATGTGAACAGAGATAAAGGGTCTGAGGGGCCCAAGGCTGGGCTTGTTGGCAAGTGGAGGGGTTTTTCACTCCTGCTGATGATGGTGCTGTGAAGGTCTGAGGAGGGGCAGTCTTTTTAGAGCAGGTGGGGCTCTGGCTCCCTCCTTATTCCCAGATAGATATGCTAAAACTCAGGCCAGGCTCAGCGGCTCACGCCTGTAATCCCAGCACTCTGGGAGGTCAGGAGATCACCTGAGGTCAGGAGTTCAAGACCAACCTGGCCAACATGGTAAAACCCCGTCTGTTCTAAAAATACAAAATTTAGTCAGGCATCGTAGCACATGCCTGTAATCCCAGTTACTTGGGAGGCTGAGACACGAGAATTACTAGTACCTGGGAGGCGAAGGCTGCAGTGAGCCAAGATTATGCCACTGCACTCCAGCCTGGGTGACAAAGCAAGACTTTGACCCTTGCCCCCACCAAAAAAAAACTCTCTTCACAGAACTAATACTAAGCCACAGACACATCAATGAAAAATAATTGTCCAGAAATAGACTCATATATGGCATAATAAATCTGTAGTAAACTTGGGCCTCAAAACAGTAGGGATAAGAAACATGACTTTTTTTTTTTTTTTTTTTTTTTTTTTTTTTTTAAATTTTTGCAGGGACAATTGGTTAACTAATGGGGACAAAATCAATCCAGATCTTTACTTCAGATCTCATACTAAATGAATTCATGCAAATTAAAAACTGTAAAAATGTAGTGTTGGTATAAAGATAGAACACTCATATATATGGTCAATAGATTTTCAACAAATGCTACCAATGCAATTCAATGGGGAGTGAACAATCTTTCTCCAACAAATAGTGCTGGAACAATTGTATAGCCATATGCAACATAATGAACCTTGACTCTTATGCCAGATACAAAACACTAACTTGATATGGATCATAGGCCTACATGTATGAGCTAAAACTATCAAACTTCTAGAAGGAAACAGCAGAAAATCTTAGTGATCTTGGATTTGGCAAAGACTTCTTAAATAGGCTACAAAGAGCACAAACTATAAAAATCGATAAATTGGGTGTCATCAAAATTAAGAGCTATTATGAAAGGCAAGCCACAGACTGGAAAAAAAAAAAAGTTTGTAAAACATATATCTTAAAACTCAATAAAAAGATAACCCAACTGAAAAATGGGCAAAAGACTTGAATATGCACCTCATCAATGAAATATATTTAGATGGCAAATAAATACATGCTCAACACAGTTTGTCATTAGGGAACTACAAATTAAAACTACATGCCCCCTAGAAGGGCTAGAATTTAAAATAACTGACCAGGTTAGGCATGGTGGCTCACGCCTGTAATACCAGCACTTTGGGAGGCCAAGGTGGGTGGATCGCCTAAGGTCAGGAGTTTGAGACAAGCCTGGCCAATATGGTGAAACCCTGTCTCTGCTAAAAATACAAAAATTAGCAGGGTGTGGTGGCATGCACCTGTAATCCCAGCTACTTGGGAGACTGAGGCAGGAGAATCGCTTGAACCCAGGAGGCGGAGGTTTCAGTGAGCCAAGATCATGCCGCTGCACTCCAGGCTGGGCGACAGGGCGAGACTCCATCTCAAAACAAAACAAAAAAAACAATAAAATAACTGACCAAATCAAGTACTGGCAAAGATGGAGTCCAGCAAGGGTACAACAGGAACTCTCTCATATACTGCCCATGAGAATGCAAAATGGAACGACCACTTCGGAAAACAGTTAGGTCATTTCTTAAAAAGATAAATATATACCTATCATACGACCCAGACATTCCATTCCTAGGTATTTACCAAAGAGAAATGAAAGCATGTGTCCACACAAAGATTCGTACACAGTGTTCATAGTAACTTTATTTATAACAGCCCCAAACTGGAAATAATCCAAATGTCTATCAACAAGATAGTGGAAAAACAAACTACCATATATCCAGATAATGGAATACTGTTCAACAACAAAAAGGAATGAACTGCTGTTACATACAACAACATAGATGAGCCTCAAAATAATTAGTATATACTATATAGTTCCATTAATATATGATTCTAGAAAAAAGACCAACCTATAGTGACTGATCAGGTGGCACAAGGAGACACTAGGGGATTATGAGTATATTATGTGAACACAGCAGAATTTAACCTTTCTTCACTTGATAGACATTTATGTTGTTTCCAGTTTGGGCCCTGTGGTAGACACGGAGATGTGTCACCTAGATCCCTCTTCAAGGAAGGATTTGCTGTCCAGTTGTAGGGGGTGTGATCAGCAGAAACCTTCAGATGACACCTTCTTTGGGGTCCACCTGAGCTGCAGAGAGCTGCCTTGCCCAAATTCATATCCTTTCCAGTGCACCTTGCATCTAGTATCTAATGAAAGCAAATGAATGGAGGCTGGGCCATTTTCATCCAACACAGGACAACTCAGATGCACACTATTTGTGCCAGAGTTCCCTGCCAGCTTGACTTGGGCTTCATTAGGCCTGCATCACAGTTTTAACTTCTGCCCAATCCTGCTTTTTCTCCCTTCCCTTCGTAGATGTTTGTATTAGTCTGTTTGTGTTACTATAAAGGAATCCCTGAGACTGGGTAATTTATTAAGAAAAAGATATAATCCTGAGACCGGATGCTGTGGCTCACACCTGTAATCCCAGCACTTTGCGAGGCCTAGGTGGTCAGATCACCTGAGGTTAGGAGTTCGAGACCAACCTTGCCAACACTGTGAAACTCTGTCTCTACTAAATATGCAAAAATTAGCCCAGCGTGGTGGTGGGTGCCTGTAATCCCAGCTATTCGGGAGGTTGAGGCAGGAGAATCGCTTGAACCCAGGAGAAGGAGTTTGTAGTGAGCTGAGATTGCACCATTGCACTCTAGCCTGGGCAACAAGAGCAAAACTCCGTCTCAAAAAAAAAAAAAAAGAAAAGAAAAGAAAAGAAAAAAGAAAGAAAAGAGGCAGAGGGAAAGGAGCAGGAAAAAAAAGGAAAAAAAAAAAAGTAGGCTTATTTGGCTCACCATTCTGCAGGCTGTACATGAAGCATGATGCTGCCAGCATCTACTTTATGGAAGGCCCTCTGGAAGCTTCCACTCATGGCGGAAGGCAAAGGGGGAGCAGGTGTGTCACATGGCAAGAGATGGAGCAGGGGAGGAGGAAGTAACAGGTTCCTTTAAGCAACCAGCTTTCCTATGAACTCATCACCACTCATTACTGCAGTGAGGGCACCAAACCATTCATGAGGGATCAGCCCTGTGACCCGATGCCTCCCACTAGGCCCACCTCCAGCATTGGGGGTCACATTTCAACACGATATTTGAAGGAGACAAATATCCAAACCATATCAATGTTGATCCTTAATAAATATCTTAGGCTGGGCGCGGTGGCTCATGCCTGTAATCCCAGCACTTTGGGAGGCCGAGGCAGGCAGATCACCTGAGGTCAGGAGTTCAAGACCAGCCTGACCAACATGGAGAAACCCCATCTCTACTAAAAATACAAAATTAGCTGGGCGTGGTGGCACATGCCTGTAATCCCAGCTACTAGGGAGGTTGAGGCAGGAGAATCCCTTGAACCTGGGAGGTGGAGGTTGCAGTGAGCCAGGAGCATGCCATTCCACTCTAGCCTGGGCAACAAGGGAAACTCCATCTCAAAAATAAATAAATAAATAAATAATAAAAATAAATAAATCAATAAATTGGTACCCCAAACTCTATCCCAGCATGTTTCCTGAGAGCCTGACCTATGACAGGACTACTACGAACAATGCTTCTATGAACATTCTTGTCCATGTTTCCTGATGCACGTAAGCTCACTTTTCTGTAGGATATTTATCTAAGAGCGGAATTGCTGGGGCATAGAGTATGTTATTTTCAGCTTAATCTGATAATGCTGAACTGTATTCTAAAGTAGTTGTACAAGTTTGTATAAATTTACATGAATGAGTGTTTTTGCTAAAACTTGGAATTGTCAAAATTTTAAATTTTGGTCAGTTTGGTAAGTGTGTAGTAGTACTTCAATATGCTTTTATTTTACCTTTCCCACATTACTAAAGAAGTCGATCACATTTTTATGTTACTGACTTTTGGATTTCTTTTTTGCAAAGTTCCTATCTTTTGCCCATTTTTCTGCTGGATTGCCTGTCTTTTATCATGACTGATATGAATTCTGTGTATATTGTAGCAACTAGACTTTTGTCAGTTTTATCTGTTACAATTATCTTCTACTACTCTGTGGCTGGCCTTTCACTCAATGTTGTCTTTTGATTATCAGATATTCCTAATTTTATCCATCTTTCCTTTGTGATATTATTTTTTGTACCTTGCTTAAGAAAACTTTTAAAATCCAAGACTATGAAAAGATTCTTCTACATTATTACTTTAAAGCTTTGTGATTTTTGTCTTTTATATTTAGGGCCATATGACACTGGAGTTGATTTTGAGGTATGGTGTGAGGTAGGGTTCCAATTTCATTATTTTCACATATGGGTACTCAGATGTACCAGCAAAGTTTATTGAGAGTCTTTTTGCCACTGCTATATAGTGCTATCTCTGTCGTACATCAAGTATCTAAATATGTGGGTCTATTTCTGTGATCTCATCTCTTTTCCATTGGGCTTATTGCCCATCCCCAAATCAATGCCATGCCCTCTTAATTACAACAGCTTTATAGTAATTTAATAGAGCAATTTCTTTAATTTCATTCTTCCTCTGTAGTGACCTAGCTCTTCTTGGCCTTTTGCATGTCCATGTAAATGTAAAAATTATCTTACCAAGTTCTACAAAAAAATCCATCTTGCTCTGTCACTCAGGCTGGAGTGCAGTGGCATGATCATAACTCATTACAGCCTTGAACTCTTGGGCTCAGGTGATCCTTCTACTTTATCCTCCTGAGTACCTGGAACTTCAGGTGTGTGCCACCATGCCCAGATAATTTTTATATGTTTTTGTAGAGATGTGAGATGTGATTTCATCATGTTGCTCAGCTGGTCTCAAATTCCTGGGCTCAAGCGATCCTCCCACCTCAGCCTCCCAAAGTGCTGGGATTACAGACTTATGTGAGCCACTGTGCCTAGCTACATGGGTTTTTATTAGAAATCACATTGAGTCTGTATATCACTTTGAGAAGAACTGACAATGTTTGTAATATTGAGTTTTCAAATCCATGAACATCATATATTACACTATTTACTGAGATCTTCTTTGGTTTCTGTCAATAATATATATTTTTCTGCATTAGAGACTTATTCAACTTTTACTAAATTCCAAATAATTTGGTATTTTAAAATTATATTATGAAGGCTATCCTTTTAAAAGATAATTTTCCCTTTGTTGCTGTTAAATATATTGATTTTTGTATATTGATTTTTTTGAAGTCCAGGAAACTTGATGAATTATAGATTAATTCTAATTGTAGATTTAAAAATTCCTTCAGTATACAATCATAACATCTATAATTTTTGTTTTCTTTTCTTTTCTTTTTTTTTTTTTACAACCTTATTCCTTTTATTTATTTATTTATGAGACAGAATCTTATTCTGTCGCCCAGGTTGGAGTGCAGTGGTGTGATCCCGGCTCACTGCAACCTCTGCCTCCTGGGTTCAAGTGATTCTCCTGCTTCAGCCTCCCAAGTAGCTGGGATTACAGGCACCTGCCACCATACCCAGCTAATTTTTGTATTTTTAGTAGAGGTGGGGTTTCTTTTCTTTTTTTTTTTTTTTTTTGAGACGGAGTCTCGCTCTGTCGCCCAGGCTGGAGTGCAGTGGCCGGATCTCAGCTCGCTGCAAGCTCCGCCTCCCGGGTTTACGCCATTCTCCTGCCTCAGCCTCCCGAGTAGCTGGGACTACAGGCGCCCGCCACCTCGCCCGGCTAGTTTTTTTGTATTTTTAGTAGAGACGGGGTTTCACCATGTTAGCCAGGATGGTCTCGATCTCCTGACCTTGTGATCCGCCCGTCTCGGCCTCCCAAAGTGCTGGGATTACAGGCTTGAGCCACCGCGCCCGGCTAGAGGTGGGGTTTCAACATGCTGGCCAGGCTGGTCTCCAACTCCTGATCTCAAGTGATCCGCCTGCCTTGACCTCCCGAAGTGCTGGGATTATGCGCAGGAGCCACCGCGCCCGCGCCCTTTCCTTTTTTTCTTTCCTTCCTTTCTTTCTTTCTTTCTTCCCTTCCTTTCCCTTCCTTTCTTTCCTTCTTTCTTTCTTTCCTTTCTTTCCCTTCCTCCCTTCTTTCTTTCTTTCTTTTTCTCCCTTTCCTCCTTTCCTTTCTTTTCTTTCCTTTCTTTCTTTCTTCCTCCCTTTCTTTCCCTTTCTTTCTTTCTTTCTTTCTTTCTTTCTTTCTTTCCCTTCTTTCTTTCCCTTTTTCTTTCTCCCTTTCTTTCTTTTTCTTTCTCTTTCTTTCCTTCTTTCCTTCTTTCTTTTCTTTCCTTCTTTCTTTCTTTCCTTTCTTTCTTTCTTTCTTTCTTTCTTTCTTTCTTTCTTTCTTTCTTTCTTTCTTTCTTTCTTTCTTTCTTTCTTTCTTTCTTTCTTTCTTTCTTTCTTTCTTTCTTTTTTTTTTTTACTGCGATGGCCAGAACCGCTAGCATAATGTTAAATAAAAGTGGTAGTAATGAGGCCAGGCGCGGTGACTCATGACTGTAATCCCAGCATTTTGGGAGGCCGAGGCGGGTGGATCACGAGGTCAGGAGACCAAGACCACCCTGGCTAACACGGTGAATCCCGTCTCTGCTAAAAATACAAAAAATTAGCCGGGCATGGTAGCACGCGTCTGTAGTCCCAGCTACTCAGGAGGCTGAGGCAGGAGAATAGCATGAACCCGGGAGGCGGAGCTTGCAGTGAGCGGAGATCACGCCATTGCACTCCAGCCCAGGAGCTTTAAGTGAGTGGAGATCACGCCATTGCACTCCAACCCAGGAGGCGGAGCTTGCAGTGAGCAGAGATCACGCCATTGCACTCCAGCCCAGGAGCGTGCAGTGAGTGGAGATCACGCCATTACACGCTAACCCAGGAGGCAGAGCTTGCAGGGAGCGGAGATGACGCCCATTGCACTCCAGCCTAGGAGCGTGCAGTGAGTGGAGATCACGCCATTGCACGCTAACCCAGGAGGCAGAGCTTGCAGGGAGCGGAGATCACGCCCATTGCACTCCAGCCCGGGCGTCAGGGCAAGACGGGAGTCTCAAATAAATAAATAAATAAATAAACAAATAAAAACGATAGTAATGAATATCTCCGTTTTGTTCCAGTTTTCAAAGGGAAAACTTTCATTGTTTCACTACGAAGTATAATGCTTGCTTCAGTTATTTTTTTAAAAGACAGCCTTTATATGATCAAGAAAGCGTCTTTACATTTCCAGTTTGATAAAAGTGACTTTTAAAAAATTATTCAGGCTGGGCGTGGCGGCTCACGACTGTAATCCCAGCACTTTGGGAGGCCGAGGTGGGCGGATCACGAGGTCAGGAGATCCAGACCATCTTGACTAACACGGTGAAACCACCATCTCTACTAAAAATGCAAAAAATTAGCCGGGTGTGGTGGCAGCTACTCAGGAGGCTGAGGCAGGAGAATGGCGTGAACCCGGGAGGCAGAGCTTGCAGTGAGCCGAGATCGCGCCACTGCACTCTAGCCTGGGCGGCAGAGCGAGACTCTGTCTCAAAAAAAAAAAAAAAACCCAAAAACAACAACAACAAAAAATTATTCAAGGCTGGACATGGTGGCTCACACCTGTAATCCCAGCACCTTGGGAGGCCGAGACAGGAGGATCACTTGAGGTCAGGAGTTCGAGACCAGCCTGGCCAACATGGTGAAACCCCGTCTCTACTAAAAATACAAAAATTAGCCAGGCATGGTGGCAGGCACCTGTAGTCCCAGCTACTTGGGAGACTGAGGCAGTCGCTTGAACCTGGGAGGCAGAAGTTGCAGTGAGCCAAGATTGCGCCACTGCACTCCAGGCTGGGCAAAGAGCAAGATTCTGTCTCAAAAAAAAAAAAAAAATTCATTTAATTCAATGTTGAGTTTCATAAAATACTTTTCCTACATCCATTGAGATAACTGTAGTCCTTTAATCTGTTAATATGATAAATTGCATTAACTTGTTTTTTTGTTTTGTTTTGTTGAGACAGTTTCACTCTTGTTGCCCAGGCTGGAGTGCAATGGTGTGATCTCAGCTCACCACAACCTCCTCCTCTGGGGTTCAAGCAATTCTCCTGCCTCAGCCTCCCGAGCTGCTGAGATTACAGGCATGCACCACCAAGTTCGGCTAATTTTTTGTATTTTTAGTAGAGACAGGGTTTCTCCATGTTGGTCAGGCTGGTCTCAAACTCCCAGCCTCAGGTGATCCGCCTGGCTCGGCCTCCCAAAGTGCAGGGATTACAGGTGTAAGCCAACACGCCTGGCCAGTTTTTTTTTTTTTTTTTTTTTTAATATAACCTGATGGTCATATGTATTATCCTTTTTATATGTTGCTAAATTTTAACAATACTTTGTTTAGGGTCTTTATATCTGTGTTTATAAAGGAGATCAGTCTTTAATTTTTCCATTTTGACCTTGTCAGATTTGGGGACCAGGGTCATGTTAGCTCTATAAAATAATTTGAGGAAGATAACACCAGTTCTTTGGGAACAGAAACTTCTGAACTTCTAGAAGAGTTTGTGTAGGAATAGAATTTATTTTCCCTTGAATATTCAATATAATTCACAGGTTAGGCTATCTGGGTTTGGAGTTTTCTTTGTGGGAAGATTTTAAATTATGGTTTCAATCTTTTTTTTTGAGACAGAGTCTTGCTCTTGTCGCCCAGGCTGGAGTGCAATGGTGCAATCTTGGCCACTGCAACCTCCACCTCATGCGATTAAGAATTCTCTTGCCTCAGGCTGCCAAGTAGCTGGGATTACAGGCACCCGCCACCAAGCCTGGCCAATTTTTTGTATTTTTAGTAGAGACGGGGTTTCACCATGTTGGCCAGGCTGGTCTCGAATTCCTGACCTCAGGTGATCCACTTGCCTAGGCCTCCCAAAGTGCTGGGATTGCAGGCATTAGCCACCGTGCCTGACCGGTTTCAATCTCTAATAGTTATAGGACTATTCACATTTTCTCTTTCTTCATGAGTCACTTGGTAAATTATTATTTCTGGGAATTTTTTCATTTCATCTATATGTTTTTATTGGCAATAAGTTGTTCATATCTTCTTAGTAATTTTTAGATGTATATGTGATCTCTTGTAATGTCTCCTTCTTCATTCCTAGTATTATTTGTTTATTCTTTTTTTCTTTGTTAGCTCACCCAAGTTTTGTCATTTTAATTAGTCTTTTGGAAGAAAAAAGTTTCATATTAAAAAAAATTATCGGCCAGGAATGGTGGCTCACGCCTGTAATCCCAGCACTTTTGGGAGGCTGAGGCCGGCGGATCATGAGGTCAGGAGTTTGAGACCAGCCTGACCAACATGGTGAAACCCTGTCTCTACCAAAAATACAAAAATTAGCTGGGTGTGGTGGTGTGTGCCTGTAATCTCAGCTACTCAGGAGGCTGAAGCAGGAGAATTGCTTGAACCCAGGAGGCGGAGGTTGCAGTGAGCCGAGGTCATGCCATTGCACTCTAGCCTGGGTAACAGAGCCAGACTCTATCTAAAAAAAAAAATTTCTATTGTATGTTTGCTTTTTATTTCCTGAATTTTTTCTCTTACATTTATTATTTCATCTTCTTTCTTTGAGAATAACTTCCTGAAATATATCCGTGGTTTATCCATTTTTAACAAGTCTTCTTTTAAAATGTATGCATTTATTGCTATAGATTTTTCACTAAATACTATCTTAGCTATATCCACAAAATTTTATATGTAATATTTTTACTATTTAAGTAGTCTCCCCGTTATCCAGAGATTGACTCTCTGTGGTTTCCATTATCCATAATTAATCACAACCTAAAAATATTAAATGAAAAATTCCAGAGGTAAACTATTCATAAGTTTTAAACTGTGTGCCATTCTGAGTGATGCGATGAAATCTCACACTGTCCTGATTCTTGCCACTGGCGATGTGAATTGTCCCTTTGTCCACGGTATCCACACTGTATACACTGCCCATCTGTTAGTCACTTAGAAGCTGTCTGGGTTACCCGATGGACTGTCATGGTTTTGCAGTGCTTGTGTTAGGTAACCCTTATTTTACTTCATAATGGCCCCAAAGTACAAAAGTTGTGATGTTGGCGTATTGTTATAATTGTTTTAGTTTATTATTATTGTTATTAACCTCCTAGTGTGACTAACTGATCAATTAAACTTTATCATAGGTAGTAGATATAGGAAAAACAATCATGTACATAGAGTTTGACACTATCCGTGGTTTCGGGCATCTACTGGGGTTCTTGAAATGTAACCACCATGGATAAGTGGGGGACTACCGTCATCAGTTATTTTTCTTATGAAATGGTAGGAGTTCTTTACATTCTGGATACAAGCCATTTACTAATTATTTCATAAATATTTCCTCTTACTTTGTATCATTCTCATAATGATATTTTGATAAACAGAAATTTTAATTTTTAGTATGATTCAATTTGTGCATCTTTTTGCATGTTTAGTTTAATAAATTTTTTTCTATCCTGAAATCACAAAGTTATTTTCCTATAGTATCTTCTAAAAGCTTTCTATTTTTGGCTGGGTGTCATGACTCATGCCTGTAATTCTAGCACTTTGGGAGGCTGATGTGGGAGGTTTGCTTGAGTTCAGGAGTTCAAGGCTGCAGTGAGCTATGAGTGTGCCCCTGCACTCCAGCCTGACAACAGAGTGAGACCCTGCCTCTAAAAAATAAAAATAAAAACTTTTGAAAAGGCTGGATGCAGTGGCTCACACCTGTAATCCCAGCACTTTGGGAGACCGAGGCGGGTGGATCACTTGAGGGTCAGGAGTTCGAGACCAGCCTAGCCAACATGGTGAAACCCCATCTCTACTAAAAATACAAAAAATTAGCCGAGTGTGGTGGCAGGTGCCTGTAATCCCAGTTATTCAGGAGGCAGAGGCAGGAAAATTGCTTGAACTCGGGAGGTGGAGGTTGCAGTGAGCTGAGATTGCACCACTATACCCCAGCCTGGGTGACAGAGCAAGACTCCATCAAATCAATCAATCAATCAATCTTTATATCTTTGCCCTTTCTTTTTCTTTTGAGATACGATCTCACTTTGTCACCAAGGCTGGAGTGCAATGGCGTGATCTTGGCTCACTGCAGCCTCCACCTCCTAGGCTAAAGTGAGCCTCCCACTTCAGCTTCCCAAGAAGGCAAGCACCACCATGCTCAGCTAATTTTTAATTTTTTGTAAAGACGAAATCTCACTGTATTGCCCAGGCTGGTCTCAAACTCCTGGCCTCAAGCAATCTTCCCACCTTGACCTCCCAAAGTGCTGGGATTACAGGCATGAGACACTCTGCCCAGCCTAAAACCTTTTTGAAATATAATAATTCATAATGTTGCTCAAACTGTGGGAAAAATACTGGCAGTGTGTTTGAAGAATTTTACAGATGTTGGCCCCTCCCCTTTTGATGCAAGGCAGGCAAGCCCCCAAATTGGGACTTAGCCTGGGAGGGTTCTTGGCTTTGCCCAGGAAAGAAATCAAGGGCAAGCTGGGGGTGTTACACAGCAACTTTTTTTTTTTTTTTAATTTTTTAAAATGTTTTGAGATGGAGTCTCGCTTTGTTCCCAGACTGGAGTGCAGTGGTGCGATCTTGGCTCACTGCAACCTCCACCTCCTGGGTTTAAGCGATTCTTCTGCTTGAGCCTCCATCAGTAGCTGGGACTATAGACACACACCACCACACCCAGCTAATTTTTGGTTTTTTTTAGTCAAGACGGGGTTTCACTATGTTGGCCAGGATGGTCTTGATCTCCTGACCTTGTGATCCACCTACCTTGGCCTCCCAAAGTGCTGTAATTACAGGCATGAGCCACCGCACCTGGCTATTTTTGTATTTTTAGTAGAGATGGGATTTCACCATATTGGTCAGGTTGGTCTCGAACTCTTGACCTTATGATCTATCTGCCTCGGCCTCCCAAATCCCACGCTGGGATTACAGGCGTGAGCCGCCGCGCCTGGCCAGACAGCAACTTTTATTGAAGGGTGAGCTGGAGGAGTTAGCCACTTTTATTGAAGTGGCGATATTCAGCAGCAGCAGAGGTACTGCTTCTTGTGGAGCAGGGATACCCCATAGACACTATGCTCAGAGTAGCAGCTCAAAGGCAGGTCTGCTGTCATATTTATATCACTTTTTATTAAATGCAAATTAAGGGGCAGGTTATGCAGAAATTTCTAGTAAAGCAGTGGTAACTTCCAGGTCACTGGGTCGTTGCCATGGAAAGGGATAGTAACTTCTGGGTGTTGCAATGGCAGTGGTAAACTCACATGGCACACCGACAGGGCATGTTTTACGGAAAGCTGCTTCCACCCAGTCTCTATTTTAACTAGTCCTCAATTTGCTTCAGTGTCAGCACTCCACTTTGGGAGTGGACTCCTGACCCTTGCCTCACTTTGACCCAATTACTTCTAGGAATCAATCCTAAGAAAATGATTCTCAGATCGGCCGGGCGCGGTGGCTCAAGCCTGTAATCCCAGCACTTTGGGAGGCCGAGGCGGGTGGATCACGAGGTCAGGAGATCGAGACTATCCTGGCTAACACGGTGAAACCCCGTCTCTACTAAAAATACAAAAAACTAGCCGGGCGTGGTGGCGGGCGCCTGTAGTCTCAGCTACTCGGGAGGCTGAGGCGGGAGAATCGCGTGAACCCGGGAGGCGGAGCTTGCAGTGAGCCGAGATCACGCCACTGCACTCCAGCCTGGGAGACACAGCGAGACTCCGTCTCAAAAAAAAAAAAAAAAAAAAAAAAAGATTCTCAGATCGAGCACGGTGGCTCACGCCTGTAATCCCAGCACTTTGGGAGGCCGAAGCAGGCAGATCATTTGAGGTCAGGACTTCCAGACCAGTCTGGCCAACATGGCGTAACCACATCTCTACTAAAAATACAAAAATTAGCTGGGTGTGGTGGCAGCAAACACCTGTAATTCCAGCTACTTGGGAGGCTGAGGCAGGAGAATCGCTTGAACCTGGAAGGCAGAGGTTACAGTGAGCTGAGATCCTGCCACACTCCAGCCTGAGAGACAGAGCGAGACTCTGTCAAAAAAAAAAGGAAATGGTTCTCAGTAAATAATAATTACTTCTAAGAAACAATCATAAGGATATTCATTAAACCACAACATGAAATGATAAAAGATGTTAGATGAGTTAGATATATAGTAAAATAAAGCATCTCTACAATGAAATATTTTGTAGCTATTGAGAATTTATTATGGGATTCTGAGATTGCGATTCTGAGATTGCACATAATCCTTAACTATTA
This sequence comes from Macaca thibetana thibetana, assembly GCF_024542745.1. Classification (NCBI taxonomy): domain Eukaryota; kingdom Metazoa; phylum Chordata; class Mammalia; order Primates; family Cercopithecidae; genus Macaca; species Macaca thibetana. The sequence goes on from NC_065583.1 coordinate 47,198,971, forward strand.
TTTCACTTCATCAGAAATAGGTACATAACATAACTTAAAAATCAAATAAAATATTTTAAAGTCACACTTCTTTTTTATTTTATTTTTTTTGAGACAGAGTCTTACTCTGTCACCCAGGCTGGAGTGCAATGGCACAATCTCAGCTCACTGCAACCTCTGCCTCCCAAGTTCAAGCGATTCTCCTGTCTCAGCCTACCGAGTAGCTGGGATTACAGGCGCCTGCCACCACACCCAGCTAATTTTTGTATTTTTAGTAGAGACGGGGTTTCACCATGTTGGTTAGGCTGGTCTCAAATGCCTGACCTTAGGTGATCCACCTGCCTCAGCCTCCCAAAGTGCTGGGATTACAGGCGTGAGCCACCACTCCTGGCTGAAGTCACGCTTCTAAAGAGCTTTAAATCACACATAGTAATGCTCACAAATGTAATTTTTTTATTGAGGTGAGGCTCATGTAAAAAAATTTGGCCTGGGTGTGGTGGTTCATACCTGTAATCCCAGCACTTTGGGAGGCTGAGACAGGAGGATCACTTGATCCTGGGAAGTCAAGGCTGCAGTGGGCCTTGGTGACAGAGTGAGACCGTCTCAAAAAAGTTTTTTTTTTCCTAGTATTTTGTTGAGGATTTTTATATCTATATTCATAAAAGATGTTGATCTATAGTTTTCTTTTTTTTTTGTTTTTGTTTTGTTTTTGAAGACAGGGCCTTACTCTGTTGCCCAGGATGGAGTACAATGATACGATCTTGGCTCACCGCAGCATCGACCTCCCAAATTCAAGGATCCTCCCACTTCAGCCTCCTGAGTAGCTTGGACTACAGGTATATGCCACCATGCTTGGCTAATTGTTTTGTATTTTTTGTAAAGACAAGATCTCTGTTGCCTAGGCCAGTCTTGAACTCCTGGAGGCTCAAGGGATCCTCCTGTGTTGGCCTCCTAAAGTGCTGGGATTATAGGCATAAACCATGGCACTTGGCCTGTAGTTTTCTTTTCCTGTGATATCCTTGTTGGATATCAGGGTAATACTGACCTTTATATACAAATGTTAAAGTCAACAATTCAGTATCCTTTAGTACATTCACAATGTTATGCACCCACCACCTCTATCTAGTTTCAAAACATTATCATCACTGCGAAAGGAAACCCTGTACCCATTAAGCACTTACTCTCCATTCCACTCCCTCCCACACACACCATCCAGCCCCTGGCAGCCACCAACCTGCATTCCATCTCTATGGATTTACCATCATGGGTATTTCATATAAATGGAATCATATAAGACCTTTTATGTCTGGCTTATCACTTAGCCCAATGTTTTTGAGGTTCATCCATGTAGAATGTGGCAGTACTTCATTCATTTTTTATGGATGATTAGTCTTCCATTGCAGCTCACAAGAGTAATTTTAACATTAAAAAACAACAAAACGGCATACCAAGCTCCATATAGAACATGATGTCAATTTTGTATTTTAACATGTATGTAAGCATATAAAAAAATGGGAAGAAAATATGCCCAAATATTAACAGTGTAGCCAGGAGTGGTGGCACATGCCTGTAATCCCATTCTTTAGGATGGTTGAGGCACGAGAATTGCTTGAACCCAGCAGGTGGAGGTTGCAGTGAGCCAAGATTGCACCACTTCACTGCAGCCTGGGTGACAGAGCAAGACTCTGTCTCAAAAAAATTGATTAATTGGCCGGGCGCAGTGGCTCACACCTGTAATCCCAGCACTTTGGGAGGCCGAGGCGGGCGGATCACCTGAAGTTGAGAGTTCAAAACCAGCCTGACCAACATGGAGAAACCCCGTCTCTACTAAAAATACAAAATTAGCCGAGCATGGTGGCTCATGCCTGTAATCTCAGCTACTCAGGAGGCTGAGGCAGTAGAATTGCTTAAACCTGGGAGGCAGAGGTTGCGGTGAGCAGAGATCGTGCCATTGCACTCCAGCCTGGGCAACAAGAGCGAAACTCCGTCTTAAAAAAAAATTGGTTAATTAATTAACAGTGGTTACCTCTATATAGCAGGATTATGAGTAATTTTAGTTATACTTTTCTATATTTTCTTGTTTTTATGATGTAAAAAAATAAATCATTTAAAAAGATAAACAGGGAGGCTGGGCGCAGTGGCTCACACCTGTAATCCCAGCACTTTGGGAGGCTGAGGTCAGCGGATCACCTGAGGTCAGGAGTTTGAGACCAGTCTGGCCAACGTGGTGAAACCCCATCTCCACTAAAAAAAAATGCGAAAATTAGCTGGGGCGTGGTGGTGCGTACCTGTAATCCAAGCTACTAGGGAGGCTGAGGCAGGAGAATCGCTTGAACCCAGGAGGTGGAGGTTGCAGTAAGCCAAGATCGTGCCATTGCACTCCAGCCTGGGTGACAAGAGCAAAAGTCTGTCTTAAAAACAAATAAACAAACAAACAAAAAACAGGAGGGAACAATTCCCAATTTATTGTATAAGGTCAAGTATTAACCTGGCATCAAAAGTAGATAAGGATATTACAAGAGAATAAAACTACAGACCAATATCTCTTACGAATGCAGACATTAAAATCCTCAACAAAATACTAGCTAATCCAGCCATTTCTGAAAAGCTTCATACACTATAACCAAGTGGATTTGTTCCAGGAATACAAGGTTGGTTTAACATCAAAAAATCAATTAATGTGATACACGATATCAGTAGAAATAAGGACAAGATATCAGTAGAAATAAGGACAAAACCCACATGACAATTTCAATAGCATTTGACAAAATTCAACAATCCTTCATGATAAAAACACTCAACAAACTAAGACTAGAAAGGAACTTTCTCAGCCTGATGATAAAGGGCATCTAAAAACTCTAACATCCTATTTAATGATGAGAGATTAAATGCTTTCCTCCTAAGATCAGGAACAAGACAAGAATATCTGCTTTTACCACAAATATTCAACATTGTAGTGGAAATTCTAGTCAGGGCAATTAGGCAAGAAAAAGAAATAAAGGGCATCCAGACCACAAAGGAAGAAATAAAATGATCTCTTTTCACAGATGGCATAGTCTCATATGTAGAAAATCCTATAGAATCCACCAACTATTAGAATTAATAAACAAGTTCAGCAAGGTTGTAGGATAAAAGATTAATATACAAAAGCCAATTGTATTTCTATATACTAGCAATATAATCCAATAACAAATTAAGAGAACAGTTTAAAAAAACAAAATATTTAGGAATAAATTTAACCCAGAAAGTACAAGACTTATATATCAAAAACTACAAAACATTTCTGAAACAAAGAAGATCTAAATAAATGGAAAGAAATATTCATGGATCAGAAGACTTAATGTTGCTGAAATGGCAATATTCACTACATTGATCTACAGACACAACGTAATACCCATGGAATTCCAACTGGTTTATTTGTAGAAATTGACAAATTAGTCCTAAAGGTCATATGGAAACGCAAGGGAACCAGAATTGGCAAAATAATCTGAAAAAACAGTTGGAGGACTGCCACTTCTCACTTCCAAAACTTACAGCAAAGCTACAGTAATTACAACTTTGTGGTACTGGTGAAGGATTAGACACATAGATCAATAGGATAGAACCAAGAATCCAGAAATCAGCCCTTATATTTAAGGTCAACGGATTTTTTTTTTTTTTTTTGGAGATGGAGTTTCACTCTTGTTGCCCAGGCTGGAAGGCAATGGCACGATATCGGCTTATCACAACTTCTGCCTCCTGGGTTTAATTGATTCTCCTCCCTCAGCCTCCCAAGGAGCTGAGATTACAGGCATGCACCACCATGCCTGGCTAATTTTTGTAATTTTAGTAGAGACGGGGTTTCACCATGTTGGCCAGGCTGGTCTCAAATGCCTGACCTCAGGTGATCTGCCCACCTTGGCCTCCCAAAGTGCTGGGATTACAGGCATGAACCACAGCACCTGACCCGGTCAACTGATTTTTGACAAAGATGTCATAACAATTCAATGGGGGAAATAATAATCTTTTCAATGAATAGTACAGAGACAACTAGATATTCACATGCAAAAGAATAAAACTGGGGCCGGGGCGGTGGCTCACGCCTGTAATCCCAGCACTTTGGGAGGCCAAGGTGGGCAGATCACCTGAGGTCAGGAGTTCGAGACCAGCCTGACCAATGTGGTGAAACCCTGTCTCTACTACAAATATAAAAATTGCCGGGCATGGTGGCACATGCCTATAGTCCCAGCTACTTGGGAGGCAGAGGTTGTGGTGAGCCGAGATTGCACCACTGCACTACAGCCTGGGCGACAGAGCGAGACCCTGTCTCAAAAAAAAAAAAAAAAAAAAAAAAAGAATGAAAGTGGACTACTGTCTCATACCATATGCAAAAAATAACTCAAAATGGATCAAAGACTTAAGTGTGAGAGCTAAAACTCTATAACGCTGACATTGTTTGGCTGTGTCCCAACCAAAATCTCATCTTGATTTCCCATATGTGTGGGAGGGACTTGATGGTAGGTAATTGAATCATGGGGGCAGGTCTTTCCCATGTTGTTCTCATGATAGTGAGTAAGTCTCATGAGATCTGATGGCTTTATAAAGGCAGAGTTTCCCCGCACAAGCTCTCTTTTTGCCTGCCACCATCCACGTAAGATGTGACTTGCTCCTCCTTCCTTTGACCATGATTGTGAGGCCTTCCCCAGCCACATAAAACTGTAAGTCCAATAAACCTTTTTCTTTTGTAAATTGCCCAGTCTCGGGTATGTCTTTATCAGCAGCATGAAAATGGACTAATACAAATTCTTAGAAGAAAATATAGGTGTAAATCTTTATCTGGATTCATCAATGGTTTCTAAGCTATGAAACCAAAAGCACAAGCAAAGAAAAAATAGATTGGTTGGGTATGGTGGCCCACGCCTATAATCCTAGCACTTTGGGAGACTGAGGTGGGGATCACTTGAGCTCAGGAGTTCAAGACCAGCCTGGGCAACATGGTGAAGCCCTGTGCCTACAAAAAATACAAAAAATTAGCTGGCTGTGGTGGCCCATGCCTGTAGTCCCAGCTACAGGAGGGCTGAGGTGGGAGAATTGCTTGAGCCCAGAAGGCTGAGGCTGCAGTGAGCCGAGGTTGTGCCACTACACTCCAGCCTGTGTGACAAAGTGAGCCCCTGTCTCAAAAAAAAAAAAAAAGAAAAATCGTTAAATCGGACTTCATAAAAATTAAAAATTTGCTGCAGCAGATGACATCACTAAGAAAGTGTAAGACAATCTAGAAAAGTCTTACAAGTCATATATCTGACAAGAGACTTGTATCTAAAATATGTAATAAACTCTTATAACTCAATAATGAAAAGACAACCCAGTTTCTAAAAATGGGCAAATGATCTGAATATACATTTCTCCAAAGAAGATATACAAATGGCTAATGAAAATAAACTCAAGGGCTGGGTGCAGTGGCTCACGCCTGTAATCACAGGCCTTTGGGAAGCCAAGGTCACAGGATTGCTTCAACCCAGGAGTTGGAGACCAGCTTGGGCAACATAGTGAGACTCCATCTTTACAAAAACTTACAAATAAATAAATAAAAAGAAAATATACTCAATATCGTTAGCCATCAGGCAAATGCAAATCAAACCATATTTAGATACCAATCATACCACTATGATGGCTACAATCAAAAGGACAGAAAATAACAAGTGTTGGCAATGATGTATACAAATTAGAAACCTCACACACTGCTGGTAGGAATGTAAAATGGTGCAGGTGCTTTGGAAAACAATCTGAACAGTTCTCCCACAGCTTAATCATAGAGTTACCATATGACCCAGCAATTCTACTCCTGGGTATATACCCAAGAGAAATGAAACCATATGTTCACACAAAAACTTACGCATTAATGTTCATAGCAGTGTTATTCATAATATCCAAAAAGTAGAAATAATCCAAATTTTTGTGAACAGATAGATAAAATGAGGTATATCCATACAATAGAATATTACTGATCTATAAAAAGGAATACAATTCTAATATATGCTACATCATGAATGAATCTTCAGAACATATAAGTGAAAGTCACAAAAGACCACATATTGTATGATTCCATTTAAAGAAAATGTCCAGGCGGGGTGCGGCGGCTCATGCCTGTAATCCCAGGACTTTGGGAGACTGAGGCAGGTGGATCACCTGAGGTCAGGAGTTTGAGACCAGCCCTGACCAACATGGAAAAACCCTGTCTCTACTAAAAAAAATACAAAATTAGCCAGGCATGGTGGCGCATGCCTGTAATCCCAGCTACTCAGGAGGCTGAGGCAGAATAGCTTGAACACGGGAGTAGGAGGTTGTGGTGAGCTGAGATCGTGCCATTGTACTCCAGCCTGGGCAAGAAGAACGAAACGCTGTCTCAAAAAAAAAATATCCAGAATAGGGAAATCCACAAAGATGGAAAGTAGATTAGTGATTACTTAGGGCTGGAGGTGGGGCATAAGGGGGAAAGTGGAGTACCTGCTAATGGGTATATATACGTATATAAAATATTATATATATGTGTGTGTATATATATATATATATATTTTTTTTTTTTTTGAGATGGAGTCTCACTCTGTTACCCAGGCTGGAATGCAATGGTGTGATCTCAGCTCACTGCAGCCTCTGCCTCCTGGGTTCAAGCAATTCTTGTGCCTCAGCCTCCAGAGCAGCTGAGATTACAGGCGCCCCAAATCACGCCCAGCTAATTTTTGTATTTTAGTAGAGGTGGGGTTTCACCATGTTGGTCAGGCTAGTCTCGAATTCCTGACCTCAAATGATCTGCCTGCCTTGGCCTCCCAAAGTGCTGGGATTACAGGCATCAACCACCACATCCAGCCTGGGTATAGTTTTTTGAGGAGGGGGTGTGATGAAATGTTCTAACATTGATTGTGGTAATGGTTGCACACTCTGAATATTTGAAAAACCACTGACTTGTACACTTTGGATGAATAATATGTGAATTATATCTCAAGCTCTTATTAAAAAAATCAATGGATCTGAAAGCTAGGAGGTGTCTGGTGACGCCAGCCACAGCCATTTCAGTGTGATGTAGGGGCACCGGAGAGTAGCAGGCTGAAGAGTACATTGGAGCAAGGAGGAAAGGAAGATACAAGAAGACTCAAGAGACTCAGCTGGCCATGGAGGCAGAAGTGAGGCTTGGTGGAAGGGAGGGCCTAAGGGTTTGTATCCTGCAGGCCCCCATAAGACACCATTACAATCCTTAGCCTGAGATTCAGTGCCTCAAAGAAGCTGGTAAAGCTAACCCCATGGGCCTCTCCAGCCTTCTCTCCAGATGCTGTCCAGACTGGCCAGGCCGGTCCTCTTGTCTATACCACTAAAACTTAGTCACAGGCCAGGCGCGGTGGCTCAAGCCTGTAATCCCAGCACTTTGGGAGGCCGAGACAGGTGGATCACAAGGTCAGGAGATCGAGACCATCCTGGCTAACACGGTGAAACCCCGTCTCTACTAAAAAATACAAAAAACTAGCCGGGTGAGGTGGCAGGCGCCTGTAGTCCCAGCTACTCGGGAGGCTGAGGCAAGAGAATGGTGTGAACCTGGGAGGCGGAGCTTGCAGTGAGCTGAGATCGTGCCACTGCACTCCAGCCTGGGCAACAGAGCGAGACTCCGTCTCAAAAAAATAAATAAAAATAAAAAAATTAAAAAAATAAATAAAACTTAGTCACCTGCAAGGGCTTACCACACCCCACCTCATCTTGGAGCCCTTCCCTGGAGATGCCAGCTCCCGCTGACCTCTCCCATCTCAGCCTGCTTTCACACTGCATACGAGAGGGCATCACCATGCCATATTTTAGTTTCTACATGTAACTCGCAAGCATGCAGAGGATGCAGGCGTATACACACTGCTTTCCCAGACTCTGAGGACAAGGGGATCCAGGCATGGTTCCAGCCTGTATGTCCCTGGCTCTTATTCCCACTTGATCAAGCAGGGATCCTACAGCCCCTTACATGATACCCTAAGAATTTCTGAGAGCCCCAGGGAATGCTGCAGGTGACTTTTTTTTTTTTTTTTTTTTGAAACGGAGTCTCACTCTGTCGCCCAGATTGGACTGCAATGGTGCAATCTTGGCTCATTGAAACCTCCACCTCCTGGGTCCAAGCGATTCTCCTGCCTCAGCCTCCCGAGTAGCTTGGATTAAAGGCATGAGGCACCATGCCTGGCCGCAATTTTTGGAACAAGTCCAAGAAGGCACCATGTCTACAGTCCCTTTCCTCTGCTGCTCTTCTGGTCATCCTCTGCCTCCCAGCTGAGGTGCTTGCTGGCGCTGGATGCATTTTGTCAGAAAGGTCGCTGAGCAGCTCAGCTCGGGTGCTACTGCCTTGCCAAGTTGGTAATGAGAAAGCCCATGTTTGGGGGCCAGCTTTGTTCTTGTGCTTTTTGTAGAGTCTGATATGAGGCCACATACGGTTCAGCTGAGGATTTGGCCTAGTATAGGAACCACACTGAATTCAGCCTCAAGCTGCAGCCCCTGCCACAACCTCTGATCAATATGTTCTCTGCAGAGACCATGGGATTCCCCAACCATGGCCAGGAATCCCAGACTGAGGCTGAGTTAAGGATCTGATTTAGGGAGCATGAGATTGCCTGGGGTCTGGGACCCAGAACCTTGAGACATCTGCCAGACTTAATTCATTTAACATTTTCTTATACCATTGTCCTTGATCCAGGTTTGTCCAGGCTGGCCTCCTTTTGAGGAAATAATGATTGAACCTGGGTTTCTGGGAAGAGCCATGTTTTCTTCAGTGTCTACATGTATCCACTCATTCCACCTGAGCCAGAGCCAGCAAATAAGAACTACTTATTAATCCTTGGGTTCCAATGTTTTCAGAAGAGCACAAGTCCCATGAGGTTGGGGTTAAGGTGTGAGGAGGCCTTCTGAATACCCTGTCCCTCTTTTAAGATGCTCATTAATTAGCATATGAAACAAAAGCTTTGGTAAAGCCTGGACTATATAGTGTTTAGCTTTTCTTTTCCTTTTTTTTTTTATTTTGAGACAGGGTCTGTGAGCTGAAGTGCAGTGGCACAATCATAGCTCATTGCAGCCTCAACCTGGGCCCAGGCTTACGTGAGCCTCCCACCCCAAGTTCCTGAGTAGCTGGGACTACAGACGTGTGCCGCCACGCCCAGCTAATTTTAAAAATTTTTGTAGAAATGGGGTTTCACCATGTTGCCCAGGCTGGTCTCAAACTCCTGGGCTCAAGTAATCCTTCCGCCTCGGCCTCCCAAAATGCTGGGATTGCAGGCATGAGCCCCTGCACATGGATTAGCTTTCTTGAACAGTGTTTGTCAAATACATTTGTCCACAGGACACTTTTTTGTTCACCCCACCCACGATCACTCAGGAGCACATTTTGGGAAATGCTCACCCCTACAATAAAGTCCAGAATCTGTAGCTGGCACTCTGGCCCCAGCCTACGAGTCTCAGCCAACCCATCTCCTCTCCTCCCAAAGGAACTCCTCTCCATATCTTACAAGGCATAGTCCACAGCTGCCTCCACCTGCTGGGGTGCCAGTGTCCCTGGGCCACCTGTGTCCTCTCCCCACCTCCTAACCACAGCCTCCTGCTTAACACTGAGGATCCTTGAGTATCCCTGGATGCATGTCCTCCCTCATCACCTTTTTGAGGGCATTCCTGCACCTCTGAATTGCCACCATGAGGCCATGGGACACCACATTTGGCAACAAGCCAAGGGGTCAGGTCTGGCCAGTGAAGAGCTCTCAGAACCTGAGGCCCCACTCTCAGCTTCCCTACCCCACAGGGACTCTGCCTCAGGCAGCAGAAGAGCAAGAGACAGGATTGGAGGTGGAGATGGGGGTGGGGCGAGAATCCAGTACCGGCACCTCCTACAGGCGGGGACCAGAGGCTGCCCTCTTTGCTGAGCTGGGCACTGGGTGAATGAATGACAGTTCTCAGAAGCTCCCTCCTTTGCTACCCCCACCCCTCGCCCCAATCCCAGGCACATTCCCCACTAGGGAATTGGCCACATCCCAAGTCAGATACATCCTGGCTACAGCTGGCTCTGGGCCGGGCACCCCCGGGGCAGCCGGGCAGGGCGGGGTGTCCTGGAGAGCCGCGGATGGGCCTCACACCCAGGCTGGGCCAGGACACCCCGTCCTTGGCCGAGGCCCAAACCGGCTCTGTTTACAGAATCTGTCAGCTCTGTTTCCCCCTCCCCCACCCACCACTTCCCCTAGAGTCCTGGGGGCTGGGAGAGGTGCAGGCGTGGCCTGAGGGAGCTTAGGCGGCTGCCAAATCCCTGCGGCCCCACCAGCCCCCCTCCCCATCTTGGCTCCTAGGATCTATCCGCCCCAGTTCTCCAGTCTTCTGATTTCCTCTTCAAAGCGTCGGGTGGCACTCCACCCCTGGGGAATGTGCATTTTGAGAGAGATCTGGAGAAACAATCCTTACCCCAAGGAAAATTTAGCTAACGGTGGAAAGATAGGCACTGTGCCACCAGGGGCCCACAAGCTAAGACTTTCTGGAACTGCTCCAGCCAGCCAGGAAGGAGACCTCCCTCCTTCCCTGGGACCCCAAGCCGATGGGCCGCTGGGAGTATTTCCAGAACTGTTGGAGGAACTTGGCCCAAGTTAGGTGTAGCCTGGCGGGCAGGCTGGGGGCTTTTGGGAGCAGTGACGTCCTGAGATAAGGCCAACTGCCTGCAGGGCCGCCGTGACTCAGCTCCCGCCGGCCGCAAGGAAGCTCCGCGGCCCCCTCCGAGAGGGACAGGGAGGAGGGGCGTTGGGCAGAGGCGGAGCCTGGGACGTCCCGCCCCCCGCTCCGGGAAGGACGACGCACCACCCCCAGCTTCCCAGAGGCACCCGGATTTCCCATGGGTTTCCCCGCTTGCTGTACATAATAACAAAGGCTGGCACTCTCTGAGCGCTTGCTCTGTGCTAGGCACTTCACAGGTCTCTTGTTTGTTATCCCCAACAAGCCTCAGAAGCAGGTGCCATATGACCTCCACTTACAGACAAGGAAACAGGCTCTGAGAGGCCAAGTGACTTGCACAAGGTCACACGGCTACTGAGTGGTGGGGGCTGCAGCTTCCAAGCCCCCAGACCCTTCCTGCCCCTTCGCAGCCCCCATGTCCCGCTTTGCGAGGGGCCAGTGGGTCTCCTGGTGGTACCTTACTGGGCAAAACCAAGAACCTGGACATCTCCTGGCCCGGGGGCTAACTCAATGCAAGTATGTGTCATTTGGAGGCTCTCCAGTGGCAGAGTTGTTAAGCGTCTGCTAAACTCACAGTCTGGGTTTAGGTGATGGCAAAATTCCCAGTTCTAAGCTCCCCTTGACCTCCACTCTGAGGGAAACTCTTGGGCACAAGGATGGCCCCCTGCCCCTCCTCCAGAATACTGTCCACACCAACACCCAGCCCTGCCCTCTGGAAGGATGAGTCTCCATCCAGAAAGCCCCTGGCTTGCTCACAAGTTAGCCCCTGAAACCTGCGGACTTGACAAGTGAGCAACGGCAGGCCCTCGTCGCTGCCACTGCCACTGGCTGGCCCCTGCCCATAGGTCAGCGCCAGGACAATGCTCCGGAAAGCCAGTCTGAGCCCCAGGAGGGGTCAAGGAGCAAAGGGCAACCTGCACCCTGGGGCTGCTCTGCAAGGTAGTGAGCTCTCTGTCATCTGGGGTGGGGGAGCACCTATGAAAAAAACAATTCAAAAAGAGGGGAGGATGAGATGCCTCTTCAAACACCAAACTCCTCTCTTCCATGAGGCAGGCAGTATACAAGTGAGTGGCTTATCTGACAATGGCTTAAATGGAAACTTTCCACTTTGGGAGGCCAAGGTGAGAGCGCTGCTGGAATCCAGGAGTTTGAAACCAGCCTGGGCAACAAAGTGAGACCCTGTCTCTGCAAAAAATTTAAAAATTAGCCAAGGCTGGGCATGGTGGCTCACTCCTGTAATCCCAGCCCTTTGGGAGGCCAAGGCAGGCAGATAACTTGAGGTCAGGAGTTCAAAACCAGCTTGGCCAACATGGTGAAACCCCATGTCTACTAAAAATACAACAATTAGCAGGCTGTGGTGGTGCACACCTGTAATTCCAGCTGCTCCGGAGGCGGAGGCAGGAGAATTGCTTGAACCCAGGAGGCGGAGGTTGCAGTGAGCCGAGATTGTGCCACTCCAGCCTGGGCAACAGAGCGAGACTCCTCAAAAAAACAACGAAAAAAATTAGTCGAGCATAGTGACATGCACCAGTACTCCCAGCTACTCAGGATGCTGAGGCAGAAGGGTTGCTTGAGACCAAAAGTTTGAAGCTGCAGTAAGCTGTGAGTGCACCACTGCACTCCAGCCTGGGAGACAGAGTGAGACCCTGTCTCTAAAAATAAAATAAAATAAATAAATAAATAAATAAATAAATAAATAAATAAAGGAGACTCTCCCACTTCCTTCCCCTTTGACCTCTTTCTGCTGGTCCCTGTGAACTTCCTCCTGGAGACTCACAAAACATTGGAAACGAGGGCACTCCCACATGCCCCTGCCTCTGTGTGCCACTCTGTCTCAGTAACCAGTGCGTGGGCTCTGGGAGGCTCTGATTCATGGAAAGGAAGGAAGGGAGGGATGGAGAGAGGAAGAAGTCTTGAGATGAGACACTGCTCTGTGGTTGAGTTGGTCTGACCTGGGCCCCAGTCCTAGCTCCAACCTCTTTTCCCAAATATGTGACTTTGAAAAATATCACTTCACTCCCAGGGCTTCCATAAAATGACAGAAATGCTTTGCTATAAATTAGATTTTCTGCCAACCAGGATAATTCAAGAATTTCCCCTTGACATTCTTGAGATCAACCACCCTTCCGGTGAGAGTTGTTGATAGCAACCAGTGACCATGGTGGGCAAACGGTCAAATAAGTGGCAGTGCCCAATGGGCAGCCCAGCTCTACACAGACATCATACTTGGCAGCTCTGCGTGGAGGAGCTAAGTCCCCAAGGACAGGCAAGTTTGGGTGCGAGTGGAGGGAGAGAGAAAGGGAACTGAGAAGGGGCTACAGAAGATGGGTTTCTTGCAGTGCAAAGGGCTGTGGTCTGGGAACAGGGGATCTGTGTCCTGAAGATACTGCTGGCCACCGCTTCTGTGTACAAGGCATAGCATGAGGTGCTTCACACGCATTGTCACATTTAGTTCTGTCTGTAAGGCAGGTACTGTTATTACCCTCACTTTACAGATGCAAAAATCAAGGCTTGGAGAGGTTAAGAGAATTGCCAGGCAGCCTGCCAGGCAGGCTGACTCTGGAGCCCTATCCTGCGAGGTCCTGGTTTTGGTCCCTCACCCTTGCCCCATCTCCTTCTCCTACAGTTGTCTTGGAGGCTAGTACCCAATGGCCAGGCCAATTGTGCCCAGTCCTCCAAGATCCCCGCCCTTGCCTGACACCCTCTGTCTCCCGCTTCTGGCTGCCCTGTCCAGCCAGCGTAGCTCTGGTTGTGTTGGGTCTTGTGCAGAGAGACCAGGGTTGACAGGGACTAGGATCAAGGCCCCAACTTACTGGAGACAGGATGTAGGAAAGGCCCCGTGACTGGTGCTGTATCTTGCACAGCAAAGGAAGACCGGGAGGGCAGGCAGCCCTCTCCCCACCCCCCCACCCCCAAACCAAACTAAGAAGTGACCACAGTTACCCTGTTACCTGAACCCAGGTCTGGTTTCAGAAGGGTTGAGGAAGGTTTTAGACAGTTTTTCAGGGAAACTGTAAGACTGTGGCTGCCCCAGCTATCAGATGATACTGGAGGATGCCAGGGCCTCCTCAGGACCCCCACATTCTCATGTCAGAGTCCTGGTCTGGCCTGAAGCATCTCCTGGAGGATAGACTGCATTGCAGTCCTCCCGGCCTCCATGCAGTGGTACTGAGACCCCGAAGAGGGGCCCCATCCCCTTTGGTTTGAAGAGCTCCCTCCCTACCCTCTCACCTTAACTCCCTGTCGACTCTTCATCTTCCCTTGGAAACAAATCACTCCCAACTTCAAAGCATCATAATTCCCCCCAAAGAGCAATCTCGAGAATGTCAAGGGGAAATTATTGAATTATCCTGGTTGGCAGAAAAATCTAATTTATAGCAAAGCATTTCTCCTGAAGTTTTAATAGGTTTTTTTTCCTCCGATGGATTTTAATGCGCAATTGTTTCCCAAGCTTGGAAATCTAGTTTGAAGCACTGACATCACTTTCCAGTTCTTGATTTATTGCCAGCTCTCTGCTTTTGAGCCTGATAGGAAACCCAGCATCCTATTTTTCCCTTGAACGTGAGAGTACTGCACTCTGTCTGACCAGGCATTTGATGGCACTGCCATCTTGCTAAGGTTGTAAAGGGAGTGCTGGAGACCCAGCTGAACCCCCCACCATCTGCCCTTCCTGCCTGGCTCCCTAGGGCAAGCCCTCTCCTTGAGGATTTTGCTGGGGAGGAACCTCAGGGCCATGTCTATAAGGATGCTGCTGGCCTGTGGGGACCCTAGGGAGCAATGACATGGCTCGTCCTCCTTTACCCACTCCCTGCCTCCCAGCCTATCAAAGTGCCTGCTACACAGTTAAGGGCTTAGCAAACAGGTGTCAGATAAAATAGGGGATGGCATAGCTGAGTGTCAGTGTCCCTGCTTGGGCCAATGACAGCTCAGTCTCCTATTAGCAATGGGCTGTGTCTGTTGACATCTTTGCCTGGGCTCTAGTCCAACAGGCTGGAATTGTCTGGGCACAGCACTGGGGGCAGCAGGCAAGGGTGCTGCCTGGGGGGTTCAATTTATGGGGCAGGGTCAGCTCTGGGGAAAGGGTCTGCAGGGACTGTGGCATCAGAGAAATGCATCCCTCCATGAAAGATGAGAAACTCATTGTTTTCCTAGCTACTTTTCAAGTGTATCTGACTAGGACAATGCTTAACCAAAGTTTGCAAAGGAGACAGTGGGTTTTTGGAATGAATAACAGAAAAAGAAGGGAGATATTGGGGAATAAAATAATCTTTTTAGCCCTTAAAATGATGACACCCATTTTATAGATGAAGAAACTGAGGCTCAGAGAGGGGCAGAGACTCAGGAAGATTTGGCAAGTGGCCAAAGTGACACTGAGACCCAGGTGTTCAACTCCCTGGGGGAATCTTCTAAAAGTAGCTTGGGAGGCTATACCCAAGGCAGGGCCCAGCAAAGATCAGGCTCCTTTGGGAGAATGAGGGTCCCTCAGGCCCCAAAGGAGGCTTGCCCATCATCCAATTTTAGAACAGGCTGACAGGCCCTTGGGGGCTACTTCCTGAAGGTCACAGCTGTTCTCTGGTGGTTTCTTTTTTCCTCTTTTCTCTTTCTCTTCTTTTTTCTTTTCTTTTTTTCTTTTCTTTTCTTTTCTTTTCCTTTCTTTTCTTTCCTTCCTTCCTTCCTTTTTTTTTTTTCAGGGTCTTGCTCTGTTGCCCAGGTTAGAGTGCTGTGGCATGATCATAGCTTACTGCAGCCTCAACCTCCTGGGCTCAAGTGATCCTCCTGCCTCAGCCTCCCAAGTAGCAGGGACCATAGGTGCATGCCACCACCCTGGCAAACTTTTTGATTTTTTGTAGAGATGGGGTTTTGCCATGTTGCCCAGGCTGATCTTGAACTCCTGAGCTCAAGCAATTGGCCCACCTCAGCCTCCCAAAGTGCTGGGATTACAGGCATGAGCCACTGTGCCCCCTCTGGGGGTTTCCTCTAGCAGTTCTCCTGTCCCTGAACCCATTTGCCCTGGACGTTTCAGGCTCTTTCTTCCCAGAAATTCCTACTATGGTGCCAGGTGGGAGACCTGCCTGGCCAGAGAGGGTGGTGGGCACTGGCAAGGGGGAAAGGGGCTGCACTCTTCCACTCACTGGCTCCCTCTAAAACCTGTCCTTCCCCATCCCTCCCTGACTGCCTGACCCCTCAGTCCTCAGGGAACTCGGGCTTCCTGTCACAGCACAGTACCAGGAACACAGAGGCAAATGGCTGGATCCCTGGGCAGCCCTAAGTGACTCCCTGGGAGCAGAGGGCCCACCCCGACCAGAGTCCCTATCTTGATACGGAAGTTGTGGGGAGCAGTACACCCCCAGAAGAGCCATGGCACATGGCCCTCTGGGCAGAAGGGGCCTGGCGAGTGGCTTGCTCTGTTTGCCTGGGAGTGGAATGGCCAGTGGGGATGGGCCAGGACACGGGGTAGACGGATGGCGGAAGGGAGGGACAGTGCTGGCTCAACTGGCTTGCCCGTTGACTCACCCTCAGGAGTCTGCTGCTCTTGGCAATGGCTGAGAATGGAGATGAAGGTACCTGTGATTAGGGTGAGCCCCTTGGAGCCATCTTGGAGAGCTCCCTATGTCTGTGACAGAGGTGATGGCTCAGGGAGGGCACTGTGCTGAATCTCACCCAGGTAGCCTGCCTAACTGGTTGCCCTCAGCCTCTCTCTCAGCACCAGGCCTTGCCCCACAACCTGCCTCAGCAGCTCCCCACTTCTTTTCTTTTCTTTTTTCTTTTCTTTTCTCTCTTCTCGTCCTCTCCTCTTCTTTTCTCTTCTCCCTTCCTTCCCTCCTTCCCTCCTTCCCTCCCTTCCCCCCACCCCTTCCTTCCTTCCTTCTTTCCTTCTTCTTTTTTTTTTTTTTTTTTTTTGAGTCACTCTGTTGCCCAGTCTGGAGTGCAGTGGTGCGATCTCAGCTCACTGCAACCTCTGCCTCCCAGGTTCAAGCAAAGCGATCCTCCTGCCTCAGCCCCACTGGTAGCTGGGATTACAGGCACACGCCACCATGCCCAGCTAATTTTTGTATTTTTAGTAGAGACCGGGTTTTGCCATGTTGACCAGGCTGGTCTCAAACTCCTGACCTCAGGTGATCCACCCGCCTCGGCCTCCCTCCCAAAGTGCTGGGATTACAGGCATGAGCCACCGCGCCCAGCCCCCTTCCCTTTTTTTTTTTTTTTGAGACAGGCTCTCACTCTGTTGCCCAGGCTGGAGTGAAGTGGTGCAATCTCAGCTCACTGTAGCCTCGACCTTCCTGAGCCTAGGTGGTTCTCTCACCTGTCTCCTAAGCAGCCCCCATTTCTGCATTTGACCAGGCCTAGCCCCTGCCTGAAGTGGACACTGTACACTTTGTGAGACCCCTCTCACCCCATCCAGCCCTCTGGTGCAAATCTATGACTCAGCCAGGAGGGAGTGGTTTGAGGGGAGCTCAGGGGCTGTTGGGTGGCGATCAGGGACAGGAGTTTCTGTGTGACTGTAGGGGCAGAACCAAGCCTGGGGTTAAGGATCCTGGAGATCTTAGTCTTATAAGGAAGGGGTCCTCACTGCTCAAGGGGCAGAAGCACAGGATGGAAGGTGTCCTGGGGAGAGAGCTCCCTGCCACAGTGCTGTTCCTCTAGAGGCCTACCTCTCAAGCCTACACAAATTCCTGTGTGGCAGTGAGGAAGAGCAACCAGCCGTGTGAATCCACCCTGCTCCTCCAGGTTTCACAATCCCCCAAAATGCCACTGCATAGGACAGCTGCCCTGCCTCCCTCTCCCGCGAAGGCTCTATCCCAGCCAGTTGGAACCCATGTCACCTGATGCCCTTTCTAGTGCTCTTCCCATCACCCTCTGGCTAACACGTGACTGTGCCACACCTGGCTGTGAGCCCAGGCCCAGGAAAGCTGAGCGGGGGTTGGGGGTTGGGGCACAGGGGCTTTTGTCTTTTTTGAGTAAATGGAGATGGAAACCTGAGCATGCTGGTCATCAGATCCCAACACCTGGGGATGGGGAGCTCAGGAGCAGCCAGGGATGAGACACTCCCCTTTGGGGTGAGGGAGGAGGCTCCAGGATGGGGCCAGTGCAGCCCAACCTGACCCTCTCCAGAAAGGCACGACGGGGATCGAGATCAGGAAGCAGCCAGTGGGACCCCACAGACATGACAAGTCAGTCTTGGGTAGGTCTGGAGACCAATCTGAGGGTCCCAGATTGGTCAGCTAGATGGGCAATTTCTAGGGGAGCCTCAGCCCATGGGTCCTCAGTCCCCACCTGCAGTTTGGCAAAATGTGGCATAGGACAGCCCAGCCCTGGAAGGAGCTGTACCTAGGCAGGGCCCTGCCTAGCCCCACCCTTGGAAGCTCCAGCCTGGAAGACTAGGCCAGCTGTTCTGATCAGACTATGGGGTCAGGGCCTTTTTTTTTTTTTTTTTTTTTTGAGACGGAGTCTCGCTCTGTCGCCCAGGCTGGAGTGCAGTGGCGCGATCTCCGCTCACTGCAAGCTCCGCCTCCCGGGTTCACGCCATTCTCCTGCCTCAGCCTCCTGAGTAGCTGGGACTACAGGTGCCCGCCACCTCACCCGGCTAATTTTTTTGTATTTTTAGTAGAGACGGGGTTTCACCATGTTCGCCAGGATGGTCTCGATCTCCTGACCTTGTGATCCGCCCGCCTCGGCCTCCCAAAGTGCTGGGATTACAGGCGTGAGCCACAGCGCCCGGCCAGGGCCTCTTTCCTGGGTTTCTGAAGCCTCGCCCTCTGGTGAATAATTTCTTAGAGTTTATGTCTGGCATCCAGATCAGAGGTTTCACTCTCTACCTCCCACTTCTGTTGGAATCACGAGGAAGAGCCTATCTGGGGGCCCTGGGGGAGGCTTCTGATCTGGGATAGGGCTCCAGAGGCAGGACAGGGGGACGTGTTTGGACCTGAAGCACTTAGGGCAAGAGGCTCCCGTACCGCGTCTGCAGCCCACACACCCTGGCACAGGCTCACGGGGTCTGAGTCTGACAGGCACCAGAGGTTGGCTTGCTTGATAGCGGTCATGCGAGAAGCATGCCTGCCACCCAGGCCTTGGCCCCCTGCCCATCCCTCATTCCCATGGCTTCTCAGCACCAAACAGACTCAACGAAGGCAGTGTGAAATGGCCTGAGCTCACACTGCAGCTGGGAGGACAGGGTTAGACTCAAAGAACATTCTGAATATGATGGCTATGAATGTATAATTGGGAAGGATGGGAGAAGGAAAGCTGATCACACAGTTCTCAATAACCACGGGCCAGTGTGGTCCTTTCAACCTGTTCTTCCACTGGTCAGCTCTCAGGAAACAGTAATACCATCCACCCAGTCACCCAAGACCCCTGGGTAGTGAGTCCCTCAGCCTCTTGGCCTGTCCAGCACAGGCCTTGGCATCTCTTCCTCCAAAACACCTCTGCAACCTGTCCATAACCCTCCACCTCCACCACCACCACCCAGGCCACCCCCAACTCCCTCTGGACTCCAGCAGCAGCCTCTTCACTGTCTCCTCCTACCCATGCCCTCTGCTGCCCATTCTCCACCCAAAGCCAGAGTGATCACCTCAAAATGCAAGTCAGATGGTCTGTCCCCTGTTGAAAGCCCTCCAGGGTGGCTGTGGTCCACCTTGGGTAAAGGTTCTGCCCCATCTGGCTCTAGCCCCAGCTCTTGCCACCTCAACCACATCGCTTAGCCACTGTAACATCTTCCTGTGTGCCCCTAGCTTCTGCATTGGGACTCGCCCATCTCTCTGGCCTCTTGACTGTTGCTCATCTTTTTTTTTTCCCCCTTTTTGAGACAAGGTCTCTCTCTGTCACTCAGGCTGAGTGCAGTGGCATGATCTCGGCTCACTGCAACCTCTGCCTCCCGGGTTCAAGTGATTCTCCTGCCTCAGCCTCCCAAGTAGCTAGGATTACAGGCGCCCGCCACAATGCCCAGCTAACTTTTGTATTTTTAGTACAGATGGGGTTTCACCATGTTGGCCAGACTGGTCTTGAAATCCTGACCTCAGGTGATCCGCCCGCCTCGGCCTCCCAAAGTGCTGGGATTACAGGCGTGAGCCGCCACACCTGGCCATTACTCATCTTTTAAGATGAGGAAGATGGCCTTGATCTACCCCCTCCAAGGCTCTGAAAAGCCCCTCTGAACCTGAATTCAGCCCCCTAGCACCTGTCTTAATAAAGAAACTACCAGTTTCTTTATTAAGTCTTCCCACTGAGCTGACAGTCACAATCAAGACAATACACATAGAACAGACAAGTGAAATGACCACAGCCCATCGTCACTGTCATCACCATCATTATCATCATCATCACTGCTAACTCTTACTCAGCATATTTTATATGCCTGGCTCTCTTCTAAGCATTTCACGTGGTTTAAATCATTTAATCTTCATGACAACCGTATGAAGTCAGATTTTTCTTCAATTCTAAGATGCTCCATAGGGGTTCAGTGGAGCTTGAAGTGGACAAGAAGGCTTTATGGTGGAGGTAGAAGTGGAGCTGGGGCATGAGGGATGAGGAGCCACAGGCAGATGGAATTGGGAGAAGTATTCTAGGCCAGTATGAAGAATAACCCTAACAATGATGATAATAATATATTGAGTACTTACTATGTACCTTTCCCTGTGCTTGAGAATCTTATATTGGTTATCATATTGGGTGCCCGCAGCAACCTTGAGAGGTGGATATCAATAGCCATGTCTTTTTTTTTTTTTTTTTTCTTGAGAAAGAAAGGCTGCAGTGCAGTGGTGCAATCATGGCTCACTGCAGCCTCCAGCTTCCAGGCTCAAGTGATCCTTCCACCTCAGCCTCCCAAGCAGCTGAGACTACAGTCCAGCTAATTTTTTTTTTTTACATTTTTTACAGAAATGGAGTCTCCCTTTGTTGCCCAGGCTGGTCTCAAACTCCTGGGTTCAAGCTCTCCTCCCACCTCGGCCTCCCAAAGTGCTGGTATTATAAGCATGAGCCACCACCCCTGGCTAATAGCCCTGTCTTAAAGACAAGGAGATACCTGTAGTCCTAGCCACTTGGGAGGCTGAGGCACAAGAACTGCTTGAACCAGGGATGCAGAGGTCGTAATGAGCAGAGATCGTGCCACTGCACCCCAGCCTGGATGACAGAGAGACTCCATTTCAAAAAAAAAAAAAAGACAAGGGGATTGAGCATTGACTGTTGGCCTCTCCTAGGTTGGCAAGGAGCAGAAACTGGTCCTGGGGTCAGCAGAAACTAACCCCAGAGAGGCTTCAGTCCCACCAGGAAAGAGCCTGGAGTGACGAAAGCAGGACTGTTGGAGCAGGGAGTGGAATCTGAACATGCTCTGAGGGAGAGCAGTGAGGGCTGGAAGGCCCATCCTGGAAGAGGTGGGAGAGGACCAGAGCTGGGTTTTGAAGGATGAGCAGGGGATAGAGAGAAAAAGAAGTGGTGGTTGGTGTTGGGGGGGAGGTAGGTAATCACAGAACTGTTGGTGGCAGCCCCCCCTTCTCCCCAACGCCCCCACTATCTCCCAGGGCCCTGAGTAAGCTCCCTCTGAAGAATATTAATGGATTGGAGCTTCTCACCCCCATGCAACTTTTTGCGTGTGGGAAAATATGCAAAACATAAAATGTATCCTTTTAATCATTTTTAAGGGTACAGTTTAGTCACATCAAGAACATTCGCATTGTTATGCAACCATCTCCACCATCCATCTACACAACTTTTTAAAATTTTTATTATTTTGAGACAGAGTCTCCCTCTGTCACCCAGGCTGGAATGCAGTGGCGTGATCTTGGCTCATTGCAACCTCCGTCTCCAGGGTTCAAGTGATTCTCCTGCCTCAGCCTTCACAGTAGCTGGGATTAAAGGTGCGCACCACCATGCCTGGCTAATTTTTTGTATTTTTAGTAGATACGGGGTTTTACCTTGTTGGCCAGGCTGGTCTCGAACTCCTGACCTCACGTGAAGTGCCTGCCTCGGCCTCCCAAAGTGCTGGGAAAACAGGCATGAGCCACTGAGTCTGGCCTTCTCCACAACTTTTTAATCATCCCAAATGGAAACTCTAGCCATTAAACACTAACTCCTTATTCTCCTCTTCCCCTACTCCCTGGTAACCATCCTTCTACTTTCTGTCTCTATAAATTTGACTACTGTAGATACTGCATATAAGTGGGATCATACAGTATGCGTTCTTTTGTGACTGGCTTCTTTAATTTAGCATAATGTCCTCAAGCTTCCTCCATGTTGTGCGTGTGTCAGAATTGCATTCCCTTTTTAAGGCCAAATAACACTCCATTGTATGCATTTTGTTTATCCATTCATCCATTGATGGACATTTGGGTTGTTTCCTCCTTTTTGTCATTGTGAGTAATGCTGCTATGAACATGGATGTACAAATATCTGTTTGAGTCACTGCTTTCAATTCTTCTAGCTATATAGCCAGAAGTGGAATTGCTGGGTCCCTTTATGTTTACTTTTTTTGAGGACCCTCCGTACTCTTTTCCACAGCGGCTGCACTGTGCATTCTACATTCCTACCAGCAATGCACAAGGGTTGCAGTTTCCCCACATCCTTGCCAACACTTATTTCCTTCTCCCTTTGTTTTTTTTTTTTTTTTTTTTTTTTTTGAGACGGAGTCTTGCTTTGTCGCCCAGGCTGGAGTGCAGTGGCTCTATCTCGGCTCACTGCAAGCGCCGCCTCCCGTGTTCATGCCATTCTCCTGCCTCAGCCTCCCAAGTAGCTGGGACTATGGGCGCCCACCACCATACCCAGCTAATCTTTTTGTATTTTTAGTAGAGACCGGGTTTTACTGTGTTCGCCTGGATGGTCTCGATCTCCTGACCTCGTGATCTGCCCGTCTCAGTCTCTCAAAGTGCTGGGATTACAGGTGTGAGCCATTGTGCTCGGCCTCGCTTTTTAATAATAGCCACTTTAATGGATGTGAAGTAGTATCTCATTGCAGATTTGTTTTACATTTCTCTAATAATTTGTGATGCTGAGCATCTTTTCCTTCATTCATTGGCCATCCAAGCTGCATGCGGTGGCTCACGCCTCTAACACTAGCACTTTGGGAGGCCAAGGTGAGAGGATTGCTTGAGGCCAGGAGTTCAAGACCAGCCTGAGCAACATAGCAAGACCCCATCTCTACAAAAAGAACTTTAGATAAAAATTTTAAACTATTAAAAATATTGGTCAACTGCATATGTTCTTTGGAGAAATGTCTATTCAATTCCTTGCCCATTTTAAAATCCAGTTGTTTGTTTTTTGTTGTTGTGGAGTTGTAGGAGTTCTTTATATGTTCTGGATATTAATCTCTTATCAGATTTGCTGCTGGGTGCGGTGGCTCATGCCTGTAATCCCAGCGCTTTGGGAGGCCAAGGTGGGTGGGCCACTTGAGGTCAGGAGTTCAAGACCAGCCTGGACAACATGGTGAAACCCCATCTCTACTAAAAATACAAAAAGTAACAGGACGTGGTGGCACGTGCCTGTAGTCCCAGTTGCTCAGGAAGCTGGGGCACTTGAACCCAGGTTGCAGTGAGTCGATATCACACTACTGCACTCCAGCCTGGGTGACAGAGCAAGACTCTGTCTCAAAAAAAAAGATTTGCAAATATTTTCTCCCATTCCATGGTTGCCTTTTTACTCTGCTTGTAGTGTCCTTTGATGCACAAAAGTTTTTCATTTTGATGAAGCCAAATTTATTTATTTTTCTTTTTTTGCCTGTGTTTTTTGTGTCATATCTAAAAAATCATTGCCAAATCGAAAGTCATGAGGCTTTTCTCTTATGTTTTCTTCTAAGGGCTTTATAGTTTGAACTACTCTTATGTTTAGTTCTTTGATCCATTTTGAGCTAATTTTTGTGTGTAGTACAAGGTAGGGTTTAATTGCATAATTTTGCATATGGGTATATCGTTTAACCAACACTGTTTGTTGAAAAGATTGTCCTTTCCTCCCCCATTAAATGATCTTGGCATCCTTGTCGGAAATCATTTGGTCGTGTGTGTGAGGGTTTATTTTTGAGTTCTCTATTCCATTCTGTTGGTCTACGTTTCTGTGTTTATGCCAGTAGCGATTGTTTTGATTATTGTAGCTTTATAGCAAGTTTTGAAATCAGGAGTTGTGGGATCTCCATCCAGCTTTGTTCTTTTTCAAGCTTGTTTTGACTACTTGAGGTCTCTTGAGATATGATATGAATTTAGGATGGATTTTTCTGTTTCTGAAAAAAAAATGTTGTCAGGATTTTGATAGTGATTCAATAGTGATAGTATTGCCCCATATGACTTTAAGGAGGGCCTGTATTGGCAAAGGTGTTCCAGGGTGACCAGGAACCAGTGGTGCAATGAGAATGAATGGTGGTCTGAGCAGAGGGGAAAGGTGCTGACTTGGTACATCCAAGGGTGAGGGGCAAGGGGCTACTCTTCTTTTTGTTTTTTCTTTCTTTCTTTCTTTCTTTTTTTTAGACAGTCTCTCTCTGTTGCCCAGGCTGGAGTGCAATAACACGATCTAGGCTTACTGCAACCTCTGCCTCCCAGGGTCAAGTGATTCTCCTGCCTTAGCCTCCCAAGTAGCTGGAACTACAGGCGCTCACCACCATGCCCAGCTAATTTTTGTATTTTTAGTGGAGATGGGGTTTTACCGTGTTGGTCAGGCTGGTCTCGAACTCCTGACCTCATGATCTGCCCGCCTTGGCCTCCCAAAGTGCTGGGATTACAGGCGTGAGCCACCGCGCCCAGCCGGGCTACCCTTCTTTAGAAGACTGAAAGCTTTGGCTCTTCCCAGGCTTCCTCCAGAAGAGGGAGGTCCTCAGGGGCAGGAGTTTACCCATCTGTATAATTGGCATTGTATTCTTAAGCCACTAAAAAGGTTTCTCCTTTTTCTCATTCAGATTTTTCAGCTCTTTCATGCCCCTTGTTGGATTTGTTAGGACAATAGCTCCCTATGTGGCTCTTAGGAACACTGGCACTATTTTTGATGTGGCTGGGCACTCGGTCTCATCCTAGCCCCTAGAGAGATTGTCCCTCTAGTCAGCCAGCTGTCCTTTGCAGGAGGAGCATGTTTCTCAAGACTAAAGGAAATAGGAATGGGCAGTTCTGAGCCCCAAGGGAGGGTTGACCGGGCAGAGTCATTTGGTGAAGATTATAGAGAGGATCTCCTGGTCCCAATGCATCTTACCAGCAGACCCAGGCCTCAGTAGGTGAGCTCTACCTGCAGCAACAAAAGCAAAGGTGGCCACAGGCAGCCTTCTTGTGCAGCCTAGACTCTTGGAAGATGACTCACTGGGCCCTAAGCCAGACTTCTGGCTCTGCCTCAGAAAAACCCTTCACTATGCCTGTCCCTGAAAACGGACAGATGAGCAGAGCTCTCTGGGCCCTTCAAGGGGCAAAATTCCTGGTTCTTAACTGTGATATTCACCCATCCTCCCTGGCTGGCCACAGGGAAATAGAAGGGTCTTTATTTCCCTGACTGAAGGGGGCACAGCCAGGGCTTCTGGAAACTCATTCTCCCCTGGAGGGCACTGTCTAACTCCAGCTCTGAGAGTGGGGCCTGGGGTTTCCGACACTGCCTGAATTTCTATCCCAAGGTTCACATCTATGTGATCAGTGTCAGAAAGTAAGGTCCTTGGGCCAAGCAAGAGTCTTTATCCAAGTTGTTGTTTTTGTTTGTTTGTTTTTTGAGACAGGGTCTCACTCTGTCACCCAGGTGGGGAGTACAGTGGCACAATCATAGCTCACTGCAGCCTTCAACTCCTGGGTCCAAGCCAACCTCCCGCCTCAGCCCTCAGTGTAGCTGCAACTACAGGCATGCACCACCACACCTGGCTAAACTTCATGGCCTTAGACAGCACCCCAGGTCCTCCTGGACCATCCACTGCATTGCTGTGTGCACTCCTGGGTGCAGCGGGTGACTCAGGAGGGGCTGAAGTGCAAACCACAGAGTGCAGAATATCCGAATTGAGCAAAGAACATAGAGGGTGTGTCTGACTTTGTTGAAGCCCCTTCAGGGCCCTGTGTCTGGTGGGAGCCTCTGGCGTGTGTTAAAACAGGGTCACTTGAGCCCAGGAATTCAAGACCAGCCTGGGCAACATAGCGAGACTCCATCGCTATTAACCAAAAAGAAACTTAAAAAAAAGACCAGAGGCCAAAGATTGAGCGCTGAGTAAAAAAGTTTTACTGCCAAACAGGGAAAGTATTCTATCCAGAGTCTAGGCTCAGGGGTTGGGGATAAAGGAGTAAGACATGGGGTTGGTCATGAGCTATTTCTGTTCTGTATTCAAAAAATGAAGTTTCTGCGGGTTGCTGATTGACTATGGACATGGGGCTGTGGGTCAGGTGAGCACTGGGTTGTTTGGAGGTGGTCAGCTATGCACCTGGGCCATTGTGCCAGGATTAAGGTATTAAGCAGCCTCCTGGCCAAATCAAGATTTGGGTGCCCAGTCAGGTTTTTACTGATGTCAGCAGGATAGATGGCAGATCAGGGCTTCTCACTTGCTCCTGACCTTCAATTTTTCACCTATGAAACAACGTGGGGGCCCCCAGCTCCCTACTCCTTGAGCCCAGACCAGTTAGCAACTGTTTGCTAAATTCAACTGTGGGCCTGCGATTTACATCCCCAGCAACAAAGCCAGGGTCACCTTCCTCTCCCTCACTTCCCCTCATGCTGTGCTGTATTGAATTCCACTGCTTCTCTATATTCCACTATGTCTGCCCTAGTCCAGGCCACCATATTGCTCACCCAAAGACATTCACTTCCTCCAAACTTATCACCAACAGGTCGTGGTCTATACGGCAATCACAGTCTGTCTAAAATGTCACCCCCCTGCTTAACCCTTCCTTGACTCTGCTTGGCCATGGGGACAAAACCCCGGCCTTCTGGGCTGACAGAGAAGGGTTTGCACACCCAGGCAGTTGACTTCTCCAACCACTGCCCACTACATCCCCCTTACACACTAGGTTCGGCCACAGTGAAGTTTCAGTTTCTCTAAAGTAATGCTTCCTCTCACCTTCAGACCTTTACCCATGGTGTTCCCTTTGCACGGAATGCTTTACCTGGCCACTTCTTACTTTTCTTTATTTTATTTTATTTTTAGATGGAGTCTCACTCTGTTACCAAGGCTGGAGTGCAGTGGTGCGATCTCAGCTCACTGCAAGTTCCGCCTCTAGGGTTCAAGTGATTCTCCTGCTTCAGCCTCCTGAGTAGCTGGGATAACAGGCATGCGCCACTGTGCCCAGCTAATTTTTGTATTTTTAGTGGAGGCAGGATTTCACCATGTTGGCCAGGCTGGTCTCAAACTCCTGACCTCAGGTGATCCTCCTGCCTCAGCCTCCCAAAGTGCTGGGATTACAGGCGTGAGCCACCGCTCCCGGCCTTTGCTTATCTTTCAAGTGTAAGTTTAGATACTGACATCTTGGGAAAGCCTTCCATGGTTAGGTGTTCCCAACTTGGAGAACTCCAGTCCCTTCTCTTGTCTCAATAAATATTTGACTTGGAGTGTGGAGGAAGGATGTAGTCCCTCAGGTTATTTGGGGAAGGCATGTGTCCCCTGCCCCTCACACTCCCTAGTAACATGGGCTGGAGTCCCTCATGAAGGAGATGCCTGCACAGCCCTGTTCTTCGCTTAGATCCTATTCTAAGGAGGGCAGTGCCATTTATTTCTGAAGGTGGACTCTTCTCTGGGCCACACTCTAAAGAGAATCACTGCTTTGCTAGCAGGGCACACAGGGGTCTCTGTTGTTTGGTTGTAGGGGTACTCCAGGATGCCCAGCCAGAACACAGGGGCCTACAGGGCACAGGCAAGGGCCCAGGCTGGAGAAGAAAAGGCCTAGGTTCCAGCTCTGCCTCTCTCCATCTGACTGAGTGACCACCCCATTGAGACTGCCAAACTTCAGCTCTGTCTGGGCTTGCAGTGACAGGTTGTGCTAGGCCAAGGGAATTCTTTAGAGACCTGGTTGCCTTTTGAACTTGAGTTTCTGGCTCCTGGGAGAATAGAATGAATATTCCCACACAACTAGGAATATCTCCCTGGGGCTCTGTTCTTTGAACTGACTTGTAAAAGAAATTAAGGGGTCCCACAGACCAACCTTGAGGATTTTTTTTCTAAGTCAACCCAGGCCTCCGCTCTGCAAAACCTTCACCAAGTCTGTGCATCGCCACCGCTACCTTACTGCTAGCTTAAGTGGTTATGGAAGGCCCCCAAGGACCCCTCCCATGCTGGTAAAACGAGGGTCTGTGTGCAGGTTTAGCTGTTAACTGGAGTGAGTTCTAAGGAATGGAGAGTTGGGATGACAAGCTCATTTTACTGTGTATGCTTCTGTAATGTGGGAATGTTTTTACAAGCATGTATCACTCCTATAATTAAAGATGCAAATCTAGTAAAAAGCTCCATCCCTTAGGCCATAGGTTCCAGGGCAGAGAATGACAAGGAAGACTTGATAGGTGAGACAGTGTTGAAGCGGGGCCTGATCAGGTGGGCCAAGTGTCACAGCAAATGCCCCCATAAGGGGACTTTGGGACCAGGTAAAGGCAAGATCCAGCACCTGAAGATGGGAGAGCTTTCCAGGGAGAGTATAAAAGGGATGGGCACATACATGGCTAGGGGATGATGATCTGAAGGACTGGTGAGTGGTGAATTGGTACTGTAGTCGGTGAAGCCTTACATGGCAGACTGAGGAGCTTGTAATGAAAGGGGATCTGAGTCAGAGGGATGTGACCTGAGCTAGGCCTTCGGACTGGAACTGACAGAGGTAAGAGAGAGACCAAGGCTGCCAGGAGGCTATTTGCACATCCCAGTGAGAAGAGCAACAACCAGGAGACAGAGATTCCTGGGTGAAAGAGATGGGCTGTCCAGGGACTAGATGCCAAGGGCAGGTCCCATTCTCCATCTGCGCTGTAAATTCTCCTGTAGCCTTTCTGGGCACTGGCAGCTCCATGCCTGAGGTTCCTGGGCCACCTGTAGCTGGAGACAGGGTGCCATCCCAGCATGGCTCTGGCCTGGGCCCACCTGCCCACCATGACCCAGAGAGAGTTGGGTCTGCTGGACCACTCAGGACCTGCAATTCCTTCTGCCTTCATAAAACCGCTCTGGGGCTGCTGTTTGTTTTAGATTTGCGTGGTTATTTATTTGCATCTCACATTTCCCTGGGGCCTGGAGGAAAGGCAAGTTTGCACACCACAAAAAGTGTGACTGGGGTCACACATGATGTGCCAGCATGAGCCACATCACTGTTCATTTTTTTTTTTTTTTTTTTTTTTTTTTTTGAGACGGAGTCTCACGCTGTTGCCCAGGCTGGAGTGCAGTGGCGCGATCTCGGCTCACTGCAAGCTCCGCCTCCTGGGTTCACGCCATTCTCCTGCCTCAGCTTCCTGAGTAGCTAGGACTACAGGCGCCCGCCACCGCGCCCGGCTAATTTTTTGTATTTTTAGTAGAGACGGGGTTTCACTGTGGTCTCGATCTCCTGACCTTGTGATCCGCCCGCCTCGGCCTCCCAAAGTGCTGGGATTACAGGCTTGAGCCACCGCGCCCGGCCCACATCACTGTTCTCATGCTGTAAGACTGGCTGCAAGAGGCAAGGTGGGTGCTTTGGTGGCGCTGGGGGTTCCCCTGGGTTCTGGAGAGGCCCTGAGACCTCAGGGGACCGGATCTAACAGTGGAGAGAGTTGCAGAGTGCCCCAACCAGTGCGCCTCCCAGCCCTGCCTCCTGCCCCATCCGAGGTTGCTGGGGACAATTGGGCCTAAGGGTCCATCCAGAATTACTTGGAAACCTACATGGAAAAGGAATGGGGGGCTTGGGCAGATTCTCCAAGACCAAAGAAATTTCACTCTCTTTTTTTTTTTTTTTTTTTTTTTTTGGAAACATGGTCTTGCTCTTTCACCCAGGCTGGAGTGCAGTGGTGCAGTCATGGCTCACTGCAACCTTGAATTCCTAGGCTTGAGTGATTCTCCAGCCTCAGCCTCCTGAATAGTTAGGACTATAGGTGTGCACACAATGCCCAGCTATTTCTTTGTTCTTTTTCATTTTTTGTAGAGACAGGGTCTCGTTATGTTGCCCGCACTGATCTTGAACTCCTGGCCTCAAGCAATCCTCCCAGCTCAGCCTCCCAAAGGGCTGCGATTACAGGCATGAGCCCCTCACCTAGCCCCTCTTCTTTCTTAATTTATGATGACTTCACCCATCATGGTCAGGTACCAAAGACCCAAAGATAAAAGGAAATGCAACAAATTCTGCAGAGGGAGCATCTTCTCCCCTCCCTGGACTCTTCTGAGTTAGTGGAGAAAGATCAAGGCCACACTCCACCCTGAAGGAGCCCAGAAAGTTCAGAGCACAGTCAACGCATCAGGTGAGGAGATCCCTTACCTCTACCCCAGGTGGTTGCCCAGCTCACAACTCTGGGCCTGCCCTTCCCTCTGCCTGGTGCCCCTCCTCCTCCTGTTCTTTCTTGCATGTGTCACCTCCTCTGTGAAGCTTTCCTTTACTACTCTGCCGGCAAACTCCCCTCCCACATTCTTTCCGGACCTTGTACTTAACTCATCACTGCATACTACACCCTCTGCCGCTTTGCTTTATTTATGTGTCTGGAGTGATGTCATAGGAGCCCTCCCCTCTGTGTCCCCAGGGTATAGCCCAGTGTCTTCCCCATTGAATTCAACACACATTGCTGCAACAGAGCCAGGAAACATAGTCCCAGGCTGCCTGAGCCAATTCCATGCCCTTTGGGCTGATTTTTCCGTCTTCACTACTCCCTGTATCCTCCTCTACCCAAGGTGGGGCCTGACCTCAGCCATGGCTGCAAGTGTCTCATGAAAGGGCCCTCAAACTAGGAGTCTGCAGAGGTCCTCCAAGGCCTTATTGGTGAACTTGAGATTCAGGCCAAGGCTCAGTGGGAAGCCTGGGAATTCTGCCCCTTACTGCACTGGAAATTGACCCTTGTACAGCAGGAATGCAGTGATGACTGACAACCGCATACAATAAGGAGCATGGGTTGTGGCCTGAGTAAGTGAGCACGCTGACTGCCCAGGGTGTCCTAATAGCCCCATCTGGAGATGACCAAGTAGGGATGCAGGACCCAGGACTTCATCCAACTTGGGCCAACACCTCCAACCATGGGCAGAGAGTAGGACCAGCCAGGCAGCTAGGAGGTCCCCAGCCACCCTCCATGCCGCAAGTACTACTGAGTCCTTAGTCCACACACAGCCCAAGATAAGGTTTCACTGTCCAGGCAGAATGTGGCAGAAAGGAGAAAGCTGACCCCTGCCAGAAGAAGCTTGGCAGTACCTGCTGTCCTTTCGGGTGCCCTAGCCTCAGGCTTCTTGCTCCAGACTTTGCATTCCTCTAGGATCACAGTATCCCTGTCACTGGCCAGAGCGTTGTCTTCTTTCTGCCAAGGCAGCTTTTCCTCCTGTGGACTTTTCTCACCTTAGAGTTCTCTGGCTGACTGATGGCTCATCATCTACTCAGCTAGGCCTCTGCTGCCCAATACTACCCTCCGTACCCCCCATCCCCAGCTTGAGTCAGCACTCAGCTGGCTGCTCAAGATTTGGCTCTGCTCTCTGCGAGGTCTCTGGGCAAATCCTCAGCTCAGCTCGAAATACTTCTGCATTCAGTCTCTTTGGTTCATTGATCAGGAATCATACGATCTTTTAAAAACACAGCTGGTGGAGGCACCCATCTGTGTTTCTGCATTTGGATCAGTAAATCAGGCTGCCTGGAATTTATTTAAACCTGCAGGTCTGGGGATAGAATGCGGCTGCCCTCACTATGCCTCCTGTGATGATCTTTCATTTTCTGGAGCTTCTTAATTTTTAAGAGCACCCTTGGCTGGGCTTCTAGGACTGGATCTGTTGTTTACACTTACTTGTCTCCTGAGCTTCTCTAAGGACTATTTTCTTTTTATAGTGAGATTCACTAATTACAGGGTGAAGCACAGTTTGCACTCCTCCCCCATCCCCATCACACACACACATACACACACATTTCCCAGACAAAATGGGTTGTAAGTCGTTTGCCAGGTCTGTAACCCAAAGTGGTAATGTTCTCTGTGCTTCCTCCCTCACACCTCATCCTGTGTGATACACACGGGAACATTGCTCATGTGGCAGAGATGGCCAGTTATCCCCAATATCTGGTCTAGCTGAACATATGGACACCCACAATAAATACTAAATTTCCTAGCACCCTTTGCAGCTATGAATATATGACTAAGTTCTGACCAGTGAGACAGAAATAGAATGGTACATCCAACTTCAGGAAATCACACGCTGCTTCCTTTCCTCCTTCTTTCCACTAGCTACAATGCACTATCTATGATGTGATAGCTGGAGTTCGAGCAGCCATCTTGGGACATGAGGATGCAGCCACATGCTTTGAGGATGGCATATGTGGTACCTAGCTTCCGAGATGGCCCCCAGTGATTCATGTCCTTGTTCAGTTCTCTCCTGCTTGCAATAGGGCTGATCCGTGTAACCAACAGGATATTGCAGAAATGATAGTATGTGACTTCTGAGATGACATCATAAAAGACATTGCAGAGTATGCCTTGCCCTCACTGTACCACTTGTTCTAGGCTAGCAGAAGCCCACTCAAGCAACCCAATGAAGGATTATGGGCAGTGAGAGACCGAGGCTTGCTGTAAATAGCCAGTTAACTTGCCAGCAGTGTGGCAGTCCAGTCAAACCTTCAGATGACCACAGCTTCATCTGACATCCCAACTGCAACCTCATGAGACAGCTTGAGCCAGAACCACCCAGCTAAGTCATTCTCAAATCCTGACCACAGAAAGTGCGAGATAATAAATGTTTACAATTGTTTTAAGCTACTGCATTTTGAAGTAATTTGTTACTCAGCAATAGAGGAGAACAATAAAACAGAAGGAACCTTGGCCTTCTGAAACAGTGGAGGGCCTAGCAACCCTTGACACCTACCTCCAACCTCATCTGTTTTTTTTTTTTGAAATAAACTCCTCTTGTTTATTTTGGGTTTTCTGACACTCCTATTCCTATTCCTGGTTTGGCACCATTCATTCAGAAATCCTTCTAGAAGTCGCCAGCTGGAATTGCCTTTTGGAGGCTGTCTCAGTTGTCCCTGCTGCCAATGGCACATTGAAGCCCAAATCTTCCTAAGATAATGGGCAGTTTATGTCAGAAATGTCTGCAAAAGGCATTTTATAATGAGAACCACAGCCCAAGGATCAGGAGACCCTGACTCCACCCTCTCCTGTACAGTCTCTCTTATCACTTAGGTGACCTTACCTGGCACAGGGAGAGGCCACTCTCTTATGGGTCTCCCTGGGATGTCCATGAGGCCCAGACAGATTTGTGAATAAGGTGCTTTGGGAAGTGCCATGATGCTTTACCAGCTGATGGCAGTGCTCTGCTGTGGGTCTGGCTGTTTCTGGATGGTGCTGGCCTACATCAGCATTTGCAGGTGACACTTCAGGAACCAGCCTTCAGGTGTGCATCTCAGGTGGTCTCCTGAGCGATCCGTTTGCTGCCCTGCTCAGATCCACTCAGTCATGGCAGCTGACAGACTGAGTGATGGCAATCCCGCCAGCCCATGCCTTTCACTAAAGCAGTCCTTCCCTGGTCCCTGATTGCAGAACAATGGCCAGCCCCTCTGAGGCTTCCTCTCCACCTCACATTCTGCTTCATCACAGACTCTGACAACCCTGTGAACTAACCAGGCAACACAATTCTTGACCTCACTCATCACAATTCCCAGACCCCTGTTTAATGTTCCCCAACTTCTCGCATTTGGCTCTTGCCACAGTGGGATAGCTTCTCTCTGAAATCTTAGTTTCTTGCATTCTGCCAGAGGCCCTGACATCTGTTTTCTAGATTTTTCCGGTCCTCTCACCACTTCTGCTCTTCAGCCTCAACAAAGACCTTCTGACCCTAGAGGCCTTGAGTGTTTTCCCAGCCCAGACCCCTCTGAACCATCTGAACAACGATGCATTTTCTTAAACCCTACATGAGCTAGGGTAATGCTCAATGCTGTAACAAGCAATCCCAAAATGTATATTGGCTCCTACAAGGTAGCTGATTTCTTGTTAACAGAAAACTAAATGTGTGTTCCTGATCAGTGGTGTTTGTCCTCCAAGTGATGATTCAGGAATCCAGGATCTTCCCACACTGTGGCTTCACCATCTCCAATGTGGTTTCCAAGGCTGTCTTAGTCAATTCAGGCTGCTATAACAAAGTATCATTGACTGGGTGGCTCATGAACAACAGAAATGTATTTTTCATAGTTCTAGGTGCTAGAAGTCTGAGATCAGGATACCAAGATGCTCAAGCTGGGGTGAGGGCCCTGTTCTGGGCTACAGACTGCTGACTTCTCTTGCATTCTCACATGGTAGAAAAAGAACAAGGGGTCAGCCAGGCGCGGTGGCTCGCACCTGTAATCCCAGCACTTTGGGAGGCTGAAGCGGGCAAATCACGAGGTCAAGAGACCAAGACCATCCTGGCCAACATGGTGAAACCCCATCTCTACTAAAAATACAAAAATTAGCTGGGCGTGGTGGTGTGCATCTGTAGTCTCAAGTCTCTGGCCCTTTCTTTCTTCCTTTCTTTCTTTTCTTTCTTTCTTTCTTTCTTTCTTTCTTTCTTTCTTTCTTTCTTTCTTTCTTTCTTTCTTTCTTTCTTTCTTTCTTTCTCTCTCTCTGTCTCTCTCTCTCTCTTTCTTTCTTTCTTTTCTTTCCTTCCTTCCTTTTTTTTTTTTTTTTGAGACAGGGTCTCACTCACTTGCCCAGGCTGGAGTGCAGTGGTGTAATCTCCGCTCACTGCAACCTCTGCCTCCTGGGTTCAAGCAATTCTCCTGCCTCAGCCTCCTGAGTAACTAGGACTGCAGGCATGCACCACCGTACCCAGCTAATTTTTGTATTTTTAGTAGAAACGAGGTCTCACCATGTTGGCCAGGCTGGTCTTAAACTCCTGACCTCAAGTGACCCAGCCACCTCAGCCTCTCAAAGTGCTGGGGTTACAGGCATGAGCCACCATGCCTGGCCACTGGCCTCTTATACAGGCACTAATCCCATCCTAAGGGCTCCACCCTTAAGACCTAATCACCTCCCAAAGGCTCCACCTCCAAATACCATCACACTGGGGATTCCGTTTCAACATAGGAATTTTGGGGGGGACACAAACATTCAGTCTATAACAAATGGGCATCAAACTAGGAGAAGGGGAAAGGAAGGGTGGAGAAGTCACATCTACTTCTTAACTGTCTTGGACTGGAAGTGACATGTCATCCTCAATCAACATTCCATTGGCAAGAACTAGTCTCCTGACTCCTCTTAGATGTCATAGCTGTGCCTGGGTCAGCTTCTCTCCTGTTTCCCATAATAAATGTTCTAAACACTCCCTTCCTACCCCCAGCCCCTCCCCTCATCCTTACTCTCAGCAAGTGAGAATTTTAGGATCAAGAGGCATTATGTTCCTGCACTTTTCCCCTCTTCCCTCCTCCCCAATCACCCTCATATAAACTTGTTCATGGCACATTCACTCCAGCCTCCTCTCTCCAGCCTCGCAGCTCAAACCCTCCCTCCGTTTCAGACCTGTGTATCCACCTGCCTGCCGGATGCTTCCTCCTGGATGCCTATAGCTCTTTCACACTCACCGAGTCTTAAACTGAGCTCATCGTCTCCCAGCCCACCCACTAGTTATGGTTTCTTTCTCCTATGATGGTGACACTCTAACCACAGGGTGGTCCTGACTGAAAATCTAAGGGTTCTCTTTGTCTCGTTTTTCAGGTGAAATTCTGGCCCAACATTTCTTGAGTCGGTTCCTTCCACCCCTTTCCTCAGTTCAGGTGATCGCTCTGGCTTGGATGCCTGCCACTGCCTCCTGAGGGGTCTTCATACTTCCTGTCCATTGTCCCTCCCACCTGTTCTCCACCAGCAGCCAGAGTGATTGTTCCAAAGTACAGATCTGACCACAGCACTCACTTTCTTAAACCCCATACCCTTCAATTGAAGCACAGACTTCCCTCTGAGGTCCCCAGGACCCCACATAACTGGCCCCATTGCCCCCTTCAGCTAACCACTCCCCTGACTCTCAAGAAACACCAGACTTTTGGCCAGGGCCGGTGGCTCACACCAGTAATCCCAGCACTTTGGGAGGCCAAGGTGGGTGGATCACCTGAGGTCAGGAGTTCGAGACCAGCCTGGCCAACATGGTGAAACTCCCTCTCTACTAAAAATACAAAAAAAAAAAAAAAAAAAAAAAAAAAAAAAAATTAGCCAGGTGGGCCCCTGTAATCCCAGCTACTCGGGAGGCTGAGGTGGGAGAATTGCTTGAACTCAGGAGGCAGAGGCTGCAGTGAGCGAGATGGTACCACTGCACTCCAGTCTGAGCAACAGAGTGAGACTCTGTCTCAAAAAAAAAAAAAAAAGAAAAGAAAGAAAGAAAAAAAAGAAATGCCAGACTTTCCTCTGCACATGCCCTGTGGACTGTGATGCCACACTGGGGTCATGGGTGAGTGCCCCTCCTTGGCACTCCGAGAGCATCCTTTGTTTGCCTCTGTGTGTGCTCACCACACTCCGTGGGAAAGCTCCTTCTGTATGTTTGTTTCCCAGCACCACAAGAGCAGGGCCTGCCCATCTTTATTTCAGTTTCCTAATGCTTGGTGCAGTGCTTATCATACAGCAGGTGCCCAAAAAATGCTCACTGAATGAATGGAGATGGTGAAAAGGTACCTGTTTAAAGGATGGAAAACCTTGATTTAGATCAGGCTTGTCCAACCCGTGGATTGGGACCAGGATGACTTTAAATGCCGCCCAACACAAATTCGTAAACTTTCTTAAAACATGAGATCTGGTTTATGATTTTTTTTTTTTTTAAGCTCATCAGCTATTGTTAATGTTATTATATTTTGTATGAGGCCCAAGGCAATTCTTCTTCCAGTGTGGCCCAGAGAAGCCAAAAGATTGGACACCCCTCATTTGGATATACTTGCCTTACACTATCTTGCCTTACATTGAATGAACATTTTCTTCTCAGGAGAGCCAAGTTATATGTATATATGTATACACACACACACACACACACACACACACACACACATTTATCTGTGAAATCCAATCCGTTGCCTGGGAGACTCCCCATCAATTAATCATGATTGGCCATTTGCATAAAATCTTTTCTCCCAAAGCACTTTTCTTTTTTCTTTTTCTTTTCTTTTCTTTTCTTTTTTTTTTTTTTTTTTTTTTTTGAGACAGAGTTTCACTCTTGTTCCCCAGACTGGAATGCAATGGTGCGGTCTCGGCTCAGTGCAACCTCTGCCTCCCAGGTTCAAGAGATTCTCCCACCCCAGCCTCCTGAGTAGCTGGGATTACAGGCACCCACCACCATGCCTGGCTAATTTTTGTATTTTTAGTACAGATGGGGTTTCACCATGTTGGCCAGGCTGGTCTTGAACTCTAGACCTCAGGTGATCCAACACCTCAACCTCCCAAAATGCTGGGATTACAGGTGTGAGCCACCACGCCCAGCCCTTTTTTAAATTTATTTTTAAATTTTATATATATATATATATACACACACACACACACACACATTGTTTGAGACAAAGCCTCGCTCCGTCGCCCAGGCTGGAGTGCAGTGGCGTGATCTCAGCTCACTGCAACCTCTGCCTCCTGGGTTCAAGCAATTATCCTGCCTCAGCCTCCCAAGTAGCTGGGACTACAGACTGGTGCCACCATGCCCGGCTAATTTTTATATCTTTAGTAGAGATGGGGTCTCACTATGTTGGCCAGGCTGGTCTTGAACTCCTGACCTCAGGTAATCCACCCATCTCAGCCTCCCAAAGTGCTGGGATTATAGGCATGAGCCATTGTGCCCAGCCCCAAAACACTTTTCACATCGAGCCAAGCTCTCCTGCCCTGACAGAACTGTGGGCTCAGCTCCTGCCTCAGGACTGGCCTTGGCAATAGACTCGCATCCATGGTTCTCACTGGGCTCCATGGGACCCTGAGAGGCAAGCTGGAAGGAGCATTGTCCCCCATTTTTAAGATGAAAAAACCTGTTCACAGGAGATGAGGTGAGTGTCCAACAGCATAGAGCAAGTCAGGTATTTGTTTTTTTTCTGCTGGGTCACAGACTACCCTGCCCCTGCCTTCTAGGGCTGATACAAGGCCCTGTGGTGCCAACGCAGAACCTGGGAGGGTTGAGATGTACACCTCAGCCCTGTAGGTCGTCATACATCTTGTACGTCAGCTATTCTCTCAGATAGGCAATTAGTGGGACAGACACCCACCCAAACTGATTCAGGCATAAAGGAGGACTCTCATGGAACCCAAATGCAGGAAGTCATCTCAGGAACTGCAAGCTCATTGGACAGGCACTCTGTCTTTCTCACTGGACCACAATTTTTTCTCTTTGTATTCCTAATCTGTTACCTTTTACAGAAAATGCTTGGTTATCTTTTACAAGGCCCATTATGACTACCAGCCCTGGGTGTGCCTGCCTGAATCTGCCTGCCTGAGTCTGACTATGTCAATGCCCACCTCTGTAGAAGCAGCGTCCAAGCCTTGGGAGCACTTGTTTGGCTCAGCCTAGGTGATGAGTACGTTCTCCCAGGTTAGGCTTTGAGCCCTGGCTCATCACCATAACATGGGAGGAAGGTTGGGTCAGCTGGTTCAAACAGGGCAGTAGGAACGTGCAGAAGAGAAATTCTAGGAGGGAGGGAGGTAGGGAACCAATTACAAGTGTAGGAAGAAACTGTGAACGATGTTGAAACTTGGGGGGTGTCCTGAATAACTTATTCATCCAGCTTATCTCTGGCTTTTGTTGTCTTTGACTAGACTATTTCTCAACCCTCTCAAGATAGATTTAAATTGTAGAAACGTCATAGCAATGCAAATAATTCCTGTTCACAGAAATGAAAATTGTGTCTGGTGAATTGCAACTGACTACTGCCTCATGGATATTGACCAGTTTTACATCCGTTTCTAAAATCAACGTTCTTTATCTGACTATTATTTGTGATACTTTTGAGTTCTCCTTTAAATTGGTTGTAATATTTTACTGGCTCCCTCATGAATTAAATATTTTTTTCCTTTTCCTTTTTTTTTTTTTTTTTTTTTTGAGACAGGGTCTCACTTTGTCACCCAGACTGGAGTGCAGTGGCACAGTCATAGCTCCTTGTAACCTCAAACTCCTGGACTCAAGTGATGCTCTCATCTCAGCCTCCTCAGAAGCTAGGTCTACTACAGGTATGCACCACCACACTCAGCTAATTTTTAAATTTATTTTTATTTTTTGTGGAGACAGGGTCTTTTTGTGTTGCCCAGGTTGGTCTTGAATTCCTGGCCTCAAGTGATCCTCCCACTTCAGCCTCCCAAAGTGCTGGGATTACAGGTGTGAGCCACCGTGCCTGGCCAAATTAAATTCTTGACACATGTTAAGTTTATATCATAGGAGAGTCATGATGAGTACATCAACTTTTTAAATTTTATCAATAAATATTGACAAAACCTGTATGAGCATGTGCTCATTTTCTTTTCTTTTCTTCTTCTTTTTTTTTTTGAGACAGTCTTGCTCTTTTGCCCAGGCTGGAATGCAGAGGTGTGATTATAGCTCATTGCAGCCTCCAAGTCCTGGGCTCAAGTGATCTTCCCACCTCACCGTGCCCGATAATTTTTTATGTTTCATAGAGACAAGGTCTTGCTATGTTGCCTAGGCTGGTCTCAAACTCCTGGGCTCAAGCAATCCTCCCATTTCAGCCTCCCAAAGTGCTTGAATTACAGTCATGAGCCACCAGGTCTGGTCCTCATTTTCAAAACATTGCTGGGCTGGGCCCTGTAAACCATTACTGGTGGTACACACCGATAGTGCCAGCTACTGGAGAGGCTAAGATGTTTGAGCCTGCAGAAAGCTATGATTGTGCCACTGCACTCCAGTGTGGGCGACAGAGCGAGGCCCTGTGTCTTAAATAAAATAAAATAATAACCGGGCATGATGGCTCATGCCTGTAATCCCAGCACTGTGGGAGGCTGAGGCGGGTGGATCACCTGAGATCAGGGGTTCGAGACCAGCCTGACCAATAGGGTGAAACCCCGTCTCTACTAAAAATACAAAAATTAGCCAGGAGTGGTGGTACGCTCCTGTAGTCCCAGCTACTCAGGAGGCTGAGGCAGAAGAATCGCTTGAACCTGGGAGGCAGAGGTTGCAGTGAGCCGAGATTGCGCCACTACACACCAGGCTGAGAGACAGAGCGAGACTCCTTCTCAAAATAAAATAAAATAAAATAATTTAAAAATAATAAAAATGATAATAAAAACATTACTGATGCAGAGAAAAAAATTAGAAAGATACACAAGAAATTGTTGGTGATTACTTGTGGGGAAAGGGAGGGAGTAAATTTCCATTAACGTTTCATTTTTTTGTACCATTTTAATTTTTTTACTCTGTTAAAAGAATCTTAGTGAAAGTTCTCTAGGTAAAGGTTTATTGGTCATATGGTTTAAAAAAAACACAAACCTTTTCTACATTAAAAAAGCATTCATGTTATAATTATTTGTTAAGCTGTATACATAGTTGTTTGGACTTTTCTTTTCTTTCTTTTTTGTTTTTTTTTTTTGAGATAGAGTCTTGCTCTGTCACCTAGGCTGGAGTGCAGTGCAGTGGCACAATCTTGGCTCACTGCAACCTCAGCCTCCCAGGCTCAAGAGCAATTCTCCTGCCTCAGCCTCCTGAGTAGCTGGGACTACAGGTAAAGCACGCCACCACGCCCAGCTAATTTTTGTATTTTTAGTAGAGATGGGGCTTCGCCATGTTTGCCAGGTTGATCTCAAACTCCTGACCTCAGGTGATCCACTCCCTCGGCCTCCAAAAATGCTGGGATTACAGGCGTGAGCCACCTCACCCGGTCTGTTTGCACTTTTCTGACCATATCTTATATTTTATAATTTTTTAAAAACCCAGTACATGTTATTAACTTTTGTATATTTTAGAGGAAAAAGCAAACCAAATAGGCAAAACTACATCTTGGCATATTGCCCCAAACCAGCCATGGGCAGCCGGAGGTGGTTATGACATGCTGCCTAACCTCAGGGAAGAGGCTAAGTTCACGCTCCACCCACAGACATAGGGTTTCAGGCACCCACGACACCCCTCTTGCATTAGAAGCTGCTCAGGTGAGAGGACTTCATCACTGTTCAACACCTGCCCCCTGGCAGCCCAACTCAGGGAACACTTGATAGAAGATTCTGCCAGACTGGGAACATCCGCTCTACAAGCCACTCCTCCCCTGGCAACTGGAGAGGCATTCAGCCCTTGATGACTTGCAGCTGAAAGGGGAGAGTCACTGCCAAACCATTTCTTGCACAACAATGCACTTCTGAGGAGGGTACACAAATTTTTGTCAACTGAATCGTGTCTTCCTCTGAACTTACATGATGGTCCAGATATGCTCTGGCTTCCGTGCTCATGGGTGGCTCCTCCACTGGTAACGGCTCCCAACACTTACTATTCTTCTGTCTCCACTAACCAACCTGTAAGTCAGTATTTAAGTACATAAGGATAGAACCTTTCTTCTAGGAATTCCTCCATCAGGTAAGCTTGGATGTTTGCCTCTGCTGTTTCCTTAGTGGGAAGGGAGGCCACATCCACAGGCAGCGGGGTCATCTCTCAGTCCCAGGAGCCTCCCTGACCTTTGACCTGGGAGTGGTGCAGTCCTCTACATTTAGCACATCTGCACACAGGTGCTTCAGTAATGAACTCCTGGCCAAGAAGGACGGCAGAAGAGAGAAGGCATGAGCCTGGTGCTTTCCCTTGTTCACTGCGCACTCTCAGCTGTCCTGGCTGGGACTGGCCCTTCCCATGCTTTCCATATGAGCAGAGTCTCAGGCACCTTCTGAGTGTGGAACTCGTGCTCCACAGGGGTAAACACCTTCCCAAGCAGCAAGCCACTGCTTGCCAGCTGCTGTGGGGAGGGGGAACCTTGCCCTCAGTGCCATCCCTCAAGGAGGCTTGAGCCCAGAACTGCCACGTCCTCCGATCACATCACTTTCCCTATGTCCAGGATCAAGTCCAAGCTGCATGGCCTGGTCTTTGACTCCCTTGCTTCTCAGTCTGGTCCTAGCTATGTCTCTGGCACCATCTCCCTACATCATGTACCCCATGGTCTAACCACTCATTTACCCCACACACGATGGATTCTGACTTGTGCATAAGCCTGATGGCTGTTTTCCAAGT
Source organism: Macaca thibetana thibetana (assembly GCF_024542745.1). Classification (NCBI taxonomy): domain Eukaryota; kingdom Metazoa; phylum Chordata; class Mammalia; order Primates; family Cercopithecidae; genus Macaca; species Macaca thibetana. The sequence continues at coordinate 47,240,816 of NC_065583.1, forward strand.
CCTCATAGCTGCCAACAATGCCTCATTTCAATGGCAGCCTCTCTGTTATTCATTGATGTCATCAGAATTGCATTACTGTAGATGCAGACACAGGCAACACCAGTGCCCGTTCTAATATAGGGCCTCACCCTGCTGCTCACACCACTCCTCGGACTGCACCTGGGTGCACTTCACACAGACCACTTTCCAGAATGGTTCTGTCCACGGGAGCAGCTGCAGATCCCTCCTACCTTCCAAAAGCTCACTGCCGTGGAGAGAGGACACATCATGGCATCTCGCTGCCAAAGTGACAACTACAATTATGTTTTGGCCGACAGCTGGAGATGGAGAATGTACAGATAGCCAAGGCCTCATGAGTCTCCATGAATCAGCAGTTTGTGCTGCAAGTGCAGCCCGTAGGTGAGGTGGGCCTATCCGGCCAGTCATCCAGGCCCTCCCTTGGTGGGCTGCCTGCTGGTCACAGACCTCAAGTTAGCACCTGGGACCCTCAGGTGAAACCCTCCACTGGATGGTGACCGTTAATACCCCCAAGGCCACCCCAGGACATAGAGGAGCAGAAGCATCGGGGTAGTCGACCCGGGCAAGGCCCAGCCCCAGGGGAAAGGCACTTGGTTCCTAGGCAAAGGCAGAGGCCTGTCAAGCATGCCCGGGGTGAAGTCCACTATGTTTGGCAGCTTGATATGGGGTGTGTTTGTTGGGCAGAGGGTCTCTATTGAGGCCTCAGGGCACCACCTCCGCAAGGAAGCTCAGTGCCATAGACTGTGTGCAAAGGAGTGCTATCAGTACAGGGACCAAAACCTAGTAGTAAAAACAACTTCAACAGCAAAAGTAGCAGCAGCAGTGTCCAGTATCAAGTCTGTCCATGTGCTGGACGCTGGGCTGACCACTATCCACATGTCACCCTTCACCACAGCCCAGTGAGGTAGGTTCTCTAATTATCCTCATTTTACCAATGAGAAAAACTGAGTCTCAGAGGGCAATTTGACTGAAGCCACGTGGCTGCAAGTGTAGAAAAAGAATGTGAACCCAGACAATCTGGCTTCAGAGCTCAGCTGGCCTCCTTATCCTGGTTTGGCCCTTTAAGTTCAGTTTGGTTGTGGGAAACTGAGAGACCTCCAGGGCATTCCTCACATAGGGTGAGTTGAGTTGGGTCCTCCAAGAAGACTTTGGCCTGGAAGCCAAGATGTTACTGAGGAAAATAAACAAAAGCTATTTCAGGTGACAGGTACTGGGCTGTGGAATTGTAGGGGGGGAAATGTCAAGCTGCAGGGGTTTCCTCATTGTACACTTTTGTGTGTTCAGCAGAACAAGCGTCATCAGAAAGCTGCTCTGTTGCCAGCGTCGCCCCTGGAGACAGAGGGCAGGAGCAGGAAGTGTCCTTTCTCTGTGACCGCAGGTCCTCCTGGGGCTTGCCTCTTACTCAGCCCTGCCCTGCGTTCCAGCTGAGGCCTCTGGGGGGTGGGCGGAGGTTCTCAGAGTGCTCCCGGGGTGCTGTTGCCCTTTGCAGGCTCCTTGTCGGGGCAGAACCTGCCTGTCCTCACATCCTGCCCAAACACATGCAGACTAGGATGCAGCAGGCTAGCAACTCTGCTTAACACACCTCCAAATGGGTGTGAAAGGCCAGCGGGGCTGAGGACGCAGGAGTGTTCATATTTTCAAGTGGCTGCTGCCCATGAATCACCAATTTCATTTTGTGCTCTCAGCTCTGCGAAGGCATCATTTCCACCCAGCCTCACATGGAGCTGGCGGCCAGAGCCTCTTAGTGGGGCTATAAATAGCAGATCATCAACTCACCTCCTCTGAGCTCATCACAGGCTCCTCGGTTTACTGTGCGTCTTCCAGCTGCCTGCACGTCACTGTCACTCAGATTTCCCAGGTGAAACCTGGCTGAGAGACTCAGGGCATGCTTTAGGTGGCTGCAGGGTTTTGGTTCCCAGAGCTGTTCAGGGTAACAGTGAGTGCAACAGCAGACTTTTGAAGCACTTGACATTTAAGACGTCATCATTATAATCTCAGGTCTCTGTGCTCCTTTCCAATTAAATGCAGCAGGAAGGGTCTGTCATTTCTCTGTGGGTCCTAGAAACCAAAGGCAAAGGACTCACCAAACACACACCCAGAGAAAGCCATACGGAATGGGTAGCAGCAAATGAAAGGCTTCATGCTGGCTGGGCATGGTGGCTCACACCTGTAATCCCAGCACTTTGGGAGGCAGAGGCCGGCGGATCACTTAAGGTCAGGAGTTCAAGACCAGCCTGGCCAGCATGGTGAAACCCCATCTCTACTAAAAATACAAAATATTAGCCAGGCATGGTGGCGTGCACCTGTAAGCTCAGTTACTCAGGAGGCTGAAGCACAAGAATCGCTTGAACCTGGGAGGCAGAGGTTGCAGTGAGCCAAAATCATGCCACTGCACTCCAGCCTGGGCAACAGAGCAAAACTCTGTATCAAAAAAAAAAAAAAAGGGTTTGTGTCTTCTTGTGGACTTGCCTCCTTGCACTCTGAATGAAATACTTTATGGCTCCCTGGCTTCAGAAGTGAGATTGCATTTTTTAGTATTACCCTTAGAGCTTCTATACAGAGTCTCCCCTTGTGTCAGGCACTGTGTCCAGCCTCTGCATGCAGCATCTCATCGAGTCATCACAAAGCCATATTGAGTTAATTGCTGGCAACATTTTCTTTCTATAGGTGAGGAGGCTGTTGCTCACAGGACAGGTGACTCAGCCAGAGCCACAGAGATAGGATTTCAATCCAGGGCTGCTGGATTACAGAGCCCAGTCTCTGAATCACCACCCTTTCTGACTCCTGCAGAAGAGGGCTATGTTTGTGTCCATGCATGTGCCTACGTATGTTTGACTGAGGGATGTGAATGACAGTTTCCTTTCCCAGTTCTACATACTCCATGACTGTAAGTAGGAGCCAGGTGCTCACAGATTCACCATCCCCCAAGTCCCAGGCCCCTTTGTCACCTGGAATGTCCCATGTCATCTCCCAAATCTGATTTTCTTCTAAAATCAGAAGGCTGGAGGCTGGGCCCCAGTCTCCAGGCAGCTCTCCTGGCCCAATTTGATGGTCTTCTTCATGTTTTCCTCCCCTCAGCCCCCTAAGCAGGCAGAGGCCAGGTGGGGCTCCCCTCAGGGCAGCCTCCCCAGTCTATTTCCCATCTCTCTCCCTAGACTCCCAGCCTCATATTTGGGGTCTGATCCCCTTTAGCGGCCTGTCACAATGACCTCTGCAACTGTGGAATGTTTTGAGAATGCAGATTGCTAGTTCCCTCCCCAAACCTCCTGAAACAAAATATTGAAGGGCAGAGGCTGGCGTGTGGATTTTTACAAAGTTCTCCCAGTGATCTGATCTAGAGCCCCCTGGACTCTAGCCTCTCCCTCTCTGAACCTTCTGACCTACAGCTATCAACTTAATTTTCCTTTTTTTGTTGTTTTTTTTCTTTTGAGACAGAGTCTCACTCTTTTCCCCAGGCTGGAGTGCAGTGGCACAATCTCAGTTCACTGCAACCTCCGTTCCCTGCAACCTCCAGTCCTGTGTTCAAGCGATTCTCCTACCTTGGCCTCCCAAGTAGCTGGGACTACATATGCCTGCCACCATACCCAGCTAATTTTTGTATTTTTATTTATTTATTTTCCTGAGACAGGGTCTCGCTCTGTTGCCCAGGCTGCAGTGCAGTGGTGTAATCTTGACTCACTGCAACCTCCACCTTGTGAGTTCAAGCAATTCTCCTGCTGCAGCCTCCCAAGTAACTGGGACTACAGGCGTCTGACACTATGCCTGACTAATTTTTGTATTTTTAGTAGAGGTGGGGTTCTGCTATGTTGGCCTGGCTGGTCTTGAACTCCTGACCTCAGGTGATCCACCTGTCTCGGCCTCCCAAAGTGTTGGTATAACAGCGTGAGCCACTGCTCCCGGCCAACTTAATTTTCTGAAAGCACAGTTTATCTCATGTTACTCTCCTGCTCAGAATCCTTGGGTGGCTCCCACTGCCTGCAGAAAAATCCAAAGACCTGGTGTGGCATTCAAAGCCCTATCCATCTGGTCCACTCACTCTCCTGCTAACTTTTCCCTGTCACGGGCTCCCAGCCCAGCTTTCCCGCCTTAGTTTGTCTGGACTTTCTGCAGCAGGGCACAGCAGAGCACACTGAAATGGCAGCAATCCTTCCCTAAGACTGTGAGCCCTTCAATAAGAGGAATGACTGCTAAAGTGTCCTCATCATTCAGGGGCCTTGTGTGCAGCTTTACATGAAGGAGGTTTTCTGTGGCCTGCAATGAAAGGAGATTCACCAGCAGATGCAATGCAATAGCAATAATGTGTCAACACAGGAGAGCAGAGAAGTGGAGCTCATGGTGAATTCAAAGGAGATGATATTTCAGCGTTCCGCTTGCTTTTTATTCATGCATAGGAGATTGACCAGAATGTCAAGCACTGGGGCAAAGGCCGTGCTGCCAAGCACCTCTCCAGCTTTTCCATCCCCCATTCCAAGACAAAAGCAGAGAGACATATTTGGGTCTTGCTGCTATTGTTTAAAAGGTCAAGAGTGTTTTACCAATACCATTAAACAAAGTGTGTGTGCTGGGTGTAGTGGCTCACGCCTGTAATTCCAGCACTTTGGGAGGCCGAGGCAGGTGAATCACCTGAGGTCAGGAGATCGAGACCAGCCTGGCCAACATGGTGAAACCCCGTCTCTACTAAAAGTACAAAAATTAGCTAGATGTGGTGGCGCATGCCTGTAGTCCCAGCTACTCGGGAGGCTGAGGCAGGAGAATTGCTTGAACCCAAGAGGCAGAGGTTGCAGTGAGCCGAGATCGTGCCACTGCACTCTAGCCTGGCGACAAAGCAAGACTCTGTCTCAAAAAAACAAAAAACAAAAACAAAGTGTGTATTTAGACTTTGATCTGCTTCCCATAAAGAAACATCTACCACAAAGCAAAATAAAAACCAACTGTGTTGACTGAAAGCAAGATTTCAGAACAGGGACTGGAAAGTGTCCCCTGAAAATGCTTCAGAGTGAAAACTTACACAAAAGAACTTCTGGTTAAACATGGCAGAGGAGTCTCTTGTGAATCTGTCTGCTCCCTCCCAAGCGCTACCAAAGATAGCAACACAGGAGTAAAAAGAGTTAAAAAAAAAAAAAAAAAAAAAAAAAAAAAAACCTGACAAGGTCTCTGAGAATAGAAGAGGAGGCAGCAGCAGACGTGGATGTCACCACATTTTCGGAAGGTGGGAAGCAGAGGAAGGAGTGGAGTGGTGAGTCACACAGAGGCGTGGAGGGAGCTGAGGCCTGATTCCACAGAGGGGAGGAGAGAGGCAGGTGTAGCTGCTGGGAGACAGAGGACGGCGCTGTGAATGGCAGGAGTGTGGTGCTGCCTGAGAGCTAGGTGAGAGGAGGCCTAGGTGGGCAGTGGGCTGTCTGCTCCTGCCCACTCCTGAAGGAGACCTGAGGTTTACTCCCTGGGGAATTTGGATCAGCACATCAGGTACTATGAAGAGCAGGTATGGGATACAGAACTGGAAATATGGGGAACAAAAGAAAATCTAGATACTAAAAGGTAAATTCTCAGCCCCTTTTCCTCACCCTGCTGCTAGATAACCTAGGAGCCAGGCACATTTCTCACCCCTTCACCCCACCCCAACCTGGCCCCTACTCCACAACCACCACCTGAAAATGAAAGAACCCTTTTCTGTAGAAACTGAGCAGGCTCAAAGGGAAGACCTTTAGATACAGGCGTTTGGGGCCCTCAATGGAACAGCAGCTCAGGGACCACCACCCTGCACAGGGAAGTCCCCCATTAGTCAGGCTTTACCCAAGCAGGCTGGCCATCCATCTAGTCATCTCTTCAGCACATAGTCCTTTAATATGATCAGAGAGAAGAAGAAAACTTTTTAAAATGCTATAAAATCCTCAGGGAGATAAAATAAGATTTATATCTCAAGGTTCATTTCCATGAACTGGCAGAAAACCAGGGATAAAGAAAAGACCCTAAAAGGATCCAGAAAGAAAACAGGTGACTCCAAAGGATCAGGAATGAGAATGGGAGTAGGTTTCTCAGCAGCAGTGCTGGAAGCTGGAGCAGAATGGAGCGAGGCCCTTCCGAATTCTGAGTGAGAATGACTTACAGCCTAGAGATCTAAACCCAAACCATTAGTCAAGAGGAATGGTGCAGTAAAAAGATGTTTTCAGGCTGGGTGCAATGGCTCACACCTGTAATCCCAGCAGTTTGGGAGCCCGAGGCGGGCCAATCACGAGGTCAAGAGATTGAGACCATCTTGGCCAACATGGTGAAACCCCGTCTCTACTAAAAATACAAAAATTAGGCATGGTGGAGCGTGCCTGTAGTCCCAGCTACTCGGGAGGCTGAGGCAGGAGAATTGCTTGAACCCGGGAGGCGGAGGTTGCCGTGAGCGGAGATGGTGCCACTGCACTCCAGCCTGGGCAACAGAGCAAGACTCGTCTCAAAGAAAAAAGAAAAAGAAAGTAGGTAATGTCCAAAACTGACAAATCAACAAAATAGCAGTATAGGCATTTTTAGGAAGATGGGAGGCAGTTAAAACTGGGAAAAACAACGGAAAAGGATGAACTGGCTACCTCTGGCAATCAGAGGAAGGATGGGATTGAGTGGGATTGGGTAGAACAGTGCACTGCTATTTTTCATTATATACCTTTTAGTACTTTTGACTTTTTTTTTTAAGTTGGGTTCTCACTCTGTCACCCAGGCTAAAGTGCAGAGGTAGGATCATAGCTCACGGCAACCTTGAACATTTGGGCTCATATAATCCTCCCACCTCAGTCTCTGAAGTAGCTAAGCCTACAGGTGCACGCTGCCATGTCCAGCTAATTTTTTTTTGTAGAGACAAGATCTCACTATGTTGCCCAGGCTGGTCTAGAACCCTTGGCCTCAAGTGATCTTCCCTCCTTGGCCTCCCAAAGTGCTGGTATAACCCACATGAGCCACTGTGCCCAGTCCCTTTTGACTTTTTAATTTTTGTGCGTATTTACATTATTTTCACAAAAATAAAAGGTAATTTTTAAAAGAAAAAAATTTAAATTTAAATTGAGAAAAACAAAATAGCAAAAAATCTTAGTCATTGATTACTTACATCTCTGATTTATTTCCATTCTGCTGACTTTTCTCTTTCTCTTTATCTTTCTTTCTTTCTTTCTTTCTTTTTTTTTGAGACAGAGGCTCACTCTTTTGCCCTTTTGCCCAGGCTGGGGTGCAGTGGTGTGATCTCAGCTGACTGCAACCTCCTCCTCCTTGTTTAAGAAATTCTCCTGCCTCAGCCTCCTGAGTAGCTGGATTACAGGCACGTGCCACCATACCTGGCTAATTTTTTTGTGTGTATTTTTAGTAGAGAGGAGGTTTCACCATGTTGGCCAGACTGGTCCCGAACTCCTGACCTCAAGTGATCTGCCCACCTCAATCTTCCAAAAGTATTGGGATTACAGGCGTGTGCCACCATGCCTGGCCCCAAGGCTTAACTCTTGATTGGAAAATATGATAGAGTTGCCAGATGAAATATATTTAGGATATGCTTACACTAAAAAGTTATTTATTATTTTTCTGAGATTCAAATTTAACTCATCCTCTTGTATTTTTATATTCTATTTGTTTGCTAAATCTGGAACCCTAAAAAGTGGACTCTTTTTTCTCTAACCCCGCAAGCTAGGACTGTGACCAAAGAGAGACATAAAACCAGAAAGTTCTTCTGCAATTAATATTCACAACTAACTGACTAAATATTCTGGTCAAGGATGAGCGGTGATTTGGTACCTAGTACAGATGTGCATGGTGTGATGCCAACCAGCCCCTGGCCAGTCTCTGCGAGCCTAGAAGCATACATACTTAAGGGAGTGCAGGTCTTGCCCTGCCACCTGCAGCATCGCACCCCGCCTCCCCCACCTCTTTCCCCTCCGTCTGGTCCTCCTTTCTCCATCTGTCCCTTAGGGCTTAGGAGCTGAGCCCAAGGCTTCTGTAGGCTATCACCATCCCTGGGCTGCATTCTTCCTTCTGAGAGGGGGCAGGGCAGGATGAGAAGTGACCTCAATTTAGCTAAATTCAGGAGTGAGATGACATCCATTTCACTATCTTTTGCTTTTTATGGAAAAAACTATCTCTTTAGGCAAATTTCTTACATAGTTGCTTAATCTTGTCTACAATGTGCTTTATTTAAGAGTTTCACTCTCAGAGGAGGATTTTGTTCTTCAGTTGTGGAGTGATCTCTATCACCAGTGACTAAAGGTAGGAATGGAATAATTTTCTCCCTTTTATGCTTAGGAAGCTATCCTTTGGTGTTAATAGAATTAAGACTAAGGAAACAGATGAGTCCTCCTGAAAGCTAAAATCATCTCTGGAATATATAAATATGTAATTTGGAAATACATAAATTTATACAGTAAAAGAGAAACAGCTAAAATCTGGGTATGTACAAATACAGAAGAATACAAATATAAAGCATTTTTATTGTTTTGACATCAATTATTCCTTTTTTTGAGCAGATGTTGGAGCACAGAAAGCCATACCGCAAAATATGATGCTTCGGCATGCTGAGTGCTTTGAAAATTGAAAGGCCTCGGAAATAAGCCTGAGTCTAAGGTCTCCCTCTGACCTCCCCCTACCTCCCTTTCTCTCTGATCCCGTCTCTCCCAAAGCACAGAATGAAGCTGTTCGCTGAAGTTCTCTTATCTACCTAGAAACTGGACCCCTAAAGAGGAACACAATTGCCTTTTTTTTTTTTTTTTTTTTTTTTTTTTTTTTTTTTTTTTTTTTTTTTGAGACGGAGTCTCGCGCTGTCACCCAGGCTGGAGTGCAGTGGCCGGATCTCAGCTCACTGCAAGCTCCGCCTCCCGGGTTCACGCCATTCTCCTGCCTCCGCCTCCCGAGTAGCTGGGACTACAGGCGTCCGCCACCTCGGCCGGCTAGTTTTTTGTATTTTTTAGTAGAGACGGGGTTTCACCGTGTTAACCAGGATGGTCTCGATCTCCTGACCTCGTGATCCGCCCGTCTCGGCCTCCCAAAGTGCTGGGATTACAGGCTTGAGCCACCGCGCCCGGCCGCACAATTGCCTTTTATCCCTTCCCTGAAATTTCATTAACCAGAGAAAATTAAAACTTCTATCACAGAGGAAGAGACTGAACATTAAACACCATAGCTACAGCCCAGACAAACTTCTTCCCAAACCATTGTTTGTTCTTCCGCCCCATTAAATTGCCAGAGAATCATTCACAAGATAAAGTCTGCCTTTGGGTCCATTCATTTCCCACTAAAAATCTTTCACTCCTACACCCTCATCTCTCCTTCCTCCATGAAGAAGTGTCTATAAACCTCTAAGCCTCATTGGGTTATTGGGTAATCATTCTCATGCAGTTCCCCTGTGCTCTGCATTTTAAATAAATTTGTATGCCTTTTTCTCCTACCTGCCTTTTGTCATTTTCAGTGAACCTTAAGAAGGTAAAGGCGGAAGCTTTCCTTCTTTGCCCCTACACAGTGTCAACAACAGCCAGCCAGGCAAAGGGTTTCAAAAACCCAAGTGGGATTAAGATGATTAGCCACATGGCTCTATTCTACAAACTAGTGGTCAGAATAACAAGAGTTTGCTTATTAGGAGGGCGAGGTGGGAGGATTGCTTGAGTTCAGGAGTTTTGAGACCAGCCTGGGCAACACAGTGAGACCCTATTTAATAAAAATAAAATAAAAGTCTCTATTTAATAAAAATAAAATAAAAATGTTTAAGTTTGCTTAAACATTTTCAAAGCTTTCTAAAAACAAATGACTGTGTCCATATATATATATATTTAATTATAAAGTAATCATGTGGCCGGGCGCGGTGGCTCAAGCCTGTAATCCCAGCACTTTGGGAGGCCGAGACGGGCAGATCACGAGGTCAGGAGATCGAGACTAGCCTGGCTAACACGGTGAAACCCTGTCTCTACTAAAAAAATACAAAAAACTAGCAGGGCGAGGTGGCAGGCGCCTGTAGTCCCAGCTACTGGGGAGGCTGAGGCAGGAGAATGGCGTAGACCCGGGAGGCAGAGCTTGCAGTGAGCTGAGATCCGGCCACTGCACTACAGCCTGGGCGACAGAGCAAGACTCTGTCTCAAAATAAATAAATAAATAAATAAAGTAATCATGTAAAATATTCAATCATGTTCAATCATTCATTTATTGTAGACGTGTGAGATGACCATTCTTTTGAATTCTCCCAATGAATTAGGAGCTCAGTTCAATCCAAGAAAGTTTTTGTATCTTTCACACAGTTCTAATTGTTTAAAGGTCTTCCATTTAAAGATGAAATCTAGCTTTATATAGCTCTCATTCTTTGGCCCTATGCTTGCCTTGAAAATTAAGGAAGAACAAGCCATCTTCTACAAAACAGGCTTCAAAGGTCTGAAGACATTACAGGGCTTCTGGAAATGCATTCTCTGCTCCTCCAGTAACCTGATCTGCAGTTCTCCTCCTCCATCTTCCTGTGAGCACTTTAGTTCACTGATGATAGGCTTAAAATAAGACACTCACACTGAAGTTCTCCTGGTATGGCCTGAGGCTAGCAAATAGTGAAGGACTGACTTTCTGTGATCTGAACACTGAATATCCATCCAGTAAAGTAAAAGCAGCTAGTAGAGTACTGTTTTAAGAATACCAGTTTTAAGGTTTCTGGCAGAGGAAAGACTTGTCTGATTGAACAGAAAAAAAAAGCTTATATTTACAACAGATTAAAACATTCACGCATTTTGATATAGAAATGCCATTTTATATGAATACAAGTAATGGATTAACAGACAAGCTTTGCAAGACAGAAGCTAACCAACCTAATTTTAATCGTCACTACCTTTTCAGTCAGGCGCTGGGTAACTTCCTGCCGTAAGAAGCCTTAGGGGGATGCAATTTCCATTGCTTTGTGATGTTAATTTAAGGCAATTATCATAAGTAGACTCCTAAAAAGTTTTGCATATTATTTGTCCTTGTGAAAGCCCAGTGCTGTTGGAGAGTCAGGATGCTGGAGAAGCCCTAGGAAAGGAATAGTCAGAATTTATGTTTTGTTTTGTTTTTGTTTTTGTTGAGACAGAGATTCACTCTGTTGCCCAGGCTGGAACGCAGTGGCACAATCTCTGCTCACTGCAGCTCCCCACCCCCAGGGTTAAAGTGATTCTCCCACTTTAGCCTCCTAAGTAGCTGGGATTATAGGTGCGCACCACCATGTCCCGCTAATTTTTGTATTTTTGGTAGAGAGGGGGTTTCACCATGTTGGCCAGGTTGGTCTCGAACCCCTGACCTCAAGTGATCCACCTGCCTTGGTCTTCCAAAGTGCTGGCATTACAGGCGTGAGCCACCGCACCCAACCTACAATTTTTTTTTTTTTTTTTTTTTTTTTTAAGAGACAAGTCTTGCCACGTTGCCTAGGCTTGACCTTGGACTTCTGGGCTCAAGAGATCCTCCCAAGTAGCTGGGATTACAGGTGTGCACCACCACACCTGACTTAGATACTTCTGTAAGAGCTGAAGATCCCAAAGTTTGAAAGCTTTCAGTGTTTTGCAGCTTTCCTCTGAAAGGCTGGAAACCCTGCTCCAAGAGCACTCTCCACTTAGGTTTTTTTTTTTTTTTTTTGAGACAGAGTCTTGCTCTGTCGCCCAGGCTGAGGTGCAATGGCGCGATCTCAGGTCACTGCAACCTCCACCTCCCTGTAACCTCTGCCTCCCGGGTTCAAGGGATTCTCCTGCCTCAGCCTCCCAAGTAGCTGGGATTACAGGCGCCTGCCACCACACCTGGCTAATTTTGTATTTTTAGTAGAGATGGGGTTTCAACACATTGGCCAGGCTAGTCTCAAACTCCTGATCTCAGGCGATCCACCCACCTTGGCCTCCCAACGTGCTAGGATTAAAGGCGTGAGCCACTGCCTCCGGCCTCCATTTAGTATTTTTGTGGCACCTGCATTTTCAGTTTTTTCTCGGCAGGAAGGGCAAGAATAAAACTGCTTCTCCAGTTCATTTGGCTGTATTAGAACAGTTTTGTTGTGTATGGAGGGGGAAAAAATGGGCATTTTTTCCTCCTTGACACTTCCGGGACCACTATGCATTTAAGTTACGTGCTGAGCTTGACTGTGGTGGGAAGAAAGGTGACCCTGGGGTCCATGGCTCAGTGGTCCCGTAACCAACTAGGAGGCCTCCTTGAGCCATTTCCAGGTGTGGGAGAGGATTCACCTGTTGGATTGTCCCCCACCCCCTGCGTTGCATGGATCAAACTTGTAATAGAACAGCTGAAAGTGCTGGAGGATAAATAAGGACCAGCTGGAAGGCTGGGTGTGGTGGCTCACACCTGTAATCCCAGCACTTTGGGAGGCCGAGGCAGTGGATTGCCTGAGATCAGGACTTCAAGACAAGTCTGGCCTACATGGTGAAACCCCATCTCTACTAAAAATACAAAAAGATCAGCTGGCCATGGTGCCGTGTGCCTGTAATCCCAGCTACTCAGGAGGTTGAGGCAGGGGAATTGCTTGAACCACGGAGGTGGAGGTTGCAGTGAGCTGAGATCACGCCACTGCACTCCAGCCTGGGCAACAGAGGCAGAATCCGTCTCAAAAACAAAAAAAACTGAAACGTGGGGCTGTCCACGTTTCACTTAGGTATAAACCTGGATTTGGCAAAACATAGTAAAATTTGGCAAAACATAGTAAAAACTTTAAAAGTGTGCATGAGGACTGGGCACGGTGGCTCACACCTGTAATCCCCAAACTTTGGGAGGCTAAGGCAGAAGAATTGCTTGAGCGCAGGAGTGAGTTCGAGACCAGCCTGGGCAACATGACAAAACCCTGTCTCTATGAAAAATTTAAAATTAGCTGGGCGTGGTGGCGTGCCTGTCGTCCCAGCTACCTGGGAGGCTGAGGTAGGAGGATTGCTTGAGTCCAGGAGGTCAAAGCTGCTGTGAGCTTCCACCAAAGTCTGTGTGTCCCCAGTTAAAAAAAAAAAAAAGCCTGGCGCGGTGGCTCACACCTGTAATCCCAGCACTTTGGGAGGCCGAGGCCAGCGGATCATGAGGTCAGGCGCTCGAGACCATCCTGGGTAACATGGTGAAACCTCGTCTCTACAAAAAATACAAAAAATTAGCCGGGCGTGGTGGCGGGCGCCTCTGCTGCCCAGGTTGCAGTGCAGTGGTGCAATCTTGGCTCACTGCAGCCTCTGCCTCCTAGGTTCAAGCAATTCTCCTGCCTCAGCCTCCCAAGTAGCTGGCATTACAGGCATGCACCACCACACCTGGCTAATGTTTTGTATTTTTAGTAGAAACAGGGTTTCACCATGTTGGCCAGGCTAGTCTTGAACTCCTGACCTCAGGTGATCTGCCCACCTTGCCCTCCCAAAGTGCTGGAATTACAAGCATGAGCACCATTTTTGTATTTTTATTAAGATGGGGGTTCATTTCATTTTGGCCAGGTTGGTCTCAAACTCCTGACCTCAGGTGATCTGCCCACTTTGGCCTCCCAAAGTGCTGGGATTACAGGCATGAGCCACCATGCCTGGCCTTGATTAATTTTTTATAGGGACAGAGTCTCACCATGTTGCCTAGGCTGGTCTTGAACTCCTTGGCTCAAGCAATTCTTACACCTTGTCCTCTTCAAGTGCTGGGATTACAGGCATGAGTCATCTTGTCTGACTAAGGATTTCTAATGTAAAATTTTCAGGTAGAAGGAAAATGAAACCAGATGGAGGGTAAGAGATAGATAAGGAATGGAAAACAAATAAAGTGGTAAATATATATAAGATCTAATGTTTCATTGGATTAAAAAATATACCACAACAATAAGAAGGCCTAAATAATGGAGAGATATACCATACCATGTTCATGGATTGGGGGATTTGATATAATGATGTTGATTCTCCCCGAGTTGATCTATGGACTAAATATAGTCCCAATTAAAATACCAGCAGCCTATATTTCTAGAAATTGACGCTAATTTTTTTTTTTTTTTTTTTTTTTTTTTTTTTGAGATAGAGTCTCACTCTATCACCCAGGCTGGAATGCAGTGGCGCAATCTCAGCTCACTGCAACCTCCGCCTCTTGGGTTCAAGCAATTCTCCTGCCTCAGCCTCCTGAGTAGCTGGGACTACAGGCACGTGCCACCACACTCAGCTAATTTTTTGTATTTTTAGTAGAGATGGGGTTTCACTGTGTTAGCCAGAATGGTCTCAATCTCTTGACCTCCTGATCTGCCTGCCTCGGCCTCCCAAAGTGCTGGGATTACAGGCGTGAGCCACTGCGCCCGGCTGATGCTAAAATTTATATCAAAAAGCAAAAGCTAAAACAGCCAAAACAGTTTTGTAAAAGAACACATTTGGAGAACTCATATGACCAGATTTTAAGACTTACTATAAATCTATAGCAGGATTGGCAAACTGGCCCGCAGGTTAGCCTGCAGCCTGTTTTTGCAGGGCTTAAAAGCTAAAACTGCTTTTTCCAGTTTTCAATGGTTGAAAAAGGAAACCAAACATGTATGTAGCAGGAATTATATGTAGCCCACCCTTTACATTTGCAAACTCATGAGCTGTAGTAATCAACACAGTATGGGTTGGGTGTGGTGGCTCATGCCTGAAATCCCAGCACTTTGGGAGGCTGAGGAGGTAGGTGGATCACTTGAGGTCAGGGGTTCGAGACCAGCCTGACCAACATGGAGAAACACCATCTCTAACAACAACAACAACAAAAATTAGCCAGTTGTGGTGGTGCACGTCTGTACAGCTACTTGCAAGACTGAGGAAGGAGAATTACTTGAACCTGGGAGGTAGAGGTTGGAGTAAGCCAAGATCATGCCACTGCACTCCAGCCTGGGTGACAGAGTAAGACCCTATCTCAAAAACAAAAACAGGCTGGGCATGGTGGCTCATGCCTGTAATCCCAGCACTTTGGGAGGCCGAGGCTGGCGGATCACCTGAGGTCGGGAGTTCAAGACCGGCCTGACCAACATGGTGAAACCCCATTTCTACTAAAAATACAAAATTAGCCGGGCATGGTGGCGCATGCCTGTAATCCTAGCTACCTGGGAGGCTGAGGCAGGAGAATCGCTCGAAGCCGGGAGGAGGTTGTGGTGAGCCAAGATAGCGCCATTGCACTCCAGCCTGGGCAACAAGAATGAAACTCCATCTCAAAAACAGCAAACAACAACAACAACAATAACAAATGCCACAATATTGTATTAGCAAAAGCAAGGACACATAGATCAGTGGAACAGAATACAGAGTCCAGAAATAGATTCACACATATATATGGTTACTTGATTTTTGACAAAGTTACCAAGGCAATTGAGCGAAAGAATAGTCTTTTCAACAAACTTTGCTGAAGCAATTAGATACTCATATGGAAAAAAAAAAAAAGAAAAAAGAATCTCAACCTATGTGGAGAGACAGTTCTCCATGGGCCTTTCATATATTTGCACACTTTTTTTTTTTTGAGATGGAGTCTTGCTCTGTCGCCCTGGCTGGAGTGCAGTGGTATGATCTCGGCTCACTGCAATCTCTGCCTCCCAGGTTCAAGCGATTCTCCTGCCTCAGCCACTGGAGTAGCTGTGATTCCAGGCGTCTGCCACCATGCCTGGCTAATTTTTGTATTTTTAGTAGAGACAGGGTTTCGCCATGTTGGCCAGGCTGGTCTCAAACTCCCGATTTCAGGTGATCAACCCTCCTCGGCCTCCCAAAATGCTTGGATTACAGGCGTGAGCCACCGTGCTGGGCCTTTTTTTTCTTTTTTTTTGAGTTCTTAAGTTCATTTTATTTTTTTATTTTTTATTATACTTTAAGTTCTAGGGTACATGTGCACAACATGCAGGTTTGTTACATATGTATACATGTACCATGTTGGTGTGCTGCACCCATTAACTCGTCATTTGCATTAGGTATATCTCCTAATGCTATTCCTCCCCCCTACCCCGCCTTGTTTTTTTTTGAGACAGGTTCTCACTTTGTCACCCTGGCTAAAGTGCAGTGGCACAATCATGGCTCCCCACAGCCTCAACCTCCCAGTCTCAAGCAATCCTCCCACCTCAGCTTCCTGAGTAGTTGGGACTATAGGCGTGTAACACCACACCTGGCTACTTTTTTAGTTTTTGTAGAGACAGCGTCCCACTATGTGGCCCAAGTTGGTCTTGAACTCCTGGACTCAAGCAATCCTCTCACTTTGGCTTCCCAAAATGCTGAGATTGGCCGGGTACTGTGGCTCATGCCTATAATCCCAGCACTTTGGGAGACTGAGGTGGGCGGAACACCTGAGGTCAGGAGTTCGAGACCAACCTGGCCAACATGGCAAAACCCCGATTAGCCAGGTGTATTGGCATGCACCTGTAATCCCAGCTACTTGGGAGATTGAGGCAGGAGAATCAGTTGAACCCGAGAGGCGGAGGTTGCCGTGAGCCAAGATTGCGCCATTGTATTCCAGCCTGGGCAACAAGAGCGAAACTCCATCTCAAAAAAACACCAAAAAACACCAAGTGCTGAGATTACAGGTGTGAGCCACTGTGCCCAGCCTATTTGTACATCTTAAGAGTTAGACAAAGGCCAGCATGTTGGCTCATGCCTGTAATCTCAACACTTTGGGAGGCTGAGGCAGGAGGATTGCCTGAGGTCAGAAGTTTGGGACTAACCTGGGCAAAACGGTGAGACCCTGTGCCTATGTTTTAAAGATATTAAAAAAAAAAAAAAAGTTATATCTTTTTAAGGATGTTTGTCCTCGAAACAGCCTGGAGATAGTGTCTATCTCCAGAGCAAAGGGCAGGTGTATTTACTGTCCAGATAAAAGTAATTGCTCTGGAGAAAAGGTTGGGCAAATACGCTTGTAGTTCTTCTTTATTAATTATTGATGTCCTTTCAATTTGGGGTTCTTCGGCTGTGAAACAAACCCACTTCGTATACCTCATCTAACTGTGCCCCTTGGCATAGCGCCTGTGGGACTTGGGGGACAAGGGGAGGCAGGGCAAACATGAAGCTCATGCTGCTTGTTGTGCTGTGAGTAATGAAGATCTTTTCTTTGTCTCAGAATCTGTGTCTTTTGCCAGTATCCTTTGAAATTGTTGTATGGATACTTGTTAGGTTGAAAGTAGGAGTAAAATCTTACATCCTTTAGTGTCCTTTTTTTTTTTTTTTTTTTTTTTTGAGATGGAGTCTCGCTCTGTTGCCCAGGCTGGAGTGCAGCGACCGGATCTCAGCTCACTGCAAGCTCCGCCTCCCGGGTCTACGCCATTCTCCTGCCTCAGCCTCCCGAGTAGCTGGGACTACAGGCGCCCGCCACCTCGCCCGGCTAGTTTTTTGTATTTTTAGTAGAGACGGGGTTTCACCGTGTTAGCCAGGATGGTCTCGATCTCCTGACCTCGTGATCCGCCCGTCTCGGCCTCCCAAAGTGCTGGGATTACAGGCTTGAGCCACCGCGCCCGGCCCCGGCTAGTTTTTTGTATTTTTTAGTAGAGACGGGGTTTCACCGGGTTAGCCAGGATGGTCTTGATCTCCTGACCTCGTGATCCACCCGTCTTGGCCTCCCAATAGTGTTCTTTTTTAATCACAGCTCACCGTAGCCTTGAACTCCTGGGCTCAAGCGATCCTCCTGCCTCAGCCTCCTGAGTAGCTGGGACTACAGGCAAGTGCCGTTACTCCCAGCTAATTATTGCAGTTTTTGTAGAGATGGGGTTTCACCATGTTAGCCAGGCTGGTCATGAACTCCTGGACTCAAGCAATCCTCCTGCCTTGGCCCCTCAAAGTGCTGTGATTACAGGCATGAGCTATGCGCCTGGCACCTTTATTGTTTTGTTGGAACCTAAAACTGCTCTAAAATAAAAGAGTCTATTAAATAGCAACACCACCACCTCTAAAGCAAATATGGGAAAGGTTCATGTTGATGGAGCAGGTAATGTGGTGTCTGCTACATTATTCTCCATAATTTTCCATGTGTTTGAAATATATTTTTATATATATATATATATATATTTTTTTTTTTTTTGAGATGGAGTCTTGCTCTGTTGCCCAGGCTGGAGTGCAGCATCATGATCTCAGCTCACTGCAAGCTCTGCCTCCTGGGTTCACGCCATTCTCCTGCCTCAGCCTCCAGAGTAGCTTCGACTACAGGTGCCCGCCACCACGCCTGGCTAATTTTGTGTATTTTTAATAGAGACGAGGTTTCACTGTGTTAGCCAGGATGGTCTCAATCTCCTGACCTTGTGATCCGCCTGCCTTGGCCTCCCAAAGTGCTGGGATTACAGGCGTGAGCCACCATGCCTGGCCTGAAATATTTCATAAGCAAAAAATTAACTCTAACAAAGGGAAAAAAGAAAGGAAAAAAAGGGGGCAAGTGATCTGAATAGACATGTCCCCAAAAAGATATACACATGGCCAATAAGCACAAGAAAGATGCTCAGGATCATTACTTATTAGGAAAATGCAAATCAAAACAACAATGAGGTATCACTTGGTACCCCCGGGATGGCTATAATTTAAAAATTAAAAAAGGGAAAATACTAAGTGTTGGCAAGAATGTGGGGAAGTTGGAACTCTCACTCATTACCAATAGCACTGTGGAGCAGTTCAGACACTGTGGAAAACAGTTTGTTCAAAAAGTTAAACACAGCTGGGCATGGTGGCTCACACCTATAATCCCAGCACTTTGGGAGGCTGAGGCGGGCAGATCACCCAAGGTCAGGAGTTTGAGACCAGCGTGGCCAACATAGTGAAACCCCCGTTTCTACTGAAAATACCAAAATTAGCTGGGCATGGTGGCGTGCGCCTGTAGTCCCACCTACTTGGGAGACTGAGGCAGGAGAATCACTTGAACTCAGGAGGCAGCAGTTGCAATGAGCCAAAATTGTGCCACTGCATTCCAAGCTGGGTGAAGGAGTGAGACCCTGTCTCAAAAAACAAAACGAAAAGTTAAACATAGAGTTACCATATGACCCAGCAATTTACAATATACCCAAGAGAACTGAAAATACATGTCCACAAAAAAGTTGTAATGAATGCACATGCCAGCATTATTCATAACAGCCAAAAGTAGAAGCAACCTAAATATCCAGCAACTGATGAATGAGGTGGATTCATACAATGGAATATTATTCAGCCATAAAAAGTAATAAAGTACTAACACTTGCTACAACATGGATGAACCTTGAAAACATAAGTGAAAGAAGCCAGTCCCAAAGATTTCATTTAAATGAAATGTCCAGACTAGGAAATCCATAGAGACAAAAAGTAGATGAGTTGTTGCCAGGAGTGAAGAGAAAAGGGAAGTGAATGCTTATGGGAATAGGGTGATAAACATGTTCTATACTTAATTTATGTTGATGGTTGCAAAAATCTGTGAATACACTAAAGCCATGGATTGTATACTTTAAGTGGGTGAATTTTATGTATTGAAATATTTCAATAAATATTTTAAAAGATGAGGTACAAAAGTTTATCTTGTCTATATTATTAAGTATTATGCTCTAAGAAAATCTGAATTGGCCGGGCATGGTGACTCACGCCTGTAATCCCATCACTTTGGGAGGCTGATGGGTGGATCACTTGAGGTCAGGAGTTCAAGACCAGTGTGGCTAATGTAGTGAAACTCCCATCTCTACTAAAAATACAAAAATTAGCCAGGTATGGTGGCAAATCCCTGTAGTCCCAGCTACTCGGGATGCTGAGGCAGGACAATCGCTTGAACCAGGGAGGTGGAGGTTGCAGTGAGCCGATATCATGTCACTGCACTACAGCCTGGGCAACAGAGTAAGAATCTCTCTCAAAAAAAAAAAAAAAAAAATCTGAATCCTAAAAAAAAGTTAGAAACAATAAGCTGGTCAATAATTGGACTTGCCACATTGTTCTGTGAAGTGTTAATTATTAACTAACTTTTTTTATTGTTGTTGTTGAGACAAGGTCTTGCTCTGTCTCCCAGGCTGAAATGCAGTGTTGCTGTCATAGCTCACTGTAGCTTTGAACTCCTGGGCTCAAGCAATCATCCTATCTTAGCCTCCCAAGCAGCTGGAACTATTGTTGTATACCACCATGCCCAGCTAATTTTGTAATTGTAGAGATGAGGGTCTCACTGTGTGTGGCCATTAACAATTTTTTTTTTTTTTGGAAACAGTCTTGCTCTGTTGCCCAGGCTACAGTGCAATGGTGCGATCTTTGCTCATTAGAACCTCTGCCTCCCAGGTTCAAGTGATTCTTCTGCCTTAGCCTCCTGAGTAGCTGGGATTACAGGTATGTGCCACCACACCTGGCTAATTTTGTATTTTTAGTAGAGATGGACTTTTGCTATGTATGCCAGGCTGGTCTCAAACTCCTGACCTCAGGTGATCCGCCTGCCTCAGCCTCCCAAAGTGCTGGGATTACAGGTGTGAGCCACCGTGTCCGGCCCGTGAGCCACTGTGCCTGGCCAATATTTTTATACTACTTAACATTTTGAAAGTATAATATTAATAACATAACTTTTTTGAAAAAAGAATACCTGGCCAGGTGTAGTGGCTCAGGCCTGTAATCCTAGCACTTTGGGAGGCTGAGGCAAGAGAATCACTTAAGCCTGGGAGTTTGAGACCAGCCTGGATAACATAGCAAGATCCCATCTCTCTGAAAAACTTAAAAATTAGCTGGGCACTGTGGTACACACCTGTAGTCCCAGCTACTCATGGAGGCTGAGGTGGGAGGATTTGTTGAACCTGGGAGGTCAAGGCTGCAGTGAGCCATGATGTGGCACTGTACTCTAGCCTGTATGGCAGAGCAAGATTCTGTATTTAAAAAAAAAAAAATGCCTATTTGTGCACTTTTGGGTTTACAATTGTATGCATGTCTGAATATGTTCGTACATACGTTATCTATATGCATATGCTCCATAATTGTCACAGATATGATAAATAAGGTAGTTGCTGCATGACCCTTAGCTTTTTCACACCCCATAGGCAGGACTGGCTGTGTAATTGCAGCTGCTGTTTGCAGAGCCTGGGTTCCTATTTCTGAGCTAGCCTCTGTACTGTACAATCAGGTGACCAAGAATTTTGCTCAGAGAACCCTCAACAATTTTGAGTTTTTCTAAGTTTGGTCAGCGGCAGGTGGAAGCAGAATTACCTGGGGCCTTGATTCTGAACATCCAATGGTGAGCCTGGGGAGTCTGTCATTTTAACAAGCCTCTCAGGATGTGTGATCTGCACTCACTTTTGGAACTTTTAGGTCTGTGTACCAATTCCTGATTGCTGGGAGTAGCTGACTCTGTCTTTGGTCTCACAGGCCTGTTGACACTTTCCTTGCCCACATGAGCATGAATACCATGCCTCCCTGTTGTTAACCATAACGCCATATCACTGAGCTTGGTGCTGGGTCTTCAGGTTCATACTGTGTGGACTGCCCCGTATTTCCACGCTTTGTTGAGTCTCTGATTTCTGGGGACCCTGATGCCCAAAAAGAAGCTGCAGAAGCAGCAGACAGGACGTGATCAGCTCTCCCCACAGGCCACACTCACAACATAGGACCTGCACTGGAGCCCTAGATCGTGGATTCTAGGCTCACCTCTGTACCCCAATCTCACATTTGATTGGGGGCAATGGGGAAGCCTATTATGCCAATAATCTCTCAAAGCTGGTGAAGGCTCAAGTGACTCCTTGTGCGAAGGGAAAACTTTCCTTTGCTCTCTGAAGGTTCGCGAAAATCAATTGACAAAAGGCAGATTAAGACGAGAAAAGGCACCAGGTGCTGTGGCTCACGCCTATAATTCCATCACTTTGGGAGGCCGAGGAGGGCGGACCACCTGAGATTAAGGGTTCGAGACCAGCCTGGTCAACATGGTGAAACCCCGTTTCTACTAAAGATACAAAATTAGCCGGGTGTGATGTCAGGTGCCTGTAATCCCAGCTACTCAGGAAGCTGAGGCAGGAGAATCACTTGAACCTGGGAGGCAGAGGTTGCGGTGAGCAGAGATCACGCCATTGCACTCCAGCCTGGGCAAAAAGAGCAAAATTTGGTCTCAAAAAAAAAAAAAAAAAAAAAAAAAGAGGAGACAAGGCAGACAAGTTTATTAATGTGCATAGTTAATCACAGAGTGATTACCCCATCATCCAGAGTGTGGATATTTTAGATGGGTAGTAAATGATTTTTTTTTTTTTTTTTTGAGTCTCCCTCTGTTGCCCAGGCTGGAGTGCAGTGGCCAGATCTCAGCTCACTGCAAGCTCCGCCTCCCGGGTTTACGCCACTCTCCTGGCTCAGCCTCCTGAGTAGCTGGGACTACAGGCACCCGCCACCTCGCCCGGCTAGTTTTTTGTATTTTTTTAGTACAGACGGGGTTTCACTGTGTTAGCCAGGATGGTCTCGATCTCCTGACCTTGTGATCCCCCCGTCTCGGCCTCCCAAAGTGCTGGGATTACAGGCTTGAGCCACCGCGCCCAGCCTGTGATTTTTAGGGTAATTCAGTGGGCTTGAAGAACATGCAATGGCCTGGGACAAAGTCTGTTGGGCCTGCAGAGGAGTCAAGGGTTTGTGACAAAAGTCTGTCCTGGTGTGTTGACATACTTGTCTTTCCTCCTGCAAAACGAGTTCAGTTAATGAAAACTCAGGGAGGGAACCAGAGGTAATTGTTTCCTTTGGTGTTCTGGACTAAATTTAGGCAGATAAGGGAACAACTTCATCTTAGGCTTTGGGAGGAATAAAGAATTGACAGACAGGAGTGTGGTGGTGGGTGAGGTCAGAGAGACCTTGAGGCTTCTTCATCAGTTCAGCATGTCAAAATACATTTTGAGGTATTGGTTTCTGAGCCCCAACACCCAGTTACTGTACTTGAATGCTTCCAGGGATGGGGAATTCACCACTTTAAAGGAAGCTCTTTTGTCTCTCAGTGTGTCTGCTACCTGAGCCTAGAACAGACAGCCGAGTCATGCCGGCTAAATAGAAACTTTCAGGACTAGCCAGTCGCGATGGCTCACACGTGTAATCCCAGCATTTTGGGAGGCTGAGACAGATCACTTGAGCTCAGGAGTTCGAGACTCAGCCTGGGCAACACGGCGAAACCCTGTCTCTATTTAAAACCAAATCCAAACTTGCTCATTTCCTCTGGACACATTCTTTCTGACTCCTTCCAGCATCTTTTGTAAACCCAGGTGTCACTGTTCTGGTTAAAATCCTTCAGTGGCTCCCCATTCTTCGGATCTAGCCAGGATCCCTGCCTGGCCTACTGGCCTTGCTGACCTCTGCAACCTCATCTTCTCCATTCTCTACCTGCCCTGCCCCCCAGCCCCTCCTACCCTGTATCTTGCAATTCTCTTACCAGGCCATGCTCTTTCTTGCTCTGACCGACTCCCCTTTTCTCAGAAAATTGCTCATTTTTCAGTTCTCCAGGATCACTTCCCTGACCCCAAGACTAGATTGGGTCCCTTCCTTGCTTATTCATGGTTGTAGCACGCTGGACTTCTCTTTACTAGTACTTGTCAACGCTGAAATTCTCCACTTACTTGAGCAATTAGTTCACTAATGTCTGCTCCTCCACTCGATGGTAAAGTTCAGGCGAGCAGGGCTCCGAGTGTGCTCTCATTGCCTCTCCAGCACCTAGCAATGTGCCTGGCAAGTATTCACCGGATGGATGGATTACTCGCTCCAGGAAGGCGGGCCCCAACCTGCGTGGCTGTGGAGACCCCTGGAAGTGGACCTATCTATCCCTGACCCGGGCCCCCTGATATCCCTTAGGATGAGGCGGTGCCTGGGAAACTCCCAGGGCAAGAAAGATACAGCATAGCTCTGACTGGCATCCAGCTGCCAACTGGAAGAGGGCGCTCCGACTCTGTGCTTAGGGACCTCAGTTTTCCCACCGGTTCCCAGCAGGGTCGACCGCGAAGGGCCCTTGCAGCCCTGGGTAGACCCAGGGCATGCACCGCGGGCTGCGGCGGTCTGAGGAGCCAGGAGCCGCTCTGTGCCCCCGCAGGCCGCCGCTCCGGGCGAGGGCGCTCCAGGCTGGTCTTCTGGAGCAGTCGTGCGCTGACGGGGCCCCTCTGGCTGGCAGGTGGTGGCGCAGTGCGCGACGGGAAGGCGGCGGGCTATCCGGTCTTCGGCTGCAGCGGGCACCATGGTCGGTGGCGAGGCGGCAGCTGCAGTGGAGGAGCTGGTCTCGGGGGTGCGGCAGGCGGCCGACTTCGCGGAGCAGTTCCGCTCCTACTCAGAGAGCGAGAAGCAATGGAAGGCCCGCATGGAATTCATCTTGCGCCACCTGCCCGACTACCGCGACCCGCCCGACGGCGGTGGCCGCCTGGACCAGCTGCTGTCCCTCTCCATGGTCTGGGCCAACCATCTCTTCCTAGGCTGCAGGTGCGGACCCCTGCCGGCCGGCTGATCCTGTCCCCTCTCTTCCGACCCTCAAGCCCTCTTCCAGGGCTCACCCCTGACCCGAACCTCTGCCCCAGACTGAACCCGCTCCCAACCTCCATCCGCATTGCCCGGCCCGAAGACTGATTCCCACCCTGAAGGCCCCTTGGAACGATCCTTATCTTTGAGCCTCAGTTTTCTCTTCTGGTAAAAGGGTGGTTATGATGACTGTAATAATTAAAGGGTGAAGAGCTAAATACATGGCGAGTTCAAAAGTTGCTATTGTTATATGTATTACTATTATTATTAGCTCAAACCATCACCTTTGCAGTGTGCATTCGAAGTCCGTTAGCCTCTGTCACCTACATGGCAAAGTGCAGAGACAGAAACGGAGATCCCCATTTTACAGATGAAAAAGCTTAGGGAGGGAAGTGATGTAACTAGGACCATGCAGCTTCTGGCAGGTTTGATGGATTTTAACCACTAATGACAGGATGTAATCTGTATCCTGTGCCTTTTTGTCCTCACTCCACAGCCCACTGGGTCCTAAGTAGGAACCAGCTTTACCTCTTTGTTTTCCCTCTTATGAAAATGACCGATGCCTTTTTGTCAAGGTCCCAAAGCCCACTTCATCCTGGCTGCTGCACCAAAAGGACAAAGACCCGCTTTTGAAGTGCCTGATAAGGCATTCCCTTCACCCCTCCATGAGGAAGGTGGCAAATCTTGAGACTCCCTGTTAGAGAGCCTCCATTTTCCTGAAATTGTGTTAGGAAAATAGGGTGACTTGGTTTGATCTTGGTTTCTATACCTATTATGGTTGCCTGACTCTGGTCATTTGGCCCCTCCAGGCCTAAGCCACTTGGTTTTGCTTCACATATTGGGGTTTATTAGAACAGTACGTAGGGAACCAATGCCAGAGGCACCCGTCCCTTTTCCCTGCCTTCTAGGTGCTCCTGGGAAATCCTGGTTTTCCATGGTTAGGCGAATGTCAGAGAATTGGGCAAATAAATGTTTTTGTTAGACTGACATTCCATGTATTTAAAAAATAAACAAAAATATTTTGGCCCTCATCCCGTATCTGAGAATATCTGTTGTTAGATGTACAGTGCCTCTGTTCTTCTAAATCTTGAAACATTTGCTCTACTGGTATTTATAAAGTCCACTTCTGTATCTACAAGCAAGAAGTGTTCACAGGACCAGGCGCAGTGTCTCAAGCCAGTAATCCCAGCACTTTGGGAGACCGAGGCAGGAAGATCACTTGAGGTCAGGAGTTCGAGACCAGCCTGGCCAACATGGTGAAACCCTGTCTCTACTAAAAATACTAAAATTAGCCGGGCATGGTGGCACACGCCTGTAATCCCAGCTACTCAGGAGGCTGAGGCAGGAGAATTGCTTGAACCTGGGAGGTGGAGGTGGCAGTGAGCCAAGATCACACCACTGCACTCCAGCCTGGGGGATACAGCAAGACTCCATCTCAAAACCTTGTGCTGAGCGTGTATAGGTTTGCCCTGCAGTATCAGATCAGTTCTCTGAGAGTTGATTTTATGGTTGAGCAACCTGCAGTTTCTTATTGATTCACAATGACAATTCTTCCGAGGTTTTTACCTTATTACTTTTTATTGTGCAGTTACAATAAAGACCTTTTAGACAAGGTGATGGAAATGGCCGATGGGATTGAAGTGGAAGACCTGCCACAATTTACTACCAGAAGTGAGTTAATGAAAAAGGTAAATAGGATTTCCAAGTGTATGTGATGAAATGGTGTAGAGTTAACAGTCCCTGCTTTGATGACACTATATTAGAGTATTGTTTTTGAGTGCTCTTGTTTACTACCCCAAAGACCTATACCTTTTCATTATTATTTCCCCATAATTGGTATAACCTTTTCATAAGTAGTTGACAACACATTGTGATAAATTATGCGTTGTTGATGAGGTAACACATAAGCTTAACTTCTTCTGGGTGATTAGGAACATTGTTTTGAGATTTTTGCTTGATGTTTATAAAAATGTTGGCTAGAATACTTGTTTCCTACTTGTTAAAAAATCTTGTTGGTAATAGAGTAACTAACTCATCCTTACCCTGGCCGTGAGTGGTGACCTGACTAGTTTGGCTTCTCTGATTTGCTGATAGGAATGTGGCTGGAGCAATGTCGATACCATAGCTGTTCTGTATCCTGTGGGGTCTGATCTCAGGCGATGGATTTTTTACAGTGAGTTTTGCCTAGAGTCTTGAATCTGGATGCTGGAGCTGGGCCTATAGAGAGTGTGGCAGAAAGAACCTCAGAGTATGGAGCTGGGCATCCCAGCTATTAATACTTTTCAGAATCACCCCCAATATGTACTTGTTTCACATTTATCTGCTCAGGCAGCAGAATTAATTGCTCGCTTATCTTCCAAAATTCCTTTGGCACTTTATCCAGACCTCTTTTAAAGCAGTTGTGACCTTGAGGGAAGAGATGGTGTCTAAAGTTTTATTTAGTCTTTAGTACTCCCAAACCTAGTATACTTATACCCCAGAGAAGGTACTCAGAAAATACTTATAAAATCGACTGAAGCAATAGAGTAAAAAGCTACTGGTCCCTTTTTAGGTCTGCCCTTAGAAACATATGTAAGCCCATTCCTCCACATTCAGGTCTTGTCTTGGGAGGTGGGGCACATACAGAGGTCCTCTTCCGAATGGGTGTCAAGGATCTAATCAAATCCTCAGTTGCTCGTAAAGTATTTCAGTCCCAAACAGCACACCCCACTTGATTTTCAGGATGGTTTGTTTTTCTTAAAAAAGTATTCTTTTAGTTTTAATCTGAACCTGGGGAAAAGCTTCAGGTTGGTTTTTGAGATGCTATTATGTTTTTAAAATTGGCTGTTATCTCAATGCAGTACTCCTGACAAAAAATAAATAAATAAGTAAAACCAGCTGTTACAAAGGGGCTACTGTTTTTAGCCAGGGGGCAATGTGAATTGCGAGTTTGTGGCTTTTTGGATCTTCTCAGGTAATACTTAAAAACTTATTGGGCAGTCCTTGGGTGTCCTATAGTGAGGTTCTTGGGGCCCAGCCAGGGAGGAGCTAGTTTCTGGCTGCTGGAGTATACCTTATGGGGCAGGGGCAGAGGCAGAGGTAGGCAGGGAGTGAGGTGAGCCTTTATTTTTAATTTATTTTTTAGACAGAGTCTCACTTTGTCACCCAGACTGGAGTGCAGCAGCACGATCTCGGCTCACTGCAACCTCTGCCTCCAAGGCTCAAGTGATTCTAGCACCTCAGCCTCCTCAGTAGCTGGGATTACAGCCGGGTACTACCACACCCAGCTAATTTTTGTATTTTTAGTAGAGATGGTTTTGCCATGTTTTCCAGGCTGGTCTTGAACTCCTGGCCTCAAGTGATCTGCCCACCCTCCCAAAGTGCTAGGATTACAGGCATGAGCCACTGCACCTGGCCGAGCCTTTATTTTTTAACTGCTGTGGTAGATTCTTTCCTTTTTGTTTCTAAGAGATTTTCTGATTTTCCTTTTTTTTTTGAGACGGAGTTTTGCTCTTGTTGCCCAGGCTGGAGTGCAATGGTTCAGCTCACTGCAACCTCTGCCTTGCAAGTTTAAGTGATCCCTTGCCTCAGCCTCCCGAGTGGCTGTGATTACAGGCACCTGCCACCACGCCCGGCTATTTTTTGTATTTTTAGTAGAGATGGGGTTTCACCATGTTGGCCAAGCTGTTCTCCAACTCCTGACTTCAGTTGATCTGCCCACTTCAGCCTCCCAAAGTGTTGGGATTACAGGCGTGAGCCACCATGCCTGGAAAGGTTTTCTGATTTTTTATATCAGTTCTCCATTATACTTCTCTGTCTTATATGTTTTCTGAAAGGTATCTGAACTCCTTCCAGTCATGTTGGGTATTAGAGATCAGAACACCTAATGACATTGGGCTGCAGACCCCAGTAGGAGACTGAGGAGGTTTGGCACGTCCCAAACATTATAGACCAGTGTGAAATGTGTGTGTGTGTGTGTGTTAGGGTCTTTCTGAAACATCCTAAAGGGGTCTTATACTTAAAAAATGTACAGAGCCCCTGCCCTGGGATGTTCATTCTTGACACTGTCATTGCACAGTGTGAGTCTACAGAGAAGAGTCCTCAGGCATGAAATTATCATCTTGAAACCAGTGCTGCCATCTTACTAATCATTAGCAGTTAGCTATGTGGAAGAAACCTATACAGAGGCCATACTTCTATAGCATTTTTATATTATTTTATTTTTGTTTTTTGAGACAAGAGTCTCGCTCTGTCACCCAGGCTGGAGTGCAGTGGCTGGATCTCTGCTCACTGCAAGCTCCGCCTCCCGGGTTTACACCATTCTCCTGCCTCAGCCTCCCGAGCAGCTGGGACTACAGGCGCCCACCACTACGCCCGGCTAGTTTTTCGTGTTTTTTCTAGTAGAGACAGGGTTTCACCGCGTTAGCCAGGATGGTCTTGATCTCCTGACCTCGTGATCCACCCATCTCGGCCTCCCAAAGTGCTGGGATTACAGGCTTGAGCCACCGCGCCCAGCCAGTCTATAGCATTTTTGAATTGTGTTGCAACTTCCTTCAAATAAAACCTATATTTTTCTAAGTAGCCAGGTTTAACTTTAGTCTGTTGATGCCACTGTAAGTGAAATTCAGCTGATTCTGAAAGGTGAGATACTTCGTGGGTGCATAGAGTTTTGCCAGTTTTGTTTTGTGCATAGAGTTTTGCCTGTTGCTCAGGCTGGAGTGCAGTGACTTGCTCACAGCTAACTGCAGCCTTGACCTCCCAGGCTCAAGTGATCCTTGCACCTTAGCCTCCCCAGTAGCTGGGACTACAGGTGTGCGCCACTATGCTTGGTTAATTTTTGTAGAGACCAGGTTTCGCTGTGTTCTCCAGGCTGGTCTCAAATGATCCAACTGCCTCAGCCTCCCAAAGTGCTGGTGTGAGTCACTGTGCCTGGTGAGTCTTTAAGACTTCTAGATAAGCCCATTCTGAGAACGAGTCATCTGATCTGTGTACCATGACAAATTTGTGTGGTATTGAAGGCTGTCCCCTCTCGATTGAAGGCCACTGGAAAGAGAGCCATGAGGACTTTGCAGCAGTTTTGTCCTTTGCCTGCAGTTTTTGCACACATGATAGAGGATGCTGATAAACATTAGGCAACATTGCCAGCCCATAGACAAAATACTCCTGATGTCCAGCCATACACCTGAAAACGTCTGTTGTTGTTCTGCCCAGAATTGATCTTTAGCTAAAAAATTAGAGTTTAGTTGAGTTTTAAAGCTAGCTACCAAGTGGGAGTAAATTTCCTGGCATTGTTGGTATCTCAAGACAGACAGTGATGATGATTTGGAGGCACAGGCTCTTTAAGATTTTAAAAATACTTTATGGCTATTCTGCAGCTTTGAGGCAAGTACAGCTCTGCAATCTGTCCAGCTCTTTTTTTAAGTCTGAGAAAAGAAATGAGCATTGGTTTCTGACAGGTGGGATTTGTTGGACAGTTGCAGTATATGATTTTTTTTTTCTTTTGAAAGGGGATTGAAACACACATACATTGAGTAAGCAATCTTGATTATCTAACTGCCATCCTAGGCTCCTGCTAGCAGCCTTTGTGGTTGCTCACCTTACCAATTAATGAGCGATAATTAACAAAGAGCAGCAGCTGACTCAGGAAAGGTGTCATTGCTATGACTGTCAGAGTTGATATGTCCAAGGTAATGTCTTAAGGAGAAAGGAGTGATTGACTAGGAAGCTATCATTACTGACTCAAAGAAGCTGTCAACCTAATTATGTGGTCCGTTTTTTCTGAGAACATTTTTATCCCAAGAGGGAAAATGGCAGTATGAAAAGTGACTATGAAGGCCAGGCGTGGTGGCTTACACCTGTAATCCTAACACTATGGGAGGCCGAGGCAGGCAGATCATAAGGTCAGGAGTTCGAGACCAGCCTGACCAACATGGTGAAACCCCCATCTCTACTAAAAATACAAAATTTAGCTGGGCGTGGTGGTGCGTGCCTGTAATCCCAGCTACTCAAGAGGCTGAGGCAGGAGAATCACTGGAACCTGGGAGGCAAAGGTTGCAGTGAGCGGAGATCACACCACTGCACTCCAGCCTGGGCAACAGAGCGAGACTTTGCCTCAAAACAAAAAATAATAAACAAAAAGAAAAGTGACTATGAAATTTGAAAGCCCAGGTGCATTGGCTCATGCCTATAATCCCAGCACTTTGGGAGTCTGATGAGGTGGGCAGATCATTTGAGGTTCAGAGTTCAAGATCAGCCTGGCCAACATGACAAAACCCCATCTACTAAAAATACAAAAATTAGCCAGGTGTGGTAGTACATGCCTGTAGTCCCAGTTACTGTGGAAGCTGAGGCAGGAGAATCACTTGAGCCTGGAAGGTGGAGGTTGTAGTGAGCCGAGATTGCACCACTGTACTCTAGCCTGGGTGATGGGGTGAGATAGTTTCAAAAAAAAAGAAAGAAAAAGAAATTTCAAAGAAAAGTAACAAAAACAAGTGTGCCTGATTTTGTGCATTTTGTTATCTTGGTAAGCTCTGAGGTACTAGAGCTGCCGCTTCCTTGGTGGAAGCAGCTGTGATTCTAAGATGGTGCAAATGTTGGTGAGTATTTAAAAAAAAAAAAAAAAAAAAAAATCAACCTGGCCTGGTGGCTCCGCCTGTAATCCCAGCACTTTGGAAAGCCGAGGTGGGAGAATTGCTTGAGCCCAGGAGTTCCAGACCAGCCTGGGTAGGATAGTGAGACTTTTGTCGCAACAAAAAATAAAATAAAAACTATCTGGGCATGGTGGCACATGCCTATGGTCCCAGCTACTCGAGAGGCTGAGGTGGGAGGATCACTTGAGCCTGGGAGGTTGAGGCTGCAGTCAGCCATGATCGTACCACTGCACTCCAGCTTGGGTGACAGAGTGAGACCCTGTCTCAAAGAAAAGTTAAAAAAAAAAATCAGCCATCAGATTAGTTAAATCAGAGGTCTTGTTGTACCCCAAGATAAACGCTTATTGGAGCTACTTGTCTTTTACTCTTTATCCACTAGAAATAGAAGCCAGAAAAGGTGTGTCTCATCCCACAGACCAGTCTTGTCTGGAGCTCATGAGTCAGTAGTGGATCACCTGCAAACACCTGTGGAAAAGACGGTATTCACAGCAGCCCAACCGGCAGCAGCTGTGTGCTTCCATAGCATTGGTCTGTCCTGTCATTTGAGAGATGACTTAGGGGATTTTTTTCTTTTTGGACTTAAGATGGTTACTTTAGGCATTCCCCTAAATAATGAAAGTCTTCTTATAATTTGCTTTTGCTGAGGAATTTTGTTTTTTTTTCATCTCAAAAAGACTGACTGGGACCGGGCGCAGTGGCTCACGCCTCTAATCCCAGCACTTTGGGAAGCCGACGTGGGTGGATCATGAGGTCATGAGTCCAAGACCAGCCTGGCCAAGATGGTGAAACCCCGTCTCTACTAAAAACTACAAAAATTAGCCAGGTGCAGTGGCAGGCACCTGTAATCCCAGCTACTTGGGAGGCTGAGGCAGGAGAATTGCTTAAACCCGGGCAGCAGAGGTTGCAGTGAACCGAGATCGCGCCACTGCACTCCAGCCTGGGTGACAGAGTGAGACTCCATCTCAAAAAAAAAAAAAAAAAAAAAAAAAAGCACTGACTGGCCTACCTAGGAAACAGGTCATACCTTGAAATCTCTGATTACTAAAAAGACTCTCCGATTGATTCACTTGCACTGCTAAATGTTAAGGAAATTCATTCAAATACAAGGTGACAGCCAAAGTGATTTTTTCACACCCTGCTTAAAAGTTGTCTAAAGCCAAGTTTAAATTTACCAGAGGTGCTAGAGAGTACCCAGAAAGAATAGCTCTGCTTCATTTCACCACTATTTGAAGACATGCTTTTACAGTTTCTAATAGTGTGAAATCCAGAAATATATAACCTTCACATCTAAATATCCTGACTCAATGTGAAATGTTGTGAATTACTACCTGAATTGACTGCTTTTAATTTAGAACAATAAGTGTTTGTGTGACTCTGTTTTTAGAACCTTTGACTGCAAAGCATGCCAGGAAAAGTATTTTAAGCATTTCCATTATCACTTAAATTGTGAACATTTATAGATTGCAAGTGACAAGACAGGAAAATCAAGTTCTGGCTTCCAAATGGATGGTGTGGTCAATGTTTTG
Source organism: Macaca thibetana thibetana (assembly GCF_024542745.1). Taxonomy (NCBI): domain Eukaryota; kingdom Metazoa; phylum Chordata; class Mammalia; order Primates; family Cercopithecidae; genus Macaca; species Macaca thibetana. Next base: position 47,273,294 of record NC_065583.1, read on the forward strand.
CTGAATTTTCTGTATGTTGTAAAATATTAATAATTTCTGAGTATACTTACTGTCTGGATAGTACATAAATATTACATCACTGCTATATTTTAATTTATGAAGATGAATTTGAGTCACTGGACTATGTGGTTATATAACGTTTTCTTTTCTTTTTTTCCCAGCATCAAAGCTAAGCCAGAAGATTTATCACATTTTCATCATCAGCTACAGGATTAGACAGGAGGCTGGGATGAATGTGACATAGACCACAGCAGCTCTCTTAAGACTCCTGGTATTACCAACATAAAGAGGCAGGTGGAATGAGAAGGACTCTGTCTAGATTGGCTTTTTTAACATTCTCATTTTTTCCAGTAGTTATCACTGTAAAAGTATGCATGGATATTTATGTATTTATAAATCATGTACTCTAAGATGAGTTCATCAACATTGTAAAAGCCCTCTTTTCTATTTTCAGTTTTTTTTTTTTTTTTTTCTTACCAACAAGGTCTCTGTCACCCAGGCGGGAGTACAAAGGTGCAGTATTGGCTCATTGCAGCCTTGAACTCCTGGCCTCATATTTTCAGGGTTTTTTGTTTTTCGTTTTGTTTTTTTGAGACAGAGTTTTGCTCTGTCACCTAGGCAGGAGTGCAGTGGTGTGGTATATTTTCAGTTTTTAAATGTCAGAATTTTTGTTTAAAATGCCTTTTTGGGCTGGGCACAGTGGCTCACATCTGTAATAATCCCAGCACTTTGGGAGGCCGAGATGAGCGGATCACCTGAGGTTAGGAGTTTGAGACCAGCCTGGCCAACACGGTGAAACCCCGTCTCTACTAAAAATACAAAAAAAATTAGCTGGGCGTGGTGGCAGATATCTGTAATCCCAGCTACTCAGGAGGTTGAGGTAGAAGAATCGCTTGAACCTGGGAGGTGGAGGTTGCAGTGAGCCAAGATCGCACCGTTGCACTCCATCCTTGGTGACAAAAGTGAAACACTCTCAAAAAAATAAAAATGATAAAATAAAATGCCTTTTTGTTGTTGATGTAATGGCAGGTAATGAATTTTATAGTTTAGATTTTTCGACAATGTACCTTTAAGTGCAATTCTCTTTTATGGCCTTTTTCTTCCCCCACCAAGGCAAATCATATCCTTTAATTCCTATTTCCACCTGAAATTTATACCATACCTATACCCAACTACCATACATACTCATCCTTTTTTAAGAAATGAGAATCAAATCATAGACTTGAAGTACCCACCAGCTCATGGAAAGAGGCGGCCTACCAAAAAGCATCTGGCCTTAGTTTAAAACGCATTGACACAGGATTCCAGGGCTTTGTCCGGTCAGCAAGTTGATTTGTAAATTCTGTCTCCCAGTCTGCTTTTCTGGAGGAAGCCTGAGGCTTGGGTCTTCTAGACTTGAGGAACCACCTTGCACATAGCCTGTTAAGAAATGCTTGTTGCAGTCCTGCTTTGCTCTGAAATTTTGCTGTTAATGTTCCTCAACTAAGTGTCTGTTCTGTACCCCCTCTCTGCTCCTCTTTCTTGTTTAGTCCGCTCCATTAAGTAAATAGGTGTAGGCATAAATACTGGGAGAGGGGCTTCATTTGGGAGGCAGTAGTGTAAGTTTATCACAGGAGGGGTCGCTCAACAGTGGCAGGCGCTGTGCTTGGTACTAGCGATAGTGGCAAATAAGACGTTGGACCCTGCAGTCCGGGCATGGTGGCTCACGCCTGCAATCCTAGCACTTTGGGAGGCAAGGTGGTCAGATCACAAGGTCAGGAGTTTGAGACCAGCCCAGCCAACATGGTGAAACTCCACCTCTACTAAAAATACAAAAATTAGCTGGGTGTGGTGGTGTGTGCCTGTAGTCCCAGCTACCCAGGAAGCTGGGGCAGGAGACTCACTGGAACCCAGGAGGCAGAGGCTGCAGTGAGCCAAGATTACACCACTGCACTCCAACCTGGGCAGCAGAGCAAGACTCCATCTTAAAAAAAAAAAAAAAAAAAAAAAAAGCATTTTCTTAGTCTGAGTAGTATGCTATGAAAAAAAGAGAAGAAAATGCATTTCCATTGGTTTCTCATGAATTCCATTTCTTTATATGATATGATGCCCTGATAAAATAATAATAGCCTTTCAGGAATGCATGCACTACATAAAGCAAGTTTAAATTGTGGAATGATTTCCCTTCCATTGCTTTTATTTATTTTTGTTTTTTCAGAGCCGGGGTCTATCACTCTGTCACCCAGGCTGGAGTGCAGTGGTGCAATCATAGCTCACTGCAGCCTCAG